>NC_051197.1:16000851-17318976 GCF_015220075.1 Falco rusticolus | reverse complement strand
ACCAGCGGGGCTAATGCAGAACCATGTCCCCATGGCGGAGCCTGGCTCTGATTCAGCAAAGCCCTCGGAGCTGCACATTCACGACACAGGCTCAAGGGCTCTCCCCCATCAGGGCCAGTGTGAGATGGATCTAGCCCAGGAGGGAGGAAGGGAGCCATGTATAATCAGGGCATTCTCCATCACGGGGTGGCAGGGAGCGTATCTTTATGTCATCCTCCGTAGGCTCCCCGGACAGGGATTTGTGTGAACCCCTGGCAAGGTGACAGCAGAGGGGAAGCACTGGGTGAGTCCTCCCTCCCAGCGCTGGGTGCGCTTGCTCTCACTTGCCAGGACACTGAGGAGCCGCGATGTACAGGTGAGCTGCAGTGCCCTTCTTCCAGCACTGCTTCCCACCCCTCCCTGCCAGGGAAGCTGTGCTGGAGGCACGAGTGTCCGCGGTGTTTATAGCAGGGGGTGTCTGTGGTGCGAAGGAGATGCCAGTGACATCTCTGCTTTTCTGAGGTTATTCTCCAGCTGATTTAAATTCCGCTTTGCCAAAGTGGCGAGTTCTTGTGAAGCTCTGGATCACCGTCCTGAAGGTAGCCTGACCCACTTCTGCTGAACTGGAACTGATTCAGTAAAAACAGGTCAAGCCACTACGAGCTGCCCCAAGCCCCGCATGAGTGCCAGCTCCCAGCCACGTTAGCATGTCAGTGAATCCGTTTGAACACAAGTCCTCGGAGCAGACTGACACACAAGCAAGGCTGGGCTGGGCATCAGGAGGAAGGAAAGCGGAAGAAAAAATTAACATTTAGAAAAATTGTAACTTTGGGGAGGTGGTTGAAACTGACACTCTACAAGAAACTTAAAAATTAAACCAGAAAGTATGCTTTCTACTCACCAGCCTTGGGCTGTAGCTCAGGAATCGTCCTTAGAAAGACCTATGAATGCAAGAAGGATGATGTGGAGCCAGCCTAGTTTGTGCTTTAAGCCACCTCATAGAGGTGTGGAGGGGTTTGGGCTGTGGCTAAGCATACTCAAAGAAGGTTTTTGCTACCTCAAAGTAATGGGCAGGTGGGATTAAAATATGCTCTTGCCAAACATTTGCCTTGAAGATTGGCAAAACAATAGGTACATTTGGTTTTTTCATATTGTTATAAACATCTTAGAAAGCAAAAATGATTTAAAAGCAAGTGCTGGCAACAAAAAGCCTGCCTTTCTTACTCTCATACTGACAAAGTATGTCTTTCCCCTTCTCCACAGCTCCTCCAGCAACCAGTGGAAATAATATTAATTAACCTGAGGGCAGTCCCTGGCTTGCTGCGAGCAAGGCAGGATCCATGCAAAGGGCAGGGGATGAGCTCGTCGGAGGCTGATGAAGTTTGGGCTTGCATTCCAGAAAAGATGTCCTCAAAGGAACACGCTTCCCCCTAAGAAGCCATCAGGACACACTGACACCTCTGCCTTCTAACATGGATGTTTTTCAGCCTGTATCAGTCATCCATACGACATGGCTCTTTCCACACCATCTTCCCAGCACAGGGCTGAGGTTCGTATGGAAATACCGTCTGTCTGTCAGTGTTCCGACCGGTGCCTGTGGTGGGTGCTCATTCTCACTTGAGCTATAGACCACTGATTAAACGTGCTCCCATACCGCTGGTGAGCAATCACAGCACACCAGTTTGGACAACCATGTGTTCTCACTGAGCCCTGTGCAGTAATTAAAAAGTCATGAGTCCTATTTAAATATAGGGCATTCTGTCCTAAACCTCCGGGTGCCCGTGGGTGTGAGTAAGCTCACTCTCTGAGGACGTTCCCCGGTCTGTGTACATGCACCAGCTTCATCAAAAGGATGTGGGAAATGCCAGATCCAGATATATGAATTCCACTTTTTTTCTTTTTTAAATACATCACTGATCAGTCCAGGGATGGCAAAAATTAATAGTAATGAGCTAATTACTATACCAGCTGCCTACAAAGAGGGGTCCTGTAGGCAGACGCCTTCTGCCCATTTGCCTGCTGGTTAAACCACCACTCTAGAAATTACAAAACAAAACTTTTTTTCCCTTTATAAACATCTATCAGCATCACCTTTAAATGGCCCACAGCACCAACACTGCCTAGCTTTTAAGTTCACAAAATCCAGCCAGAATCTCCCCTAGCACATTATAACACATTTTACTAGCTTGAGCAAGGTAAAACACAGCCGGCTCCTCAAATGGATGGCTGCTGAGCTCCAGCAGCCTCTGCGCGAGGACGGGCGCACCATCTGCGTGCCTCCCAACGTCCGAAGCCCGTTCACAACTGCCAGCCCTTTGAAAAGCCAGCCTGTTTCTCTGATTGATTCACTTTTTAATGAACTGGGAAAGCCTGTGAACTTAAACCCTGACACCTCCACCTCCCTCCCTCCCTAGCCATCCCTGCAGCAATATACTGATTATATTTCAAGTTATTATGGGATTAATACAGCTGCCCTCAGTGCCTCTTTCCCCTGAACTTCATCAATAAAAGTTGTGTACTACTCTTACTCCAGCTAGTTCAGTTTCTCCCTGAATCTCTCCATATAACCTGTGACGTATCAGCAAGGCTGTATCAGCCCTTCAAAGCTGCCAACACTGCTAGCGTTTAAAACCTACTTGTGTCACAGCCTTGCATAAGCTTTGTGTATTTAAGAGGACATCTTGAGCTTTGCTATGCACTGCATCAGCTCTCTAAGTGGGTAGCACATACTTAGCACTATTGAAAATAATGAAATAAGATAATCCACCAAAAAAAAATTAAAAGATTGTGCCAGTGTCATCTTTCTTTGAATTCACAGTAGAGCTATAAAAAAAAAATACTCTACACAGGCAAGTTCAGTAGAAGGAAAAAAAGATGGTGGGGGGAGCAAAAGAGCTAGGCCCAGCACAATTCAGTTTTTCACGCATGGCATTTCTTTATACAGTACAGGCTTTAGGTTTACTTTTTTTGTTAGTGTTGTAGGGTCCATCCGTCCCCTCCAAGAATGCTATTTTCTAAAAAACATCATTAAAAATCTAATTAACTGGCTTATTCTTTGGAAAGTCTGCAATTGTTTACAAAAGAATTGCCACACAAGCTGCCACCTTTGACTGTGTTGAAGCGGGAAGTTATGCTCTTGTTTACAACTGTGCATCAATTCCTCAATATATTTAGTTTTGGTACAAGTTACATATAAAATTCTTACTGAGCTTAATGTTGCAGCAAATAACACATATAGTAAGCGAGTAGGATTTATCACTGGCTGTAATGTCATAGTACATATTCTAAATATATACGGTGAATGATATATACACACTCGTATGCAAACAAAATGGAAATATATTTAGTTTAAGAAGTGATGAATTGTGTTTTCTTTCATTATTCTCATTTTGTACGTAGGAGAACAGAGATCAAGCACATCCACGAAAAGGGTAGCTGGTTGGAGTTGCATCCGTGAAGCAAAGGCGCTCACCAGTGAGCAGGTTAGAGAAAAAAATAGCACTTTGCTACCCACGGCATGGGGCAGGATGGGGGGCGTCCCAGTGTGGTTGTTGGGATACAAACAAATCCCATGGAGTCCCAAGATACTCCCAGAAAGCATAAAACATCTATCCAGCTAAAACATCTCCCCCAAGATGTAAGGAAGTGGCAATTTTCCCCTTTAAATTTTTTCTTACAAACCCACCACCACCCCGCCCCTTTGGTCTCTTTCGTAAACACAGAGGCCAGAAGGCTATGCTTAAATAATTCATCTACAAATTTGCAATATCTTTTTGAACTATAGCAATTAAACGGAAAATAGAAAAATCAGCTCAGCATCCTGTTTGGATGTAATTAAAGGTATAATCTGTTCCATTTGAATACTTCAGCGCTTACCCTTCTTAAAACAACAAATAAGAATAGTAGCTCATTTGCAATATGGTTTTTTTTTTTCAAGGCAGCTAAAAAGACTAACTGATGAAGCAAGAATAATAATTTTTAAATGTGGTGTAAGCACAAAAATATCAACTACAGTTTCGGAATGATTGCTGCAGATCCCGAGTCTGATGATGAGTGTGCAGTAACTAGGGATATAAGCTTTATGGCAAAACACTGAAGTCTTCCACTATTTGGTATCAGCATCTTGATATGGCTGATATAATTACCTATCAAATACATCAGTAGAATGAATATGAGAGGATATCCAAAAATATGTACGTGGGATGCATATCAGCTCAGTCTTTTAGGGGCTGTTTGATCTTAAGGGTTTTTTTTCTAAGAATAAAAGACAAATACTGCATTCATTGCCCCTTTGTTTTCTATAAGCAGCTGATGATTTTACAGTACAATAAAATTAGCCTGTTAATGGCTGGCTTATGAGTTTTAGCTGGATTGGTTTTCCTCCTACTGGACATTTCTCCACTGCTCAAGAAATTGAAGTCAGGTGTAAAGTTAATATCTGCCTTGTTCATTTATTCATATTGTAAGCAATCAAGATTTCCCCAAATCACAGGGCAATCTCTTGCCTTTCGAGAATTAATATAGGCCCTGTTCTTTCAATTTAGTTTAACAAAACAACTGGCATAAGTTCAATGGAACCGATGATTATTCCGAGAGGTTATGGCGAACCACAGAAGTTGTTAGCGAAAAGCTTGCTTGTAAGATCCCCTAAGAGGAAAAGTATATGGATATTTCAAAATGTAATTAACAGCATATTCCAACAATGCGAGAAAGAACCATCAGCTGGTTTAGCTGCAGAGGAACCTGGCTGCGCACGGAAAGCTTCAGCTTGCCCAACAGCCATCACTCCCTTAAGAGCAAAGGACGCAATGAGCACCAGAGGGGAGAAAGGCACCGGGGCAGGCGGTGTCTGCGCGGGCTGCTTTCATGCTGCCAACCTCGCACAGCTCCCTCCTCGTGGGCATGTTCACTGGGTCTGGGACCCAACCAGAAGGAGTAAGTCTTTTCAGAATGTCCATTTTCTCTCCGTTATAGCTCTCTTGCACCAAAAAAATAAAATCCTTTGGGGCAAGAATGTCTAAAGCTTAGTTTTGGGCTTAATGCTATTGTTTGTAGGGCTGTTTCAACAAGAATTATTGAGATTTTTTGTTTTGGTTTGGGTTTTTTGAAGCTAAATACATAGCAGTGAATAAAAGATCCTAAAAAGCAAAATATTTTTTTTAAAACATTTCTAATAATTATAAAACCCCTTACTTTCATGCTCAGTGTTCGTAAGCTGAGGTGAACATCCAATGTAGCCAGGAACCGACTTAAATAGATAAAATGATTACAAAAATGTGAGAGTGATGTTACACATGCGAAGAAAATGGCACAATGGTCTATGAGACCTGTATTAGAATGGTGAATATGAAAGAAGTTTAAGCTCAAATTTTTCAAAAGTTACTCAGCACCTATTAACATTTCCAGCCTTCCTGCATACGAGTGCTTCACTGTTGGAAAGCCCAGGACTTTTCAGGACTGGTCTTTCAGGGGCCTGAGCCCCCGCATAGCTTTCCTAAAGCATCACCCTGTTACAGGGACAGCTCTTGTTTCAGCCACTGGACTTTATATCTTTTCTGACCCGGCTAAACACTTCACGCTATGGCCTGCACATGCCTTTCCAGTCACTAAAATGCTGCAATTTATTACTTTTAATACAGTAGCACTGAGAGGCCTTGTTAAAAAAAAAAGACCACCACAGCTCCAGCCTTTGTGGTGCCAAGCCCTTGCTTGCCCTTCAGTGGACAAGCAGGAGGTGAGCAGGGGCAGAAAGACAACGTGAGCCACCGGGCAGGACGGAGGCAGGCGTACATCACTGGCTGCCGTCTTAGAGCCTATCGTCTCCCCCTTGAACTGTGTAGCCTCCTGCATGCCAAAAACTGTGAACTTAATGCTAGAACTACTGCTGAAGGAAGAAACACAACAGACCCTGACTTGTTAAGGAATATCCGCAGAGGAGGGGAAAAAAAAACCCAAAATCCTCAACACAGTCACGTCTGTCTCCAGTAAACAGGACTTTTTTCAGGCCTTGGGTGCAGACATATGACCAGTCCCCGCCAGTGAATGAATTACTGGCTGTCAGCGGGGCCGTTTGCACGACGGGTTCAGGGCCGGCGGGTCACCCGCTCCTCGCCGGGGCACAGGGCCCACACTCACTGGCACCTACGGCCACCCCTGGCACCCATCTGCCATCTGACACAGCGGTTTGCTCGGCGGCACTCAGCCATGCCGGTGGGTCACACTGCAGGACTAGGACCGAAGCCATCTCCCCCCCCAGGAACATCTCCAAGAGGCAGGAAGCCGTTCCTAAATGAAGCAACACTTATCTCATGCATGCCACAGGTGTGATGTCATCCCCTCTGGCGAAGGAATGAGGATGTCTACAGCCTCGGCTGTGCAAAAATGCAGGAACTACAGTCAACATGTCTCAGACTTTGTCAAAATATGGCGATAATTAAGAAATATAATTACCACTACAAAGTTAATTCCTCTTTGAATTCTTACAAACAAGTTTTTAATTTGCACCAAAAATTTACATTTCAGATTTCAAGTCAACCACGAATGGCTACAAGCTTGGCAGGGGGCTCAAGGCAGAAGCTGGCGGGTGCTGCTGGCTTTGGGGGCAGGAGCACCGTGGCTTCCCAAGAACTTCACGGTCACGGGCCAGTGGTTGCCAGCAAAGCCCGGGCACGCACAGGTAAGCCAGCTCGATTGCTTTAAAATGGTTCATCTGTTCCACGAGTGTGAAAATAATAGCCATGTCAGATGAACTTCTGCTTTTTATTAAAAATACCACAACCAACAACTTACAAGGTAATTGATTGCTTCTTCTAGTCTTTTATTAGTTGTGATTAAAGAGATATAGTAGCCCTGTTTACATAGCTCTAACAAGTCAGGACCTGCAGTACGTTATTGGCTTGCAGCCCACAACTTGCAGCCCATTCTCAACAGAATCAATCTGAAGTTGAAAACATCCCCTGTAGGAAGCGTGTACATCCCTGCTCACACAGGAACAGAAAACAGTAATAACTTCAGGTCCTGTAAGTTGCAAGTTCAACTTACAGAGATCAGCCCTGACTTGTCATTGCTCTCAGCGTGTTCGTGATGAGATCAGAGTGCTTTACGGAGGACTCATACTTTCAACTTGACAAGGGACATAGGTGAGCATGTTACACTTCACTGTTACTCGCAGCTCAGACTGCAAAAAGAAATGGAGAGCTCCTCACTGTTTAACATGCAGTCAAAGCGCTGCCAATCTAAAATGGCTGATCAGTAATACTTTAATTGCAGTTTCATAGAAACAAATTGCTATTTAATTGCAGTAAGCTCTTCTGTGGCTTAACTGGACTGACAATAGGCATACACCTGGTACTGAAAGTAACAAGCAGCAACAATGGTGACCTGGTACTTCATGTACAGGAGGCTCAAGCAGTGAAATCAGACTTGGAACACATAATTTCACACTGAAGAAATATATTTAAAATACATATATATATACACATATATGCTCCAATCTCAATTTTGTTATTTTAATAGAGCTGTTCAGAATGTAGATCCTTGCAAAAAGCCTCACACTTGACATGTAACTACCAGCCAAAGAATTTGATTTTAAAAAAAAATAAATAATAAAATGATCTTTTGAAATTCTTGACGGTACCTGATAGCAAGTCATACTATGACCATATGTGATTTTTAAATTTTTTAAGTATTTACCCTAAAATTAGATTATGCAAATTTTATCGGTGTTAACTAACAGGGCAAAAGGGAGAGAAACTCAGTATGGTTAATATTCTAAGGACGTGACTTAATTTCATAGGCTTCATTTTGGTAAGACATTCTTATTTTATATTTCATAAGATACTGCATAACCTGTTAAAATATTTAAAGATAAATCATGTAGGACTGAAAAGACAGTATCTTGTTGCAAACAGAATTTGGTTTGGAAACGCTTAATGTCCCACTGCCTGCCAGGATGCGTAAATCTCATAACTAGACAGCTGGATAGGTAAAAACATTAAACCCATTTAGAGGGCAATCTTTTTACAAAATTGTTTCATTAATAAGAGTGACAATTTATATGATTGAGACGTTTAGATGCAGTATAGACAGAGCATTTTATCCAGGTTCATGGGGATGATTTCAGATTAGTAATATTTCCTTTGATTTTTTTTTAACAGCATTCATTTTTGAAAGTGAGGGAAGCTTTTACTGAATGATTATTTGTATGACTTTTCAGTGGCGCTAAATGCAGAGGGTGTATTTCAGCCACAGTGTAGCAAATGCATGTGATAAAAGGTGAACAAATACATGTTTTTCTTTACTGATCTCCTAAAAAAATGATTTTCACATAAGGAAGTGTTTCCAGTAGCCTTCTATCCACACCTACCGTCCCCATTAAAGCCTGTTTTATTGTCTGAAACGCCTCTGGTTTCAAGGAAGTGTTTTACCTAAAGCAAGAATACTACTTAAATATGTTCTATTGTATATTCATAGCTCCATTAGTCCTCCTCCAATTTAGCACATCAAAGCAAAGGCTTCATCACTTGCATGTGGATTATGCTAACATGAGTGACATTTGTAATCTTATAGGTCTGCAACTTTAAGAAATGCTTTTAAAGTAAGCTATTAAATAGGTAGCAGTGCTTTACAAACGAGTCATATAATAGTTTATTTAAAGCCGTTAATGAACTTCAACCTCTACATCACTAAATGCTATACTACATTACTTACTAGAAGTTATTAGCTATCTTCTTAGCACTTCTAGGTTATATTGGACAACCAAAGATCTGTACATGTTAGATTTAAACGCTGTACCTTGAATGCTTATACTGAAAGAATATAAAAAGATGCCTACAGTCTCACTAATACTTGAATTCTGTATTCATAGGACTTCAAGTCTTTGCAAAGATATTGAAGCAGCACAATTTGCACAACTCTACCTAAAGACTTTAATGCCAGATCAAAAAGCTTAGAAACTTACTTAAAAAACAGGTAAGTGCATTTAATTAAAAAATCATGTATAGCTTCAGTAATTTTATTGCTTTATGTTATGCAAGTATTCTTTTGTCTTTACTGTACATTTGTCCGATACTGTACATTATGACGTTTTCTTTTCTCTGCAACAGTCCTATTTTTCCTCAAGCATTGAAGTGTTAAGAGAAGAAATTCAGCAGACCTCCAATATACTAGAGGTCACGAAGTAGAATCTGAAGGAAAAAAAATCTGCTTTTGGTTGTTTAGACAGACAAATCTATAAATCAGCTTTTTGTGTATCGGCATCACAACAAAAGTCAGTCAAGCTCATTCCATAACTGAGCACGCTGAACAGTGAACACCTTTTCAAAAACAGAATTAAAAAAGAAAACGTAATCATCATGTATTTCAGATGTATTACTCTCCAACAGAGTAGTTAATATTGATTTGTTATTAATTGCAGCAGAGGCACATTCTAGGTGCTTGCAGTTTCCTGACGGAAGGCATAGCATAGCCACGCAAAGCCACAGATTTGAGTTAGTATTCTTGCTGCAAACAAGAAAAGTCAGAATTTTTTCTTGAAATTATTCTGCACAGCTCTACCACTGAGCAGCTGATGGGAAAAACCCACTAAATGAAGTTGCTCCCTTCTTCCAGAGAACAGATCATATTTGAGATCAGTTAGTTCTTGGAAATAGCCCGGGAAACGCATTTTTCTTTCCCTAGGATTATCAGCATTGAAAAGTTAGTCTCTTACCACAGCAAACACAACTTTATGCTGGAATAGCTTTTGTGTTCCTTTTTACGAATACTCAATTCTAGTGCTCAGCATGGGGTACAGACTTTTTTTTATTTTATTATTCTTTGACCTTTCATGGTATATACATACACTCTCATGCTTGCACACTCACAGACACATGCACACCCTTAACACAGATGATTCTGCAGAAAGGAACTGGATAGAAAAAGACCACGATACCTACACGCGTACCATAATTCACTGCAATATGAATTATAATGTACTTGCTGTTACCAGAATTAAGATTCTCAATGAAAAATAAAGATCATTTTGAAGTAGTGCTCTGTATCCTTGCCAAAAGTAGCATGGTTAAGTAGTTTAACAGATTCTTTACTGGCGTAAGAAAAAAAACCTGTCCAAACCAAAAAGCTACTTCTAAAGGTAATTGACAATTAAGGTAATGACTGCATAAGTTACAGTTTCAGAATAATGTTTTGAACGTAGGGTTTTAAAAAAAAATAATAAAAGCAAAGCTTCTAAAACCCATACTCAGTTCAGAGTTGTTTGTTTTACTTTTTTATTATTTAAATACACCATACTAGAGCAAATGTCTCTGAAAATATCACAAATAAAAGATTTTTCTTCATTCAGCAAATTAGAAGTAGGTGAAAATTTCTACACAGTAGCTGCTATGAGCCTGACTTTTTTTTTTCCTTTTTCTTTTTTTTTTTTTGCCATGGGAAGTAGCAACATTAGGACAAAAACACTTACATGCATACATACATTGTATTTTACAGAGATACAATAAAAGTGTTTGTGATAGAATATCACAAAAGCCACATCTTTATCTCATGTTCAGTTTGATTGAAACACATTTCCTTACAACACTTAAATATACAAAGAGCAAATAGAATGTTGTTAAGGTAAAACACAGGGTACAAACTGGCCAGTGCCCTGCTAATTGTTAATGAGGGTAGAAAGCAGATTTCAATGCTTCTTTTAATTAGCTTCATTAGTCATCTTCCCCCCCCCACCCCCCACCCTCCCGCCCCCCCCCAGATGTCCTCCGGTGGATCTTTTTTCATTTTCTCTACAGTCTCCCATTAGCCCAGGTTCATGGAGTCCTTAATGTTCATATTCAGTCATTTTAATACACCAATAAATGTGGGAAGGGCAATCAAGAATAAAGAAGGTGCAATGGTATGGAGCTGGCATTGATGCTAGCTACAAAGGTGACTTGTCTACTTGGAGACATGGGATCCATCTGTGATGAACAAAATTTGAGATGAAGGCACGCATTCTGCATTACTCTGACCTTTTAGCAGACCTGTAAGAAATAAAAATGGGTATCTTAGCTAGAATACTAAATTTGAGATAGGAAACTACAACATGACTGCTTTTGTCTTTTCCTTATTCACTAATCTCTTTTTTATTAGATTACTTTCCAACTGTGACTTGATTAAGGCATTCTACACTATCCATTCACACTGCTAATGTTTCAACTTCAAATAGCAAAAAGCAAACATTTTCCGTGGTTTCACTACTAAAAGGGGCGGGGGGGTGGGGGTGGGGGGGTGGGGAGAGACGACGACGACAACAATAAGTAAGTGTACTTTCTGGTAACAAATTGTACAGTGAATAAGGTGGTTTTTCTGGGCCCCTTTTAAAAGGGAAGAAACATTATGCCATGCCTTTGAAGAAGCCAGTAATATGATCTTATAATTGGAAGAAATAGTGTGTAAAGCAAATAAGAAGTACAGCCAATATCCTCCCAAGGCAACTTTGGTTAATATGCTGCATTGCACAAGAGCTAAATATAGATATTTCAGGATTCCCCCCCTCCCCATTTAAAATTCCTCATCTGGTGTGTTAGTTAATGTTACATAAACATTTTAATATATGAAGTCAAACGTGCTTTCACACTGGTGTTAATGAATTGTGATAATTAAAAGTGTCTAACTCAATAAAAATCTAAACCTTCACGGATAAAATAGAAGTGATCATCCAAAGTCTTCAAATACAATCTGTTTGCAATTACCAAAATGAAATAATATATATTAGATTTTTATGGGTTTTAAATGACATTTTGTGCTTCCCAGGAAGTTCTTTTTTCACCCTTTCTCTAAGTTACTAAAAGCCTGAGGTCTATTAGTAACTGCAACCCCCCACTTTCAAGCTAATTAAAGTAGTAGAAGCTTGGAGGTTTAATTCCCCAGAGCTGAAGCTCAGTGTGAGAAAGGTAATTTGTCTGTCCAGAACAAAGATTAGGGAGCAGCCAGCAAGCATATTTAATAAATGAGCATCAAATATCTTCTACTATGGACACAGACAACACCAATTATGTAACTACAAGGGAATTGTTGAGTGATATGTAAACTAGAAGATTTTTCAGATCTTCTCTGAGATACGTAATCTAACTCATACTTTATTTAAAAGTATAGAAGCTGAAGACAACTGTTTGCTACAAACATTGCCAACTGGTGGAAAATTGAATTTTAGTAGGTGGTAATACCATTGCAAATAAGAAATACTACAGGAATACTACCGCTACCAAAAAAGCATAGAGAATTCTCGACAATACAGCCCCTCCAAATGAAACAGCACACAGGACGTCACAAACTAAGAGTTTGCGTTCTGCAGGCAAGCAGTACCAAGCTTGGAGAAAACGGGGTTTTTTTAAACTACACAGCAAGCCATGGGAAGTTACAATTGACATGCATTAATTGCCTCAGGGAAGCAAAAGGCAGGAATAGCCAATGTCACTGCATTTGCTTCCTTAAAAAGAAAAGCAAGTTTTTAAACAAAGTTAGGTCATGCAACCCTTTCTGCCTGCACCGATCACCCATAGGTATTAACCTGTGAACCATATTAAGACAATAGTGAGTTCGTAACTGCCACCTTCACGTACACAACAAAAATATGTTTTAATGCTGGCAGTATGTCTCAATCTCTTCAGTTTAATAAAAAACCCTGTGAATGTTCTACGTCTATGATCTCCAGTAGCAGAATAACCTGGAGACTGATTGATCTTTAACATTTAACAAAAAGTATCTGTTACAGCCAACTCTGTCATAGTGGAAGAACATTTTTAATTAGCGGCCCTAAAATACACAGCTTTCTGGAAAACATCTCTGATGTAAACATCTTTAGACTACTAAAAAGCCAACATCAAAACCCCGACTCGTTTGGCAATTGCCCCTGTAGCTTCTAAAACTCCAGAAACCTGACAAATCTATGAATTATGAACTTGTCTCCTCAATTACATTCCAGTTTTCTGGGGTTCAGGTGGGGTTCTCCTCTCAGTAGGAAAGCTTACACCATTTCCTAGAGAGATTACGTTACAAAAAAAAAACACAAAAAAAATTCTCCCCCCAGCCATCTCCCTAATTAATACCTCTTCAATGCCTCATCATGGACTGTAGCAATGCATTTAATAGTCGGTGACAGGAACTAATAAAAGCCTGTTCTCACCATTTTCTCTGCATTTAGCTTCTACCAGGTGTCTACAGTTGTGAGCTCTGCAAGCCTGGTCCAATTTTACTTCTCTTTTCCATGTTCTATGTTCCTCATCATGTCTACTGCTTTTATTGCAACTAAATCATTTTTATGTTTTGCTAAGGCATAGTAAGAAACTGATAAAACTAAATGACAATTTAGACACCTATTTGAAGTTACATTAAACTTTACATTCGTAGAAGACAAGTGGATAAACCACTCTCTCAGAATGGTAAACCTTTTACTGCAGTGTATAAAGATGAATGGTTTTACCTATATTTTGAAATGGGATACCTATAAATATTCATTTAACAGATTCACTGCTAGCTAGTCTATATTACAGATTTGTTTCATTAAAATTCACAACAGCATAAATCTATGAATCTTTAACTGTATTTGTACTTCCTTGAGAAGAAGCTGCACATTCTCCTCCAATCTTAATTATCTTTGTTCTGCCTAACTATATAGGACTTTTGTACTCAACTCCCTCATCACCTCGATTGACAAATTAAGTAAATAAAAAAGGTCCATGCTTTATTTTGATGTAATTACATTCACTGTATAAGACCTGAAATAATACTTAAAATTAATCAGCAAATTTATGCAGAGAAAAAAAAAAGCAAACACAGATATTGAAATGTAGCAACACAACAAAAAAATCATGGAAATGAAAAAAACAGGTTGTGTTTTCTTGGACGTATTTCTCTGCTAACTAAAAGCACTAAAAAATACTCTGTACATTACAGAATAGATCAGCCTAGCATTTTGTCCCAGATTTTTTTAATCTTCCGAATTCCTATTTGCAGATAAATGTTATTTTTTGTGATCCTTACAGACATTAATGAAGTTCCTATTGTAAATCTATAAAGAATTACCAACTGAAGTGTGCACTTTTTGTTTCATTGCAATAACTCAGTGCTGTGTGATTGCCTGGGTTAATGATGAAAAAGTCAAATATACTATCAGAGCTGATGGAAAAATCTATCACCAATCTGAAATTAAAATTCATCTGTGGTCAATAAGATTTAATATCCATGCAAGTGGCGCTGTAAAGAGTAAATGAATCAATGTCATCAATACATAATCAGTATGAAATATGATGTGAATAAAATTATGTGCAAGAGTCATACATTCACTCTTTTCTGGACCAGGGTGGAATGAACAGTCTCTTAACTCAAGGTTGACAGTAATTGTTACAAATTAGGCACAGCAGTTATCAAAATGCACTCACTTGCATAGCTTTAGGACTTATTAAGGAGATTAAAATAGATCTAAAACTATCTAGTTTCAGAGTTACAGGACAACTGTTGATCTGAATTTTTTTCCCCTCCTTTTTCTCTATATGATTTGTACAGTCATTATTTACTCATTTAGCTAGAAACCAAGAGCTATCAACCACAGAGATACACAATCTCTAGTTGAGCTATTAGTGTTATGGAGCGATAAGAAAATAGCACTTTGGTTTTTAAATCTGAGTTATGACATATAAAACAGACAAGAAAATACTTCTGAAAGAGTACCCCAGCATGCCTCCTCAACTAAAACCTTAATATTAAAGTGAAATGCATTGGTTTAGTTCAGGAACCTTCTCTTCACAAGACATTTATTTCCATATTAAAGGATCTAATTTTTCTCCCACAGAAACCTGCTCTCTTGGAGCCCTTAATTTCAAGATTATGAAATAAAATACTTCTCTTTGTTAAGAGTTTATATTAACGCATGCTCTCCATTTCGCTTTGTACATAAGGAGTTCAACAGCTTTACAGATACACATGCCCAAACCAAAATAAACTGACCCACCCTATATGTCGTATTTAAGGGGTTAATATTTTCTCCCCATGCCTAAGTTATGTAGGGTAAGTTCAGTTACTTAAGGGTCTCCTTGCAGGGGTGGGGAATGTCCGCTATTAGAACGAAAAGAAATTGATCTTCATTTAGCTCTAATAAAGCTTATTAGTAATTGTTGAGTATTCACCTTCTGGTCTGGCAGTAGTGGATTACTCTGAAGTGAATTCAAATGGCCATTGATGAGAGCTGTAGGTCTATCATGTTCACAAAATAAACTGCCATTGATGTAGTGAAACCGATCTCCGGGGACCAGGCGATTCCGGCAGGTAGAGCATGTAAAACACTGAAAAAGGAAAGAGACAGCAAGTGAAACTACAGCACAAATTAAGTATGCTGCAGGTTTGAAAATTACACTTCAGAGACTGCAAGTACAGTTGAGATATGGAGCTGCTTGGTTTCTAGCATCTCCAAATATGGCATTAGTCTTACCTGTTGGGACTATGCAGTACATAACTCAAGTATAGTTTTACCGATTACGAGGGAACAAAGCTACACACTGAGGGAAGCTTTATAATATATACTCATATTTCTAGTTATTGCTTTGCATTTCATTCATAAGCAAATGCAGATTTTTATACTAAAGAAGCACGGCAGTACTAATCGGCTACTAAAAAGAAATACACAGGAAAACCCCCTCACCTTAAGATGATAGACGTTGCCCTGTGCTCTCATGACCAGCTCACTAGCAGGAATGGACTGTCCACAGGCACTGCAAGCACCACTATTTCCAAATAACCTGAAACAGAGGTGATGATCATGAATAATTTAATACACAGGAGGCTCTGAGCATTTTTGCGCATCACTGCAATGGTTTATTACACAACTATTTCAGACTTCTGACCCCTGTCTTCCAACTTGCTTACGTGTCATAATATGAAAAAGTATGGTTTTGTGTAACAACTGGTGCCTTCACCCTACCTTGGATGTGGCTACACAGGATTTAATCAGAAATATTGACTTACACCTCTAGAAACACAAACAATTCTGTACTACACACATTTTATCAGATTACTGGGTTCATCATAAAAAAAAAAAAGATACAATTCATGACTGGAGTTTAAATGCATTGTGTCCTTGAAATTATATGAAGAACTCTTTTGTACTTTAATCATATCTTGAGATATGAGTCATCAAAAGGGTTAAGAGGATTTGATTGTATATCTAAGAAGACATCATGCTCAGTGTATTGAAACTCCAGTAAACCTCCATCAGCGCAGAGTTTCCATTAGAAACTCTCTGCTATCCAGGTTGATATATAATGTGTATGGGTTAACCTTTTCAATCATGGTGTCAACACTTTAGATTTGCCTCTGCTCATCTCTTTCATCCTAACCTTCTCTCTCTCTTGATAATGAAATGCTTGCTCCAACTTCCCCCTATCTGCTCCTGAGTCCACAATTTAGATTACTTCATCTCTGCTAGCAACAAACTGAATGAAATTTCGATTTGAGCAGAAAGTAATTTACCGGGATCTGGACCCATTTGTCATCATATCTCTCTGGGTGTTTGCTGTATCACTGCAGTTTTCCTATGCAATCAAATGAGACCACAACATCTGCCATTGGGGGGGCACACGCAGTGGGGGGAGGGGGGAAATAGGCAGAAGAGTGGTGAAGAAAAATATATACATAATTCTTCAAATCCATTTAAAGGCACAACGCATCGATTCAAAATATAATACAATAATGATTATTGAGTTCTACTTTTACAGGCTGCGTTAGCTAGAATTAGAAAACCTTTATTTGCTTTTGCGCGTGTCTCTAATATACACAAATATTTATAAAGACTACTACAATCATTTTGCAGCAAAAAAGGAAACTGAACTAGCTGGCAGGGTCACAGACCCACTTTTCTGCACGATGTAAAACATAGTAATAGGATTTACAAATTAGCGTATTGGTGTCATAATAAATATTAATATTTGCATCTCCTTCCTGTCCAAATAAAGTCATAAAATTCTGTTTGTGTCAACCTAGGAGACGCATTACAACAGAATACCCGTAATCTGAATGATTGCAGCGTGCCTCTGTATAAAAATAATTGCTTTGAATTTTCAGAATCTGAGCTTGCAGAGGAGGCTTGTCATGTTCAAAGTACTAATTTGCTGTCGCCACTTTATTGAAAATAGCCTGTAAGTTGTTATTAAATGTATCGACTGAACGACAAAGAGAGTAGTAAAACTGCCCCTTAAGATGGCTTTTAATAGGAAGCTGAGAAACAAATTTTGCAGCAGCATCGATTTGAAGAGTTCAATCAAAACTCCATTTCAAAACTAATTAGTCTGAGATCCACGACACATTGACACGTTCTTGCAGAATCACAGTGGTTACAAAGGGAAAGCTGAACTAATACATTGTCAGGACCTCCAGCCAAAGGGACTAAACTGTCTGGAAACTATGGGTCCATTATTAGGGCATCTTCTAAATCAGGACCAGTTCCGAGTAGTTACGTGATGTATTGAGGTTACTTCCAAAGCTTTACGATACGCATTTTTCTTCCTCCATTGTTACTAGCAATGAAGTTGGCACACAGAAAAGGTGCACAGGAAGCACTGCAAGAGGAGGCAGCAAGGCACTGTTACATTTCTAGAGCAAAGATCCGAAAACCTAGGGCAAGGGGGTAGCTTCAAGGGTATTGCTGGGTAGGGTGGAGGAAGGAAGGAAAAGACGAACAGACACTGTCACTTGTCCAGGAGAATCTGAACGTAGCGAGTGGTTTCTTTTCCTGCAATCCCCATACAATTGCACCACCCAATTGAAAGCACAGCTTTCAGAACAGTGATCTCATTGCACTACTTGTCTTCATCAAGCATTCATTTGTTATACAATTCTCTCTGATGAGAAGTGGTCGTGCACCCTGAATGACTGTGAATCCTAATAAATGAAGTCAAACTCATCCAGAGGCTTTCCACACATCTTAGGTTTTCCCTAAGCATGTTCCCAGAACAATTCTGGTTTGGAAAGTCACTTCAGCCGAATCTTCTGCTAAAATTCCTAAAAGTTACATGCCAAGTCAGAACACGTTTCCACAGCTTTCTATTATGTACCAGGAAAATGAAGCTTATTCTTCCTTCTCTAGTTTTACGGCTTTGTTCTGTAAAAACCTTTTTCCTGTTAATGGTCTATCTTTTAAAAAAATGTTATTCCTCCTTACCAGTAAAGGAAGTCTTCCACAGTAACTATTCGTTACTGAAAAAGTTGTTTCACATGGTTTCTGAGAGGCTGGAGAGCTAATTATCTAACCGGGGGGACTGTCCAGGACAGTATTTGATTTAAAAGGCTTGAGGCTTTAGGTGCTCAATTAAGTAGCTATCGGTCTCAGACTGGACTTTAATGGGCTCTTTTCTCTTTAACTGCAGCAATGGGTAGAGATACCCCAGGTCAGGCTAATTAAAGCCAGGGGACTCTTTAATTGTGATGACAGAATTGGTTTTAGTTTCCTCTTTGGGTCCTCAGTCCAAGAAGGTCATTAATATTTCAACATTTGGGCAATGCAATCAATCACAAACATCAAGAGGTTCCCTATACGGACAAGGCAGCTCTTCTACACTCAGCAGCATTTTACTGAGCCACCTTAAATTAACTACTGTGTGGTTCCAACACAGCATTCCCCACACCCCCAAACACTCCTGGTGTTTTGGTTTGGGGGTTTTTTGTTTGTTTTTGGTTTGGGGTTTTTTGTTTTTTAGAACTTCCACAAGAGTGGGAACGAAGGCAGCAAGAAATCTTTTCAGCCCAATTTCTCATCTTGCTGCTCAAAATTCAGTATCGGTAGAAACACATCTCTAGCAACTTACAGAAACAAAATAAGGTTCCAGTTGTTTCCAAAATTGTGGAGACAGATTTAAGTGCTCTGATTCTTTCACAACAGGGTGCACATTTGTGCCCACATATATATGTAACTCCAAGCCCTAGCAAAGAGAAATGCACATCCAGACCTACTGATCCAGAAGCGATTGGTGTTTCTGTACATTCCCTATATTGAATCTAAATTCTGCACCAGCTATATTAAATGTAACAAAGAAAGGCAACACAGAAATTATGCCTGGAGCCAAGTCCATTAAAGGTACTTCAGAATAACTAGAGACCAAGCACCTTAAAAGCACCAGAAGCTATTGATACTTAAAAGGGGGGCTGTGCATAATGGCAAGTGCTGCATTAGAGAAGGGGAAGGAGAAAAAAAAAAAAAAAAAAAAAACAGCCAAATTACGCTTGGTTAATTCAGAGTAACAGATCTGCCCCCAAGTGAATTGGAGGCCTTGAATTAATTCTGTTATGACAAATCAAGATAAACGTTCCCCCTAAATTGCATGCGATTTAATTAATTTTTGAGATCCTGGTTTTTTTTTTTTTTCCTAGCTAATAGTTCACATGCTCCTGTGCTGTCATTGTGCTTGAGTGGGCAGACTTCAAAGTGATATTAAATAACCAACTATTAGATTTACCTAGCACGTCCTATTGGAAAAGTGCCATTTAATTACCTAGCCTGTTCAATTAAAGGGACAGCATTCCCTGAATATAGCAGCTTGCCGCTGATTACCAGGGAAATGAACTCGCAGCCCGGCGGCCCCCTCCCCGGCGCGGCGCGGCCCCTCTGCGGCTGCGGGCGGGCGGCCGGGGCGCCCCGCCGCCGGGTCCGGCTCCCCCCGCCCACGGGGCCGGCCGGGCTGCGCCCCCGCCGCTGCCAGGAGCGGGCGCCTGGGGAGGGGCCGGGCCGCGGGCGCTGCCCCTTTAAGACGCGCCTGGGCAGCCTCCCCCCTTCCCCACCACTCCCTGCTCGCTCTTAGAGGCCAATTTTGTTAATTAAATGTTTTGTTTGCGACGCGGCTCTCATTCATTTCGGACACGTCATTCCGAGCAGATCTAAGCCAGGGACCAGATCTCATTAGATAAAACCTATCAGAACTAAGAGAAAATGGAGGAGACACTAATTAAAGCTTTTAATTGTGCGGATTCGCTGCCACGCTGCTGCTTTATCTGGCATCTTAAGGTTGGGAGGGCTGCGCTCCGCTCCCCTCCCTGCAAGCGCTGCTCGCCGTGGGGAGGGAGGGGAAGGGACCGGGGTTTTCGCCTCCCTCTCTTTTCCCAGGAACCTTGGCTTTCAACGAAAGCTGCGGCCGTAGCTACACGGCTAATTTGTTGCCGGGGGGGTGGGGAAGGGAAGGGGAGTGTTGTGTTGTTTAAACAACAACCAAAAAACCCCATGTACAACCTCAGGCGGCTAAAAAGCTCATTAATAAATAGCCCCGTGGTCCTGGCCCGAAGCAGGCAGGTCCCTTTCACCTGGCGCCTGCCGGGCCCATCAATCCCCTTTCTCATTTTGTTGGCAGAGTCTCACCTGCCCCCCCCCCCCCCCCCCCCCATTAAGAGCCGTGCCCGTGGCTCTGGCCTGGGGAGGGGAATGTGCCACCCCAGAAGCCCTACAGGAAATTAAGAGGGGGGAGGATGGCGGAGGGGAACTGGAGAGTCAATGCCAAAGGGGTGGCATCGCCTCCACAACCAAACAGGCCATTTCACACAAGAGAAGGGCAGGGGCCTCGCTCATGCCACCAGGACCCACGTGGAAACCTGCGAAGTCCATTTCTAGCAGGAAAGCTCCAAGTTAGCTCGGCCCTGGCAGGGCCAGGCCGTCCTACCCCATCTTGAGTGTACGGTGTCCAGTTCAAGTTTCAGCAAGCATCTGTCAGAGTTATTTTTGCAAGTCAAATTACACAGATCTAAAGAGAAGTCAGGCGATAGAACAAGGAGATCAATTCAAAACCCTCATCTGATAAAGCATCCTATTCATAATCGCCTACATTAAAATAAACGAGTATTAATTTTTGGCAACACAAAACCAGAGGACTGTGATAAGCTTGCCTGAACTTGCCTCTGGGATACAGTGGACGTATCTTCTCTTTTTAATTAGTAGTAATCAGACATGAGGGTTTGTTTGATGGTGTTGGTCGAGTGATGAATCTGTACTATTCAGTGCATCTTAACAGTAGTGTCAATTTTTCCACTTCAAACGAGACTTTCCCTAACACCGTTCTGCTCTATTTAATTACAATTCTGCCAGGCTTAGGCTTGTTGCTTAGGATGATGACCGAAAAGCGCCATTAAACAACCCCCACCCCCACCCCACCATGTGCTGATTTTCTAGCATTTCTCTCTAAAAATATCTCTCAAACTAGCAAAGCTAAGGTTCTCATTCCTCAAAGATAGTGAGGGCTGTCTTTGATCTATTTAACTGACTGGAGATGCAGCCACGTACCAGGACAGAGGCTGCACTATCAGAGTAATCAAGCCTTAACTCTGTCCTTTTAGACCAAGGAGGTCTCCAAACATACGCACACATCAGTACAGTCACAGATCTGTGAAACAGAAGTTTTACAACATAAGCAAACTTGTAACCTTTGATGGCTGATTTTTCTTTTTTCCCCCAGAAAGAAGTGGAACTTGTTTGCCATCAAGGAGAAGGAAAAACCTGGGTCAAACTCTTGACATTTACTGTAAATGAGAAGCCAGAAGCATTTAAACAAAACACAATTTGTTTTAACTGTTTTGGTTATGCTGGGAAGGTATGGGGCTTTTTTGTTGTTTTTTTTAATTACCGAATGTTGAAATAAAACACCTCCTTGAAGCATTCATGTGCATCAGTCTATCAAACCATTTACTCAAATTAAATGTGTAATCCTTCAAAATGCCTCCTTTTAAATTAATGAGTTTAAGTAGCTTGAGTTCACCTGAAAAGATCGTACGGGCACCTGACCTCATGAATTCTTTCTATTAATTATATTGGAAACTTGTTGGAAGGGATACTCTGCGTAATCTCACTGTACCCCAACAGATGCGAGATTAATAAGGCCTAGTTCCCCTTACCCAAATCTGTGGCATTTAAAGCAAACAACTTCAAAAAAGAAAGAGGTAAGAAATAGAGGGCAAAAGTGTAACCCTCCTATCCTCTCCTCTGCATTTTCTGTTCTGGAAGTTAAGAAGAACGTCAGTTCAAAGGCTCGCTGTAACAATGCGAGGACACACGTTATACTACTGGTTTTGGCTATAAGAATCGGTGGCCCTCCAACTGACGGTTAATCAGCTCTTTCACAAGGAGAACAGAGAATGAGTCATTCTGTTTCCACTCAGAGGAGTTTAAAGGTGCTTATGTAAATATCATAATTAATCAGATACTAAAGGCAGGCATTTCATTATTTAGCACCTCTGCCACAGCCTTATTTAAGCCCTACTATTTTAACATTTACCGTTCAGATATGCACACTTCTCCTTCAACACTACAACAAAGCAGATTAATTTAGCCTCTCTGATTGCTGTTTATTTTTAGTTAGGACTTGTTTTGTGCTGACAAACCACTTTAAAGTTACAAGTCGTGGTTCCACACACACACACACACACACCCCCCTCAACTCTTCCCTCCACTTGGCAGTCGCAACTGCGCCCTGGGCTAGGCGCTAACATCCGCACCCGCACGTCTCTCCGCTCCTAATGAAGGCGCGATCCTGAGCCAGCCCACCCCACCGCCAGAAATAAAGGGGGGCAACAAGGGGGGAAAGGCAGGGTGCAGGGGGGAAGTAGCCCCTCGAGGCTGGCCGCTGCGCGCCGCTGGCGCCTCACCTGATGTAGTCGTTTCTGCAGAGGATCATGCCGCTCTTGGTGTAGCAGGAGGTGCCGATGTCCCCCAGCTGCGCCTGGCAGCAGGAGCACTTGAGGCAGCGGCTGTGCCAGTAGCTGTCCATGGCGTACAGCAGGAAGCGGTCGGCGATCTTCCCCCCGCAGCCGGCGCACCTCTTCCACGAGAGGGAGCCCGCCGTCACCGGGGGCGGCTGCGAGCTGCCGCCGGGGTTCACCATGGCCTGCGCGGAGAGAGGGGCGGAGGCGGGTCAGCCACGGCCGGCGGCGACCCCGCACCCCGCGGGGGCCCCGCCGCGCCGGGGGACACGGGGCAGGCCCGCGGCCGCGCAGCTGGCGGGGCACCGGCGGGCGTGGGGGGCACAGCGCGCCCCGCCGCCCCCCCGCTCCGGGCTTGTGCAGCTGCAGCTCACAAGTCAGGAACAGTCCCGGGGTTTGTTTTGCTTATAAAAAAAAAAAAAAAAGTGTGTGAAGAGTGAAAAAAAAAAAAAAAAGTAAAGTTGTGAAACTGGTTTTTCAGTCTAGGAGAGACTCTGCAGGCTCGGGGCGGTAACGAGGGGCTCGGGACCGGCCGTCCCGACATCGGGATTTTATATTTTTCGTGGTTTGTTGTTTCATTTTGGAGACTTCAAAACACCAAGAGAAAACACTCCAGACTGAGGACACTGGCCTGAATAATAGATCATTGAACTTTAGGACGCCTGTTAACTTCCTACACAAACATACTCAACTTTTGTCTCCCTAATCTGCCCTTGATCAGCAGTTTAAATGCTAAAGCTTTGTTACCCCAAAAAAAAAAAAAAAGTTTACCGACCATAGGAAAGCAGCAGAATAATGAAGTGCACCGCTCCGGCTGGAGTTACTCTGGCCGCCCCAAAACTGCTACTAAGGGCATTTTTCACTTTCTAATAAATGCTTTATGCAAGCAGGACAACCGAGAGATAATATAGGAATCAATTCATAAAGCTTACTCTAAACCGATTAATTTGTTGCCTTCAATCCAGAGTCCAATAAACTCCCGGTGTTCCTCCAGTCACTTATACTATAAAAAGATCAAGTTATTTACTGCCAATTAAGCAGCATGTTTTGTCTTTGTCCTTTGTAAGCCGTATGTGCTCATGCCGAGGCATCTGGCTATCTGCTAAGGACCTTCAGACCGATACCTCCAGAGCAGCGAGGACGAACTTTTCCTGCCACTGGCCCAACTCGGCTGCAGCAGCAAGAGAACTGAGACCGATTTTAAACACACATTTCCTCAGAAAGAGTACCTGGAGGTAAGTCCAGTGACCGCACAATAAACCAGAACTGCACCAATTAAGCTGTAACAAAAACCCCGAGACTTTGGAAAGAAAACCACTCTAAAAGCCATTAGCATTGCATTTATCCGAACGCATCATATACCTTTATGTAAATTGATTTCTGATGCATTTGTTCAAGGAATTGCCTTTTGTTACAGTTTCCAGCTACAGCCTAAATGAATCTGCATTTCCTGCTTCGAGTCTTTAAACCGTTTCCCTACGCTTTAAATCACTCCGGATTTCTTAGAAGAAAGACTCCATGCCACCACCTTAGCCCGTCTTTGTCGAAGGCAAATATATATAAATATAAACCGGGAAACGTTACACTGAGAAAACCATCCAGTAACCCCATTAAGCTAAAGCTCTTAAGGACAAGCAATACCTTAATGCTGATTAAATCTAAAAAGATGAATCAAGAGGACTGACCAGAAAGTGACTCCCTTGATAACTAAGGACGGGCCCTCATCAAGTTTCATTTAGAGTTGGGGGGGGAAAAGCTTTTAAGTTAAATAGGCTTACTCTAGTAATTACACAGCCAAGCAATTTAGGTCCTGGGATAGGAATCAGTGAAATAGAAAGCAGAGCTGGAAGCTAAAGGCAAAATACCGCCCCCCCCCCCCCCTTTTAACAGCGTCTCTGGTGTTTTTTTAATGGAGACCAAGGGAGGGACAAGCGGAGAGCTGGCAATTTGTAGTGCAAAAATGGATGCTTAATTCATGTCTTGGTTTTAATTAGGTGATTCACCGGATTTCTCCTGGATTGAAACAAAAGACCGTGTGGGGGGCAGGAAGGGAATTGGAGAGAAGAGAAATAGAGAGCTCACTTTGATCTTTTCTGCCACTGTTTCAGAATAGTGTTTACTACGGGGGAAGCGGGTGCCCCAGCCCCCCCGCCCGGCCCCCCCCCGGCCCCTCCATTCACAGCCGAGGCGGGCAGAGCCCTTTCCCGGCGGCAGCTGGAAGGGGGGAAGGAAAGCCGCCCTGAGCGGCGGCCGCCGCCAGGCTTTGTACGCGGGGGCCGCGACAATGCCCGGGGCCCGAGGCTCCCCCGGCGCCCGGGGCGCCCCGCTCGGCCCCTCCGCCGCGGCGGCAGCGCGGGACGGCGGCGGGCAGGGGGCGCGGGCATGCGACCGCGCACACGTACGGGGGAGATAAGGGGTAATTACCGGCACTTCTTACCTGCTTCCCCTCTATATTGCAAAAGGCCGGGGAGCAACGTCGCTCGGGGTGCCTGAGGAGGTCTCCTTGCAAAGAAACAAACACAGCGCTCGCCCTCTCTCTGGCTTTCGGGAGCGCTGGAGGGAGCCCCCCGCCCGGTAAGGGGCAGCCCAGGCTGGAAAAATATAGATATTTCTATGAGAGGCGTCTGCCTGGGTCCTTCCTCCAGCTCCCGCTTCCCGGGAGGGGAGCTGCAGAGCTCAGTCCCTGCCGCTGAGCTGCACACGCAGGGCGCCGCCGCCGCTCGCTGCTGCAATCGCCGGGTAAGTTTGGCAATGTGGCTTCACTTTGTACCGCTTCCCCCCCGCCCCCCCCCACCACCTCCGCCCCCTTCTCTGGGCTGTGGCGGCTGCCGAGCCTCCCGCGGCGCGGAGCCGGCCGGCCGCGGCCCGCCGAGGCGCCTCAGAGGAGAGGGCGAGAGCCGGCGAGTTTGAGAAGGGCCAGGCGGGAGCTGCTGCCGGGGATCCTGCGGCGGCGGCGCGGGCAGGACGCGCGAGGCGGCCCCTCCGCCCGCCCGAGCGCGTGTGAGGGAGCGAGGGAGTGAGTGCGTGTGTCCCTGCGCGCGCCCGCGCGCGTGTGCGTGTGTGTGTGCGCGTGTGTCCGTGTGCGTGTGCTCCCGCTGCCCCTCACACATGTGTTACTGACAGAGCAGAATCCCAACTACACTCCGGCTCGGCTCCGCCGTCAGCCCGCCGCAGCCAATCCGCCCCCGGCTTGTTCAGGCGGAATAATAAAACCTGCCAATCCCCGAGAAGACAAAGGAATGAGTGAAAGGGGAGGGGAAAAAAAAAAAAGGGGGGGGGGGAGAGAAAGGGAGGGGGCGAGGAGGAGGAGGAGGAGGAGGAGGGGAATGGAGAGGAAGGACGGAGTCAGGTGGGCAGCGGTGGCCGCGCCGCCCGCCCGCCCGCCCGCCCGGGCGCTGAGGAGAGGCGCGCGCGCGGCCGTTGGGGCGCCGCCGGGGCCCCGCCCGCCCCGCCCCGCTCCGCTCCGCTCCCGGCCACCAGTTGAGAAACTTGGCGGCGCGGGGCCGTCCCGGCCGCCCCGGGGCTCGGCCGCCGCCGGGGGCAGGCCCACTCCGCCCGGGCGGCGTCGTCCGCCGGAGCTCTGCCCGCGGGCTGGGCGCTCCCCCCGCGGCGGGGCCGGGGGCGCTGAGGGGAGGTGCGGCCCGCGCCGCCCTGCCGGTGCCCCCCGGTGCTGCGGCCGCGTCCTGCCCCCGGGGCCGCGCAGCCCCGTTCGGGGCGGGCTGGCAGCGGGTCCCGCGGCGGGGCGCGGAGGAGGCCGTGAGGGACGTGCCCGGCGCGCCCCGCGGGTGGCGGCGGCCGTGTCGGGCACCGGCTTACAGAAATCCCCCGGTGAAACCGACGGGGCGCTTCGCTGAGGAAGCCGCGTCCGGATCAGGCCCGCTATCATTAGCGCCCTGTAAAGGTTTAGAAGGGTTAAACTGCCGCAATTGGCCGGCAGCGGCGCGGCTCGTCACTTGGGAAGACCGCTGCGCTCCTGAGGCAGAGGCCCGGGGCTGACAGCCGGTCAGAGGCAGTAACGCTCAGCAGGGCACTTAGAACTGCAAAACCCCACGTACCGATCGCACGGCTTTGAGGCCTAAGGCAGCACGCCTGATAAGCGGAAGTACGGCAGTACCGTGCGGCTAAGAAAGACCCTCGAAATGATAAAAATACCCGTAAATGCAACACAATTAGCGGGCGTTACCCCCGCGGGCAGCTCCTCCCTGGGCGCTGTCGGGAGGGCTCGCGGCTGGCGCGGGGCACGCGCGCCCCTGCCGCACCGCGCGCCCCCCGGGGCGGGCAGAGCACGCGCCGCCCGCAGCTGTGCAACAACAGCGAAACTTCCCCGGGCAGTTCGGCGGCTCCAGCCCGCTGACGTCAGCAGCGGCCACCGCAGCGCGCGCGGGGGGGGGGGCGCCGCGGTGCTGCAGCGGCCCGGACCGCGCAGAGGCCGGCGCTGACCGCGGCGCGGCGGGGGCAGGGCACCCCGGCACCGCGCGGGGCCGCCGCTGCACGGCTGCTGTCAAATACGCGGTGATGGCAGCGTGGCTGAAGCACGAGTTCGCCGGCTCCCCCTTGTCCGAGCCAACCAAGTACTGCAAACCCGCTCCCGCCGGCGGCTCGCACAGGGCGGTGCACCCGCGGCGGCGGACGGCACCCCGGCCGGCAGCGCTTATTTACAAATACGCGCTGGCACGAGCGCGCGGAGCGGCTTCCCTCTGACGGGCCGGCTGGTAACTCGGGTCTGGGAAGCACGGCCCAGGTGTACGTTAACCACATCGCCACCTGTGGGCCTCCTCCGCTTCTGCATCCCTGGCCTCGGCTGGACCACGGAGGCGGGCGCCCAGTAACCATTTAATCCTTAAGGAAAAAAATGCCTAGCTAGGAAAAACGCACTTGGGGAAAACATAGGATACCGTAGATGTGTTTTGTTTCCAATTATATAGCAAGTAAAACGCTGACATTTGAATGGCAGCACAGGTACGATTGAAATGCAGGAGAAAAGTCTGTTTCTGTCTCTCTCTGCAGCCCCCATGCATAAAGCGGGCTGGGAGCTCGCGGACAGCTTCCACGAGGTAAGGCGGAAGAGCACTGCTGGTGTGGTTAAAAATAATACAATTTTTTTTTAGCATAGGTCTATGAAATATATCATCTGGATGTAATCTCCATGTACGTATTACATTTAAACATACTCAGCAGTTTTACATTTGTTATTTAGGATCTGGTACAATTTGAAATATATAAAGTAACAAGCCATGCTACAGATAATCAACAGTCACTGTTATTCTAGCTCTCTGACAGCTAAGAGCACAAGAATAGAGCAAATGCCAAGCTATAATAAAATCTAAGTTGTCTAATTATCTAAGCCTGTAATGGCTGGAAGCTACCAAACTCAGACTCTGGAAGAGCCATCAGGACCTCTCCTTGCTGGAAAAGATATTCTACCAAGAAACTCTGCCATAGGTACTAAAATGTTTACTAGTCTTAAAACTGATAGTGATACGAAAAATGGGAATTACCTTCTCAAGGAGCAGAGTTTTAAATGGCTTAATGACGTCTTCCAAATACCATTACAATGTTCATATCTTTTTCTGAAATTTGATCTTCACTAATTTTTGTGATTAATTTTAACAGAGGAAACCTTAACTGAGAGCATTTTGCAGAGCAATATTTTTCTAATTTTTCTTTTGTGCAGCATCTGCTGTTGCTGTGCTGTCATCTTCGTTATGTTTTTCATTGTCTATGTGCCATAATGTAATTAGTTAGTTCAACATCATCTGTGCTATTAGATGAGATGTTTCTATGGTAAGTTAACATAGTTCTGTATAATTGGTAGATTTCAGCAGTAGGCATGAATGTATCCATCAACTTTAGGTCGATTTGAGTCCGCAAGATTTAAATTCACTTGGCATACGTTTTCCTCAAAGACTGTTAATTTTGGCTGAATGGATAAAAAACACAATGCATAAGAAAATCTGGCTGCTTATATCGCGGTACCGTTGGAGTCAGGGAACGGAAAGCATAAAATTGCTGGCTTAGTAGTTGCAATCTGAATGTCTGGAAAATGTTACAGCCTGTGATCCAAATCATTCTTAAACCTAGACATGCCCCTAAGATAGCAGGTAGTCCAGTATTCATCAGGGTTATCTCTCCATTCATGAAAGGAGTCTTGATTCTCTCCCCAAATACTGCATTCCTATGGGTCCTTGACTGTCCTCTTTTCTCATTAGAGAGAAATGTTGAGGCTGCTGCTTTGTCTTGAGATCTTCCATGCTGCACTTTGCTGGTCCTGGTGTCTTGCAAGCTACACATATTGAACCAACAGTTAGGCTTTTAAAACAAACCCTCTGATCCCAGTCTCTTTGGAAATGGTGATGGAAAATCAACAGCCGTTTGTTACTTTAAAGTGATGCATCCTTGTACTCGCATAGGATCTTCTGGTTTAGGGCTTCAAACAGTTTAAAAATGTGACTGGGTTAAGTATTTAGTGTTTAAATTGGATATCCAGTGAAACAGGAGAGTATGTGTCCTTGCAGGAGCTGGGAAGAATCCTGGATGGCTGTAATCTCAGTGTTCTTTTCCAAGCAGTAGACTGTACTGTTTGCCCCAAAGAGCAAGATAATTCACTTTTGGAAATATGTGTACAGATTTTGACTTGCTTATAAATACATGAGTAACTTTATTTACAGGAACCCAGAAACATGGAAGGTAATCAGTAAGCATGGTTCGCTTAGGTAAGGGCTTGCAAGACCCTTTTATGATCACTGCATCTGTAACTTAGGACAGGAGCCAAATAATATAAATGTCAGTAATTATAGATATATATTTATATTAACAATGAAGTCCACTTTAGGAAGAGCTAAGGCTATATTTGTGATGACCTCATATGGCTAAAATTACATTCACTAATTTGTCCTGTACACATTCCTGTTGGGAGGACTGATATATTGCCACAAGCCAGCAGCAGCAGAAAGTCCTGGAAGTGAGTTCTGTGACTGAAGTCAAAGACATCGGAGTTTGAAATGATATGTAATTTATGTTTTAAATTAAAAGTCTATAGAGGCCACTAGAATATGCATATGTAATAATAAGTTCACTACATAAAACAATCTTACAATTGGAAATGCTATATGAATTTTGAAAGGGGGATTTACATTCCACAGTCTAATAAAATAAGGCACTTTTTAAGCAAATCAATTATTTTGATATTCTTAAATATATACTGACTGAGTTGATTTTTGTGATGTCATATCTGTAGAGCGATATTTTGTCACAAATACAAACATGAATATTTTTACCATTCAGATGTCGCCATCTTTAAAAAGAAAAAAAAACCCCTTTGATAAAAAATTAGAACTTACCCTTTCAAGTAAAAAATGTTTTCTTCACTGACACTTTTATAGAATTTGCATTAACATGTTGCCCCTCTTCACCAGTCACCATAACAAATGGTCAGATCAGAGGATGGAGCAGCACAAAATGGGACAGGCCCAAGTTACAGATAAAAGTAGCCACTGAGCTACTTTATGTTTACAGAACAAGAAAGATCAACTGGAAAGGATTTTAAAAAAAAACCCACCTACTAATTTAACTGACCAAAATGCTCTTACCTAATGTAGAGGTACATGTTTATAACACCATCATTTGTGCTTCTGAACATCAGATTTTATAACAGTATGTTTTTGTTAAATTGCTGCCACTTCTTTTCGGTCAGAATTAACTTCAAAAAATTTCGGCAGAGAAAGTAAACTTGTCTTCTTTTCCCTCTGAGATAGGAAATCATTGAAACATTTAATGTTTTCTACTTAGAGCTGTGTATTTTTTTTCTTGTAGCCATTTTTAAAATTTCCTTTGTCAAAGGAACATTTTTTGAAGACTGTAACTGCAGTTTGGTATGATTGCTGAAAACAGTCCTGAATTCAGTAAAAACAATGTTCTGAAATAATGTGTTACAATGGAACATGAATACTGAACTCTTGCCTGTATTATTTAATTAATTAGCCAAGCAAATTTAAATATGCAGAATAAATCAGTATTAGGCCTGAGTGAATAAACAGCATGTTTAATATTTTTTGATGGTGTTGTCCACACATAATACCTTTATAATTGCACTGAAATTATTTTCAAAGATGTGTGTCCAGTAGCAAATCCTATGTCCTTAGAATGTCTGCCTGTTATGAGTGTATCCAGGAAATTAGTTATTTACTGTAACGTGTCATTGTGGAGCAGTAGGGCCGATATTCTTGTGAAGTTCCCGTAGCCTCTGAACGATGCTGGAATTTACAGAAAGGTCCAGACTACTCTTTTCCACCTATTTTGCAGCTATCCAGAGAAGACCCATGTGATAACTGACTTGAGCTATAGTAAAGCAATGGAGAAACATTTGCTCAAGCTGTTTTCTTTGTAGGTCTTCAGGGGAAGTCCACGACCTAGAGTTTCAGAGGATTTTGTTGTATGATACATCATCGATGGGAAGGCACAGTTTTAGCTAATACATCTAGACATTTGTGGTGTTTAGCTAATACATTGAGATGTTTGTGGTGACTGTTTCTGATGGAAAACTGACATTAGCCGTTGTTTCAAAGAGCTGAGAGAAAGCAAGGTACAGACAGAACTGAAACACAAGCGTTACAGGAATCCCCTGCTGAAGTTGTCTTTTTAATTTAAAGGCTACCAGCACAGTATGAGAAAATGGAGGGTTACAAAAATAAAGAGCAAGAGCAGCCTGGTGACTTGTGTCTGGCAGAAATGCCTCTATCGTGTTTGATTTGAATTTTACATAGATGCTAGTAGTTATGACACGACTGTCACTCTTAAGTTCACTTAACTGGACATGAAACAATAATGACAAACACTCAGAACGACAGTTCTCCTTCTATTCTGCAGTGAGGTTCTTCATATCTCAATTTTGCAACATTCCTTCTGTTCACTCCGCCAGACAAATGTGCTTCTGTTATTATGATTTCTCTGTTTGACTGGGCGCTTTCAAGAAGAGTTTCTAAGCTTTCTATTCAGTATTTTAGTCATACCATTTATCAAAGCAAAAGTTTCTTAGTAACAGTTTTTAACATTAACTCTTTAATACTTTAATAGTTAGCTGATGTAATCCATTATTTAAAAACATGCCCTTGCATGAGAATATTACATTATTTTTCATATAAAAAATATAGCCCTCTACTTTTCTTAAGTTGTTTTTCAGAACTGAAGCGACTGCTATACTCCATGACCATAACTCTTTTTATCATTCCAGTATGATTCAGTAGCTTTTGCCGTCTTATAAACAATCTTACAATTAAGAGCTAATGTTAATGGAATAGATTGTTGTCATAGGATAATGGTTTCCTGCTGCTAGATAAATGCTGTGGCAATGCTAGGACATTTATTGAAAGTAATAGTGAAGACAAAGCTAAGAGATTTATTTTTAAAGCAGGTGCCACAGATCCAGTGACACCATTCTGTTACAATTGTTTTATTTCTATTTCACTAAAAGACTGATGAAGACGGAAGCATTTTGCCTGATGTATGCAAGTGCAGCAAAGTGACAGTGGCTCATTTCACTGTAACTGAATAAGCTACATTGCACTTGGCTCAGGAAGAGATTTATTGTGTGGCTCATCCAATCAGAAAACAGTTTATCCATTAACTACAGCTTTAAAATATGTTGTATTTCTATGAGCAAGATGGGGCTTGACACTTTCTTTCACAGAAGCAGTTAGTTCACAGAAAAGGAGGAAAACGAGGCCCTACAGTGCTTGTTCCACCGGTCCATCCAGAAGCCCCCCTTCCCTTTGTGCCACTGGGACGGCAGGCTGGGGAGGGTGAACCTGTCCACAGCGTGTTCCCCTCCCCCCAAATCAATGGTTCCTTGTCTCCCTTCTTCTGCACTGGAGGGTGTTGCCTCAGCATTAGCAGAGCAGAAATGTCAGCATTGTTCTTACCAGCACTGCTGTGCAGGGGGCGGAGAGGAAAGGTTTTGGCTAGTTTAGTGTTTCCTCTGTCTTTGGGTTCACAGGATCTTGACGTTTTGGGAAACATGCCTTCTTCCTTTTCTATAGCTTTTGAAATTGCTTACCCATGAACCCTCCAACAGAGATCTGTGAAAAGCAGGGCTTGTACAGCTTCCTAGGTTCTCTGTCTGCTGTCGTGGAATTGCAATAAAACACCTTGATTACCCCAGGTTTCCAGCTCCTGCAAAATTTGAGCTGATTGTCAGGAAGCGCATGGGAGCCGTTCAATTCAAGAAGCGTTCTCCGGACAGGTATGCCCCCGTTGCCTGCCTTAGACCTCAACAGATCTTTTGTCTTCTCTTTTGAACTGTAGAGCAGCTATTCCAAGTGGCAGTGTTATAGCTATGACAGCTTAAGGATATCCCACAAATAATAAAAAATATGATCCCTTCCCAGAAACTCTGATCATTCCAAAGCATCTTTAAAGTTATGTTGTAAAACAGCATAATGACTTTATATGACCATAAAGGCCTTGCTAGGATTTCCTTAAGAAACAAGCTCATTTCTTTATTAAGGCCCAAGGACCTTGACATCAAACCCGCAGTTCACTGTTACAAGGACTTACTCTTCTGTAGCTGCTCACAGCAAAGCTCTGAATTAACTTCTAAGACCAGAGCTTGAAGGCAGTAAACAACTTTAACCTTCTCTTGACCCCAGACACATCTCACAAACAGGAGTTACAGGAGTTCAGTAAATGCATAAATTTCACTTTAACCCATGTGCAGACATTCTAAAAACTAATTCATTCTTCATTTTATGAGTTTCAAGAAAATCTTTATACTAATAAACGGGCAAGTATTGCAGCACTTGTGCCAAAGAGCCATTGGATAAGGTCAGTCCTCTGCTGAGCCCAGCTCTTTATGAAAGGCGAGCACCAGAGAGAGCATCATAGAGAAAAGTAGAAATGGGAGAGACCTGTAATCCTGACAGAATGAATCCTGGCAGCTCCGAGGTTCATCAGGTCATTTGAAGAGCGCACTAGCTACAGAGCTCCAGCAAATACATACTCTTCCAACTAGATCTCCGTAGCGGCAGTGTATCAGACTTGGTCTTCTAATGCTTGTGCCTTCCAATATCAGTCTCCTATCTGAAGTTTAGGATTCACAAGAAAGTTCTAGGAAATGGAGAATTTCCACGTTTTTAAAACATTGGAGTCACTTACCTAAGTACCTTTAAAGATGTGACTGTAAGTAAATTTTATCCCGTCATTTTATCAAAATATTTGGTGTATTGCTTTAAAGTCTCAACTCTGGAATCATGGTCTTTATACAAATCTGCTTTCAACATTTTTGATAGGAATTTTGAGTCTTCTTTGTTAGGTAAAAATATTAATTCTTAAAGATCAACCAGGAACAAAAATAATTTCTTCCCATTTAGTATTTTATTTTAAAAATTACTTTTCATTTTAGCTAATAAATAGTGAGGAATCATGAGTTCTGAATTTTTGGGATTGCCGGTACAGTAACCAAATGTCCTATCACCATATATCAAATCTGCTCAGAGTCCTCCTCAATTCAAGGAATTACTAAACCCATTTTGTCAATAGGCTTCTCCGGATCACATAGGACTGCACGCAATCAATATTTAACTTCCATACCGCATATTGCTCCCACAGAGGGCCAGAATTCCCCATGTCAGTTGTCCTATCTTAGAGCAAATCCCCAGACTCTTGCAGCTGTTTTGACTAAGGTGGCTATGTATATCCCACCTGGATCCAGCCCAGATGCTTTATTTCTATTGCATGAGATGATTAATTATGTGGTTTCTTTCTGTTTGTCTGATAGACACTGAGGTAAGAGAGTGATGGTTGCTTAGTGCACTGTTATTAAAAAGCTGCTTTTGATAGCCCTGAACAGGCTTGAGTTGTGTGCTACAGCTAATCATAAAGCTGCTTACTTGGAAATGTAATTCTTGCTAATACTATACTGTACTTTTATAAGTAAACTCCTTTTTGATTGGCTAGTATTTAACTATAATCAGTAATTAAGGGTCAGCCATCCAGTAAACTCATTAGTTTACACCAATTACATTTGGTATAGTAACTAATGATTTCCAGGATCAAGCCATTTATTTCTAAGCTTTCAAAGTATAATTATTGTGTAAATCAGATAAAGTGTAAATCTTTTCCATACGTTTTGGTTGGTAATTGAGAAATAAAATGGTTTCCAAATGTATTCTCTGTCCAGTTTTTGTTCTGCAGTAGATGTCTCTGGGGACTCTTTAAAGTATATGGAAAAGGTGATGTCAACAGAAGTGTACGCTGGGCAAACTGAGACAGGATTAATTAATAGAGATGAAAGAGAAAAGCCAGCCCTTGCAAGTCATGGTCTCGGCCACAACGTGGACATCACACCTTCAATGACAGTTTACAATCCTAAGCATGAGTCACGCAGATTGACAAGTATTCAAAATAGAAGAGAATTTAAAATCCTTTATGTTTAATGTATAAAGGCCTTTCCAATATGCAGTCTTTAAGATGGTGTAATCTCTGGAGCATTTTGCTTTGAAGTTTAATATGTAGTTCCTCACATCCACATAACATTTTCAACACGTTAAACAAATTAGTCTCTGGTTACAGAAGTTTTTAGACATTTACAAGTTGCCGTTTAACTAAATTTAATATGTGCCAGCGAAGTTGCTCATGCACTTGTTCATTTAGAAAAATGCACTTTTGGAATGATTAATAAATAAACCAGCCTTTCCTATCCCTTCAACTTTGGTGTTTATTTGAAAGCAATCTACTTTAAAAGGACATTAATATCCCTAGAATTATTATTAGAATAATTGCTTTTACTCTTCTTGGAACACACATTTTTTCTCATTTCCCTTCAGCACAGACAGCTTTCGACTCAGATATAAAATTCCTATTATTATTCCCCACTCCCCACCCCAAAAATGAAGAATAGGAATTATATACTTTTCACTAAGGAATAATTAATTTGTCTCAAGTATTAGAACAGAGAATTGTAGAATGACTTTGAATGGTAGTCTCTAAGGAGTAGCATTGTTTGTTCTCTTCGGTCTTTAATGAGCTTTAGTAAATGGCCAGGAAAAATTACCTTCTTTCTGTAATATGAGAGAAGCGAAGAATGAAGGAAGCTATAGAATCCCTAGGAGAAAAGGGAGCAGCCACACACACACACACACACGCAGAGCCCCTCATACCACATCGCTTCCAATGGCTAGTGTTCTCGTTTGGAACCCAGAACTACAGCTCTAGTTTTTCCATTACACTTAAAATATATAATGTCTCTAATATTGTTGTAGGAGAGAAAATTACTGGATGTCTCCCACATACTGACAGTGTCTGGCTTATGTTGGGGGACAACTGCCTATAGCCGAGCTCTGGAAGTCATTCTGGCTTCCTCTGCTTTGGCATTGATTTTTGTCTTTTAAGATTATTTTTGTTGTATTTCCACCTTTAAAAGCAATCTCCCTTATAGTGCCCCAGCCTGCTGCCCTGTCTTTTAACAGGCTTCTTTGTCCTCCACTGCAAATCCATTGTCACCCCTGTCCAGAATGGTAACTGAGGCAGCTGTGGCAGGTGCCTGTTTCAGCTGTGGGTACAGACCTGTTGCCATGGATAACAGAGGATGTTCAGGAGCACCTTTTCCTTCTCTTCCCTCCCCTCCGGCCTCCACATATGCTGTCACTACCCAGCCCCATCACGCGCCAGTGGTGGTGAGGCAGCTGCCATCGCTGCTCTGGGGAATGAGGGGAGCTGACCCACAGCAGCCAAGTGAGAACAGCACAGACTAAAAAGATCTTGTGGAACAGGGTCTCTCTCCAATCCATCCCGTTGGAGTTGTTCCAGTTTGTATGGAATAATTAAATATTAACTGGATTGCCATATGTGCTTGCTCTCAAAGCATTACTGAGAGCAAGAAACCTGCATTCTGTTACCCTCTTCCAGGGAATACTTACATACTTTGTATTAAGTATTTACGGGGGCAGGCCCTGGCAGATGTGGTTTCCCCACCCAGGTGAGTGTCTCCACTACAAGGCCGACAAGCCAAGCACAAGTTTTCCCACTCGAAGAAAGGACGTGGGTCACGCTCCTTACAAAACAGCTGATAATCTCTTGGGTAGGGTGCTAATTCAGGGGGCCAGAGATTCAAGTTCAAATTGCCTCGGGCAGAGGCTAAATACAAGTCTCCTGTATCTTGGCTAAATTGCAGCAGCCAGGAGACTGAACCACAGAAGCTTGGGAGAGGAAGGGCACAGGAGTGAGGAGGAGAGATGTGCAGAAGGCTGCAGTGCTATCTGTCATTATTCTGCGAGAAAAACCTGGTGCTGGTGTCCAGTTCCTAGAAAGTGGCAGAGCAAGCACGGTAAGTAGGTAAAGTACCGCACAGTGTTACGACACCTTGGGCTGATGGTGGCTCTGTATCATGGGAGGTGCTCTCATGGCAGACAACAGATTGCTGACTGGAGTTCAGGGTCATGAGGTATGTGAGAGAGATGATGAAAGTGGGGAGAGCTGCCTGGACCCATCCAAGACATTTAGGGAAAAGATAAAAGTTAAAAGCTCCTGCCAAAGTAAAAATCATTTCCTTCTATCATGGGCCCTTCTCAGTGCAATTGTTAGAGAAGAATAAATGGAGAAAGATGGCTGAAAGACAGATAGGAGACAGTGAGAACAGGACGAGTGAGCAAGGGAGGAATGTTAGGAAGAAGACAAAGGGGAAGGAACCTAAGAAAGCAACAGGAGGATTGGAAAAAGAAAAAGGAAAAACCATGACTGACCAAGACACTTCACCTCTCATTGCCTCAATCTTCTGGCAATAAAATAATAACCATAAGAGAATCACAGAGCATTTCAGTGACTCTCAAGTCCATAAATATTTAGGAGGCATTGAAGTGTCCTGTTGATCGGGATTGTGTTAAAAAGAAAGCAGAAACAATTAAGAGAATGTTCTGACCAGTCTGAAGCACTGTTATCAGGAACAAAAAAGGAAGAGGACTTATATGCTTAATTTCATATGTGTAACTGAGCATTAAAATCCACACCCAAGCGCACTTAACGCTTTTTAATACTAGAAAAGGTTGGGCCTATTTCAGACCAGTAAGAACACATGGTTTAAGGCATGCAGCCGCTCTTTCTTCAGTAACAACCTACTGTGACTCCTATAATTTATTCCTCCCAAGATTCATTTGAACATCTGCAGTATCATTATTTGAGTTTGTTATACTATTAGCTTTAAAATTTTATAAGCCATACAGTAGGATAGGTGACAAGTTGAAAAGTTAAGGAGGGTTAATTTAGAAGTTTAAAAGCAAAGCTATTTTTGAGTTATACAAGTGCAAAAAAGCATCTGAATCCAAACCTCCATGGTTACATTTAAATAACTCAGAAACTGCTGAAAGGATTTTCTTCAAACTTCACTCAAGACAAATCCCTCTGGGCTAAGACCAAGCATGAGAATTTAACTCAAAAGGTGATTGTTGTCTGAAGGGAGTTTTCTTTTTTCCTGGTGTTTTTTTCTTTCCACTCCCTCCTTTTGCTTGTTTTGTTTTCAATGTTTTGAAAAAAAAATAAATAGCACTGAAAAATAAGGGTCTGGAGTGTAACTGTTCCATATCCATTTTATCATTATAATAAGAAAAATGGTGTTCATAAACTATGTTTTTATTAAAACCAGACCCCCTGCTTTGCCTTTAGCTGTTACCAGCAGTCTCAGTACCCGCATCTAGCAGGCATTTGATAATGCTGTAACTGGGTGGCTCAACAGAGAAGTATCAAGCTGTACTCTCAGCCCCATCTGCAGCTTCCTTGCATGCCTCCGCAGCTCAGTGCGGCTATAATACTACCCTAAATGGACAACTGAGGATTCCCCTTAACGGGAAGCCTTTGGAGAGCAGGCAATCAGCAGCTCTGCAGCACTCTTTCCTTGGCTTCCCATCACCGGTTCATGGGAGGTGAAGCATACTCTATACCTGTAGGCTGACCTAAACTACGTTTTGATTTCTCACTGGTCCAGGATTTGGAAAGCAGAAAGGTAGCTGGTAGTCCTGCTTTTTTCAGCTCACTGACTATTAACTCAGTGCATCTGGCAACCACATTTATTCTTCCCCCTTACAGCTGAGACCGAGGGGGACTCACCTACTCATGTAGCTGTAGGAATCCCTGTAAAGGAAGAACCTGAATAATAGAAGTGGGAATTTCTATTTTCTTTCTTGAAGTCCTTGAAACCCGTCCTGTTTAATAGCACCATCATGAGTTCTGGTAGCCTGATTGTCTGCATTGAGAGGGAGAGAGAGAGACAGAGACAGAATTTTTTTCATTCCCTGTTAATTTAAACTCTCTCCTACATTTTGTTTTCTACAAATTGTCCCAGTGTGGACAACAGCCTTTCCCTCCCCCTTCTATCCAGGCTTGTTTCTGATTCTCTGGCAGCACCTCCCACAGTTACTCACTCATTTGTTTGTTTGTTTTTCCATTTGCAACTTTTGCCCCCTCCAAAGAGCTGGCTTGCCCAGGAAAATTACAGAAACTTATTTCATTTCAAATGTATTCAGAAAGGCATTTTAATTGTTCCTTTTCATTTAGAGCAGCATCCAAATTTGGAACTTGTGAAAAATTGAAGGGGAAGGTTTGGAATATATTTGCTGAAATAATTCACCACATTTAACCCAGGCAACTCAGATATATGCGGAAGCAGCTTCCCTTGCCTATCTTCCATATACATGACCTGGATTAAAAGCTGCTTTGGGCAAGGGCCAACTCATTGTTTGTGGCCCTAACACAATGTGGCTTGCAAGCTGTGGCAGTACTCTAATACCTAGGGATTTGTTTCAGAAGACCCTGATTTTGGAAACAAAATACATGTTTCCTGATGACTGCTAACACTGAACAGTTGGGAAGTATAGCTGAAATGGGCATAGAGAGGAGCATCAGGAATCCAAAGTCTTGGGTTCAGTTCTTACTGTTTTAATTTTGGGCAAGTTACTGTGGCAAAACAGAGAGGCCTTGAAGTTGGTGTCAAGATGTGGTAGCTCACAAAGACATAAGCAGCTCCTGGAAGCTCCCTACAGGAGCAGGCAAATTCTGGCAAGCATTGAAAAAATTGGGAAAATTAAAAAAAAATATATCACAATATTTAAATAATGAGAAAGCTTTTCCATTCATAAATGTCCCATCTGCTCTCCACCACCAAACTTCTGGGGTATCATTTTTCAGTCAGCACTTGGCACTCAGCGCTTTAAGCTGTCTGCTGCTATCTCATTCATACAGCTTTTTCATTGCAGGTCAATATTATCTGACTAGGTTCAGATTAAATCTTAATACACCGCTCATCTGGAAAACCCCAACTCCAAGCACATTGAAAAACTGCAAACATAAACAGTGCAGTTACCATGGATGATGACGTATTAAAATGTATCCCAAAGGGAAGAGTAGCAGGAAAAAGAAGATCGTGCAGTTGCAATCACAGGAGAGAATGCCCTTTTTCAGCTGAGATTTTATGTAAGAGTGAGAATGAATACAGCAAAGAGAAGAAATACCTGTCTCCTCACTGCTGGTTCCGTAGCAAAGACAAATTTCACATCAGCCATAGTAAAATTAGGCAGAGAAATACCAAATCCGAATATTGTACAGGAAGATGTGAAACGAGGAAGAGTTCAGTGCAGTTCAAGGATGGCAGAGTATAAGGAAGGCAAATGGAAAAGTAAGAGCTGAAGCTGGAAGAGATGCACTGAAGAAACTTAATATGAAGACAGAAGTTTAATTAATAAAGACAGGCTAAGCAAGCTGAACTGAGAACACTCACTTAAAACGTCAAAATATATGTTTAGTTGTGGCCACTAAAGTAAAAAATAATGGCAAAGTATGCAGAAAAAGCATGAAAGCTGACAGGTGCAAGACTGGGTTCAAGGATAGGAGCGCTGAGAAAACCTGAGACTGCAGAGAAGCTCTTCTGGGAAGATGACAACACTGTCTTGCTGTTTCTTTCCAAGCACACAACATACTGCTCCATTAGCAAAAGGGATCGCAAATTAACTCCTAATCTGTTTAAGCTAAGTCAGCCAGATTCATTTCACCTGGTGATGAACATGGATATGAGCTAACCAGGCTGGCTTTACTTGTAGTGTGTTGGGGAGTGCTTGATTGGTTTCTTCTGATGGCAGAGCTATGGGGAAGGACCAGGGGCAAGAAGCAAAATGTGATGTTGTTTTTATCTAGTAAATGGTGGCTAGGTACTGGGGAGGAAATGTGTTTGGTCTAGGAGAGCACATGAACATTTAAGACTGGAACCAATCCAGACATATGGAAAGATGCAAATTTCTTAAGTTTGAGAAAGACTCATAGAAAAAGTTATCATCAGCAATATAGAGTGCAAGAAAAGTTCATCTCTCTACATCTCACTGATGTGAGTAAGGAACATTTTTAATATCTTTGTTACTGGTGCAAGGATAATCTCTGCAGAGGTGTATCTATGTGCTTGGGAGAAATAACAGTTCCTGGTTGGTTAGTAACTAGCAGGAACCATAACAGAAAAGACTCATGATTTTACTGTCTCTGGTCCAATGGAAAACTCTAATCTATGCTACTTAAGCTTCATATACTCAGCATTTGCAAATGCCAAGTAATCAAAAATTTTACCAACATAAAAGTGAGTGAAGTTGAAGAGCAACTGCACACAAGTGAACACTAGGACAATATACAGTGGCTTTCACTTCAGGGTAATAGCTTAATACCCATGTTCCTTTAGGGACCTGCATCAAGCGAATTGGTACAGTTAGGAAGCACATCAAAAACTGAGCTTGCATACCATTAATTTACTTCTATTATCCAGAGTGGTTCTGTTCTCCAAGGTAGGTAGATCATGGGAAGTTTGTTTTGCTTCAGCTATTGCTATAACAATTCAAAGAGAGTAAACAAGAATTTTGGTTCTAAAAGTGGATAAATCTTAAAAACATTAAAATAACACCTTAAACGTGGAGATATTCTTGGTAACCCCCTTTGTGGTGCTCCCTGTAATTATAGCTGGGAATATTCACGAATCAACTTTTTGTAAGAGAGAGGCCACGCCTTCTGCGTTTTTAGAGGGACTACAGCTCTAAAACCTTTGCAATTACTTTTATATCTACCTTCTATGTTATCATTTAGATTGAGGCTTTTAATAGCTGACTCAGTAGGCCTTATGTTGTTTAGTTCTCCACCATTTATCTCCTTATTTTGGGTGCCTGTCATTCACATTTCTGCAAAGTTCAGCTGAAACCAGTAGTGCCCTGTTCATGTTACTGGTACTTTGCATTGCAAATATTGAGAAGTAGAATTCGCAATCCAAGTCATTCACAGAACATACTTATACAGCACATAATTTGCCAACAGCTAAATTAATCTTGCTTCACAATGTGAGGCTGTGTACATGTGGTTTCTGATACAAAAGGCTCCAGCGAAATCAATGGTATAGGCATCATATTAACTCAGACCCAGCTTTTTCAGGTCCATGAAGCTTAGTCATGTGCCTGCTAATTTAGAACTCAGATGTAAGCAAGAATCTCAGCTCTCCTTTTTAAACAGTGTGAAGTTTCAATCCAATTTACCTTGCATAGATGAAAACATAAATCAGTAGCTGGTCTCCACTGCACATACTAATTTAATGAGTGGGGGATTTGACCACATGTGTATATACACTCTGGGAACCTGAAGACCTTTCCCTCTATTCTGCATTAGGTTTGGATGCATGCCAAAGAACTATCTACAAGCTAAAGGGAGGAAGGAAGGGCAGTCTGGCCCACCAGTTAGCACCAGGGTCTAGAACAAGGGTGTGAGACACAGGTCAGGGGTCAAGGGCCATCCATACCCTCCAACTGATGATCAGTCAAAGAAATGCATGTGCTGCTGCAAGCAGCATCACAGCCCAGACAGCAGCCCCAAAAAAATGCCTCAGGACAATGTCTGGGGTCACCACTGCTCAGCTGGAAGGGACTTTTGCACCCCTTCCCTCAGGAGGGAATCGAGTACAACACAGATGATCTGGAAGAAAGCTCCAAGAAGGTGGTGACATAAAAGCTTCCTCAGACTTATGTTTTGGCTCATTGCCTGGTGTACTATAAAACAAAGCACATTTGGGGGGGTTGTCTAGTAGGTCTTCAAAGAAGGTGTGTAATGATAAGTCTGTCAGAATGCAAAATTAAGTTGATAATAAAAAGACAGAGGATAAATATTCATGCACAATCATCAAGTGTGCTTTGGCACCAGTCACGTTGTATGACTTTTGTTGACCTGACAAGACTGTGACCTGAAATAACAGACTCCGAAACAGCAGTGTCTCCTCAACTTCTGTCTCCTCTTTGCCTTGTCCCAAAGACCATTGACCCAGAGGGTTGAAGCCTTGAACTTAACATTCTCAGTCCCCCGTGCGTCTCAGTCCATTCATAAACAGCTCCCTTCCGCTGAACTGGCCCAAACCAATTCTCTTCATGCATCTGTCCAGGCAACAGCACACCACATCCCAAGTTGTTGTTGTTGTTGTTTCAGTTGTGAGAAACAGTGAAAACAGACTTCTTCTTTGGGCAGATGTTCCTAAACAGGTGATCTCACAATCATGACTGCTAATGCCATGTGTCTTTGGCTTCACAGAGGGGGTTGAAGTAAAGCTGGGAAAAAGAAGAATAAAGCTAACAAATAGGGGTAGGGTATAGAAAAACAAAGTGCTTCTGGAATATTAATTCATCATTCACTACAAAAGCAGAGACTGCAAGACACATTCAGATAGCACTACTACTGGTCACCTCCGGTTAGACTACTCCCTCTCTACTACCAGAAGAATTAAGTCTAGGCCACATTTTGCTTCAGTGCCAAAGGAAAAAGGAAATAATATTAACCATCTCCGTGAATCTGAATAGAATTAAAGATCTTTACACTTGAAATTTATTTTAGAAGCGTGTTTAGCTTAGCTTATCAGATCAAGCCACTTCTGGATATTGATGACTGTCTCTTTTGATATAGCTATTATTGCTTTTTTAACAGATAGAGAGATCAGCTTTCTGGAATGACTAAGAGACTTTCCTAAGGTCAAACAGTAAGTCAGGGGCAAAGGCAGAAACAGTCCAGCTCTCCCCAATTTTATTCTCAGTCTCTTCATTAACAGATCGTACAGCCGTGAAAAACAACGATCTCTTCCCTGTGAAAAGGTAGGCTTTGCAGGGAGAATAACAAGTTCCACCTGTTTCTCCAGCTGATATTAGCAATAGCGAAAATTTCCTTCTGCAGAAAAACTGCCAATGCAGCACTTGTAAAAAACCTCCAAATTCATGTGCACATCAGAAATTGCCGGAGCGCTTTCAACAGCTGCAACTGCCTCACACTTCCAGAGTCATTTGAACTCATCAGATCTGACTCTGGTGTAGCCGGCCAAGCCCAGATGGCCGGGTTGTACGTACAGCCCTGATGCCTCACAACACGAGGTGCCCACAGGCTGATGCAGGCCCTGGGCTGAGATGGGGCACAGCAGTGCCGCGGCCACCCCGGCCCTCTGCAGGGCCCGTACACGGGGGATGCTAATAGGATGTACGCACGTGCAAGCGTTTAGCACGTTGTTGGGGTCTACAGGAAAGCCTACAATAGACATTTCGCCTTGGGATGTTTGTTCTACTCTGTTGCAAAAAACCAATAAAAATATGTGCTGCTTCCAGGTTTTTTTCTCTGCTTAACCAGCCCCTTTACTATTACCCAGCTTCTCCCAAAACGCACCCTTCCTGGCACCAGGCCTGTATGGCTCCCAGGGGCCAGGCTCAGGCCCCAGGCAGGTTGGTTTCGCTGCCCTTGGTACTGGTCATGGCGGGATGGGTTTGAGGGTGCCCACCCACCGCAGGCCGGGGTGCAGCTGCTCCCTGGGCTGGGGGGGTGGCCCCCGCACACACCGGCTGCCCGGGGTGCCAGCCACACCATGGCCACTGGCAGCCCCACGGCACAGCCCGTGCGCTGGGCAAAAGGGTTTTCAGGAGCGCTGGCCCGTCTGCCTCCCCAGCAGAAACCAGCCGGAGGGCGCTCGGAAAGCCCGTCCTTTTTATTCTCCAGAATTAAGACTTTGATTAGCTGCTGGCGCAAGACCAAAACTCCATCTGAAACGCCTCAGACAACCCATCTGCGCTCGGTTCGGGAGCCTGAGGGGCGCACGCTGCGGGCCCCCCCTCAGCGCGCCGGGCGAGCCCAGGGGGCGGGCGCGGGACAAGGCGCGGGGCGGGCGCGCTCCCGGGCCCGCGTTCGCAGGAGGCGCGCGCTCACTCCCCTCCGCGCCCACGCCCTCACACGGACGCCTCACACGGGGCCTCAGGCCGCCCCAGACCCGCCCGCCCGCCGTCCCGTCCCGTCCCGTCCCGTCGGTCACCGGCCGCCCGGGGTCGCAGGCTGGGTCCTGGCAGCTCCTGCGCCGGGGCTGGCGCCTGGGCTCCGCTCCTCGGGCGGCCGCTGGGGCAGGGCCTGCGCCCGGTGCCGCCCCGAACCCCCGCGGTCCTTCGTGAGTCCCCGCACCTCGTGATAAATTCCCTAATTATTCAGCCCTTACTACCAACACCGAAATTCATCACTCAAAGCAAATTAGCCGAGATTCATTAGAATAAGACATCTAGTAGGCACATGTACTTTATTAGCCTCTTACACCAATAGTTTTAATTAGGTACATATTTCACAGCTCTAGAGCTACTCGAGTGAAGGGCTGCTTTTATCTCTTTTATTTACAGTAACAAGCTATCAAACAAATACCACTATAATTAAACTCAGATGCAAAAAAAAAAAGAAAAAAAATCCGAATCTTTATTAATGGCGACCTGCTCACACCTCAGGTACGGTACAGGGGAGATGGCAGCGCTGCGCGCAACGCCGCAGCCGGGCAGGGGCAGGCGCAGCCGCTCACCCCGCAGGCCCCGGCCCCGGCGCTTCCCCTGTGTCACCTTCAGGCAGGGGAGGAGAGCGCTGCCGCGGGCGGGGGCCGCCGTGATGAGAAAAGTGATTAAAATCCAGAACATTTCTAAATTATTAATGAGGAATTTAAATGATGTTATAAAAGAGGGAAATACAGGCGAAAATGTTACACATTCATGGAATTTTTACTCATGCATAATAATAAGTTGAAAACACTCTAGTTATAATGCTTCCTAAATTAAAGGGGGGGGCACGCCATGCGTTTCTCGGGCCCGCCCGCCCGCCCGCCACTCGGCGATCAAGGGCGCCACCTGCCGGGCGCTGCGGCGCACCGCGCCCACCGACGCCGCCTGGCTCAGGGCGAGCGGGGCCGCTGCCCGCCCGGCCGCGCCAGCCCTGCCGGGACCGGGGGCGCCGCCCGAGCCCGAGCGGCCGTGCGTCGCCGTCGCTTGGGAACAGCGGAGGCAGCTGCCGCACTCCCACTACAGGGCGGTGCTGCCCCGGCTGCCCCGCGCGGCGTTACTTGCTTCCTCAAGCACGGCGCAGCGACAGGTTTCTAACTTTACAGGCGCTAACAAAGCCTGCTTGCTTGGCGCGAGCGGCTTGTCTGCATGCATTTAACCGCCGTATCAGCCTGCTGGGGCTAGTACTGCTCTATGCTGTATACTCTTTTAAAAAAAACTACAGTATTTCAGGGAATATGCACGAGAAGAGCCCCTCCTTGCCCCCGCAGGCGCCGTGCCCAGCCCGCTGCCCGCACAGCAGAGCTGCCGCCGCCGGTGCTGGTGCTCCCCGAAGCCCACCGAGCCGCCTGGTGCTGCATCCTTATGAGTAACAGGGGCGGCTGCTACCAGGAGCACCAAAGGTTTCCCCAGGTCAAAGCCGCAAGTGGCATGCACCTCACTTAACTACATTTTTGCCTAAATGTCTCTGCAGACTTTTCTGTAAAGACTTCCCAGGCCATCTCTCCAGACTCTCCATACCCAAGTCCTGTTTGGGTGATCCACAGCATCACACAACACTTAAGGGCCTCATCTTTAAAGACCTATTTAAGGGTTTACACAATCAGGCAGTCAGTTGTATCATCTACTGCAAATTCCACTCATCGTTTTCTTCTCCTATGGCAGGGGAAGAAACCTGCAAGCCCACAACAGTAGTGGTCACTGGAGCCACAAAGTCTCTCGGACCTGCGTGTCCCTCTGGCTGAATTCCTTGGGGACATCCTGTACTTCCAGGTGCCTTTCAGTCCAATAAATCTGGTTTTGGTAGTTTTGCAAAGCAGAGAGCCACCGGCTGATTATACTGACAGCAAATGAGGCAAGAACAATCCCAGGCCATTCTGGACTGCAAGGTCTATACAAATGCTGCAAGTCCTCCTGAATGCTAACTGGCAGCTAGCACCAATTACTGAGTAACGGGCTCTCCACGTGCCCTTTTACTTAATAAGTAGACACGGTCTGCACTCACTTTTGGAGCTCAGTTGCCTCTGGTTGTAACCCCAGCTGAATGCTTTGCAGCGGGCTAGCCTCACAGCGACTAAAGTTCAGATCGTTATAACGAAGTCTCAACCAAAAGAAACTGCCACACTCTTCCCAATTGGAGCAGAGGAAATAAAGGCTTTTGGACACAGTTCCTACTTAGGAGCCTGCCAGAGCCTAATAACTGCAACACGCTGTGATTCTAAACCAAATGGGTCATGGAGAGATACCCAGGCTAATTCCGAGGGAAGTAACTTTGCCTGGACGGAACTCTTCATTAGAGCTCAGTGTTATTTCTTGCACTGCTTCTGCTCCCTTTCGCCATGCCACTGCACAGAGACCATTTGCTATCATGAGCCGTGGATGGCAGCCATGATCCCTCTGGACAATGCAGTGACATTCAGATCAGAAACAAAAATTTGTGCTTTTTGTCCTCCTTTGCTTCCTGTGAAATCTTCACTGATCATATTCTCACTATTCCTTTGCCTGAACAGCACTACCTAAAACTTTCGCTGAAGTTTGGGAACTACGGGTTCCTCCACATTTTCTGTCATAGGGGAACTCATTGCCTGTCTTTAGGCAGATGGAGATGCAAACAGGGTTTCACTGAATGCTCTCGAGTTCCACATTTTCTCCCTGGGTCTTCAAAGGAATATACTGAACAGAAGATAACAGAGAAGATCCCTGTGAAATCATGGTGCAAAAAGTGGTTACTGCCAAATAATCCCAAAGCATCTGAGATAGTTTCCACAAAGAAAGCAGCAGGGACTCCTAAAACCCACTTCCCATACATCCTTATTAGGAATGTGACACCATTACTTTCACAGCTAACACTATGAAAGGCTGCTGAAATGTTCAAAGGAACTTTGGTAGGTTTATTTTTCTCTTTGGACAACAAAAGTTATCACTAAAGGCCTTATAAAATGTAAGAAACTTTCACAACCTTGAGCCTCTACGGGTAGCAATTGCATGCAAAATGTGGTGCCCAGTTTATATAGTTAGCTGTTTTACATTTCTGGCACTGGGAGAAGGGCATTTGCAGCCAGGTAGTTAGCATCAGGTTGCTGTTTAATGCAGCCATTCACATGATTGCAATGCTGTGACTGAGACTTTCATATGCATGCAAGCCAGTGGATTCAAAGTCATGGTTTCTGCAGCAGCCATGGTTTGCACCCCATGTATGATGCACTATCTGACAATACCATAGACAAGTAGCCATCTCTGTGTGTGCCAGAAGTGAGAAACCAGCCACTGCACTGAAGGCCAACTGAAGTTTTAGGTGCCCCAAAAGGCACATTAAATTCAAGTTTCATGGATTTATTACCATACACTAAACTGATGGGCCATCTTTACGTGGAGTTAGTTTCTTCCTGATTTTCTATATACATGTGCAATACAGTGAAGTAATGATGGCTGTTCCATACTCCTTCCCCATCACGTATTTTGGTTCTATGACTTGACATCCTGTTAAATGTAGTTACCAGGATGGAATTTCCTTCGGTGTTAGTTCTAAAGTGTGTGTTGGAGGTGGAAAGAGAACCCACTGACAGCGCTAGTTCATTGTGTGAACCAGGCAGTAAATACAGATGTGGAACTCCATATTCATGCCTCAGCATGGGTATCTCTTCAGTGTCGCACCTGCAGCTATTTATATGATCATACACTGAAATAAATGCAGCGTGTGGGGGTGTGTAGAGCTGCACCTGTACATATAATGAGATATTCAAAGAAATACACTAAGTTTTGTTGCAAAACTACTTCACAGCGCTCTTGTACATTTTGTCCTGCATGTTCAGTAACCTTACGCCTGCTGCTGAATCTTCCTCTGGACTGGGTTGGAGTGCCCAATGTACCCATATCCCTCCCTCATCCCAGAAGAAAAAACCCTCCTACTTTGTCACTTCCTCACTGCTTACATTCTAAAGACCAAATCCTGTGAACCATCTGCCTGCTCTGCTGAGCTTGAAGTTGCTGGAACTGAAACTGGGCATAGAAGGCAATTTGCACACCCTTTGGGTGCGCTTATTTGCCTGCTTCATAAAGATCATATGGGCTTTCCCTATAAGGCAGCTGGCACAGAAATAATATACATCCCGGGATTGGTTTTGAGAGCCCTCTTTCAGCGAGTGAACGGACACAAACCTAAAACCTCGTAGACTATGTGCAGTGTAGAGCCTAGTACTTAGTATATTAAAAATACTATCACATCAGTCAAAATGCACAAGGAACACAGGCATTGTTCTCCCCATTTGTCAGAGGAGGAAACTGAGCCAAGGTATCCAAGTAAACTCCCCAAGTAAGCATTAAACATTAGGCTAAATTTCAGAACATGCCTACCGACCTGGAATTTCAAGTTGTGAAGTAATTTAAAGCTCCTTAAGAGTGAACAATTGCCTGCCAGGATGGGTAGGCATCTCATCATCGATGGTAACGTCGAGTACAAGAGAAAACAGAGAAAATGAAACCATTCTTGCTATGCAGAAGTGCTGTAACCACTTGACTAAGAAATATTTGGACTTTGTGTTGTAATTCAGCCCCACCATAAAAACATGAAGTCTGTGTATCTGTACACATTTTAAGGAAACAGGAATAATAAGAAATGTAAATGACTCTTTCACACTTTACAAACAGACTTGGCATTTCCTAATGGCAACTGTAGAAGAAGAAAGTACTGCCTAGTCTTTAGGCCAGGGAACTGTGAGCAGAGAAACAAATTCCATTCTGATTTTCTCTTAACTGACTAAATCAATCATTCCATGCCTTAGTTAACACATTTATACCACAGATGTTATAATATCTCAAAATATTTCCTTCTACCAAAAAAGAGGTCCTCGCTTTGCCTAGCTACGGATTCTGTTTCCCCTTCCCTTCTGACAGATGCTTTGGTGAAAGAGAGATTTGTTTTATGACATTTGCTGCATTTGTTGTGCTGACATCACAGAGTCAACGAGAGCAAGTATTTATACTTCTATTATGCCTTCATTGAACTGAACAAGGTGTTCAACAGGACATTTTAATTATAATCCCACTTCTAACAGCGTGAGTAAAGGTGTTTAAAAAACACAATCAAGCATGAAATAGAACAGTAAACATGCCATTTCAATTACAAAATTATGTATAAGCACATCCTTGCACAGCATAGCATTTGAAGACTGCAAGAAAAGCTAAAATCCTGTCTGAAACCCTGAGAGGTTTTGTGCATGAAGTTGAAGGAGCCAAATGCTCTCTCCTCACACTCTTTTGTGCACTCACGCTGAATTTTTGACTCCAGAGGAAAACTCATGAAGTCCCAAACTGACAATTTTTGCACAGATTTCCATGGAGAAAAAGTAGCCATGAGCTTTGTTTTTTGCATTGCAGTGTCGTGTCAGACGTCTGCTCTGCTTGGGGATCTCTTTTTTACTTCCCAGTCCAACGGTGCTGAAATTGGAAAGCAAATGCACTGCTAGATCCTTGCATTGTTATCCACCACCATCTACCTGTACCAGTACAAAGTCTCTCCACCAGGAATGCAATGGAACAAATACTCTGTGTGACCCACCAGAAACTCCTGGACAACTGTGGACCCTCTGGGGCACAGCAGGATACTGGGCTGCCCTGCAAAGTGCTGTATATCCCCCAGGCTGCCAGGAGGGAGGATTTCATCCCTCGCTCAACACCACTATACTGTGGACTTGATGAAGTCCCTAGTTCAGGGAAGTGATGCAATACATTGTTTTACAGCAGACGCTCAGGGGGCTGTACTGAACTCCAAAGCTGCACCCTCAGAACAGCAGGGGAGCTGCCTTCCCATTGCAGAGACACTCCAGGAGCTTCTGAGAAAGTAAATGATGCCCCATTTTGGCAAAGTGCACCCTCTCTCCGGTGAATCAACATATGTTGCTTAGAATAATACAAGAAGGTTGTCACAGAAGCCTAACAGTTGACAGGCTGCTGTAACTCACGGCGCTGTGACACTGGAAGCATAAAGGAACATTGGTGTGCTGGGGACAGGACAGTGTGGCCTGTTCTCTCCAAGTGCGCAGGGAAAGGGCAGCTGAGATGGGAAGCTGATGGTCACGGGCAGACTCATCAGCTTTCTGCAGCCAGATGGGAATATGGACACTGCTAGGTGGGACTTTCCCCAGTCCTTCAGGCAAACTCCTCCCTCCAAAGCAGCAGGACAATGCCCAGTCTGCTTCTCCAGCACTCTGGATACACAGATGAAGCAAGCGGTGAGGCCACAGTCACTTTGCTGCCCTAAATAATTGCCTGCTTGGCCAATTTGGAGAGCCAGCTCTGATGGCACGTATCAGAAAGACCTGGGCACAGCGTTGTCCCACTAAGCAAAGATGAAACCTTTCCTTTCCTGCATGTGACACCACTGGGCACTCTGGGAGCAGCTGGCAATGTGGTGAATATTCTTACCAAAGCATGGCCAAACTCCCCTGGTCTGTCCTCTGCAGTCCTTGGGGAGACAGTTTCTTCACACAGTCCCAGAAAGGAGAAAATTGGAACAAATTACATTTCTGCCATGCAGATTAGACTTGAACCAATGCTGGATGCATTAAGTTCCCAAAGACATCTGGAGATCATAATGTAAAATCTGGTGCTATCTCGTGACCTGGACTATTATCTTTCCCACAAACCGTACTGTTCTGTTTAATAGACTATGCAATTGTTGTGGTATTGAGTGGTCTTCCAGAAAATTTGACCTGGAAATGACTCTGTTGTTGTAATTTGAAATTAATAACTTTCTCAAGAATTTTATCGTCACTTAGATGAACCTGTAAATACAGCAGATAATTAGGTGAAGTATATAAGAATCAGTATTTAATAATCTGCCAAACATACATGTAAAAGCATTTAATTGACAAGAAACTATACTGGCATCTGTAGGTATTTAATAGCACAGACAGAACTAAAAGTTTGACTGCTAACCCTTTTTTGAAATACAATTTGCTACTCTTTCACTAGCCTTTTAGAGCTGAAGGAAAAACCCGGCATATTTTTTCCGTTTCTGGAAGAACCTGTCTTTCTCAAAATGCCAGAGCACCTCATTAGTGGAAGCCTTGGTTAGTTTGTAGAAAGCTGGCAGAGATGTTTTGTTGTGCTTGTTTCCACTTCGTTTTCCCCTGCTATTATGAGTAAGTAGAAGTAAAAGCATAGTTTTCATTGCCTTTAATGGGAGCAGAACCTGCTTTTACTTCATAGCTATTTTCCATTCTTCTCGTGGCACAACATAAAAATGCACGTGAGGTGAGACATGGCAGTGAGGTGACTTGGTGGTGAGGGTTCCAAAAGCCAACACTAAATGCAGATAACATACTTTTGACTCGTTATGCACATTTACAGGCCCTGACAGAAATTTAAGAGAAGCACTATATGGAGAAGTCATTAACTGAGATTTAAATTTGGGAAATACAGAAAATATGGGGAAACCTAAAATTTAAGGCCCACATTTAACATTTCTCTACTTAAAGCAGATCAGCAAATGGGGCAAGGCTGTGCAGTTCATTTATACTAGAAGAGATGAACATGAGACCTACCTGATTCCTGCATCTTCTCCTTGAACTATCACTTTTGTCAGAGGAAAGCCGTGCTGCTTTTGCTGTCTTTCAGAACTGCTGGAGCCAGTTCAGGTCCTCCCCAGCTTCTGGACAGATCAGGTTCCAACCTCTACAACTGAACAGATCCACAGGAAGTTCTCCATGGGTTTCTCACCACCAGATATAACTCAGGGCATAACTGGAAATTTGGATCATAACTAGTTAGTCCAGAATAGATATGGGAGGTAATAATGCATGGGAAAGAAACATCTAATCCAGGGAAAAGAACATCATTTTCAGGGTCAGTTTTAGAAAGCCATATGTTTTTATCTGTACATTCAACACAGAAGTAAGCATGGAGCTTGGCATTTGAAAGGTCAGATTTTAAATTGAAGCCATTGTTCAAACATCTTCCTTCGCAACGAGAAGCAGAAACAGCCTAGGTGAAGACAACATTAGCCCGACTCTCAGCTCCCTGCCTGGCTCCCCTGTGCACCTCGAGCAGTCTCAGGGCTGGTCTGCTTGTGCCTGCTCCAGCAGGTGTGTGTGTGATCCCTTCCCAGGCATGGGCATGCCCAGGGGATGAAGCCTGTGCAGGAGGGCTTCCCGGCCACAGCTGCTGGGCATTGCTGAGCCTCGGAGCTCGCACCGTGGCCTCTGCAGCCACCAGTCATGCATGGGCACCTGGAACACCAGCCAAGCTTACAGATGGAGAGGGAGCAGAGAGCAGCGGCAGCAGCTCATCAGCAGGCCCAGCAGTTGTCAAGACCTTGAAGTAACGAAGGCAAAGGAGAGTGCAAAGGAGGTAGCTTTGCAGAGTTCAGCCACAACGGGAGCTGTAATCACAGAGAAAACAGAGTGTCTGTCTGAAACACTATTTCTGCTTTATTGTGTAAAAACAGGAACTATGACTTCACGTCTCACACTTCAAGAGACATACTTGCGGGCTTGTTTTCTTCCATATCAGAGGTCTAAGAAATCCAAAATGTGTCTCTCTATTTCAGTTCTAGCTCGAGGTTAATCTCTAGAAACAAGCAATGTAACATTTCCATCTATCTTTTCTGCTCTTCTGGCAGTTTTAATTATACTAATATGCTATGACAATTTAAACAAGACACATCACAGCTTCTGGCCTGCTCTGTAATGGTTCAGCTGCTACATGTGCTCCAGCATATTTTGCTCAGACAGGCTGCTGCTGGAGGCAGGAGGGAGGCAGAATAGTGCCCTTCTGTCTTGAGAGGTTTCATTGCACTGATCATTGTATGTTTGACAGATTCTTTGTCAATGTCAAGCGTCTTTTGTGGTTAAGCCCAGTAAGGCTAAAACAAAAGGTCTCCTAGATATTAGATATATAGTGACATTACTGAATTCACTTGGAGGCAGTAATTTTTTGTCAGCCTATGGAAAGAAAAATGGAGCTAATGGGAAAACAAAAGGAAGATACTGGCGTGCCTTTTTAGCTATTTTTGTTTATGTCAGACATTGTGATTGACATCTGGCCCAGAACACCCCTTCAACCATTGAGGCTGGTGTCATGAAACAGAACAAAGAGAAATTGCCAGCCAAGAAAACACCGCTGGCTCAGAAAGGACTGCTTTTTGTTTATTTTCTTTTAAGTGTTTCATTTTCAGTAATCAGTATTACTACACAAAAGTAGTTTGCTCACATGCACTCTCCACTTACTAATTGGACTTCCAAGTTTCCTTCATGTTTGCTTTCTTCCTGCCTGCTTGAATGGCAATGGAGTGCTGGTTTGGTTGGATGACAGTCTGTCATAACAGTGATGTTTGAGGTTAGTGAAAACTGACATGAAAAATACAATACACTGGCCTTTAACTGAAATCGCAGATCTGGTTTTTGTGGAGTTGGCAGGCAGCATTTTTAAACGCCTTTCACGGTGAAGGCAGTTACAACATGTTTTTCTCTGTATCAGGCAGTTCCATCATGAAGTACATTATCTAAGTCTGTTGTCATATCAGGATATTGCCTTTGAAGAACAGTTTGCTGTTTCTTGTGTGGGCATTTCTCTTGTTGAAGTGGCTTAAAAGGGTTAAGGGAATTTTGTGGTCATTCTCCAGGGCCAGGCCAATTACAAAGCTTTAAAATTTGTTTAAGAGTGATTTTTTGGAAATACCGGTCACCAGAGTAGGTCCCGCAGACACATAGCACCAAAGAGTCTTTGTCACCAGTGTACTGCAGTGCTGTAGCCTTTCAGAGACTTGGTCAAAATTGTGTATCAGCAGGAGGAAATTATTACTTAAATGTCTAACTTCATCTTGAAAGTATGATGCTGAACATAACAAAAGAAGACTTTTCTCAAGACAAGAGCAAGACAGTCCATCAGCCACTTCCCTCCGTACCGTTATATGCTGAAATCATATCAGAACTTTTACCTTACCAAAAAAGAACTTAATCACATTAAAAAAAATCTAAGGAATTTGGCCCTTGAATGCATCACACGTGCTGGAGCTAAACATGCTTGCACCTTTTTAATAGGGTACTTTTCAGTATTGAACACTGGAGTGTATTTTCCTACAGAAGGAGACACTTAACTTCCCTCAGCATTAATAGCAGATATGCCCACACATTGAGTGGGGAATTTCTCTCTGTCTCTTTGCACAGTGCTTTAAAAAGAACTTTGAAGAAATTGAGAAAAAACAGAGAGCAGTATATTAATTTTAAGGAGATGAAAGCAGTACGTGTCATTCCTAAATTTCATGGAAAATGTACTGTTAGTAACAAAGATGAGTAGAAAATTTCAAAATAATTTTGAGTAGCATTAAAATCAGTCTTCCCTGATTTTCTGTTTTCCTCTTCTTTTCAAAGCACATACATTAAACTCATTTTATGTTTATAATGTATATAATGGTTCTAGACAACATAAGAAGGACACTGGGATTCTTCCTATTTCAACGTATAAAGTGGCAAGCCAATTTATGCAGCTTAAACCATTGCTAAAGAAGATGTATCAAAAATTGCCTGTGATCATTACAAATAACAGCCTGAAATGTTCACAAGAAGCTGTTTGCTTATCATATTTTCATTAAAACATCTTTTCACCTGCTTTGCTTTTCCCATGCCTGTAACCTGCATTGTAATCAGTCTTATTAACTGAGAACATAAATATGATTTATTATGGTCTGATAATGGAAGCTGCATGGACCAAGAGAAGGGATATATTGTCCTTTGATAAAATGGCTCTTTTCTCTCAAATAGAGCTCTATCATGAGAGCATGCAGAATGTAGTGAGTGATTATTTCCTGAGGGTGAATGATGGCAGAACCCTACAGAAAATCTTCTTGTTGGCCATGACAGCCTTCGAGTGTCCCCAAATCTCACGGAGTTTGACAACCTGCAGACACTTTTGATGAACTGTATTCTTCTGTCAGAGACAGCCTGTCTGGGAGGAGAAAAGGGAACCTTTATCGTCTGATCTGCTATTATTGTCTTGATCTTTTATAAGCAATCTCTAATGCACATGAATATAATATCCTTTCACACAAGTGCCAAACATAATAGAAATGTAGTTAAAGGACCCTTTTCCCGGTTATGTAAATGTCCTAATACCATAATTAGAAAAGATGGTTTGTGAATGATAGCAGTAAGGAAAGGGTAATCAAAATGTTTTAACATTCTCTCTCTGTTTTAAAGACAAAAATCTGTGATAAATAGCATTTATGGTAGATATAGGGAACCAGCTTGTGCTAAAGCTTTTACCTACAGAAGAATAGTTTTGAGTGTAAAACTGGTGTTATATTTTCATAACATAAGAAATGGCAGCTGGTCTTAAGCCAGGAATGATTACTGGCAGATATGACTTAAAGAAAATGAGTATTCCACTCAAAATCCCTCCATGGCTGTTATAGAAAGAACAAAGCGTTATTATTAAGTAGTGTATTTGGACAAAAGGGTGTTCAAGACCAACTAAAGTTCGCCAACAAATCTCTCTTTCATCTATGTCCAGAAGAACAAGCATAACAATTTTTTTTTTTCAATTAACAGCTGTACACATTAGCAAAACACCCATCTTTCTCAGCTTAAGCAGTCTGGCTTATTTATCACAAAAAACGAAATGTTTTTGGGGAAGGTTTCCAAGTTGCCCAGCAAAAGCAAGATACTTGATTTTTCATTAACCTTTTGACATCTGGAGCTGGGATGTCCCAATATTAACTACTAATGGTCTTTTCCATTACCAGTTGGTGTTGAGAGAAGTCCCATTTGTCAGAGTCAAAAGGTTAATCAGCAATTTCACACCGGTATGTGGTCAGAGTTCACATGTTACTGCCTGAACAGGAGGAAGGCAAAAATAAAGTCATTAGCAGAAAACTACATCCCAACATTACTAAATCCCTCTTGCATTTTTTTGTTAGAAAATATTTCATTATCTATTTACTAAATAATCTGACTTTTTAGAGGACTTCTTTAGAGGATAAAACTTTGCTGAGAAGTCCAGGTCCAAATATGTGGCCAACTTGTTTGGTTTACTCCGCTTTTTGCAAGAGAAAAAGAAAACTGAAAACCACTTGCCCACTGTGTGCTTAGCCCAGGCCAGTGTGAGGGAAAAGTTTTCCAGGTCTGTTACCCATGGAGCTTTTAAAAAAACCCACCCAGCTGGGGCTAATTTAGCCTGAGAGTTCTCTCCTGTCTCCTGGAGGTGAAGACACCTGGATGCCCATTCATTCAGGGTGAATTTCATAGTGCAGATGCCCTATCATGGATGAAATCCATCCAATACCAAAAACCTGAGTGTAGATTTTTCCCTCCAGCCCCCTTCTGTCTTGATTGTAGAAAGTAAGTCATCAGCGGCATTCCCTTAACAAATATGGACAGCAGTATTATTTAATGTGAAAGTACTCACATAAACAGCCATGCCAGTACCTCAGCTGGTATCATTTGACCAGAAAGATCCATAGTATACTTTGACCCGTGGCCCAAGAGATCTCCTAGCCATAGCAAAACCAGATTTATTTTCCAAAAGTAAATGTAAAATATTTGTGAAAACATTACAGCTTGGCTTTTGCTACCAATAGCAATGTTCACACAAAATGACTTCTCATTTGCCCTGGCAGTATCTGAAATTGTTAACCATTGTTTATGTTGTGTTTAGCCCTGATCAAAAGCCTTCTGATGTCACCATATGGATCAGGCCAGTTGTTCTGTGCTTTTAATTCATTCTATCTTTTTCCAATGGTGAAGACAAATAAGTAGTGAATTTTGCCCAAACCAAGATCCTTTATTCTGAATATTTTCTGCGTCGCATAGTTCCTCTCATGTCTTTCTCCAGTTCCAGCAAAATCTATGACTAAAATCTTTCCTCTCTTGATTGCTTCAGTTTTAACGGGGACAGGATTTTACCCTGAAATGTTCTGAAAAAAATTATCACTTTTTCCAAGTGCCCTATTACTTAGTCCACCAATTAGCTGACTGTGGAGCCTGAGTGTCCTTGTACATCTTCCCAGTCCCCATCTGTATACTTGGCTGCATATGTTTATGCAATTAGAAATGGCGAAAATCTAATAAAATTAGGACAAACCTGAGTGAGCCATAATTCTGTTTAATCTCTCAAACTGGATTGTTGAAAGCTTGCTGAATTCCCCAAACCTCTCTCAGGTGCCAATGAATGAGTCATTACCATACCAAAGATCTCACAGCTTAGCAGACGTAAATTGTACTTCCAGAATTTCATACACACCCTCATATAATGAATCTAACATCTCTAAAGTAATGTCAGGGGAAAAAAAGTTTCCTCTGGTTACCAGCATCATACTTGGTGGCCCAGAGTAGAAAAAAGGAGAATACACGGCAGGTTTGCATGGGGAAGGAGCGGTCACTTTAAAGTCCTGTGCCCTCCTATGGCAGTACTGGAGCCATCCAGGCATCCTGCCTTCAGCGGGGGACCATCACACTGCACTTTGCTAGATCCCCTTGGAAAACCCTGCAAAACTCAACAAGAAGGGAGAATGAAGCTTGCTTTCATCTCAATGTGATCCCTCTCCAGACTTCTCTTTCAAAAGCCTGTTTTACACTTTGTTTTGGGCTGCAATGGTAACTGGTGCTTTGCATAGAAATAATCATCGGTCTGGAATAATCCCAGACCACTTCATACCTGTGTCCTCTCGTCACTCACCATTTGAGACAAGCCAGGAAAGGAAGCGAGGAATGATTTTGGCTGAAATTAGGGGGAATTTTCTTTGAAAGGGAGAATAGAATTATCTGGAGTTAAAGCGCCGTAGAGCAATTAATCACTCTGTTCTTGGAAGAAATACCCCAGGATCTTTTATCTCAAGTTGTGAGGGATTTGGATTCATATCTAAGCCAAACTGTGTATTGCAGATTGGGGCTCCTCCCTATGAGGAGGAAAATGTAAGTGTTGTGGCATTGGGTCCATAACTCTGTAGAAACTGTTGTCTGCCAATCAACCGGTTCTTTTTCTTTTTTTCCCCCTGTGTGTTTATCTTCCTCATGGATATAATCTCCAGGTACGTGCCTTGTTTACTCTGTGAGATCTTACAGAATTTCAGCAAGGAGATGACCGGGCCAGAAGCAGGTTTCCCATACCCAGCTGAGGTACTGCTCCCACTCATACACTTCGGGGCTCTGAGGTCATAGAAAATAGGCCTGGAAAGGATCGTCCAATACCTGACAGTAGTCCCCAGATTTTTGACTGCTCTGTCATAGAAATCCTCCAGTGACGGCAACTTCATCACCGCTCCAGTCAATTATCCCAACAGATAACTGTCCTTTCCTAAGTGACAAATACAGTCTAACAGTGAGAGAAACTGATTGCTTTCTTAGACATACGTTTTGCTCAAATACAACCTAAATGTATTTATGCCTTTCACTTTGTTTCTTCTCCATTTATTTCTGTCTGTTACCTCTCCTTCACCATTTTTTTTACTTCATATCTCTCTTTTACTGCCTTACCATTGCTACATTAAGCCACTCCCTTTCTTTTTTGCCTTTTGTTCTATGTGCTCTTCAGCACCCCTGTATTTCTTCTCTCCTTTGTGTCTTTCCAAACACATGAAAAACATACTCACATGTGCCAGTGGCCTCGCTACAGAGACCTGTCTCTTGTCATCTCCCCAGAGGGGAGCCAAAATGCCACATTTTCATTCATTGCAACAAAACCACTTTTCTTAAACAATGAGAAATTATACAGATATATTCATACTCAGTTCTAAAGGTGATGCTCTTGAGGTGTGACTGAAGAACATAGCTAGCTATGGAAAGGACATGATCTGGTCTGAACACGTGTATGCAAGGTGGGCATTACATAGCTTCTAAAAAAGGAAATTCAAACTCCAGATGCCTGCTCTCTGCTGACTGTTAGGGTATTTCATGTACAAAATTAGTTACAACACAGGTTTGGACCTACAGGTTAAAGAACACCAGATTAAGTGACTTTGTCTTTAATTTGCGCCAGGGCAAGTGCCATCAAAAAGAGTTAAGGTGGAACATCACCATAGGCAGAGTTGTTTTACTTTTGTCCCCTCAGGTCAGGCCCGTTGCATTACTTTAGTGTACATATAATATTTAAGTACAGAAGTGTTCCTGTGCACTACAGGCTGCTTGGCTGAACAGGTATTTGGGATGTCAAGATAATCTCCAAAACTCAGTGCAGCTCAAACACCAGTGTTTCTTAAAAAACAACTGTTCCAATTTACTCTGTCAATTTTTGACAGAAACTTATCAGAGGTGACCCCCCCCGCCACAGCATGAAGCAGTACAATAAATAAAGGGGAGGGCTAAGGAAAGCTTACTCCACACTTAAGAGTAGAACACAAGTTTGTTTTCCAGCACAGCTGTTTCATGGCACGTTGCTGCTGCAGTATACATTTTTTTGAACTGCAGTATTTCCTATCTGCTTTGACCAGGGTCTGTGCTTGAAAGGCCTGAGTGCAGTGGTCTGAAGCAAGACTATTGCAGGCATCTGATAAAGGAGCCATTTGCATTAGCACTGAGGATCCACAGCAACGAGGTCTCAGACTGTGTCTTTCCATAGAAGGTCCAAATATAAAGCAGGGAAACTAATCTTGGTCTTGGGAGACAGAGGTTCTTTGTCCCCTGCATGATCTCAGGCACCGTATTTCCTCTCTTCAAGCCTCAATTTTTCCCTGAAATAGGGACTGACAGCTTCCTGTCTTCTCTCTCTGGACTTAAGGCTTTTTTGGCTAGTGGCTGTTCCTGATTATGGGTAGGTCTGATGACTGTGAGTCTGACCTCCAGGAGGCCTCTGGACACTTCTATATTATATTTGATAATGAAGCCTCCTGTCTTATCCAATCAAGACAAAAAAAGTAAGTCAGAGGAAACTGGCTCAGCACAAAATGGCAGCCTCAGTAAAGTCAGAGCCATTAGCTATTGACTACTATAGAAATACTGAAACTGCATCAAGGATTTATTTTTTAATTGCTATTTAGGGATTTAAATGAGATTTTTAAAAAGAAAGAAAGACAGAATGTTTAGTCTACAATCACTCTTTGCTGCCAATACAGGCTATCATATAAATTACTTAGACACTTTTAAAAATACATTATTTACTCAATAACCCATAATGGGTCCAGAGCTCCTTTTACACGCTATTATAGAAGTACATAATTGCTGAATTTTCAAATGGATATTTCTTCTAGGCAATAGTCTGTAATGGCTCCTTCAAAGCTCTTAGGCTTTTATCGTATGAAGGCCTAAGTAGAAAATGTTTAGTTCACTGATCATTGACCTAATAGAGAGCAACAGCTGCTCTGGAACAACTATTGTCTGCTAGGGCAGATGATGTATGAATGACATTTTAAAAAATTCTTGGAAGTATGTGCTAGGGAAAAATTACTGTTCATGTACAAAGCAAATACTGCTGATGAGATCCACAGAGTTCTTTTGTTTGGTTCTGCTTGGTTTAGTTTTTTAGTTTCTGCATGAGCCCAAGAACCAAAAGAAACAGTGGGGTTTGGGTATGAAATGAAAACTCAGTCTAGGACCCATTCGGGTCAATGAGAGACATTTCCATGTTCTCAGAGGTCATACAGCTCGATTAAAAGCTGTCTTAAATGAAAATGCAGGTATTTGGTACACATCACAACATATGAAACTGAGTTCTGAAATCAGAGAAGTAACGGATGCTGCAGTGGGGCAAATCACATTTCTTAAAGTCATACCGAAGAGAGAAAACCCCACAGGCCTATCCTGAACTTGATCCAGAAAGGAAATAGGCAGCTTGACATGTTTTCAGCACTATTGCTATGAATCTCACAATTACTGAGCTGCTGTTCTCTACTTACATTTATCTTTGAAGTCTGCTGCTTCCATTTCAGACACAAAGAAAGGTTCAGGTTCCTAAAAGCCTGGTGTAAGAAAACACATTTTCTCTCCCTGCAAACTTTGTGCAGTAAAGCCCAAGGAGGCACTACTGGCAGATAAATGTCAACTGGGTCTAAGCGAAGGACCAGAGAGTGTGGATGTGAGCTGGCGACAGTCAGGCAGAGAGCTTCCAAAAGGCTGAAGGACACCACCAGCTAGGAGCCTGATAGGCCAGGGGAGAGGACCTTGCTGTGTGGCACAGCTCCCTCATGGGCTCAGCGCTGGTGGCAACGGGAGGTGCAGCTCACCAAAGGAGGCTACTGAAGAGCCAGCTCAGGAGCTGGATGTGATCCTAACATGTTGTGCCATCAAAGCAGACCAACTATCCCCAGCACAGCGATGGTTTGTATGTGACCTGACATGAGAAGCTCTCCCATGCCTTTTATCAGTGGACTTCTCCAGTCTAGTAAAGCTCCCTGGGACTTCTAGTATTCTGGCATGATTAACAGGAAAAAATACTGTTTCTGGCAATTCTAATAGTTCCTTCTGTTTGATGCATCTGATCGAAGAGAAACCGAAATCACAGACCAATATGCAACCAGGCTGTACCAGTTAGCCTCATCATGCAAATAAGGCACACTTGCAGGTGAACTTATTAGACATCAAATAGTTTTAGGCACTGTGGATAATGAAGGCAGAACGCTTATGTTGCAACAGTCAGAGCTGAAATTTAATCATGTTGTTGATACCTATTGCAGCAGTGAACAAACACAGAAACAGCCACAAAAATTAAACTGTTAGAATGAAAGAAAGGTATACACCAGACAATAATAATAATAAAGGACACAAACCAAGAAACATAGTGGTTTCAAGAAGGCATAATCTTGCAAGTTAGATCTGGAAAGATTTTGAGCCCTGCTTCTTTTGGCTGAGCAGCTGCAAAAGTGGGGGTTGCAAGGAGAAGTTGATGGGGTGTCACTGCCTGTTCCAAGAGAAATGGCTCCTATGTAGCTGTGGGGGTGGCCCTGCAAGGGGAGAGGGGAATGCCCTGTAGGATGATGCTTGGAAATTCAGCGCGAGGTGAAACATAGCCCATGCTGGGAAGCAGCATCTCCTAGGAAAGAATTCAGAAAGAAACAGAGGAACAGCCTCCTGGGGTGGAAGTTACAACAGAAGTTACACAACTGACAGGCTGGGTTAGCAATCTGGTAGACATTAAGAATAAATAGTCTGCAGAAGCATTAGCCCCTTCTGTCTCAATAAACCCCTCACACGCTCCCACCAACCTTTACACAAACACCTGGGGAGACCCCGAGCAGACCCACAAAGGTTTGCTTGTTTTAAGAAGCAAAGATGAGATCCAGCAGGTGAAAGCTGCAAAATGGAAACATTTGGATTCCTTTTGGCAGACAGAAATGGCTAAAAATACCGTTTGGCATTTCTTCTAATACCAGTTGGTAGTAGAAGAGCTCCAAAGATGTCAACAGGAAGCCCTAGAGGTTAGAGGGAATGATGTAACCGCATGTGACATAATGCTTAGTGTAGAGATTTCCTGGAATTGATTAGTGCCATTCATGATAACAGCAGCCAGCGAGAGTGTGAGGACTGGGTGACGGCCCAGGCAGCATTCAGGCATTGGATATTTTTCTTTCTCTTCTAATGCGATGTCTGGTCTCATTGTTTCAGATGCATAACACAGTGACGGCGTGATATTCCCATGCAGCTTTGCTGGGAAGGCTTCGAAGCAGTGCACTCCCCAGCAATGCGCAGCTACTCCCACGCTAAGGGTCACAGAGAGACAACTGCAGAGGTGGAAGGACAATGAAGACTCCTGGGTCCTCCTTTCTCTAGACTATCCTCCCCTCCATTCCTCTCTTATTCCTTGAAGTATAAGATGCAGTCAGGTCATCCTCATCAGTATATTGTGTTATGCCTAGTCTATATAAAAAAGCTATGAACTGCCATCTATATTTAACAGGAGGCTCTGATCTATGTGAGTGGGTGGAAACTGATAGTGACAATGGATGCTGACAATGGCACACAAACTTCACGGCACACTTAAAACTTTTAATTGCATTTTAAAGTAATGTAACAAGGCAATGTTTAATGAGTACTTTGTTGAAGAAATTCTGACTTTATAAGCTAATTAAAGAGAAGGAAGGGTTACTGCACTAGGGCAACAAACCCAGGCTGCTGAATGTCTATACTACGGCAACGTGTAGTACAGATTCAATTGGCAGCCTTGCAAATCTCCAGCTAGCCAGCATGAATGATTACTTTTTTTTTGACTGGCAAATAAATTATCATTATCATCATGATTATGTTAATAGAAAGAAGTAAAGGATAGGCAAGTAGGTTTTTTTGCCAGGGCTGGTAAATTTTCATGACACTTTTTGCAGAGCTGTCATATGGCTGGGTTAGATGAAACTGGAAGGCTTTATGTGCATAGCATTTAACTTTAAACATTCTTCATGGAAACTTACATGGCATATAATTTACATATTCAATACCAGTGACAATTTACTTCTCCCATCTGAGCAGGGCTTTCAACTATGCCACTTGAACTAAATTAATAAACAGTAATTAGAGAATGTTGTGCGAGCGAGCTGTTGATGTTGAGAAGATTCTAATCAACACCTTCTTTTAAGGGCCAATTAAAGCTGAATGTATGCAATATAAACATCTTCTTGTATTTAGACATGAACTGGCGAACAAGGTAAAAAATAAAAGTCAGAACAATTACAGCAGGTTAGAGATGATCCAATGGAATGATGAATCTTCATTAATCATAAAAGCAGCAGTAATTTCTAAAAACCACTGGCCACCTTCCATGGTGAAGCACTAACAACTTGTGCAAGGTAATTCTGACTAGGATAAACCCTTCATGCTTCCATTGACAGGCTTTTATCTGAAAGCAGCTCTGCATCTGCCTCCAATTTCCACTGCAGTATTCACCTGTCTGTAAGACAACCCTGCATCTAAAGTGAGTCCAGAGCTGCAGTAGAACGAAGGCGTCCCTGGGGGGGGAGGCAGTAAAGGCGAATGTACTCGTGCCATTAACACTGCCTCGTAGCAGAGCTGGAGGCTCCCCAGCAGGTGATCTGGGGAAGGATTTGCACAGCACAGCCCCCACCAGCACCACTGGTGGGAATACAAATGCAAGGATGAGCCTGAGCAAGATGTAAAGCTGCCCCAAATTGTCTCACATCTATTACTGGGGAAGAGCAGCACAGGGGCAGTTATGCCAGAGCAGCTAATGAACTCGTACCTGTTGCCTGTGTGTACTCCTTCAGTCCACTGGTAACAGAAGTGGTTTATTCCTGAAAGGTGGATTTAAGACAACCCTTGTTTCCCAAATTCCTGAAGGACAGAGGAAAGGCCATCTTTGATTTAAACAGAGATGATACTTAGTGTACCAAAGGGAGCCTGCAGTAGCAACACAGACTTGTGTATCACTATTATGAACTGTCAGCAAGTTAAAAATAAGTGTAACTTCATCCAAACCACAGCTCACTGCTTCCTAAAGCACATCCAAAAAAAAAAAAAAAAAAAAAAAGTCATCTAGGCTGGTGCAATGAGGCACATGCAAAATTTGTCCTCCAAGTTAGAAGATACAACAGGCTAATAAAGGTAAGGGAAACATCTGTTCCAATACTGCACCAGTATCATTTGGAGAAAATGACTGCATCACTTACGGCCGTTTGGTATCCAGAAATACTACTACAGTAATAAGATGTTGTCAACTCAGCCTCTACTGAAATCTACAGGAATTTTACTTGTTTAAGAATTACAGGATTAGGCACATGATCAGTGTTTCTTCCCTTTGAAAATAAACATTTCCACTTACTATTTCTACAGCGGTGCAAGATCATTATCTTGTGACAGTATTTGGTTCCACTGGCATTATCTCCTAATTAGCTATTTAAAAATATATGTAAGAGGGTGGAGGTGGTGAGTGGACTTGCAAACTTGACAGGTCTGATATGTTCTTACAAGCTCTGCTAATCCCAACCATTGAAAATATATTAGTAAGGCACAGCTAGCACTTTAAAGAACCACACAGCAAAAGCCTCATGTCTTGAACTCCGGGAGCTCAGCATGCTGCAAAGGGTTCTTGCTCCTGGAACAAAGCCTTTGGGCAGGGGAAGGGAGCAGGAGCAGGGGGGAGTGGGAAGCAGGACATTAAATAGGAAACCAGCCCTGGGAAGAGGGCACCATTGAAAGGCTGATGACCTCTACAGTGCTGCAGCCCTACATTAGAGTAATATCATCATCTAAGGTGCTTGGTGTAGGACTTCGGGGGACTTCTGAAAAGCCAAGCACAGAGAAGTTTACTAGGGATGAGAAGATGCAACTAATACAAAGGGAAAAGATCTAACAGACTAACTATTTGATAACCCCTGCATTGTCTCTATAACCTGAGAAATTACTGCATTTATAGGCACAAAACGATAAAAGCTTTCTCCAAGATGCTTCGTAATATATGAGCAGGTCTGGGATTTCAGTCTGTGGCATGATAAGAATTAGGAAGATGGGTATTCTTGTGTGCTGGACTTTGTTTTTTCTCCCAAGAAGTAGGTTTAATTCCTAACAAACTCTCTTTATAAAAAAGAAACTAGGACACATGTATACACAACAGGTCATTTTGATGGTACTCAGATGCACGCAGCAAGCACCCCCTCAGCAACAGTATTCTTCTAACCTTCAGCAGAGCTAAGAACTATGATTTGTTTGTGTTTCTGAGTTGCTTTTAAACCTCAATTCAGTAAATGTGTCGGTGATTTTCAGGGTGTTCCGAACAGTGGAAGGCAGCAAAGTAAATGTCTGAAGAATACTGATAATATGAGACAGGCTTTAAACTGCCATTTACTCCAATATCTGCAGTTCGATTCAATATGCAGCAGGCAATATGATTTTTATTCTGATCAGATGGAATTTCTAGGCCGGAATCCGCTTGCAATAACCATGGTCCATCAGTAACTTCACAGCAAACAGGGAGGTGCGGAGGAAAAAACTGATGTAAGCAGGAAGGGAATGAGTCTACATTAATGTCCTCTATAGATTTTTGTTTTCCATTGAACGTTTTCTCTTGCCTGAAGTCACTTCTGTCTTTTTTTCACACCTCTTCAAGTCACTTGGTGAATAAATTAAATGAAATTCCTCGCTTGCTCTTAATACTTTTTAAATGCAAGCCAAGCCTCTTGGCTTTTCATACCTGGACATCTACTTTTTTTTTTTTTTTTTTTTTTAATGCTATTGGATAATTTCTCTCTCTTTCATAGGCTGGTGCTTTGGCCCATATGCACCCTGTGCGCTCTGTAAGGCTCATGCATAACTGCAATGGACGATTAGTCCAACTAAGTCTCCAGCAATTTCAATGGCTTATGCAAGAGTAGATGGGGCACAATATGTAATTTCAGCTTTTTTTGTGAGGGTTTTCAATCCTTCCATGAACTAAATAATTTTATCAGTTTCTCTCTCTTTCTTTCTTTCTTCCTTTTTTTTTTAAATTTGTCCCATTAAACTACAGAACTGGAACATATTCATGAATAGTTTCTTTCTGCTTTAACTCAAGGAGTTCCTGACATAACAAAAACCGGTAATTAACTGGCTTGAAGACTTTTACAATAGCCTCTTTAAATAAGTCCTAGTATGCGGTACTTGCAGCACTGACTCCACCACTGCAATGCACCCTCTATTAAACAAGGTTTGCTAGTCTGCCTCAGCATTCTTGGCTGTTTTCTCCACTGCTCTCCTGCTCAGAAACACCAAAGTCCTCCCACGTTTCTTTGTGTGGCAAAAGCTAACCAGCTCTTCCACGATGGGTCCCTGCTCTCAATCCACTTGGCTTTGTGCCACTTCCTTAAATGCTTCAGCATCAGAGGGCCACTTGCCACCAGCATTAGGACGGAGTGGCAGGTCTCCAGCAGCTGCGCATGGCTCAGCCTCTCCTCCTAGCCAGTGTCACAGGCTGCTCCATCTTTCAGCACAGATGCATTTTGGCACACTTTGGTAGTCCCCACTACCTGCCCTCTGCTCCGCACCTACTCAGAGCAGGGAGGGGCTCTTCCTGGTGGAAGAATCAGGCTTCGATTTTTCAGATTTTACTCAGCAGTGTGTGATTTATAGCTGGTGCATGTTGGCTCCAAGCATAGTTGGTTTTGCCTACCCGTGCTTATCTCCCCCGGTTACAAGACATTCTGTTTCTGATGAAAATATTACTCTGATGAGTGTTTCTCTGGCTCCACCATACCTTTATGCTTCCTGCTAACTAGCGCAAACCTTATTGTTGCTGTTCCTAATATTTTGCATCATTTTTAGATCTAGCAATTTAGTTTGTAAATAGCATGAAAGAAAGTATTAACACATCTCTTCCCCCAGTGCTCCAGACAGATTGGTTCACTGTGGAACAATTGCATACATATGTGCTAGTCTATATTTCTTGTAAAATCAAATCATGTAAGGATGCCTCAGCCAGAACAAGCCATAAAGCTAGGCAAGGCATGGAAAAAAAATTCCCAAATATGTACTGCTAAAGTTACAAAACTATAAAAAAATAATGCAGAATTGAAAAGGGCAAAGGAGACAAAACGTAAACACAAGCTTTTATACGCTCTGTGTAATATAGAGTGAACGTCATTTTGACATGCTGGTATCATGAGCTGCCAATGTAGTTCAGAAAAGAAAGGGATATCTCCAGAATTATGGCAATGCTGCTCTCTTGCATCAAAGCCAGTTACAAGATCTATGTCTGTGGCTGCCAGGTCTAACTGCCTACTTGGAAACTAAAAGCAGGAGAAATAATTTCCTAAATAATTGTATTTAAAGTGTCCAGAAAGATCATGGATCTTCAGAAGCCGCTTTGGAAACACAGCCCATTTTAGTGGGGGCTCACATGCACCCCCCTCAGTGCAATGAGTGCCTCGCTGCGGCTGAAAGCCCCCAAATCTGCTGCACTCAGGCCTTCTGTAGGACGTCAATGAGGCAATTGTAACACACGGCTAAGTTGATTTTGCGCCTTTGAAAAATCTCCTCCTTAACAGAAATACTTCATCACTGTCAGCTGAACACGTTTAACTTTTGAATTAATGTTATTTTCAAGAGGTCAGACATGTGACAGTAACAACAGTCTTTTGCCAAGCCATGTATTTCAGGTCTGCATCTGGATTTCCCCAGAGCCTGGTATTGTTTAAATACAAGTAACTGACTCTCGCTCATCACTAATGCAAAACTTCTGTTCTCCGGACTCCTTCAGGGCCCTGCTCATGGCCTCCTTCCCCACGCAGGCATGGGGAGGCAGATCCACTCGGTGCCTTCTCCCACGGTACACACTGCTTAGCAGGTCAGAGGGACCTAACAGCCAGCAGCTGGGAATAATGGCAGTCATTTTCCCTCCCATTTTGTCCCCATCCCAAAGACCACCAGGTGTTTCAGCAAAAGTTTAGATGATAGCCACATGGTTTGTGAAAATTCACGCCTCCACCAAGGGCCACAGCTGCCAGGCTGCCCCAGTTGCAGGGACGGGAGCCCTTCCAGCACAGCTGCCAGTCTGTCTGGCACTCGCAGGGTGGTGGAAAGGAGCGAAAGCCTCTGGGAAGAGGGATGGTGGCTGCCTGCTCTCATGGCTGGGCTCTCACAGAGGAAGAGGAAGCCGGTCTCCACTCTAAGGGTGGTCTGTTTTATATGACATTGCATTTGTATGAAATACCAAATCAGTGCTCTGTACAGTGTCTTTTGGTGGTTATACAGACCTAGGACATTCAGAAGTATTTCAGGAAGAGCTATTTGTGGAGGCACATGTAGCTGGAAGGTGCCTGGGTTCTAGCTTTGGTGGAAACAAGTAATGTGTCTGCCCCACGGCACCAACCCCTGCGACTCCAGAAGCCATCGGCTAGTCATAGCGGGCTTTGGGACAGGTCTGGTGTGTGCGTGGTGCTGCAGCCCAGTCCCCATAAGTGAAGTCGCAGTTTTCTGCAGTACAGTTGCACAGTGAGCCTGCTCTCACTGAATTAACTATTAACAATACCAAGTAATACTGCATAAACACTGACATTAGTTTTCCCCACACAGTAATGTTATAAAACCCGCTCTGCTGCTGTGAGCTGCTGAGAGGATTTTGGGAGGCACAGCCCCCCTCTCCAGACCTATCTCCAGGGAGCTGTACATGGCCAGTTCTTGGGACTCCTTTTCTCTCTGCCTCTCAGCATGGGGTGTGTGTGGGGGTGTCCAGATCTTCTATCAGTTAAATTTTGTTTTCCAGCCTGCTTTGTAATTCAGATAGTGTTTTTGTTCACTTGGCTGGCACAGAGTATTTTCACCACACCCTTGTCTCTTCAGACAAACAACCTCTTTTCTAACCTCTGGCAGGGCTAAACCTAGTGAGTAAGAAGAAACAGTAGTTAAGGCATATTAATAAATAAAGCCACCCTGAAGAAATACCTGCACAAAGCAAGATGAATGGGCATCATCTACCTGGACAGTGTTTCTGCTAAACATGGGAGGAATAAATCAGACATGTCAGGTACCCTAGGACACCTGACAAACAGGGAACAACGTTTCTTGAAACCGTAGTTTTATCTCTGCTTGTTTGGATCAAACACTTGTAATAGTTGTGGATTAATTTCCTTCCCATAGTCAAAACAATAAAAGCCAGGCACCATTTTATTAATTTCCAAACCAGTGTCAGATAAGCAGAATTGCATTTAAAAAAGTAAACACCCTGCTGTAGAATTGGAGGATATGTAAGCGTTTGGGGCTTTTTTTCCTGTGTCTATAAAAGGGGGAGGCGTTTAGCATTATGAATAGATTTCATTTTGTAAGTTGTGCTACAAAGCACTGATAAGGCAACGGGAAAGCAGCAGAGAATGAGGCAGAGCAGGAAGAAATACCACCCATATTAGGACACAGCCACTTATTTAGTCGCTCCCATTTGAATAAAGATGCCATTGTTCAGCCAGAAGAATGTACATATTCACAGGCCGGGCACAGAATAGCTCAGTGTATCTAGAACTCCAGAAGTGTCCAAATTACAGCCCCAGGGCCAAAACTGCCCTTGAGTCTTTCTGAAGAATGACCCTCTGCTTAATTAATCAGTGCTTTAACTGTGAGTGATCCCAGGACACACTTTTCTCAGGCCTTTTTCTTAGCCCTGCTTGTTCAGAACAAACCTTTAAATGTTCTCTGGCTGATTTTTGACCATTTTTTTCCCCTTTCAAGATTATTATTTCCTGTTTTCCTGTGAAAGCTCATTAGAAATGAAGACCAGCATCTAGATGATCTCAGTTCAGTTTACTTGGATAGGAATGATTGACTTGGGATGGAGAGACACTGGCTCCTTTTCAAGGCCTACCAAAAAAGATTAAGTCTACAGACTCCCGGAATATTGCTACTGCAATTTTCCTTCCATATACTAAGGAAGAATTATAGCAGGGCTGATGAGTTTGTACATGCCATTCTGTTAGTCATATTTGATCCCATCGCCATAACTCCAGCTGTTGTGCATGGGATCCTTACCAAGATCTCTTTCCCATTTACCCTGCATAAGACAAGTTTGAATTTACAGCACTGAGAACTCCTTCTTGCTGTCACAGTCCAGGTTGTCTGAATTCTCATAAAGCTTTTTTCCTGCCTGGAACTGAACTGAGTTTCAACGGCAATAGAAATGCATCAAGACAATGAAAAACATTGTGCAAAATTTCTCTCCAAATTGGACTCCACCTTTTCTAGCCAGCTTTGACGATAAAATTCATCCTATTCTAATTGAAGTTAAACAGGGAATGTCAAAGGTTTTGCTTAAAAGGAAAACAGCAGTGTCTTTTTTTTTTTTAATAGTGATCTTTAGAGTGAAAACCAAATGAATTTTGACCATCCTTACAAACTTGTAACAAAATATACAAACTAAAAAATGTCAAGGTTTTTAAAAAGTCAGCATGAATGTTTTGAAAGGCTATAATGATAATATAATCTGCAGCTGGGGAAGCTGGAGCCATACTGTTTGATAGGCCCTATCTTATGATATCCAATATTAAGCTAAGTAAAATGATATGACCGGATGGCCTAACTAAATTTAGTAGTCTGGTGAATTGCCACTCTACTAAATTTAGTCAGCCCGTAATGGGCATTAGATATCTACAGTCCAAACGATAAAATCTGTCTTGCTTTTTTAGACTCCCAGCGAATGCACAATATACTATGTTGCACTATCAAGAAATAAGCAAATCTGCAGGGGAAACCAGGGGAAGGGAGGAACCAGGACTTTAAGGTATGCAGAAGGAGTCAGAGTATGCAAATCCACAGCCTCATGCTCAATGCTACTCCAGCAGCAGGCAAAGGTGCATGGGTGCTCCCCAGATAGGTGACCCAAAGGGGGCAGAAGAGAAGGGCTCTGTAGGTGCAGTAATGCTCCCCACTATAAAGCTGCCACTCCAAATGTAGTTTTGTGTTAGAGCCATGGGAAGAAGAGTGGTTACAAGTGGGAGCTGGGCTTTCTGAGCCTTGATGCTCTTACAAAACATACGCTGGCTGCATTTTCATACCATTCCTTCTACATTTTCTAATTCTGGGCTTTGTAATCTTGATGGTAAACAGGGCAGTATTATTTCTATGTAGATTTCCATGCACCTGTGAGACAGCTTTACAGCTACGAAAACTGCTAAGTCACTTTTATCAAAACCATATCTGAAGTGTTACTTGCATAGTTCCTGCTGTTTAAGGGGATTTCTGCTTCTCAGTCCAAGCGTGCTGTGACCTCTCTACTGGTGTGAAACCATACAGGCCACCATCTATCTTTTTCAAATGTGAAATCTAATAGGGTCAAAAGCTTTTAAAAATTGTGATATTAATGAGCAGAGAAGAACAGTAATTGAACATGAAAAGCAAGCCCCATAATATCATTCTCATGTCCTTAAAAAGAGTTGCATCTTTCTGTCGTATAAGCAGCTACTGGATGCCCCATGTAACCCAGTGATAACTGATTACAGACAAGAAATAGTGCCCTTGTCCTCACTTCAGTTCCTAGTACAGCAATGGAGACATAGCCTTGATATTCAGCAGGTTCTGCAGAGCTAGCTTTATACTGAAGGCTGACTATCACAAACCACAAGTTAGCATTGATCCCATCCCTACAACAGGCACATTTAACCTGTCTGAAGTTCTGTATGCACATTCTCTGCAAGAAGCAATTTTATTGATCATAGCTGGGTGTACATGTTCGACAGTCAAACTCAGAACAGTGGTTTTAAAAAATAATATGTCTCAAAATGATCAGTATAGAAACTCCCCATTTCCTTAATCCTTTACACTAAAAGGGAACAAATAGCTCTTTTTGGCAGGGGGTAGGGGTGGGGGAGGGGAAGCTTCTAAAACAGTAGCTAAGAAAAAAGTATGAAAATAAGATCAGTATGGCTATTATCTGTATGCAGTCCCTCCACGTAGGCAGTGTTTTGGAAACAAGAGACAGGAGAGGGACAGCTTCAAAGTTCAGAGCATTTTGTTCATTTTTGACATTCCAATTTTCACTCTGAATTTACCCTTTTGCGAGATTTTAAAATCTGTGTTCTCAATAAATGGATGTGGAAATTGTGATCACCCTCTTTGAGTCCTCTCCTTGTAACTTTTGGAAGGGATGGCCATTTTGACTCCAGTTGCATTTGGAGGTTGTGCAGGTCTCAAACACACAGGGCTATCACAGATATCACAAAGCGCACCCCTACCAATGTCCCTGCAGAGATGCCAGACCCACCCCCACCTCAGAGGGGCTGTCACAGGAAAATCCTACTAGACACCAGAGAATCCAACTACAGCATCTCAACACACTAGGAACCAGGGTGCCCTAGTTCTGCTGCTCACACAGTAACTTGTTTTTCTTTTTATAATTATGTCTTAATCATTCTTTATACTGAAATAATCATAACATATTTACAACCAGACTCTATTTTAATTTTTGTCTTCAGATCACTTTCTGTGTGGCCTCATACTGCCATTTCCAGCCCAAATGACACCCTTCCTATCAAAGCCGATTTGGATTTCTTTTTTCAGACACAAGTTTGCAAGGTATTTTTGTCAAATGATTTACTCAAGTTCAGATGTTACAAATAGACCTGATGGTGTAATGAGGCACAGCAGCAACTCTGGATCTGACCCAACATGTATTTGGTGTCTCCCTGCTGTATTTTCTAACTCTGTAACAAAACCTTATTTGTGTTGCACGGCTTCATAACCCAACAGACATGATGCTTGCCTGCTCACTCTAGTTGTGCTTCTTACTTTTAGTACAGATGAATATTACTGGCCAGTAACCACTAGCATCATTTTTCCAACATCATTAGCATTTTTTTGTGGCTGTTGTTGCTTTTTCTTTTCTGATATGACTTTTCCCCATCTGCCATGTTTTTTCCAAACTGCTTGTAAATATTTGGAAAAAAAGCATTAGTTTTGCATTGGTCTTAAGGCAAGCTTCATCTAGATTTCCTCACTTACATACATTAATGTTTTACAAGTTTTCTCCCCCTTGCTTTTTAATCAAACACCTGTTTTCACAAGGCCTTCACTTCTTCCTAATTGTCAGTCCTTATTTTTGTTAAAAAACTTTTTTCTTTTTAAAAAAGTAGTTCTATTGCTCACCCATTTAAAAATCATAATTAACTTCATCTCCTTCCTCATTTGCTAATGTGTCTATTTTCTCTCCAGTATTTCCTTTTCCCCTGATGCACTCATGAAGTCTCTCTTGTTTCTTTTATCCCCTTTGGCTAGCTTTAACTCGTTCTGCCTTAAGCTGGGGAAAAGGAGACCTTCAAAACACAGTGCCTAGAACTTCCATGATGTTTTATATTTTTAAAGTCTTTTGCAGACTCATTAACTTTCATAACAGGCCAGTGAGGCAGAGAAGTATTATCAACAGCTTTATTTTGATGAGGAAAGTGAAGGGGCGGTCCTTAATAATTGATGCTGACTGCAGAGGGAATGCTCCAAGGGCCAAAACTCCTGTCCATGTGCTCAGGCAGGTAGACAGCTAAGCTTGCTAGTGGGCACAAAGCAGCAGCAGTGAAGTTGGAAAGCTGAGCTCAGGGAAATGAGTGCAAAATCTCTCTTTCAGCTGCCTTTTTTTCAGTTTATTTTTCAGGTGAAGACTCTACAGAGGTTACCCACCCAGCTCTGTTCAGCTCTGCCAGTCAGATGTTCCTTCATAATATTGGTACACCTGGTTAAAAATGCTATGGGACAAAGCAGTGCAATTGTTTGTCTAGAGGATATTTAAAAAAAACCCTGTCATTACTTTATCCAAGTGCCTGACAAACACCTTTACTCTTCAATAGCCATCAGTCTTAGGAAAACAATTTCAAAACCATATGCTCAAGGTGCTTGAACTAAGATTTAACTACCCCCATTTACACAGGGGCATAGCAAGGATGTATATGCTCATGCAAATATGCCAGCCTGGGCTTCCTGCAATTTTCTTCAGTTTTGTTGTACCCAGACATCACTATACAGAATTATCACAGTTTCTTAGTTTGCGGTCCGTGGACCACTAGTGGGCCACAAGACATCAGGAAGTGGAGGATGAAACAACTGCACATTTTCCAAGGAAGACGGAAAGTCTAAGCCATACAAGCATGTTCCAGCGAGCAAACAAAGAGAAGGGAGTGGAATCAAATTACCAAATGAACAATCAAAGCTTATCTTAAGTTTTGGTTGGTTTGCAAATGAAAAGCTTTGTGGTTAGATGTGCAACACAGCCTGGGGATATTTTTTTCATGATGCTAAACAGTGGTTAAACACTACTTTGCTTGTCTGGAAGTCTAAAAGGTTAAATGATATTCATGAGACTCTTTTCTTCTAAGCTGGTGTCAGCAACATCTTCATCACCCTCGCTTGAACTATGGTGCATCACAACACTGCTCTCTAGCATGGAAGGCCTAGAGCTTGTTGTATCCTGCCCCTTATGCTAGCTGACCAAAAGGATCCTTACTGACCCCTCTGAGGAGTCCTCTCCCCTTCCCCTTCTGTCCATGCTGCCCTCCATGCCCCCCACGCCTCTCCCACAGGCACAGACAGGATGTGCTCCCCTGCAGCCAGGGGCTTCCAGAGGGTGAACGAAATCTGGTGCCATGCTGCAATTTATGAGGCTGGCAGCCAGATGAGATCTAAAGCTGCAATTTTCCTTTCTCCTAGGGGACTTCCCAGGGGTGGAAAGTGAGATGTGATGGTCTGGTTCCTCCACCTCCAGCACCTTTTCCAGCAAGAAGTCCAGGTTAGTTTCTTGATCTTCATTTGTGCATGTGTGTGTACAGAGGGGAAAGCAGGGGAAGTATCCAGCCCCTAAAAACCACTTGGTTAAGTTCTGCTGAGCAGGAGAGGCTCAGCACCTAGCCTGCTTAGCACTCCCAAACTGCTTAGCACTCCCAAACTGTGCCGGCCAAGTACCGAGTTCAGATGTTTATGGAGGTTTCTTTCTGAGGGCTGAAAGCTTGCATCTGTGCTTCCAGTTCAAGTTCTCTCACAAATTTGAACAAAAAGCTTGTAAAGTTCAGCATCCTCCAAATTGCCCCATATAAGTCGCTACTGAAACCATATCCAAATGGCTCCCCCCCTGCCATACCTTCCACAGAAATGACCTAAACTTTGTCAGGTTCACACGTCCCTAGAGATGATCTCATTTCACTGCTTCAAAAGAGCTTTGGTCTGCACAGCCTGTAGCAGCAAATTTACACTTCAAAAAGCAGACAGCTTTTTCCACATCTTATTCACTTAATGGGTGAGAATGTAAAATTAGTTCCGTTGCTGATGAGGACCTTGAGCCAAATGAAAAGTGTTCATTTGTCAGCACAGACTTACAGCCTGAAACATGATTATATAGCTAATCCAATAATGGGTTTTGATGCTGAGCATTTATTTATATACAGTATGTCTGTTATCTGTTGATAATCAGGCTCTACAATTTACTCCCTTTTGTGTCATTAGACTTAGCAACATCTTCCAGACATATTACATTTGCGTGTCAACATACAAACACACAAAACCTTTCTGACCAAAATACTCTCTTTGCCTATTTGCCTTGAAACAATGTTTGAATTTGAGCTTTTTGCAGTTTAAAATATTAGTAGGAAATTAATCATTTTAGACTGAGAACCTCTCTGCATCTTAAAACCTTAACAGATTAGAATTTGAAACATAAATTTTGTTTCCTTATCTATAACATCATATGAACTGATTTATTCTTTTTTTGCCTGATGTGCATACCAATATCTAATTATCCCAGGTATAAATTTGTATACATTAAATGGTCCCTGTCCTAAAATATTCCATGTCCTAACATCAGACAGTATCTTAGACTTTGTTAACTATGCAAACACCACTATTTGATGACTGCACAGATTCACCTTTTATAGAACAGAAAGTGAGTATAACTTGTTAATGTTAAAATCAGGTGTGGTTCTTACCTCAAGTACATTAAAATCAAACAGAAAACAAGAAAGTTGTTTGCTTTTACTTTTTCAACTTTTTACTAATTTCTATTGCTACCTAATATGCCTGCAGTTGTATGGATGACTGTAAATATCTAACACTGAATTACTGGGACAGTTTACTGCTCATTTAAATATAGAATACATAAAATTCAAATATTTAAAATGGGGAGGCATTTTCATGGCTATGCTATAGTATGATACATTGTAACATTCACCAGATAAAAAAACCCAAAAAAAGTCCATGGGAAAGTAAAATCACTCCAGTATTAAACTGGGAGTTAATTGCAAATATGGGGCACACCTGCAAACTCTGCAAACAATCCTGCTACACTACACAAGGCAATTTCTGTGCTAAAGGATAGTTCTGCCTGCAGAAACACCCAGGAACACCTCTGAAGATTGGGTGAAGCCTCTAAATTTGGCAGTTGGGAACTTTTCAGAAGTAAAGCTATTAAGTAAAATTTACCTCAAAGCATACTGCAAATCAAGGGTGCAGGTGAGATGCAAATGGTGTATGAGCCAAAGTCGAGGTTCGCCACTGCCTCACCTAAGAGCAGGATCAGGCCTCCCTGTGTGCTTTTGTTTAGCTGAAATTTACTCTACAATAAATACTTATGTATTGCTGCAACATGATGTTTTATTGGGCTGCACTAGTTTACTAAAAACAGCAGGCTGGTAATAGCAGTGCTTGTGGTTTTGCCTGTAATTCATTTGTGCATGGTAATGCACAGGGAGAGATATGATACCAGATAATAAGGCAAATTAAAAAAACGACTAAACTCAGTACTTGTAATATACAGTATATTAGGACCATGTTCAGACAGGCTGATTCTTTGGATATTTTTATTTTTTGTTTTACCTCGGCAAGGTAATTCATTAGGTATTCGCTTGGGTAAAGAATAAATGAATATAGCATACATTACATCCTCACTTTAGTTGCAGAAACAAATCTTTCCTGTACCCGCCAATGTAATCTTCAGACTTTTCGTTATATAAAACACCTCAAGAAAAATGCACCTCGGTAAGATTTACACTTTATTACTCTAATGATTCTACAAACACTGCCACAATGTGATGAAAGGCAAAGCAGTCCTGATCTGATTGAGAGCTAATAAAAATCAGTACTGAAAACTGAAAATAGCACCCTTATCATCTTTCTTTCATTTAGACCTGATTACTAGGGGATTATAATGCAATCACAGCTATGTGTGAGAGGTAGCTATGGGAACCAGTTTTAACTGTTTATCTAGCCAAAGATCTTAATTTAAGTTTGAACACTCTGATTCATTTATATGTAAGACACCAAGGAGACAAAATGCAGAAGAAACAGATGCTCACTTGTTCTTTCCATTTAACTTCATAAGCTACCAGCCAATTTGTCTTTCAGGGACAAAATTAATTTCTGATGACAATGTGAGCAAGTAATAAACTAGGAGTTCCTGTCCTGGGAAACTTGTTAAGGCCATGTAATGTTCTGGAGTTATTTAGAAAAAAACAATTTGCTCATAGACTTGCAGGGACATCTGTAACAGAGTTTTCTTTGTCCCTGTGCTGTTACTCATTTCTGGGGGCTTTATGACACCTTTTCCAGAGGTTGATTTGAAAAAGTTCAAAAGGAAACATATTGCCCATTATTTATTTCCTGTGGGGGTATTTTTTTTGACTACTTTTTTTTTTTTTCCTCCCCCCTTCCTATTCACAAATCATGCAAACCTCAACCCAATTGCTTTGCTGCTTCCACACAGCCAGAGAAAGTAACTACCAGCCAGGAGGCCTAAGAAAATTAATCAAAAATTATCTGAGGAAAACAGTTTGTTGGAAATCTTGAGCCAAATACATACCTGAAAACATCTGACAGAGCACTGTAAAAAAGTCTGTTGCACATTTAGATGGAAGGAGCTTTGCCCATTAATGCTGTTAACTCTGTTAAGCTACCATCAGCAGCAGGGGAAAAAAATGCCAAAGTAAGGGGGGAGAGAGAAAAAGAGATGGAGATTGGTACAGGGTGTTTGTACATACTCCTGCATCAGTTATTTAACCGAAATGTTCTCTATCTTTCATTATCTTTGGCTGATGCTATTTCCCCATTTCAGTATTTGTTTCGCATGTACAGCTCTTTACTCTGGTAACACTTTTCTATCATTTGGTTCATTCGCTGGGGTTTTATCCCTTCCTCTCAGTCCCTCCACATCCAAGGTTTTCTCTTAGGTAAATTTCTACAGTCTAATGTCTGTCCATTAGCACATTTAAAATCACTGTCTGCTACGCTTAACATTCGTTTACAGCTTACGTGCTTCACATGAACGTTCCTTTTCCAGAAGTTCTTTTGAAGGAAGTTTAAAGTAAGTTGCAAAATGTTTCTTTTTCATCTAAACAGGGAAATGAATTTAAGAAAGGAAGAGAAGAGCCTGAAGGTTTAGCTCTTTCAAATTTTAAACAGAATTCAAAACACTGTTGGAACACATCTGTCAGAGAAAGCATGAGAGCACCTGCATTTTAAGAGTGGATCTCTTCCCTAACTCCTTCCTTGATAATAGCTTGCACGAACAGCACCTTTAAACCACATCAATCCCAGACGCTTTCCATCCATCCAGTTATTATTTCCCTTGGCACTGAAGTGCAACTACCTCTAGACTGAAGCTTCTCAGTGATGTGCAGCCCACTGTACAGCACCACAGCTCACAACAAGAAGTGATTAAAACTATTCAGCCAAGATTTTAAAACAAGGGGAATTTTAAACAGGTAGTTCAAACCAGAGCTTGGCCTTGATACTGCACAGAGCAATACTAACTCTTGACTTAAAGGCCAGATGGTTTCAAATACGAATGATAAGAATTAAGTTTGGAGAGGAAGAACTAAGAATTAAATGAAAATTACAAACTTTACTGTGGTTCTGTTTGTATTTATGTAGTGGGACCTCACCAGCACACTGCCCAAGCGCACAGTATGTGGCCTGACTCTGTATCTGTAGGGAAGGGTGCACCATGGTTCAGCTGATTTCTAGTGTTCTCCTTCTATCAGTGAGTTTTCAGTAATCAAAGTAGTGCTTCAAGACACGTCCACCTAAGTCTGGTGGCTTGGCCATTAGCTGAGCACCAATAAGGGTGTGACTGGCAAGGACCACTGCTAACTTCTTATCAATGGGACTCACAGAAAATTTAAGTTCATTGCCTTAGCGGTGATGTGTTCTCATACCATCCCTGCCACACAGCTTTGAAGGCTTGTGTGCAAAGGCAGAATACATACCGCGGCTATTCAGATGAAAACAGAGCATTAATTCATGTTTCAAGAACACGGAATAAGGAAAGTTCACACATTTTAGAAAAAAACCCACAACATTTTGCAAATTAAATTATTGCTTGGGAAAGAAGAAATCAGCCAGTGCTCTGACATCCCCTTGCACAGGCAAGCGAGAGCTGCAGCAGGGACATGACAGCAGTGCTCCTCTAAGGTGCAGCTGATGAAATTTCCCACCTAAGACACTCCACAGGTTTGGGACATGTTGATTACTGAGGCAAATTTAATAAAAAAGAATGTAAGGATAGAAAAGAAAGACCCCGTCAGGAAAGTTTGGGTGGGGGAGGTTTGACTGGCTATTTGTGGAGCTCTATGACATGTCTGAAAATTTGTGTTGGCCTGCTGGGAAGCACAGCAGTCACCTTGGGAATAAAGAAAACAGGTCTTTTGGGCTTCAGGTATGGGAGAGAGGTGGCTGGGATAGGACTATTATACAGTTTGTATAATATCAATCCTCCATAAAGCAAAATGTTAATTAGCATGCAATTAAGGTGGAAAGTATCCTTACTTCAGATTAAAAAAAATCCTAAACCAATAATGTAGCTTTTAAAAACTTGCAGATCAGGAAGACATTAGTAGAATAATGAAAAAGTTGGATCTGAATAACTCTATAATGTATTTCCAAAACCAAACAGATATTTTCCACTTTTCTGCAAAACTCTATATAGTATAATATATTACACATTTCTATGCAGAAAGTCTTACATAACCTGCCTCCATTTCAATGAAGCTGTAAATTTTGGGGTTGGATATCTGAAAAGCAATTTTGATTAAGTTAAGAAGTGGGAATACCACAGCTGGGCTGGAGTCAGATGAGTCTGAGAAAAGAGGAGGAGTCTGCAGGCCTCTCTAGATAGCCCGCAACACAAAACGAACCTGTAACAGTGCCTTTGTGGTACTGAGACCAACAGCCCAGAGGATGACAAACTTGCTTAGGGCGGGAGATATTGGAGCAGGATGCTCGTGCCCTGGCCTAGTTTAGCATTTTACAGACTGTAACCACCATATTCCCGATACAACAGAAGCAACATGAGCTCCCTCAGCAGTACATTAGGGTGCAAATTGACATAAAACAAGGAAACATTTAATTTAGCTTCAAAAATCAGTGCAAAAAGCATACATAAACTATATGAGAGCTGTGTCACTAATACCTCAGTCTTCAGTGAGATAATCCCAGACTGGTTCACCTCTGGTTTTGGAGGGCATCAATCTTTGGAAGACCAGAGTCAGCAGATGCTCATCCTTTCTACAATGCCTCAGTAGAAACCAGATCTTTGTTTCATGGTGCGTAAAAGCTGTGAAATCCATGAAGCTCAGAAATCTCAAGGACTACAAAATAAATCCACTCCTGTGTAGTGCTAATACAGGAAATTCCAGTGTGAGGGAATGCAGCCTTTTTCCAACATACCACAACCAGTAGAAGAATGTGGCTTCAGAGGAAAAAACTTTTAACTGGTTCCTAGTGGGCTTGTCCATAAGTCAACTTTGCATTACAGTAACAAGCCTATTGATCTATTCAGTTACAGTTGTATTTCTGCTGGCCTTGCCACGAGAGCAGCAGAGCTGCCGTGGACAGCCTGCTGGGCATCCCACGTGGGCACGCCACCCTGCTCCTGTGAGACCAGGCACACGCAAAACAGAGGTTGATTTTATTTCCTGATGAGGTCTCAGGGACACAGGCAGTACTGTGAAAGTCTCTCCCTTTGAAAGAAATTAGTAAAAACTACCCTGAGGCTACTCGCTTCTCCTCCTCCTCATGAAGTCAGTAAAAAACATCACCACCAAACATATTAATTTAACTAAGCAGCAAATATAAATTGAAGTTTAACATGTATCATGAAAAATGCTTTTCAGTGTCTTCTGCAGCTAGCAAGACTACCAGTTGGCACACTGTCTGTACCTGTCTGATAGGAACCTTACTACTGAGACCTGAGACTGAAAGCATGCAGACCATACGTGGCCTTCAGAGATGAGTATTCTGGAAACATCAGAGAAGAAAAAAGGAAAAGATGAGAACCAGATCCTGGACCTGGTAAAGGTCCAATAACGGCATCTTACAGCCTACCACTCTCATCCTTCCTCTGAGAAACAGGTGGCAACAGAAAGCAAAAGATGGGCCTCTGAAGGGATCCGAGCACAGCAGTGCCATGCCCAGGGGCATCGCAAGGGTGGTGGCAGAGCGTGTGGTGGGGTGCAGGTCACAGCATCTGCCCCTTCCTTCTGTTCCAGCTCTACCTCTCTCTGTGGTGTGGACAGCATGGACATGCTGTGTGCTTTGAATTTCTGACCCAGGACTGTGCCTTACAGCGATGTGCCAACTCAGCTGTAGTAAATCTATGGTTTTAGGTTTAACCACATTATAAACGTTAGCCAGTAATCACAAAAGCAAACACTCCCCACACCCTCTTTTTTACGGAAGGGCTCTCTCTGTCACCCAGGTGAAAGCTAACAACCTGAGACTGACTGTTACTGAGAAATGAAAGCTTGGTTGTTCCAGCTAGATGAAAGGCACCAAACCTGAGACAAATATTTTGTCAGCCCTCATGGGGAATCTTGTAAAGCCATCTCCCATCCTGTAACCGCTCTGTGGTTAAATAATAGCTTCAGTTCTCTGATGTTGCAATCCAGCACCTTTCACAGGCATTAAATTCCCTCTAAATTAATTCTAAGAAAAAAAATGCATTCTGCTCAGAGTTATTTCTATTGCCCAGTTATTTTATATGAATCTGATAACTAGTTTCCTGCTACAGAGATTACATCTTGAATACTTAATGCCAATTTGGAAATATTTTAGACAAAACAAAAACAGATCTAAAATACAACACACAGTTTAGCTAAGTGTAGAACATTAATGCAAGGCATGATTGGAAAAACAGCAAGTAAATTGGAGGAGGAGAGCAGATTCAATGGATATCTCTCAGGGTTAGTACATGCTGTAACTGGTCATTCAGGCATTTCTGGTTCTGAAAGTACATTTTTCTTAGCATAAAAATCTCAGAGTTCAACAATTCAAAAAAATAGTTAGAAGGAAGGATAGAGTGCAGCCAAAGGATAGCCTTTAACAACCATTTCAAAATGAAATCTAAATATGCTTACATATTAGATAAATGTTGGCTTCCAGGGAAGCTTTACAACACTTTAATTCCATCCTGGACTGGGATATATGGAAATGTTTTGAATTTCTGTAAGTGTCCAGAGCTCTCTGCTAAGCTAACAAGCTGGTATTTCTATTCATATAATGGAAGCTATTTTTTCCCTGAAAGTAACTCACCAGGCTCTCTTTGGTGACTTTTCCTTTTTTTTCTTTTGAGCTGCAGTACAATTTCATTAATAGGACTACACAATAATTACTTTTCTCATATTCTCATCAGCTACTGATAACTCAACTGCCCTATTTTTTGCCACATGGATTCTAGGATGTACATTTTTGTAAAAAATGTCAGAGGTTTTTTTTCCCTTTTCGTTACTTAAAACTCAGCAAAGCTAGTGGATTGCATATAGGTAGTACATCTCCTCACTGGCCGCTCTTTCTCCTTCCCCCAGCCCACCCCACAGCAGACTTAAGTTCTTTGGAAGTTTTTCTTATCCTTCATAGCCAGTAGTGGCCAATCCATGGCTCATGGTCCATCACACCCACACCACATGCACACACCACCTGTAGAACAGACAAATTAAGGCTGGCCTTAACTTTCCCTAGCTCAAGATACTGTAAGGTGAGCAAGCAGACCCAGTGAGCTGTCTGAATGCTGCAACAATCCAGGAAAAGTGTGGGCAATTGTACTGCCCACAACAGATGCAAAAAATACAACCTTGAATCAAAAAGATCAGCTCTAGCTGAGGTTTGTAGACACCTGAGAAGAGCAGATTGGTACCTGTTCCTGAGACATGCTAGACATCCCTCCATCTGCATTTTGTCCATATTAACATGGAAGATAAGTAAAAAAGCCCTGTAACTAGCTAAATCAATCAATGATTCTTAACAAGAAACAATATATCAAGAAATGCCTCTAGACACTGTACCTTCGGGCTGGTGCAGGCAGCCTATTTTTCACTGCATGCCCTGCTGACGCTGTGGCAGGCTCCAGCTCATGCAGAGCCCAGCCAGCCACCATGGCAGCTCTCATGCAGCAGCTGGCAGTGCCCCGTCCTCCTGTGATGTCCCAGAGCTCCTCAGAGACCTGAAAACACAGTGGCACTGGTTCCTCCCTGGGCAGGACTGCTCAGTCACTGCTTTCATAGGTACAGCACCAGCAGTTTAATACACAAATCCCTCTTGAGGAAAGTACAGACGCAAAATCCTTAGGCTTGTGGGTGCAGCCTGCAGTGACCACAGGCACTGGTGATGACAACCTATTTACCCACACAGACGTACAGTATTAATTTGCAAGCAACAGACAGAAGCAGGGCTGTCTGCCAACCAGTAATATTTTGTAGAGCTGATGCCATATGTCATATATTAAAGGTCTTACTTCAGCAAAACACATGGTTTAATACTAAACCCAAGGGTGTCCCAGTGAAGCCAGTTGCACCTCTCATGGTCTTCAAGACAGCTACCCAAAGAGCTGCATAAATGGGGTTTTAGTTATTTCACTATAACTTTTCCTTTATATTTGCATCCTTTTTGAGTCTCTGTGTTTCAAGTTGAAGGAAATTACATGAAAAAGCAGAAGATAATTGAAGTAGGAATCATAGCAAAGAAAGCAGGTACTTCGATTTTTAACTGTACTTAAAATCAGGGAGGAACTTGAAGGCCAAAGAAAACGTCCCACAGTGCTCAACAATTTTTGTAACTTGTCATTGCTCACGATGCCTTTAAGCAAGTCCATCTGAAGGCTGTACTCTGTCACTGAACTCGAAACCCTATAAAATGTTTTTGTCTGGTCTAGCTTCCCATGGCTAGTGTATCTCAAGACAGAAGGGAGATCTTATCAGAACAGGAGAGATTAGGAACAGCAAGCAAACCTGGTCAGCAAGCAGATACAAATCTGTAGGGACACCCTCTCCTGACAAAAGGACAGCCTGCAGATACCGGTTAAAATGGGTGAGCTGACTATTTCAAAAAGATGAAAAACCATTTGGCTTCCACAGACTGAAAGGTGATTCCACACTGTAACTGCTCATCAAGCAGGGGCACATGCAAACCCTTCAATACAGCTGCCCAAGCAGTAGCCCAGGAAGAGCAGCTTCCACAGTTTGGCAGGTGGATGTGGAGATAATTGTGTGGATACAGGCACTGACCTCTCTGCTAGAACAGATAATAGAACAAAAAAAAAAAAAAAAAAAAAAAAAAAAGAGGAAGATGCCAAGGAGATACCTGATTTCTTTGGGTAATTGTGACTTGCAATTTATTATCACATTCAAGTGGAACATCAACGGGTTTTGGTTTTTTTGTGGATTTTTAGGGAAAATTGATAACATCGACAGTCAACTATCTCCTATTGCCACTGTCTTGGTTCCTAACACAACTAACGATTCAGACCTGATAGGCTCCTTACGAACACTAAGAGTCAAGGTCTGGGGTAACGGAAAATGATTGCAAAAGGCAGCAACTGAGTGGAGGCTGTCCTAGGCCACAGCACTAACATTTTGTACAACTCAAAACCCATGTTACAGATATGTGTTGGCTTTTGTATTCCCTCCACTGCCAAGGCCCTTGACTACCCTGGTCAGGTGGCCCGTTCCCTGGATGCAGGAACCTGCTCATATCAGTCTTTGCTTTCTCTCCAGCGTCAGGGTGAGGTTCCTCCACCTTTGAAGGACTGAAGTGGATACCTCATTAGGCCTTGATTATCCTCAAGCAATTGCTTAGATTTCTGCCCTATTACTGATCTGCCTTTTTTAGCAGAGGTCGTGGAATGGGCAGTGGCTGTCTTGTCTTCGTTATAATGCATCATTTGAAACTTTTCAATTAAGCTTCAGATCAGGCCACAGTACTGAGACTGCTTTAACGAGGGTGAGTAATGACCTTGTGCTGCACGTGCTTTCTGGCACACCATCAGTTTTAATTCTTCTTCATCTTACTGTAACCCTTTGATACTTTGGATCAAGGGTTCTCTTGAAATGCTTTAAGCACATCGTAGGACTTTCAGGGACTATTCTGACATGGTTTCTATCCTTCTTGTCTCAACATAGCCAGACTGTCACCTGTAAGTTTTCCATATAAATTCAAATTGCCAAAGATTAAAAGGGAGCTGAAAATCTGGCCTGTGCATAGAACTGGGGAAGTCTGGCGTGGGTCCCTTGAGTGAGCAAACCTAAGGAAGATTCTGCTACGAGAGCAAGGTAACACCTTTGATGTGCCATGCCCAAGTACAGCAGTGCTATGATTAGAACAGAAAGCTACATTATGCTGGAGTAGTGAATTTAATAAGAATTACTGAGAGAGAGAGACTTCTAGAAATTCAGACTTCCAAGTTAATACCCATCTTTACTTTACATATAGGTCAAACTAAAACTCTGGTTTAGAACACAGTGTAGACCCTTACCCAGTTAAGCCAGTGACAGAAACCACATTGACATCAGCAGGATAAAGATCTTGCCTTTAAATTACGGGATATTTGGACCCACATCCAAACCCAAGCCTTGTAGGTGGAACCAATTGCTAAACAGGCTGTGTGTGGATGAAGCAGATCAACCAACCTTGGTATTTTCAAGGTGATTTCCTAGATCCTGGAGTCTCATAAACCTGGATTTCCTTCTCTGGTGAGAAGGAACAGCATCTAAGTATAAAATTTCTCTCAGTAAGAGTTTCCCAGAAGCCCCTTGACTTCTCCCAAGGTTTGTGGGCTCCTGACAGCTGACACAAGACTTCCATGAGCATAAGGCACTGAAACAGATACAGATTTAGCCATAAAAACTCATATAATGCTTCCATAGCTTTTAGCTATGAATATTTCACGTCTGGATGCACAAATCCTCAAAACACAGCGTCCTTTTCAACAGGAACGATTGATTCCTATTAACTGCACAAGACCAAGCACCAGTTGCGCTGAGGGGTCAGAGTCAGCATCCACAAGGGAGAGAAGCAGCTACAAGCCTCCACGCCAAACCATGTACCAGCAATACCACCAACGTAGCTATCAAGGAGACAGGCAGTGAGAATGGGATGGCAGCCTACGCCTTGCAGGCAGGTATGGGGGAGCCGTTGCTGTTTGGCCCATGGCCCTGGTCTGCCCCGTTGAGCTACCAAGCACAGGGACTACACGTGCTGAGCTTGCCAGAGAGGTGTGAATTTTCAGGTGGCTGTTCTAGTCTGAAATCTCCCCTCTTGGCATCCCAAAAGCTCCTCTCCTGGCTCACAGGGCACATCTTGGGCTGTTACCTTCAAGTAGGCTGATTTACATCAGACTGCTGACAAAGTCTGAGCCTGCCTACCAACAGAGCAAACAAGATGTTTAACAGTTCCCCTCCTGCTATAGTTTAGATATTGTCACCCTTAAAAGCAATGGACTGAGCTACTTAAAAGTAATAACTCCCTGTACCTTTTTTTTATTCTTCAAGCTCTTACATGCAGCATGAGGGAGGTTTATCTGCAAGGGTAGCAGAGAAATCCATGTGTTTTATTGTAGTTGGGTGGCACTACCAGGGAACTGAAAAAGCTTTCAAACTTGCTATCAATCACTTGATATATGCAGGAGGTGATCTTTATTGATATGCCTCTAGTCACCAGCTGAAATGGTTTGTCTTTCATTATACCCTTTATAGAAGCCTTTTTCACTGCACTTGCCTGGTGGCTTCTGCAGACCTGGTAACAGTGTACAAAACTCATTTCCCAAACCAAGCTTATTGGACAGAATATACATTTTTTTCCTGGGATGTAGCAGGCAGAAAGCACTGTCATCTGACACTTTCTTGACTGCAAGGAGAGCAGATCAGCAGTACATTAGTGTCCTACAATAGCAGGCACAGAAAAGAGGTGAGGGAACTCAATGGATTTCACTCTAGACAAGATTATCATCACCAAGTCAGGACTGACTTCTTGGTTAACCCAACGCTGTCACACCTATTTGCATGAAAAAAGGCAGGGGTCATTTAGCACAACCCTATTTACTGTGCACTGGAACACACCTTCTAGCTCCTGCAAGTCTTAAAAAGCTGCAAAGAGCAAACTGCAGTAGCATGCTGTATCCCCATCTCAGGTCCTCTAGGCAGCAATTATAAAAAATGGTTGTGTTATCGCCACATTTCAAAGTTAGAGTATGGCCACACTTGATGTGTGGCTCTAAACCTAGCAGCACTTGATCTATTAAACACATAAAGGGGTCTGTGTGTCAAAGGAGTCTGACCTAATCATGGGACAGAAACCACAGACTTCCAAACTCAAAACCCAGGTTTCTTCAGCTATTGACCAACACTTCAGAGCACATCCATACAATTTAAGTTTCATACTCTAATAGGAATACATAGCAATGCTCCTTTCAGAGGTGTTGCATTGATTAATAAGCTTGTCACAGAGGATGGAAATTGCTACATAAGTGTTAAGTGCTGTTAACTAATGAAAGACAATTCCATACATTCTGGTGGAATCCAGAGAACTTGAGCAAAATTTATTAGTTTCATTTGCATACATACTCTGCCTGACAACAGTGATCAAGCTGGTGAAAGTTATTTCAAATGTTTGTTATGCTCCATGACTACAGAAAAAAATTAGAGTGAAAATTCTGGCTCACAAGGCACAATTGTGCCTACCGAAAAAATCTTTAATTTCTGAAATATATAGAGAGCATAAACAAATATTTCTCTCATCAAATTTGCACATGCCTCAGTGATATTTAGCTTAATAACTGTGCAAAGAAGGAACAGTATTGATGAAGTACAGAACAACATTCTGCAGGAAAACTGCTAATGCTTTCCATTTCAGCCATATGTCCTCACTATGGGTTCAGGCTCTTTGGCAAACTAAAGAACATCTGTTTTAGGTACTTCCAGCTCAGTTTTTCTGTGATTCACCTTTGATGCCACATTACCAATATGAAACACTATGGACCACCTGAAACCTTCCTGGCACAGTGCTACAGGCACTCATTTTGGATTCTCAGAGGTCAAACTATGGTTTTCCTCAAATAAAACAATTTGGTGAGTTGCTGTATTTCTACATCGTATCATCCTTTCTGTAAAGACTTCCTACAGCAGAGTTTGGGATTAGAAACTAGGTCCTTAAACTCCCATTTCTATGCCTTTGCCAGAAAACCATGGTTTCTCTTGATTTCTGTAAACAGAAAAAAACCCGAACAGTTGACCAAGACTTGGAGGCTTCTGCCTCCAGGACTTCCAGAGAAGAGGCCCACTGTGTTTGTAAGCTAGCAGCTGGGAGCTGCAAGAGTCTCAAGGATATAGGATACTTCTCTGACACTGGTCCACTCTGTGCAGAAGCAAATCATTTTACCCTCAGATCTTTGCCTTTTTGTTTTTCTGGGCCAAGGCTGTCTCTTAATTTATGTTGGTGCTGCATCCTCCAGCACAATGGGGTTTTGATGGCTCCATGTGCTGCTGGAGTATGGCTTTCTCTGTCTCTTTTATTCTAACCAACCATTTGGAGATGGAGGGAGATTTCTACCTCTTCCCATTACATTGCTATGGAAAGAAAAAAATTTTTAAAAGCCCCAACAGGCATAATTTCTTGACATATTTGTACACACCCATTTTGCTAAGGGATGTGTTGTGCATCTACTGTGAATTGCTGAAAATGTAAGGTAGCTATGAAACAGAATATTCTTGTGTTTACCAAGAACCACTAGCCCTTTGCCTTTAACAGAAGATCTGTAGCCTAAAGAGGCAGCTTTAAGACCTCTCCTGACTCAGTTGCAATCAAGATACCATCTACTTAAATAAGCATTTGTACTCCCAGTGATTTTAGGAGATGAATTACTGATCTTATTACCATAGTAAATACCCTCGAGGCAATGCACAGGCCAACAGAATATTGCTTTCTGCTGGTACAGTACCCATTTCCAGAAGAACTCTAGGAATATTTCTAGCCATATGGTAATAATAAAAGATTTGCTTAGTCTGTATTTGCCAGAAAGTCCCATTTCCAGAAGTGGCTTTTAAATCTTTGACACTGTTCATGGGAAACAGCTTGTCAGCTATGAAAATATTCCTACCAGCTCCTGTATATCAGCCTTACCGGTGGGGTAAAAAGACTTGCAGGTGGCATAGCTCAGTACCAAGCAGAGAAAGTTTTCAGCTGACTTGATAACTGGCAGAGTAACGTTACCTGGATAGGCAAAGGCTGTTCTTGCCTGCCAGCAGCAGTGCAGCCTGTGGTGACCTTTGAGGACAGGCCCCTTTCCTCACACAGCAATGCATTCAAGCAGGCAGCAGAAGCCAGAGAAGGGTAGGGAGTGACGGCATGTGGGAGACTTCCAGCTCAAGCATACTCCATTCGTTTATCACTGAGCCATCATCTGGTCAACAGGAAAAGTTGATAAAACTGTTGCCTCCGAGGCTCCGTTCTCCTTGGGAATAACAAAAAGTGAAGCTGGTTAAGGTCAGTGCACAGGAGGCCCTATTGAAGGTGGGAGCAGGTTGGCCATGAATTACTGAGCATCATCTGGCATCACAGATAAGCAGAATGGGTAAGAGACTAGGCAGGCTTTACAATAAGGGATGGATTTAATTAACAATTGCACAGAGGGAGCAGACCGTAGCATTTTGGCACGAGGACATCCTACATCTGACAGTTACTTAAAGAGACAGGGAGCACCCTATTATAAAAAAATATATTACTCCTCAATGTATTTTAAAAATTACATGAGAAACAATAACATATTGTATTACTTGTTCTCTCCAGAGCTGCCTGGTTACACCGGCACTGAGCAGCACAGGCTCTCTGCAGATATTCTGCACCGGGGCCTATTTAAAAACATTGGTCCAAACTTGGTTACAAAAGTACAACTCTGCTGAAGTCAGGGGGCTGTGCAGATGTAACTAAAGGCAGATGTTGATCCATATTAACTAAACTATTAAGTACATCAATCTTACCCAACCATCTGACACCTTGTCCCATTTCCCCATATTTTATTTCTCAAAAGTTTATTCAAATTCAGCCAGCTGACAATTTGCAAGCTTCTGGGTAATCCCTGTTTTGTAATTTCTTGCTTGCTGCTTGGGTTTGCTTCCCCCACCCCCACCCTCTTAAAGTTATTATTTCAGTGCTAAGTGAATCTTTTAATAATTTTGAAAGTCAAAGATGATCATCATTGCACAGTTCTAGCTGTTGCTCTCTTCAGTCTGAAAAAACAACAGCAACAAAACACCCAAGGAAAGAAGCTGAAATAAACTAGTTCAATTCTTATTTCTTTTCACATATGTGTTAGCAAAACAATTAATTAATTCACTAGCTCCTTACCTCATGGGTCTGTGTTCAAAGAAGAGCAGACAAGTGACTTTAATGATCCCAGCCTCAGTCCCAGCAGATGCTTAACTACATCCCACATATCAGTGCAGCTTCAGTGGATGGACCCTCCTCCTGGGGAGCCAAGCATGGGACACACCATTGCTAAAACAGGCACATATGGAAAATAGGAAAGTATATCCCTGAACACACCTGCCCAAGTAAATAATCTCTGCTCTTCATTCCTCTGAGTAAAGCACTGCCCAGTCACTGGAAACAATCAATGAGGGGGGAAAATTAGGTACTAATCAATCTATAGGAAAAAGGGTTCACAGTTCACAGTTCAGAGCTTCCCTACTAGTAATGCTCTGATTTCTATGTTATTACACTAGCTTTGAGGTCACACAATACAACTGACTTCAGGCATTTTCATTGATAACAAACAAGACTCACCACTGTACTGTTGTCCTTTTCTAAACACATCTGTTTACTAGAGCCCATCCTGTAGAGGTAAATTGCGTTTTCGGAATCATATTTAAAAATCAGAGCTGTAAATTGTACTCTTAAAAAAAAAAAAAGCCCATAGAAAAAGTGTGACCTGAATGCATAAGAATTTTTTGAATGAATAGAGCCCTTAATATTTAGTTTTGCCTAATGAAGTAAGGCATGAATGTAAAAGGATTACTATTCCCGTAACGTTCAATTCACATACACAAAGTGTAATTCATGGAACCTGGCTCTAATTTTTTTCATATAAATAATTAATGCTGCATTTAAAGCATGTTAAAATGTTTTATTTCTTAATCAGCTAATTTGACTGAGAAACAAAGATGCCTTTATTTTCATTTTCTTTGACTAGAGTTACTGTAGTAAAAGGTCCCCTCTAGCTTTGGCCTTCACTCTCTAGTTTGCTGCTGCCAATTAGTTTTCTAAAGTCACTATTTTACAAAATGTTTCTCACTTTTTAAAAAATGTAATTGAATGTCTGTACATCACAGAGTTTCTTGTGTTCAGACACGGGGTGTTAAACATTCTTTGGGTTGACTTGGGTCAGCTTTAAAAAATCTCAGACACTGAAACTTGAGAAGCAGTCGTGTGCTATAGTGTTTTCTCCACATCCTGTTAAGTATTAAGTGGTTATTTAAAATAGAGTGGTTATACTCAGCAACTGACTTAAAGTGCTCGATATAGTTTACAAGACGATTAATTAAATGAGAGCATTGCATTTGATGCACATGTATTTCCATAATCATTCACGTTGGCCTATAGTTGCCCTTTAATTTTCATACTAATTAAAGTAACACATTGAACTGCAAATTGTAAATGGCTGCATTTCTCAGTAGATGTTAACACTGATGTAAGCTGAATGGCAAATAAAAAACCCCAAGAATTAAGTAGAGTGTTTTTTGACTCTGATCCATTCAAGTTTCTCTACTTATTCCTCTGGACCATGTCCATATTTTAACAAGACTACATTTTTTTCTGTGTTTTCAGCCCCATATTTTTCTGAGGTACAATATGCTTATTTTTTTGTATTGTGGTGTCTGCTTAGTTGGTTTCCATCTGATACAATAGAGCAGTTATACAGGGTTCGCAGTTACAGATTAGTTTTTTTAAGTGGTGGTGGGACTGAGGTTTGTAATCTGATGGGCAGAATGAAAGAAAACCAAAATGTGCAGCTATTTCACCAGTAGTTTTACCTCTTAATTACATCTGACCCATTGTCCTCCTTGATTCTTGTTCAAATCTTGACATGGCTGACGTAGAACCCGAAACACAAACTGGAGGGCTGTACTTTCAGGTTGCATCAAGGAAGGGGGAAGTTACTCCCTAGAACATTTACTGGGACTTGGAAAAAAGAAGAAGCAGATAAGAACAATTATCCTGTGGCTCACACAGCTGCTGGCATTTCGACTTGGCACACACTCTGATGGGGACCACTGCCTCTACCTCAAGCAGTCTCTAGCATGTAATGGACATATGGTAATTGCTATTGAATAAGAAGTAACCTTGGACTATAGGCATATGAAAAACACCTTTAAAAAAAAAAATCCTTGACAAAAAAACCCTCTGTCAGGGCCAACAGCTCAAAAATTAACAACTAATCACTCCTTTCAATGTGTCCTCCATCTAATTGCTTCCATGATGAGGTGAGGGTTTTTTTTTTCCTTTCAGAAATGAGCATTATAAAAGATTTCTTTTTAATTTAAAATGAAAAATTCCTCCACTCCCAGGTGACCTATCCAAGAGAAATAATAATAAGCACTCGATTGCTCAGAGAGCATCAGCTCTCACACATATTACAAGGCTGAGCGTTCATGCTCTCTTACACCCCCCACCCCGCTCCCTTCCCACAGCGTGTCCTATCTCCAGATCCTAACTTGGCTCGGTCCAAGATGTTATTTGTTAAAATTAACTTTCAGATCAGGCTGGAGTCAGTGTACTTGGCAAGGAGGAGAGGAACCAAGACTGCAAGGGAGGGAACAGCTTCGGGAGGCAGAGAGAGAAGCTGCAGCCTGAGCAGGGGTTTTTGGGAAGGGGAGTGGGCCACAGCAGCACTGCAGCAGGACACAGCCCCAAAGCCTGGTTTGCTCCCAAGTTTGTCAAAGTTGCCTTGAGTGCTTCCCCTACATCTGCCCTCAGTCCCCTGGGCTGCAGCCAGGCAGGGCTAAGTCCCTGCTCCCGCCTTGGTGGGGGCACCCCAACGTGACTGTTCCCATTATATGCTTTATTCTAGCAAAAGTCTTCTGAAGTTCAGTCATGGCAATGCTGAACAGCCACACATTGCAAAATGAATGGAGTCACGCTGAGGGAAGACTGATGGACTATGGTAATAATGCAAGACCCTTTTTTCCCCTCATAAACCAAATTTCCCTTACATTTCTGGAAGATTAAATTAGATTTAGGGAGGTTTTGAGTGAGGTACTGGAAAAAAGATTCTAAATGCAAGGCTGGTTTTTACCTGACCTTAACTACTACATCAGCTACCACTGCTCCAGTACATTTATATATGGAAATGTATACGCACTTCAGCTTAATTACCTAAGGACTCCACAAAAAGAAAGCCTTTAAAATGTTTTAATTGCAAATTTAGTCTTTCCAAGAACTACACAACAGTGGTATTACCCATTGACTAATTAACCATATATTTGAGCAAAAAAAATAAAATAACTCTCAGCTACATGGACACAGTCCTTCTTGCCTTAAGTAGATGATGCATGTAAACATGCACATACAGAATTAAGTAGTAATTTGAGTTTGCTGGATTTTGTTTTTCCTTTGAGACTGGTTGCTGTAACATTAGACTTATTTTCAAGTTTACCCTCAAACCCTGTTGTAAAAAAGGGGTTATAAAGGAAAAAAAAAATCCTAAAAATAAAAAGCTCTTGAAGCTTTCTGACTCCCTTGACACAAAAGGACTTGGTGCTTGCTATATTTCCAAGTGGGAGGTCCAGCTGACTCTTCCACTTGGACACAAATCTCTCCTCCCCCTCTTTTGCTCTCCTAACTTTCTTTTTGCACTCACCTACTAAATACAACATGGACTTTCTCTTTCTCTGCTGTAGCCTGCAGAGATTGTCTCAGATGGAATTTGGCTGGTGAGGCAGTCAGGCAATTTCAGTTGCTGACAGGGCAGTTTGCTTTGCAGAGTTCCAGGCTGGTGCTACAGCCCCAGTGGGACCACGGAGCAACCTGGAATAAAAGTAGGGCCGAAGAGTGCTGTTTCAGCTCAGCAGGGTGCTGGGCATCCAGGAAGGGTGTTTACACAAAAGCCAAGGGCCTGGGAAGTCTTTCACCTTTCTAAAATCAAACCCTTTTTACACAGCTTCATGACAGCTGGTTATGATGAGCAAATTACAACTAATTTCAAAGCCACTCTTGGGCACAATTGTCAGGCTTTCATTCAGGAAACTCTCTAAACAAGCACTTAACTTTAAGCAGGTGCCTAAATCCCATTGAACACAGTAGGATTTATACACCTGTTTTAGTGCTTTCCTGGGCAGGGATGGCCCTCAGCAAGTGGTATGCCACATCCCAGGAGTCCCAAAGTCCAGGTGGCTTATTCTTATCCAGGTTTAATTGTCACTGCCCAGCCAGAACTGGGATCACACCACCACTAACCAGATTTTTATTTTAATGCACATCCTGCTGTACTGCAAACCTACTGCAGCCCTGCAGGCAGCATTCCTGCTAACGAGCTGCAGCACAGAAATCTGAGCATGAGAGCCATCTAAGAAGGTTCAGTCACAAACTGCCGCTGTGGATAGCAATGCTGTTTCAATCCACGAATAGCACATTAGAACCGTTCCTTGAAGTTGCAGCTGGGGCTTTTTTTTCCTTTTTTATTTTTCTGAAGACTGTCATCACGGTCCTGGCACAGCTGGGATAGCATCAGGAGCCCTAGCACCAGAACTCCTCTCCTACTGCAGAAGCAGAAAGTGGAGAGGGTGCACATTTGTGGTAATCTCCCTTTTACAAGATACAGATGAGCCTGCTCAGTGGCAAAATTAGCATGCTGAGAAAAGCTCTTCTCACCCTAGAGCAGCAACCTGCAGAGCTGGTGGGGGGAGAAAGGAAAGAAGAGGTTAGCAATATGATAAGTAGGGTGAAGTACTTTTTTTGAGCATTAACACTGACCTAGGCAAGACACAGAGTTGAAAAGTAGCAAGCATTTTCAATGAAAACCCCTCCATGTTTCATAAACTTCCAGTCATTCTTGTTACTTAATTGGAAAGCAAACCCATAGTTTTTATTTCTCTTCTTCTTTCTGTGCTGGCAAGAGGAGAATGGGAAAGGAAACAGAGAGAGAAAGGGTCATGACTAAGCTTTCTAAGGTCTTTCTTTTTGATACTGTGCCTTGCTTTGGTTATTTTTTCATTACTTGTTTTCACTTAAATAAAAGGTTTCAGAAAAGCATTTGTTTTGGTTAAAACCAAAATAAATCTTATCTATCATGGAGGGGGGAAAAAAACAACTGGCTTTAAGGAAGACAACCTCTTGTATCAGTGTGCTTACGTATTAAAGAGGGCATGTGAGTCAAAAATGCACAGCTGGACCAGCATAGGTCAGATCTGTGGGAAAAAAAAAAAAAGGATTTTTAACAATCTTTCAGCCCTCTCTTTATTAGACCTTAATTAAATCAATGGGTCAAAGCAACAGAGGGAAAAAAATGGTTCAGCTAGGGGACACTAATCAACTCCTTTCAGTGGATTGAAAGATATCTCTTAAGCAAGAACTAAGCTTTAAACCAACATCTGCCTCAAGTAACACATAGGTATTATTCCTTAAGAAAAAAGTATTTGCAGGACTACTTTTTCTTGAAAACAAAAAACTATTTATAAAAGAAAATATTGCTAATAATCACAAAGTAAGTCAGTGAGCATGCTTGAATGAGGACAACCAGTCAAAACTTTTGGGTTTTGGTTGACCACCATCCTTACATGTGAATTTGACAGAACCCAGTGCTGAAGTACCATCTCTTGAGCCCGTTGGTGGTGTTGGATTCAGATGATGACACAGCTGTGCTGACCATTAGACTTGTGAGTAGTATTTTAACCATTTACCTAGGTTAATCAAAAGTCTGGATTTGCTTATTTTTGTCCCCACAGATTTTGGCTAGAAAGCCGAACACTCCCTAAGATCCCACCATTATGCATGACAGAAAGGACAAATTCAGTTACATCAGTGCAACCTCAGTAGCATCAGGGAAGTTGAAAGGCTTCCTCCCTGTGACAAAAGGTGACACTTGAAGCACAGCAGACAACATGACTGACAGAGTGAGTGCTGGCAATACTCAGCAAGAGCCTGGCCCCAAAACTAGCATGCAACTCCCCTGCAAGGGTTGTATTGCAAACACAGACAGTACAGAGAGAACATACTGAAAGAAAATGGTTAAGATGAGAATCCCACCTTGGAGACACCAATGATTACTTGTGAGGATATTCAAACACAAAACCACCATCCTTGTTCTTCACAGGATACATACAGCAAGCTTGCCCTGCAGGAGCCAAGCCAAGCAGGGAGGCTGAGCTGGCATGCAGCGTGCTTGTGTGCCTTTGTCCCAGCATGAGCCCAGGGGAAGGAAACATAACTCAGAGCTGGAGTTTTCTCCCCTGCACACTCGTAGCCGTGGGAGAAGTCAACTTCCCCTGTGCCTGGGTCATGGCTGGGGACAAAGAGCACCTCCCTGGTTCTTGTCCCTTTGCTAGGTTTTGTGCAGATCAAGGTCATTTTGAATATATTTGTCTGATTCTTACCCTAAATGCAGACCCAGGATCCAGGAAGCTCCTGTTACAGTCCTACAAAAGAAAAGACAGATTTATTGCCTTCTTGATCTATGCTGCATAAAGAGACAATCTTACGTCTTAAAGATGAAATAGTAGATTTTAACTAAAGCATAACAGTCAGCAATGAAAAAAGTCTGATTCCCAATATTTATCTATTAAATTACATATAATACCTCAGATTAGCTTACAATTGAAAACCTGCTTGTTCAGGTACTGTTAGTCATGGCTGGTTCTGTAACATTACTAAGGGAACTACTCTCTCTCTCTTACCTGAAGAGCATTTGGAGCAGCATTACATGAGACATTTAGCCAAAGAAAGCAGTGGTCTTTCCAAACCCCCAAATGACTCTGTGCAGTTTTCATGACAGGATGCATGCAGGAAATATCACCAAGTTGCCATACAATATCCCTGCCTTATTATAATAATAATAATAATTTGTCTCTACTGCTTAAACCACTGTTGCATAAGAAAGTTAATATTTCCAGGGCACTGGGTGGGATACTTTTCTGGAAAACATGCTCTCAACAGGAAACCCAAACACAGTGCTAGAGAGTTATCTTAAGTAGATTTAAATAATTAAATCCAAAATTCTCAAACCACTTGCTGTTTTAAATTTATTTCTTTAATAACAAGCTGTTTCAGCAACACACTGGATTAGGGTTTCATTTATTCAAAATTTAAGGTCTGTCCCACTCTGAGTGTTATTTTAAGTATTTAGGGGAAATTTTGTGCTTGTGAAAACGAAGAGATTGTTGCATTATAAATTCATTTCCTCTGTTATTGCACAGGCCATGCACAGTGCAGCTGTGAAAGCGCCATAAGAGCCCCAGCAGTGTCCTCAAGCTCAACCTAGACGGGCGAGCCTTTGTTTTTGCACAATGAGGAGCTGGCCCTTTCTTAGGTCTTCAGCTACAAGTACTTCCTAAACAGCGATGCCAACACCACTCAGTCATGCCAAACAAAGAGGGGGCGTTTAATGACAGCGATGACTGTCCGCTGGGGAGGCAGCCCAGGTGCCAACAGACATTTTTGTGCAGGACTTCCAAGCAGGGTTGAGCCCGGTGCCTGCAGCACTGCACCAAGTGGCGTAAGCAGCTCCTCCAGCAGGTGTTACCTCGTAAGGAAGGCCTTAGCGGCGCTTGCCATCCGCACAAGCTATTTTACAAACAAGCGAGTTTCTTATACGTTCTTCATCACCTCCAGGCATTCATATTCTTTTTAAGTACAGGAACATTAATTAGATTTTGACCACAGACCCCGGATTTGACTTACCCTGACAGGGTTTCCATTAGTGTAATCTGTAGGGGAATTCACTGTTTTAACATCTGTGCGCCTAAGGCCTATCTCACATTTACTGCCGTAGCCTGAAAAGCCTCCCTTGTACGTCTGTGTGTTTCTTCATGCTCCCAATTTCACAGAAGTCATTTCAGCACCAAACAGTAATTAGCAAAGGGATGGGCCTCGGCTGACATGAATGCAATTTATTGTTTTCCACAAGGCCCTGAACCGAGCAAACAAAGAACACAGTCTTGCTGTCTGGCATTTTATTAACTTGTATTGTGCGACATACCTTACTGATGGGAGATCTCCGAGTAAATGCAGCCACTAGTATGCAGTAACATGTGTGCTTTTGAAGAATATTAATTTCAGTTCAATTAGGCAAGTTTTGCGGGACCTCAGCCTCTAAAATAGGACAGCCACTTTTATAATTATCTTCTGTATTAACTTTATCACCACCCGACTTTTTACATAAATGCAACCTTTCATCTTTAAAATGCCACCACTTCTTCAATTTTGGCAACCGTACAGCATTGCTAATTATTTGCTCATTATGTGTGGTTAACTGATGAATCATTAATAAATGAATGAATGGCTAATATATTTTTATGGTAATTGGAGATATAACTGATTGCAGACTTCCTTTGCTTCTCAAAACTGCCCTGAATGAGCAGTAGCTGCTTAATTGTTTACAGATGATATTTATGCCACTGACAAGCTCTTCCCATCACTGTGGTTTATCAGAGGTGAGCCCTCCCTGTGCCAGTCGCCGTGGGCATGGAGGGGTGATGCTCTCCCTTCCCTGCAGCCTTGGAGCAGACAGGCATGTGCACACATTTCAGACGGGTTTCCCACCAGCTCCCCATGATGGCTGGGAGCAGAAGTACTGACACCATTGCATTTATTGTTGGCATTTCCAAGTAATACCATACCATGACATGGAAATGATACCTTTCTGCAAGTCTTCTCCTGCAGCCTGGGTGTCTGCAGTGAGTACCACCGATAGGGCAGAGAAATCAGGCTCCGGTGACATTTTGTTTTAACTCCATACTGTGCATTACAGTAAATGGCTTATATAACCTCTTGCTGCCAGTGCGCAGTTAATGAATTCAGAGGTAATTGCTGGGTTGATTTCTTCCTTTCTTTCTTTCTTTCTTTCTTTTTTTTTTTTTTTAATAACCTATCTTTCCATAAATCATTCTTAGGGTATACAGTTCCAAAACACAGCATTTAAATCTGCTTGACAATTCAAATCAAAAGACATGACAGTAAGATGGCCAAACAAGGCTCCTTTAGCTATGAACACACGTCCTGAAGATCAAGTTAAAAATGCAAAGGAGATTACCAGTTCTTAATTATAATTATTTAACCAGGTGGGTAGTTTCTCTAATGAACATTTCTATGAAAACAGAATAACTAATGATGGTCTTAAAGAAGTCTTTGTCTTCCCATGTACTAATGATCACATTTATAAATATGCAGGAAGGCCCCCATGTACATTGCTAATGATAAGTAATTAAGCACCAGGCGTCAAAAGCTATAGAAAAGGGTCAGGGTAATGCAAGAGAAAATTAAAAATGCAATAAAATAAGTTGTGGAGCAAGATTAAATTTCTGGCTTCTGCAGGCCTGGCTACAAAGAAATCTTTTCCCCCTTCAGTATAAACCAGGGCTGCTGTGGGGTATCAAAACAAAATCTTCTAAGCACTTTCATTAGATTTTACTTGCCTCTGTGCTTGTACTCATATTAAAAACAAGTGAACCACCAGCCATTTAAAACAGACGCTATATTCAGTAAAGCTGCAGTTTCTCTCAATGTTTATGAGAAATCACTGTGGTTGAGATTATGACTATCACTAACCTCCTCAGCAGCATTTCAAAACTTCTGATGAAAGAAAACAGGGACGCATTAAAATTGAAACCTGATTTTGTTATTATTTTTTTTATTCCGGAGGTCCGTGCATGAAGGGCCTGTGATTTGATCCCTGGCAGGGTCCCCACCAAGGAGACTCAGACCCGAGACGCGCAGAGGGCTGGCTGGAGCCCACAGCTTTACTTCGGCTGCTGAACCCACACCACAAACCATCACGAAGCATTAAAGGCACTGCTCAAATTATAAAGAAACAGGTTGTCTTTGGTAGCAAAGACGTGTTTGTCTCTCTAAATGTAAAGCTGTTAAAATCAGGTAATGCTGACACTCCCCTGGGAGTTTGGCAGAGCCAGAGAGCCGCGGTCCCTGTGCTGCTGCTGCCTGCCGCAGTGCCTGGCAGCCATGGGCCCTCGCCACAGCTAGTCCCCCTGCACCCGAACCCAGCTGCTACTGCAGTTCAGGGTCCCAACAAGATGACAGTCTGGGTCTAAAGGAAATAGCGTACTATTGTTATTTCTCACTGAAAGTAGAATTCAACATGTTTTTTAAAATCATGGTGAGGAAACAGTAAAGAGTAGAGGGAGGGAGAGGCGGAGCGAGAGGGACACAAACAAGTGCTGTCCCTTTGCTGTGCACCTTACAAAATGGTGCCTCTGTAGCTGCTGCAGCCTGGCCGTGTCACAGGCCCACGGCCTCCCTCAGCATGCTCCCCCATGGGCAGCAACTTCACAAGATTTCTTGGCCTGATCTCAAATTTAACCAATTGGTTAGTTTAAAACACACACAGTCCTCATTTTTAGAGCTTGTGGACACTGGCATTAATTGCAAGTAATGCTGTGGCATTTCTTTCAGGTAAAACAAGTGACTCCCTGGCAATTCCATCCTTCCAGGACTTCATTTTGAAATTAATATTTGACTTCCAAGCTGACCTTTCATTGCCTCACACCGGGTATTTCTAGCACTGCCTTTAGCCCAGCCACGGCTAAAGCTCTCGCACGAAGCACCACAACCAGCAGAGTGTGCAAGCCCTTGCCGGGCAGCGCCATGCGCACTGACGAGTCAGCTTGGTTTTCGCTTTTATGGGCTATGCAGGCCAGCCTGCCTGTTCGAGCTGTTTCATTTTGCCTGCAGCCAAAAATCAAATAACCTGAAATAAAGCTTTGACGGTGAGCCACCGCGGTACAAGCGAGCGCGCTTGGCCCTGAGAGCGGAGCGCGTGCCGCTGAGGCGCGGCACACGGCCAAGCTGCACCTGGGGCTGAGGCCCAAACCCACCCTTTGCCGGCACCCACCCCCGGCAAAACACCTGAAGGGACATCCCTGAAGAGGACATCCTCGGGGAGTTCATGATCTCCTGCTGATGTCATCTTATTCCCTTGGGACGATGAGCCCGTGCAGGCCCCAGGCGGCCCCAGATGAGGGACAGCCTGCACCGCCACAGTCCTGCTGCCACGGCCGGGGGCTGCAGGGAGGCGGGACGAGTGTCTGCGTTGCTGCTTGCAACCGCTAAAATACAAGAAGGATAGGAAAAGCAGGTATTGAATTACAGTTATCTTCAATTAAAAAAATGTTTATCTTTGAAAATACATATCTGTTACTGACAAGCTCTGAAAACCACTGCTCCAAGCCTGTCAGTAAAACCAAATGTTAAATGGAAAATATTTGCCAGGATTTAAAATTAGACCTACACATTACTTACAGATGTTTCAATGAAAAACACTTGAAACTCAACCACACAGAGTAATAAACCCCACAATGGTGTATTTTTTTTATACTTCAAGTTAATTTTTATTATATAAGTAGCCATACGAAGAAGCCATTGCATACTGCTTAAATTAAATGTGGAGGAATGAAATCAGCAGTATCCCTTTACAGCATATGGTCCAGCAAATCAAATTATAAAGCTTTCCACATCTCATTAACTGCAATGAGTACAGTGAGATTTCTAATAAGTCACTTCTTTTTCATGTGAGAGGTGAGCAGTGACTTATTGTAAGTATTCTCACAGGATGACCCTTGTGCTGAAATTAAGAACTAATCTAAAATGGGAAAGGTCATTTGGTCAAGTCTGATCATAACATTTCCTCGTTATTGTTTTAGTTGGCATTGAAGCACATGCTTTCCCGGTGCACCAGCTGAAAAATGCCTTTGATAATTTCACTGACAGCGAGTAACCCACACACTGCCATTTAATGAGTTTGGGCTGGATTAGCTGACAATAAAGAATACAGTATAAATGCTTTTATAGAATGGATTTTTCAGCAGGAAAATTTCATACAGGCGTACTTAACTAATTTATTTGCATTTACCACTGAGATGTCAGTCCAAGTACTGCTCTGGTGCAAACTTCTGGTCCCCAATTAGACAGCAGCCTCCCAAATTTCAGCCTCCCCTTGAAGGGAACCTGCTCCCTGCTCCCCACTCATGGCCCACCTGTAGCTGTGGCTTTGGTTGCAGCAGGCACGCCAGGGAGATAACTGCATTGAAACTCTCACTTCCTCCTCTGCACAGAAAATCAAATCATTGTACAATTGCTCATCATGTGGCTTTGCTTTATGTGGATTCCTGATTTAGTGGCAGATCTGGTCCAGGAACTGAGGCATTCCTGGCTCCCCATCCCGGGCTCAAATCTCTAACCTGAATCCAATCTCCTTCCGCCATCAGCCTGAAATTGTTTGCTATAGGATATGTTGACCATAAAAATACGGCACAGTGCACAATGAGAGAAACATCTCAAGACAGTGGAAAAGAGAAAGCTCAGCCAGGCCAGCTGAGACACTTGGGAGGAAAATCAACAGGCTGTTTTTAGCAATTACAAAGTTGTTGGCTGATCTGATGTAGCTGGGCAGGAAATTCCATAGTGTTTAGAAACCATTGACAAAAATGTTCTGGCACTTGTATTCTCCATTTTGTACTTCAAGAAGAGTTAATGCGCTGTGCCCAAGAAATTCAGCATGTGAAGGAAAATGGGAGAAAGCTTTTCAAATAAATATGGAGACGCATAGACTTCCACAGTAGAAGAAAAGTACTGCGACTTACTTGAAACCTCCTGACACAGCACTCTAATGACTGGGCAGTAGCGGGAACGTGATTGTTCCCGCCAGGACGTTTCGCTTGGTTATTAACCTAATGGAAAATTCTGGAGGACTTGTAAACCAATCCTCAAAGGATGGATTTCTTATTTGGTCTAAAAACACTGCCTTACTTTCATGCAGCCACTACTGAGAAGTCTGAAACCAAGCTACTGTTTAGGTTAATTTAATTCCCCCTTAATGTTCATTAAATACTAAGTTGTTATTTTAGGGCACGTCAAGATGAGTTGCTAGAGCTAATTTTTGGAAAAAGCAGTGTTTGAGTGCAAAACGCAGCGTGCAGGGCATGTTCATGTCATTTCCTTTCAGCTATTTTAAGCAGCTAGCATCAAACCTGTTCAGAAGTCCTGAGGTCCTCAGGTCCATTAGTGGGGACCGGCAGGCACCTGTGCCCACCCCAGGCCCTGGGAAGAGGGGGACATGGGCTCAAAGCACCTCCATCAGATGGCAGGCAGCCATGGGCTTGCTCTGAGCAGAGGCTGAGCCCTGGCAATCAGTGGCAGCAAGGAAGAGAACAGAAGGAAAGGGAGGACGGGCACCATGAGTCTCTGGTTCCACTGACCCACAGCCACCCCTGTGGGGCACCAGCTCCACTGTCAGCTTGTGCTTCCCACCTCCCCTCTGCAACAGCTAAGCCTGCTTTCACCCTGCTTTCCAAAACATTCGGTGGGTTGGGTGGTGTTCTTTTTAAGTTGCATCTGAAAATTCAGCGGGTGGGCAAACCTTAAAAACATGAGTTGGAATGGTGACACTCAGACTGCAGAATGCCTGAAATAACAATTTTTTTTGGCAGACATGGACAACTCTCACATCTCACTAGAATTAACTTTCGACCTCCAGACCTCAGAGAGTTGGAGTTTCAAAAAATGCAGCCTTGCATGATGCGCACTGAACTACTGCAGTTCTCATGTGCATACAATCTGGCAGCTATGTATGCAAAAGTTTAAATTAATTAAGGCCAGAACAGACAATGTACTTTAAAACAACCTGAGTTGTTTTGCAGCAGTTAAGCTGAATGCATCAAACAAAAGCTCTGCCTCTTCCATTGTGCAAGGATTATGTTGTTCAGAGTACAGTCCTTCCACACTCCCAGTTATATGCCTTTAGCATCTGCTGAAGATCCTGCAGAAGGGCAGCATGTGACGGCACAGTTGCAGGGCCTCCAGTGAAAAAGGATCTCATTTAAGAAGGCGTTTGCCCCTCTCCACCGAATTCATCTGATGCTCTTGATTGCGCCTTGTTACTACATTTATCTAACTACATATTGACATTCTGGGCATATGGGAAAAAACTGGAAAAAGCCGAAGTGATGATATACTTGAACACAGCACCCTGCAGCTGTTCTGGAGGGACTGATTTCCAATACGCAGGGAGTCCTTAGTGAACTTGTAGCTCCTACTTTGAGAGCTTGGCCAGCTCGGTCTGCATGAAGGTTCAGGGTGTATGGCATGGGCATGAGGTCACCCTCCCAGGCTCATCAGAGCCACAACTGAGCAAAGCTATTGCTTTCCAAACACCAAATGTAGGCAATTGCTATTAGCATTTCCATGCATGTTTTACTTTAAATAGTTGCTGGTTGCTCATCCTTCCCGTAGCTGAAAATTACCTACATACCTAAATGCATACAGTTGTTATGTGCCTGCATACATTTGTTTTAAAATAGCTTATGCATATATAACACAGACACAAAAGTTCTCCGATGCTTGTTCCTGGAGGGGTAATAACACAGAAATATTTAAGATGATTCAACAGTGGACGGCTCAGCAGATGTCTCCAGCATGGTGCAAGACATTAACGTCTGCTGACTCATCATCGGAGTTAATTCCTGCCTGGCTCATGTTCCCGTCATCTCAGCAGCAATTTAGTACTTGGTGAATTTTCTCTCATCAGGAGTAAATGTTATCACAGACTTGTGATTATGTGCTATTTGAAACTGGTAGAGCTAAAGCCATGTGTGATAATAAAAGGTAATTGTTTACCTTTGAAGTTGATATCTACGGCCTTCGCTGCACTCTGCAGGAAATTGGGCCAGTCCAGGACTGCTTGGGCAGCCGGGCTGTGTCTGACACCCCTTGCCAGGGTGTGAAAATGAGGTGGGTGCACGTGCAGAAGTTGAAACAAGCTAGCGGCACTTTTATAGACTTGTTTTCCCCTACTGAGTGAAGCTGAACACAATAAAAAATTCAGCAAGGAAAGAGTTCCCCTTCTATTTAATGTAATGACATTGCTGGCTAGCGTGGAGTAATCAAATTTTCTGCTGGTGGGAGGATGAGTGATACAATACCATCTACAGCTATGCAATACCATCTGCGTACCCATAATCATACCTGAGCATAGATGCAAGTGTCACAGTCATGACGGAAGGTACAGGAGTGTGTCAGCATCAGGGTGCCCAGTGGCTTAAGCCCAACCCTCAGCCAGCAGCGCTGCTGTCTTCGTGGGGTCCTGCCACACTTTGGATGCGAGTGGTATCCAAACACCTGAGGCTGCAGTTTCCCATGTGTACAGCCACCATGTCCTGGGACACAGCACAGCCATCATCACCTCCACATCTGGGACAGGTCACTCCAGCATCCCCACAGCCAATGTGTGCCAGCTGATGGACGCCCTGCAGGAGACAGCATTCTGGGTGCTCCGAGGGCAATTTTTCTTTCAGTAGGCAGAAGCTGGGGTGCAGTTTCATACCGACCTTAGGAAGCGGAGCCATCAGTGTCCAAACCTGGCTTTCCAGCAACCAGCCTGGCCACAGGCAGCCACAGGCTCCAGCTACCATGAATTCCCTAATTTAAGAAACAGGAAAGGTGTAAATCAGAATACCAGTTGAAGGGATTTAGTGTTTGCAACATACGCTATTAACATGACGTTAGCTTTCACAACTAATTTTCAGCAGATTATTACTATTCCTAACAGAAATGGCCAGGGAGATGAGAGTTCTCAACATTTTTGCCTGCTTTTCCTTATTCTGCCTTATCCTCCCAAACAATCCACACTGGAATTCATAAATAAAGACATATGCACATTTGGAGAGTGTTCACATCAATTATCCCACTTTTTTTTTTTGGAGCTGGGAAGAAGGTATATTGCCTAAACGCTAATGCCTATGGATCTTTAATATTAATGTGATGCTCAAGAGATAATTACTTCTCATGAACTGGAATAAGTCTGGCCAAAAAGGTTGAACACATCCAAAATTCAGCTGATTTCAGCGCAGCTAATTCTGGTTGAGGTTTTTTTCTCCCCCCCTGGACACACTGCCAGATGTAATAGAAATAAGCCCCATTGAAACTGGCTGAGGATACGTATCATATTCTGATTGGTAACAGATTTGCAGATTATTGGAGAGGGGAGGAGAATTTACTAAAAAACAAAAGTCAGTTAAAATACCATTATGGTTCAGGCATAACCCCCCATGAAATAAGAGTCTTTCCCAGGGAGGATCCTCAGATGGAAACATACCTCCTGCCCTGGCACAGGATCCCAGAAAGAAGCGAGAGGAAACCGTCTACTGTAACCCTGCCCATGGCTGAATGCAAGAAAACTCTGGCGCCAATGGGACTTCTGGAAAAAGAAGAAAAGATTAGGTTTGGATTGAACTAAAACCTAGGATCGTCAGACCTGTGGCAGTGTGCTTTGTGGGTAATCTATAGGGAACGGCAAGGTTCAAAGCCAGAGTGAATAAAAGCTGCCTCTATCACTTTACAGAGGGAGAAGCATCTTGGTCTTTTGCATCAAGGCATGGGAAGGGGATAGCCCTTGCGTGCCTGCCCTGCAAAGCAACATTGAGCCCAGCTGCCATGAGCACGGTGAGTTAATTTCTGCAGCGTGGAAAACAGCACCTCACTGTGCGACTGCTTTCCAGAAAGCTGCCCAAAGCAGGGTTGGGAAGTGAGGAAAGGAGCTCCTGGGCGGCCCAGCTCTGCCCTGGCTCCTCCATCCTGCTGCGGATGAATCATGTACGGAGCCAGAAAGGAAATAAATGCAAACACATGGTAGTCAAAATGGCTTTCATAGAAAAGAAAACATTGGGCTGGAGCTGCTATAGGTGTGCAGCACAGCGTCGGTCCTGTGTGGGATGGGCATCTCTCAGTGCGCAGCTTTGCGCAGCCGTCTGCCCTGGCACGGGGAGTTATGAACATTTCCTGACTTGCTAAAGCTGTTTGACAAGGTCAGGCTAAATACCTCATTTCTTCATAGCTGAGTTTAAAATGTTTAATTTACATGGACCTGTTTGACATGAGAAAGGCTGGAAGAGGGAAAAAGAGGCAGCAGAGCAAAGGAAAAAGACAGCAACCCTGGATACAACAGGAGTGAAGGGAGGTAAAGAGGAAAAATCTAGCTGGAAAGAATATGGCTGTCTACTTCTAGCACTAAATGCACATATACACTTAAACATATAGGTTACAAATTCAAATCTGGAAACATCATATACTTAACCCATGCCACTTTTATTTCACTTCCTTATATGAGGACTGTTTGACGTTTTCTAATTGCACTTCCATACCCTCAGCTTTCCATAGCACCTCCCTGCAAAGGAAGGTGGTAGCTGTGAGGTTAACTGTGGTGTAACAGAACCCTGCTGCATGACCCCCATTTCCTTTGCTTTGGAAGAAGGCTTTCAGCCAGGCGTGGTCTTGCTTCTCCTCAAGAAGTACCCCTGCAGCTGCTTTGGCTGAGCTTTCTGCTCTGATGGGAGTGTAAAAGCACCCATAGAACATGCCCATAATACTTATTTTGGCGGTCTGACAGCATCTTCCCCATGAATTAAAGGGGAAATACAACTATATTTTCAAGAAAAGCTCTCAAAATTTGATGGAACAATGGGCAAAACAAAACTTACTCTCCTGGCAGACCTTCTGTACTCCCCCTCTGAAACAATGTGACCTTTTACAAACTGTGCCGGTACTGCAGCTTCCTAAAAAGTCATAATGGTTTTTCTCTAAGCATGGTCAACATAATGATTTTCACCACACTCTTCCATCAGTGCAGCCTGGAGCTTGCTATGTGTTCTTGGGCCTTGCTCCTTTTACTATCTGGGCAGACCTTTCCATAACAAAAGAAGATGCCCCATTTTAATAACACAATGTGTCTTTCCAAAGTCAAAGAAAATACTCATGATTAAGGATACTCACAGAGCAGGGCCGTGACTTTTTAAATGGCTGATAAAATATTTCAACCATTAATATTAGCACTTCAAAACTGAGAGGAATTCAGTAGTTATTCGCACAAATACTTTTCATATGTATAGCATGGATCTCAGGTTCTTATTTTGTGATGAACATACTCATACATCTCCAGTGTAAAGGTGTAAGAGAACAGCCAGCCACGGTGTGTTTTGTTAGCATTGAGGCAAGATGCTCTGCTCAGCTTTTGCATAACAATTCAGCCATGATTTTAAGTATTCAATTCTACTTGTATGACTTCTTAAAATTCCCTGCAATATAATTATACTGATGGGAATGCAGAAAGATAATTGCTTTTAGAGAAAAGTTTCTCTTTTGTTTCACATTCATCTGGCTTCCATAAATAGAACAGGAGACCTTGAACAGCAGCAATATGCATCCATGTGTCTCTAGCTATTTATTTACAAAGCTAGACCTTGACAAATGTAATTTGTTCAATAAAATTAAAAAGGATGCACAATAATTCATTTAGACAAAAAGGCTTGAAAAGGAACGTCACTGGGAGCGTGCCTCATCACTGGAAGTGATCAGCTGATTCTTGAAGAACTGGCAGGTGCTCTCCTTTTGGAAAGCAGCAGTGAGGTAGCACTTAGGAGAGGAGAAAAGTGAACTAAGAATCAGAGCAATTCTTTATTCAGGCAATAATTATACAAATTAGATCCATGAAAGCCAGAGAATGACTATGCCTTGAACCCTGTCTGTGTGCATAGAACAATGGAGAAATTAATAATTAAATCTATTACATATGCTCATAACTCAGCACAAAAGATACTTCACCAGCTCAAACAATTCTGCATTTTCATTTGAATAAAGCTTTCACACATTTTTTTCTCATTATATATGTATTATATTTTAAATTTAACAGCTTATTTTGTTGCCTTTATGTCTTGAATTAATAAGGCCACACTTTAATGCACTAATGTTGAATAGCATTAGCATGCTTTACAGTCATTACTTGGAGGGAGGAGGAAAATCCCTAGTTTCCCAGTGGTGAAATCAATTTGCCCATAACTTCCTGTCTCTCATAACCTCTGCTAGCATAGCTTGAAACTTTGTGCTGCTTTTCTTACCAAAAGACTTGTTCATACGTTCTGGCTGCGGACAGGAAAGGATCTGAAGGTAATGCTGTTCTGTTAAGTTTGCACGAACAGTTCAAGAACAGACTGAAATCTTTTCAGCCAGTTAAAGCAATTAGCAGCCAGATACACCGAGCTGATGCTATTTCCCTTGCAAGAAACAATTTAGCCTCAGAAACACAGACAGCTCAGTGAGTTCTGACCCAAAATCATTTTTCTTTGGCTGGGTGGGGGGATGCAGGCACCTGTGGGGCTGGTGGGGGTGTGGAGGAGGGCAGGGGCTGGACAACCAGCCAACTTCATCCCTTCCCAGCTGGGGAGAAGGACCGGCTGCAGCATCCGAACGCCGAGGGTGGAGGGAAGAGTAGACAGGGGAGAAAAAACACTGAAAGACTTCAGATGTAAAAATTACTGAGAGTTCCTCCCAAGTCCTGCTTCCTAGATGGAGGCTGACTCCAGGCCCTCGCAGCCTGCAGCCCACGCAGGCCCTCCGAAAGCTGCCAAGTCAAATAACGCTAATTGCATTACAGATTGCGAGCAGAATTCGCTGTTCTTTTCAACTAAACTGAAGACTTTCCATTTCCATTTTGTTTGGGGAATTCAAGTGGTGTGCATATTCCTGCTGCCGGCCAGGATATGGGGTTAGAAAAGGGGTGGCAATTTCTCACTCAGAGACCAAAAGAAGATCTGCAAACTTGAGAAACCAGAGAGGGTAACGGAAGGAGCACGCTACAGACTGACAGCTGTGGCAACAGCTGCCTTGGTGGAGGCTCGCTGCCCCTCACATGTGTTGGGTAGTACAGCCTGATGGGGGTGGCTGGACCCCAGCCCTGCACGGCGAGCAGGGATGCTGCTGCAGCTCGCCCATGGCAGGTGCCTGCAAAGCTTCGGCTCCCTGACATGGGGCACCCACATCTGTGCTCCCTGGGTCCCCACGGGAGGCACTGGTGGGGACAGCCTGCACGGGTCACTGAGCCACCACACAGCCCTCACCCACCCCCCAAAAATGGGAAGCCAGGGAGCAGTGCTGAGGCTGCTCCCCGGGCACCGGTGGGGGAAACACCCCACCTCAGGGGGCACAGCCGTGGCTAGCGGTGCTTCCCGTAATGGCACGCAGAGGAGTGATTTTCAGCTGTTGTCAGCATCATGGCACAAAATCCACTCCCACTCCCCAATACCTCTTGGAGAAAATGCTAAAAGGTTTAAAAACTTCAGTAGGAAAGCCAGATGCCCACATTTAACTTAGAAACTTTACATCATCCTATTATTTCCTCCGTAATCTATAACACAGGAACACACGTGTATGTGCCGTCTCTTTTTGCTTAGTTGCACATGTCACATTCAAAATCCTTAACAGTACCCAGTTTTGAAGTACTTTGCAATTATTAGGATGGCTCCTGTTATCTGGCAGCTCCAAGGAGAAATGAACTCCGATTTTTGGAGTGAACAGAAATTCTGACAAGCCCTCCCATCCTTCATTCGATATGGGAAGGCTCTAGTCCTCTTGAAAAGCTCTTCAGGACTGCTAACCTCACTCCATCAGCTGCAATGTAATATACATTTCGCACTGCAGCATCCCTTTCATCCGTGTTTCAGCTGAATGGAGATGTTATACTGTCACGCTTATTTAAGCAGAAGGGTTATCACTGTTCCTTCATACAATGCTGTATAGCTCAAAGGTGCAATAAGAAGCCAAGAACTATGCCAAAAAGGTTTGGGAACATAAACAACGTCAATTTGCTCCTTTAAGTATCATCATGACAAATTTACCGGGCGGCTGGTGAGATAAAATGCAGCACTTTAAATATCTAAACTAATCAATAGAGAGAACCGAGCGTGCAATCCATTTTCTGAGAAGGGCAACCTTTTAAGGTTAATTCTTCATTCATATAAATACAATGCAAGGGTCATTATTTAACTTAAAGCAGCCCTTCATTATGGTATAATAATTAGGCTCAGTTTAGCACTAAAATTAGCCACCAAAGAAGCCACCTTGCTTCAAATAAGGGCTAAGCCCGGGAAAGAAAAACCAACGGCCCTATTGATCCCGGAGGGAGCTCCCGCCCCCCCCGCTGCGCGCACCGCGCACCCCCGTGGCCGCGGCGGGCCGGCGGGCGGGGCCGGGCGGGCGGGGCGGCCGCGCCGCGCCGCTCCTCGGGCACCATCTAGTGACGGCGGGCGGCTCCGCAGCGGCGGCCCCGAGGCCCCGGCCCCGCTAACCCGCGGCGGTTCCGCCCCCGCCGTTGCCGTACCGGAGCCCCGAAAGGAAACGAAGCGGTTACGGTCAGGGCGCCCGCTCCCTTACCGCGTCGGTGGGCGCTCGGTAGCCAGCGGCGGGCAGGGGCAGGGGCGCGGGGCGGGCGCGGTGTTCGCCCCGCCGAGCTCGCCCGGCCCCGCCGCTCCTCCGCCAGCTGCTCGGGGGCCGATGCAGGCTGAACTCCGCGGCTCAGGGCTTATCTTTCGCCAGGCTCAGCTCTGAGCGCCATCAGATCAAAGATCGGGCCCTTTGGCAACGGCGAGAGTGATCTCCGCGATTACCGGTCACGTCACTGTCCCTGGACAATTGCCACCTCCTAACAAGGGGAGGGGGGCGGGCGAGCAGCATGCACGCCACCCCCGGGGCAGGCGGCACCCCGGGTGCCCCCCCCCCCCCCCGCCGGGGGTCCTGGCGCTGCCCCTGCCCTTGGCCAGCCGCGGGGGACCCGGCAAAGCGCGGGTGGGAGCGGGCCCCGTCCCCCTGGGCCGCCACGCTCCCGCGGCTCTCCGGCAGCACTTAGTTGTTGGCCAGATCACTCGTATGTTAGTGCCAACAAAAAAAATTTCCTGTGTGCCCTTGGGGATGCCGCTGGATCTTGCCGTGCCTCCATTTTCCTCTATAAAACAGAGCTAAGTACTTCTTTTTTTAAAACTATATAACAGCACTGTAAAAATCCAGTCGTTATCCAGTGCTGTTTCCATTATCCTCATCTTTGAATATCCCTCCTTTTCTAACACATTACCTGTCCCCTGATGGGCCCAACCGCTACTCGATCCCCATTCACATATTGCGCAGAGAAAAAAACCCCCAAATTTCTGTGATTAAATAAACAAAGAAGCTTTTCACAAATCTTTCCCTGGAACGTTCTCCACTGTGTCCTAAATGGCACTGGGGAGCACTGGCATCACTGTTTGCTGAGGTACAGCACCCAGATGGGGACAAATACAAGCTATCTGCCAAGCCCTGGGACAGACGGAGCCCCCCCCAGCCGCTGGCCTGCCACACCGTCGGTATTCATGCACATTCAGCTTCACAAGGAAAAGGATTAGCAGCATGCCTGGTCAAAGCAAAGGAGATGATAGCAGGAGTTTAAAACAGCTTTCCCGTGGCCGCACAGGAAATCTGCGGCAAGATGAAGGGTATGACCAGAGACTTGTGACTGTGGCTCACACTGCGAGCAGCAAGGGACCACCTCTCCAGCAGTGCCGGAAAGACGCACGCACACGCTTCCGAGATAGGCATACGGAGCGAGCCTGATGCCTTTCCTCGGCATAACCTATCAGCAATGTGGTTGCAATTGGCCTAAAAGGTGAATTAAGTGAACTCCCTCTTAGCATTTGCATTGGATTTCTTTGCTTTTGACTTTCTCATAAGCAGAGCATTACTTAAATCTAGTGAACTCAACTTTAAAAAGAAAATTCTTGTATCTATTCATTAGGGGACACACGGACACACACACACTAAACAGGTCTTTTGCCTTCCATGAGAGTTGCCTGCAACACGCAGCCATGGAGAGTCTGTCCCTTTGTGTGCTGAGCACTGGTAGCGGCCAGCAGCAGTTCCGGGCAGAAACTGATTCCACTGAGTTTCCGAAGGTAAACGCATTAGGACAGATCTCTGCCCGAGTAGACCAAGATGTCACAGCAAACACAGGAGACACATGACATCTTCGACAGGGAGGCCAAAGGAGGTGGCAGAGCCATGGGGCACTGCTGGGCTGGCAGGGAGAGGATTGCTTGGGTGGGGGCAACAGCAGCCTGCTCCTGGTGAGCACCACAGATATATCTATGTCTGTGCCCCAGACATAAAAATGGAAAAAGCTTCTTTTGAAAGGGTGGGGTGGGTGTTAAAGAGATGTAGAAATGCCTGGGTTCAAACAAAGTTTTATAGGAAGGTGGGAGTGCACTCAGCCTGTAAAACAGCCGAACGGTAGTGACAGGCCACCACGTGATATGCTGCCTGGGCAAAGGGATCTCACGGTAGTGTATAATCAGGATATGCTGCAAGTTTTATGAGAGGGATACCACTGTCAACAGCTGATTGAATAGCTTTTCACGTAAGCAGCAAGTGATGGACCTTGCCAGGGATCAGCAAGGGGAAAGAGAGACAGCCGTTTACCTTGACATGTTTCTTCCACACAAGCCAAACTTAATTGCACACGTCAAAAGGAAAAGGCAACGCATGGCTTTTGTCCGCTCCCGATAAGGATCAGATAGGGCTCTTCCTGTCTTCTCCAGCAGCCCTTCCTCCAGCGTAGCATGCAGAGGAGGAAGAAAATACAGCTTTGAAGGTCAGGTAATGGCCTAATTAAAGCAGAATTCCAACTCCAACGCTTGTGGCCCTGCCCTCTTAAAGCACAGTGCTGGGTCAGGCTGTCAGTTGTGGTTTAGTGCACTGGTGCTGTTAGCACACCCCTAGTAATATGCTCTTTGGCTTCACGTGGGTCAATTGACATGCAGGTTTCTAAATAATTGCAGCAAGCGCTGAGACACGTGTTAATCTTAAAGCAGTTATTGCCCTGCGAAGGGCACCCACCCACAGCCCCTCTGGAGATGGGCAGAGCTGTCAGAGGCTGAGAGCAAGTCTCCCATTCAAAAAAAAAAACCGCAGTGTGGGTGCTCAGAGACAGGGAGGACAGTACAATGGCCTTTGCAGCAATGGTTGGGCAGAGGTTAAATGTGTTGCTGGCCCAGCGCCCCAAAAAGTGTGCACTGGTCCTGCAGGCAATGAAAGCTCTGGGGGAATTGCTCTCTAAAGTAGATGTGATGCTACAGCCCTCAGCTTACACAGGCACATTTTTATGGCCCAACAGTATTTCTTTAGAGTGTAGGGGAAGGTAATATTCCTTTTGAGAGCATTACAGCATGGCAAGGGCACAGGTGCTCTTGGGCATGTTTTTAGTTAACCATAGGCCCGAATGTACAGAAGAAAATTAAAGTGGCTTTTTTTGGCATGATCTCAGTCCAATGTACTTGTGCTTTCGTTTTGTATGACTAGTCCTTGCTGGGGCAGGGGAATATGCTTGCTTTCTTTTTCAAAATGAAGCGAAAAACCTGTCTTTACCCTGTTAAACATTAGTAAAGTCTGGGCTGTTGGTCTGGGAACACAAGTGGGTCAGTTCTATATAATACAATGTTATTTGTGCCTCCCCAGTTCTCCCCTGCAACTGATCACTTCACCACAGGGCTATCTGAAGCATTCGCGAGACAGGACTCTGAAATGCCACTGTCCTCAATGGCTACAGATGTCTAAAAGAATCAGATCGCCTTTTCCGATCTTTTTCTCCTTAATTTTTAAAGCGGTTAATATAGTGGACAAATGAAGAAGGTAATCATGTCATTCCTTTTCTCCAATCACACAAAACCTCAGAAGCAAGAATTGGACTTAGGAGGACAAAAGCAGGTGGAATTGCTGCACTCTAATCCCGTCACACTGCCAGCACAGACAGCTGTTCCTGTTCTGACCCTTTTCCAAATGAGTCAAAAGAGTTAGTTTAAACTTTCAGAAAGTTGCTCTGTGTTGCTTTATTTCCCACTCCAGGGGCTAGAATTGATTTTGGAGTCTCAAAGAACAGTATCTTGCACCCTGATATGGCTTCAGCCAACAACAGCAAGTTTGAGGGATTCATAACTCATGGCCAGTACTGCAAATACAGCGATCTCCAGACCCTCACACCTGTTCTTTGACCCTTTCTAGTGCCTGAAACATGACAGGCAAGTAGAAAAATTAAATTCCATATTAAGACATAAAGAATTTTTTTATTACATTAAAATGCTAGAGGATAGCATGCATTAATTAGGAGTATTAGTCATGCCAAGGCAGAAAGTTATATAGGAAGACTAGCGAAGAGACATAGGAGGAGCTCTTGCAGGGGCTCAGGAGGTCTCAGCTGAATTCCTGGCTCCTCCACAACATTCTTGCGTAGCTGTAAGCCATTCACCTATACCAACATCTCTGCTGTATTTGCAGGCACCGCACTCCTGGCTTAGGAGTGCAATGAAAACCCCAGTCTTGTTGTTATCTCAGCGCAAATCAATATTAAAGCACCTCAGCAGGCAGACCCACCAAGGCAAGACCTCGTTCCTAAAAACTGTTCCTGTTTGCTGTACCCAACAGCTGGCAGCAATGTTCTCGCTGCCAGCAGAAATGGGAATGCAGCTGGGCCGTTCCCTCCCCTGCACGGGGCATCCCTGCGGAAGCACCAGCGGGCCCACGCTGCAGCTGGGCAAGGGGTGAGCCTGCATGGAGGCAGCAGGAAGGATCAGGAGATGCAGTTTCTCAGGACAGACAAATCCCACCTGTGTTTCAGTGCCTTACATCTGATACAGAATAACGGTACCAGATTTTCTAATGAAAACATTGCAAAGGGTAAGAGGACTGTATTCAATACTATCTGGTAATAATCAGATATTATGGCAGCCACATGCCAATACTGCTTACCAACACAGGCTTCCTTTTGATCTGCAGCACTATTGGTTTATGTGCCAATAAAAATATTTACGTGCAATAATACTAACGCAGCTCTTACACCAAGTTATCTACAAAGAACAAGCACCTATAGTGCTCCCAAGTAGGAAAAGAAAGCTCTTACCTGATGGAAAGACTTTTCTCTGTTGGATAGATAATGATGACAGAAGCCAGCAAAATGCAGGAATTCTCCTCCTCCATCTATGCTAGTCTACTTGCTTTACATGTGCAGGGTAAAACATCTGTCTCTGATGAGTAACTGTGGGGAAGTTACTTAAACTTCTCAGTTACGCTGTATGTCATCTGACAGACTGGAAAGTTATCGTTCCTAGAACCAGACACCAATATTCCACAACTAACCTTCCTACTGCCATTCAAGGCAGCCAGACAAGTGTTCAGCCAGCAGCCATTTTTGCCTATCACCTGCATATTCTTCACAGGAATTTGAAACATGAACAAATGTTGCTAATAAATCTTATTATTTGATGCATTTATAGACAGCTGGTGTATTGGCAGTTGGAGCCTAGAAACCAATCCACAGAACACTAAGAAACACTCCTAATGTGAAGGGACATTCGGTGAGTGGAATCCCTTCAGTTTTTGAAGTTATGTGGGTGGGGTTTTGCCCCAGCCTTGGGCAGGTGGGGAATTTGGGTTTGCTTTTCATTTATGTTGCTTAAACATTGTTTCTCAAAAATCTTCTAAGATTTTTTTTGATGGCGCTTTTTTTTTTTTTATAGCAGCAGCATCACATGAAAAACAGCTATTTATTCCTTGAGGGTTCCCCCTGCCCCCACCTGATTTGGGAAGAACAGTAGTATGGGGGTTTTTTTTTTTGATTTATATGGAAAGAGGAAACCACCCTGGGCAAAAAGTCTACAGTCAGCAGAAGCAGCGCTTTGTCTTCAAAGACTTAAGACACAAGACTCTCAAATGATTAATGTTCCTAACTCACATTTTTCTTGCAGATGTGATTACGGAAGAGAATATGAAGACGAAACAATTTTTAAAAAAATTGTTAGAAATGTATTTTCATAACAAGAAACAACAGAAAACAATTTTCTAGGTGGCTTTAAAAGAATAAAGTCAACAATTACAAACTCAGGTGCCAAACTGTTGATGGATGTGAATACTTTGGCACCAAAACTAGATATTCTGCTTTCCTAGAAAGTTACTGATACTTGCTTAACCTGAAAAAAACAACCCATAGACAATGTATTAAACAAATACATATTAACATAAATAGCTAAATTCAGGCTCCCCATTTGAAAAAACAACCAATACTGTTATCACAACACTTAGTTTGCATTGCTTTTAGCTATGGAATATCACAGACTCCTAGAAATTTGAGAATATCCTGTATGGCTGCGATACCCAGATCTCCATTTCCTTCTGCAGTATCTTTGGAACTAGACAGTAAGACTTGTGCTTATCAATCATTATTTGAATTTGGATAACAAAATGAGATTGGCATGGGGGAGAGTCTACAATGCAGCTATAGAGAAAAGCACATTCTTCTGGATTTTGAACACATATTTTTTGTGCATATGAGAAACATGAGAAAAAGAATGAGTTGAAGTCAACGCACATAAGCAGAACATAAAATGCCAAAATAAATTTGAACAACTCTCTCAAAGTCTGTGATAAACCATGACATCAGGGCTTCTCCCTCCTCTCAGTCACAAGGTACATGACTGTCTTGGAAAACACTGTTGTTAAAGGAGCAATAACCTTTAATACTAGGATCTTCCACTGCAGAAACCTCTTTTAAATTTGCTTCCTAGGTACTCGAACCTCGACTGAAGGCCAAACTGGACTGCTCAGCAGATGCTGAGAGGCCATTTCAGATACACAAAGAAGCTGGGCTCTGAAAGCGCATTCAAGTGTCTGCCTGAGCATGCTTTGCTCCCTCTGACTACTGACAAGGTTTTCAAACTTGGCTTCCAAAGTTGCCTTTGAATCTTTTTGGCTTTGTAATTCACCCTCCATTTATCTCGGTATGATCAAGTGATGAGAACTATGACAATTTATGTGTAGACACACATGTGCACCTATATATGTGAGAGGACATTCCTGGATGGGTGAGTTGGGGAAGAGGGGGTATGGAACCAAAGTTACACATGAGCTGGCTGCAGAGCTTTAGTTAATAAAACCTGCTGATTGCAGCCTGATTCTCATCTTGTCAGGTACTTGTCCTGCACAAAGATTTAAAAACAAAAAAACCACACAAGTTAAATAACCTTGCTAGATGAAGTGACTTGTCAGATACATTGGATAAACGTATCCAAGCTGTTGTACACAGAGTCACTAGCGTGCACAAACTAATTCAGCACAATATGCAAGCACTACCACTGACATGCAGGACAGGGACCTCTATTGCCACCAGGATCTCAAAGGTGATCCTGAGTAAACACCAAGTTTGATAAACTCCATATTGGAGCGTGATCTCATGGCCTACAACAATACCTGCAAGATAAGACTTGCCCTTTGGAAGGCTTGTGAAGGAATGAAACCTATTACACTATCTCACAGAGCCAGCTGAGAAAAGGGAGAGGCTGAACAGTTGTCATACACTCTCACACATTTTTCCATACACTTGGGGAAAAAAAAAGAGAAGGGCACTGACAAAGAACGTTTGCTGGGGCGATGGGGGCACCAGTGTTTTCCTGTTTTGCTCTGTTTTTAAGGGAAGAATTCCCAGTTTGTCTCAAGTAAAAAAAACCAACCCAAACCAAACCCTTGGTTGAAAAGTTTTGTGGAAAAGCAATATTTATGGCAATTTTTGCTAAAAGTAAACCTCAGTTTTCCAACCATCTCTCTGAAGTAGCCTTTAGTATTAACAGATGTCTGGCTGGAATCTGCCTGAGCCAGTGAACTCATTCTGAATGGACACCAAAAAAAGCACACATTTTTTGTTCCACATAATCTAAGCGTAAGATGCTTTCTCCCACTCTTCATGGATTTGATTTCTATCATGCAATTGCCGACTATTTTATCTTCAAGAAGCAAGGACCTCAAATGCAGAGCAGATGAGCCTCCTCATATTTTTCCAGATCTATAGCTTAGCTGTAAGTAGTACTGGAGCAAAGTGCTGGAAGTAGATATTTGGTCTGGGGTTATAAATAGGAGACATTTCATTTGTCGGTGTAGGGGCCTTGCTTACAACAGCACTGGCCTTGACAGCTGCAAATTTGAATTCATTAAGTCAGTCAAGGGAAGGCACAGAAGATCCAAAGCAGATAGGCCAAAGATAGCCATCAGCGGATGTTAACTTAAGGAATTATTGCAGTCTCACACAGTGGTTTTTATTTCTGCTTGCCCTCCCCTCTGCATTCTTTACATACTGTCTTCACAGATGCATAAATACCCTTTCTTACCATATCGACGGCTTTACCCACCATTTGTCTGTATATTCACTCGTTACACACTGCACCGAGGCAGTCTTGACAAAGCCAGCTTGTAACTGCACAAGTCTCTAACAGTTAAGCATTCCTTTTCCCCTTGCCAATTCTCCAAGTCACGCAACATTTTAAAAGTTATTAAATTCTAAATAAAGGAGACTAAGGATGCCAAATTCTATTCTGTGCTAAAAATGGGAATCAATATTTGTCAAGACAATAATGTCTTTAGGGCCAGAAGACCATTATTTTCTACTCTTTTTTTTCTTCTTCTTTTTTTGGTAAAGAGACAGTTCATAATATTTTCCAGTAACTGCTGCAGCAAACCCAGAGTTCTGGTTGAGTTAGAGCATTTAAATTATCATACCAAATTAGGTATGTTTCTCCTTCAAAATAGAACAGAGTTTTTCCTTATTAATACTGAATTTATGTTTGAAATACAATGCTTTTTTAGTTCAAAAACACAAATGAGTTCATATCAGTAACAGAATGAAACAACACATGTATGTATACAGCATGGCAGTGAACCATTTCTTAAAGCATCAGAGGAATGCAATACCTGTATACTTGAACTATAACCACAATACCCATGAGTCACCATTTTAATCTATTTTGTTCTGAGATATATATTTTTTTTTTTTCAATAGGAAGATGGGTAGCTGTTCTTCGTGCAATTGTTGTGACAGCCATATTTATTATGAGAAGTTAATGTTTGTGTGCAGCAAATCTGAGAGTGGATTCAGGATCAGCCTTGTAAACATGCAGAAAATGGGCAGAGAATGTTTATCACAGTATTTTCCATTTTTATGAGGATGCAGTTGGTTATTATGACAAGGTGAAAGGTCTCAAAGCTTTCATTTTTAGGCCACAGGTGTTCTTTGTAGAGTTTTTTTTTAATAAAGAGTATTATTAGTCCTTTAAATTAGCTCTTATTGAAAGTTACCACATCTGCGTTATGTGGTAATGAAGCCAGGGGGAGGTCATAGCAGGGGACTTGTGCTTGAAGAAAACATCTGGACATTGCTTTGACATTCACTAGCAACTTCTTGTATTTTATTAAGAAGTAAGGAAATTATACTGAAATCAAATGAAGGATTCAAACAATAAATAAAATGAAAATACAGGACCGGAAAAATAAGTAGCTTTGAAAAAAAAAAAAAACCTTTCCCTTCTTTCACTCTCCTCCCATGAATTCTAACTGATGAGATTAATCACACGTGCACATGGCAGCATTAGTTAAAAAAATTGTTCAACCGGTATTTAACACATCTGTAATATTACAGTTCTTCTGTCTTTCACAGGAGAAGCTACTGTCATTTTAAATAAAGCATTTTATTTAAATTGTATTTAATAAATATTGTTCATTACAATATTTATTAAATTTTGTATTGTAACTGGTTTTGGCTGTCATTTTATTACTACATCATTTCAGAACGAGGTACAGTGACCTTAGGAAGTCCTGTACCTTTGTAGAGGAAATTTTTTCCTCTACTTCCCCCTGGCTGATACAAGCAGAGAGACTGTTTCCTGCGCACAACTACACCTATCGCTTCCACTGATGAAAGTAAGGACAAGTGTACTTCCAATGAAAGGGGGATTTAAAAAGCATCAAAATCCTCAAGTGGAAGTTGCTGAGTAACTGCATGATGGTTCTTAATCATCAAGGCTGATAACTAAATATTTAGGAACTACTGCGTTAAGAAACTTGGCTGGGTCAGATGACTGTCCAGCTCCATAGTGCCTGCAGGCAGGCAGGTTTACAGGGCAATGCTTAAGGTGCACATCAGGAACACCCATGCCCACTGTAATTTTCTTGTTTTAAGTGCTTGCGTAAAATGTAAATGACATTCCTATTCTACTCCAGTTCTTATACCACACTCACCACTGCAGTAACTGAGCATTTCCCAGTACCACAGTAATCACTCCAGTCATTTGTTCCCTCAGGCAGGAAAGCACGTATGTATCAATGAACTGTTTTAATGCCAGTTTTCTATTCTTACAAATCTCAGTTTTAATATTCAGAACTTTTCATTGACACTTTCAGCACAGTGTATACCCTCTGGAAATTTATTACATTTCTGGTCAGAAAGCCCAATGCAAATTCTAAAGGCCTATAAATATATTTGGTTATAGCTATATGAAATTATTACAGACGAGCTACGCTCCAGCTCACCCCTCCCCTCCAAAATCACAATAGCTGCAAATGAAGTTCACAATACTGCATAACAGTATCTTCTAGGGAAAAAAAATAAACTAATGTGAATGTGACATGCAAATATTAAGACAGGACACCAAACTTCTTTTCTTTCCCCTTCCCATTGGGTGTTTTATTTTATAGCATTTGCATTAGGTAATCAACTGAAACACTTCAACAACAGAAAGCTGGCAGCATAGTAAGGAAAAATGGAGATTATTTCTCAAACAGCTGTGACAAAATGGTTTCAAGTTGGAATAGTATTGCACAAACGAATCAGTTTATGGAGGGTGAGTGGGAGCGAGCATCTTCAACATGGATTGTGAGGAAAAAAGGCACTATTTAGCTCTGTGTGTGTTTAAAACGAAAAAAAAAAGTCATGAAGCACAATCCATGTTTTTCAAAATTACATTCAGTACTGCTTTAGAAATGCTCACAAACCTGTCTCTTTTTACAGAAGCTACAGAAAGCTGCTGATGTAAATATCAGACAGTACAAGTGTATGAACATTTATAATTATGTTCCAGAAAAGTCTCAGGAAGAGGGCTCTTTCTATAAATACTGCTGCAAAGGTTACATAGTTGCATAGGCTTACAGTAAAGGAAGCTTCCATCCAACTAAGCAGCCTTACAGTTTCCTTAAGTTTAATCTCTAGTAGTCATAAAATATGCTCAGACTTTGAAGAGCTAAATTGGCAGTGCACTTGAATCAGGCTTTTCCACTGACTGCTTAAGCAGCACAGTTCAGACAGCGTCATCCATACATCTTTTTGTCATACACATGTTTAGCAACACCAGGTAAGCTTAATGGAAATTTTTAACAGAATTGTAACAGAAAATAACTGAATCTTCCCTGATATAAGATAGAACTGCTCTGAGACCATAAATAAGCAAATGTTTATTCCTGGAAGGTAAAAATAGCGAAGTATCTTCACAAAAACTGAGTACCCAGAAAAGGCATTTCAAACAACCAGGATGGGCTGGTTCTTCCTCTCCCATATTGTATAGCTACACATTCTCATGCCAGTTTGAAAATGAAGCCCTGATCAGCGTACCATTAACAGAGACTGCTTGAAAATCAACCGAGAGCAAGTGGCAACGTGCACTTAGGACATTCCATATCCTAGTCTTGTGTCTGCTTACAGACTCACTAACAAAATAAGAGTGAAATTCTTGTTGCATGGCTGCAGAATTAATACGGGAAGGAGCTAAAAACACTGTTGCTCTCCTGTCAGCACTGCCCAGTGTATCGCATGGGCTCCAGGCATGCTGTGGTTATGGACATGTAGTCACCAGCACAGCTGGACCTAGTGCCATTATGCTGACATCAAGAGTTTCAACAGGGCTACAGGTTTGCGCAAAATCTGGGCATTAATTTTGTACAAAAAGTACAGAACAGTGTAACAAAACCTACTATCATATATATATACGAGCATTTCAGCACCTTTCAAACCAACTTAGCCCTGCAAAAAGCCAAACTTACTCCTGTGCAGAGACTACAGTGACTTCAGTTAAAAGATCCGTGTTCAGGAGGCTGCATAGTAAGTTTACTGATCACACAACCTGCAACAACAAAAATCCATATATTGCTGCTTTTCACTATAAGTAATTAAGGGAAAATACACAATATAAATTCTGTTTATATACTGTAAAGTATTTTTAATACCAACAACTTGGATTGTTTCCATTTCCAAACATAAGATGAACAGAGTAGGTTATTAAAAATCAGTTTTCCTAAACTGTCTTCTCGTAAATCCAAGTCTGAGAGTTCTGAATTCAAAGGATTCTAAAAAGTTCACAGTTGACTTAACCGTTGCACTAGATATAAAAGTAGACAGTCTTGATTCCTTCTGTGTTCCACAGACAGTAACATTTTCAGAGTACGTGTAGAATGAATACCTCTCCAACTGTAGCTAGCATTTTTAAAAAATATTCCTAAAATTCTCATTTGTCTCAACCCTGTCAGTTCACAGCAAAGAACAGGAAGCAATATCTGATTAAATAAAATGTGTTTTCTTATATGAAGTATGAAAAATATATTGCTCTTCTGAAAGTAAAAAAATTTGCATTGTTCTATTATTTTTGTTACTGAAGACTCTTAATTAAGAAATTCTAAATCCTGGAAAGAAAAAAAGAAACACAACTTTTAAAACTGCTTACAGAATAGAAGAGGTTTCTGTAGACCCTACTGAAATCAGAAGTTTTGCCTGTTGTTTTCTTGTCAATACAGAAGCATTTGCCTACATACCTGTTTCATTACTTAGATGAGTATTTTATGCTTTCACTTAGTAAACTCTTCTGCTCTCTTAGAGCTTCTCTTCTGAAAATTTTGAAGGAGATTCAAGGAGGTAAACTGATCCAAATTATTCTGAGGGAAAACAACACAGTCAAAATAAAATCCAGCATAAAACTATCACTGAGTGGATAATCTTTCCTGGGACTATAAATATTCATTTTATTTCAAAAAAGTTACTGCTTTGTTATGGAAATCTTTAGATCTCTGTTAGCTACTTCTTGTGTATGACTCCTCTGTTCCTTTCTTTAGCTAGGAAACATGTTTTCATGTGTGAACTAACACATCCTATTCCCAAACATGTTGGCATTATTAATGACATCAATAGATGAGAACTAGAACAGGAACTCTTATGCATGGTTCATGCTATATAAATGGTAAGCTATCAGAAGGAACTTCCCTGATTATTTGGGAAGAACAAAGAGAGATCTATTTTTAAAATTCAAAGGGAAAAATCTAAGAAAACAAAAAAACTACAAGATGTACTTGATAGACTCTCATTATCCTCTCTGTAATTGAGCTGTTGCTTTTGGCTGCAGACATCCAGTTCACAGACCATTTTCCATTTCCTTTGTTTTCATTACAAGAACAAGCTGGTTAAAGAAACTCCACTTGGTAATTTTAAACTAAGCCTTCAGCATCATCCCTTAGGAATTTAAACTTTTACCACCATTCCTTACTTTGTCTCCTCAGTGCCTTCCCCCATCAAACCTTGTGAAAAGCACTTTAAGAAAAGGCAGGTGTAAGATGTGTAAATACTCAGATCTTAAAGAAAATTCAATAGGAAACAAATTCCTGTAGTTCTCCACTGCCATTTGCTATAATGCAGTGGCCCCAAACATCTGCTCTCAAATTGCAATTTACTTCATCTACCAGGTGTTTCACATTGTTAATAATGGCAACCCACAAATTTACAATAGTCACATAAGGCAGTTACATAAATACAACTATGTCAATCAAGGTCACTGCATCTTTCTTAACCAGACTACACATGACATTTTTCTTCTTGTCCTCTTACCATAATAAAAGGATGAAGACTGCATTTCTGTAAAGAGAATCCCTGGACAACTTTCTGGTATTGAAGTCTGAGAGGTCACTGAAGTGCATTTCAGCAATGTCCAACAGTTAACTCAACCAGGAAGTAGATGTGATGTTTTTCACTTCACACATAACAGAACTTGTGCAAAAAAACCCACTTTAAACTAGTTACTTTAAACCTTTTGGTCCAAATACATAAAATAAGCAGTATTTACAGCATTTTATTCCTTTTGTAAATGCAATGCTTTAAAACACGTTATAAAGCACCTTAGTAAAAATATTCTACAGATAAAAGTATCGAAGTAGTAGGAAAACCCTAACCATACCACAGCTCACTAATGGAGTCATAATATGGATTCACCAATACCTCTGTTTACAATTATTACAAAGAATCCATGGAGAAACTCAATACTGAAATTTACGATTTTTATACCACTGTGTAAGGATCAACTAGAACCGCAGACAAATACCAACTTTCTTCATAGTTTTCCCAACCTCAGTCAGTGGTGGTGGGGATAAAAAACAAAACAAAAACCCCACTGCTCTGATTCTTTAACTTTTTACAATATTAATGTGGAAATGATGTTTTAACACTAACGATTAGTTCTCATTTTTTAATAAAACCACATATATAAATATGGGCAATTCCAGCAGCAGCAGCAGCATTTCTGAGCAGAACATGATTAACCATCCCAATTAATATTATGTGACATGATTCACAAAAACAAAGCACAGATGTCAACCAGTTATTAACACTACTCATATTGTATACAACCAAAATTTCCATGTTGAAAGCTGGGAAAAAAGATTTCCTCTTCACAGAAGTATAAATGAAAATGTATTGCTCTGAAAATTAAAAAGAGCATCAACAGAAGCATTTTATGTTTGTTTATATTTTCAACTAGAACTGCTGTGTATTAATTTTTCCGAATTAAAGTGTAGGTTTCTTCAGGTAAAGGATATTAACTCCCACTGAAAGTATTAGTTAGATAAAAGAAATTAAGCCTTTGCTTTTGGATTACCAACATAGTTAGCCAGTATCCAATGCCCTGGAGGTGATCCACAGCCCACTTTTTTCAGATCTATAAAGAAACGTCTTGAAGGTTTACGAGCAATCTAGTTTCCATGGCTGAGGACTAAGATGACGATGTGACCAAAGATTTAGGTCCATAAATCTAACAGTATAGTGTTCTTAGTTTGATTTAGGGTAAATCTTTTCATAGAAAAAGTTTTGAGCCAGAATATACAATTCTCCATCTTTTTCCCGAACTGCATGTGCTCTGACAAACTGAAACTGCTCCAGTGCAAATTCATAGAACTCATTCTCCATTTTCCAGATTTCAGACTGTTGTAACTTGGCAATAGTTTCTTTTGTGGGAAGTTTTTTCTCAGTTGTTTTCCTAAGATGAGACTTCTTTCCTAAATGCAAAATGAAAGCAATAACTTCACTTTAAAGCTCACGTGATTAAAAAGTGTTTACAGTCCTTTCATTTACAGAGTTTTATACTCTCAGCATGTTGATGAACTGCATTAGAAGTGACAGAATTTAATCCAGAATTTATTAACATAACATACGGGGTTGGAAAATTGCAGTCTCTCTCACTAAATGTTAATGAATTTTGCATCAGTTCTTTCAGTTCTTCCTCCTTACTCTAATAAACCCAGGGAATGAACACTTCATTTAAGGAACAAGATTAGTCCACATAATGTACTTGGAGCAAGATTGGTCTTTCAAAATTAATTATTTAGATGTTAATCTGGTATCAAATGTTAAGAATTCTGAAACTGCAGAGCAAGAGACTTCTTTCATAAGACAAAGATGACCAAAATGATGACAGCATTTTCCCTAGGAAGTGCTATCTGTTGCTTTGTAATAAACCTGTTTATAGCCCACATCTAGGCCCTATACATCAGACCCTTTTCTCCTTCTGTTTGCAGACAGAAGTCCTGCTAAGATGGACCTTTTCTTCATCATAAATTGCATGGCCAGCTCCTAGAAACTGAGCTACTAGCTGTAAAACAGGTGTCTTACTACGACCCCAGGAAGAGAAGCACATACTTGGGCCTTTGTATCCCAGGGCCTTTTTGCACAACCAGCCAGGTTGCATCAAGCACAGTTAATTTCAGCAGGGTTTCTGAGGAAATGGAAATCTGCTGCTAGCAGCCGTTTTACAAAAGTGAGGCCCCTGCAAGACCTTTCAGAAATATTCTGATAAATATCTGTCACAATTTTTTAAGTGTAGTAGACCTGCACCACTGCCTTTACCCCAAGCCTTAAATTTACAATTTGCGTAAGGCAGGAAGATACTTGGGCTGCCCTCAAAAATTTGTAAAGAGTTCGACTCTTCTGCAGGAACATCAGCCAACTGAGAGGCAGTCCTGGCAGGGACTCAAAACTATTCATCTAGGTCTAAAGAATCCACATTAGAAAAAGTGATAAGAGGATTAAAAATCCATGGAAATCAACCATTTAAATACCTGTCCGGTATAGTTCTGTGGCACCCCTGAAGAACCGGGGCAAAGCTGCCTCCAATAACATGATAAAGTCTTCAAGCTCTTCAGTAACTCCCACTAGGAAGTATTCATTAATCAGATTGTATTTGGCTTGTTCCAAAGCCCATCTGCTTCCCACATTCCTAAAATGACAGAACAATTACAGCAAGTTCTGGTGTCAGCCAACAATCCTTGGTCCCTAGATGGAGATTACTTCATAACAGGACATTTGTATACGCAAGGCAAGACTCATTTGAAGTTATAACCATTAGTTTCTCTCATTTGTGTTCTTACCTAAAATTTTGACTAGTACCTCATCCACAAAACCACCTATGTGTGTATATGGTTACTGTCTCTATTAATGCATTTATTGGAAGATTTACATTTTCTCAATGTCAGTACTCAGTCTCCACTTTCACATTAGATACCAGAAATGGTTCTGGTAAGAACACACCTTCCCTTTTGCATTCTACAAGCCTAACTCTGAACTAGAAAGTCATTGCACTTAAGGGGATGATTTCCCTACTGAACAACAGACCGAAATTAAACTAAATTTTTTTTTTTCCTTTTTTATAGCTCTAGACAGGGTGAAAAAACAGATTCATAGTTTGTTGTTTCTCTATTTCTCCACCGGGCCCAGGTGTAGATAAGTCTGACCAACAGGCACTGGAAGGGGAGCTCCCAAGCGGCCATTTACTTTCCTTCTGTTTGGATGAACAGCACCTTTGACAAATAATTGCCCTTGACTTCACTCAGAATCCTTCAAATTATTTATGTCCTTTTTTCTTTGAGTTTGCTAAAGAGTTTTTAAAAGTCTGTGCCATTGTTATAAAACATGCTGCATTGACAGATGGACACTATTTGCTTTTGTTTTCATTTCTACTAAGTAGCATTGACTACTAGATGTCTGGTAAAGGTTTAAGAAGACAAATTTATCTTGATCTCAATTATTTTATTTTCCCCAGAAACTCTAGGAGCTTGAACAAAGTATCTCCATTCAGAAAGACAGATACTGTAGCCTGACATAAGAAAAAAATTTCAAGACTCCAAATCTACAAAAAATTATTTTTTAAATTAAAACCATCTGTTTTCCCTGATAGCACTGCTGATACAGTATGCTAACGTATTGCTTACTTAAAGAATTGCAAGACTGTTTCACTAAAATGCATCTTCAAAAGAAAACGCATTACTAAAGTAACTGCTGCTTCACTGTGTCCAGTCCCTATCAATTTCCCCAGCTGTGCTATACATTCAAATTTGTTAAGTTAAGATTTCAGTGCTGATATACTTGACTAACAACTTCAGCTACATTTATCTCCCTACCAGCATTCGGAGCTGTGGCCACAGAAGAATGGAATTTGAAGCCAAAGTTTCTCTGGAGCGCAGTCTGAACCTCCAGCTGCCACACATTCATCAAAGGTCTGGAACAAAGACAAAGTAGAGCTGAGTTTTAAAATCGAGTATATGTATCAAACATCTCAATCTGGTTAGCTGCTAAATGTATTTGGGACAGAAAACCACAAGATATGATAAGAAAGAAAAAAAATATTTTTTTCAAGCCTTGCTTTCACAGAGTTATTAGGAGGACCTATTCATTTAAATTAAAATAGTACTTGGACAGTCTTTTATGGTTAGAACTAATAACAATTTGATCTTACCTGATACATTTGATATACCTTTGATATAACCCTGATAAAGGCTATATGCCAAAACAAGCAGGAACAGTCAATAAGTGTTGGTATCATTCATTTTCCCTTACAGAAGAAGTCACTGGAAAACCAGCAACAAATGCCATCCGGATTTGTGTGATACTGGAACAGCTGGATCTTTATACCATAGAATACGTTTTAGATTAAACAATGTTCTATTACATTTTAAATATTATGACAAGTAACTGCCATTTCCAAGGCTAATATGTTTTTGGCAATCAGAAGAAGTAAAAGCTAATTGTTCATTGCATAACAGAATATTCCATACAACATCACTTTACGTGGATAAACAGCTGTAGCAATACAGATTTTCAACTGTAGTAACACAGTTACATTAAGAACTCCATTAGCACAGGAAAGAAATTGTAAATATTTTACCCAGTCACCATAAAGTAAGTATTTATAATATTTCTAATCAAGATATAAGCCATGCAGCTAGGATAGATTTTTTTTAAAGAGGTATTTAATAACAAATAAGTGATCACATGGACAACTTTTTAGACTGTTTCTCCTGTATAAGTACAAGTTCCTGTTCAAAACAGCTGTGAGGTGCAGTTCCTGAGTCAACCTGAAAAACTTACTGATACCAGGCCAAAGCAGTGATTAACCTGCAGTGCCTTGCACTTTTGAGTTTAGAATAGCTTGTACATGTCGCATATCACAGACAAAAATGCAGCTTAACCAGGACAACAATTGTATGCTTTCTCTAGCACAGCTCTCTAGAGAAATCTTGCACTGATCTATCATGAGTACTTTATAACATCAACATTACCTAAAATCTAAACTGTTTAAATGCACCTCCTAACTTATGAATGTATATACTAAATGTGAACTGGCACCTGTCAAAAGAAAGACTTTTTTTTTGCTTATACCTGCAGGTTATTTTATAGCTAATATGCAAAAGCAAGCAAGTAATTTTCTAAGATGAAACAGGACAGGCTTCCTTCCCCACTTCTTCTTATGTACTTACCTTGACTATTCCATCCAGAGATTTTATTATAAGAAACACTTGTCTTTACAGATTCTGTTCTTGGAGACAAACTATCTGTAACTTTGGAAGCAGAGGGATATAGAAAGAAAATGAATGAAGAACTCTTCCATATATATGCTGTAGTAGGGACTGGGAGGGGCAAGAGTGTAAAGTATGTTGAGATTCCTTTCTGCTTAATAAAGGAAAAATTGACTTCGTTAGGAAGATTGCATTTTTTACTTTCCTATTTTTCATGTGAAAAGTTCTTAGTGAAATCTACTGTAACACAGGTCAATCCACTTTTGAGCTTACCGAATTTTATATCTAATATATATAAAACTGACACTGTTTATATATGTACAGTTTTCTTAGAAACAGCATGGAAAAATAGTATTACCTGATGAAAACGAAAGAAACCCTAAAACTTGGCATAGCCAATCAATTTCACTTCTAATGAACTAGAGGACAAGTTAAATCTGTATGGCAACAACTAAGTCTCAGACCTAAACAAAGTAGTATGATAGTGACAAAATGAAAAAAAAAAGCATCTTTAGTAGGAAAACATAAAATTATTTGCAATGCATTACAAATATTATCCATAGGAATACATTTCAACTTCTTCCACCAGACAGAACTTACAGCGCAGCCTACCAAGCAGTAGAATTAGGGATTTTGGCCTAATGCTTCCCAGTGACTACCTAATAAGGCTGTTCGGAATATAATTCAAAACTAAACCAGCACTGTTAAATTTCATTATTTTTAATAAATATAAAGTCTTCTAAACAGCTTGGACTTGGTAGCATGCTCAGCTTTCCAACTTATTGATCTCCACCAGGAAGGAATTCCACTGGCCAAATCATGCTCCTTGTGAAGAGGAACAGAGTAGGTTACAGAAGATGAGATCCTCTCTCTCTTTTTAAAAATGCCTTTATGATACCATATCACCAAAGCGTCTCTGTAGCCAGTCCTATGAAGATACATGTTTTTAAGCTTAATTTCAATTTGTTCTGTTTGAAGCTTTCCTCTACCTACGCTGTAGGATGTTGGGACAAACTGAAATGCAGTAGCTGAAGATGGCGCTAAAACCTAAAGAACAGAGGAGCAGTTATCGACTGGGAAGAAAAGGGGGATGCTCTTTGGATGGGGGGGCACACACAAAAGGATTATTCACATTTATTAGTTGTTATGGTGTTTATAGAGTAAGCTGTATTCCGTGTGATTTTTGCTTAGTTATTTTTTCAATATCTCTTGGCATTCACACAGTGCTACACTGAATTGTCAACATCACAGAAAAATTTCAGCAGTTTAAGAGAATATTGCCACTGACATTTTAAAACGTTTGCCTCTGAAGTACAAAATCCCTTTACATTTTATAAAAGCTTCCACACTGTTCTAACTATAGTTTTATAAGCCATCTTCATATACTTAATACCTTACTTTTCCTTCTGATTTAAGAAAAGTCCAAAGCAACTTGCTGCAACAAATATCTTACTGTAAACCCTGACAGTGGATGTGTAAATTCTTTCTGGAATAAATTCATTATGGAGACTAAATGATGCTGCCATTCTGAAACTCTATTAGTAATCAAGGTTTGAACTACTCCTATAGCCACCTAAGATGGAGGAAGTATAGGAATGTATGGTTCATACTCCACAGTTTTCAAGCAGACTTTTAACACAATTCCATTGAAGTAGCTACATTTAAAAAAGGGTTGCTAATTATATATATATATATAAATAAATATATAAAATCACAGCAAAAGCATCATTTCTACAGCTCTTGGTGAAAAATGTCTCAGTTTTCAACAAGAAGAGATGTATACTTCTTACACAGAAGGATAAGCTTAACTTGATACTTCAACTCTGGACACCTGAAAACATTTTTTAATTTAATTTTTTTTTTTTTTTTAGAAAATTGCAACATAAAGTGAATTTATAATGTTACAAAGACCATATTTAATGTTATATTCTGGTCGAGTATGGACATGAAGGGGAGAATGTAACTTCCAAAGCCATCACCATCACCCAGAGGCTGATACAAGAACTATTTAGCTTTTATCAAAGCATTTTAAAAAACTGTTTTCACGTTAACTTCAGTAAGAACAACATATATAATAAAGTGTACTTTACCTTTTTATCCCCCTGTTTTCGCCTCCGCAGCCCTGGTCTGTAATCATCTCCAAAGCGCAGAAAGTAATAATAAGAAACTAGTCGTTCTATAGGATCTCTTATGACATTTATGTAAATTGGTTTCTTTTTAACACCAAATCTAAAGTAAAAAAGGAAAAAATGTCTTTAGAAGGCCAAATCAAAGCTTCTCATCTAATACTTAAAAGCCTGTCTCTATTGATACAACTGAAATCTATATACAGGGAAGATGATGGTGAGAGGAAGTTTAATGATCCTCTCATCCTCATATCCAGTGCGTTACATGGATGTGAAAGTCAGTTCAATTTCACTTCTCCTAGGACTGTGAATTTTTAGGGTTTTTTATTAGAGAAACAAACAAACCTGAAACATTCTCACACAACAAATACTAAATATGTTTATACAACCATTCTGCCTCTAGAAATGCCTTATTAACCTAGCAGTCACATGTGTAAAGTACAAGGACGTTTCAGATTGAGCTCCTGCCCTCCTGAACTGTGCTATGCGATGCTGCAAGTGGTTTTCCTGGCAGATCATCAGTTGCCAGAGACATGAACTCTAACAGAAGGAAGACAGAGCTCCGAGCCCATCTATTACCTGGATTAAATCCATATGGCTATGCTTATTAAATATAACCCTAAGATAGTATCTTTAACCATATTAACTTTTCTATCCAAAGATATAATATTTTTCCTTAGACATTTACCATAAGCAAATTTTGATTTACTGTGGTACAAACAGGATGCTTGATGAAATAAGGAAAAACACAAGGAAGATTTAAACCACCAAAACTGTTTTGAACAAACACTACCTTTCCATGATCTACAATCAAGACAGCTTTTAAGATGCATTTCTCAGTTTTATTTTCTTTTCCATTTGAGACATTACTGTGGCAAATAAATTTGGTATCCAAACATTAAAAGAAGTTATATCACAATAGAAATTGCAAGTGTGTCAAGTGCCCTGAAGCAAAGCTGGGAGCTGGAAAAAAAAATTATCTTCCGTTCCCATGCAAACTGGGAAAGTGTTCTGCATTGACAGAGGGCTGTCCAAGCCTCCCAGCTTGGCTAAAAACCAAGAGTGTGCTCATAGTTTTAAGGTGCAGTACTGTTGTTGTTAAAGCGGTACTCTGTAAATTATACCACGTACTGCTCATGTGAGGAATCTCATGTTGAAAAGCAAAAGAACAGAAACATAGAATAAACAGCAGAAAAAGGTTAGAAAAAAAACAATTAAAAAGCATTACTTTGGCAAAAGACTAGCACTACAGATACAGAAATTGCTAAAGGCTACAGAAAAAGCAATTGCTTCTTCAGATGTTGCCAGCAGAGTACCAATGAATCAGAGCGTAGCAGTTAAAGGCAGTATTGCTGACATCTCTCTGCATGCTCTTACCCCGCAGCGTCCGCAAAAAAGGAGCCTGTGAATATTTCAATCATTTTGATGCAAATTCCAGACTTTGAACTGCACTCTCTTTCAGGTCCACTCAAGTGCCCAAGACATGCACATGTGTCTCCTTCTACACACTCTACTGCAAGTGCTGTAGAAGGCTATAACAAACCATCCTGATACAGCAGCAGCCTCAACTAATGATATGTAACTCTGGGATAAATAAAAGTGTCAAGGCCCTTGGAATATTTGTGCTGGGTTATACATTCATATGGATTTGCACATGACCTTGTCAAACCAGCTTCAGTTACAGTAACACAAGCCACTTACCACTGTAACTTTATTGATAATGATAATGATTTGGCAGCTGTGTTGTCAAAGAACTTTTTTCCCAACCATTTACCAGAGAAAATAAGGGTGAATCAGAAGTTTAAAAAAAGGGGGAAAAAATAAACTCTTATTACTGTAATTTCTATATGGATGGGTTATGATAACCTGTCCTCAACACTGTAAGTCATCCATTGAATCCAGTACTTTAAGCTTCAGCATAATTTAAGAGGTACTTTTGATATTTGACCCTGGACCTAAGTCTGATGTCTGCGTATAAACAGGCATAGACTTCTGAAAGGTCTTACATTTCTCAACTACAAAAATGTTCACTATGAGAACACACCTCCAGCCTTAAAAGCGTGGGCCTTGCTAAGCGCAACCATAGTATTCAAGATATTATTTTAAAAATGAAAACCCAAAGTATGAAAAAGCAAGCTGTTGTGGGAAAAAAATAAATCATATAGGTGAAAGGATAACAAACAACAAACACAAGAATAACAGTCCTGGAGGGAAGATGCAGATGAAAGAAATCTGTGAAATTGCTTTGAAGATGTAAAGTAATTATTTTAGTTTAAAAAAGTTCTGGTATCTGAAAATGTTTTCAGCTTTATGAAGTGACTAATGTATAAAATAATATTCACCTTTGCTGTTCCAGAAAGCTGTTATTCAGTTTTAGTTTATTAATGTTGCAGGATTTAAACGTTAAAAACGCAGAAAGGAAGTTAATGAAATTTGAAAATTTTATTTTAATGATTGATTTGCAATTAAGACTTCTTGCCTGTTACTTTTTGTAAACTTCAAACTTTTAATTTGTGCCATTGGTAATTTCCAGCCACTACTGTAGCTTTTAGCATTTTCTATTATGTAATATACTGTCCTGGGAATCTATGACGCTCTCTCTTTCCCTTCTCATTCTTTGTAATAGAAAGCTGAAATCAGTGTACATAATGAATAATTAAAACAAATGACTAAACAAAATAAGTTCTTGCATACAAAAACCTCATTTCATTAAATAAATGTTTTAATACAGAGAAATATAACATTACTACGGACTGACCACCACCAAGAGGTAAAAGTAGTGGTTACTATTGTTTGTGCAGTTGAATATTCTGAGAGCTGAAAATTCCACTTCCAATTTTAAACCACTTTCCACACGCTGCAAGTGCAAGATGAAGCACTGCCTACTAAGCATCTTAAGCAAAACTGGCTTGCCAGTTCGAGGGGAGTTTTCACAAGACTGAGCTACGGAGGACCACTGCTTTAGATCCACAAGCAAAAATAAGACAATGACTACAGATAAAATCCTGAACCTTTGAAGACACTAGGAGGGTTTTTACCTCATTTTCTTTTAAATTGCTTTTAGAAATCACAGAATTTAACTCCACAACAATTATTTCAATGCTTTTTACAGCAAGTCAAATTAATATAGGCAAGAAAACTGCTTTAAAGTATAACTTTTACTATTTTGATAAAGTGTAAAAGGACACTCTAATATAGAAGAACTACAGAACTTAAGAGCCAGGTAGTATTAGCTGCTATATGAAATATATTTGAGAACAGGTATCTTAAAATTCCCAGAATGGGAAGCCAACCCTTAGGCAGATCTGCCAGAGTTCCAGAGAAAAGCCAGGATTTTCAGTAAAACGAGCTTGTAATTCAGACAAGGAATAAAGCTGGCATATAAATAGTTTTGAAAGGAGACTCAGCTACATTTTATCATGCAATAGACAAGAGAAAACTGAAAAATCAAAACCAAATATTGCTCATCATACGAATTTCAGCGTGTGAATTTTTCGAAACCGCAGCTGTCAGCCCTGCATCACTAGAGGGCACTAATAGCCCAGCTGGATCCAAGCAACTTAAAACTACTATGCTACTCAACAGATAAATCCAAGGGTAACATACTTTGCAAAGTCCAAATAAGATATATGTCCGTGGTAAAACCCTGGTTTCATTTCCTTCCAGGAAGTCACATTCTTCACAAACCGGACCTGCAAAAGTAGACAGCAGAAAATGTTTCTATACAGCTGGAACATACTAAGTTTCATCATACATAGTGTTTTCTGTTGTGTAAGTAAAATCTTATAATGCATTAGGAAAAAAAGTCTATTTTGAATATTACCGAAGAATTTGTGCCAGCTAAAATAGACTTTTCTGCAAGCATACAGCTGACTCATTTTAGATCATCACAATTTAATGACCAGAAACTAAGCAAAAGCAGCATACAGCTATCAGAAGGGCAATTCAAGGAAAGCTACCACAAAAACATTAGCAAGACAAACATTTAGATTTTTGTCAGTCCATTTTATTTGCAATTTGAAAGGAATGTGAAATTCCCTCAGCAACAAGTAGAAATGCAAGTACAGTTTTAACGGAATTGTCTGATCTGTATTTATCCCCCAAGTAAAAATAAAAAAAAAAAGTGTACCAGATTTACAAGCATGTTCTTAGACCTTTTTGACTGGGACATCAGAAACAAATCTGGTGGTTTATTTGCTCCCCCATTCCAAAATGCCATGCATGAGTAATCCAGAAATTTTATAAATATATACATTGTAAATCAGATATATAGTTTACCATTTGGAACAGTTACCTTATGCCTAACATTTCAGTGAAACTTCCATGTTAAAGCATGAAGTAGCCCTTAAACAAAAGTTGATCGAGCAGTTATGGGCAAACTTCACAAAAATAGGAATAGCTTTACATTTCAAAGAACAAAATAAGATGCATGCCCCAAACCAGAAACTATGATCAAATTAAGTGGGACATGCAAATCCTGATATAGCTTGGCTTTATTAAATGAACAGAATATTTTAACATCGAAGCATTTAACTCTGGAAGTTATTCCAAAACTAGTGAACTGGATAATAAAGAAAAGATGATAAATCTGCACTGCCTGAGCTGTCTGACAATGATACGTCATTTCTGAAGCTAAGAATTAGAAGACAGCATTCCTTACACATCTACAATATATTTTCTGTTATACAGTGACATAGATGACCACCACCTACTGAGGTGAGATGAGAGTGAAAAAACAAAAGTCTGAGAGCTCAGGACAACATATTAACATTCTGCAAGGTCTAATGGATTGAGAGTGTCCTGAAACATGGTATTTATTATAATTATCCAGTTGAGGATTTTAAGAAGCAAGACTGGCCTGATGCTGTTTCTTCAAACATGCAAAACTCACAGTCTAGAATTTAAGAGGTTGATACCTTTGCTTATTTCTCCAGATGATAGTTCTTGGACTCTCAGGTAAAAGAAATATATATTACTCTTAATAACAGGCAGTGCTCATTTTTTCAGTGTACAAGTTTTACAGTCTGTGGCATTTCACAATTTAAACTATATATTGCACATGAAAATTGTGGCAAATGTAGCTGAAAAGCACTGCACAATGTTATACAATGGTGTTTCATAAACTGCATTTGCTTTCTGTCTGGTGTTGTCCACAGCATAAACTGATGATATATCTATGAGATTCTGAATCTAGTTGAACAACCTTTACTGCAATTGAAACAAACCACACTTTCATTAACTGTACCTGCCAAAGATCAATCATAAGGTATTTTCAGTGAACAGCCTCAGCTACAGGTATTTCTATACTTAGGAAAGAAGTTTCCTAAATGCAAAGTATATATAATCCTCTCTTCCCTCACCCTCAGACTCCAAAATATCACGGTTAGTTGATACAACCCTGCAAGTAAACCAGTTATGCTACCTATCGTGTGTACTGCAGCATGCATATTAAAGTGTACATTTCAGTTACGTTTCCATGAATAAGCTTTCTGAAATCTAGCACCAGCTAGACTTCAGTTTCTAATAGACTAGGACTAGACACAGGGAAATGTTTAGTGCAAAATCCCAAGGGTCAGGTCTATCTTAGATCCCCATGCCACCATCGGGCATCAGACCTTGGATGTTCCAGTAACAGTTCAGAAATCCTTTACTGTCTTTACCCTACAATGTTGTTGTCTGCTAAGGAAATAATTTTTATAAACATAGGATGGATATTCTAGCCTTTTACTAACTTTAACACCAGGCAAGCCAAGAGAAGGCTAGGAAGGTTTTGTAAGACAGATGCAACATTTACATCTGCCTTAAGATAGACCAGCAACGTGCTGTGGCCCTGAGAACTTAAGTTTCTAACAACTGTAAGCAGCCTGCAGGCAAGAATACCCCCCCTCCCCCTTCACCCCAAGTTTGCAGCATTCCAAAATCAGAATTGTTCCAGGTTACAGACAGCCCAATGAGTTTGGACTGGATTAACACATTTTAGGGCAGAAAGGCAGAAATCAATATTGCTTGCCGCTTCATATTGTTAACTATGATCAATTTTACCTTTCTTTTCAGGGCTTAGCAGACAGTGGAGCTTTCAAGAGACCAAGCAAGGTTCTCCATCTGAACCCAACTGAATAAAATTTGAAGTTACTTTAAAAGTGCGGATAGACGTGAATGGAATTGCTGGGAAGTTGTTTCATGGTGCTTTTATATAATTAGCTACAAAGCTGCTTCACAGCCTTTAGTAAGTGAGAAATCAGCTGAGCTTCACTGAATTAAAAAGTCAGAGCAAATGTACTCTGGGGGCGTAAGATGTCCTGAAAGGTGAGTTAAATACATTCAGTTTCTAGGATGATAAGAACTTAAAACAAGTCTCAGTGAGCCAAAATTTAAAAAAAAAAAAAATAAATCCCCCAAAACCCCAACCAAAAAACCATCACCAGCACACTTGGTCTGAGAAAAAAAGCCCTGGAAAATCTGTACATGCAAACCAAAGCGATGTTGTAAACTGTCATCTCTGTCCACTACCTGCTTCCATCAATCCCACTTCTCTACAGTCTGAACACAAACACACCCCCTGCCTTTGCCCCCAGAAGGTGGTATGGTCATTACCCTGTGGGCTGGTATCACACGGAATCCTGGCTACCAAAAAAGCCCCAGCTTTTCAGGTCATTACATTCTAGTTTTGTTTGTCAGTTGCTGAATAACTGTCTTAAAATGACAAATAACTGGGGGGATGAATATCACAAGCCTAGCCTGCTGAGAAACACCATGAGGATTTTTTCATTTGAGCTACAAAATTAGGGCTCTCAAGTAAGGCTGAAGACCCACACAGTGTCCCCATTAAAGGAAATCTCATATTCAGATTTAAAGACCAAGCGTGATGGAATGACTGAATCAGAACTGCTCTGCAGGAAGGCACTGGTCGCTTAGCTATCAAAACTGTCATACAAGCTAATAACTAACAGTTAGCTCTAAATCAGAGGGTCAGGAACACTGGAAACAGGCTAGCAGCACACCTGTGGCTGCATGCCATGAAAAGCCACAAACAAGTTCAAGGCAAGGGCAGCTGAGAAGCAATTTTGTGAGATGGTGAAAAGAGAGTTCACCAGTTCAGCCACAGTACAGCGAGGCTACCCACCTCATGTGAACAGTTCTTTCTCAGAAGGAAAAAGACAACCGGCACATGGACAGCAGCAGACGCTAGCACTCACTAGGCCATCTGACTCCTAGAGAAACACTCTTAAATGTTCAGGAGTACATGACAGTACTTCCACCTCTAGCAGTGTATGGCAACCTTACGCTTGTTCCACTTCTGACAGCCACTGAACTTCACCAGCAGAGGAAATAAGCACTAAAGTCAGTGTAAGTGTGCTATCCTCTGAGAGGGCACTGTTTTAGAATACATTTGGAAGCAAGATTATATGTTTTCAGGTTGCTTTTTCAAGAAAAACGGGGAGAGAAACTGTGGGAGAAAAAAGAACAAGGAACAGAAAACAGCAAGCTGAGGGAGTGAAATGCTGGATAATTGTACCATGGCTTGTCTATGTTTGCAACAGTACAGAGAATGTGTTCTCATACCCCCTTTTCTAACAATATATCGAGAATACATGCTGCAAGACAGAATAGTAATTTCATTTTAAACGTTTTAGGTGACAACTTCACCATGTAACAAAAAAGCTGAAGTCTGTGTAGCTGGTATGCCATTCAGCTAGCCACAGCACAGGCATACTCGTAGGACAAAAAGTATCAGTACTGAAACATGCAAGCAACAAATAAAATCCAACCAAACAACTACTCTGGTTTAATGAAAGCAAGTGGTTTTGTTACAGACCACAGAGGTCAGAAATGCAAGATGGGCAACATGGCACTCAGCTTGCTGCAGAGAAAAGGCCCAACCTGCATAAAGAGGGGCAGTTCCCAGGATCCTGCTGCCAGAGAAGCTGCAAAAGAAAGGAGGGCTGCTGGAACAAGTTCCATCTGAAACTAAAATGGATGGATTAGGGACTCTTAGTGGATTATCTCAAATCAGATACAGACTGTGTTTGGAGTGGATTTTAAATAGGGTTTTTTGGGTTTTTTTTCAGATTGCATTCAAGAAGTAAAGGTTTCACACGTGGGCAGAAAACTTAAAATGTGTTACAGAATTATAGTAGTTTGGAAAAAGCACAGCAGGAGTGCATAATGGAGAGCTCACTATCTTACAAATTTATGTCAGGCCCAAGACAATCTTCACTTTGCCTAGGGAGACTTGCTTCAACAAACAGCATCACTTATAAAACAATTCTGCCTCTGTGATATGTTTATGTATTTTACTACTGCTGCATACACACCTAATACACTCAAATGAGCTACACTGATGAAGATAGTATGTGAGTATTTGTTGCAAATCCAAGCCCACAAAGAGTATACCTCATCAGCTAATATCAGGACCCTTGCCACCTCCAGAATTATGTGTTATGATTTACAATGGCAAGTGCTATCTCAATAGACTAATGATAAATCATTATTTCTTATTCTTTGAACAACTATGCAATACATAGTTTTTCATTGTCAGCATCTCCCAGTTAATGGCCACTGAAGGAGTATCAATTGTCTAATTAAACAACATAATTTACCACCTTGGACAACAGCATAGTATCAAATGAAGGTAGGACTGCCAGTATTGCATACATGCCCAGCACTGATGGATTTTCATTTTTCAGTAAGTAATTCTTAAGAGGGAAGATGAGGAGCAGAGTTTCTCTTAGACAAAACTAAGCTAATAAAGAACACATTTGATTTGAATGAATTCCAAACAAAAGCAGAAATTTAAGGAAAGGTTGCCTATGTTTAATGTTACACCATCAATGACTAGCTCTCCTGGTCCTTCAGGACAGACCAGTACAATTCAAAGAGTCTGTGGTTGGAAGCACAGCACTAAGTATGACTGACTTGAGCATGACTTTTAATTAACAGATATAAGCCTGTTAAATCTTTTGGGGAAAAAAAAAAAAATCACTCTGCTGTTAGTGCACGGGTCTTTAGTACTTGTTCTACGCAGTGGACAGGACTATAGGGATGGCTACCAGATTTACTTTTAGTAATCTCAGTAATCATGTCTGACAATATCACATTCATATTTAGGAAAAGATTTCACTACAGCAAAACCCCAACAGTAACAGAACCCCACTATCACAAAACAGGTTCCCAGTCCCACCCCAAGTACACTCTATGTCCCCTGTGCTGAGATCCTGACCTCAGTCCTTTCTCCCTGTATACAGAACTGGAAGCGAGGGGCCGCACCTGCTTCCCCTTGCCCCACTCCAGCAGCTGTGCTGAGCTGCCTCTGCCTGCAGGCATGCACTTAAAGGAGCTGGAAACCTCGGTGCTGACGTGCTGCAATGCAGAGCAGCTCCTGCCTGTGCTGCATATCAACTTCAGATGATCAGCACACCACCGGTGGTACATTCCTCGGGAGTTTGGAAATGTTTGTTTTACAGACAGGGATGATGACATGGTGATGTTTCAGACCTCTGACCTGTGTTTCCTACATGTGCACTCACAAGTAAAGAAATATTATTTTAAAAAATGAAACAACAACAACAAAAAAAATCTACTCCCTCACCACACCACACCCCAAGAAAAACAGAGCGCTGACCCTTCATCTTTTTTTTAACACCCACCATCTGATGCAGTGGTAGTAGCCATGATCATTTCTAGCCTGGGACTACACTGATTTTAGTGAGAACTTTACATGGATGCAAAGTGACTGTTCCTTTAGAGTGCAAGCGATTTACAACCACTTCTTTTTACCTGTTTTTTATCACCTGTGAGACCTGACCGGACCCAGTACCAAAGACAAAAGTATAGCCCTGACAGCATGGAACGGTGCCTGCACTACTTGGGAGAGGAAATCATGTAAGACTGCATTCACCACAGATGGAGATGACAAGCAAATACTATTACACAGCCAAAAGGCAGACAGTTGACAATACAATAAACTTTTACAGTTAAAACAATTGTAATTTCTGCCCCAGCTGTGTCCCTTTTTATCTTTGTTTTTGTCCAATAAACAGATACTTACCACCACCCAGCAGCCCAGCAAAAACCTAAACCTATTATTTAAAAAGTAATATTAATTCTCTACAAAGAGATTACAAAACACATTAGAATCCATTTATATTGCAAAATGGGACATAAAAGCCAATTCCATCAGACCACGTAAGTCTGCAATAGCAATAAATTTTCCTATACTTTCCCCTTGTTTAATAAAAACATCCCAAATGCAGTAGCTTACCTGATCTTGCAGAGACATAACAGGATTATTTTTGGTTGTGTTGATATGTAGAACATGGTATTTGTTCTTTGCACAAAGATCATAGGCAATATTTGTGAAGGATGTGCTGGCAGTCTTAGGTACTCTGTTGTAAATAATCACCACATCATCTTCTTCATCCAGTGTCACATCTTGGCGGGGGCCATCTACTGTATGGCGCTGTTCTATTTCTCTGACTTCATGTCTTGCGATAGCCCTTTCTGTTAAGGATGACAAATACAGAATTTCGATGTAAGTTATCACCAATTGTGAAGCTCAAACCACAGAATGCAAAAGACCTGGTGAAAAGCAGTAACTCCTCAGCGATAAAGGAAACACTTGCTGTCATATATATTTCTGATACATCTGAAGCAGAACTTAATCTATAAAGTGAACGAATGATAAAAGGTGAGTTAGTTTGACACAGAACACAAAGACTGGAAAACAATGTTTAGGGAACACATACTGTATTCCATGACTCATAATACTGTTACCTAAAGCCATTGTCTCTAAAGAAAAATGTCTATAGTGCGCTATCAAAATGGTGACATCCCCAAAATATCCCAAATAATTTCTATAAAACACCTGTTTTAAAATAATAATAGAAGGAATACGTCAGGCAATTTGGAGAATACGAATTTTCTGAAAACAGTAGAAATACTAACACTAGAGATTTAGTCAAGTAACTGTGTAGAAACACTGGAATTCAGGTGAAAACATGGTTTTGTTATTTCAATTGATACAAGCCCCAAGTGTGAAGTATTACAATAAATGGATTTGCAAAAATGCAATTAGATTTATTAATTTCAGGTATGACAAGAATAGAAGCAAGAGGTGGTTATGAAACCGTTAATGTTAAGGTGAAAAGCGATCTCTCAGTACTGAAATACATCAAATACATCAAAAAGAAGGAAACATGGAAAAGCAAGCTATGAACAAAACATTTTGGCAAGGTAAGTACATTGCAAATAAACCATTTTTCCTTTTATACAAAGGGCAATACTCGGAGTAATTGAACTCTGCTTCAAGTGCTAAAAGCCTATCCAGAAAATAAAATCACCAGTATTATAGCATTTTAATTTTTTTTCCTGCTGCTGAACAGTGAATACTTTTTGCTGATTCAGACACAGCTTTGTTCTGCTCTAGATAAGTATATACTTTAATATGATTTGTAATACAGATGTCAAAGCATCTTTTCTGATTCATTTATTGCGATATTGCCTTTAATAATGTATTCAAAGACACCTCCATTGGCCAACAGTGCACACTGAAGTCAGTCCCACAACAGTAACCTGTAATTCTCTGTATTGTGTTCTTACACGGGGTTTAGCTCTTTCTGGATGACACGCTTTTAACGGCAGCAGCTCTGGCCTTTACTTCCCTTGCTTCCTGTAACCCAGCTCCTTCTATTCTCTTTCAACACATCTCTTTAATTATAACATAAAATCACTTTTAAAGCAGAATCATTAAGCTGTGAACACCACTAGCCTGTAATTCCACATAAATTGTCTTCAACCACAAACTTCCATCTGTCTGAAATGCTTCAAAGCTTAAACTCACTCACTCTCTCATATGCTCGTATCTCACACCCCATAACTAAGTTACATCAGTATGAAAATGTTTGTAGAAAATGCTTATTGAGTATATCTCAATTTTCCACATGACATCTGTTGCTCCCCACTACATCAGTCACAGTTTTTGCTCCTTCCTTTCTCATTTGCCACCTCTCCCATCACTGCTGGCAAAGGTCCTGTTTTGGAAAGAGATGAGACAACAGACTCAGGTTTCTTCTGTCTGAAGACGGCTACAACAAAAAGGGACTGGCAACTCCCCCCTGCCTGCCAGTAACAGATCAGAGGAAGCATTTGGTGGGGGGCACAGTTAATCACATGGCTGCCCAAGGCTACACAGATACTGAATACCACCTAGAGAGGCGGAAATGAAACAAATTTAATTTGTATTTTCTACACCAGAGTAGTAGACCTCAGCTAGATTTGAATTGTAACTGCGCAGAGCTCCAGGGCTGATGAGGCTGGCTGGTGCAGAGGGAAGCTGCCCCTTCCACAACGAAGTAGTAAACATTTGTGAGAAACAGACATGATTTGCAAGAGGAGCAATGAGAAGTGTTCCTCTAATGAGGTATTTGAAACCACGATGATTCAAGAATTAGCATGATAAGTGCACTTTAAAGACTGTGCATAAGATATAAAAGATGCAATTAGCAGAAAGGCTATTACATATGATAACCTTCAACTCTGTACGGTGAGAAGGGAAAGCAAGAACGCACACAAGGAAGAGAACCTTCACAAGTGTCAAGTACACAGTTCTAACACCTAAAGAATAAGAAGGCTTTACATTTCAAATTAAAACAAATATTTATGATTAAGAACCACAATAATCTTCTTGAAATAACTATTTAACAATAGTTAAAACCCAAAAGCTGAGATGAAGCGCAGGATATAAACTGCTGAAGTGCAAAGGGAAGCTAAAGCCAGTGAGAAGCAGATACAGCAGCACCTGAAAGCGTCTACCCTGGTCAGCCACCCTAATGGCCAATTTCACTGTAGTCTGTTAATAACACAACAAGGAAAACTGCCAGTTTTGTAAAAATGCATGTTTCTTCCCACAGATGAGTAGTTTGCAGTTTTCCTCTGAAGTCGGAAGCTTTCTTTGTTACTTTCTGAAGTCAGTTTAACTCTTAAAATGGTACGTGATTTGATACATATGAATTAAATTTATTTTTTTAATTATTTATTTGTGGAGGAGGAGGAGAACCAGTAATGGTCACAGGCAACTGAGAATAGTCTTTGGGATAACTAAGTTAATCAGGAGTTAAGAGAATTTGAGGAGTTGATGGGCCTTTGACTAACTACTTCATTTGCTCTTCTATGAAATTTAAGTATCTTTGGAAGCAGAAGTCCTGTAACGGTTGAAAAATGACCAGCTCTTACCTGCTTTTACAAGTGCAGTAGAAAATGCAATGTATGTTCTAATAACTTTTTACATGTAGAAGATAGGGAGGAAGACGATGTTAGGCATTTATTAAGTATATTTTGTTTACCAAAGAATAACCTTAGATGACAGCCCTGCAAATTTAACTTTGTTTATGAGAACTTGACTTAGATTGGTTTCTCTGAAGTCAATTAAAAAAAAATAATCAGGTTAGGTAATTTTTTTTCTATCTGAGATCCCGTGGACAAAATGATATCCTACAGTTTCACCACCTTCATTCCATTCTATTTAAACTTAATTTTGTAAGAAAAACATCTAGGCAAAATTATTGAGCTAAATGTGTAAACTGGGTTAAGACTGTCCACACTAAGTTTGATATCAATTTAAAAAGGTAAGCAGCATTTAAGAATGTAGTACTTCGAATACAAGAGATTTTCATAGTAATATAATACAGGATAATTTTAAGGCATAAAATACTCTGTCTCACACTTTTTTTTATTACTGCCTGTTTAGGTTCACTGTCATAAATAATGTAATTACTATACAGTCAGTAAAAATGCTGTTCTGCAGTTGTCCTACACACAAACTTTCATCAACTGCAAGGCCAGTTTGCACACAGGCAGCACCATGTAAGATCACTGTAATAAGGTTTACTACAGTGGTTATTTACCAGCAGAGGAATTACTTGCAGAAAGTCTTCAGTTGGCAGAAGCAGGTGTTTTGTAAACAACAGAACAAGCTCATTTTCCCACCTACTTGTCTACATGTTCTTCAAAATCCTCCTTTATCCCATTTCTGTAACTATCAGCATCTTCCCACAACTTACATTTCTTGAGCCACCCTTTCGTAGCAATAAACCAGAAAATACCATGGCTAGCAACAACTTGGTTTGACAGTGAGATGCTATCAGAAAATGACATATAATGGGCAAGTTATGTCTTCTCCTTCAGCAGAAACACTAATAGCAACATTCAATCTGTATGCCACCACTGATTATGGAAAAATTCAGAATTATTTATTTTCAAGACAACTGCCCTTTCAAGTTACAAGCTGTTTGTCAACAAGTTTAAAAAGCTATTAATACAAGAAGTAACGCCCGGTAGAGAAATCGACACACCACGTTTGATTGCTTAGCCATGTTTTGTTAGGATCTCAGCTAATAAAATCACCTGTGAAAATACACTGGACCCAAACATACCTATAAAAATATTTGAAAATCCAACCGGGCAATATTTACATAATTCTAGAAACCAATCACCCAACTGAAAAATATTTAAATAATTATAGAAACTAATCAATGTGATCATAAGCAATTATTTGTCTACATTTCTTGTACATTCAAACAAATGTCTTAGATACAACAAATTTATTAGCATTTATTTCAAATCCAAATGTTAACTGCATAATTATTGTCCCAAACAAAACAGAGTGGCATGGATTTTAACAACTTAAAAGTTAACAAAACCAAGCATTTCAAACTCCTTGCATTTTTCACAAAAACCCAAGAACCTCCTGCGATTTCTTAACAGGAAAATCTATCAAACCCAGAACGCTTCTTTCCCCTACCACTCTGGATGAGGGATACATTTTGAGCCTCGCTGGCTATCAAAGTCAAGTTAACCAAGCACCTGGAAGAATAATACAGAGCATGCCACTCTGCATCTCCAAACTATGTTTTCTGTCCCCTATGTCTATTTCCCTTCTGCACCCACCTATGGATATTATTTAGGCTCTCTCTTCAGTGTGTCTTCTGCGCCTGCCATGCTACCTGGTGAAACCTCCCACACGGGTGAGGACAGGCTCAGTCTTAAATTATAGCTCAGCTGCCTTCAAGCCTTACCCAACAGAAGAAAAAGTTGTGGATTCAAACTCCACTCACTTGCTGTGGTGGTGAAGGAACTCGACAGCTAGTATGGATAGCATCAACCCTGTGCAAACAGTTGCTCTGTATCCATGATACTGGATGCCATTTCAAACCAATAAGCAGGTTTCTTCCAATTGGGAACAATATTGAAGCCAGCTGACTCGGTGTCTCCGCTTTCCTTCCACCATGCTCCCAGGCCAATTAGGCAAGCAGCTGGTAGCCTGCGGCACCGAGCAGCTCTCAAGCTGTTTCCCTGCCCAAAAGCTGCATTAAACACACGATTGCCCTAAATACTGAACCAAAGCAGGACTGAAAACCCACTCACTATTGACTGCATTCTCCTCTGATGAAGAATGAAAACTGAACTGAACAGCGGCTTAAAAATGAACCATAATTACATAGCAAAGTTAATGTCCTGATTCATTTTCAAATTATATACACCCACCATACACACGTAGCCTCCATCCTTCACTGAAATGCAGCCCCCTCTGGGAGCTGTTTAACAGCATAGATCTTACAAACCAGCACAGTGCTGCTGTATGTGGGTATCGATACTTTGGGGACTGAGAGGAGGAGAGACAGAATCAATGGCGCTATGACAATTTATGGCCATGGAGGATTTGTGTCACTATACCCAGTTAAAAATGCAGGGAAAATATAGATTGAATTAATAAAAGATGCCTAAAGTTGAATTTGTTTAAGGTATCAGTATTAACATACCAACACTTTCCAAGACCTTTAAGAATAACAACTCTATCCCGCTCTAGTTTCAAGTCTTACTAACAGCAGAATCACCACATTGGTTCTTTAGCAGCTGCACGACTTAATGACCAACATGTATTTTGAGCAAGCCTTCAGTTTCTCCCAATTTTCTTTTCCTCTATGCAAATATTCCATGAACCTGCTGTCTCTCTACTGCTGATTAATGAATGTTTTTAATGTTCTCAAAGGCAGTTCTGGGTGAGCCACTGGGTGAGGGGAGTGCCAGAGGGGCAGCAAACCCTGCCTTCCCGCTGCGGTAACCGCAGCGCTCTTAAAACCAGTCCCGGGGACTTCAGATGAGATCTCAAGTGTGACTCCTTACCACCGTCTCTGACTGACCACCCTTAAAATCGTAACTAACTAGTTTGTTTCTCCATTAACATCTATAAATATACGTATTACAATCAACATTAAGAAACAAGGAAAGCGGGCTATGTGATAGAAGTATGAACTACTAGTCTTGCAATACCAGTCAGATAAGAAAACCTCCCATGTTTTCCTCCCCCTTCTAAAAATTAATTTGCCTTAGTGTCAAGAGATTCTAATGACTAATTCTAGAAATTTCATTCCAGCTTGGTTTTTTTCCCAGTAAGGCATGAAAAGAAACAGATATAAAAGATCTCCTGTAATAAACTGTAGTTCAGTGAACAATTAAAAGTCACTAACATTGCCAAAACATATTTTTTTTTAATAGTGGTTAATGCATTTTCAGAACAGAAAGAAAATGAAGTCAGACAGAAGAGAATTGTTTTCAAACTCCAAACTTTAAACTCCAACAAATGCAGATTGGAACTAGTTAAAAGCAAGGATAACTCCCCAAAAAACCCAACCCAGACCACCAAGGAGGCACCTCCAGCTAGGCACTGAGATTGTTAACTAAAATCTAATGCAGCAGCTGTCTGAAAATTAGAAGTAGTGATGCTGAAAAACCTGCTACAGTTTCATTAGCATTTGATACTCATCATTTAATTTCAAGATAGCATTTTTGCCAGGGCTTTATTTTGAACACATAAGTAGAAGCATATTGATTAGTGTGTAATATTGTTAAGGGTTTGACTTAAGCTTATAAAAAAAGTCTACCCAACAGTGAAATCACTGTCTTACATGCACATCCAAGCTGGTTTTAACATCAGAGCCTGCATTTCTCATTTTCCTGCAATTTTTTTTTAGTTGATCAACTGCATTTATAAGGAACAGAGTATTTCAGGATTAAGCTCTGAACAAGTATTTACTTTTTTATCTTTTTTTTTTTTTTAAAAAAGCCAGCTAACATAAAAGCCTTACATATTTTTCTTCCAGCATTCTGTTGGGCAGAATATCTTAATGAAAGACTATGTTGTGGCCCTTTTTGACACAGGACCAGACACACCACGCATGTACTATGAAGTCAGTCTGGGTTTTAGCTACATAATACATAGGACAGGTAAGGGCCTGCATCTCAAGTCCCAGGAAGGGCGTAACTAAAAAAGAACCCATGAAAAGTCACAGATCTGATAAATCGCACTTATAGATTCAAATATTAGGTACCCCAACAAGCATGGTTATGGCTTACAGCAGACATATTTGTGTAAGAATATCCAATAAAACAAAAAAAAGGATATTTCATTCCACCAAATATGAAATTTCGAAAAATTTGTAAATTCTGGAAAAGGTGCATAAAAACACATCTTCAGCTGTAATTATAGCATCACTACTGCGACTTCTGAAAATTGCTAATAAACCTAATTACAAAGCTACATACAAATTTAGAGAAACATTTTAGGCAACATGGTGCAGCAGTAAAATTTAAAGATAAGCATATGTCAAACAGCTCCATAATCTCTCCAACTTCAGACTGAACTGTTTTGCTTGACAAGTGGTGAATTCCAGTTAATGAATTAGCGTGACAGCAAACACAATAGACACCATTTATCTTTTTTTCCTCCCAGTCACTTGCAATTTCTAGTTTCTTTAGGACAAGGAAACTTGAATAATAGATAGCTGTAAAGAGAAGGATGTAATCACACAAGAAAAAGGTTTGTGGCTTTTCAGAACCCCAAAACTGTCCATGAACTGTTACGAAGCACTGTGACTAAAACAGCAATGAAAAATACTTGCAAATCAAGGATTTGTTCTCTAAATAATAAACTGCAGCTGAGTATGTAACAGCAGGATTTGCTTTTACAGTGCCTTAATATCGTAATGCAGGACTTCAGTGTTAGCAAGAAAAGTTAATGGGACTGTTTTATACAAGGATACAGTTGTCACCAGCGTTTCACTATATAAATGTGCATGCATGTCACTCCTTCAAGCAAAATCCAATTCAAGTAATGAAAGAAAGCAAGATCAATATAGATCATCTGACTCCATTTAGTAAGGCAGCCTGGAGACTGTTTTGTTGTTTCTATACAAGCTTGCTCCAGACATACAATCATTTACTTTTTCTAAAAGGATACTGACTAGCATAAAAGCAAAAAGGATCACTAAGCTGTCTGTAAAAATCATTGAAAGACCTGGGTGTATGGACAATGCTGTATTACAGTAAGCCACCATCAGATTTAATGAAAGTAACTGGTAAGATATAGTGCTGTTTGCAACATATTCCACTCATACCACCCCTGCTTGTCTTCACAGCTCTTGGCTAAACTAACCTAATCTGGAAAACAGACTATTGCCAGCTGGTCTAGCAGCCAAAAACCAGCAAGATAGCAAACAGCACTGCCTTCTGATCAGAACAGCGGCTGACGTGGTTAAGGTAGAAGATTGTAAATATTTTATTAGGAATCTTAGGAAGTTATGAGTACCAAGAATAAACATGATAACTCTGTGTAGTACCAACAGATACAGCATGGTATTTGTTTAATTAACATTGGCTGTGTCTTAGCATTTACAGTGATAAGCATGATTTCTAACTTTAATGTAGTTATAGGAGTTTGTGTAAAGTCCTTTGAAAAAACAGAAATGAGTCTGCATGCTGAATGAGCCCCACTGCTATTAAGTCATAACAGATTCATTTTAATTACGTTTCTTAAATACTGACTAGATAAGCTCTTGATTACATATTTTGCTTTCTTTGTGAAAACCATTTATCTTGCTCTTAACTCATTATAGGAACTTCAGTTTAATTCTATACCCTGGTTGCTTCATATACAAATAAAAAGTATGTTTTATTTTTCCCCAAAACCTGCAAGTTTTTAATCGAGAGTTTTGCTAGCTCATGCAGCTTAAATATCAATGTATATATAAAAAAATACTGCTTTATCTGTTATTCTAATCTTAGGCTTGCAGACTATAGACCTCATCTGAGATGAAGATGAAAAATGATAAACATGAATAAAGATCAACTCTAACAACACACAGACCACTCAAAAATTACATTTCAGGAACCTCAAGCCATTTTAGATAAATGAAAGTACAAGAAAAACTCTTTTTTAATTAAATGCTAGAACTACAATGAACACTGAATTAAATAGTTTTTAACCTACCTCTGGAAATCTCTTCTTGCTATATCCTACACCTCTTCATACCTGGGGGTCCAGGCTATATTCAGGCAGAACTAGGAGAGCAAATACACGCAGTATCAACCTGGTTTCTACCTGAATAAAATAATCACCTGCTCTAAAGGTAGCCCTTCCCCTCTGACTTTCAGAGCATTACAAGGAGCAGTGGCCCAGTGGGTTCAAGGGGTTGGTAGAGGGAATATTACAAAGGAAAGCTTGCAAGTCCTAGCAATGTGTACCCTCCCAGGCCCTACCCGGGGAGTTTGAAATTGTGCCTTAGGGAACACTTGTGACACAACTAACCAGCTAATGCAAACCTTCCACATCCATCTTCTCCGTGCTAAGAAACTGAGCAGGCATGCTCAGCTCAAATATACTTGCACACCAACAATACTACCATAAAAACTCTTTTCAGTAGACACTGATCAGCAATATCAAAATTATACAAGCAAGAGCTTTATCTAGTTCCATGTCAGTGTGATGATATGGAGGCTCCTTCTTGCAAAAACAGAGACAGCCCAGGACTGGTGAGATGTGCAGTAAGGTGGTTTTGTACAAAAAACTTCCCACTAGTAAGCGAGCCAGCTGCTCACTGAGAGCCTCTGGGTGTTAATCCTGATTTAAATTGGATTAAGCTTTTTAATTAAAAGGAATTATTTTCCTACATGCATGAGAAATATTTTGTTCTTCCCCCAAATCAGTCCTTTTTTGCACAAGGATGACTATTTGATGAAAATTTGACCAGAACAAAAGGGCAAGCAATTCCCTTGCTGCATCTCAGGCAGCTGTTGCAAAAAGGTAACAAGAACTCCAGCCCCTTGCTCAGAGCTTTGGGGATACGGACTGTAGGGGATACAATAGATTTATACTCATCAATGTCTGACAGTGCTTCCCGACTAAAAGACACTACAGTAACCCATTATCAGAAGGTACATCATCGCTGAACTTACTAAAAGTCAGAATTGAAGAAAGTTACGCTGGATAATGCAATGCCACTGAAATAAAAGTAAAGAAGAATTCCTACCGATACACCACCACCCCGACCACCCCCAGTAAAAACAGAGAAAAAAGGAATCAAGATTCTCTTTTTAGCATTTCAAATCCATTAAAATACTCATTCTACGAAGGCCCCTGGAACAATGAGAAAGTTAATTTAGCTTTACATATAATTTTGTTGGCAGCTGACGTAGAATTGCACAGTATATAAGAGCTGGCTGGTCTTGAAAACAAAAACCAAAAAGCAACCACCAGGAACATTCACGTATTTGGTCAGATTATTTTTTGCAGACATCAAGACTTTAAATTGTCATCTTTTATTTTATACAAGCAAAGTAATCTGCTTCTAACAATAGTCAATAGCCTAAACCATTTCTAATATGGCTGAAACCTGTAGAGCTCTGTAAGGGAATAATCCTTTTGCTGTCATTCAGACAGAAAGTGTTTTGAACTGTCAATACTGAGCCACCTAAGGTATTTTAACCTGATATTAAGCAATACGTTACACAGTCAGCACAGATGCGCGTAGCAATGCTAAAACTGTGTTTTGAAGCAAAGATCTGTTGAAACTTCACGGCCTATGTTCCCACCACATGAAGGTGTGTGACGCTGAGAACTGTGTGCTCTCACCAGGGATGCAGGTATTTGTCTCAGCTCAGCTTTCCCCAGAGAAGCTGTACAGCCGTAACACTTCCTTTCTACCCCAGTATTAAAGCTACAGAAGTCATCTAAAAAAGCTTTTCCTCTTTTTTCTTCACATCTCCCTACAAGAACCCTAAATTTCCTGAGCTGCTTTTTGTTTAAGTCTCCAGTGACCACAGATGGTTTCCATATATATATATTTATAAATTTGCCTTGCATTAAATCACCATCCTCAAATTCCGCTAGTCTCAGTTACTATTTTTGTGTATACGAATAGCAAGGCTAAAAAGTTCATTTTTATATTAACAAGCTGTAACCATGTAAGGATATTTTAATATCTGTTGGTACCTCAAATAAAGGACGTATGGAAAAACACACAAGTCCTCTTTTTTGCTATATGAAGTGGAAGTTACTTCTTCAGAGTGTTAAATCAGAAAGGTATTTTAAACCAAGCCATTACTGGGGGGGTTGAGGGTGTGTGTATTATAAACTTCTGTGGGAGGATATACCAATTGATACAGTTTTTGTAAGAAATAGCTTATTTGTCTGGGATACTTCAAAGCAAAAAATACCACTGGTGAATTCTGTTTCCAGGGAGATGACATATTACCTTCCAGAAACATGTCACACACTGAAGGTATTCTTCAGTCTGAGTGAGCAGAGGAAAACATGAAAAGGACTTCTCTGCCATGACACAGACCCTCTGGCAACACTGTCACATAAGGAATAAAATAAAATAAAATAACATATAAATAGAAATTTGACTCACAATCCTCAGCAGATTTAGTTGCAGTGGTTAGAAACAAACTACCCATGTACCAACAGAGCTCTAAAGACACCGTATCACGGTAGGAGCAATCCAGACATGAGTTTGGGCAGAAAAGAGGGAGCCAATAATCCTTCAGTGTACCACATGGTCCAAAGGAAGCTCCAGGATAAGCAAATAATAGTGAGAACGTGCGTATTCCCACCCTTCATCTCCTCAGTCACCGCTCTAGATCCACCCCATCAATAATTCCTGTCAAGTTTTAAGGTTATCCTCATCCCTTCGTGCCCTTTTCTCTTCAATGGACTTTTCTTCAAGGAAGGAACATCATCCCTTCTGCAAAGGCAATACAAAGGAACCAAGCAGCTGTGTATGGGAAAAAGAATGAAAGCTCCCACACAAGGACTTCAGTAAACTGGTACTCAAAAATAAATAATAGACAAACTTACAGTATTCGGTAACAAATGATTTAGCAGTACAGTATGCCCACTACAGAATAGCATCTGCATACCAGTCTCCTTCAACTGCCTTATCTCACATCTTCTTAAACCTTCCAGTTATTTGCCACATCATCTTCCTCTGATAGCTACAGCCTCTCCTCACAGTCTCCTGGCACTCTGCTAATAATCATACACCACTGCCCATGGTTTCCCATGAATCATTTAAACTCATAATGACCTGCTCGGATACAGGAAGGATTACATTTCTACTGCCTCCTTGGAAGGCTAGTGTTAATGCACTTCTCCCAAAACCTGACATCTACAAACGCTTTTTAAAGACATACAAAGAAGCCACATTGCTAGTGCACATTTTTCAAGTGCAAAATCACTTGGCCTTTTGATTAAAGCACCTTTTTTTTTTTTTTTTTAATACACAATTTATCCTTCAAAAGGAAATACTTTGGCTGCCTGTAAGTTGTAAACAAATACCTCTCTTGCTCATACTAAAATAACTTCTGAAGTCTTACTGCTTTTACGCTCCCAGATAAAAGCAACTTCTCGTAGTTTCTGAACAGCCACCTCAAAATATTTTCACGCTTCTCTTGACACCTAATTCATACCATGCTACCTTCTCAGGAAGGAGAGGATATCATGGGCTGACATCAATGTGGAGGACTAAAACTGACTTAGGGTAAAAATTCTCACTACATTTCAAACATCACCATACCAATGAGAAAATGGGTCACTTCTTATCAAAAGAAAATTCTGTATTGAAATTGTTATAGATCAGGATTTCACATCTCTGTACGCTACTAGCCTATGGCCAACTGAGAAGATAAGAGAACTCTCAAGCAAGATACAGAGCCGTACTTCAGTATGTATGTATATATCTAATTTTTTCAGCAAAATTACGTTAAATTTAAAACAGGTTATTCTGTCCAAGTGGCCTGCCCTCAAATGTGGACACATTACCACAGTGATAATTTGATTAAACCAGTAGCCGCTTCTTCCAGAGCCTACAGAAAAGGCCACCCTCTGTAGTCAGTTACAAGCCTGCAAATTCAAGTAGGAGAAATTTCATTTGACCTTAGATGTGCCACTTAAAACAAATATCTGCAACTTCAGTAATTTCTGTATGCCCCGTAAACTGTTTCTAACCTGTGCTCCATCTGAGGTACAATTTCTGTAATGCATTAACGTCTGAAAGCTAAATTTACAAATGTACATGGTATGCGTTATTTCAAAATGTAACACGTTTCCAAACGGCAGGTTTCTCTTGAACAAAAAAAACCTGAGCTGCCACAGCTCTGTTCTGCTTTTGTGTCTTCCAACTGCTCAGAGCGGGGAAAAAAAAATATGTAGTTTTAAGTGTTGTGGAGTTTTGGTTTTGTTTTTAAATCATGGCTCTCAACATCTTTGAAGCAAAAGAGTTTCACGCTGCTTCTCTCTGAGGAGGAAAACATGAGTCTGCATCAGAACACAACAGACGTCTCTCCTGACATCAGAGGAAAGCTGTCGCAAGCCGCTGTGATGTGACTGGCAATGGGGTAATTGACAGAAGTTTAATGGCGCTGTCTAGCCCAACAGAGCTGTGGGAGTCAGACTAGCTGTCTCTGCACATCTGTTGTGGGCATAAGCATTTGAGAACAATCCCTGCTTTCAGCCCAGATACTAACTCACTCAGTATATTCATCAAAAAAGCAGTTGAATCCAATGGCATTCATTTTACAAAATGATAGATCCGTACTCCTTCACGACTACATACATGAATAGTTCCAAACTCCGAACTTCAGATGGATTACTACCTCCTTCTCTGCAAATGGTCACCCTGTGCAAAACGTACAGCCACGGGAGACAAACCATAGGAAATTAGCTTATCTATAGAGAACATTTTTTAATTGATAACAACTGAACTGCAAACCCCACAAAAATTCAGATTCATGCCATTAAAATGTCTGCAACTAACTGTCTGGGTGAAAGGAAATCTAACATGGATAGAAAACAAGTTTCTTTTTAGGAAGCAAGAGCTCTTTATAACAATTATTTAGGCTATTAGAAAGCTAATCCTCACTGGGGGCAGCACAGCTCTGCCCTGGAGAGGTACTTCCAGCCCCATTCGCAGGTCACAGACAGTGTCCTGCCTCGTTTAATACACACTACAGTTGTCCCTAAGTTAGTCCTGAGGTGATAAACATTAAACCAATTTTCATGTTAATTTTATTATTCAGATTATCATTAAATGTGAAAGACGGAAATTCCCAGGCAGTAAAGACATGTAAAGGCAATTTGATTGCAAAGTTTATAAAGAAAAGCGACAATAATTTATCATAGATTTGTAGTTTGGGTTGGAAGGGATCTTTAAAGGTCACCTAGTCCACTACCCCTGCAATGATTTACGGTCAGTTGTACAAAAATCAAGACTGGCATGTGATGAAGAGCATGAATAACACAGGTAAATTTTTTTCATTTGCCTTCTTGTTTTCCCACCATACGGATACACCTGGTTCCCATTACCAACCCTTTCTTCCCAGCTGTGAAGGACGCAAACTTTCATTTTAAAACATATGCTGACAAACATCTTTAGGGAGCTAGTGTTTTAATAGTTACATCAATTACTCTTAATACTTGAGGAAATCACTTGAGTTGTCAAAATTAAAATTATATCTGTTATTGTAAATGCTCTTTAATCTAGTCCTCACTATCTGGGAAACACCGCAGAGATCACAAAAGTTAGCTACTGAGAAACATCTCAGCAACAATTTTCTGTTTCTGCTGCCTTCTTTTTCTTTACCTCTGAATCTAAGGGTGCATTCTATTTTCTTATTTTACTGTGGTAGTACAACTATTCAAACCTTTCTTTTAAAAAATACTGGCACTAGAAAAATGAGGCACTATCTTAAGGTTAATTAGTGGAAAATTTTGCATCAAGGAAGCTGTCTGTGAAATTAGTTACTTTTCCTCAAAATTAAATGAAGCACTCATTAAAAAAATAATTAGTATGTACAACAATCTCTTGAAAGCCTATCTCCTGCTATAGGACAGACATTTCTATTGGGCAGCAATCTGGACTGCATTATAAAACACTATTATACATGAACAGATGGAAATCATAAAATGATATTTAGCTACAGATTTCCTGTCAGAAACTTATATAAAAAGAAGGGGAGGAAATATGTTCAACATTTTCTATTAGCCAACATCAAATCACTGAAAAAAATCAGAGGAATCCATGTAATGCCTGTGACACAGCAACTTATTTTTAACCCATATTTTTTCAAGTCCCTTGCATATAAAGATAGGCATAAATAAGACTATATTTTCACCTTTAAGCAGACAACATAGGATCAAAACCAATAAAGTAGCCACCAAAGAACTTTCATGACAATGCATTTCAGCTGCAGTCAAAAATTAAGACTTCTCAGGTTTGAATTCTTACTTCTGGCTGAACATCTGTGGAAGTCAGTCAAGCCCTACAGAGCTTCACAGGTTTGTCTGAAGGGCTGATTATAGGATCAAGGACCAGAAACATATTAAACTTTCCCATTATAAGCTGTAATGAACTGTCTTAGCTAGAATAGCAAACACATTGTTTATTTCATTCAGATGTGAAAGTTACTCCAGTTGCAAAGATCAAGGTGCATAACACCAACTTACTATGAAAATAAACTGCTCCCTTAGTTTAAGGGCAAAGTATTATCAGCTGTTGCAATCAATACAACTACTTTGAAATACAGTCTTGTCTTGGATTACACTTAATGAGAACCTTTTGCTTCATTGCCAGGACTTTAAAACCCAGTAAATATTAATGCAATTAAAGCGCAATACAGACATCATTATAGAAAGGTTATAGTAAAAATCCAATGTCAGAATAACAGTTGCTGAACATGCCATCCAAGAGGAATGTGGGGGTAAAGGAGGTAAGATACAGAGTGAAGGGTGAGGCACTCCTTGAAGTACCTAGCATACTTCGTTAAATAGATTGGGTTCAGTTTATTGTTCAATATAAATCAGTCATCGGAGTTGTATTCCACAACTGATAAATTGATAAAGCTACCTGAAAACTAGCAAATCTCCAAAATATTTCATCAAGACTTCAGAACACATTAAGTACTACACAAACGTTTCCTTTAGCAAGTCAATAGTAGCATAAGTTTTTTAGTCTGTACATAGACTGAATTCGCTATTTTCTTCCTAGACTCGCCAGTGAAAGCTTTGAACGCTATTTTCCCACACATTCAGCTTCTTTTATTTCACCTCCCTTTCTGCACGAATGCAATACAAGCTGAGAAGCATACAGACTTACTCCTGTTTCAATGGTCTTAAAGACAAACCAATCTTCAAGATCACTGATGACCTCCAAAAGGATTTAAATAACGGAGGGCCTTACTATTAATTACTCCAAACTAACAACAGTTAGGGCTTCAAGCACATCCAAGCCAACATTCTTAATTCCCCAATCAATGTGGTGAATTCAGGATGTCAAAGTACATTAAACATGGGAGGAAGGAGAGAAATTGGAAAGAAAAAATAACGTCCAATTTGTCTATCAATTAGAAAATGCTGTATTATTCCATCCTCAACTAAAGAGCAAACTTTGTACGTAGAATTTCTTATTTGTACATACAGACACATACAGTTGCACAGAAGTTCAAAAAGCCTAGGTTATTTTGGTGAGAGCTGGGAATAGAGTCTACACAGAAAGTAAACCTGGCAGCACACAGCTATCTTGAGCTTACCATTGGGAAGGGCATCAGAATTCTGCAATATATGTTTGGATACGGTTAATAATGCTAGTCATTTATAATTAACAGTGTTTTCCTTTCATTTTATATTATGTAGCTGAATAACAACTCTCCTGTTAACCCAAACAAGAGAGGAGTCTTAGGCTTTATTGGAAACCACCATTAAAACACAACCGTAGTTCTAGCAAGTGAAGTTAATGAAAAAAAAAAAAAAAACAGCCAGAAAACCACTAAAAAAGGTGGGAAATGATCCCAGACAGCAGAAAAATAGACCCCCATATAGAATGAAAGAACGGCAGACACCCTGAGCTCTAACCAGGGGCACTGAAGGTAAAGAAACAGTGCTAGTTCCATACAAAAAAACCCAGGAGTTTCAGAAGCTTTTAAAGTTTTTTTAGGTAGCTTTTAACATGCTTGAATGAGAACAGTCTGAGGCCAGGAAGCAGTGACAGGCCTGAGGATCCCATCTTCCAACCATCGGGCTTATGCAATCAACTGCCTCAGCCTTTTTTCTGCGGTTGCTTTATCAAAGAATGAACACAAATACTTGTTTATAAAGCCTCAGGAATTTGAGGGGGAATGGACATTTGGCTTTCTCTATACAGAAGAATGATAGTCTTCATCTATCTTTTTATATGTAAGGCAGTTGAGATAACATTAGGTCTTGTCTTAATGGATTTTGGTTTAGTATCTTCCAACTCAGAGGTAATATAACATGACATACAAAAGGCTCGTGAAGCAGGCTGAAAACACTGGGGACATCACTTTAGCTCCCCTTAAACTCCCTCCAAGCACAAACTTCTGCTCTACAGAATGTAACTGTTTCTATAAAAATAATCAAGACATTTCTTTGCCCATTTATTAGAGACTGAAAAAAGAACCAAGTATACAGAGCCACTGATCTGTTCAGAGAAAGTACACTGGTATTCAGCAATATATCAAAGTGAGGAACCAGAGGATCTTTCAATACACTTGGTATTTGTGCTGGCGGACCAAAGTAAACAAGTTTTTTGATTGCAGACCTGTAAACTAAAGGGAAGGAATATAACATCCAACTCCTTTCTTCTCAAAGCACTGCCACTGGGAAGACAGAGCATTTACTTCTTCTTGGGGAAAAAAAGATACAGTACCCAGTTATAGTACCTCCTGAAAAAACCCACCCCAAAACAAAAAAAAACCCACCCAAAATAATTCCCTGCCACCAACATAAAAAACTGCATACCAGTACACAATTATACAAAGTACTTTGTAATAAAGCCCACAGTTGTGAGTTTTCAGCTATGATGGCCCTATTTGTGTTCTATCCACAGGTATTGGTGTCTCCTCAAACACACCTCGTCTGCCTTCACTGCCTTCATGTCAAGCACCAACCCTTTAGCTCTTCAGCTTCCAGTGTCAAACCTCCCCAGTATTCCCTAAACTCCCCTCCTTCTTATTAAGCATGCTGAAGCTCCTACTCCCCTGTCTTAAATACTCCCAAATGTTAAGACACATCCAAGTTGCTTTGCCTAGTTTCCATCCACAATTAAAAACAAAGCAACTGGAATAAAGAAGCTAAACACTTATGGATAGAAACTTTCTTCTTATCTAAGAAAATCCACACTTCATCTATTGATGCAGAAGCAGTCCCCAGATTATGATAATGCCAGTCGCAAGACAACTCCCCTGAACAAACACACCTACAGAAAAGAAACAAGAATTATGCATTTTGCAGCTAAAAGAAGAGTTTTGTTCTTTGCATTTCACAAATTCTGTCCCATAGCAAACACTTGCTGCCTCAGCTGCAATTTTGAAATGTTTTATTAGAGATTTATCTTCAGGAATACATGGATGCTTCCTGGAAAGATTTCACTTTCACTCTGAAGAAGCTGTGAACGCTAGACAAACAAAAATCACTTGGAAATCTTTATTATTAAGCTCTCTTACATATATCAAGGTCTGGGTAATCACTACACTGTGACAAATTGAACTATTGGGTTTTTTTCCAGTTGTTTTTGTTTTCTGCTCCATGCTATATTTTTAGACATTTATATCCCAACCCAAGTTAGTCATATGCATTTTTTATGCCTGTATTTTTCTAAAAAAGAATAAAAACAACAACAACAAAAAAAAGGAAAATTCTCATACAGGATAAATAAACACTGGTATAGCAAGCATGGTAATGACTAACACATAGACTAGATGCTTGAAACTGTTACTTCAATCATAGTTTCCCTATTCAGCTGTTCTGTAAAATGAAACCAACCCTTGACTGACAAAACAATAAAAAAAAAGTCAAATTAAAAGAATTTTTCAAGCTCCAGATATGTAACATTCTGCTGCTCATACTGGTGGTGTATAATTATGCAGAACAGATATAGCATATTTATGCAAATGAAACTTACGCTAAGGGATCAATTTCTCCATCCTTGAAGTACAGAGATCCAGTGGAATATCTAATGACACCAGAATCAGAACATCCCCTGAGTGCAAAAAAATTTTGCCAGTAAAAAAATTTAATAATGCTCATGTATATTTGAAAGAATGAATTAAAGACACTAGACTTCTGATTTCAAAGCGCAAATACTCCATCACTTTTCCTTCTCTCACCATGAGAGTCCATTGTCAATACCTACTTTGGAAGCAGCATTACACATCGGCTTGCAATGCTCTTCCCAGCACTGTCTGAATTTTTAGATTACTCAGACCCTTCAGAGGTTCACCACAGTGAATTGCTAATTCATTCCTTTTCAGAAAGAACCTGGACTGTCAGAACATTGCAGTTCCTCCTTGAAACAAAATCTTCACATTACACACCATCATATTCTCATTATGCAACTGCAGCTACTATGTACATGTACTATGTACAATGGTTCGTAAACCAGTCAAACCCTCTGTAAAATCAAAACCAGTAACTGTCTTTACAAGGCTGCTCATTAAACTTGTGACATTAAACATTAAACATTTGCTACTAGAGTGTCTGCTTCTATCAAAGCATTTGTAGGAAAGGTGACAGCAGATATACATACTTTTGTTTGGCTTGCCTAAAATTCCAGATGTCAGTGCAATATTTGTTTGCTCCTTTGGACACTTGGTTACTGTACAGAAGAGCTCAGATAGACACAGCAGAGGCTGGGAAGTACCATTCCATCCCAGGAATGAGGAACGGGCCATGTGTCAGCCCTACCTCCCATCTCAGCCTCCTAACACTCCTGTTGGTGGCTTAAGCCAGTATGGTAAACCATAAACCAGTGACAAACTTTCAACAAAGACACAGCTGTGAGCTGAAGGAAACTAGGACACATGCACTTTTTCAACAGCTGCATCAAAATACAGCAAAATTCATCTATCAGGCCCAAAGAATGACTCTCAGTTTGATCCTCTCGTGATTTTTGCTTCATGTGGGAAGCAACGCCATGGGTGAAGAGAAAGTTCTGAGAGAAAGGCATTGTGCCAAAACTGCCTGGCGCTATGGAAATGTCATAGCCATTCGGACTGGAAAAAAAGAAGTTTGGGATGGCAAAAGCCAGATCAGTATTTGTTTTGCACAAAGGCAATCAAGAGAAATTTTTGAAGTTTTCTCAGTAAATCCATGGGCTCTAAATCAAACAATTCACAAAAACGAAGTCACCATATATAGATGAAGATTACCAAGAGAAAGTAGTCTTCGTTTTGCTGTTACCAGTATTAGTTTTTTCCTGCTGCTGTCCTACAGCTGTACACACAGACAAGTTTCTTTTTCAAAAGAAATCAAGTTGTGCGAGCTTACTGCAGAGTAAAAGGTGCAGCCTGAAGCGCAGTGTTTTAACACCGATAATGGATGATTTATCTCAGTGAGAAGCCGACAGAAAACAGTGAGAACCTGTTGGAACGAAGATCATGACAGAATTGCTTCATACAGTCTGCATATGATTTTTATGACAATTAAACACTGGGAGACAGTTGGACTACTACATTAACTGATACCTGATTCTAGTCATATTGGAACCGCGTTGATATTCCAAAGCAGCCCAAAAGAACCATTACGGACACAATTGGCAGCAACAGATGAAAGATGCTGTCACAGAAGCACTAACAACCCAAGCCTGTGCTTCAAATGACTTGCTAAACACCATTCAGGAATCCAACAGATAACACAGTCCATTTATACAGCTGATATTTCCCTCATAATCCAGTTCTTACAATATGCCAGAAAGCATACAACGCCCTGTAGCCTTGCTCTGTTTGCACTGAAAAATGAGAAAAGCACATTTTAGCTTCTTCTGAAAGATTGAAGTGGGGAGACAGATGCAGAGCATGCTCTTCTCTTTTAAAAATAAACAACAGTAATTAAGAAAGCAAAGTATCAATGTGGTATGTTGGGGTTTTTTTCCTTAGTCCAACCTCTTTTTCCTATATTCTCATCCTTCTCATTTTTCATCTTTCCATTCTACTTTCCTGTGCAATGCCACATCATCTTCTGGCCCAAATATTCTATTCTCACAGTGGGAACCAACACACATTTCTCTTACTGCAAAATCTCCACCTGGCAGGAGCTTCTTTTCCCCCTGATTCCAGAAAGGTGAATGCTAACTTTTAGGTTGTCAATTAATAAAACAATGAAATACACGACACTCTTAGAATAGGAAGCAAAAGAAAAACAACACACCACACACCACAAACCAACACAAAGCCCAAACAAAAACCAAAAAGAGGCAAATAATAATAATAATAACTATATAGTCAAAACAGGTTGCCTGTGACTGACATTTTCTTTTTCTGTTGAAGTGTCACACATTATTTTCTTATGCTTCCTTTCAGAATTTTGTTTTACTATCAACTTTAAGCTGATTATACTTCCACTTTAACACTGGAGAAAGGAGAAAAAAAGACAAGAAAAGGAAAATACCAACAAAATACCTGCTTCCTTTAGACTTTGAGACAAAAATCTTTAAAGATGTTTATAAGCACTTGTTATTCTCCGGTTGCAAAGATGAAGTGGTACCAAACTAGCAGAAAAGAATTATCACTCCATGAATAGCTAAAAATGGCAAGTAATCATCTAAATTAAAAAGGTTGAGAAAGATTAGGGAAAGTTCATATAAGATTTATGTCCAGAGAGCAAGCAATAGGAATGACTTATAAAATATCCATCTATAAAACATCTTAAAAGAACATTTAATACAGAGTTTGTAGAAGGGACAGTTAATACCAGTTTTCACTGTGACAGTAGCTTGTAGTTTAAACTAGCCGTTAAATTTGTGTTAAGAGACATGCACACACTAAAAATTAAATTTAAGTCCTGCCCTTTTCCAAATGCTAAGAACAAGTGCTTGATTAACATTATGTAAATGTACTCCTATTTTGATCATGACCAAGCAGAAAATGTTCATTAAGATGCAAACACAATATGCTGAGAAAGTGTCAGTCCACTTCTTTTGCAAATTATTCATTAGGAGTCAGGCACTACATTAACACAATTAAATTTCTATGACAATAAATACACACAGATCCAAAGATTAACGCGGGATGAAATGATGGGAACACTTGCATTTTGAGACCAACTTTAATATACTGCTACATAAAGTTTCACAACTCATGATGGTCTGATCTGCATGTGTATTCAATGGCTAGATTTTTTTGGCTTTTCCCCAGGAGTGCTATTAATTTAGTCAAAAGTTTGCAAAACATTTTGATAAAAACTGCTGCATATTTAGTTTTTATACAATAAACAGTAAAACTACTACTGCTACAGTTAGACAGTTATAGTCTGATGTTTATACTGCACTGGAAAATAGAAACCAAAACTAGTGAATAAGCTTATAAAGACTAAATAGAAAATGTGCTTTTTCATAGCTTTAAATGAACATTAAAAGAAGAGAATAAATGCCAGTCATGGAACAGGTATTTCAAAGTAACAGCAAAATTAATAGAGTTTCTGGTTTTAAGTTACTTCTTGCAAAAATCTTCACAGGTGTGATCAGAGAAGCTATTTAACACATCAAAGGAATCTACACGGGTGCTTTTAAAGCAGCTCCACAAGGATGGCACCAAGTTTTCATGGTTGGCTGGGCCTCAGATCAACTCAACATACAGAAGCAATTCCTTCCCTGCTCCTTCCTCCAGCTACACTCCCAGATGCCACAACTGGCAGAGCAGTTAGAGGGAATGTACCTGGCAAGAACTTTATTCTTTGCAAAACTAATTTCCGTGTGAGTTTCTGATAGCTCACGGTACTTGATTGCCCAACTCTGTTCCTAAAAATGTCTCTCCAAATCTACAGTGATTTCTTCCCCCCCTTTGGAGTACCACAAAGGGCTGGAATGTTGCAACAGAGCTGCTCTTTCCTCCCCAGAATCTGCTCTTCTTTCTCCTCTTCCACTTCTGGTGAGAGGCAAACAACCCACCACGGTGTAATAACTAAATTTAGAAATGAGTGCAACTATTTACTAAATGAATATTGGCCTCAAAGCTTAAATTCCTAGCAAGGAGAGTGTTTTTAATGTTGAACAGGGACTATTTCATAGAAATAGTGAGAAAGAGTAACACAGCTGATGCCAAGAAAATTTCATTGCATTTATCTATAGCTATTCGGTTCTGAGCTGGTATACTCCTAAAATGAAATACCCTTCTCTATGAAAGATTTTGAAAAGTAGAGAAAAAAAAGGAAGTATTTCTAAAAAGAACCTAACTAGTAGTATACAATTGTCCTTAACTTGACCATTGTGTCTAGAGCATTTTAGAGCCAAGTGCTGCTTTCTTGTATCTTAGGAGTTTCTGGAAGGACCATGACGGCCACATCTGCCATGAAACCTGCACAGTCCCAGAATTTATGGATTTAATATCCCAAAAATCCTTTGAGATTGGAAGATGTATCTTTATTTTATAAACAAGGAAGCATAGCACAAAGAAGCTGTTTGCGCATGCGTACGCACACACCCCAGAATTTAAAGCTAGGCTGTGTAAATCCTGGGCTCAGACCTTAATCGTAGCATCAATTTGACTTGTCACAGTTCTCTGCAGCTCTGACTGATCCAAAGAAGCTGCTGATATTTCAAGGCGGGTGTCTTGCAATCTTATTCAAGTTTGTTTCTCAGAACAAGACCTTCAGCTGCACACCAGAATGCACATTTTATTTTCTACTTCTTCACCAGAATGTTTTGTCAAACAGCTAGATAAGATTTATTTTGCTGCAGTATCACCTTATGCCCTGTTTTGCTACTAATGCAGCTCTCTAATATGCATAAAATTACCTGTATGGGCACTTGACACTGAAGTAGCTGGATTAAAAGGACACATTGTACTACATCTGAATCTTGCATGCAGCAGAGAGTCAAGATAGCAGTGAAGCTGACACTCGCTGCAGATAATTCAATTACATTACTGCATAAAGCGCAATACCTTATCAAAATCAGTTAAGTCACTGGTGTCCTTTGAGGATGACAGCAGGCATCACACAACTCTCAGAAAAAAAATTCTGTCATCAAAAGTTTACCTTTCTCTACTCATTTATCTTGTGCACTTCAAGTTACACAAAAAGATATACGTGAGGAAAAAAATAAAAATGGGTGAGCAAGTGTTCAGTCTCTGAAGTGTCAGGTCTGACAAGAAGTGACACTTTCCAAACTAATTACAGTTTTCGAGAATTGTGCTTAGTTAAACTTAACTATACTAATTAGGCCCCTTGAGAGAAAAAGGATAGCTGGCTTTGAAAGATTCTATTAGCATGGGACCAAGTTGCTAGTACCTGTATAGAGACAACGTGGCATATGTGAAGGGTTAGCAGGGGGGAAAAAAGCGACAAAAATCAGTGTCTCTACCAACTATAAGGTTTATTCAATCAAATGTTAAATTTCAGTTATCAAGACTTGTCTTACCCAGACGTCTTGTAATAAGCCCCAAGATATTAGTGGTATGGTACTACGTTGCAATTAGATGTTTATTCATCAATTCTTTGAGAATTCGTCCTTGTATTTTAGTTCCACCAACATGGTTTCCACATGGACAAAGAGAGTACCAGACTGAATAAAATACATGTTGTAACTATACATACACAAAATTAATGTACTTTGATGTACTTTTCTGAGTGTCCCTTGAGACTTGCAAGCTTTAGTTACTGCTCTAGCAAGGTCTCCTACCATGTGATGTCTGTTGCTCTTTATCAGAAAAGATTTAGTAGAGTGGTTCAGCTGTTTGAAAGCTAGGTGAAAGAAGTTCTGGCAGATTCATCCAAGATATATGCTCTATCCCCCCCAACACAAGTAGTAATTGTGTAATGACTTTTTGAAGATATTATTAATTAAGGTGGATGTGACTATTAAAGATGAATATATGGGAAAAGGGCATCCTTCTCTTTGATAGTAAATTAATACACAATATTTATTCAGCCTGTTAAAAAAGGGTGCTTTATTTCCCTAAAAGAAGTCCTTCTAAAGTGAAAGTCATGCCAAAATTGCAAAGGAGAATGTCAGCAGTGTTAGCCTCAAACACAGATGCAGTGCTACATTAAGAACCTGGCTATATTCCTCAGCTCGCTCTGTGGATGGCAGCTAGTTTTGCACAGGTAGGTTTGCTGCCCTTTGTAAGCACCCTGCCTGTTAGAATGAGCTCGTTACTGCTTTGGATTTCCACCTTGACACTCAATGTTAAATTTTATCTTAAAAATACTTCCTTCACTTCTTTGTGCTTTTGGAAACAAAAATAATTCTTTGCATCTTGCAGTTTCCATGACCAATATTATTATCTATCCTTTCTATCACATACACATTGTGGGTTTTTTACTTGGAGGCATTGGGTAAACTTATATTCTGAACATTAAACATTAGATTCATAGGAGAAACAACTTACATGCCACTGTATATTTACCCTTCACAGAATTAAAAGCCAATTTAATTTTAATAAAAAATTTGAAACATACCTAATACTGACCAGAGTTTATAATCAATCAGTAGGTTTCACTTGCTGAGCTACAATAAGAAACCATCCAACCATAATCTAACCTATCCAATGAAATATAAAATATTAACTAATCGAGTTTTAAAAGATGAAATCATTGAAGTTTACAGTTCTAGAAATACATGCTTTCTCTCAAACTCTGTATTTTTTCATTCAGGATACTCCAAAGATAGAACTCAGGAAGATAACCCACTCCAGGCATTGAAGGGAATGTGGAAGCTGGGAACCGGTGAGGAGCTGTGTAACTCATAGCGCTCTCAAACAATTACTGCTCTAAGAACTTGATAATCTAAACTATTGTTATGAAACTACATGCCCAAAAGTGGATTTTTCTCCTAACATCCTAATAATTATAGAAGTGTAGAGGTTTATGACAGGTTTCCCTATTTTCAGCTTTTTCTACAATCCTGATAAGAAACATTTACAATAGGAATCAATAGTCCCACAGCAGACCCAATCAATGAGATCAAGAACTATAATTTATCTACCTGAGAATTACCTTCTGTACCTGGCAGTCTGCACATAATTACCCATTTGTTGTTTAAAACAAATACAGAGTTGCTGTAATGGATGCCATCAATCAGCACACAGCCTCTGTCTATGCAAATCAGCCCCAGCTGACTTCTAAATATTATAGACATATTATTTACATTAATGCTTTTATTAAGGATTTAATGGTATTTAAAATGCACTATACCAACAAACCAGCACAACTAATATGGTTGGAAATACTGCTGTAAACTGCACTGAGTTCTTCTGGCAGCAAAAAGCAGCTGAGCTGGTAATGTTGATGTGAAAACCCGGCTTCAATTCACCACTACTCTCAATAGAAAATATTGTTATGACTACTTTGCTGAACATATTAAAGTAACGGAAGATACCCCAAGGAAAACAGTGCCTGTCAATTTATTCTGGAATTTCATTAAAATTTATAGTAAAACAAAACGTCTCCTCAATTTGTGCAAGAAAGATAGCCACCTAATTTAACTTTATAATCCAAAACTGTATTAAGAATGTAAGTGTTACTCCATACCAAATATGATCTGAATGTTCTTATTCATCTCTTCTCCCTTCACGTGAATGGAAACAAGGGTAAATATTTCCATTTATATTCTAGAATACATTTTTAGAAGAACTTTAATTTTTTTCACTTTTCCTGGGCAAATCAATTCTGAATATGTCAGCAGGAAAAGCTGACATTCTAACTCTTAAATTGAAAAGAATTCTAGATTTTACATACGTCACAGAAAACAATGACAGAAAGTTGCAATAGGAGTCAGGGGTAATAGGCTACTCATCTATTTGCAGCAAATATCCAGAGTATCCATTTCATAAATATGTTCAAACCCAAGCACTTAGCCACTGACCAAGCAGTTCCCTACCAGGGATTTCCTGTTCACCATTGCAATAAAATGGTATTTATAGTCATAAATTGGAGTTGATTCTGTCTTCCTTGTTTTCCATTATATTTTGGGATTTTTTCCCCAGAGATATTTTCAATGATTTCTTGAAAGATTTTTTTTTTTTTGTTTCCCTTGTGTCATATTGTTTTTTACGAATAGATGCACCAGAGATGTTCCTGTGTTACAAGATGGGATGGGGGACCTTTTTCCACATACTTCCCCTGGAGACCAAGGGAATCAGTTCATACGATATTAAAAACAATAGTCAGTAATGTGATATCTAAAGGAAATGCAGAGAAATAATTTAAAAAATGTAGTAAGTTTCCTCCAAGGGAGGTAAAGTGTCCTTTCAGTCAGGGTCATTCCCGTTACTAATATATTAAAGCTGAATATTAAAACAAAACCCTTGTCTTACAAATGCAGACATTATTTACATCAGGCTATTTCCAGATATTTTTTTTTTGTATCTTTATTCTTGCAACCAAATGTTGAGAGCCATTCTTTGCTATCACTACACTAAATCAGATGAAAACAGAGTAACATTTGACTGCAAATACAGAGGAAAACCTGAGTTAAGTATACATTGGAACATCTTCAGGATCACTAGCACCAGTAATGAAAAACAAAATACATTTACTATCCAGATGAACATACAGCTCTCAGCAGCACACTTTTACAGGTCAATGGGTTTTCTATAGAGCTGGTGCTGAGAAATATTTCTAAAGTACCTTCTCAAATACGCTTGTCTAAGTCTGTACGTCCAACTGCACAAGTAAGCTGTCAGGCCATAAATAAAGCAGACTACATGGCAAGCTATTTACTTGTTTCCTAAGACACTGTTTATACTGTTGCATTCGCTTTTAAAGTGCTGTATCTGTAAAGGCATTTCAGGTTTTGTATGTAAGGAAGTACTATACAAAGTATCAACAGTTACATTGGCTCTTTTCCTCTTTTAATGGCAGTCGAGGTATTCACAGACCTTACAAAGTTTTAAGGCTTGAAAAAAGACTGATGTTTGGGTTTGAGGGTCTTGGGGTGTGGGTGTGATACCAAGGATGCATAAAGAATCTGTGAATATAATTTTCAGCAGCTGCAAATTCCAGATACAATCCCTATACTCTTCTATTTTTACTACTGTAAAACTGAAGCCTTATTTATCAATAGAAGTGTAGAACTTCAAATATTTTCAGAGGCTTAAAAATAGTACAATTCTAATCATAAGTAACTGCAAGAGATACTACCAGTTGCATGATGCAAAAAACCAAGAACTAAGGAAAACCTGTTCAAGCCAGAAAAATGTAAGATGGAAGTGATCTCAGTAAGCAAGGAGGCTAAAAAAATTTACTAATTCATATAGCTCAGATCAATGTATAAAGACTCAGAAATAGTAAGATTCAGGCTCTCATGAAAACCAGAATTGTCTTAATTAAGCAGGCTGCTAGTGTGTCCAGATATATATCAATATACGCCCCATAAAGTCAGTCTTTGGGTATATGAAATGTCAGGTCATCAAATACTAAGCAATTCCAAGAGTAAACTTGTAAATAACGCAAAATATAGAGCATGTTAGGCTAGCAAGCCCAATTACAAGCAGTTTCACTTGGAAATGCTGATTAAAGCAAAATGTCAGGCATAAAGTACATAAAGAAAATGTGTGCTATAGTAATCAAGCCTAAAGATGACAAAGATGGATGCCTGCAGTTTCGTTCAAATCCTCAAAGAAAAGCTGTAATCATTTGGCCAGCTGGAAACAAATATATTTTCCTGGCTACCCAGGCAATCCAAAGAACAAGCAGTAAATCTTACAACTCAGACTGCAGTTCACCTTCACAAATGAAGGCCTTATGCCTTCAAATCAAATTGCATTTACCAATCCAGCTAATTTCTAAAACTGCTTCAACCTTCTGCCCAAAACCATCATTGTCTTTAGCGAAACTAAAGTGCATGTCAGCTAGCTTCCTGGCTCCCTATCTTTTTTAGATACCGGGAAGACAAAGAACGTTCAGCAAATAGATGGAGAATGAAGTACTAGGAGAGCATCTCTGCTGACTTGCCAAGGAACAGTCACTATGGAAGATACAGATGTCTGTGATAACGCAGAGAAATGTACGAAACCATTCCATAAACAACGTAACAGGGACTATGGAATAACCTACATCTAATGCTGAAGTGAAAACATAGTATAACAATTAAGACTCTTTCCCAAGTCCTGATCTTCCGTCTTTTATGAAGTCTCAATTCCAGTGACTTCCAACATGCCAACTTAAGACAAAGGAAAAATAAAAATAAACATCAATCCTTATTACTTTGCTGTCCCCTTTATTTACCATTCTTTACTCTTCATCAGAGCTCCTATACAATGAGATAAACACACCTTCAACCATACTTTCATTAATAGTGTAACTGTACACCGTAATGAGGAGGGGAAAACTAATCTTAGAGAGCATACATACCTAAACTAAGTTACTTTTGGGGTATATTTTTTCATCTTCTTCCTGCTACCCCTACAGTGAGATCAGCTTCATAACTTCCTGTTCCAATGGCCAGCAGCACTTCAGAAACTAGCTTCTCTCTATGCCAAAGCATCTATTTTCAGAGAAATAAAGGAGAGAAACAGAAACACTCCCCACCAATATACAGGTATTTAAGCAATATTCACATTCTCCACTGCTCTTTCTGTCCTTATGCTTCCCAGTACCACTTTTGCTACATGGTAAACCAAATCTCTGATTCAGTTTACCTCTGTAACCCACAAAGATTATACAGAATTTGGAAGAAGCGGTAAGGGAAGGAGGAGCAGGGTATGCCTAAGTCATCATTGCTGCCAGAAATAACGCATGTCAAAGTACATCCCTAAGACACCTAGAACATTGAGGAATGAATAAATAATATGTCTGGATGCTAGCCTGCCTTTCAGAAAAGCAACACTCTTCTCAAACCCGCTTTGCTCTCAGTGTAATATTAAACGTAACTTGTGGAATACCTGAAAAGAAATATAAGACCAATTAAGATGTCTTTAAAAAGCTAATCAAAAAACACCCCAGCAAACAGCCAACAAAACAAAACACCAAAATCACATGATTTTCCAACAAGATGTTCTATATTTCAGTGTAACATGACTCAGCTTTCAGGAAAAAGCCTTACCAAAACATAACAACTATTACATGACATAAGTGACAAACGTTTTAATGGAAAAGTAAGTAGATTTAAGTTATGTATTTCAAGATGTTTGTAGCATTACTTCCTAAAATTAGAAATTCTGAAGCAGTAACACACAGCTAAAGCAATTTTGCAAGCTACACTTAGTTATCCTAATAGAAAAAAAACTCTGCTCAGTGTTCCAGAAAGGGAGGAGAGCTCAGTTAGACAGCGCATTCACCAACAATACGCCCCAGGAGTTTAATTCTTGGACCTCTGCATATAAGTGAGATAGACATCTAACTGTACTGGTTGAAGATACTGCTAATAGCTCTGCTTCCAAGCATATGACTGACTATTTCCACTCACTAGTATAGGACTAGTCACATTTAAAATTATTTATTATCAGAAATCTTAGGTTTCTGGGGCTTTCTTTTTCATTTGTTTAGGGCGCACTATTTTTTTAAAAAAATACTTGTATGATGGAGATATTCGTATACCCTGTGCATCAAAGAAGTATTCATAATATCCCCAAAAATGTTTGAAGACATCTCTATGAATACACTGTATAACTGCTAAACATTTTGCTTGTAAAATCAGTATCATTTTGTCTATCACTGCCAAAGCAGAGACTGCTTTCAAACAAACCAACCCATCAATTTGCTGTCATAAATACTGCTTATGTAAACAGCAAGGCCAAAATTCACAAACATAAAAATCAGAAGTGCTGTGCCTTTGTCTAGTAAACACGTAGGCCAGCACCTACTGACTCACTGAAGTGAAAACAATTATAGACTTGAAAAATCATGTAACTTAACTCCTAATTAATAAAGGAAATAATCAAGTTATATCTGCACAATCCTAATATGCAAGCACTTACTTCTATAGAAATTTCTTAGACTTGTTTTCCTCAGGTCATAGGATGATGTTCACCTAAAAATCCTGTAGCGTACAGTTCTTGACTGCTGACCTCTATCAGCCATTACTCAGTTTAAGTATTATGTGAGCTCTCCTAAACAACCTCAGGCAAGGTCAGGTGAGTTAGCTCTTATCAGCCTTTATCATCTGTTTAAACTACAACCTAAAGCAGGCAAGGAAGCATACACAGAATCTCCTTTTTTCAGCAAAACAGTGAGGGCAGCAATCTCCACCTGGGCAGCAGCATTAACTTAATTAATAAGCACAGCTAGATGCAGAGAAGGACCTCTGCCCCAGGCCTTGGGCATCTTCTCCATTAGCTACATAAGCACCCAAGACTGTTTCGTTTCACAGTGCAAAAACACCTGGCTGGGAGTCTCAGTACGACAGAAAGGTTTGAAAGGTCCAGGTGCATAATGAGAAGCAATGTGTGTCCGTGCTTAAAGAAAAGCGCATCTTTTCAGCTCTCATCCATTCCTTCTGAGCGTCGCTATTGATCATAGGTATTCAGTCACCTTTCTCAGGACAGAGCTGACTTTCCCCTTTTTCTAATTCAGAGCTATAAAGCTATGACTGCCTTGTGATCTACCTTGTATTCCAGCAGACTTTGTATTCTACTTTCAATAGTAGAGCTTCTCAGTGACACCTACTGACACACACAACACCCTGGTCTCTTCCCCTGTGTGAAAGCACTGAGAATTTAAAATAGCATCTGGCTAATTTATATGCATAAGGCACTTACGTGGACCACATACCTATATACTACCTATTGCTTCTTCTCTGCCCCCACATCATTACACCTCATTGAAATAGAAAAACTGCTTTCAAGACAGGGTTCTAGCTCTTTTGACTGGTTGCCCACATAAGAATGTCTATCCCTGTTACAGTAGGTGCAACTAGAATATACGCTTTATCCTATACAAACACACCACAAAGTCCTAAATACAGTACAGTGTGTACGAATCAACACTATAGTCAGTGATACTCCATGATGCTCAGTGTTGGGTCATGTCAAGCACAACTGAGAAATTTACACTAAGGTTTAAACTAGACACAAAAACCTAGCTGACAAGTGCCTTTATGTTATACTAACACTCCCAATATTTAAGCTATTTTCTTGTATTTATTCTGTATTAAATAGGAACTAGTTTCTCTTCCAAACGCTAAAACTTCCAGATCTCAAACTCCTCTTCTTTTGTCGCCTTTTTTGCTCACAAAAACTTACTATATCCTTAGCTACTATAAAGGAATGCCACAAATGTTGAATAATCATACTAATACTAATGGAAAAAAAGTTTTGTGTTAAGGAATTGTTTTTTGTATTATTCTGGTTTAAATCTAAACTATACAGAATGTAGACAAACAATGAGAAAGCAATCTAACCTCCTGTGCAATCTGAAAAGGTAATTAGGGAAATACATTCTGAATTAAGTTAAAGAGATATTATTTCTAAGGTAAAAAAGCCACCCAAAACTAACTGAACAAATCACAGTAAGCAAGAAACTGTTTCACCTGAACACCCATTTACTAAATTGCATTGAGGGAGAAAATATAATCACAGTGAATTGATTATGCAATTAGGATATGATTATGTTACGTTTTCCCTCTTGGTACAATATACATTTATGTGAATTTTAAGCAATATTCCACAGGTAATGCAAGTTACACTTTTTTTATATATATCTTTAGTAGAAATATCACCAAAAAACCCCAGGAGTTATGAGTGCACATTTAATGCCTGACTATAGCAGATTATTTCAAATACAACTGTGAGAAGGGATAAACTGTATAGATCATTGCTATCACATCTTAGTGAACTCCTGCTTGTTTTAATTTATTTGTATGGTACATATTTTAAATAGCTGAAATTCACAAGACTGCTGAAAACTTAATAGTTAGAAATGTAGCAACAAAGGAAGACCACAAAAGCGGAGGTGAGAGGATGAGTTGGTGTTTGTTTTTTTTGAGGTTTTACTAGTAAGAAATACACAAACTTGTTATTGTTAGTAAGACTGTTTGGTCTGCAGGCAGACTTAAATGCCTGTTTTCCTCATTTCTTTGCTTCTAAAAGCACAGATTTGTAAAGTCCTAAAACAGAAATAAAACAAGATATCTAACCCAGATGCCAGAGTAATATGAAATATAGTAAAGTATTTTCAAAGATCTGAAAAGCACACTTCACATTTTCAATCTCTGCTCTTGAAAGAGAGGGGAAAATAATCTGGCAGACAGTTTTCAGGATAACTATTTTGTATTGTCCTCCCTTCCAAATGCACTTAATAAATATCTGCTCACAAGTCTTTCTTTCCTGTACTAATTAAAACCACTGTCTAGACTAGTCAGGGAATGCTTAAACACTTTTAAGCTGAATTGTGATTATCTTCACCTCTTTCTCCTGTTTTTTTTCCTTGGACAATCTTTATTTAAACTGATACAACATAACACCAGAGCTATGAAGCATTAAGTTTTTTATAAAGGAGATGCTACGTCACAGCACAATGTGTTCTTAAGTGATCCTAACATAACATATAGCACAATTAGTTACAATGGTTTAACTAGCAGTTTTGAGTCTTTGCCCAGAAAGTTGGAAGCTTCATTCAGTATCTTCCACCAGGATGTAAGCTCGGATGGGCTGAGGGTCCATACCCTTATGGTATACCATCAAGTTGGTGCATTATTTAGACGGTGATCACCATTAAACACCAACGCACAAAGCATAAAGTTGATCTTGATCGATCCAGACCATTATTAGAAACCTCACAACTTGTCACTGCATTTAGTATTTCATTATTCAAGCTTAGCTAGAGGAAGCCCCAGGCTAATCTTGCCAAGATCAAATTGCCATTTAAAACCAGCATTAGATCATAGAAGTATTCCAAGATATTTCAAAGTAGTGTCCCATGCAGACTTCCAAATTCCAAAATGTAACCGGCAAGCTTGCACCGATTATACCAGACAATAACAAAGCAGTTAAGCTACGTCTATACAAAGAACTATTCAGTAAAAAGCCAAAGATTACATCTGTAATTTTTTTCTGCCAACTTGCATCAACATGTAGCATTCACTGTTTAAGTCTGTGCTTTAGTAATTTATTTTTCGATGACTCACCTAAACTTGTCTTGCTTTAAAAGTAATGAATCACACTACCACCAGATTCCTGCCCAGGACTGAAGCTTGATGGACTTCATTGAAAGAACTCTTGTCAGTATAAAGTCCTACACCACAAAAAAAAAAGTATATTCCCAGTAGTAAACTACCACGCACCATACTACCACTGTATAAAGTGCTGGTTGGCAGAAGTACGTCAATAACATCAACTTGCCATGTTAAACATCAGTTCTGAATAAATTTTTAAGTTGCAACTACTTAGCTAAGCAACAAATGTATTACAATTCAAAACTATATTTTGTATTCTACCTCCAATTCATAATATAGAAGACAAGTCTGGAATCCAGACATCATGCACTTTTAGACCTCTAACAAGAAAAAATATAGCTTGTTTTAAATATTCTGGCCAGATTTCACTAATGTTGATTAGAAAGACATGGATTCTGCATTGTAAAATGATTCCTCATGTGTTTAGTAACACCAAATGAGGATGTGCCAGGTTTAACAACCCTTCTCAATTACATTCTCCCCCAGGAAAAAGTAAAAATCACTCTTTAGGAAACGCCTGAAAACAACTGTAGCTGAATACTGGAGTTGTTAAACAGTTGTATTTCCATAATAAGAAACAAAACAAAAATAACAGGAGTATATGAAAGCCTTAAAGGTACAAAAGGGCATGGGATACATAAAGGAAAATTTTATCGAGGGAGAAAATCTGTTATGTCAGAGTAGCAGTTTGTTAAGAAAGACCTCAGAAAAGGGAAAATGCTGCATGTACAGAACTTTCAGGATAGAAGGTTCAACCCATTACAGTAACTCAAGCCCATCTACACTTTCAATACTCAAATGTAATGCTAACAGTCATGTCAATGGCAATTACTTCTCTCTCATCAACCTTAGTCACTTGTGAATTGGGCTGGGAAAGATAAAATTTGTCTCTTGCTAATCAATGTTTAAGCATTTTAACAGAGACACTTGAATTAGATGTTTAAATATTACTCTCAAAGGAAGTTTATTAATTATATATGCTTTTGCTAAAACATCATAAGCTATTCTCAAAAGACTTTTGGTCTACAAAATGGAGCCTAGGAAAGCAGCCATGAACAGTTCATTTTGAAATCTAGCAAAATGTAATGATTTTTTGCCATTAAATGAAAACAAAGAATGGAAAAAATTATGCTCTTCTGTACAAGTATCTGCAGAATTGTGACAGATGACAGAGCCTGTACAATCTAAAACCCTACAATGCTCAGAAAATCTGCAACTTTACTGTGATGTGGTCTCATATACTTTGTAGAAACTGAGGAACATCACCTGGGCTTGGAGGTAAAGAAAAATTGAAGTGAAAGGTCATATTTTCCAGTGTACTGGTTCTGAAAATAGTATTTAAGAATTCTGTTTCAATGACATCCATGTTCAGTCTCTGATACATCTGTAGCACTTAAGGAACCAGAAGAAAAATGTTTCGTTTGGGTGGCACTTTTTCCAAGAATGCTATCTACAAATTCAATTTCAAAACCTGATGCATGAGCCAAGACTTCAATGACAGAAGCTAAAGCACATTCAGTTATTTCAAGTAATAACAAAAAATTTAACTGTAAAGCCATTTGTCAGGAAATACAGTTCCATTTCTAAATATGTCTCCAAAAATCAATGTCACTTAAAAAGCCAGTTTAGAACTTCTGTTGCAATCTGTATCTATAACTTCTTCGATCAAGAGGGTGCCCTCACTGGTAACACACAGCACTGACTTTAGGACGATGGGGGCAAGTGGCATTGTCCACAAACCTTTTCCAAATAGTGGAAGGAAAGAATCTGTTACTAGGCATTTGCTAGGCATTGTTACTAGGCAATTGCTATATTTTTAATGCTTTTCCTGTTATTTATTAATAGAGATTTATTCATTAATTCATAATTGTATTTGGGAGTTTCTGTCTAGTCAGACACCTCACATGCCCATGCTCTCTCTGACAGCGAAGCCTTTCTCCACCCTCACACCCCCAGTCCCCTCAAATAAGTAAGTAGTGATAAAATTGCCTGAATGTATCTGAGCACCTACCTAAACCAAAGCCCAATGAGTACATCCCGTTCTGCTCCTTCAGCCAAGAGACTTTGCTTCTGGTCTAGCCTAGAGTTCATGTCAAACCTTGAAGGATACCAGTGTCAAGGGGTCGATGAGCTGGCCCAAAGCCCCTCCTACCATCACTGCCAAGGAGCACCACCTTTGGCAGCTGGGGAGGTCAGGCCCATAAGGCACAGAATCACTTAAACCAAGATAGCAAAGTCCATCTGGGAATGTGAATGAGAGCTCTTTTATGAAGGAGGGGCATCACGTTTCTAAACACTTAGCTTCCATCTACTGTGCTAACACTGACTGCAAACCACCACCAGCTCAGTTCTCACGTGGTTTTATAACAGCACATTTGGAAAGGCTAACTTGTATCACCGGGGGATTAAATTTTCATGAATTAGTATTCCAGAAATATGATGATCAAACTCGATTACTGCCACTGAGGTATGTTAATATAGAGGAGCCAGAGCAGAAAAAAGGAACAATTCTATTATTGTACAGGCTGTCCCAGTAGAAAAGGTTTGAACTCTTCAAATCAAAGTAATGTCAACCAGTTACAGTAATGGGGTTCTTGAAAGTTCAATTACATTTTTAAGAATTTTCATGTATTAAAAGTTTTACTTCTTAATTGGGAAAAAACTAGAGTATATTATAATTATTATTTCCTCCCTTTTTAAGTAATAGAGCTTTTGTTCACCAAAATTAAAACGTCTAGATTACCCATTTTATAATTTTAAACTAAAGTTCTTTATATTAAATTGGAGACTAGCCAAAAAAAGAAAAGAGACAAAAAAAAGATATTTGAAATATTTGCTTTAGTTGAGTAAAATGAAGCTTCTCTGCTGGGTAGCCTGGATGAAGTTAAATGACTTGCAGAGAGATTTGGCTAATCCACCCTTGATTTATCTCTATGTCTGGAAACTCAAAAAAGGGTAAATAGTAAATAATCTCATAAAAATTCTATTCCAGTATCGATCTAAAATCCAAATTAAACCGGAGTTAAGCATGATAAATACATCAGTGCAACCCTACGCTTACACAGAACTGGCCATACTTAAGATACTGGTTCACTCACTTCACTGTCTTGACTAACTATGGTCTCACTTTTCCTGAAGTTCATGAAGACATGAACAATTAATGTCAGAGGGAAGAAAAACTAGATTTCCATCTGACATGACTGAAATATAGTGGCATTACAGCAGAAAAATTGAATAGACTAATTTTTCCAGTAAACAAGATCAGAGAGTCTTTCCATGGAAAGAATCTGGTTATGGGTATTCGTATAAACAATTCAGATTAGTAAAAGCTGCAGTTCAAAGCCCTCATCATCCCTCGCCCCCAAAATTCAAGATAGAAATGCTCCCATTTTCCATTTTAAACTCCTCTTTGCCAAGGTGGTATCACTTCTTAGTTTGCTACTCCCATCTGCAACATCTCAGACGTATCAATCATATATCATAAAAACACTCTACTCCCATCAGTGTGTTTTGTAGGCAGTATCTGCGAACAAGCGACACTCTAAGTTACAAGTGGATAACAAACATAAATAGCACATCCCCAGAGATCTATATGGAGACCCTAAAGCATCCTAGGAATCAGGTTCCCAGACTCTGAACTTTAGCTGTGCATGGCTGCTGTCTTTATGAAAAGAACTCTTTGGCTCTGTTACAGTTGTCATGGAAACAGCAACTTTGATTTTTACATCTTTAGTATACGTGGTATTTCAGCCATATGTTGTGTGCATTTAAGTTCTGTACGTATTCCTCCTCTTTAAAATTGAAGGAATTAAGAGAAACTGAATGATTCCAACATTCAAGTAAATGCACGCCACATACTTCTCAACATGAAGAAACATGCTTTCAATCCAGAATAATCACAGATTAAAGCTACTATGACCACACTTGATCTGTGTTTGTTCCTCTGTCCCAAACAGTTCCATTTGTGACAAGACTGCACCTGAAAAACTGAGTGTCTGTTTTTCTGATAAAGCCGTATGATGCACTTAATCTTTCTCCATAACACAGCAAACCACTTGTAGCACGTTACTCCTGCATTATCAGTGTCTCAGAGAGGTTCCACTACCAACCACACAAGGGCTACTGCTGGCTGGGCAGGAAACAAGCTCTCCAATATCTGATCCAGTTTGTCTGTCTCTCTCCAAACTGGGACTGGCACGGTACCTTACAGCATCTTAGGAGGCACAGTAGATAAAGTCTTGTCCTAATGGCATGCTGCATATAGTAAGCACCATATACACATGCTCTTCTATAAAATACCCCCAATATCCAGTGACATACAAGATCAAGCTATGGTCTTGACTCCAGAAAAACAAACAAACAAACAAAAATACTGCTTAGTTAGTTTTCAAAACAATTACTTACATAAAGCAGTGCAACTCCTTACACATTTGGTGTTACAACCATGACTGTCCATGTTAAAAATGAGCAGAGCTCTTATAGCTGCTCTATTCCTTCATCATCCAAAAAATCTGGATAGGCAACCAGAGAGACAGCAAGTGCCCACTCTTCTGTCACTCACAGTGCTCTGTACAGAGTCCCAACCTCAGTCAGTGCAAAGAGCACTCCAACAATATTTCTTCATAAAACAGAGATCCCTTTATAATAAGTTGGAAATAATTTTCTCAGCTACATTCGAACTCTTCACTTCACAAGCCCGGAACATAGATAACCTGAGCAATGATTCTAAAAGTTTACATCTGAAGAAACAGTATTTAATTTAGGAAGAATGAGAACCAGGTGAATAATAATGGTCAGCATGGGTAAGATCCTTTGCAATGGTTGATTTGCACACTGTACTGCACCTAACTCACAGCTGCCTGGGTTAAACACAAATCCCACTCTCACAACGTGTATGTTTGAACTTTAAAGAGATGTGCTTGTTTTATTTTGCACATTTTCATTAATGAGGCTCAGTTCTAATTAAAACTATATAAATGAACCAGACCCAGAGGACTCTGGTCTTTTGAACTCAAACGCTATTAGGAAGCATTCAGCATACTCCTAAATGAAGGCTTTTTCACTCTACATTTCTTCTTTCCCACTCCTGGGGATAAGTAAGCAAATGGATCAATCAATGGCAAAGAAAAAGACAAGACAGCAAGTTACTTTGTCATGGGAAAAACTCTTAAAATTGAAAATATATCACTCTCTCCTATTTAAATATAAATGCAATGTAAAGCATCTGCTACCATGAATGCCTTGTTCTCAATGTAGCGCTACTAGCAGAAGGGTTTCCAACCTCTTATGTGTGACAGTATCAGCTATGGAACAGAAATACAAGCTACAAACCACATTATCTCCAGTTTAAGCACATCACAAATAGAAATCAGAACACTCAGGCAGAAAAGTAACTGTTTGTCTCCTCTCAAGCGGAAGAAATTACATTTTAAATATTTAAGGTAGTCGAACAGCAGAAGTACCACTTGTCAATTATGAAATCCAAAAAGCCCAACTACTTTCTCAAGGAAAAACCAGGGAAACCATTTTCTTTCAGGAAATACAAACAAACAACAAAACTGGAGAGATGAAAGTGTGAGTTTCTTTCTCTTTCACTGTACTATTACAAGCAATAAAGAAGAAGCATGTTATCTTAAGATCTGTTATTTACTCCACCAACACTCAGAATGTAATTCATCGCTCATCCTTAAACATGTTCAATCATGTTTCATACTGTTATAACACTGAAAATTATGCAGTGTTTCAAATAAATACTAAAATCACAGACATTTAAACACTCTGCAAAACCTATGCAGACCTTTAAAATTAAGATATGGGGGTTTTTTTTCCTGATTTGCGTTCTATAAAGAAATCCTACTGAATCCCTGAGTAACATGTGGACAAACCTGAAACCAGCTGAAAAATAAACGCAGCACAGCTGCACAAATATGGCTCCATGCTAGCTCAACTATAGTGTTTTTGGACTGGAATTACAAACTCCACATTACATATATTCACAGTATTTGATAGATGGTAGATGATAGATTTTTCTATCAATAAAATAAATCAGTAAATACTGCAAGTATCAACTTTTCAAAGGAGTCTGGGGAAGCTTTAGCTATACTTTCATCTCCATACTATAAAAGCTCTGTATTTTGATTTACAAACTAAGTCGCTAGTATCTAGCGAATAAATTGAAACTGAATATTTGTTGGCATTTTTAGTTTGGAGATAGTATGATAAATTCTCTGCTTTCAATTCCACATAATGCTGCTGTTATCAGAATTCTATCTACTACTTGATTTCGGTAAAAATTGAGAAACGTCGGAGCACGGCACCTGGTTAACACAGCCTGCCACTTCAGCCATACCCGCAGCTGCCTCCGCTGCCAACCAAAAATGCATCCACGTGGCAGGGCAGAGGGAAGATGGAGTGCATGGCAGGGAGGAGGCTGCTGCTGGAACACCCCGTATATTTGTCCGCATTTTAAAGTGGTCAGTGGAAAACTAGAGGTTGCAGAAGTGCCATAAAAATGATTCAAGAATCAGAAAGCTATGTTGCAATGAGAGGCTTAGGGAATTCAGGGTGTTTAGTTTTCCAGAGATTGAGAAGAGAGATGATTACAGGATAAAAGTACTTTCACAGGGGAAAATACCACAGGGTGGTGGGGAGGGGACTACAGAGAACATACTAACAAGATCCAGTGCTGAAACGTGAGACCAACCGTGTCTGGATTTTAAGAAGTTGAGGCCTCATTTTGAAATAGTGAAAGGTTCCAAAGGTGATTCACAAACGAGCAACGGAAATGTTCCATTTCTTGATGATCTTTTCAAAGCAAGATCGAATCCCCTCCTGGAAGAAATGGATTAGCAAAACTTTTGCTAGGTACCACTTGAAATTTAAGTGACTAATGACAAACAAAAGGTCAGCCTAAGTATTTAATTGCCTTCTGAAGTGGCAAAAGCTATGAATCTATGCAGTGCTGAAAAACTGTCAGGCAAACCCTTGCATGAAAAGAATGAATAGGATGCATTAAGGGACACATGGTATTTAAGGGAAGTGGCCTGGTGCATACATTACCTAATGGGGTTTACTGGTTCAGACCAAAGCTCCAATGTCCTGTTTCTGATAAAGGCCAACAGATGTCTGGAGAGGACACAAAACCAGGTCAAGCACATGGTCATATCTTCTTGGTGTATTTACTATTGTCCACCTACTTGCCACTTAGTAATTAGTGAATTTTTAGATCAATGATTTTTTCCACCCCTAGTTTTCTAAGCATTTCTATAATCATTATATACTCTGGCATTGTGTTCTACAGTTCATCAGTTTGTTTCAGTATTTTTGAAGCTATGAGCCAATAGTTTATTTTTTATTGTTTCCTACACTTGTATAATAGGCATTCCTTCCTCACTTTTTCCATACTATTCATGGGTCGAGAGGCTCCTATCTTTCATTTCCTAACATGTTTTCCTAAGTCTGATGAGCCTTAGTCTACTGAATCATCCCCTATATATGGGTGATGCTTTGTTCCTTTGATTATCCTCACCAGTCATATATATTTTCCAACACTGCTATAACCTTTTCCGAGATGAAGGGCAAGAAAGGACAACACAGTAGAACTGCTGTATCCAATGGAAAAAGAAAAAAAAAAAAAAAAGATTCTCATACGGTTATTCATTCGTTTTTAACAGCTTCCAGCACGCTACATGCATTTCTGACCACTGTGGAGAATTGATCTTAAGATTACATAGAGCTAACTTCTGTAACTCAAAGAACTCTGTCGTCAGTGAGGACAGCCAATTCAGAATCCGCCATGTGCAAATCTGGGGTTTTTCTCCAAATACACTTACATATGAAAAAATTCAGTTTCACCTGCCATTACCCGATCACTTGGTATTGAGAGATTCTTCCCCAAATAGCTTGTTATCATTAAACTGTCTTCCCACAATGCACAATAATCTCTAAAACAAACAGAAAAATGCATATCACAAATGCAAACCATGAATTAATGCTCAGTAAAAAATACATGTAACAATTCTAATCACAACCCTTAAAAGATTCAGTTTTTGAGATAATTAACAGGACAGAAAGGCTTTTAAAAAAATTTACAAATCTCGTTCAGCTACCATTCAGCCCTCTCCCTAAAGCATTAGAAGGAGCAGGAACCAGATGTAAAGGAGGAGATACCTGCAGAGATCATACCATGTGGTTATTTTTTAAAAGCCCACACAGGCCCCAATACTTAAAGACTGAAACTCCACTACTCCAAAATATATTAAAGCAGTTTCCATGCAATAGAGCTTGTTTCCATTTTTGTTTTTTAAATAGACTTCTTCAGAATTTAAATTTAAAGATACATATATAAACACACACTTAAATAACATGCAAAAGCATTCACTGGGTACTACTGGAGCGGGTGTGACTACATTAGAAACTTAAGAAAACTAATTTCAGAATGACACTCCAGATGACTCAATTTTACTGTTAACAACTACTCATCACAAGACACCAACGCTGCCAGATGTAAGCCAACACTACCATGTGGCTTTATTAAAGACCAGCAGGGCAATTGTTGCTTTTTTACTGATGAAACTTTAGCTTCAAAAACTTTTGCTACTTAATATGCAAAGCAACGTTACAATGTTGAGACCGTACAGTTTCGGTGAGTTTCGAGGTAACACCGTCCTCCCTCAGCAAAATTGCTGTGAAATCATACAATAATAATTTCTCATGCGATGAACGTGAGAACAGCACAACTGCAATAGGGAAGGGGAGGAATATCAAATTCACTGTCTAGCTCCTATCTCGTTTCAGTAAATCTGTGCCTAACATGCCTTTATAATTTCTGTGCAACAATACATCTGCTTAGTGTTCTATGTTCTCTTGACAACACCACTTTCTGGAACAGTTTATATCACACAAGAGTGCATCATTCTGAATTCATTTTGTTCCCAACCATGTGTGACATTATTAACCAACTGGTTTTCCTGTGCATTGGATGAGAACAAACATTTTGGACTTTAAGTTTTTCAAAACTTCAAACTGTATGGTTTATCATCGTTTTTTGTTTGTTTGCTTGTTTCATTGGAGGGCCATTTTCCTGGCATAAATTGCACTGCACTAGGATTTAAAAACAAGGCTCACTGCAGACATGTCTGCAATTTAATTATTTGTTGATTTAATGTTAAATTTATATTATGTGGTATCCAAAATAGAATAATCTGTTCTGAGACTGTAAATTTAACAGGCTCAGTTTAAGTTACTTAGACCTACTGGGTTCCCATTCTTCCCTAAAGCCAAGCTTGCACACTCTTGATGTCCTTCAGTTGTCTATCCTCACCTTGCAGATTGTTAAAAATATTTTTATTTTATTTATTTATACAGATTGCTAAAAATACAGTAATTCTACTGTTGCATATATACTGCTGTAAGTTTGAGTGGCCAGGCTAAATGAGTTTAAGATGATATTTGTTACTCTTAAACTTACGTTAACTCACTTGTAGTTCCACTAAGAGATTACAAACACATTGCCACTTTCTGAAGCATCAGGCTTATGCCAGTGGAGGTAAAAGAACATGTGAGGCTGGAAAGCACCAAAAATGCTACATTGTCATTCTGATCTTTTGTACTTCCTTTGTTTCTAGAACTAGACTTAAAAAAAAAAAAAATTGAATAAAAATCGCCACAAGCCTCTGTGTTATGCTTTCTTACAGACTATATTTTCCTATTTTCTTTGCAGAGAGAGGGAGAAGCCTTCTCATTAATGCTAAGTCCTTTTGTAAACTTATTTTTAGAATAACAGCAAGGTCTTGCAACAAGGGCTAACAGTTATTATGGGGAATAATTAATATGCAGCAATTTTTAAATTAATCATTTGGCAAAGGGGAAACTGTCTCGTCCCTTGTTCTGAGGAAGATGGTAAGTTGTATTTATCACTGATTGAGAAACCTAAAGTTGCACTAACAAGAAGTGTATTGAGTAGTTGGCCTGTGATAAGTGAAGCAGCAGGCCAAAAAGAAAACACAAAAATCTGTATTCATACAGGGGTTACTCAACATCTCTTCTGTCCCATTACTTTATTCTGGAGCAGGTTGGTGGTATGCTTCCATGAAGCACAACTAAGGAATCACACCTGCGGAGGTCTGCCATTCATTCACACAGATGTCAGTGCAGCGTTCCATTAGCAGTATCTCATAAGGGGTTTTACAGCAGTCCCTCACTGACTCTTCTACAAATTCCAGTAACAGAAATACTGCAGCAAGTTTTCCACTTAAACAGCAGGGCCATATATTGTCATTAGAGAAGGAACACTATTAAAATATGACCAATTTCAGCTCTGTGGTTTCAGATCAATACAGCAAGTCTTCAAGAAAGGAATAAGACTCCTTGAAAGACTATATTTCATCTTTGCAGGGGGGAGAACAACTAAAAAAAAAATGAGGGAAAAAAAAGGATCAATACATGATAGGTTGTTTTCCAGAATGTTATGAAATGTTATCATCTCGACAAGCAATTTTACATGTCTTTTCTGTTACCAGCATCATTTACAGTATGCTGTTCTCTTTAGCTGATTTTATTTAACTTACTGCTGAGTAAGTGGTATTCAAGCTGCTCACAGGAAGAAAGCATGGAAGTGTCAAAGCAGGTTAAATTCTTGACATAGCCAGTGACCTTCCAAGGCTGACAGACTACTGCTTATTTAAGGAATAGAATAATAATCATAGCACATTTGCCCATATACACGTTAGATACAGGAAAGTCTTTAATAGCATGATTTTATGATAAGGTACTGTGCAGAAATTACATACTGTCCCTGAAACAGTCATCAGTCTTCTAAACATATGCTCTCTCCCCTGAAATGTTAGTTTAATGAGCTTAATTCCAATTAATCTAAAAAGTAACTAACTCTATAAAGGTTTTATTTCAATGCCTACTGAACAGTTATTTATATAATTAACAATCCACATGGACTAATAACTAAAAATATTTCAGGAAATTCTTTAACCCCAACTATAAAGATTCTCTCAGCACTAAGATGGGTGCAGGACTCCAAGAGAAGAAATTGCTCTATATTCTGTATGATATACAATGGAACAAATGGCATAGAAAAAAAAGAAGACCCATAAACCCCTATTTTGCAGCAACTTCAAGGCAACATACATCATGAACAGGCTGATGCTTAAATATACATCACAAATGCAGCACTTCATAAGATGCAAGTGAGCTGTGGAACAAACGCCTGGGCAGAAACATGCTTAGAGAAGCCAAGTTCATATCTTCAAAACAGGCTGCAGTAGCCTGAGTAAACATACTGGCTCATTCAAACCTAACTCAACGTAGCTTTAAACAGGGTAAGGAAGACTAAGGAGTTCTCTGTCAGGTGACACAAGGATACCAATACGGTTTTCTACCCATAGCAATATTTCTCAAATTTGTATGAAGAAATACCAAATTTAAACTTGAGTATAAATACAAACACTGGCTTTTTGTACATTCACAAGTTTAGAACATCACATACCTGCAAAGGACACAAATCAAAGTGATAGACTGTATAATTTCTGTACTAGGGTGGTCACTACAGATGAACATCACATACCTGCAAAGGACACAAATCAAAGTGATAGACTGTATAATTTCTGTACTAGGATGGTCACTACAGATATTTTGAAAATTACTGTCCATCTGAAATACTAAGACGTTTTCATTTATTTCCTCCTGCCCCCCCCCCCCCCCTCATATAAACCAATCACCTATATCCTTGGGACTCCACACACAAGGGGAGCAAAGACAGAAGTGTTACTAAATGTCTCCATGCTTGATGGCCTATAGTGGCCCACACTGTCAGTACTAACCTGCTCCCATCCCGACATCTCTTGTACTGCTATGAATCATCACAAGACCCTACAGCCCCAACCTTCCCCTGCTTCAAGCACAGACTCTTTAAAAGATGTGGGAAAATTACTTTCCCCAACAGACTCTGGTTTATTTGATTGTTACTCCACGTTACAAGGCTGCACTTTATAGTCTGTAAAAGTTGTTCTGTTCAGTCAGCGGTTCACAAATTAACCTGTAAAATGGCAAAAAGCTCAATAAAAGATGTTCTTCATTCTAACATCATAGCCAAGGCTCACAGAGCATGAAAGGGAAAATTTCCACAAAACACACAAACAAGGAAAGCCACATGCACTTTGTTGATGCAGTGGTTGCTAGACCACTCAAGGGAAGAGATCTTAAATTTTTGTTAGAAAATGCCACTCCAGCAGTTGGCATTAGTAACTGTTCACTTAAAACAAACCTAAACACCTCCCCCCCCAACCCAATAGTTACTTCTACGCCAAAAAGTTTAGCTCTTTAGCAACCAACCACGAAAGACAGTGTCACTGCATAATTTTATTCCCACTATTATAAAATTAACAGTATTAGTCACAAAACTGCCACCAGAATTGCTAATATGTGTGTCTACCACATAAAATTCTCAAGTACAATTTACACTGAAATTTTCTGGTCAAAGCAATCCCTTTATAAAAAATTATTAAATCCAAAGTACTCTAAATTCACCTGAAATAAGCCTGCAGCTAAAACAAACAAACAACCCCAAAATTAAATTTAGAATGCTAAGTGCTTAGTTAATGTTGGAAGTATTACCCTACACAAAACTGTCTGGTTCTAGTTTGGAAACACAACTACTTCATTTAACACTCATTCTGTGAGGCCTATTGAAGGTTACAGACACAGAATGATTAATAAGTACTAAAATGAAGTTTGGGAAGTTTGCTTTAGATCAGACTATCTTTTATTTTTAAAAAAAGGAATTAAACCATAACTAATTTTACATTTATAAAATCAGTACTACTGTCAAGGCAGAGTACAATAAAACAATACCAATAAAATGTATAATTATTGCAGTAAGCTCAGACATAGTTTAGAGAAGTGCCAACTGTTACTTGTTTTTTAAATTAATTATTAGAGAAAACCAGCCACCATTATCCACGAATACTTCTAGCAACTAATTCATATGCTCTGTGACATATGGTAACAGTTCTTGAATGATACACCTCCTAAAAACTTTGTACTTTCTAATAATTTAAGTGCCATACTTTTCAAAGAATGTTGGGATATTTTTAGCTAATTTTGACCTTGCATTTAGGTCAAACAGGAAGCAGTTGTAAAGTTAAGAAAATAATTATCCTCAAATCATTACTTTTTTCTGTCTACAAACTTCCTCGAACAAAGGTTCTTTGCTCTGACACAAACACAACACTCAAAACTTCTATGAAGGCCTCCCTGGGACAAGATGAGGACACATACACAAACCATCAGCATACGCTACATTACCATGTTCCATCTCATACAGCATGCAGTTACTTAAAATCTTGTCACCACAAAATGCCGTATATTAAATAGCGCAGGAAAACTATGAAGGGTGTTACTGAAATTACATAAACCAGCAAGTTTAGGCATGTTCAAAATCAATGCATTTCCAATCCTCAAATATCAGTTATTTTAGCTTCTCAAATTCCTTGTAACAAAAGGTTTTGAACAAATGAAAAAGAACAATCCCTTTTTACAGTTTTTACTTGGTTAACCCTTATCAGTTAGTAAAGCTTTAAACTACCTGGTAGTTTTGCCTGATACATATTTGTAAGGCTTAGATATGTTCCTGTAGAGAAGCCAAATATTCTTGCCAGTTTAGGTTACTCCATAATTATGGAACCTGATACAGCAAATGTTGAAGGATTAACAGATTTGTGGAGAGTTTCTGGATGTGTGATTCCATCAAGGGCATAAAACTCATCCAAATCAATTCCTGGATATCTGAGAGGATTTTCATATAGGTTTCTTTGCATACTAGTTATCTTTAGAGTACCACCTCATGTTTATATTTACACACACATAATTAATATATACTAAGTAAAAGAGATGTAGCAACAATCACTGTATTTCATATTCCTGCTGCTATATATTTGACAGATTTTGTTGCTTAAGTGTCATGTTATTAGACATTTAGTAGGGTTTTTTCATACTTACAAAGCACATGATCTAAGTGCTATTTTTATTTCCATATTGTTTTAAGATGGTATAACAATGAGAGGAAGCAAGTCTAGAAAAAAAGTTTACCCTGTTTACCAACATTCATTCCTGAAAACCAGTATTTCAATCTTAGTTAACATTTAAAACCTTTTCTCATCAATTCCAGCAAAACAAATACGTTGTATGTAAATTTTACAGTACCAGTTAAAGAAATTTAATTTATTACATCCCATTACTTATCACAAAACAATAGGCACTTTTAACTGCAACCTTGACACAAGCTTCCACCAAATAGTGCACATACTTAAAACTTACACATAATCACCAATAATGCTCCTGGAAAAATATGAAAATGTTCTTTCAGTTTCTAAGGGCTTTTCTTCTACAGCTTAGAACAAGAAAGAAAGAAAAAGAAAAAAACCACGTCTTTCAGTATCTTCATTCCTCCTTTACATGTGTATTTTTTTCTTTAAACTTGATACGTGAGTAATTTATCATCTATTCCTCTTTCCTAATTCTCATATTAAGACTGCCTTGCCATCTGCACTATGCAATCACACATAAGTAGGCACATAAAAATCACCAGAAAAAATGCTTTGGGTTGCTCCAGTGACCACAAATGTTTAGAAAAATGCTCCCTCAGAATTTTAGCAAGACCATGTTTTTCAGAGCATGGTTTGGAAAGCACAGACAGGAAAACCAGAAGAGGATGCATTTAAATATTTTACTACTTGATTTATCATTTCTTGCTGCTAAATGACCACCTCAGTTTTATGTCATTTTTTCATCAGAAAGGAGGGTGCAATAGTATTGTAGAGGGTAAACGACATAGCAAAAGGAATCAGAAGCAAGTACATTTTCAGACTGTTAAATTAGAGCGAAGCCAGCCTTGAAAATACTCTCTGCCTTTCTGTTGGAATCATAGAGATTGTGGATAGCTCACACATGCAAAAGTTGCACTGATCCTCACATGCATGTCCTTTCTACTCCTCATTTCCCCTCTTCAAAAGTTCTTCTTTAATATTCTCCTCTAAGCTTGACCACGCGCTTACAAGATAAATTTGCCTTTAGGCTGAATGCATTTCACATGCTTCATGAATAACTAAGGAGCCTGACAAATACGCTCTACCAATTTTTTCTGGGTTGGATGAAGGGGTGGCTGTCCTTTCCTGTCCAGAAGCAAACATATGCCATCTCTGCAGCTCAAAGCCCAAAGCACTGAACTAATCTGAAAATGAGATTGCTTTAGCTTCGTACTCCATGCTCTGGTCCCTGCTGGAGGAGCAGCTGGGCACACCTTTGGTTACCACCCTGGCTGGCAATGGGGTAACACTATCCCACAAGAGTGCTGGGCACACTGCTGGGGCAACAACATTGTATGCACCCGCTGCTAGCTTTGACAGCTCATCTGTTGGGTCTTGTGACTTCTCAAGCCCTCTTATGCACCTCCATGACTGACAGCAATTTTACTCCATCACCCCTTCCAAAACCTCTCCTCAAAATTCAAAACTTTGGAATAAAAGTTGCTCCAGCCGAATTCTGTGGAAAAGTAATCCTAACTGCTTTGGCCATTGAATAGTTTCAAAGATAAAATTCAAGTTTGCACCAGACATGACAGGTTATGAACACTGCTATGTTTAAACGTAAAGCTTGGAAAGGTATTTCTGGTCATTCAGCCTTTGCTTTTGGCTCAGAAAGCATGTTTGTGAGGCAGTTCAAGGACTAGAATAAATACTACCAGCCTACTAAAAAGTATGGTGTGCTGGTACATCTCATAGCAGAAAACACCTAGATTACTGCACACACATTAAACACACAGACTATAAGCCTTAATTTAGTAGTATATAAATCAAGCAGTATGCCATAAATTTTCTAGGTTTCTGGGGTTTTTTTGGTTACAGCTTGATCAAACGAAAACATGAAGTACACTCCTGTTGAAGATAACTTTAAACAGGTCCTGCTAAAACACAGGAGCTACTGCAAGTTTTGTCTTCACTCAAACCACCAGCAGCTGCACAAGCAGCACGTTAGGACTAACAATTTAGAAAGCAGAGGGAGGGAAGCCCAGAAGTGTTTAAAAAATAAAATTTGTTTTAACAAGAAAGTAAAAATATGCAATGTTCCAATTCCTACTAAATGATCATACTGCAAAAGGTCACTTTGTAATCAAGAACATTCTCCAAAAAACAAATATACATCTACACTTGAAATGCTACCTGTGTTAAGTGAAATGGAGTTCTGAAACATAGCAAGTCCAATCCCACTTTACACACTCTGAAGTCATCAAATTGGACAGTAAGATCTAATTGCTTCATCATAAGACAGCAAACTATTTATTAGGTACTTATCTTGGAAACCTTGCCTTGTTGGCAGCATCACCAAAGTTAATACAAAATATTTAATTTGCCTAAAACCCTATTAAAACAGACTAAATTGTTGTCAGACATGCAGGAGGGCTTTGAAAGCTTCTTCTGTTTGGCTTAAAATTAAAAAAAAAAAAAAAAAAAAAAGAGGGGCAAACTATAAGACACTCAATATTCCCAAAGGCACCAACTTGATTAAGGGAAAGCATTTTAGTGCTATGGTCATCTCAGCAGAGTTCATAGGATAATGTATTAGTAATAGTACGCAGTTATAGATATTCTGCCAGGAAAATAAGTTTTCTCACTTTTAAGAACACATACTGCTGAAGGTTTACTGACAAATGAGATGCTGAAAAATCCTGGCTCCAAAGTTGTCAGTGGGAATGCAGCTGAAACAGGATTCTACCTATGAAATGCTTCATTCAACACCAAGCTACACAAAACCTGACATTATGACTTTGTCTCCAAAACCACAGATCCTCACACAAGGTATTTTGTGCACTGGGTACAAAATGACATCTTCAGAAAGTGATCATACACTTGGGCTCAAGTGTTTTGGTCAACAGACAAGGTATAGTATTTTTGTCCTTCAGCGTGGGAATAAAGCCTTGTGAGATACACTTTTACCACAGGCAATGGAAGGACATGGCTGGGCTCAGCTTTTGTAAAAATGAATCCCTGTTTTTTGAAGGAAACAAAAATTTGAACTTAGGTCTTCCAAAAAGTTATTTTCTCCTCAATTCACATTTGTCATTCAAATGTTAAAGGAGATAAAATCTTAGACTGCTTCGTTTTGTTCTGGAGACACTTTTTGGTCTATTTAATGTGTCAGAATAAGATTCTATCATTTTCACACCCTACTTTTTGACTTCATTCCCTTTTACTCTAAATTTGTAAATCCTTCTCAGAACTACAGAAATCCATTGGTCAGAATGAATGATCAAAATCAACTCCAATATAAAACAATCAATTACTGACTAATGCTTTGTATATTAAAACGCACAGCAAATGCCACATTTTGCAAAAAGAGACTTCTACTACTGCAAAACCTCCTTCAAAGCCCCTCACACAATCAATGTAAAGAAATGCATATATTTCAATGAAAACACAGATATGCTATTTATACAATTTTTCTGAGTATGTTCAACAACAATATATCCAGAAAAGAAGAGAACAGAAATACTGAAAATGGAAAGATATGCAGGGAAAAGATTCAGGAGGAAAAAAAAAATCAGTTGGATTTCCCTCTCCACTTTGCAGAAAGTGAGAACAAGCATAGTCTCTGTGCAATTGCTCTCCTATCTCCAAGTTCCTTCATGATCTCAACAGCCTTTTTGCACATTTTAAAAAGTCGAATGGAATGCTACTGCCTTTCAATCTGTTGTCCAAGAAAGATTAGTCTTATACTACAACATTGGAAAATACAGATAATGAGGGTGAGGGATATATACATGGATAACATTTATGTTTATTATAATCATATACATTATAGATTTATTTATTACTTACCTTCCCCTGTGTAGTTCATATATATAAAGATGAATATAAAATAAGATCTGAGAGAAAACCCACTACACAAGTAAATGGGGAAGATATGCATTTTAATTTAAGGAACCTAAGATCCCATCCCCATACTCTTTACAGTTTTACAGCAATTATGCATAAGGTTTGCATAAACACTTCAAAATCATCAAAAGCTGTTTTATCAAAACAGCACTTAAGTTTTACATATGTTTCAACACAAATTAGTATTCAGAATTAAACAGCAAGTTGATAAAAAAAAAGGATGTCAGCTGTCATTTTAAACTCTAACTGGATATAGAGGATGGACCTAAAGAAATGCAGACAAAGACTGGGCCAAAGTGATAGATAGCTTCTTTCCAAATACTTTTTGTAATTTAATTATCTTATTAATTCCCTCACTGCCCTAGACTCCTAGCTACTCGTGATGAATTTTATCACTACCAGAAAGCTTGAATAATAATTATTATAGCAGTAATGTTATTGGAATCATGATGACAGAAGGATATTGCAAAGTAAGGACAACAATAATACCCTGAATACTAGAAGTAAGAAGACATGCAGATGTAGTTGGGCTTCTTGCAGACATATCTGAAAACAATATCTCTATGGTAAAAATATCTTCTTAATTTATAGCCATAAAAAGCTAAATCACAGCAATGAATTAATTACTTGGGAACATACAGAGACTCAATATGAAGCAAGACCCTAACGCTCAAGGGCACATCCTGCAATAACACTGATGTCCTGGTAGTCAGCATATTCCTGACACAAAAACATACATACATGTGCAACACGGATGCTTCTGCAAGTATTGAGAATTTATACCTTTAGTGCCCAATTATAATCAGAACTAGCAGTAATTTTAATACATGCAATTACCGATAGGAATGCCAAATGGAGGGACTTCAGTTCTCCAAAACTTAAAAGGTCAAGTGGAGAGGAGTTGGGGGCCGGGGGGAGGGCGTTTGGATAAAGAACCAACTGACCCAGTTCCAGGAAGGAAAGAGGTTGGCTTTTCTCTCATAGGAGAATGAAGACTTTGCTTTGAATACAACAACTTCACAGGGCCACAAGTTTTTAGGGGAGTGGGCAAATCCAACAGAATTGATGGGCTTGAGTATCACACAAAGCTAAGGGTTTGAATAAGACACCACCCGCCCCCATCTAGATAGTGACTAGGACAGATTGCAGTTAAAAGTCTGTACATATTGATGAAAGGCTGCAGCCAGCTGGCCAAATTTCAGATGCCTCTCTCAACACTGGACTCCTTTCACTCAGTCTTTTATCTTTTATTTCTGGTTGAAAAATTAATACAAATACATGTAACAGTTCAGCTATTTTTCCACAGCATGGCACTTTCATTATGCTTGCTAAGCCAGTATTTCAAATATATAAACAGATAAATAGCACCACATTTCAAGCAAAGCACTTACCACTATTTTAATACTGCTTTGACAAGGTTTAAATACACTTCAGTTAAGTGACAAAAACTACAGATTGCACACAATTACACAAAAAGGCTGTCTTTTGACCCAATTAAGCGATAATGCATGGTGGATACCACGTGCAAAAGCCATCTATTTCCTGAAGAGAAGCATGAATTTGAGGGAAGGCATTAATTCTTAGACGACAAGATAAGTCTGGCCAGAGTAAGTCTAACAGTGAGTGACTCACAGTCGCCAGTCAGTAGATATGGAAATGACTTGTTCATGTACTGTTCAAATGTCCCTAACTTCAACAGCCAGGGGCAATACAAAGTGTAAAAAAAGAATTCAACTGCAAATATGTCAGTTTTCTGAAATACAGAAAAAAAAAAAAAAACAACTAAAATTCATTTCACTTCAGATGCACATTATAAACTGGAAAGCAATAGTTTAACCTGTTATGCTAATTCAGAAGTTTAAGTAATTTAGCAAGGGCTGTTTGGGGCTTTTGATTTTTTAAATATGTATACATTTTGTATGTGTTTATATACATATATACATACATAAATTGCACAACCAGTCAATTTTAATTTGGTGGAGTATTTGAGGGGGGTCTCTGGTTTTGTTAGGGTTTTGCTGTGTTTTAAACCAGTCCCTTTGATAATAATCTCCAGTGAGAACTAAAAAAACCGACAGCAACTTCCAATCGTTCCATTTCAAAGGCATGTTGCAGACATGAAAATTTTAGTTTCTTTCACCATACTCAGCAGTAGAAAATAGACAAGAAAAACAAAGGGAGCGTTGGTGTGTCACATGCCATAATGTCATTTTAGTTACTTTATCACAGTAAATAAAGGCATTAAAAGTAGTTTTTTCTGATTTCCAGCAGTGCTACAACTTTTTCTTTTCAGTGCCAAGCACATTGCTAAAACCTGGCAGGTATTTCATCATTGAAATAATGCAATCTCACTTCCTATGTAGAAAAAAAAAATATATGGAAGAACAGGACCTAGATCTCCTTTAAACACTCTCTCCTGAGGTTCTCAGCCTTGAACCTGCCTCACAGCTACCGTTACGAAATCTGTAGTATTGCATCAATTCACAAAGAGGAGGAGGAGTACAGCACTTGCATTTCTTTGGCTGTCCAACAAGCCCTTCTATCCTAAACACCTGATTGCAATCATGGCTCTTTTCCAGAATATCCCTGGGGGGTGGTATTGTAAGTCTTTGAGCTCTTCAACTTAAATTTGTGCATTAAGAAGTAACATCCGCAGATATGCACTAGCCCAAACCTGACCTTTTCCAATGGAGAATCTAGAGATGCAGTGTCTTACCTGGCGATTCCCTCACTCGCTGCAGTCCATGGCTGGAGGGACCGGAGGCGTAAGCTTTATCTGATTTCTCAAGTCCATTTAATCTCTCAGAACTGCCCTCAAAATATGTCTAACAAAAATATCCCCTTGCCAGATAACTCTTCAGGACAGCATCTGCTATTAGACATGAAGGCACAGCTCTCACCATATCACTAATTCTCAAACCCGTTTCACTAAAAGCATGAGGGCTGCGAACTGGGTACAACACTGGAGCTTCTCGTGTGCAGCCTTGCAGAAGAGGAAAGAAATTTTAAAAGTTGTGCCTCTTACTTCCACCATTAGAAACAGCTGCTGGAGTGCCAGCAAAAAGCGGTGAGATCGAGCCTCGGAGCCCATTAAGAAGTCTGAACCATCTTGGTACATGTTTGCGAACATGCACAGTTCTGTATTAGTCAAAATTCAGACATTACCGATTTCATAGAAAATGCAACAGCAGCAGCTGCAACACTTAACCCCCAAAAAGTTATAAATAAATATAAAATTACAAACAATAAGATAATAAAGAAATAAATAAAATAAAATTCATACAATTGCTCTATATCACAATTTTCAATGGCAAGTACAACCATAGTATGGGAGTAGTTAAAAATTTATTCTGAAAGTTCCTGGGACGACTCGGGGCATGGTAAGGGGGAACTAAATGAAAAAGTATGATAGAACCAGCAAGGCAAAATGGAAGAGTGTTTCACTGGCTGAAGATATACTGAGGAAGCAGCATTAAAACTCTTATTTCAGGAAACCCGGTACACCAGAAAACAGCTTCTGAAAGAATGCCTCAGGCTACTCAGCGGAAAATAATAACTATTGGGCAATAGAGCTATATTTAAAAGAAATGCTAGTAAATTATTTGCATAGCTGTGTGCAGCCAGAACTGCCAACAATCACAAACTACTCTTTACAAATGAAGTTCAAATATAAATAATATACTAAGGAGCCATGCATGCTATATTATGAGGGACAAATTAAGAAGTTTTCTGAGGGATTTTCCAAACACATGCAACTGGCAGGCCTATTGACAGGAGATTATTTTTTATTTCTAAATGAAGGAAACATAGGATACCAATTATTTCAACATCCCCCAAATCAGATACTCTCATATTTCTAGAAAGCATAAGATTTAATCACTGGGAAGTTAAATCATTTAACTTTGAAGGAACAGTGGTTTCTTAGGTACTTGCACAGTGCTTAGAAGGATACTACCCCAGCAAGGGCCACAGGTGCTAGGAAACTACCTTAAAAATAATAAAAATCTGGCAATCAGTTAATCACCAATTAAATTTTCTTCCCTGAGCGTAGGAAAAGAGCCTTAGCCTTTCAAATTACTCACATATTCTCAACTATTTTCTTTTTTTTTTTTAAGTTAAACATTAGGAATTTCTTTCAAATGACAGATTTCTATATGCTGAATTCAAGGTGCTGAATTAACAGATATGAGCTCTAAATTTATCACTTAGCAGAAGAAATACTCCCACAATACAGCTAACCAGTGTTTCAACACGATCTGAAGCAGAATTTGCAACAGTGATAGTTGTTCAATCCTTGCTCTCCCTGTCACAGTATATTATGTTACTCAGACATGGACTATTTTCAAAATCCAATAGATAAGTATTACTAAAGAGCTAGAAAGTAGCAGCATTACCGCACATCTACCCCACCAAAGAGTAATCTAATCCTTACCCATCTACTATCCTCACGATCTCTAATCTATCCTTCCTTGAATGAGGCAGACTTCCCCCACCCGCTACTGACGTGCTTCTAGTACTTGCTATTGTAGAATAAAATTAATTTAACAGAAGAACTAGAACACATACAAATTTCCCTCTTTTCTTCCTTCTCTCCACCAACACATTACTAAATTTTGGGGAGAGAAGAGAGGGATCAATTACTTCCAGCTGTATCAGGTTTTTGATCCAACTCACCATGAACACTCATGGCAATGCAGGAGATGGCATGGTAGATGTTTCATGCTAGGTCAGTTTAAACCATACACAGAGCGGAACCCACCAGGCTTCCATAAACCAAAGGGGATGGTCAGACGTTATCTCTGTTCCAGGAATGATAGTGCAAACCTCAACATCTGCCTTTCACATGCGATACCCTCTGTTAGGACTGTGCATTCCTAGAGGTAATGGCCAAGCACCTACAAACAGGCGTAAATAAAAACACTAAAGTATTCACTGGCAACTGGGAACAGCTTAGTCTGGAGAGAATGCCACTTTAGCTGCCTTTACATGCAAACTTGAAAATAACATACAAGATTAACAGCTGTATGTACAAAGCTCACCAAAAAAGTACTTGAAACTGGGTTCTGCCTGGGCTCTGCCTGTGATCTCACTGCTACGAGCTATCTGTAAAGAGCTTAAGAAGTCCAACAGCTGCAGAGAAGTTAGAATGAATATTTTGATTGTTCTTTATTTTTTTAATTAGGGAGTTATCTTTCATGTGATGAAGAAACCCACAGGTTTACAAATACCTTTTAAAATTATAATAGGATCATAATAATCTCATCACAAAGAAAAAAAGCATCAGCATTTGCGATGGTCATTTGTTTCTGTCGCCTGTACTTCTCAACTTTAAACAGGAAAAGTTTGCCAGGGTGACTGAGTTTTACCTATATAAAGTCTTACAGGAAGAAAGAGGTTCCCATTCTTTTTTCTCCCAGAAACATGCTCAAATTTCATGTTACAGGCAAGGTATTTTAAGATGTTGAACTGAAATTACCACACACACACCAGTTGTTCAGTACAGAATCAGGAGTTGCTCATATGCAAAGAAATGGGCATTATTTCACGTCCCTGAGACCCTTAATTAAGTAACGTAAAATCTACACAAGTTCTGCAGCCTTACATACAACAGACAAAGTAGTGGTATGTTACTTTCTTTTAGAAAGTATGGCTGAATATTATTAAAACCGCTTATAAAAAGGCAGAATTATTTTATTTGCTATTCAATTCTGAAGTCATTTGGTTTTCCTAGTCGGCTCCTAATTCTTGTAATTACTTTCCAACATGACAGTTTATCATGATATATCAAAGCAAACAGATAGCATAGTTCAAAACCCAGTACCCAAACAATATGCCACATGACTTCTAACATAAAGCACCCACTGAAACATAACTGAAAGACCAAAAGAACTACTTTGTCATTATCATCAAATCATAGTATCACTGCCTCTTCCCACACACCCCCCTCATTCTTTCGCCGGGCAGGGAGAAAGACTGAAATTCAAGTGCATTAGGCCAACTAATTACTTTGATTTGGAGAAAATCATTCTCCATATTACGGCTCAGTAGAAATACCACCAACCATGATGGTAAAAAATTTTCTGTAATGAAGCCTTAACATTTGCTAGTCATGAAATACATACCAAAACAGTATGTAAAAAAGGAAACATTTAGACAGCCAGAAGCTTTTTAACAAAGCATACTCTCACGTTAAAAAAAACACAGAACACGAGTTCAAAGCTGTTGCAGAAAACTCTTTTTCTCCTCTTTACACAGGTTTTAGAGAATCACTAGTAAGTTGCTCAAAAAGCAAATTCTCATTATACTTTCAATAAACTTTACAATAGTTTTCCCTTCTCCTTAAGAAATAAAATCAGCAGAACATAGTAATTACATTCTTGTCCCAAAGCAGTATGAGCTGTGTATTTTAATCCTCTAAATACATAACTTAATCATGCCCATTGCACATACATTAATGAAGAAAAGGAAGTTTTACCAGCAAAATTCTTTATTGTCACATGCATTATGTTAATCTTTTCATGCCAGGAGGTAGATTTCCCTAAAGTAACACACCCTGCCTGCAACAGAGGCACTGAAGCCACGGGTACCAACCAGTTTAAGACAGATGGATAGAAAATTCCACCAAACCTTGAGCACTACGTTAACATCTGCTTGAATTACCTTCCAGTTTCACCCACTTTCTTCTTTAAATTTTTATTTACAGTTATTGAGATCCTGCAAAAATTATGCCTTGATTACAACCGGTATGAACTTTCAGTTGAAAAATATGCAGAGTAAGAGCAGCCTGTACCTCAAGCAGTCAACCACTGCCATGTCAAGGGTCCTAATTTCTAACATCCAGTTCAGAGAGAGCAAAGTGGAAAAGAAATGCTGAGAAATGAAATCCGAACAGCATTCATACATCTCAGTGTTACGTTACGCTGACTCCAGTGCTGCTAGAAGCTCATTGTGAAACTTTCCATGTCACTCAAAGGCCACTTCGAGTTTGAAGACCGGTAGGGACATAACATGTGCACTTGTCTTCCTACAAACTCCAAGTGTTCATAGTCTAAAGTACCTTAGTACAGTCAAATAATATGAGGACTCAAACCAACAATGTTTGCAGACCAGTCCCCAGACCAGAAGTGTCATTGCTCGGGTTTTAAAACTCAGGCACCACAGACTGGGTTCAGAATGGTATTTTTTCACATCCCCGAGACCCTTAATTAAGTAACGTAAAATCTATACAAGTTCTGCAGCCTTACGTACAACAGATGAAGTAGTAATATGTTACCTACCAGGCAGATATTACTCTAACAAGGTCTTTTTGAAGCAGGAAAAGCAAAAGAAATCTTACAGAAGAGTTGTCATGTTCATCATTACTCTGTTCAACTACAGCTCAGCGACTGTCTAGGCGATCCCTAGCTCCACTCAGCAACCTGCAGAAAATACCCTGCATCCCGTGAGCGTAAAACAAACTGCCCATTTGTCCGCAAGAGCGATGTCTCTAGGTGTTTTGTTGTTTGGATTTGTTTGGGGTTGTTTTTTTTCACACTGTGCTTTCCTTTGCAATGTCAGGCGTTGGCAAACCGCCGGAGGCAGCCGCTGAAGTGGCAGCCGCCGGTGCCGCGCTGCAGCAGACCCGGGCACACGCTCGGCACCCCCGTTGCCCCCCGCCTGCCGGGCTGCCCGGCCCCGCTTCCCGCTCCCCGCGGCCCGGTTCGGACAACGCGCCCGGCCACGACGGGCAGCGCGCCGCTCCCGGCGGCGTCCCTCTAGCGCTGCCGACCCGCAGAGCCCGCACACAAACGGACTCAGGGGCCAAGGCTGCCGCCTGCGCGGCTGACAGCCCCCCCGCAGCCCCCAGCGCGTATCGATCCGGCCCTTCAACCGTGTCGGGCATGTAAACACGGGGGCCGCGTGGGAGCGGCCAGCGGAGCGTGTCCCCACGCCCCGGCCCGGGGCACACCGAGGCGGGGGGGGGGCGGGCGGCGACCCCTCCCGCGCCCGCCGCCGGGCCGCCCGCCCACGCCCCGGGCCCCGGCCCAGGCCCCCGGCCGCGCCCCGCCGCCGCTCACCCAGCTTGCCGCGGGACTCCTCCAGCTTCTGGATCTGGTTCTCCAGGAAAAGCACGGCCACCCCGAAAACCAGCACCGCCAGCAGCTGCAACTTGGGCGGCAGCATAATCCTGAGCAGCCCCATGAGCAGCAGCAGCAGCGCCGCCCGCCCGGGATCACGACATAACGCGGGGCCCGGCCGCGCAGGCCGGCGGGAGCCGCCGCCGCCGCCGCCGCAGGGACGGCGCGAGCAAGGGGAGGCGAAGGGAGCGCGGCTGGGGTTGCGCGACAGGGCCCGCCGCCGCTCTCACATCGCCGCGCTGCCCGCGCGCCCGTCACCAACCGCCGCGCGGCGGCCGCCGGCGCGCCCCTCCCCCGTCTGCGTGCGCTGCTCAGCAACGGAACGCCCGACCGCGCGCTCGCCCCCCCCCGCCGCCACCGAGTCCCGGCAGCGGGACCGCCCCCGCGCCCTCCGCCATTGGGCGGTACTGCAGACGCCCCGCCTCTCCCTGCGCGGGATTGGCCCCGCTCAGGCGACGCCCCGCCCACGAAACGTCGGCTCCTCCTTCTTCCCCCTCGTCTCCGAGCTGCCGGGCCCTCGCGATGCCCCGCCTACATGCGTCCCTTCGTGATTGGGTGCCCCTCTTGCGGTCCCACCCACCTGCCCACCCTCGTTGCGCACAGGCGCCGCGGCGCTGGAGAAAGGCACGACCGCATTGCTCAGGCCGGCTGTCAATCGCCGGGGCTTGCGGCTTACATGCCGGTTGGCAGGAACTGTCCGGAAAGGACCTCATTCAGGGTTGTTTCCGCAATGCCTGACTAAGGCTGCGGAGCGGCGCCTCCTCTAGCCTTGCTGCGGAGCGCTGCTCTGAACAGACTAAAAGGCGCTTCCCGCGGGTGCTCTGGGTTAGCAGTTTCTGCCTGTGGTGCCGGGGTCGGGAGGACGTCTGCCCTCTCTCGTATCAGGCAGCGCGTCGGGCACCCGCGCCCGGTGAGGTCCCTCAGCAGCCTTCCGGCGACGCTGGCAGGAGCGTTCGGCACCAAGATGGCGGTGGCTGTCGAGTTGTCGGCCCTGGGGCGTTGCTGGTTCTGGTTGCTAGTGGGGCTGCAGGCGGTGAGAGGCCGTTCCGGTTTTTTCGCGCTCGGGGCTGACTGCGGCTGCAATTTCGTGGGAGAAAAAGTGCAGGTGTAGGGGGAGGGAGACTGACGTGTCCCGTAGCGGGAGGCGGATGCAGCGGGCCTTGCCCTGCCCACCCCACCCCGTCCCGTACCCGGGGCGTCGTCCTGAGCCTCGGCCCTCTCCTGCCTCCGTGGCCGCCTCTTGCGCTCTTTATCGCAGCCTGTTGTCTGTTCCTGCCCTCTGCCCGCCTGCTCATGCTGCCTCTGCTCCCGGCTGCGAGAGGCGCGTTGTGGAGCCTGAACGCCTCCGCCTTGCCCTCCCCTCGGCCCTGCTTTGCCCCCTCGGCTCGGAAAACGGGGTGGGCCGCGTGGCGCTTGCGGTGTCGCCTGAAATAAATTTACAGTTTGTAACGGGATTTGCGTGCTGCTATCAACTTCGTGACCCGGGTTACGCGGTTAAGGATGGGTTTGGGAAGGGAAGCTGGGCGGGCTGTGGTTCCTAGGGGAAGGCTGTCCGGGGAGGGCTCTCCCTCGGCTTGCAGGAAGGTCAGGCTCCTCCGGTTTGGACCCACTTGAACTCCAGAGACATGAGGTTATACAAAAGACCTGTTCAAAGTTTTCACCCTTAACTCTTAAGTACACACTAAAGGAGTTTGTATTGATGCTACATTTGTTTTAACATATTAAATTATCTAATGTGAAAGCAAAGCAGTCGTGTAATGTGTATTTGTAATCAAAGTTTCAAAGGAGAGCATGCCACTGCTGAGGCGCATCACTGGCTGAGTAACTGAAATTATCTTGTACTCGTGGGAAGTTAGCTTTTGAAATGTGAGGGTTCTTTTCTAATCCTAAACAGACACTTATTACAATTCGTGTACTTACTTCAGGATAATACAGTAGTTATGGTACTAAAAATTGAGGGAAGATACTAGGGAGTGCCAGTTTCTCTTTTTTTCTTTTCCTCCTCCTCCTCCTCCTCCCTGTAGTCTTATTCTCAAGCTGTTTCGAGCTTGCTGTGAAACCAGAACTTCTTCACTAAGGAATTATCTTGTAATGGAGACTTTTATTGCTTTCATATGTTGTTTTTTGGTTGGTCATCCCTCCCCCCAAAACAGGAGAGTGTTGACCCTATATATGCAGATGCTCTAGAGCTCTGTTGGGGAAAGGTGCGAAGAGTGTTGCTGGTGGAAGCAAAATGACAATTCCAGTAAAACCATTTTTGCTCTCAGGTGCACAGATTCAAAAATGTGAGGAATAGCATAAGAGCGTCTGATTTTTGCTTGCCTGCTGTCGTACTTAGAAATTACTTTAAGTGTCCTTTAGGAAGAAGAAAAATAGCTTTCTGCCTGACAAAATAGTAATTTCAGAATAACTTCCTGTACGTTATACTTTTCTGTTCATGCTTTAACTTTTTTAGCAGATACAGAGAAACAGAATAATGAGGCACCTAATATTTTCTACCGGTTCCTAATCCATAACGCTTCCTGTCTGTCACATCAGTGACATGTCTTTCTTTTGGCCATAGGTTGGCCACTTCAGCAGAGGAAATGGGTTTTGTCTCTGCCTTACTTGGTTATGCTGTATGTGTTAAATGATAGGTGAATGTGAAGAAAGTCTGGTTTGCTGAAGGACAAACTTAGTTTTTCTTCTGTATTTTTCTGTTTGGCCCAGCATACTTCTTCTGACTCTTGATCTGTTATCATCCAGTCCAGTTTGCTGGTATCATCTCACTCTTCTCTGAACACAGAGGTGCTGGCTGATTGTTTTGTTGGGGTTCTAGATGTGGGTTTTGCCTGAGGGCTTTTACCCAGACTGAGAAGCATCTGCAAAAACTGTTTCCTCTCTTGCTTCCCCACCCTCTCACTAGCATACAGCTGGAAAAAAAGGTTTAAGCAAGGGTGTGAGAAATACAACCCCCAAATATTTTAAGTGTTGGCATAGTTGGTAAAAATGGGTTTGCTGCTCATTAAAAACAGAACCGGTGTTTTACATAGAAAACATGTAATTGAGTTGCCTACTTTAATGTATTACTAGTAAATCAGAATTGCGGGTTTCTATCTACACTTCCACTTCTAACTGCAATTTTCCTGTAACATTAATGCAAACATGAAATTAAAATTCTACTTGTATGCCTTGTTGAGCAGTCTATTCTGTCACTCCCTGTTTGTGCTTTTCCCAAGCTTAGCTGTTGCACTTATTTTCCAAGTGTGTTTTCAGTGATATGAATTTTACTGAAATTGTTTTGAAAGAGCGGGCTTTAGAGGGCTGTAGTTGTGTGTGTTTCAGCTGATTCATTATGCTTGTTTTTTTCTTAATTTAGAGCTAGCTGTGGAAAAACAGTAGTTGTCAGAAGTGTATATAAATGAATTTTGGCAGATCTGATACCTTGAAATATATGTATTATGGGTGTGTAGAATTTTTGCTATTAGTTCAAGACCATTGTTAAGACCATAAGATGGTGTTTTGCACTTAGGAGCAGACCATTAGTTATTACTGTAAAACAGTTGCAAGAGACTTAGTTGTTCTTCCTAATCGTGAAAGAATTTAGTCTTCCTTTTTTTTTTTTTTTAAACATCAAATTTAATACTAAAGTATAACATATTGATTTTCAGGTAAGTGTATATGGAACACAGTTGTCATCAGAAGCTTGCAGAGAGCTGGGCTTCTCCAGTAACTTGCTATGCAGTTCTTGCAACCTTCTTGGACAGTTCAATCTGAATCAGTTGGATCCATTCTGCAGGCAGTGCTGCCAAGAAGAAGCTCAGCTGGAAACTAGAAAGGTGGGTTTTGGAACAAGTCCTTTGTGCAATAATTTAACACGTTATGTTTATATATGTTAAAAATATATGGCCATCTGGAGTATAATCTCAAGAGGAAAATGCAACTTTTCTCAATAGTCTAGTATATGTAGGGACTAGATTTGCAACTTGCCATACTGCTCTAAAATAATGCCCCTGTACAAGCCCTTCTCTAGCATGAAGTGACTAATGGGAGCTATGTCCAATTTCTTTACATTGAAATATGTATGGGATTTGAAGAGGGCAAAAAAAAAAAAAAAGATGAGGAGACAGGTGTCCTTGATTGCAGCTGTTGCTCGGTCACTGACCATGGTGTAATGGGGTAGGCCAGGATAGTTCAGTTCAGTCCTGAGAAACAAAAGGCTGGTGTAGCTGTCAGGTCAGCTCCTGAAGTGGCACAAACCTGACAGAAGCAGGACTGCTCAATTCCATTCTGCAGTGATGGGAACAGCTAAGTTCTAACAGCTAGAAATACTGGGAATGATCTTGCTCGGAGCCCATGCTGTGCTTCAGGCAGTTAGGCTAAGGCAAAACCTTATGTATCTTAAGGTACATCAGCAAGGAAGAATTTTTACAGAGCTCTTGAAAAGAACCTATGCTTTCAAATATGTTTAATTAAAAAGCACTCTAGAATACATTGAAGACCAGTGATTTATCAGGAAAGTAGAGATTTCATGGAGAAGAGATGCTGAAATTATTTTTAGTGGCTGGGAGATAGCTATATAACTGACACTATGAAAATAATGAGGAGATCTAACATATTTCTCCTGTCAATTAAATTCACCATAATATTGAAGAAAAATTGTGCCTAAAATTTTTAATAAAATTACTGATTACGATGTTAGGTACAATATAATAAATATCAAGAAACAAGTGTTTGAGACTTGCAGAGAATTGATAATTAGTAGTTCCTTAATATTGGCAGGCTATTAAGGTAAGAGGCAAGACTATAAATTGTGCGGTTTCATATATTGACAAAAGAATGCTTGGAGCAATATTTCAGTACAATCCTTATGGGACTTGATATATAAGACTTTTTCTTTACTAGATATAGGAATCTTGTAAAGTTGTCTCTGGAAAATGCCATAGTTCTTGTGTATATGTATGTATATATCTATACATGCACAAAAGCTGAACAGTTTCAGGATAAAATCTAATGAAATGCACTAAAAGGGAATGGAAAAACAGGAAGGCATCTCCAGTTGTGCTGTGGTTGTGTACCACAACCAGTGACAGTTACGGTGGCAGCAGCAAGGCTTCCTGTTGTCATCTAAGAAGAGGTTGCTCTTATTTGTTCAGGTAGTATTCGTAAAGTTTTCCCTCAGTGTGCATAAGATACAGCACAAGCACTTGTGGAGCAGGATAATTTCTGTTGTCATTTGTTGGGAAAATAAGCTAGAGGAGTTGTTGCATTTCTGTCAGTGTGACTTCTGAGGAAAAAAATAATCTGTCTTTATCAATTTATCAGTAATTTACTCAAGGATGTAACATAGTTTGTATTGTAAACGTTACGGGAATAAAAGCCGGGTCAACCAAAAGATTTTAAATCAGTAGATATTTATGATTATCGTGAATCAGACCTAGATTTCACTGTGTGGATAATCATACTTTTTTGAGTAAGACTAATCAAATGCCATTTTGTGGTCAGGGCTTTACATTATAAATGTTTCTAGTTTCAAAACTTCTATTTTAGTCATGCAGAATGTAGTCGAACAAATAGCATAGGGCTAGATGAGGTCTCAGGGTTGTTCAACAAATCCCTTCACATAGTGAACAGTATTTGTTGTATATTCATGGGAACCAAGAAATTGTGTATTACAAGTTTTAGGGGTTTTAATCTATTTGTGTTGGTTTACCCAGCTTCATTTTCTGCTTGCACTTTGCAGTAAATATGAACAATTTCCTGATATAGCACAGAAAAATGTAAATCTTGATTAGTATTTTAGCTTTTCAAAAATGTCACGGAAGTAAGAAATTTAGAACAAGTTATACTTGAGATCTGGAGTTAGCATGTTAAGTATCAGCATGGAGTGATTACGATAATATTTTCATGCACTTTCATATCCAGTTTCGAGTGCAGGCTTTTCCATACGATGTGTGTGAATAGAAATACTGGATTGTTGTAACATTATGGCTGTGTGCTAAATTATAGCATTGTTTCTAATGTTTTGAATGCTGTTTCAGAAGGTGGAAGGTTTTTTATACTGTTACCACTACTTGGAAATATATATTTTTGTATTTTCTGATTGTGGAAGCTTTTTTCATTTTTTTTTTAAATCTATACTGAGTAATCTTCCTTGAAGACTAGCCAGTGGAAAAGTAATGTTGGGAAGAATGACCACAAATGTATTCAGAATCATCACATTTTGGATTGACTTGTATTTTATCATAGTGCTGGTTGTAATAGGTGTCTGTAATTGAGCATAGTAATTTCTTGCTAAAGTAGTATTCTCATGATATGCATGAAGAATGGAAAAACTGAATGCTGCCTTTTGCTGTAATTTTTCCCCTTTCCCTGGTTTTTTTCAGGTTATAATAGAAATCTTTCTAATGAAAATTTGATAGTCAAGAGTGAATAGATGTTGAAAGTCTTTAAAAGTTGTGGGTTTTTTTCCTACCCTCTTCCTTGAAGATTTTTTTTAAATCTTACTCTAACAACTTGCATCTAAGATGTATTGTAAGATGTCTAACTTGCTGATTAGCAGCTTTATATGTTGCAGAGTTCCAGAGCATGCTCTGGGTGTTGTTGATGCTGTGACTACATGCTTGAACATCATCAAAGTGTATGATTATGGGTTTTTTTCCGAACCATGATTCCAGTACATGACCTAGCTTGTTCATTATGTGAGCAGGTCACTGTTCAGATCATGTGACACAGCATGTTTGCAGTTTGAGCTACAAACTTGCAAACTACTAGAATTCCTGGACAGACTTCAGGATTCAAAGTTAATTCTTCTTGTAAGTATGTGTCAAGTGTTAGAAAGCAAGAGTTATTTTATTGCACAACTTGTGCCCGAGTTTTAAATGAGAATTTAAAATTAAAGGTAAGGTGATAGCATGTGTATCTGAGAATTTTTGTCTGTCATTGTTACTGTTCACAAATGATCTGTGAAATATGCCCAGTCCTAAAAATATTTTGTGCTGCACAGCATCAGTGCAACCTCAGATGAGATGTTGACAGATTTCAACTGTTTCATATCCTTGAAAAATGTTTATTAACCCTGGTCTTCTTATTGGTCCAGTATTCTGTGAACTGACATTGTGGAAAATAGCTGTGAGGTAATCTTGTTATTCAGTGTTTGTCTTGCTCTTAACTTCTGCTGACACCTGTCCAATGAGATATTTTTATTACTTTATAATTGTACTGTGGGTAAAATGAAAAAATTATTTTGGGTATTTTCTCCTCTTCTAGAGATTTTGTATTCACTTCCAGACTAATTTAGAAGGTAGCTTAAACAGTATTGCTTTAGACAGCTGCAAGTTTTAAGCCTCAGTCTGTCAGATGCAGAGTACTGCTGGTGTGTAAAATGTAGAAGGATGAAATGGAGGTGAAGCTAACTGTGCGTGAAATTGTAGTAGCAGGAGAGATTGTCCATATTTTGCAGTAGCTGAAAATAGCTGCACTCCATCTGCAGCTTCACTTATGCTGTGTGATCACTTCAGACATAGCGATAAGCATATTCCATTAATTGTTGAGATAAATCTAAGATTATAATATACAATATATGCATGTCAAAATCCAAATTGATTTTAAGAATCAACTCTGTAATGAAATTTGCAATACATTAAATTTCACAGTTGCACTGTGCAGGATTGCTACAACCCTTAAAAGTAATCAATATTGCTAAACGGAGCTTTGAAATATATTTTGCTCACTAAGATGTGTTGAATTTCAGCACTTTGATTTGTTATTGTTATGGTGTTTGATGAATTAGATAATGTAACATCAGGTGTAAGCAAAAGTTGGCCAGGAAATTTGAGACATGAGGATGGATGGTGTAGATGGCCAGTTGTCATGGGTAACATCACATGTGTCTATCATATGCTATTTCTAAATAGTTTATGATTCTGTTGTAAATCAAGGCAAACGTAACAATATAGAAGTCTATATGCATAAAGTTACATACAGATGGGTAATAATAGTGCCACTGTAAAAATTCAAGCAAAAACATAAAATCCTGACATTTTTAGCAACTATCTTGTGCACATATTCAGGGTTGTCAAAATACAAGCTGTCAAAGTATGGTTTAACAATTTATTGAAATGTCTGGCCTCTGCATTGCTAAGACAGTGAGAAATCTAGGGTTATTTTTCACCAAACTCATACTAGATGTAACAAGACAAACTAAAATATTTCAGAAACTTGAAAAGGATTATTGTGCTGTAAGAGGGGAGGTTTCCAACTTGATATTCTTTCTGCACCAGTAAATACAGAAGGTTCCTTTCATTTTGACATGGAAGTATTGTGAAATATTAACCTGAAATAAAGATGGGCAACTTAAACTTTGCTATTTTTCCAAAAAATCTTAAAGCCTATATCTTAAGGTTGCTTTACATGCAGCTCCTCATTCTACATCCTACCTGAACCTAAAATGATTTTCAGTATTTATGACTGCTGTTTGAAAGTTAATGCAAGTCTAGGGACATAACCCCATTAGCTGTAGACAAACAGAATGGATGAGATTTAGAAAAGAGTGGAATTTAGTGACCTTTAAGTATTATGCTTTCTCAACATTTTGAAAAATGCTGAAAACCAACTGGAGATAAAATCCTAAGAATGCATAGTAAAACACTCTGGAAAATGGGGAGAAAACCCAAAGTACAGCAGAGGAATCTTTTCCTAGAGTTTTATGTATTTCCCCTGACCAGTTGGGTAAGCAGTTTTGCAGCTGGATTGATCTAAACGTGGCAATGAGGCATGTTGCAGACCTGTTTGCTAGCTATTACATTGTAACTGGTGCTGTACTTAACCAGGTTCTTTTGTGGTTTCTGCAGGAAGGTTATACCTGTTTTCACCACATCAAGATGAGATTATTTTTGTTGCAAGTCCTTGGTACTTGAAATTGTGGGAAATCATTTTAAGATATTAATGATTCAGCCTGTTTCAACCCTGCAAAACCACAGAACTTAGTCTGTCAAAAGTGAAGCCTGGGCTCTGACCCCTTCTTCCATGTCAGCCACCTGTTTCTGCATAGTATCACACAATTTGAGGGGCTTGTTTCTGAGTGAAGAATACAGAGGTGAGGGACAATATGCAACAGAAGAGTGAATTATACGTGTTTAGTCCACGTATGAAGTAGCTGCTAACATTCAGCTTGCTCTGTTCTGAGGAAAAGATGACTCTTAATTTCACTGAAAGGTAAAAAATATGCCTATACAAATTAGTTTGCTGTAGTCTACTTTGTCACTCACAACAAAATTGTTACATAGGCCTTTAAACATTGTAGAGTAGGAGATGAGCATGTATGCAGAAAACTGTTCCTCAGAACAGTTTATTTTAATCCTAATGGATAATGCTTATATGCTCCTTATGATGTAGTTTGACCATAACTTAAAACCACTTCTTTGGGTGGAATTAGTGTTGGACCCCTCCTGGAAACAAAACAAATATTTTAGTGTAATATTAGTAATAAACATGCCCACTGTAATTGACTGTGTGCTACTTTTAATAAAAAATCAAGTTGAAAGTTCTTTTAAAACTCTCATCTTTTTATATGTACAGATGTTTTAAATGTGCTGTTATGAATTACAAGGAGGAGCAAGTTGACATTCTTGTTCAGACTTGCTTTTTAAAACTCAAAATAGTATATAAAACTCACAATAATTACCAACTGTAGAAAAGTTTGAAATGCTTTTAATGCTTTAGGCTACTCTTGCATGACCCAATTTAGTTTCATTTTTTAGGGTTTTTTCTTTTCATTTCACTATTTAAAGTGCTAAACTCAAAAATTACTGTTGGCAGCCTCCTCTTTCTGCCAGAGACTTTTAATATGAATAGTTCCAATGAAGCAGTCTCATCTCTTGGTTTTTAACTTGATGGGTAAAAATAGAGAACTACTTAGAATTCGTTGACACCTCAGTAGTGTAACATAAGTGTAAGTGATACCAATTCATTAGAATTTTAGTTTACATGTAGCTGTTTCTCAAAAACTACAAGACAGAAAAAGCTGGATTGTATAAAATTCTTTGTCTGCTTTGTAAAAATCAAGTTGTGCTTTTACGTGGATGTACTCCTTATTTTTAACATGCTACCTAAAAATGGTTCATGTTCATTGTTTTTACTAAGTGTGAATTTTCAAAATAACATAATTCAGTGACAGCTTATTTTAACATTCAAATCAATCAGATACGTCAAATGACCTCCCTTCGAAGTTTGCTTTTAACTAAAAACGTGTCCCATACAGTTCAGAGGAATAACTTTGAGGAATATTGATGGAGAAGTTGGGTAATTGAGATGATTGTTCTCTCTAGTTGAGAAAGAATACTGTCACTTCCAAATATTATGCACAACCATACCTCGTACTAAAAATGTGAAGTGGATGTCCTTCTCAAGAACTTTACCATGTACACTCTTTCCCTTCATTCTGTACATGTTGTTATCAGCAATGAAAACTATGTTGACAAACAGTAGTCCTAGATAAGGAAGGTCCAGCTAGCTAGTCAATGTTTAAGATTCACTGAAGGTTCATCTCTGTCAGATAAACTAAGGTAAAATAGATTATCTGTCTGTAGCAGGGCAAGCCTTACATATGGAAGAGCACTTTCTAGTCTTATCAGTGAAAAAGAAGTTAAGGAAATGATAAATGTGTATTTGCTAAGTCTGAGTTACAGTTGTTGATGCGCATCTGTGATGGTGAATGGAATAGGTTTAGCTAATGAAGTCTGACCTCCTCCATCTGGATAAAATACTGGTATTTGACTCTGTTGAAAACAACTTCAAAAAGTACAGTCTCAAAATTACTTGAATGCACAAAGTCAGATTAAACAGTTGATGAGTTCTGTTCTGAATGTTTTCTTTGCAACTTTAAAAAAGCAGATTCTGGAGAATACGAGATGTTCGGTGATTCTGCTTCTAGAGACAAGTAGATGGTTAGATAGCTAAGTTAATTGGACAGTGTGTTCCAAAATTAGAATTTTAACTGTTAACATTCTCTACGTTTTAGTTTATATAATTCTGTTAACCAGATCCAAGTGAGTCTGTACACAGGAGCCCTTTTTCTGCCACCCTTCTCTATTCCACTCTGCACTGCCTCCACTGCCACTCAGGTAAATTGGGCATTCACACCATCTAATCCATGCTGCAGCTCTGGAGGTCTAGAATTGATGGCTGCTCAGCTTCTGCATTTTCATCTTTTGCTCACATGACCTTATACCAAACCATTCTGAGAGCAAAGTTAACAAAAAATAGTCTGCCAGGAAGGGAAGTTGGTTTTGAGCTTTTTGGTGGTGGCTGGATTCAAAGAGCAAAACTGTTTACTTAATACTGCGTGGAGGAGTTTTTTTAACACCAAAAAATAAGACACTTAATGGATGACACACTTTCTGTATGCTGAAGATTTGAATAGTAATGTACAACTGTGTTGTGTACATTCAGAATGAAAAAGTTGAGTTCAAAGCAGAACTCAAAAGTTCTGAAGATCTCCAAAGATATAGATTCTACAAGCTTTCCTATAAATTATTTCGGTGCTTAAACATGCTCATTGTAACTTGTCACCCTTGTATTCTGTTGGGAGTTTCCTTCCCTGCAAATAAATGCAAGCTTAGATTCTGCTTGAGCTTTCTTCAGAGGAATTTGCCTGTAATACATAGTGCTAATTCAGATAACTTTTTTTGACTGACTCTTTGTTTCCAAACTCTTATTTAAGAGTTAGGCATCTGCCTTCACTGGATCATGAGTTGTGAATAGGAGCAGTTTCTTTGTTGCTAAATTTACTGATTACATCAGATCTGAGTGATGTGTGTGTAGCAATGACTTTATTGGCTTTTTGCATTACAGAACAGCAATTCATAACTGTTCCTGGCAGTGAGGCTTTCTGACTGCTCTCTGCTGACCCACAGATTCTTGCTCACTTTCTGTCTCCAGGAAAGGGGAAGACTAGAGTGATTTATTTTTTTTAAAAACTTCTAGCTGTTCATACAAATACCCCACATTCTGTCCCCATGGAAAACAAAATATTTTATATCACAATGTATATTCCTTTCTTTTAACTAACGTAGTTTTCTAGTAAAAGTAACTAATTAATTGGTACTTATAATAGTTTAGGAAAGAGCAGAAGAAACTTGCATCAAAATCTCTTTTCTTTGTTGACTATTTCTCAGAACAACTCAGTTCTTAATTTGCTTTGCTTTGTGGGTGGGACACTAAAACTTAATTTGCATGCCTTTGAAAAAAGAGATCATGCACCTTATTTTAAAACAATACAGGTTTGCACATGCCAAGTAACTTTGGCCAATAAGAATAATAATATCCTTATCTTTCCTGACTTACTTGAAGTAAAACTCTAGTATCCGTTGATAGGGGATGAGGAGGTTTCTTTGGCAGATCTGCTTATATAGTAACATAAAATCAAAATTACAGCGAATTTCATAAAAACAAAAATTCTTTGCATTGAAAAGAGATTAGTTTTGGTAAATATTTAGTAAAAGATTGTCTTGTACCTGAGGCAACTGAAAATTCCAGAGTTTTAGCAGTAGTCATAAGTGGTGCTTTACCATTTGTTTTCAGAGCTTAACTATTTTTTTTTTAAACTGTTTGATGTTAAGACAGGAAAATACGCAGGTATCTGAGAAAATCCAGATACCGTAAGATAGCTGTTTACCATTGTGTGGCTTTATCTTAACAGCCTGTTTCATTGCATGTCTTAAGACATGATGGTACTACAATTTTTTTTTCAGCTGATTGCAAACAGCTGTACAAATCCAGTTTGAGTGACACTTTGTAAACTCTGCAAGGTCAGGCTTAGTCAGTAGTTAGAAGAAACCACTATGCAAAATATAGGTGCTATGGAAGTAAAATTAGTGATAATTTATTGTATTTTACAAAACTTCTTTTGTCACCTTTGATCTAACATCATTTTATTATTATCAAGAAGCAATCACTGTTAAGTACCGTTTTTTCAGTTTGGTTTGATCTGAGTTCCTGTTTAGTTTTTAAGAGTTATATAGCAGCGTTGTAGCAGGAATTTAATTTTTCTTCTGGAGTTTTTAACATGAGTTATTGTGATAACAGTACCATATCTATGTATAAATGAAACGCTGCTGGAATGTTGTCTTGCAGAAATTACTTCAACTCTCTTCCTAATAACCAGTGAAATGTTTTCTTTAACCTAAGTTAAGGTTCCTTGCTTTTTATTGCTGGAACAGTTATTTTTACAATACATATTTTTAATATGATTCTTATGTAAATGGCTTATTCTGTTATAATTACCACTTTCCTTTATTATTAAAGCAGGCATGACTGATAGTGTGGTTTTCCTCCTCTCAGTTGTGAAGAGCCATCTTCATTACATCAGTGTGAACTATTACAAGACCTTTGGGTGTTTACAAAAAGCTTTTGAATGAAACTTAACTCAAGACAATGCTTTGTAAAAGATGAGGGAAGAGTTCAGATTTTGTCACAATAGCCTTAGAAAGCACACCACTAGAATGTTTTAAAAAAAGCTAAGTTATTTTTATAGATGCAGACATGAATCAGCCTGGAAGTCATAGCAGGACTTGTTTTGGATGTTAAAATGGACAGTAGTAATAGTTTAGAGAGTCTTTATTTCGTTGCTTGTAGTAGTAAACCCACTTTCATAAGCACTAAAACAAGTGAAGCATTATTTTAAAATGAACTAACTTATGAGTTAAGCATTGTGTAATGAACTGACTCGACACGTTTGTATGCCTCCACACTGAGTGATACATGTCATTCTTAGTAATACTTGAACACAGTAATTGCCTTCACAAGTAAGTTTGGAAGACATCTGCTCTGGACATGATGAGATGGTAGCAGCAGCAGATACTAACAAGTATGCTTTTGTTGTGGGCTAAGTGATGCAAATAAACCTGTGTATCTTGCAAAAGACACCTTTGTTTAGATTTATAAATGAAGCCAGTTGATTTTTCTTTTTTTCTTGTCCGGCCATCTAGACAGCAGCTGTTTGTCCCAGCGTGAATCTGAATTTTTTTGTATCAGCACAGTTGGGCTTCAATTACGGCAGTCACAAGCTCAAAATATAGACATCAGCAACTGAGCTGTTTTCTTTGTTAAACTTCACTTCTATCAGATATTGTCTAGGAGTTACAAACTGGGGGTAGTTTTTAATAGTTTAAGTATTAAACTAGTTTTAAGTATATATAAGTTATATATAACTATATATTATATAGTTAAATATAACACATATGCTAGTAACTAAGTATTTGAGTAGTTTAATAGTTTTAGTAGTTTACAGTGATCTTGTTCCATAGAAATCCTTGTTTGAAAGGAAGAAATGAACTGTAAGAATTAATTGCAGTAATGAGAATTGAAAAATGCTCATTTTACCATTGTCCTAAATTTGGGTGTACATAGTTCTTTATACTCATAAATGAAATAATTAGACAGAAAAAAGCTATTTATGCCTTTGTCTACTTCTTTATATTAACTTCTTGATAGAAAAATGCAGATAATGGTTAGTATCAGAGAACAAGTATAAATGTTCAGTGTATTAGTGAGTGTGCAAACTAATATCTAAATCTAGAACTGCTGATATAATTATTGTTGAACTTTTTAAACAATAATTAATAGAGACAAGGTAAATTAAGTTTATAATCTCAGTATTCCATATTTCCTCTATCTTGGTAATTACTTCATGTTTTAAGTCCAGAGGAACTTTAATTATGCAAGCTAGTATCTGAGCTGTTTATCAGCGCCTTTTTTTAATTAAAATCTTTGAGCAGTGAGAAAAAGCTTTTTTAAAAAATTGGTATTTTTGATCTCAAGTATTGTTTCATAGCAGTCCTGGGTTAGGTTTTATCTTAAATCTAATGTCTAGTTAAAAATCTAAATGCAGTTAAGCAAATTTCTGAGATGCTGTTCTGAAGAGATAATGTAATGTAACGTTTTTAGTTGTTTCCTGTGGAAGTAATGATTACAGATTAGTTTGTGTCAGGAAAGAAGTTGTTATTTCCCTGCAAATGATTTGAGTAGTTATATTCTAATTTGTAGAATTTAGGCAAGTATTGAGTTGGACCTGAATTCAGAAGATTCGTATTCTGAAATGAAGATGTATTCCTGGCTGTCCATAATGCCTACATATATAGGTGACAAAGTTAATTGTCTCTGAGATTTCTGTTGTATCATGTATGGTTCTCTTTTACAACTTGTCACCCCGTTTTCAGAGGGGTTAGTGCTGATTAAATTTCATAGTGAAAGCTCACTTTTAATTACACGTATTCACATTTCATATTGTAAGTGAAACGTGGATTTGCTTCACTTCAGTAAGGTTATATTTTCCATGTCCTGACTTGCACATTTGTTATGAAGACACTGTCTGAAAGAGAATGAAAGCAGGGGTCTTAGTTGTTTGTAGAAGGTAATGAATTGAATTTAAAAAAATTAACTGAAGCTTATTCTGTCAGCTTCTCTGTTAACAGTGGGGTTTCAGGGTTAGAAGGACATGATTTGGTATACAGTATTGACAGCTATGTAAGATTAAAATGCCTAACTTTACAGTAGCTGGAAAAATTTGTTGTTTAGATTTAAGATTCATCAAACTATAGAATCAATTGCATGTTGCAAAAAGAAACAAACCAGGAAGTTTAAAAACATGTGACAATATACAAGATCAATAGGTTATCAATAGGGTTTTTTTATTTAGATAGCACATAAAATTGAAATGAACTTCTACTTAGCTTTAAGAACACTGCATCTGAGTATCTTGTATAGCTGTCAGAAGTGAGTGACATCTAAGTACAAGCATCAAATTTAGTCCAGCCTGCATATATTACTTCAGCTGAGGTCTGTTAATGTGATCTGTCCTCTTTCTGCAATCCCAGTTAACTACAATAAGTTAACTAACAATAGTTAGCCCAAATTGTAAGTCTAAATTCATTGCCTTTTCTTTATTATAAACAGTATTTCACTGTCCAAGTTAGGTTTAAAATGGAAACTAAAATTTCACCTAATTAGACTTTTCTTAGCATCTTTGGGGAGAAAGTTGTTTTCCTATTGTTAGTCTGTAAGTTGCATTGTAAAATGTTCAGTTGTGTTCATTTTTTTAAAATGAAACTTTGCATCCAGCAACAGTATATCTGACATGAACTTTGTTCCTGTTTTTACATTTTTAATATAATAAATGAAAATTATCATGTGTCTTGAGGGAACAGTCTGTTGTTGCATTAAATTGGAGGCAGGTCTGGAATTGTGATTCTATTTAAGATCTTATTTGTAGGTACCATCAACACAATAGCATATTGTCTTTTCAAAGAAAAATAGTTCAACAGATAACATGCCATAAGTAAACTAGTGATTTAGAATTTTTATGTCACTAACAGCTTTTTTTCATTACAGCTTTATGCAGGAGCTGTCCTAGAGGTATGTGGATGAAAACTGGGAAGGTTCCCTCAAGTCCAGGGTAAGTAAAGCCACTACTGCTCTTTCAAATATGAAATCCTTTCACAGCTGAATGACAAAATGTGCTTTTAAGTACTACTACAAGTAGTCATAAATTTCATATATCATAAATTTCATATATTATGTCAGGAAAGTTGCATTGACCTGAGACTCATGGAACTGGTCTCCAGTAATGAAATTGTATTGTGCACTTACAGAACTACTTCCTTTTCACAGATCCTCTAGTAGAATTGTTTTGTCTGTGGATAATGTCAACTATAGTGAACGTGTTACCGAAATCTCGGAATGAAGAACTTATTGACACCAATGTGATGTAGATAAGCAGACACTTCTTTATTAACGGCCGGGTGCGTGAGTGAGTCCTCTCACGATCAACGCACGCCATGGTTCAAAATCATACACCTTTTATAAAACTCATCCGTACATATTCATTGAGTATTCATACAAAATCATAAGTTTTCCCATAAATCATTAACATACTCTCCTCCCATATCCGATTCTGCGCAATAAAGGTTAGAAAGGTCCGGAAATGGGTCTGGGGTACGATTTGGGTAGGTGGTATATGAGTCGGTGGTCTCGATCTCCCCCTGCCGGAATTACCTTTCACTTAAGGTAACTGTTTCTTGGCCGGCAACTATGGGTTGCTTCACTCGACTTTCCCCAGTTCACATTAATTCTCATTTTGACATTTTAGTACATTTTCCTAGGTTACATATGAACAATCATCTCAAATCTTAAGTCTGTTATCTAAGTTCTAAACATTCCTACTAGGTGATTCTGACCAATACCTCCGGCCTTAGTATGGGGCTGTACAGAGGATTTTTATAGCAGCTTTTACTATAGAAGTTTCATTAAAATATATTTCTTACCCTTCTATATTTCTATTACATAATTGATTTTATAGAATCAAATAATCAATCAAATAAAGTCAATCAATCTTAACTTACTAGCAAATCTGTAACAAGTGGAATACGGTAGTTTAAAAGGAAAATCAGTATCATCAGTGTGTGGTGGGAAGAAGCTGCAGGAAAAACATCTGTGAGAAATTTCAAACTGGAATTTTCTTATAAATGGGGAAGAGCTTAGGTGATAGCACTACTTAGATTCCCTCCCACCCCCCGTGATGAAGATCCTAATACTGTACGTTGGACACAGATGCATAGAGAACAAAAACTAATCTAGTCTAGCGTTAGACAAAAAAAATGCACAAACAGCATGTCTCCATCTACCGTGGTCAGTATTCATACCTGCCTGTTTGAAGGCTGACTGACAAACACGTAAGAAGATTTTAAAACAGATTATAATTTATGTAAGTTGTGCTGCTTTAGACCCTCTCCTTCCACCTCTACCCACATACAGTTCAGTTGACCGCGAGACCAGAGCCGAACTATTTTCTCTTTTCCACTGTTTAAAATGCCAGAAGAGGGATTGTTTAAATGACTTGTTTAGTGCAGGGGCACAAGGAGATTAACTTTATTAGCACAGGAGTCCATATTATCTCCGTGACTATTCAAATTTAGTAAACATAAAAACATTCCCAACTGTTGTTGCCTGTTCGCTCAGCTTCTTCATGGTTGTGAATTTATTACACTGAAGTGCTCTTTTGAGCTGTTGGTTTGAAGGAAGAGGTCAACCTATTGGCCTGACTCCCACCTGCGTTATGTCCTCAGTAGGTCCTAAAAGGAAATGGCCCTTAATTTCTGCTGCGTGCACACCGTGAAACATGTTCCAGAAGCTTACAGTACAAAAGGAAAAGCCTGAACATTTTAAAGATTTATTTTCCTTTCAGTCCTTTGTTATTTAAAGATGCTCAAAGATTTGCATTCAATTAATCATAGAACTTGCTTTTTAAAATGACTGAATGAATTTCAGTGGTTTTTCAGTAGATTTTGTTTTAACTACCAGTTCTTTGGTACAGTGAGAAGGAAAAAAAGGACTGACTAGTGTGCTTAAGTTCTTGTTTGCCTGTTCATTACCAGTTTCTGCAGTTACCCAATCTAAATTTATCTTGACCAAATTTACTTCTAGAGTATTAAAACAGGTTGGAATTAAATTTTAAGAGCATACTTAGAAATTTTAAAAAGCAGTAGAATATATTCTTCCAGCCGGAATTTGTCCTTACGTTAGTATTAATCTAAGAATACTTCTATTGTGATTTTTTTCCCCTTGATTTTAACTTGTACCAGAAACAGGTATTTAATGTCTTCATCTTAAGACATTAACATTCAAGAAGTGTTGCTGTTTTAACTTTTCAGTTTGATGTTTGCTACGGAAGTTAGGTTGCCTGAAGGTCGTGCTGCTGCTTTCGAGGCATTGTTTTTGTAGGCTTCATTGAACTGTGTAGCTTGTCATCGACAATGTCTTATCACAAATAACTCTTGGTTCCTTTCCTATAGCTTCTGCTAGGATTTTGTTGGGATTTTTTCTTTTTCCAGAATATACAGAAAATGGCACCACTAATTGCAGGACTGTGTATGTATTAGTATTCCTTGGATTAGTATATGTTACTCCTGTATCTGACTGTGAAGTCTTCACTTTTAAGCACCTGTGTAAATTGTTTTGTCACTGTTTACTCTCACAGACTTGATTTGTCACAGACTACTTCTGGATTATATTTTATTTGGCCAAAGGATGAATACTGTGCATGTTTGTTTTATGAGATTCACACCTTAAAATCATTAATTTGTAGTATTTGTGTTAATAGTTAATATTAATTTGTTGAATTAATAAATGTTTGTAAAAGTTACACAGTAAGGATATTACACAGTTGGAAAAACCTGCATTGCTCATGGTAACTAAATGCAATATTCTGTGGTCCTTCTGTATCAAAATTTGTATCAGAATTACTGGTTATATAATTTTAGGCTACAAATAGTTGCTGAATACACCTGTGTGCCTGATATGGGAGAACCATTACATATGAAATATATTTGTAGATACTGGGAAAGCAAAGAAGTGACAAGTGATGAAAAAATCTAGTCCTTGGCAAGATTATCTCAATCGTAAACTGAATGTTATTCTTTGCAATACCATAGCAAAGTATTAAATGCCCTTGTGAATATGGCCAGGGATGTCTATTATGTTTTTCAAATACATCTTCTTGTGCTAAGTCAGGGAACAGACCACTTACAGGTTTCTGTAAGTTTCTCTAAGTTCAGTGCTGAAATATTTCTCCTGTTAAGTTTCCCTTAAAAATAAATTGCTTCATTATAAATGCTGTACTGTAAAATTAATTCCTATATTACATATATTTTGAAATTGTTCTGTATAAAATTGTTCTTAAATATTTACCATTTAAAAGCACTTCATCAAAGTGGAACGTTGAAAACTTCAGTGACAAGAGTCATAGATGAAGCAGTATCTTATTATACCAGGAAACACAGAAAATGTAACAGTTTTTGACTGACATCCATAAAACTAAGTCTCTGAAATAGCATAATAAACTAGCTGGGTCAGTGATTAACCCAGCATATTTGTTTTAAGTTGACTTTTTGGTGGCAGCCATGTTCTGTTAATGATGAGATGGGAGATCACAGTGTCTGGACTCCTGTGTTCTTTCCAGTTTAACAATAACTTAATTAGGCTGGGGGGTTTAATTGAGTATTTCTTTGCTATTTCTCTGCATTCCTTTTGTTCATCAATAGAATAACTGTCACCTCTCCCTGTGTGGCTCTCTTAGTTAAGAAATGGACGTGCTCCCAGCAAATCTGTTAGAGGAACAAGGTCCTTCATCCTTGAACTCATGCAGTATGCAACTACATTAGATCCTCTGACTTCAGGGTCAGTAAGCACTCTTACATTGCCCAGGTTTGCAATCGTGAAGGGGATTCTTTTAGCTACTAAAGTGTAATTTGTTATGGGATTGTATTTGTAGGTAAGATCACTTATTTCCAGGTTATTTTAATTTGCAATTCTTACACTGGAGGAGGAAGGTTAGAAACTTTTATTAACCTTAAATCTTGCATTGGTAGAAATATTAGTAAAACTCTTGCTAAGAAATGTAGGATACTATAGTGGCAGACATGCATCGTTTTATCATAGTCTTTGGTAAGCAGATTATACAGAAACTAAAACAATGGTCCTCTTCAGATTTGGAAATGTCTTTTGGTCTGCTGGTTCTATAAAGTACCCTGTCAGTGGGTTTTTTGTGAACTTTCTTCTTCAGACTTGATCAGAGCTCTGTCTTGGATTTGATTTTGAAAGCGTGTGGTGCTTTGTATGAAATTGTGAACAGCTGCATTGTAACTCGATTAATAGACTACAAATAGTAGTTATTGATGTGCCTTATGAATTCTTATATTTAAATTCTTATCTGAGACTGAGGTCTCCAAAAGGTAAAGAGCTATAGCCTTTAAAATGTAAATGAGAGTTTGAGGTCTGCTGTAGTTCCATCTTTTTGCTAGGCTTTCATGGTATCTTTGGAAGCAGGCTCACGCGATCTTCAAAACTGCAGAGCATTTATATGTCCCCAAAATAAATTATTGAAGAGTATGAGGAAAGAAACTAATGCTTTTGGTTTGCCTGTATTCCCAGTGACTTACACATTCACATTTTTAGGAAATATTGCCAGATGTCTTAGCAATGCTTAGGTATTTGTGACATAATTAAACGCTGGGGTTTTTCTGTCTTCATAAAATATCACTCTGCTACTCTTGTTTTGGTTGCTTTTCTTTTTCATAGGTTTAACACTTGATAATTAGCAATGCCTCAATAAAACCATTGCTTTATTCAAGTTCATTTCAGGTACAAAATGGTTAAGTTTGTGGTACAGTCAAGTCCTTTTTGCCTTTCTTAACGTACAAATCTATGACATTCTGCACAAGCTTGTGTTTCTAGTATTTTTTTTTTACTTTCAAACTGCTTGTGTCTAATAATTCAGGGCCAAGTTAGGCAAACTACCCTTTATTTCATTGATTTATGCTAAGTAATGCTGCGTTTTCTTTATTGATATTAACTCAGAAAAACTACAGATAATCCTACAAGTATTTCAATCATCCTCTTTTATTAGTATTAGATCACTTCAGTTTTTTCCTGTAACACATTTTGTATACATTTAGTCTTTCTTACTTTTGAGTTTTAAAAATCAAATAAAAACGTACGTGCTGCATTGAGTTGCACAAAGTACCATGCTACTGTTCCATAAAATGCAAGTCTTTTGAAAGTTGGTAATAACTTATGTGCTTCCTATTGCTAATTCAGTGTGTGAAACATTTTAAATGCATCACAAAGACTTTAAATATTTTTTTAAAAATAGATCATTCTTCATACAGATTTTGGAACATCCTTCCTTACTTATGAATGATGATGGAAGCATTCCTTTCTAATGTTACTCTTGAAGCACTAACAATTCCTTGCCATGATCGCATAATGGACTCTTTTGGTGTAATACTGAGGGACAGCAGGGATAGTCACCATCAGAAAAGTATGCAGCTGCTTTTCAGTGCACAGCCAGCATTTTTAATGACTTATCTGTAATATGAAGTTGTGTATCTGTACACAGCATCAAGCGTTCAGAAGAAGCTAAAGGGTTGCATTTACTAGAAAAATAGGATAAACTAAGAAGGGTGTAGGCAGTGTAAAAAGCTGGGTGAATCCCCGTGGGCATACATAGTCCTTGTAAGTGTTATAACAGTAAGCAATGGAACAAATCTAAACGGAAAGCACAGCTTTTTAAATAACAAAAGGATTAGAAGTTTGAACAAGTGCAGTTTCCCATTACTGGCAGATACTTAATCACATTAGATTCCTGCTAGAAGACATGCTGTAGCTTACCAAGAGGAAAAATTGTGCAGTAAAAATTTATTGCTGACCTTGTGCTGAAGATTTGACTAGTTCTGACTTGTGCTTTTCTGCCATTAAAATCTGAAAAGGATATAATAGAGACAGTAAGGTTTTTTAATCTCCTCCAGGCCTTTCTGATTTGAGGCCATTATAATCCTTCTGATGCGTGTAGAGACAGACAAGGTTAAAATTGCTTGTCTGCGTGCACATTTGTTTGAAAACTAGTGTGAGATTTTACTGCCATTGTATATTGGCTGTCATTCAAGTATTAAGAGATAAAGTTATTTTTTTTCTCAACAGTATTTTTTCAGTTACAGATCAAGCATGAGATCTTTCCTCATAAAGCAGGAATCTAAATAATGTGAATATTCCTGAATGGTGGATATCCTCGGTAGTCTGGATCATGCCCATAATATAGAACAGTGGGTAGTCAACTGTCTTTACAAAGGTTATGCCTAGCATATAGATCTGCAACTCCACATGGAGAGTGTCATGTCCATTTTGGGTCAGGAAGTTTTCTTACGGTATATCCTTCTGTACCTCGGAGAATAGTGCAGGTGTGTGCATGCAGATACATAGACTTGCCGTTTGGGCCTCTGATTCTTAGATTCCTTCGTAATCTCCATTTAGGACTTCAGGCTTTAATTCCAACAGGCTGGTTTTCACAGACTCTCAAAACAAATAGGTGTTACATATCAAAACAAAGTGACGTTACAGTGATAGCAGTGAGCTTCTCTGTTCTGCTGTGTTCACAGGCAGAGGATGCTTTTAGGTCTTGAAAAGCACTGTTCGATATTGCCTCTCTTTGCAAAACAGTTTGGTGCTGAGCAGGCTTTAAAATGCCCACACACACCTGGTACTTTTCTCTGACCTTTTCATTGTAGCTGATCGCATGGCAATCTAGTCTGCTCTGTTAGCTCACCTTAGGATTGCCTTCAAACAGAAGGCATATGCTTTGGTATTGCACATCTTTTATAAGGTGAAGTGGTTTTCTTAACATTATGTGGAAGGACAGTTGCAAAGCTGGCAGTAGAACAGCTCTGACTTCTAGTCTGGTGTTTAATTCACTGGAACATCATGTCATGGCACTAAGCTCAGAGTTCATCTTATGGAAGTCGAAGTGGAAAATGCCTTCCCTGCTCACCCATGGATGGATTGTATAAATGCTTGTTTCTCTCCAGTGTGTAATTTCTAAAGGTGCTACAAGGAGAGCACAATGAGGAGGTAGCTAGGATTTTAGTATTAAACATCAAACTATTAAAAAAAATGGTGTAAAGACATGCAAGTAGCCTTCAGACATAGGATCATAGGAAGCAGTGTTGATTTCAGGGTGTAGAGGGGAAACTGTTGGGGCAGTGCTGAAGGTGCACCCCATCACATGAGCAAGCAGGCATATGTCCCAAATTGTGTGCTGTAGCTGCATCTGACTTCCTGACCTCCTCAATTCCAAGGGCTGTTTATTCAACTTATTTTGTGGAAAGGAAAAAAGTGTTTGATGGGATAACCTGTATTTTTAATGCATGCCAGTATATTAGTTGCTTACTTTAGCTTCCAAAATTCAGAATATACAAATTAAGTTGTTTGTACAGTGAATGTTTCTTTGTTGCACTGCAAATTCAAGTGACTAATGCAGAAAGTAACTATGATCAGCATTAGAAATAAATATATGCCATTAACAGAAACAGATCTTGTTCCAGTTGTCTAAAACATCAGGAAAAATGTTCTGTAGTGCTTCAGCTTTCAGAAGATTTAGACATTTGACATTGATACAAGTGTGTAATAGCTACTTTTAAAGTGATAAAATGTAATACTGCCTGTAGAATACTTGCTTCCTCCACCTAATTCTGTTCCCATTTTATGCAAGCTTGTTCAGTCCAGCACTGCAGCCAGAGAACAGCCACTCATGTCCAAATGAGTTTTCATCTGTCAAATAAGTAACAAATCCTCACACCTGTTACAAGCTTAAAGTGCCGTAACCTGTGGTAACCCCCAAAGGCTATTCTTTAATACAATCGAGTTCCACAGTTCAGATTTGCGTCTGAAACTTTATCCTTTTTACTGTGCTCTCTTACCATTTTTCTTAAAGTTTTGCAATTAAAGTTACCCACCATACTGACTGCTGCTTACAACCTCCTTTTCATATAAAGCCGTAGAGACTGATTTCAGGTTTAGATTTAAATTGGGGAAAAAATGTGGAAAAATTCCTGTTGAAATAGTTCAACATGCTGTGGATTTTACAAAGAATAAGAAATATCTTTACCATTTTTTTTTGCATGTTGCAGTTGATGACAGCCAGGACAACTAACAGGTCAGAAGGACATGGGAAACACTGAAGCTGAAAATTAAGTCTTTGAGTTTAAATCGGAATTGAACTGTAGCATGTGAGCAAGTACTGGTTATTTAGTGCTATTTGGGATTGTTATACAAGTACAGCTTACAATATGACATTAGTGTATAGTTCTACAGAAAGAACAAAAACAACCCTTGTTTTCTTCTTCAGGGCTCTAGTATACCTGGCAGCTCATTGGGCCATTGGTATTTTTTAGACTAGTTTACACTGTAGTGGTTGGTGCAGCAGGCAGAGTATATGATTTTGATTTGTACAGAGAGCACCATTGAAGAGGGAAGAAAATAAATGCCACTCACAGCATACACATACTGAGAAAGTGTTAAGGTAACTGTCTACAGTAATATAAAGATAGGTATAAAGATGCCAGGGGACATCTCTACAATTACAGAGGAAAGCACTACACTTCGTAAGGCAGTATGAAACATTAGTCCTCAGGTTGCACTCATCTCCATGCTCCAGCTGGATGCACTGCAATTTGTGAGAGATTCATTGTTGTCTAACCTCACAAAAGCAGCTTTAAAATGTGGCTAGCACTTCTGTAAGAGTCAATCTGTACTGACAGGGTTCATCCTTGGGGAGATGCTACTGACATACTACAGGAGTGTCCTGAATCCACTTAATGTCAGAGATTAGAATTCAGTCTTTAGCGTAACTTGAATGTAAAAAGGAGGAATGAAGACTATGCTATTTTTCTAAATAAACTTTAAATACTTCTAGAATTCAGACATTCATTAGGCTAAAGTGTTTGGAAGTAGGGGTTTATTCTTACACTTTTCCCTGAAATAATTCGTATAACCTTTTCTTTTTAAAATTAAAGATAATACAAGGCCTGGGTTGTGCCGTAGGGGTACAGGGACTATGCTGCTGTTAATGCTTTTTGTTTGCTGACTGCTGCTTCGAGTGATGAATTGTTCAGCAGCAGCCCACCTCAGAGCTGAACTTTACTCTGTGTAGCTACACAGTAGGCCGTAAGAGTCCATCTTAAAGCTGATTGTCTTTAGGACTGTCAAGAGAAGAGGACATACCAACAAGAGAATGTTTTCTGTTCATGTTTTCTTGCTGGGTTTTGATGTGTAATCTCAGAGATCTCTGCAAGAGAAGATTGTCTGTCTTGTTTGCAAGAATTAACACCTCTATCCACAGTTTCCTCTGTGCCCTTTCACCCGCACTGCTGCAGCTTGCATGGAGCGTGCTGATGGGATATGTGTCATATTTAGCCTCCCTCACAAAGCTTATCTTCAGCCAGATTTTGATCAGTCTTAATGCTTTTCCTCACATTTACGTATCCCAGCTACATGTGGGCCAGTCTGCTGAAGACTGGCAGTTGTACATGCAAATACACTGATTTAGACAGTTGCACTAGTGTTTGAGGAAAATCCAAGCAGATAAGAAGCTCGTTTGGACTACTAGTGGAAAATAGAGTGTTCCTTAGGCATAATAGCTCTAGTGTGATTAACTTTTTTAGGGCATTAAGATACTTTCTAAAGCATTATTCCAAAAGAAATAATTCAGGGAATACTAGCTTGAATGTAAAGCTACTTTATGCAAGTGAAGGAGTTTGATTATCTTTCTTTTCTCCAAACCATAGCTTTTGTCAGGAGTGATAAGCCAAAACTCTTCAGGGGACTGCAAATCAAGGTGAGTTGTAACCTAACTTTTTCTATTTGGGATGTTAGGAAGAATTAAGCTTGGTAGAGACTGTGGATTGTTCCTTATTTGCTGATCAAGTAATCCTTTAGCAGGACATATATTTGCTTTGCCAACATAAATCTTTACAAGTTCCTGCTGCTAATACTAATTGGTTTATTGCTTGGTAACTGTTTGGTATCAATTTTTTATTGTTGTTGGGGATTTGGGTTTTTTTCTTGTTAGGGTTTGTTGCTTTTTTTAATCCAATAAAAAATATACTGGAACCCGTAAGTAATAGCAGATGGCAAAACAATGCAAGGAATACTTGTGTTCTGTCCTTACTCTGCGGATACCTTGGATTTACTGAAGCTTATTCTGCCGTAGTTTCTTTTTCTCCTGTTCTGTTCTTCCCTCATTTTCTGATGGAGCTGCCATTTCCATACATTCAGTCATTCTTAGATTTTTCTTCACCCTGTCAGAATTTCCTTGCTGTGTTCTGTGATTTTGTTTTTCTTTATAGTATTCAAACATCCAACCTTATACAAATGCATGTACTGAACGGTGTTTCTCATGACTTGCATATATGCAAAGCTGCATAAGCTGCACTGCCTTAAGCCCAAACAGTTCTTTGCTTTTAAGACCTAGTGTAGACTTCACCTCCTCTTAAAATCCTGTGTGAACTTCCAGTGTACTTCACAGATATACATCTTGATTCTCCCATCTCCTGCTCCCATCTCTATTCACCAAATGGCACCATCTGGAATCACTTTATAGCTGTGCATGGCTGTAATAAGCGATTTGTCTTCTCAGCAGCAGATTCCATCTAAAACAGATTTCCTCTGTCTGTCTCATGCATTCACGTCTCTGTGTCCTCCAGTTTCTTTCAAAAGCTTTCCTTCTGCATGTCTGGTTCATTTTCATTTAAACTTTGTAGCTGTATTGAACATCAAAGCAGTATATAGTACAATTGGTATAGAGCACTACCGAGAAAAAATTCAGTGCAAATGGATCTGTATTTATTTTATGAGACTTGTGGAAAATGGATTAGATGCCACTGTCTTCATTAAGTAAAACCAACTAGGTTAGCTCAGTAGGGTAAAGTAAAGTGCTCCTGGGGAAATTCTTCCATAAACTTAAATGGTTAGAGCCTTCTAATACTGTTAAAAGCTTTCATTTGCATTACATATTTTGTGACTTAGTGAGTCTTCAGAAGCATTAAAGTATTATGTTACCAGCAAAGCCTAGCAGGCACAGATACAACACAGCAGGAAGGAATGTGATTACATTAGAAATTGATAGTAGAACTTTGAGCTGTTAAAGTGACCAGAAATTTCTAAAGTGGTAGAAAGGCTACTGATAATATGAGAAAAAACATTCAGCTGCTTGATTGAAAAATCCAGCTTTGGTTAACTTAAAACAGTTGAAGCAGAATACTGTTTTTCACAGCTAGGCTTACGGCGTTGTCCCTGCATATGCATTAGCTTGTGCAGTGGCCCAAGAAGACACAGACGTTCAGCATGCACGCACCCACACCCTGTCTTCATTTGACTTGTTCTTCTACTTTCCTCTCTTTGATGTTAAATCCAAGGCAGAAGTTGGAACTGAATCTGTTTCCTACCTGTTTTATTTAAGGCAGGTAACTGTTCTGGATCTCAAGATAAACATTTACTGCTCTTGATGTGTTTTAATTTCCTGTGAAATGAGGCCTCTTTGTCCCTTATGCTTCCTTCTTTTCACCCACCCTCATTCCTGAGGACTAGGCAAGAAAGCATCTAATCCAGAGCTGCAGGCACTGGCCAGTTGCTGCTGGTGGAGTGTGCAACCCAAGGGCATCTCTCTGTCGTTAAAGCTTCAGTATGGTGTCTCCCCTTTCACCAGTTCTTCCTCCGCATACACGCAGACTCTAGTTTTGAACATGTAATTCTTTGAATCTGCACAGTAGGTGAAAAAATACTGGAGGAGAGGAGGTTATAGCGTAAGAGAAAGCAACCTGGAAGACTGATCTTATAAGCTTGATTTGATTTTTATAGATCTATTTTCTTCAAGAAAAGTAGAATACATTGTGATTAAACACTCTAGTGATGAAATTCATAAAATCAGAACAAAATATGTGGCATTAGAATATTTATAACATTGAGCATTGTCTGGAACAAGGCTTGTCTGTTTGTTTTTTGAGAATTCTAAGCTTTAAAAAGCCAAAGCTTAGGTTGATTTCTTAGCACAAATTGTGTTGCTAAAGTTTGCTCAGAATACTCTGATGTAATTTAGTGCTCTGTTCCTAAGTATTTATGGTGTTGCTCTTTGGACTTCTTACTATTCTTTCTTTGACATCTTTTTAACTGGTGGGGTAGGGTGAGTGTTAATATGGAGAATGCATTTCCAGCCCAAGGTAACTGAGTTGTTTTTTTCTGCAGTATGTGCGTGGTTCTGACCCTGTACTAAAGCTGCTGGATGACAGTGGGAACATTGCAGAAGAACTAAGCATCCTCAAGTGGAATACAGATAGCGTGGAAGAATTTCTAAGTGAAAAATTAGAACGTCTATAAATCATTGCTTTCAGTCCTCTTTCCTTTTCATGCTTTGTCATGGTAATCTTCTCAAATGAAGTGTACTACAATTGAAAAAACATTCCAGCTTCTATATTAATTTTAAAATATCTTTTGTGCTGTACTAAACATCTTGTCATTAGAAGGGGAAGCTTCAGCACACGTATCTGACAAGTTCACAGAATAGCTTGTCTTTAATATATTTCAGCTCAATGCATTTATCACTAACAGAATGCTTTGTTTCAAAGTTAATTATGCAAATATCAGTTTGTTATAATTGGAGCTGTTCTTACAAATGCTCTTAAAACTGAAGAGCTTCAAATAATTGAAATTATTACCATGCTTTTTGTTTGCTGCTGTTTGTAAGAAAGTGAGAACCAAATGCAGTGTACTATCTCCCAAAGAAAATTGACTGCTAATGCCCTCTTTTTTTTTGTATTTGAACTGTCCATTTTTTAGAAGCATTGTTTACAGTGAGTATCTAGTTCACAGGTTTTGAAGCTGGTGGAGGAACTCATGGTCTGGTATTGTAAAACATTTAGTAAGTGCACTTTAGTGAAGACTACATAGAAAACCTCTGAGGTGTATGTTAGTCAGATGTCAGGTGTGCTTTACGTTAAGTGTTTTGCTTCAGAAAACATGAGAAATGAGTCTTGAAAAACCTTTCCTTCTAACTTTCATAAGTTTATTGGAAGTCTGTTTATCAAATGAATTTATAAACTGTTTAAAATTTGTATTTTCCTTTCTCAGTTTAAATTTTGTGTGACCAAGGAATATAGACAGTATGTATAGTGATGAGTCAAATCCATTATGACTTGTCAGGTTTTTTCCACTTAAGAGTGAATAAACACGGTAAGCAAGAATAATGTGGGTTTGGTGGGTTTTGGTTTTTTCTGAAGTCTAATTAGCAAGTTAGTCTTCCCTCTATACTACTTCATGCACACTGGTTTTTGGTTGGATGGGTGTTAATGCTATGGCCTGAATTGGTACTTGGGGTTTTTTTCTTCACATGTGATTTTATATCTTAAGAAATTTTTCAACAATTTACAGATTTTGTTCCTAACTTTTGAGAAGAAATCATCAGCTTTCATAGTAGAAAATAAACTTGGGACTGAGACTACACTAAATTATCAGAAGTAATAGACTAAGGTGATTTTTTAGGCATAGCCTTCTGAGTTTTTATTCCTGAAATATTCTTATGAACTCTTAGAAGGTGCATAGAACTAAGTCACACGTTGTTACCCCTGTTGTTCTCACTCTTATTCTATGCCTTTCACTCCTGTCCTTGTAAAACATGCTGCTCATCTCCCAGATGACTCAGTGTGGAACAGCTACAGTAGTGGTCACTAGTGTCTTAGAAAAACATGAGCTATACACAAAACTCACAAATCTTTGCAGCTTGTTCTAACTTATCAGAGTCAAACATGGATTTGTTCTTGTATTAGGAGATAAACTACAACCAAAACATATGGCATGACAACCCAGTACTTTGGTATTTAAAATATGCTGCCATCCACTGGTCTCTTAATATACTGACTATATCCCATACTTCTCATTCCTGTTTTCCAGCAAGGGATTTCTGTTCCTGTGTTGATGATTTATTGTGCTGTTTTAGCAAATATTTTAACCTTGTCCTTTCCAGCCTTAGATCCTCTGTACCACTTAATGGAGAGATTGTTTGCTTCATTTGGCATTTCATTCCTCCTCCTCAATATGATGTGATGGCCAGTGGGTTTCTGGCCTTCAACCTCCCTTTTCTTTCCATGTCTTCCTACTCTCAGTGCACTACTTCCCTACAAAACCTTCCTCTTCCAACACCAAGTCCATCACACCTGCTCTTTGTCTTTTACTGAAGTAAGGAACTCATTCTTGTACCAGGAGGTAACTATGCCATAGTGGAGGAGGATGCCAGGCCAAAGAATTTCTCCTCCGGCATAACTGGGGTTTATGACTGCAGTGCCAGTACTGTTTCTGCAGCCTCATACCTTTCGCAGTACTGATTCTCACCACCTTTCATCAAGGAGACTGGAAATGATATCTTCTCCTAGTTTTCCTCCTAGGTTCCCAATTTGCTGATTCTTATTCCACATACTAGTCTTGCCTTGTAATACAGATCCTTACTTCCTTGGCTTAAAAGCATGCACAAGGTACATCCCTGTATTTGCCTGTATATAGGAACATGTCAAGAGTCTTCTGTGATTCTGTTACTGAGGGGCTGAGCCCTGAACCTACCAGATCTGTTAGCCACTAGCAGAAGCTTGATCACCTATGCTGCTTGACCTGTTGACTGTTCTCCATGCTGTTCTTGAAGTGTCAGATTCATACTGTCCTTGCTTTATTCTTTCTCCTTCTATCCTTTAGATGATCACTCAGCTTCTTGGCTTTACAGACACAAGCTAGGAACATTTAACATTCTGGCAAAAATGAGTTGGGCTTTGTGCTAAAAGGGGCAGTTGGACGGGGGAATAATTCCTTTGGAAATTCTTAAGTTTCTATTTATCAGTGTGGGGGTGTTTTGCTCCAGTCTGCAGCTGTGAAAATTCATAGAGCTCAAAAGGTTATTTTGGCTTGTGGCAATTAACTACACAAAATACAAGGTTTAAAGCCCCTGTTTAAAAAGGAAGTGATTCATTTTTACTTATAGCCATGATAAGCAGCCAGTACTTCATGAAAGGCATTCACTCAGATTTATGTAAGAATTATTTAGTCTTATATAATGCTCTTGTTGTGCCAAATCTTAAGAGAGTTAATGAAAGAAAGAATGAAAGCAGCAAGTATGCATGACTGAGTTGAAATATGAAGTGTCCATCTACCCCTCCTGTCATTTTAGAAAGGAAAAAAGACAACTCATCATGCAGGAGAGAGAGAATCAGTGCTTTTAAGGAAAAAAAAAAAAAAAGTCATACATTCCATTCTGTACACAGATATATGATATGAGGGTGAATTTGAAGCACAGTGTACAAGCTTTTTGGAAGGGTTTCCTGGGTACCTGCTTAGTCATAGATACCTGCAACGTGAACTAGAACAAAGTGATTGTACCAGGCAAAAATCTGTTTCAGAGCTAAGGGAAACCTTCCAGCAGACATTAAAATAATGGGGAGAAAGTAAGTATTCAACTCTGTCTTTGTTTTCTGGTTTCATCACATAGATAGTATAGGTTGCCAACTTAATGAAGAGCACACACAAAAAGTGTGTTCAGAAACCTGGGGTCCTATTGAAAATGTCACTTTTTATTTGAACTGAGCTTTCAGAAGCAAAGTAAATCTTCTGATGTTACTCTTCAGCCAGGGAGATTAGACCCTCTTCCCCCTCCAAAAAACCCCGAAAGAAATAAAAAGCTAAGAAATGCTTTTTTTTGTCAATCTGCTTCATTAGCATAGAAGCAGGATTTTTAGAGCTGCATTAGAACTTCTCTACATTCTGCCCATAAAGGCAAACAGGCTCAAATCTAATGAGAAAGTTTGCAAGGAACATCATTTGCTGGTTCTTGCAGTGTGTAAGGAAGGTTAGACAAAGCACAACATTTCCTTTGCTAGGGATGCTTTGACCACTTAAAGTAAATGGACTCGGAAATTTGCCTAGTGTGCCTGAGAAGGGTCCATCAAATGCTAAAATGCAGAATATTTGTATCAAAAGCATCTAAAGAAAACACAAGCTTTTGAATTTGTGTGGTTTTCCTTAAGTTACTAACTGTTACGGCTCAACCCCATTACTCTGAAACAAATTTGCTGTCAGGTTTAAGAGGTACAAGATACGCGAAAAGACAAAGCTGATACAAGCAGCCTGCTGATACATTATGTTATCAAACCCCTGTGTTTCAGAACACCAGCTTCCCTCCCAAGTGCACGCTCATAAAAAGTCTAAGCAGCGGGTAGCTGGAGAATATTTTCAGCAATTTTTTTTCCTTATCACTTGTCATAAAGCATGGACAGAAGGAAACACATTATGAAATTACCTAGTGAGCTCAGACAGGAGACAAACTGCAGAAGCAGTCAGGAGTATTCTTACATTTACTGATTTAAATACAAACAATGGCACCAGGTGAACACAGACTATCTCAAAGAGTACTTGATTTACCCGTTACATTTTTAAATGGATTCCTGATGCTGAATGAGGCCTATCAGTTTTGTTGCTGTCCAAGAAGCAAGGTATCCAGCTATGCATTTCAGTTGCACCTTTGTACACTGAAAGCCTTACATACAGCAGCACGCTTGTGTCCACTGACACACAAGTTAAACAGAGCTCCTAAACACTGAGAAATGGAATACAAAAATTAAGTACTTCCCACTGCTATGCTACCAAAAATCAAGAGTTGACCATGATGTACCTTTGCATCGAGCAAGCACTTGTTTTAAATCATAGTACATTTTGTCTGCGCTCTGGTGGTGCTATCAAGCATATTTGTTTCAAAACACTTGCAGGAATGCAGTGGCCCCACGTGACCTAGCCAGCCTTATGCATAAGCTTCAAGTAGGCAGTGGTGACATACGTATACCCTCATATGGGTATTCCTACCAGTAATTGTTTTCCCTGAAAATTCACACCACACACACCTACATTCTACAAGGGCCCAGTACAAAGCTGTATTAATGACATATTAATTGTGCATCTTTTGGAAGTTTCTAGCAATATTAGTATTTTATCCCAAAAGCCTTCAGAGGCCATATATGCCTCATGAAGTTCAAACATTTTGTAGAAAGGGAATTGATCCTAGTGCATAGGAGTTCAGTTAGAGCTGCAGATACTTGCCAGGATGAGCACTTCGGTGGTTGTGGTAAGTTTGGGTAGGTCTGTACCACATCAAAGAGAGTTAATGGCACATGTGGTGTCTTGGGACATCACAGTGCAACTAGCTTCAAAAAAAAAAAAAGAAAATAAGACAAACCGGTATGAGTATCATTACAAGCTACAAATACTGAGGGGATCTTAGAGTATATACCACAGCTGCCAAGCCCACAGAACACAAGCTTAAACGGCATCTTTGCTACAGCACGCTGCAGTTGTGCCTGCAGTGCTGCTGCTTGGTTTCCCTGAGGGTTACCTGTTCACTGCTTTCAGATTGAGATTAAGCTCAGGTCGTTTGACTTGACATAAATTTACATCCTTATCCATTACTGGAATACAAAGATACCCTTTGCTCTGAACCTCTACCAAAAGTGACAGCAAGTAAAAGAATGTATTAGAATGGAGCGGAGGGGAAAACAATTTCACATTTTCATAGGAACACTTAACAGTGTTTTATATTTAGTAGGAACAAGGGCATGAACCAAAGGCAGAAGGGTAGTAATAATTAAGTAGTAATTTGAATAAGAATAAAGTTGTTTAGTAAAAAATCAATGGATACTACAAAGCTACGAAACAACATAGTATTTTTTCATAAATAATTCAGGGTTTTGATCTCGTAACAGCAAAGATTTGTACACAAAATAGAGCACCTTAATTTCTTGCTTTAAAAACCCTGCTTAATTTACTGCTATATTAATTGCATAGGCTTTCAACAATTTAGTCTTCTATAGAGAGGTAGTTTTATGTTCATGTGCCATACAAAATGCATCACCAAAAAAAAAAAGAGTTAACAATCAAACCAGCAGAATCAAACTGCAGAGACCGAGATACTTCTACTTTGTCTTATTTTTAAGTGCTTGATTTACTCAGCAGCAGTAGGAAAGCAACCACTCTCATGAGTCAAGAGAGCGTCTTAGTTCTCAGTATTCTTCCCAAGATTTTACTGTGGTGAAATCCCACTTTAAGTCGTGCTGAATGGAATGGGAAGGAGTAAACCAGTCTTATTGTAAATCCACAAATTCATCTAAGAATATACTTCCTAGTTTCTTTGTAACGGAAAGCCTCAGAGGAGGCTGTGTGAGCATTTGATATATAGGAGTACCTAGGTAATGGATTTACAGCGTAGAAGTTTTTAACATTTGCAAAATTATTCACTAAAGCAGTTCCACACCCTGACCTTCTCTGACAGCACTACAGTACAGTACGTATCCTGGAGCAGGGAATACATCTCCTTGGGGTTAAGTGCATCAAGCACAAAAGAAACCATTTCCAAAGTCACCAGCAAAGGCTGCATTTGTGGGTGAGGACAGAGGGAAGAGACATTCCACAGCACTCTTCTACCTACCAGGTAGATGGGGCCCAAGCAGATGCTTGGTTAGGAAAGGCATAAAAGAATACTTCATAATTTCTTTTAGAAAGCCATGTTGGGAAGGTAATCTAGATGGTATGTCTCAGTAACTAGAAAAATGGTTCCACAGGACAGGTAATAGCTGCAGAACCTGCATGCCAGGGCGCAACCACTATTTGGTTGCACAAACAAGAAGGAAGTGGGAAGACATTGGGACTGCACAGGTTCGTAGCTTATAGCAGCATGACAGTCTCTTGCCAGGTAACCTGAATCGGTCTCCAAAAAACATTGGGAATATGGATGGGTAAAACCTCAGCAAAAGAGAACCTCAGTGGTACCTAAATGTGGAAGACCTCTGGCCTTTGCTTTCTGGTATATAATCTTGAAGGTCAGCTCAAAATCTTTCCATAAAAGTACTTCTAGATGTGTCCCTCAATAATTTTAATACCATGAAGTTTTTTATCCTGAAAAGATACTGGAAGATGTTCTCTTGACAATGATCTTTCGAGTTTGGATTTAGTTTGGTTAGCTAGGAGTCCTTCTGACTCCCCCCAGGATTAAAGTGAGACTGGTAGGAAAAGCACATCATTTAGTATTTGCTCTTGTGTGCTTGGGACAAAACTACGATTAGGAGGGCAAGTCACATTTTGGTATAGTCTAATTCTCTTTAACCCAGTATTGTCTTCATGTAGTTATTTCAGCAGAACAGTGGCTCAAAAAGCATTCCTCCTCTTAAATATGGGCAGAGAAAAGTTTCTACTTTCTTCTATTGTAGGATGTAATTTTAAGGAAGGATGTCTATCAAACCTGTCTCTAGGCCACAGTTCCTGACTGGGCTAGAAATTCCATGGACAAACACAGATTTTTTGTGCATGAGGATAAGCAGAGAACAGGATAGTTAAGATAATTATTTACTCTGCCTTTTCCCCCTGCCCTCAATGACTTGATTTCTCCAACATTACTCGACGTTTTGGGCCAAATGACCCAGTTTCTGGAAAGCACTCATCTTCAATAAGGAGAGGTCTTCAGAACAGGCGGACGCGTCTTTACCAGTAGGTTTAGGTGGCTCATGGTGAAACACCTCAGGGCCTCTGCACCTAGTGCAGCCAGGCTCCAGCCTGTGGAGTTTCCAGTCAGACTGTATGACTCTTAGTGCTGCCAGCTTGTTTTTCCCCTCCCAGATACGACAGAGCAGAGCTGTAACAAAGCAACAAACCGCAGCGTCCCTCCACTCCCAGCAGTGAGGAAACACCCGTGTTCACGCTCCAGCATTAGTCAGCCACACATGCCCCAAACTAAGCAGCTGTGTCTGCAGAGTGGAGTCTTGCTGACGCTTTTATCAGATTATGTGCATCAGTCACAGAGTATCTAGTTTTATGACTTGTCACTTCTGGACTCTGCCGCCCCCAAGGCCACACCAGCCCTGGCAGCGCGGCCAGGCTCTCCCTGGCGCAGGGTGCCCAGCCTCCCCGCGGGAGGTCACCGCATGCCCCCAGTCCCCCAGGGGAACGGCTGGGTGCCACCTTCGACGGTGCCGGAAGGTTGCTGAAGGGACTGTGACAAAGCAGATCCACAACCTGATTTTCCACGTTGTGTGGAGCAGGCAGCGGTGTCGCTGGCTGTGGGACAGCCTCCCCGTGACCTCCTGCCTCGGCCTGGACCCCGGCTGTCTGCAGCGGCTCCCTCCGGAGCCTGTGCTGGCACCCAGTTCCTGTCACACCAGAGACTACAAACAATTGGAACAGCAAATCCAGAGAAACTAAATCAAAGCAGAACTTCTACTTCTTAATCCTGGCTGCAAAGATTTGGGATTTCTGAAAGAAAAACACAGCAGCTGTCACTGGCCCTCAAACAGATCTGCCAGGCCAAGAAATAAGCCTTACAGATCATTTCTGCATCGCTGGAACAAAGGCAGATCCTGCCATCAGGCAAAGCACATATTGCCGTGAAACAAATATTAGGGGACATCTGACACCCACACGAGGAGGTGTGTGTATCCATAAAGGCAGAGCGACACTTCTACCGTTGCCCTCCAGCCAGCGCGGCCCCTGCAGGCTGCCGGGCGCCATCTTGGCTGCCCTCGCCCTGCCCACAGTGCTGGGCGCCACAGAGGGGCCGGTCTGCACAGGGCTGGGGGTGGTGGTCAGCGCCAGGCTGACAGCGACGTGCTTTCCTGAGGTGATCTGAGAGACAGAATCATGCAAGGAAGTGGGTGTTAAGAGTTGGCTTTTCTTACTTCTTTTAAATAAAAGGTAAGTCTAAAGGGACATTCAGTTTGCTTGCCCTATGCTTCAGAGCTGTGTGTAGCTTTGGCCTCCCCAGCTCATCCTTTTCCTAGTTTACAGATTCTTCACCACGAAACTATTTTATTTATCATTGTTTATCATTGTAACAGCTGGGGATTGCCATAAATTATTTCTGTGAAAGTGAAACTCACCCCTTAGCCCAGTATGAGCATTGCTGCTGTTCACCACTCATGCACGTACAAGCACTGGGAAGCCACAAAATTTAATCATACTAGGAGCATTGGTTCCCCTATTTCTCACGTTTTCTGGGACTGGATCCCAGCCAGCTCCTGCTCAGGATGGGAGTGTGGTGACAAGGACCAAACATGGCAAAACACGGGCTGCCACCTGCTGCTTATTAGGCACAGGCAGTGCCATGGCTCTGCCAGTGCTCTGCCCCTTACGGGTTTTGTGAGCTGGAGTTTGTTTGGTTTTAAGTTAGACATAGTTGTACCCCTCCTCCTTTTTAGCAGGTAATTGTTTCTGTAAACTGTACTCACAAGGATCATCATTTACACACTGTGAATATGTATTCAGGAAGAAATTTTACCTCAGTTTAATTTTGCATCTTTGATTACAAAATCACAAGGACATCATTGCTTCACCATCAATTTACCCCAGCTGAGAATTAACAGTGTAAACCAGGGATGGAGAAAAGGGTCATTTGGACAACAAAGATCATGCATGCATGAAAGATATGTCTGCATTGGAGCAGCATGACTACAGACGTCTTTCATGGGATACTTGTAATTACAGCGTTGGTGTACAAACTCTATTGAAACAGGCTACTGAAACAGCGACTGAAAACCCCTCTGCATTAACTGAAAAACCCTGCGGCAGAGTCAACAGTTTTCATGTGATCTAATGTTCACCATCCAGGTAAGAATTGCTGTCATTAGCAGATAAATTCTATATGTAGAAAGGCACATATGTCTATGGCCCTGCAGTGAAGTATGTGAGCAACATGTAGCCTATTACCAGCCTCCTCTTGTTCAGATACTGAGCAACACCCAGAAACCTCACCCCTATGGACAAAGAGCCTTCCAAAGGGCAGAGCCTGCCAGCATACTTCTAATGGGTCTTCTGTTGACATAGGAGCACAGTATGAAGATGCTGTCATTTTAAATGGGTTTTAAAGTGAGTTACTTATGGTCATTGTCCCCGTGAAGGGAGGCTGTTTGCTTATGTTTTGAATTCCAGTGCTTGTGAGAAAAGCAGAAGTTGTGGTCTTGCTTAAAGCAGTATCATTTCAAGAATTAGTTAAAAAATTCAGGTAAAAACCTTCATCCAAGCTCAGAAAGCTGTGAGACTTTCTGAAGAGAGTTTTCACTACTCTTTTGTGTCACTGACCACCTCTGTCTACATTAGCATGTCACAGGGGTAAAGAATTAGAGAGCAAAAGAGCTGGTGCTGAGAAGGCATTACATGATAGCACGTTCCAGGTGTGCTCCTAGGAAACATCTCCCACTTTCATTTCATATTAAAGGAATCCAGACCGCATACTCTAAGACTACAATGACATAAACCAAAGCACACTAAGCAAGGACAGCAGAGGTTCACATCAAAAGCACACACCCATTGTGAATCAAAACACTAATGCAGACAAGCAAATTATGTCCCTTCCCAACTCCACAGTCCAAGTCTCCCTTCCTCTCAGCACAGCCACTTGACAAAGAACAGCACCTAATCCCTGCAGATACACATTTAAGGATGGACACCACTGTCACCATTGTTCATGATCCAACTGTGTGGTTTTACAAATTGTATTTAGCACATTTGTTACACTGCTATTTGCTGCAGAACTGACAGGATGACAAACAACTACAGTAATCACCGAGACAGAATCAGCATTTGGCAGCAGTGCCACAGAGTGGGCTAAAATAACACGCTGCTTTCCACATTTCTTCCAAATGGTTACTGCTGCAAAGTAGCATTTAATTCCATCCAGCAAAGACCTTACAAATATACATAATCTGAATGTACAAACTATTCCACTCACATAAGCACATTTAAAAGGTTTGCTGGACTTACAGAGACATCAGCAGATTTTTAAACTAAAGCAAATAAAGGTTAGCTGCAAAATATGCAGGATTTCGCATGAGCTGAGAGCAGTTCAGTGGATCACAGAAACCAATGCCACTGGCTCTGGTCCTCTATGATCAGAGAACCAGTAGCCTACAGGGGCTGTTGGGACAAAAAATGTCTGGAAATGTCCAATCTAGGAAGAGCCACCTCTATAAAAGCCTGACATACATAGTGATCAAAGTCTCCAGAAGAATTAAAAAGCTACCTGCATGCCCACTCAATATTCATCTGGCACCAAAACTTAAACACCGCTCCCGTCAAACTCTACAATGCTTTAAAGACGCACAGCTACCAGTCTAGCCCATCACACCTATCCATGAACTGACATTCAGCCAGACTCCCCTCATCTCTAATTTTAACTGGTTCCCTTATTTATTCCATCAGCCATTCCATGCCAAATATAGCTGAACACTATTTATCCTTAGGCATGTCTTTAAATTAAAAAAAGAAAAAAAAGATAAGTGTGTGATCTACAGGCTTTTTACAGCATTAACACAATTACCAAAAAGCTCTATGTTCCTCCCTTGTTGCCACAGATTTCTCCAAAACTCTCAGCCTATTAGCAAACACATGCTACCTAATGACCCCAAACTGGATTGCAACTGGAACCACAGGGTTTCCACTGCACACTGACAGGAGTTTGGATTTTGGTTTTCTAATCATTCATTTCTCACCGTCCATAGCCCTACAACCCCTTACCTTCTTGCTCACAATAATGGCAGGGTTTGAGCATGTCTGGAGGGAGGAAGAATCTGCACTTCCAAGAACCCATTTCCTGCGGCACAAATGGTGCAGAGAAACTTCAGACTCCTGTGGTACAGCAGTGGAGCATGTCTGGTGGAGGCAGGACTTGCCTTTTGGTTCCTGTCATTCACAGCCGCAAACTCAAGTGCTACAAGCTGTGTGAGCTCAGTCAAGTGCAACTTGGAAAAGCCTTAGGGTAGTCATGGTAACTTGTAGATCTTCACCTGATGCACTAGAGTCACTGTATACGGCTTTTGAGAGAAATACTCTTGTCTTTAGAAGTATCTTGACATTAAAATCTACAGATCTAAAAAACACTAGAAATATCTGAAATGGCAGGGAAAAAAAATCCTTATGAAGTTGACACCAGCAGTTATTCTATTAGAACAGGGCAAATAAGTCTGTTCTGATGCAGGTTGGACCCGGTCTCCTACTGTATTCCCCAAGTGGCTGCCAGACCTTCTCACAACTGGTGCTGAACAATTTTTTTATTATTTTTTTTAAACAGGTTGTCCAAGAACCAAAACATCAGAGCACAATTAAAGTTTGAGAAAATTAAAAAATTATGAAGTAACATTAAAGTATGCTTTCAGGACAACAAGTGAGATGGAAAAAAACACTTCAGAGAGAATTCTCTCTTTCTATTAATACAAAACATGAGCACAGACCTCAAGAGGTCATCTCTGCCAACAGGAGGATATGACTAAGGCACAAACCATCAGGAAACAGTAGGCTCAACCACTGTATCACTAAGACAACACAGATGAATCACCCCCAATTTCTGTGCTGCAGTTTCTCCCAGGTAAAGAGACAATGACACACGACGTTTATAATCAGCAATATGGAGGCATTACACTGAAAACAATGAATAGTTTCTCTGCAGGGGAACAGGATTAGAAACTCACCTAGATGGTTAATATTCCCAATGGAGAAATACCAACGCTGTTTCCACTGGATGGCATGTAAAGGTTAATGTAGGAAATGTGAAATTAAGCCTTGGTGGCATTCACCTTTCCTTTTCCAAAGATGCATAAAACATAACTCCTTAAATCTCAAAAAAGGGGATTTCAACATTTCAAAACCAAAACTTGTAACATACAAAAACCTCCTATTTGTGAGACTCCTGATGTATATCAATATCACTGTCGAGTATCTAGAACTAAAAGCAATTTAACTCAGAGAAGTAAAACTGGAAGATTATTTCTGGTTTCAAATGTTTCTTCTTTTGAAGAAGTGATTTCCTAGCTCATTATTCCAATTCCAGTACTTTTGCTTCTGCCTATAACTGTGTAAAGACATTTTAAAGCTCTAATTCATTTTGCAATTCTAAATAGCTTCCCTTAATCGCTCATGTCAAACACCTATTTTACGTTTTTTAAAAATTTATAAAACAATTCTGTGCTGTCAGGAGGAAAAAATTTCTTAGCATTCAAATTATTAACTGCATGCAAGCTCCCCATGCAAATGTGTTTCCTATCGTTCACTTCTGGCAGGAAACTATTTATAAAAGGTATAAAATTCATACAGTAATGTCTTGTTTGCGTTCATGGTACATTTTCTTGCCATTCCTCAGCTAAGGTACAGAATTAATCAAGTACAGAATTCATCAGTTTCGAGGGGCTTCTCACTGCCAGATGCCATGCTGAATGCTCCATGTCACTGAACAATAGCAAGGGCAGTAGCACAGAAGACAACTGAGGTTGCGTCTGTCAGCTTGACTGATGTCTTTGCATTTTCACCAAACACAAATTCGCATAGCTAAGAGAAGCTAACAAGCTTGCAATGTACTGCCTTGTACTGCCATTAATAGCTGTGTGATTAATTGGTTACAGCCCGTTATATTAGAACATACCCGGCTAGGAATTCTACTTTTTTTTTTTAAAAAAAAAAAAAAAAAAAAGGGAAATTAATCAGGATTGGGCTGCAGGCCAGGTTTAGCAAGGATTTTCAGCAATTCATAAATTCTTAAAATGAAAGAAATGGAGGAAAAAAATGGTTTCAAGAAGGTCTGAGATACAGGGGTTCAGCTCAAGTCTCACAGGACTCAGTAGACTTTCACCCTAAATAAAATACATTTGGCAATCCATGGAAAATAAGGCAGCCTAATTCCGCAGTCCTTGTTCCCATGTTGTAACCATAGTGCCAGGAAGGCAATGACTAACTTCCCATGACCTCATATAGGGACAAACATCATCTACTAACTCTTACCGGAGTTTTTGTTAAACAAGATTCCAGGACTTAGTTTATTTATGACTGATGGGGGTTTTGATAACCCTGTTCACTTTCCCAGAAGTACTTACTTCAGACCAGATGACTACCTGACCCTCTGAAAGATGAGCTTTGAGTTGGGATAAGGGAAGCCACATATTATCATCAACTACTGATTAGACATTTAAACATAAAGTCCTTTTGCTCTAACTTTAATATGGAGTTGCATGACTAGGTGGAGACACTGAAGATGGATTAAAAGGTACCAGGTTGCACTGCAGAACTTTACAGGGCTTCACTACCTTCCACTGACAACTTCAGCCTCCATTTTGGGGGATCTGAGAGTCCGTTTCCTTTTACACTCAAGTATTTTGTGCTGGATACAAATGGGAATATTTTTGTCTGTTCCTTCCAGGTGGAAGCATAAAAGTTACTAACAGGACTCCTGCCAGAAATTTGAGTCAAGGAAGTAATATGATGTCTTTTGAATGGAGAACATTTGTTTCATAAGACTTTCATATTTGCGGGTTGTGACAAGTGCCTTTCTCTGTACAACACTGAAATGACAAATTCTTGGGGCTTTTAAAATGAAAACAAAGGAAGAGGCAGTCTGTCACTGTTCTCATACAATTCCACTGTACTGCTGTACCTAGCTTGAACCCCAGACCAATGATCTGTTTCATAATGTCAGTTTTTAAGCCCTCACAGCTTTTAAAGGCACAGTTCAGCTATTCCAATCGATTCCAATCGTATTATGTGAACACTAGTATTAAAATACAGTCAATACATACTTTTGATTCTGAAATCCCAGTCAAGGTGTTTACACAGTACAAACACAGCCAGCATAAGTTCTAACAAGTTTTATATTTGTTCTTATGTTTCCCAAATTGCAGTATGTTCTTGGTATCTTCTATCATACAGAAAGCCCATGCCAGCTCCTTGTAAAATCGGGAGTACTCACATCTTTACTGTACAAAATACAGATGAGGCCAATCCTGCCCAGCTGACTTTCCTAAGTCATCATACATAAATCCCATGCTACATGCATGAGTAAAGATCAGGCCTACCACAGCTGACAGGAGTCCTTTGATGTACAGCAAAGGCATTCCTAAATACAGTTTTCTTCTAGGTTTGACCTACAGATCTGTATGGATACAGGAGACTATATTCTGCACTAGAGGAACTTTTTTTTCTATACACCATGAGGAAGAAATTTATCATTCACGTATCTTGCTGATTGGTGCATGTGCCCCCTGTCCTTCACTGCTCTAAAACAAAATGCACAGACTGTACTTAAGCTTTCCTCCAGTACTGCAGTCTTTAGGAATTACCAATTCCTGCCTTCTTGAGCTGCTTATTTACTTCTAAATACTTGAGTTTGTTTTAGGGGGGGTGGGGTGGGGGGGGGGGTGGGTCTGAAAGCCTTGATAGCCTGTTTCATAGCAAGACTCAGACCTGAGAGTAAGCTAAGAAAGAAGGACAAACAAAGCAAACTATAAATTTCAGGCATCTCTACATTCAGTACCACCAGATACAGAGAAAAACAGCAGAATTATTCTAAGATAGATGACATAGTGTGGCCAGACAGATTCCTAGAAACCCAGACTTTGGGCACCACTAATCTAAAAATACAACACTAATTTGGTTCTGTTCAATATTACATCTTAAATGTATCTTCCAGTGATTACTGGCATTATGCTACGAAGGTTGTATACAAAGGAGACTTCTTGTCACAGTAAATCTTAAATTTTAGCATGGACATCTTAATACTTAAAGGTATAATGACTTCTGAAGAAAGAGCAAAACCATTATGAAGCAACCCATACTCCCAGCAGATTCTGCTAGTGTACCTTGCATTTAATAGTACCATGTAATTACCAGTACTTGTTGGAGTCAGCATATACTCTCAAATGCCTGTGCTTGAAAGGGAGCATCATTATAATGTGTGTGTTGTTGCCAAATCTAAAAGCCAGATGGACAGACTGCTGACAGCAGAAACTCGTTGCTGGAACCAAGCAATCATGACCATAATCTTCTGGGAAAAAGCAGCTACATACATTGTACTTCTGATGCTTATTTTGTGGCATGACTGACTGAGACAATAGTAAAAAGCATTGTCATGGGATATTAAAATTACAATTGGTGTTAAAAGCAGCTCTATGGATGCAGACGGAAAACACACAATTCACAGAATGAACTTTAACGAAGCTGCTTGGTGGAAAGCATTCTTTTAAGAGGAGGCTGGAAAGGCCAGATGTAATATATGAAAAGCCACATTCTACACAGATACATGGAAGTTGCATATAGTAAATCAAGTTTTTGTGTTGCTAATTATTTTGAAGCACTATAGAGGCAAACTAACTAATTTTCCATATATTATCACACCTAGGCTCCTAGAATACACCTCAGGTCATTCCTGTACAATCTTCCATAAAGAACCAAGTTGAGATTTAAGAGGCCCTTATTCAGTGCTAATAATCAAACACTCATGAAATAACTGATTTCTATTTAATATCATTTAATATATTGATGTCTTATAATTAATTCCCAGATTAAACTCTGAATGTATTCTTGATAGCAGAACTAAAACAGTTTTAATATTACCTCTTCCCTTGGCCAGATCTAAAAGTGAAACTGTCATGTATATTTCTTCTACTGAGAACAATACAGCAAACTGCAATTACGAAACTGCATCCTGTGGCCAAACTTAGGGTCCAGCTGCACAGCTACCTACATCCAAAAAATTAAATCTAAAATTACCATGTGTAAATATTTAATCTGAATCACTCTTATTCTGCCAACATCTTGTTCCAGAATATACCTATACTTTTTCAGTGGTTACTTACTATAAGCCATATACTAAGCATATATATAAACTCCGGTTATGTGCATGGTTTTGTCAAAATATCTTTAGGTTTCATGTTTGGACATCTCCTTTTTTGCTTCTCTTCCCCCAAAACATCACAACCATCTTTTGGAAGCTTCTGTTGGACATGTACTTGCTGGTCATCGCCTAAGCAGCTTGTAAGTAACTCTCTCACGTTCTGTTTTGGCAGAGTACCTACGGTTATTAAACTTCATATTTTTCAAATTTTCATATTACTGCTTTAGTCTACTGCTACAGTATCTGCATTGTAGCAAGACAGTACTCTCCTTAGTGTTCCTTAAAGGTATGGGATATCCTGACAAATAAAACATACAGGCTTTATTGTATCCTTTCTTGCAACTTCTATAATGTACAGTTTATTGAATGTTATAGAGGTACCTGAGCTAGTGACACTTGTAAGAATTAATATGGCAGCATACTAATTCATACCCTGTATATGAGATCCAGAGATGCTAGCTCCAGTCCTAGAGGTAGTAAAGCTGTAATAACAGCATTGTTTGTGAGCTAATTATGCTTGCATTTCAGAACACTAATTAGTTTGGGCACAGCTCTATGCTAAGTTTGATAAACTTTGCACATTCATGTACTTCATGGATATATTTCTTTCCTTCCTCTACCTTCCCACACACATTTGCCTGAATTAAGATACGTATACTGATGGTTTCATAGCCAAAATTTCCATATGGTAGAGAATTCTGCTCCAAGATACAACACTACTCTAGAAAGAAACAGAAGCTATAGAACAATTAAAAAAATCTCATGGTTTGCAAAAAGTCCAAAACAGGATTTCTGTTAAGAATCAGTAGGAGTTACTTTTCAATCTTAGACTAAGAAAGTATTAAAACCAGCAATTATGGTAGAAACTATTTAAAGCTAGTATTTGGTTTTCTAAAAGCATTCATTTACTCACACTAACGATGCCATATATTATCCCATCTGCCACAAAAGCTGATAATCTTTGACAAAAACTAACTCGGGTTTGTTTCAGAGTATACGTGGGATGGCCATTCTGGTTGAAATGGTCCAAAATCATAGCATTAACTAGAAAAATAAAGTAAAATGCCAGTAAATAAAGAAAAAAAAAAAGGTATACGCTGAGCATCAATGAAAGTATTTATCCCCCCATGCACACATCCTTAGGTATCAATTCAGATGCACTTTTCTTGCCAAACCAGTTATTAAGTATAAGATAATGCGTATTCTGCACCTTTTTCCATGCTTGAAATCTGATTTCCCAGATGCCTGGAACTTTCATATAATGCTTTTCTGGCCTGGTTTACCTTTTTTCCTTTCTTTCAACCAATAAAGCTTGTTCTAAGAAAACAGGGAATTAACTGAAGAAATGAGACCCCCAAAGCCAACTTCCATTCTTTCCTATTTGTTACAAAAATCACTGAGTCAGAAAACAAAACCAAGTAAGTCCAGTCAACTTTTCTTTGTAAGTTCTCTACAATATCACACTTAAAGAGGTTGTTTTGGGACCACTTGCAATAAAATTCTATTCAATTTAATACTAGTGTTAAACAAGCACTTTTCTACCAGCTTCCCCTCCCAATGGTACAACAGAGAACCTCAAGATAGATGAGTTCAAGAAAACAGGAACAACTTTGTTTAGTTCAGAGGAAAATTATTTTTGGTTTGAAATTAAACAGAAACAGGGAGACCTGAGAACATGGATTTGCACTTTTGTTAGACTAAGGGGTCAACTGCGGTTTCTCTTGCACATAGCTTAAGCTGCTGATGTAAAACAAGAAGTAATTTTGCTGCCAAACGTTACCTTCACATACTTGTACTAACATTTCACTAAACCCCCACCATCTTTTTAAATGCTGCTCTATAACATTTTATTGCATTTAAATAGGAAGCAAATGGTCCAGCATAGCAGAGAGTAAAGTGTATTTTTTTAATTGTTTTATATGTGTATTCTTGAATATTCTATAAATTAAGTCAAATAAGTAATACTGATTTGAATGTAAACACAACATTTGATGTCAGTTCACATTGGAGAAGAATGAATAAGACCATCACTGTGGTTAAAGTGTTCAGTCTTTTTTCCTTCTAAACCGTAGGACTTCATCTTCCTATTAATTTTATTTAATGCATCATGAATTATTCATGGTTATTTTAAATTCACCTGTAATTAAGACTATTGTTTTCCCTCTAATCGTTGCATTCAACAGACCAAATAAATCTAGGATTTTCTCAGCAGTTACTTCAAGAAGGTTGCAATTGAATAGCCAACTCAATTCATTTGTTTTAATGTAACCTCTGCACTCTAAAAATGAAAGAGGCTATTTCTGGAAGTGCAATTCAAAATAAAAATAATAATTTTTAAATTCAACAACTACATTACCTAAATGAATACAATTTTACCTATCACATTGAAGTAATTTATATTGCTGAAAGCTTCCTCTTTACATGTTTGCAATGACAATGTTAAATTTTTTTTAAAGAACTGTCATTGAAAACAAAGTTGCTGATCAGAAGCAGTTAGCTAAGCACCTGGTACCAGTACTCCTTGAGAGCTAAAGTGGACTTCTGTCAACATTGCATCTTCTGCAAGAAGAGTAATTTCCTTCTCAGTTGAAGTTCCTTCCTTCAACCAGGTTCAACTCAAGTAATTAAATATGCTGGAACTATAAAAAAAATAATATATATATATTCCCACGCAATCTATTCTTTTAATCTTTTTATAGCCTTAAAAATCTATTTATGAAACGTTAAAGGGTGCAATGTTTAGGAAAAAGTTACGTTATTTGCAAATAATACCACCTTTGTTAAAGCCATTTTTAGGTTCAAAACTTTTTTTTCCTTCCCACTTCACTTATATAAAGGAGGTCCTCTTGCAAAACAAAAAAGTGCAGTACTAATTGAATCCAATTAGAACATGACAATAAACTGTTGCATAAGAATTGGTGCAGATTTTCATTAAAACCAATAATCCAAACAAATGTATGCTCATCTATAGAACTACTTAAATGTAGAGAGACAGTGTGTATTTGGCTAGCAAAATGCAGTGCTTAATTTATCATAAAGGTTGATTTGCAGTTGAAAGAATCTTAATAATTACTAATCAAACTGAATTAGCCTCTTTTCTGGAAAGTAATTAAAGGGAAAAAATACAAGGCAAGATTAAAAACAAGTTAGAACATATGTCATTAGCTTGTGTCAACCCACCTCGATGTAGTTTAAAATCAACATACTGGCAATTTGCCTTCAGCTTTCAGCGGAGAGAAAACAACTATTTTCATCTGGCAAAGGCGATTAAATGCACAAGTTCCTCAGCAGATAGCCATATATGCCTCAGCACATTTGAACTCCACAAGCATTGGGAAGAGAACCATATGGACTGCTTAAGGTTTATGTTTCACTTTTGGTTTTGGTTATTCAAATAATGTGAATTACACCTGCATCAGTTCACAATAAGTTTATTTTATGTGAAGAAAAGCTTTGCCATTAATGAAAAATTTCAGTAGAAAACAGTGCCTCCTGCTTTCAATCTAGATTACTCAAAAGTAGAAGCTTGTATTAGTGAAAACTTCAGTAGAAACAAATCTGTAGGAAACATGTTCTTGGCACATGAAGTAAAAGCTTTAAACATGTTAAGTTTGAATAGAGTATTTACCATGCAACCACACTGGCAGAAAAGCCAGTTTGTAATGGCTGGTATTTGTCCCTCAAGACAATAACATGGAAGACACTTAAACCTGCTTACATAACGTTAATTGTATATAAATATGGTGTTGCCATAATTGACAGTCTTTATTCAGGCCAACCTTTTAGTTTAACAGTTCTAAATAAGTAATAGGCACTTTGCCTTTCTGATTTCCCCTTTCACCCATCAGCCAGTCTGAATCCATGCCAGGGATACTGTACACTGTTATCACCTAAAAAACAGAAACGCATTATTACAACATTTTCTTGCCAGGAAAAATTACAGTCTACCTTCATGTGATTTCCAAGGTCTTAGATACTGGATTAATAAACTTAAATAGAGCACTTAATATAAGCACCCATGGAACATAATCTAGTGCCCATAAAAATTACTTCACTGGTCTATGGAAAAGAAGTAGATGTAGTAGCACATTTTAAAGTCCCTTTTTTTCCTGATGAAATCCCATTTATTGTTTCTCTTCTATTATTATCTATAAATCTTGTATATCACCATCAACTTTAACAGGCAATCTATCTAGAAGAAAGTTTGTTGGATCTTCAAGTGCATGATAGAAAGACAGATGGTGTTGATATGCTACACGTTAACAGAAAATCTTAGGCCACAGCTTATATGTCACTGTCTAGATAATTATCTCAACTTGACTTCTTTTCTTAAATAATGCATATTTTTAAAAAAAAAACAACACAAAACATAACAAAAAAACCAAAAAGTCTGAAAACCTTTCTGTGGATGCTTTTCTCCAGGATTAAGCTCCAGTCACATTACCAGTTGGAACTCTCTTGCAGCACCCTGCTTTTTTGTATATCTCTGCCTGCTTTGTATAGGCTCTCTGACTTAAGAGTACAATTGAATTGGAACAGGAACAAACACAGCACAACCACCACCATCAAACCAAGAAGTAGCTGTATTTTTGTACTTTTCCCAAATTGCAATATTTAATGTTTGAAAGGCCAATTGTATTGATAATAGTGCTAAAGGTGTGGTAAAAAGTAGACAGCACAATTGAATCTTGATTGTCTAGCAAATCTCGCAAGCTGAGCTGGTGTAACAGATGTTACCTCTTGTTACAGAATATTAGGGTATATAGATACAGGACAATGCTCTAAGAGTACTACTGAAGTTTAATTAAAAATATCAACTACACAGATTTCTTGATGTGGCCCATCTTAAATGGTCAGTCAAAAACATTCCGATTTTAGTTTTAAATTATCAAGGTACATAGAAAACTTACCTCATCTGCAAGTAGTGATAATTCACTGCTGTTTGCAGCATCATAATCATAGAGAACTCTGGCTTTCCTGCTGCCACTTGATGACTTCAGTTCACTGATACCTGAAGTAACTATTGAATTGCTTACTGAAGGCAATGAAGCAGAGGCCGAGGCCAAGACTGAGGGACTAGAAACACTCTGCACAGGAGTTGAAGAAGACTGATTGTTGTTAGAGAGAAAAGTAGATGGAAAGCTGTGGGAGAAAACAAAACGACTTCTGAGTGAATCAGTACTATATAGGAAGTTATACATGCCTCCATGCCTAAATTAGCATTCTTGCTTTAATCAGCTACAGAACAAACACCAGCGGACAGCAATAACAGAATGGTACCAATATCTGTATAAACCTAAATAAAGATGCTTGTTCCTGACCTGTAGTATAAATCAAACCAATATACTTAAAAAGACATATTGCCACCTTAAAAAACCCTTGATAATTACCTCTTAACCCCCCCCCCCCAAAAAAAAAAAAAAACCACAAAAAAAAATCAAGAAAGCACTGTTGGTCAGACTTAATTCAGACTGTATTTTAATAAACATTTATTTTGACAGCTCTGCCAGTAAAAGTAGCCTCCACCTCCTCCTGCTCATCCTCAATCCACAAATCTTTATGTGGCTACACAAAAGATTGCGCTGGTGAACCAGACCAGGGAAGTCTGCAGGTTATAAACACAGCCTCCCTCTGAAAGAAGTAAAAAACCCCAAAACCTAATTATTTTTGTAATCTAAAAGAGTTCGTTGATTCAGCTAACTACATGCTGTAAAACAAAAGCACGTGTTATGCTTGTCCAGGACAACTGTAAAGATGAACTTGTATCAGCTTAAGCCCCTCCTTCCTAGGTTAGGCTGCTGGTTGTTCGGTGCCAGCTGTAGTGTTTGCTAGACCCTTCCATGACGTCAATTCAACTCATTAACCTGCCTGGAAAGAATTTTTTTTTTTAAAAAAAAAAAAAAGGTAAAGAAAAGTGTATAATCTTCTACTAAGTTAACAAGCTGAATCACAAAACACTGTGATGAGCACCAGAGCAGATACAAGGGAAAGGGCAGAATCACATGGCTAAAGAGTGGAAGAAGCAGAAAGATGAGCAAAGCAGCAAGAGATTTTGGGGTAGGAGGAATGGAACAGCACAGGGGGCAATGATGATCTGTGAGATTGTCTCATGTCACTCTGCCCTGCAACCTGGTATGCAGATCCATGGCAGACCAAACCCTCTTACTTAGCAGTTGATGTAGTCATTCCTTGTCCTTTTACTGCCTTCCTTCATTCCAATACTCATTCTACCTTAAAACCCTCCCACCTATGCTCCTCAGTTAAGTTCTTCTTGAAGATGTAGTTCAGTGGCGACTTTAATCATATAAATCAAGATCAGCTTATTCTGACACCCATGTCTGCAGCGCTATTCAGGCTTATATAATCATAGGAGGAGCTGTTTAAGGAGATGACGCAGGTAAAAACTCTATCAATATAGTGACTCATTTTTGGATCATGTGGCATTTAGGCCGCTCAAATCTGTATTGGCTGCAGTAGTACTGCACACAAGTTTACAGCTTCACACTACGCTTAATCTGGTAAATTTACACTGCCACCAAACAGGGTGGAGCCACTCCTCTACCCATTTTTTGCACAAATGTTCATTCTCCGTCATTTGAGTCAGATCTAGCAATTTGTTGCTTTAGAGTTGATTCAATAATCTGATTAACAAAAATCATCAAGAAGACTGCTAACTTTCCACAAGAACAGCTTGTAAAATATGTCCACCTTGCAGTCATGCAATTGTTGTACCTGACTGAAGGGAAACAGCACGAGTATGTTGTGAGGGACAGAACTAGCCCCTTCACAATTAGACTGAATTGCATATAAAAATTGGGTAGACTTTCAGGAGACTGTGGTGAGTTTAGTTAGCAGTTTACTACTGTCAAAAGGAGGAAGTTCCACTTCCTCCTCTGGCTTACCTTCACCTCATTTTATCATAAAAAGCTGGTTCAACTCACCAAGAAAAGACTGCAAGTCCACAACAACAACAACAACAACAAAATATATTTTTTTATTTGCCAGGTTGGTTTTTCAAACCAGTTCACTAAGTTCCCTGAGCAAATCAAATGAGCAGACCGAAGGGAGGAAAATGTAGACCCTGCATTTTTGGAGGGATAACTCAGCTGTGCCTCATGATGTATTTATTACTTGATTAGTTGGCAGAGGGATTTAATTTTAAATGATAATCAGCTGTTTCTCAATTGCTAAATTACCATTTAGTATACTGCTAAACCTGTTCTCTGTTAACACAGTAATTACTTGTAAATCAGTTCAGTTCAAAGGGTCACTAGTTTGTACAGCTAGTGGAAAAGCCAAAGCTTTATAACCACTCTGTCAATCAGTAAAGCATTAAGTCTCTGTCTTTGCAAAGCCAGACAGCTTCAGCTATACAGAGGTTGTCTGTAATTTTTTTTGAACACTTGAGTAGCAGGACTTTCACAGCTTGTGGAGCAGGGGACTAGTAATGAGTAATTTGAAAAAATGACACCAAAGCTTAAGCTTGGCAGTCAGGGAAGCCGAGAAAATTCCAAGCAAAATCAGTTATCAGCAAGAAAAAAAAGCTGCCAGAGTACCAGAATATTTGAAATAGATTTGTTTAGTCCATTCTGAGGAACTAAAAAAAAAAAAAAAGGATCGCTTTTAACCTGGGAGACTTTATTCTTTAAGCAGCTCCATGGGAGGGGGTGCCAGTAGAGGGATAAGCAGCTGGTGCTGCCTTGAAGACAAACATCCATAAAATCATGTCTATTTATGTAAAGAGAAGTGAGCACAAGTTTTCGCTCCCCACCTTCCCTACAGCCAATTCATTTGGAACTTGAATAGTCTCAATGTGAACCAGACTGGGGTTTATACCCTAGATTCTGACCCAGGTAAAACATATAATGCATCTACTCTAAGAACCAGGTTTCTGTTTCACACAACAAACCCTCACTTAAGAGGCTGGACACCTTTGGTCCACCAGTGATCTCAAAAGAAAAGTACATCCCTCACAGCTCTTGGCTTTCATATGAGAATATGGTACACTGTCACACTTGGATGTGTGGAAAGAACACATGTAACTCAGTACCATATATTCCTTGTAAACCAACACGGTGTTGGCAATACAACCAAAATCTAGCTGAGGTACCTAAGCTATTTATTTGGTACTATATCTGCCTATGCGTAACACAGGAAGAACACTACACACACCCTGCTCATCCATTTACTTAATGCACCTGTGATGCACTACATGCCTGTAAGTTGAGGAACTCTTCCAAAGCAAGGAGTGCAACTTGAGACCCTGTCCCAGTGCTGTCCATTATAGTTCAGTAGGACTTCCTTGCACAAGGAAGGAAAGACACACCCAAGATTTAATACCATTCCTGGTTTACTCCACATAGGCAGAGAAACTTCATTTGGCTGTCTGAGGCATGTAGGATTTTGCAGAGCTTCCATGCTTTTGGTCTTCTAGCAGTCACAGCAATTTTATCAAAAATTTTGATCGGATCACAGCCACATAAAGATACATTCTTCTGTTTTCCTAAAGACACTATTTTCTTCAAATATACTTTTTTTTTTAATACCTGGTAGCCTTTTACACAAATTTTAAACAAAGACAGCTATTCTGGATATGCTATACATCCTAAAGCAAGATATTTTAAAGAGGAGTTCTTCCTTAGCTTAAGGGTATTATGCTTAAAGCTTTCTGTTTGGTAAATACACTAGGATAAGAGCACAGATTTTAAAAACATTCTCTCAAAATAGTTGTGTACATATACTTCACTTAATTTCTAATTTAAGAGGCTTTTATCCTTAATCCAGTAAATGTTTATTTTCAAGCTTTCAATTTTACAACTTACATTCACGTCCTACAAAAATGTAACTTTAAAGATGTAGCTTTTCTTAAAATCACAGTTTTAAAGAGGTTTTAATAAAAGTCCTTAAACTACCCATTCAAATGAACTGAGGAAAGGAAATCAAACACCACAGGAAGTTGCAAGTCAGGAAAAGGACAAGACTCAAGAACACTTTTGTTTTTATTTCCTTGTCACGAAAAACAAAACAGAGATACTTTATAGAGGCAGTTATTTAGAACAGACACTACAGTAAACTTCTAAGCACTGACAATCCTTCAATGTGTATGCTCACCTAAATAACATGGTCTGGTCTAACCCTAAGAAAGGCTGATTTTTCAGGAAGAATTAGAATAGGGAGACTTTAAGAAAAGTATGTAGATCTCTTTACATCACCACCAATCACACAAAAAGGATTGTGAGCACAAACTAACATCAGAGAGTTTCTTCTCTTACTTTAAAAACGCTAAACCCACAGAACAGTAAAACTAGACAAACTTGCTCATTCCACTGTGAGTGCTTTGGATTTATATTACAAAGTACATTTCTCCCTAGATACAATATCTATGCTAGCAACTCACTTGTGTGGAGAACACAGTTTAATTGAAGATCAGTTAGTGCCCTGTCACCAATGAAGAGGTAACAGGAATTTACAGGCAGTACAAAAACTTTTCCCACATTGTGTAGCAGTTTTGTAGCATGAAGTGTAAGACAACTGAATGATTACATGTCTAGAAATTCCTTTTTGTGCCATTAAATGAGGTTACTATGGGCTCACCTTCCTCAAATACAAAATATACAAAATCTCAGTAAATCAATCCTCAAAAGGCATTGGTGCTGTGTATAGGCTTAGGGAAGTAGTTGCACTAAGGCAACTACATATCAGCTACCTGAGAACAGATATATTTCCTTTCAGTCCAGCATGCCTGTGTGTTCACCACTGTTACATCAGTGTAAGTTTTCCTGCTATTCATAACCACTTAGAAAAAAAATTTTTTTTTCTGAAGTTTTTACAGTGTTACTACCTTCCAAGTTGTTTCTGGAGATCCAACATATATTGGTAACATTGCGCGTAATAGGTCATCTGAGCTTCAACAAAATCATTCAGACAGCGAAGATGATGTGCCTAAAATCCAGCAAAGAAAACAAGTTTTTAGTCTCTAGAAGTACTACGCTGCATTAGAAAGCCTGGTCTCCTAGTCAGGTGCTAATGCCAATACTGGCACATAAGGATTTGTGCCACACAGGCATGATGTCTGGATTTACCAGGTAATTGGGATAAAATGTCACAAAAACTAACATATTTGAGCAGAAAAGTCAGGGCTGTTCAAGCATCATGCCATTTACATGCACTGTTTCCATAACAGAATAAATATTTTAGCACTTTTTTGTGGTTTCAACATTCAGTTGATCTGACGAATGGGAAGCTGAGGTTAAAGGATAAAAATGAAAGCTTCTGCATTCTCAAGGTTAACAGAAGACTAAAGTTACATTCAATGGATAGTAAACAGAATTCAAAGACTAAAATACACACAATTTGATGTGTTAACACACTGAAGTGAAGCCTTATAGCCTAAAGTCCTCAAGTAGCTTACTGTAGTTACTTTTAGAGAATGCCCTGATTTTGACTTTTCCCCTCTACCCCTTTTGGGTACTCACGTGTGTGCTGCTGATTCCTTCCAGGAGAAGTCTGGTAATCTCTGCTTGGCGGTCAAATTCACTCTGAGTAATTCGTACTTCCTGTTCAGACTAAAAGTAAGGATGCACATTAAGTATTTGTACAATGCACTCTGTTATGCCTTCAGACTGCAACAGCTCCATTTTATTCAAAGGCACTCATATAAAGGCATTAATCACGAGCTTTGGTGTTTGAAACGTGCTTTTTCACTGCTGATCTTCACTAAGCAAAAAAGTAATTGCATTTTGGGTTCAGAAATGTTGAGGCCCTGTATACACAACAAACAGCTTTATCATCAGACACCTACCACATAGAATCAATGTAGGCAAAAGGAAGGCATTTTTCTGCCAGCAGTGTTACCCCACCTCTCCCAATAACAATACAAATGTTCCTGGGCAAAACAATGTCTGCACCAGGGGTTCTGACAGCATAGTGGTGGCAGCCAAGGACCATATAATTTTTTTCCACACTTCAAGTTAACAGGGCTCCGAGCAAATAATTTAGGGTAAACCTCACATTATTTTTGTCAGGTAACTGCACAGCAATCAGCTGTATATAAATCTTTGATAGTAAGTTTTAATAGAATATTTCATAAATCAATGTCTCATACTGGCCACCAAGCTATTGCAAACTATCTCTGGAGCTTGTAATTGAGGCGTCTTTAAAGTAAATAAATCCAAACTATAGCAAATGTTCTAACTTCAAATAGAAAAAAAATCTATTAAAATTATTTAAGTTTCATATTTAAATAATTCAAACCTAATCCTTGTTACATAACATTATCAGCAATCTTTAAATAAGTCAGCAATGTTACAGCAGTTTTAGAAGACATCCATCTAGCACAAGCCAAAGTGTTGGGGGGGGGGGGGGGACACAGACGGAGGGGGGAGGGGAACGACAACTCAAAACAGACAAAAAGAGAAAAATGTGTGTTGTAAGATTCTAATATATACTGTCCCATGACAGAATGTCCTCAGCCTGGAATCCAGATTACCTTGCCTTAATGCTTACATGCATTTATACATTATTTCTAAAAACAAACCCAGAGGCAAAAACCCGCATTAAGTCCAAGATGCAGCAGTTACTCTTCTCAACAAAATGAAATAAGGAAATGTATTTTCAGGAAACTTAATGAGGTGATACTGATAAAACATTGGTCTCAAAAGGATTTTATGTGTTTGCAGACATTCTGCTCTTGCATTCCACTAATGTTAATCAATACAAGAAGTTGCATGGAAGGATCTTAAATCTCAGAAATGAGCACAGAAGAATGATGCAGATATCAAAAGTGTTTCTTGGGTCTGAAGTCACTGCAGCTGGGAAGGCTTATACATTAATTAAACAGTGAGGAAGCAGCTGTAAAGTACCATGTGTTTCTTTCTTAAACCTGAGATAGCAGTATGTATATCAAGTTACAAACTGATTTGGTTTTCAAACTTTGTTGAGGCAAGGATCTTTGCTTGGAATTGTCCTATTAAATCTGTATTATTATCAGTGAAATCCATCTGGCAGTCCCTGAGAGAAATTTAAGAACTGAGAAGAAAAGCAAATCTGATAGCCAGGAGAGGAAGAAAAGCACTCCCTTCTATACTAGCAACATTTTCATTTCCTTTAAAAATCCAGCAAAATTATCTGGAGATAAATAGTCTAGTCTCCTCTGAAGTCAGCAGTCGCTGAAGTGTTTCCTTCCTCCTGCCAGGTAAGTAAACACATGAGAATAGGAACTTATCAGAAGGGGAGTTATCCATCAGAATAATTCTATTTGTTTCAAGAACATTTAAACAAATCAACTACTTTCTATAAGAAAAGACAAAGCGAGTAATGTAGTAACATGCATTAATTCAGCCAGTACAGGCTGACTTTAAACTTCTCCTGGGTTTGTAGAGATTTACATAAACTACATTATGTGACTATGTGTATCATCTGTTTTGCCCATCCCCATTTTCAGTACTGCTAGGTGAACAGGAGCAGGACAGCATATCTACTCTACGCCTTGTGGTAAAGGTGAAAGTCAGCTGGTTTTCAGTCTGGAAAGCTTATGGCCTGATCACCTTTGTTTCTGAACATAATGAAGAGCTCAAAATACAAGCCTAAACTTTCCGGTGCCTCACAGCTGCAGTCATATTTTGTTCTTAGAACTGGAAAGCCTCACTGGGTACCTCCCTTGAAGACCCCTCAAAATGGTACTTGCTTCCCAAGTTCAGAATATGAACCTGGTTTCTGAAAGTGAATATCCAGATGTTCATAATCTCCCCAAATTTCACATAGGAATATATGACCTCTCAGAAATACTCTGCAACCCTGTAGCTAGGAGATAACACAAAACCATAAGCACACAGGAAATAAAATCACTCTCCTAATGTTTTGTTAGCCACACTATTGGTAAAACAGCAATAAGAGCCTCCTTGTTTCCTCCGTAGACAAAGGAAAGACAGGAGCTCCTCTTGACACTCAAAACCGGTTTAACCTCAATGTGCTGAACATGGGCTAGAAGCCTCTGCTCCTTCCACTGGCTACAACAGACACCTCAGAAGACACCTAACAAAAATTCATGTATATAAAGCATGTAACATTGGTACCTCCCCCATGTGTTTTATAGTACAGTATTTAATATCCTCTAATTCCACATTTCAGAGGTCAAGTTAAACTGAAGAAAGTTTGTCATTGACACCACACAGATCTTTTGTTCTAACTCAAAAAAAACCTCTGTAATTGATCTAGAGATTACTGGACAGTCTGAAATCCTTGTTGGGAAGCTTCTTATATTTCAATGTAAAACATCCGTTAATCTCTTCATCCAACTTTCAAACACAGAAGGACAGATTGCCTTTAGAAACCTGGATGGATTACTGCTCCTTTGGCAGAACATGTATGTTGTAGTTTCTTCTCAACAGGTGCTGCTTTCTATATGCCTAATAAAATTGCATATTTTTCTCTGCATTTCTTGCATGCACTCCAGCATTTTACTTACTGTTCTATGTTCTGGGTAAAAGCTGAAGGTCAGTGTTTCTCAGGACAGTCTAGATTACTAGACCCCAACCTCTCTGAAAAAATTTTCAAGTAAGCTCATTCTCAAGAGGTCATTTTTAACAGGATGCCATACCAGTAAATTTTGAGACAAGTCTTGTAGGTCTTTTTCTATTGTATCTTGTCACATGAGACTCGTGGTACTAACTGACAGTTAGCCAGGAACAGCTTACTATAAAACAAGCCCCAAGCATTGTTTCGCCACTGGAGTTTGAAAGGCCCTAGAGGGAACCAGTGAATTCTGATGTAATGCATCAGGCTGCCAAGCATTAGACTGAAATCAACAACATGCAATATCCTTTATTACATTAGACCTGCACAAGTTATGGTTTGAGAATTCTGCAGTTTCTAAATTGTTTACTTACTTTTGTCACTTCCTCAGCCCATATCTAGTCAGCATTAAGCAGGGGCAGGGGGGAAATAAAAACATATAAACTTAGACATTAGTTGTACTTTAATACAGGATGCAACCATACTTTGGCTTTTAACTACTTTCCTGTCCTCAAAATTTCACAGGGATTTGAGGAGTGCTATCAGTCAGTTGTCCAAAGCCCCTCATGTACAATAAAACTACAGTGAGTATGGATAGCACTACATCTATGAAATAAGTTAGATACTGAAGAGTATATGACCTGTTGAACATGTACGTTACAAGAATCTATTTAAAACAAGGTATTACAACAGAAGACATAACTACTTAGAAAATGACATGAATCAGACAAACGAAGTTACCTTATAGAAGGATTTCAGTTACCTTAATGTATTAAGGCATTGGAAAACTATGAAAAGCTGTTTTCGTTTTAACACCATGTTAAGTAAAGACTGAAACAGATAAATGATTTCTCTTGCTAATTTCATTACCATTTCCTATTGCACAAGTGTTTTTATTGAAATCTACATTTAAAATATTACAGAGGTATCTCAAACTGAACATTAAAGTAGTAGCAAGCAGTACAGCAAAATCACAGAACTGCAAGGAATTTAGAAACTAATTACTTCAGCTTGCTGACCCAGTTCCCTCTTGCAATGCTGTTCTCCTTTAACCTTTGTTTTCTGCAGTTGTGAGAAGATGACACAATCGGGATTTTGTTAGGAAGAAACATTTATAAAAGTTGCAGAAGCAAGATGTAGCGAACATGTTTATTCACTCTTTTATCTGATCACAACTGAGAAATCTGGAACACTAATTGAGATCTGTGCAGATCCAGGACCCAAACTAGGACAGGCTGAACAGCACAGTCTATGTTGTACATAATTAACCCGTTCCTTTCCCACTTTCACAGTTATGGTGCTAAAACCAGCTACACTGAGTCCATGCAACAAATTTAGAATATTCTGTACTCTAAGTTAAGCCATTAATTTATGTGACATTATTCAGTTTCAGTTATTTGTAAAACACTACTTGAAGGGAACAATTTCTACATATTCCTGTATTTCACATAATTCACTCTTACTCATATAAAAAAAATAGGAAAGTTACATAATTTCTTTCACTCCAATGGGTGAAATTAATTTCAGAAGTGACAAAAAAAATAATAAATCAATTCCTTTGCATTCTAAGTTTACATTAGTAAACTCAGAGAAATAAGAATATAATATCCTATACTTAAAATTATCAGAAATACTCTGATAAAAACACCACCTAATGCTGTGCTGATGTAAGTGTATTTAGTACACTATACCAATCCAGTCTGGAATGGAAAACATCTGAAACAAGACCAGAATGAGCTGGATAGCAAGAGGAAACATTTGACAGGAAAATGAATGAACACAGAAGGCCAACAAACCTTTAGCCATTTTACATGCAGCAAGTTGAGCACGTAAGAGACATTTACCATAATGTTATTCTCTTCAGGCTGAGAGGTGTTTAGTTGCTTAAGTGCATAGATAAAAGACAAAAGCAAGTTAAAACAATATGAATATAGCAGGTGAACAGATTACTGGCACAAAGCACCGCAAGTTTAAGCTAAGCAAATCCATGAACTGAACATAAAGCTGTTTAGATTTTTATTTTAAATACTGATCTAAGCTACTTCAGTTGTACAGTAAGCATGGGAGTATATAATTTCATGAAATATTAAATATTTTTATAACGGGAAAAAATAGAGGTAGATCAATTTATCACTTTATGCTGTCAAAGAAAGTAGTAAAACATAAAAGTTTGCATCATAACTCAATACACTTTGCTAGCCTATCAGTTCAGCACTGTTTGTCAGATATCTTCCTTCATAAATAAGTGAGCCAGCAGAAGATGAACCATTTGCATCACATCTATATCCAGGTTAGTTCTCATTTCTATACTGCAAAGAATAAAGTACAGATGCAATTTTTTCACTTCTTTGGGAATCCTGCAATCCAATACTTCTTAAACATGCACACTGCTGTTAAAATGTAATTAAAATTGAAGTACTGGCAAGGTAGTGAAGTAAGAGGCCTAGAGTTTCATGCTCTACCAGCACTAAATTATTTGTGCATAAAACTGTGAATTACTTGCTACATGAATTTTGAAAACTGGTCAAGCAATAGTTGCAGCATCTGGCAATAATTTTGTCCAAGCACCAAGCTCTAGATAATTACACTGGTGATGGAACTGAAAAACTGAAGTACAGAGCCATTAATTTAATACTAAGCTCAATCGAAACAACATTCTTACAGTCTTTATACTGCTCTAGAAAGTAAGGTATATAACTGCTTACTGTGCCACAAAGGAATTTTTTTTCTTTGAAACTTAAGTCTGAACAAATCCAAGCAAAGGAGCAGTGTACTGTCTATCGTTTCCAAATTCCACTACTAGCTAGCTAAAACTCTGGTCTGCTCTCCATTGATAGCCTTACAAATTAAGAACACTTGACAAGTAGAGAAGTAACTTTTTTGCATAAAATTTACATAATATAAGGGAAAATGTATGAATGAACTTTAAAGATACAGACAATTTAAATACACAGGGACAGTGTGCATGACGTGGAGGATTGAGACACAGAAGCAGAACTGTCAGGTAGAGATGATGTTGGTTTTTTAGAAGGATCACTATCCCAAAGACACAAGGTGCTTCATTTATGAAGCTCGGTCTCAGAGATGACACTTCCGAGATCTTTCAGGGCAGTGATCCATTCAGAAAAGCCAGCAAAATCCGAAGTCCTGCTTCTGACTCTTCATCATGTACACTGTCCCTGTGTATTTAAATTGTCTGTATTCCTTCACCATCTGTGTGCGTCAACCCTTATGGGAAAAATCACTTAATTATCCATAACTGCTGCACTTTCAGGGATGCAGTCAAAACATAGCTATGAAAATACTGTTAGCATATCCTGCTGAAATTGCATACATTCAATTACCTATTCCTCCATTTAGAGGCATTTTAAGAGTTTAAAAAGAAGCTTTTAACAATAATTTTAATCTCCTTGAACAAGCGTTTCTTGAGGGAATAAGAATGGTTAACAGGTATGAGTTTAGCAGTCTCAGCCTGTTCGGGGGTGTGAAATGCTAAACAATACAGAAAGAGTAAACTACAAGTATAAATAGGTCCGTCAGTTGGAAGTAGTTGTACATATGCTTCAACTATTGTAGAGATTCAAACAGCAAAACTTCACCTCTGAATAATATGAATTTACAACCATCTTGGCCAACTGTAGCATGTAATTTTTGGGAGTACAGGCTCATCTAGTCTAGAACAAGGGGAGAATACTTGGGTCAAGTAAGTTCAACTTGATGGAATATCTAAACATAGAAGACTTAAGACCTTGATCAGCAATTAGCCCTCATTTCCATGTGTTCCACTGAGGCATTTATTACAAAGTATCTCTAAAAGTAGTGAGGGTAAGAAGCTAGGACTGGAAACATAACTGAGCAGTCAAGTTTATAACTATGTATCAGTAAGTTTGAAAGTAATGGATAAATAAAGCAAAAAATAAAAATCTACTTACTGCAGCTCGGGCTTCTGCAACTTTTGCCTTCTTCAATCTGGTTTTTGCTGCATCCAAATCTAGTCTTTTATTTTGTAATAGTTTACGTTCTTTCTGAAAGCAAGTTAGGTTAGTTCATGAGAACAGGTACACATACTCGAAAGCAAAAGCCTGTCTACTTGGAAATTTTTTTTAGTGAAGTATCACACACAAAAATGGTTCTCCAGTTGAACACAGAGGCAGAATTAGATTCTAATTATTCTCATACATTTTATACTCAAGAACTACTAGAACAATAGTTACAAAAAGGAAGTTTTCAGAGTCATTTTGATTTTACCTTATCAAAAGGAAGGAAAACATACTGAAGGTACAAATTCTGCCTGAGTTTTTCTCCATCAGTTTGAGTACAGCAATAACATACAATTACCCACTACTTCATTTTGAAGATTTACAGTTACAATCGGTGTGAAATGCCAAGGAATGCACAACTCAACTTACAGTAATAGTTTTGTAGTCTCCTTCAATAAAGTTTCTCAGAGGAGTGAGAAAGTTTATAGCAGAAGTTTGAATTAGTTCTCTGTCTGCTGTCCCAATTCGCTTTTGTGTTTCTCCACACTTGATGAGCGCATTTCCTGCAAAGGAAAAAAAAAAAAAAATTAGTTTCATAGTGATTCAGGCAGGTGGTTAACAAAGCAGGTTTCTACAGGCAGGAATGTTTAGACCAGCAGTCTGAAAGATAATCCAATGCCATCACAAGGGCTTTCAAAAGAAATCTGAATCAGCTACAAAAAAACCCCACCGTAAATAAACAACACCCAAACCAAACCATTTCAATCAGTAACAATCACAGGTCAAGGCAAGATTTCAATGAGAACAGATACAGCATTGTAGTAGTGGCACTAACTATGGCAATTCCATTGTGAACAATTACTTTAGATGGATATCACACTTCACTTATTTTAGTCCAACAACCTTCTCCCTTTATACTACATTTCTGTTTAAGTCAGGAGTAGTTGGTCACAAGGAAAAACATCACTTAGCTCCTGGAAAATAATGTGCTTCCCCCCACCTTCATCTACTCCAATTTATAAATACACATTTGTATATTAACTGAACAATACTTCGAAATTTGGTTGCAAGTTAGATATTTAAACTTAAGGTAGCATACCAAGGATACAGTTGTTATTATTACGTTTCAACAGGCTGACCTGGCTTAGAAAAAACACTGAAATATTTTGTGACACCAAATGTAAGGTACGTGTATCTATCTTTCTGCTAATAGTTTACGTGACTTGCCTGAATTCTAAAAATTCTGCAAGTTAAGGGACAGTGTGCCTGTAAGTACAACGCTATTTGATGTTAGAGAGCAAGACCTGAGGCTGATGATCAGAAGGAAGGCCACAGATAACAGCATAAAACCACGTGAAAGTAAGAGAGACAAAGCCTGCCATTATTGATTTTGTATCCCATAAGTCTTCTATAAAGCATTTACTTTTTTTTTTTTTTAAAGTGCACTTTCCTTCTTTTGAAAAGGAACACCATTATTTCCACATATAAAGATCGCATTCTTCCCAGAACAAAAGTTTTCCCTCCCACTGCAATTTTCACAAAAGCAACTAAAGAGCTAACTATCACTTTGATTGCAGGCTATATTATATATATACACACACATACACCTACGCATTTCAGTTTGTTAAGTTAAATTAACAGCTAAATCTGTTATCTGCAACTTTAAGAGTTGCAGAGAATACTAGAATTAGACTTTTTAATTACTGTCAGTGTAAAAACACTAGACGTAACACCCCCAACCCTCCTGTCATAGGGTATATAAATTTGCTGGAGAAAGAAGAAAATCTAGATTATGTTCTATACTCTCACCTTTAGCAAAATATTATATATTAAGAAAAGCAGGAATACAGTAAAGTTAGAAAGGCTTCCTACAGAAATTATTTTCAGATAACATTTTCACTCCACACCACAAATAAAATGTGTTCTTTTAACAAGGAAACCAAATTTCAGAATTATTTTTTCTAGTAAGAAAATTATCCATCCACAAAGTCTGTTCTCATTCCAACAGCAGATTCTATTAATAGATTTGGATAGAAAGCCCATCATTGATCTCCTAATGCTCACAGTTGTACAGCAAGTCAGCTCAAACTGATACAAAATATTGAACTGTTTTATCTAGAAGACAAGAAATATCATTTTACACTAAGAAAACCTAGATCTGTGCATTTTCCCCCCCTTCATTTCTGCAACGCCAGACATATTTTTTGGTTCTACTTACCATAGGCTGTTCCTGGGCCAAATTCATTCCCAGCATCAATCATGTACTGGCCTAGTAACTCTGGATTATTCATGCGACTTGGTGCTTTGCGGTCCAGCTTCTCATAGACAAATTCTTCTATTCTGGCATCTAAAAAAAATGTTTATTTGAAATAAGCACTGTCATTCACAACACAAGCTAGAAACAGAAACAACAACAAAAAAAAATAAATTCAAAAGCTGGCCATTAAACAACATTAAGTGAACAATGTTAAACTGAAGACACTGTTCTTGGAAACTGACTGTATTCCATGTTTGTCATGCCACATTCAAATGTTTCTTAGAACAACCTGTGAAAGTGAAAAATTATACTTTTCTTCTCCCTTTTATCAGCATATTTATACAGTTTTTCAAAGTTTTGTTGAGAAGTCTTCACTGTAAGAGCATAATAGAACACTCCTCAGCAAAACCAGTCTTTTTTTCCACCTCTAGGAAAAAACTGCGAAAATTGTTCACTAGAATTAGCAGTGTAGGAATAAAGTTCAGCTACTCCTCTAGGTTCCTTATTAAAATATTCTGAAAGTTTGATAGCCCCAGAAATTCTATCATCTCTTTCCCACTCCCCCTGCTTCCTTAAAGTGCTCTGAAAGAAACTATTACAGATATTAGGAAGTGTTTCATTTCATATTCCCATCTTCCCTTAGTTTGAGCAACAAAATTATTAAAAAAAAAACTGTCATGACTATATGATCATTAATATCCATCTATCATAATATTAAGCCACAGTATGCTGCTTAGGTGTAAAAGCTTCACAGATATGAACAGGACACTGTTAATTACAACAGCAAACTCCTCAGATACAGCACCCAATTTCTCTGACCACCTGTTTTGACTTCATAACTAGCTCACTTCATATATGCGGTCACTATGAACTAATTTCAGCCTGCAATAGTACAGACAGCCACAAAGAAGATCTCCAATGAAAAAAACTGCCACTTTGAAGGAACCCAAAACAACACTGTTAATTAGACGACGTTCATCAGCACTGTATTAAACAACTACTTTCTCATGAAGGTCACAAAAATTAACTTGGCACATACAAACACGGGTACCAGTGCATTCCCTGGCACCAAGGGCAAACCAAAAATGATGCAAATTCTTATTGGTTTTTCTTTAAGTAAATGTTACTCTATCCGTAACATTTAGCTATTAGTAAATGACAAAAGAACTGAAAAGTAATCCGAAATTATCTATTACATAGGCCTGACATAAAGGTACAATTAAAAATGTGATTGAAAGTAATTTTTCCTCCCCCAGAGTCATTGCGTTAAAAACAACCAAAAGAAGCTTTCTACAGCATGTGATAGTCCTCCCAAGTAGGCTGCCAAACAGCTGAAGTTACATTCACAGATGAAGACCACTGCTTAACGCCGAGTATTTTTAGCCATCAGAAAACTGACTGGTCAGCATAACTGAGATACTACCATACACTATCCTACTCAATCCTCCTCACACTGTCCTACCAGCCTTCCATTAGTAATTCAATATTCCACAATTATAAGTTTCTGAAAAAGTCAATAGGTATTACAAATACTGAATTAAATGAACAAGACAACCATTTCCTCTGGTCTTGAAAAAGGCAGAAATTTGAGCTGGAATATTCTAAAAATTCTACTGCATTCTTTCCACAGGATTAGTTGTTTTGGGTTTTATGTGTGCTTTTTAAATACTGCTTTTATGGATCTGAAGGATGCAACAGGCTTCCAAAATAGTACTTCAAAGATCAGGTTTGTAACAAATTTATCTAGTTGGCATTAGAGAAGTGCTATCAGTGTATGATTTACCTGTACTAATAAATCCTGAGTATGTCACTACAAGGAGAATTATTTATGTTTTCAGTGCAGAGGTATTAGCAGTATTATAATTTTATCATTTCAGCAAACCTAAACGGGGTTTAGAATTTTTTTTTTTAATAGTATTTCACCCGGTGACTAGAGACCAGGTCTTGACTTGAAATCTAGTTCTATACACTAAAAATTCCTACAGCTGCCAACTCTAGTACAACTGCCATGAATGGCACAGGTAACTGTAGGATATGAGTCTGAAACAGATACCATCAATGTTACTACTCATAGCAGCATTTTCAGAAACAAAATTAACACACCAGAAAACTACATTTCTTCTACCCATGTTTTTTTTCTATCATTGTTGTAGTAAGAGATACAGCAGTGATGAAATATATATTTGAGACTTTATTCCATTGCCTAAATATGGTGTAACAATGTAATCATTCTCTAGTAAAGGAATTGTTAAAGACAGGCATTTCAGTTCATCCTGCCTGCTTGAAACGGAATTGTATTGTGCAGACAATTCAAAGCAATGAAATAGTAATGACATTTCTTAATCGACTGTACCCCATGAAGAACTTGAGTTCTTACAGCTACCTAAGATTTCTGGAAGTAATGGGAAATTCAATTGAACAGAAAACAACTGAAAAACCAGTCAGCCTGAGACTGACCAGAATATGGAACAAATGCTATAGTTTAAAGAGCTCTGTCTAAAGCTTTTCCCATTTGAAGGGTTAAGGAAATAGCCGCAATTGGTACAGTATCTCTGATTCGCAGCAGCTCTTCAAAATGTGCTTTCCCTAACTCCAGCCTTCAAAATTTTAAACCTGCTATATTTAGTCATAACTTATGCAATACTTACTGCAGTAAACATTTACATTGGCAAATCTATTAATTCAAAAGTTGCAAACAAGAACCTGAAGGGCTCTTACTTGGATTTGGCTGCAATAATACTTCTGTTTGTTTCATTATTTTTTCTGTCCACAATTTTGTGCATTCTGCTTTGCTGAGAAGGTTCTCCAGGTGAGCATCCAGTTCAGTCTTCTCTGCTTGACCAAGCTTTTCTTCTGTGAACTATGAGTCAGGTTGAAAACAGTTAGTTCATATAAATAGTTTCTCAGTACAAGTTTATGACAGTAATTATTCACTCATAATAGTTGCAGTTCATATTTTCAAAGATATAACCATTATCCAGTCATCAATACAAATCTAAGAATAAAGTTGAAAGTTCAACAACACACCCTTACTATTAGGGAAAAAAAAAAGGGGCCGGAGGGTGTTAATCAGACTAAGACAAGGACGGTGATTTACAACATTATGAAGAAATCCTCTGCTCTACTTGGTACTGAGAGTTCTCACTTGAAGCATTTTGTCCAATTTTGCATAGTGCACTTTGAAATACCAGCCAAGAGTCCAGAGGTACCAAATACAATTAAAAGATTACTTCAATCTTGTGTATTTTGTAATTAAGTTTGTCCCTTCTCCCACAGTAAAATCTGAAGACACAACAGATTCTCATTGCAGCTACCTTTAATGTGTTTAAAAAATATTGTCTTGTCCACAGCAAATAGGACAAAGATAGTGAGTTTAAACTTCAGCATGAAAATTTAAATTAGAAATAAACTGAAGACATTAGAGAAGGCTTTTAAAGAAAAGGATTAAAACCTAAAATGGGCTTCCCTGGGAAGTTGTGGAATATATATCTTTGAGGGTGGGGGGTAGCTTGCATTTTAGAATAAGACAAATCCATGTCTGATGATGAACTGTTTAGATATAACTGATGCTGTTATGCCTTAAAGAAACAGTAAGATGACCTCTTCTTTCTCTTCCTAGCTGTGTTTTCAGTGACAATGAAATACAATGTAAATCCACTTTAGATAAATAAATCCAGCAGACAATTCATTTCACTTGATACTAAATTCATGCCAACTTTCATTAATCCACAGAGAGTTTGTACTTCAATCCCAGCTCCCCGGGAGAGGGGGAAGCTGCACGTTTCACATCAGGGAACCAAGCAAAACCGGAACAGTGTTTTGCCTGCCTCTCTTCAGAGCAGCAGTTCCTCATGACAATGATGATCTCATCACTTGACAGCCTGTTCAAAGCCAGGCATTTTCAGAGGAACCTGGCTTATGATTAAATCTCTAACAAGCTTACCAATTAAGCACATAATAGGACTGGAAGCATTTTGACTGTCAAACTTCATTCTTAACAAGTTCTTTGGTGGGCAGCGGGAAACAGGAATACAAGTAAATTGCATTGTCCAAGTTTGGTTTAATTTCCATCCCATGTAGAAAAAAAACCAGCTTTGATAGCACGCACATCTGAAGTCTAGAAAATGCTGCAGCGTTTGCAGCTCTATATAAAAGCAAATTGCCTTCATGAAAAAGTTCATTTTCAGTATAGGGAAGAACAGTATTTCTTTATGGATGTATTACTACTATCGTTTAAAAGGCTCTTTAAAAAGAAGTCATACACTGTAAGTTGTTCTCAAAAACTTTGTACAGATTCATTAAAACACAATATAAATGGTTTTGAAATTATTTTTTACTAATCACAAAGAAGAATATTTGTACATAAAATGGGCTTTCCTGTTAATATTTCCATAAATCTCAGTAGTGTCAAGATTGCTTAGCGAAGATCCCAACATTAGGTTTCATACATACACTTAAAGGAAAAATTTGATTTTAGCAGTATCAAGCAGCATGTTAAATTGCAGATTGACAGAAGCATGGTTTAATGCAACAGTGCTGCCACTCTGATTTCCCCATCTCGGCTACCCTGAAACCTAAGTTTGAACTGGTCTTTGTTTTATGTCCTTTTTCAAACATTGTTCCATCCCTTAAGGGTAAGAACAAAATAAGCAAGGTGGTTAAAACTCAAGAATTTTTCTTCTGCTTAGAAGAACTGTTCCAAGAAAGGCAGATACTAACGATTTTCTACTTTGATTAGCACTCTGAAAGTTTTATTTTCCATTTTATTACAGCTTAAACTACATCATACAGAGATACTTACTGTAAGCACTTGCTGGAAAAAAAATTGTATTAGTAAACCATCTAATCCATCCATCTATCTTTATTAAATTCAAAATATACACACAGGTTGCCTGACAATGACCAGCTCACACAGAAAGAGATCGTAGTGTTTTGTATATAACTGATCACAGCCCAATTGGCATTCCAAGTCTACATTGCAAAATCACTAGAAGGAGAAATTACATTAAGATAAGCCTTTAACTTCAGACAAAAGTCACGAACAATAAAAGCATTTCTGCTACCACAGAGTGAAAGCCCAGCTCATTCCTGACCACTAGACAGGCAGCTTGTTGATTACACTGCCTGGCAAGAGAAAGGGCTTACATTCCTCTTGCCACACTCCATGGCATTATTTATTTCACCTTAACTGACTATAACCATTTGCTACTTTGATCCACAAACAGCAACTATTGCAAGACTGACAAAAGGACTCCTTCAAGCATCTTCTGGCTAGTGCCAGAAGGAAGGATAGGTTTTGGATGAAGATGACCAATAGGCTTGATTTTTCTGTAGATTATAGCACTTAGAACACAGTATAATCTCATCCACAGAAGGAACAGGTTTCCTGGAACATGAGTATCGGGTGGTTGTGGGTAACAGAGCCCCAGTCCCCTTGTAACAGAAAAGCCCGACAAGCCTGTGAAACACTAACAAGTCACTCACCATCCTGTAAGTTGAAATTAAAATTTTACGTGGTTTTCCTACATACCATTTTGTGCTGCTGAACTGTTTCATAGGGTTTGGGGTTTTTTTGCTTGTTTGTAATATCCCAAAGCAACTAGTGTCAGATTATATCATATCATTCAGCAATGCCTGAACATAACAGCTTCTCTGAATACACAGAACTGCAATTTTTACTGAAGTACACAAAATCTACACCCAGATGACATTAAAGAAAAAAAAAAAAATCAACAGAATTACTGCCCCTTAATATTATCTGTAGGCCTTACGTAGGAACTTAACAGATGAAGCAACAGGAGCACACAGAACATGAGTTACTCAGATAATATGAACATGTTAGCAATTTGCTCCTCCCCCTCAACGGCTTCATTAAACTTCTCTGTTTAGGGGAAAGTGGCAGCTGGTAGAACAAAATTATTACTTCCACATTTCCACAGAATCTTAGTTCAGATTAAGCAAGTAACTAATGTAGCTATTCAGATGTAAACCAACAATGCAGATAGAGCATAATGGAGCAAACCACAGTTCACATGACCTTTTAACCACTACAGACTGCAAAAACCCACATTAGATTTAATGCAATAAGCTGATTAAAATGTAAAAATGCACGATAAAAGATATGAAATGAAAAGGTCCCATCACAGGATTTTACAAAGAAGGGTGAACTGTATCTCCTTTTTTTTTTTTCCCCTTGTCCAGCAAGAAAAGGGAAAGGGGTGGAGGCTGGAAAGGAAGAGCTGGTCCGGGAGACGTGTAGGCCTGGAAGCGGGGGCGGGGGGGAGCATGGGAAGACCTCCATCACAAAGAGAAGGAGCAGCCACAACGACTGCTTTAAGTTCATTTAAATTTTAACAACGTTTTCTGGCTAGTTTGCATTTTCGGAGCTTGGCTGTGCTGCCGATCATTGCTCCTGCTGGATTACTGAGATTTAGGGCAATAGATGGGCCCGATCAGAGCAGAGAGAGACTTTAACCATGTTCCACACCTGACCGTGACCCCAGCGAGAACTCGTAAGAAACCAGAGTGGATTACTAGGCACTGTCTGGATGTCCCCCTCCCTACAGGAAATCTGTTCAGGTTTGATTATATAAAGAAAGGGGATTACGGCTCAAGACAACAGCGAAGGAACAAAAGCCAATTATAGTGCCCTTATCGTGAAGAAAGGGGAAGACCGATTCAGAAACAATGGGCTACCAAACAAGCTTAAAAACGAAACTAAAGCTCAAACAAAACCAGAAAGCCTATGCCGACACTTTGACGTGTCACATCAGAGCTCGAATCCCACCGACCGGGCAGCGGCACACGTTTTCAGCTGCCACTGAAGACACCGGCTCCTTTCAGCAGACACACCTTTGTCCTGCCCACGCCCAGAGCCCCACCGTGTCCGCTCGCAGCCGATGCCCGCCCGGCTCGTCCCGCCCAGCCCCGGCGCCTTCTCCCCTCCGCCTGCCCTGACCTTGGGCTGCCTCAGCCCCCCCACCGCCCCCCCCGACCAGCTGCTCCGCGGCCAGACCGACGGCACCCGGGCCGCGCCCAGGGCTGGCAGGGGCTGCGGGGAAAGCGCTGGCCTGACGGGCGGCACTGCACCGCGGCACACCGCCGCCCGGCCCCGGCTCCGCGCTCGCCCCTCGCCAGCGCAGCCCAGCCGGACGCTCCCTCAGCGTCGGGAGCCCGCGGCGGGCCCGGCCCCTCCCGGCCGCCGCTGCCCGGCCCGGGGCGGAGCGCAGCTCCCCGGAAAACGCCCCGCGCCGGCCCCAGCGCGGCCCCAGCGCGGGCCTCGCCCACCTCCCGCAGCCAGGGCCACGGCAGCGAAGCCCAGTCGCAGCGAAGCCCAGTCGCGGCGAGGCCCCCGCAGGAGCGGCCGGGGCGTACCTGCACGGCGCGGCTCAGGAAGGTGCCCGCGTCGGCCGCCAGCTTCTTCACATTGAAGTCCATGATGTTCATCTTCGGCGGAGGAGGAGGCGCTGACTCAGCCCGGGCACCCGCGGCAGCGGCCGCTCCGACCCGTCCCTGTGGGGAGCCGCCGGGGGGCGGTGCCGGCCCGGCCGGGCGCCGCCAGAGATTGGCCGCTGCCGCGGCGTCAGCCGCAGGGCCCGGATCGGCCGGTGGAGCGGCGGCGGCGCCCCGCCTCGCCTCGCGCTGCCGTGAGGGGACAGGGGGCGGGGCGGGGCGGGGCGGGCGGCGCGTCCCGCCGCTGGGGGCGGCCGCCCTGGGCGCCTCGGCACGCGTCCCCGCCTCAGGGAGCGCCGGCCGTTATCGGCGCGCCCCAGGGCCTGCGGCTGCGGCCGGGGCCGGGGCTGGGGCTGGCTCCGGAGCGAGCCGCAGCCCGCCGTGGGGGAGGTGAGGCTCCCCGCAGCCGTTCGCGGCCTTTACCGTACAAACGAGCTAGCGGGGCGGGCGGGAGGGGCAGAGGCCCCGCGTGTGGGCGGTGGCGGCCCGCTCGGGGCACGTTTGTCCGCCGCCCCACGGTGGAACCCCCGCCACCCCGGGGCACTGCGGCCCGGCCCGGCCCGGCCCTGAGGGGACAGGTGCCCCCCCCCCGCTCCCGCTGTGCGAGTCCAGAGCTTTTGTAAGTCAAATCTTGTCTTCGTGAAAAATTGCTTTTGGATAGGCCATGAAAATATAAGCTGGGAAAGAATTTTTAAGAAGGCCTTCAGAAAAAGGCTATTAAAAGAGCTTGTTTAGATAAATGTATACTGAGATGCAACTATGAACAGCACCAAAGCGTCACAAAGGGAGTATTTGAAAATACCTTTACTAGCATAAGTTAATGCCAGCAATCAAGCAAATTGGAAGCAGAAATCAATTTCCATTATTTTAACATCTTTCATCATGATTTTCAAATGCCCAGGAAGACAACAAAGGACCTCTGCCATGGGCTAGCAGCCAGAAAACATGTACAATGTGGCATCATTGGCAACAAACTAATATTCCCAGATTGAATATGATCCTGGTCATTTAGTTACTTACCTCATATTCCAAATAGTAATGTTTGGCTAAATTTGATGAAGTCAGAGGAAATTCTAGAGCATTATGACAAGTGAATTCCAGAGAAAGGAAGCAACTGTAACGATCAAGGAAACCTTGCTTACATGACAGTCAGATTCCAGGAATTAAACCAAAACAAAGCCCGGGCAATGTAAAGTTCCCATTGTACCTTTGGTACTGATAAGGACAGGGCCTGAAAGCTGTTGTGTGTACTTGTTTGCTTTGCTTGAATACGTTTTACTTTTTTCAGCTTTTATTATCTCACTTACACATGCATGTAAGTATCTATATACAAAAACTATATGGTGAGTTTGTTTCTGCTTCTTAAAATAGGTTTTATTTGTATATAAAGGTCTCATGGCTCTATTTTATAATGCTCAGGTCATATGAGAGCTGATTACGCTTTCTTTTGATGTCAGTGTAGGATATGTGAAAAGAAAGCAGTATCAAAGATTTTAAATTTTGAAATGCAGATGCAATTATTTTGCTTAATAGCTTTCATTGATGCTAAGTGTTAACAGTTCCTTTTGATGGAGTTCCACAAGAAGACAGAGATGCCAAACAACTGAGAGCAGCCGTGCTTGACCTTGAGGCAGAAGCACCACCTCAGGTGAGGTGTGCTCTAATAATGCCTTGGAAGAGTGGTATGTTCGGGCTGGACTTGAAAACAACCAATTAGGTCTAGCTCTTCTCGAAACAACATACTGCTAGTTCTTCCCTGAAGCTTGTACCCTGTTGCTGCCCGTGACACGTGACCCTCACCTGCCAGAGAAGAAAGTGTTGCTTTCTGTGGTGGGTTGACTGACAGCCTTGACACTCCACTTTTTCCTTCATAAAATGGTTAGATACCTCTCCTTTCTAGCATAACCAGGATGGAAGAGGAAGAAGACTCCCATCCTTCAAACCCTCATGGGTTAAAGTGTTTTTGTAGGATTTGGAATGCCTACTTTTAATTGCTGGTTTCCTAAAGAGCCCTAAACAGAACAGTACTGCTTAGGAAAATGCCTTAAGTAGACAGTACTTCCACCTTTAGCAGATGGGCTGTTTGGCATTTGTGGGGCACTGGATGTGTTTTTTCAGTTCTCACTTTTAACATCCTTCCTCTTTTCTTGAATGTTTAAGCAGTTGGCATGTGAGTGAGAGGGAGAAAATAACTAATGATCACTAATGGCTAATGATTATCACACATATCTAAGAGGAAAATCTGTTCTAGTCCATTGTCATGGTTTAATCTCAACTGGCAACTAAGCACCACACAGCTGCTTGCTTACTCCGCCCACAGCAGGATGAGGGAGAGAATTGGAAGAGTAAAAGAGAGAAAATTTGTTGAGATAAAGGCAGCATAATGGGACAGAAAAGGAAGAAAATAATAATGATAATAATAATAATAATGATAAAAGAATTAAAATATACAGAACAAGTGACGCACAATGCAATTGCTCACCACTCACTGACCGATGCCCAGCCAGTTGCCAAACAGCAACCCCTGACCAGCTTTTCCCCCAGTTTATGTACTGAGCATGACATCATATGGTATGGAATATCCCTGTGGCCAGTCTGAGCCAGCTGTCCTGGTGGTGTCCCCTCCCAACTTCTTGGGCCCCTCCAGCCTTCTTGCTGGCAGAGCACAAGAAGCTGAAAGGTCTTTGACTTTGTATAAACACTATGTAGCAACAACTAAAAAGATCACGTTATTCTCATCCAAAATACAAATTACAGCATTATACCAGCTACTTGGAAGAAAATTAACTCTATCCCAGCCAAAATCAGGACATTCATGTTTATACATTTCATATAAAAACCTAGTCTGGGTGATTTTCCCCCCTGTTTTATCCTACAATGTAAAAATAAATTCAGTTATGAGAATACAGCCTGAAACTTCATGCTTCCTGAGTCCCTCAGTATTCTTCTACTCTTAAAACTACTGAGTTACTCCCTTTCTTGACGTGCTTTCTCCGCACCCTGTAGGCCTGTAACATATTGTTCAGGAGAAACTCTGGAAATCTTTTTGACATCATGGAAGGAATTAACAGCTGAATCTTGGAGACTCCTGTTGTCATTTTGAGAGATTACCACATGCTGGCTGTCTGCGCTGTCTTTATTGGAAACTTCAGTACCTGGTTCCAGTAGGAAATGTGGTCCCTCTTTACAGCTGATAGATAGATAGATAGATAGATAGATAGATAGATAGATAGATAGATAGATAGATAGATAGATAGATAGACAGATACACACACAGAGAGCTAAAAAATAATGTCAGGGATTTGGGTTCAGGATAAACAGATACATCTGGCTCAGGTAAGGACAGCCATACTTAGAATGTGGGCTTAGTTACAAATTAGATACTGACCTAGAGAGCTCTGAAGGTATATTCAAAGAACGCGCAGTGTGTAGAGGTACCGTAGCTCATTCTGATAAAATCAGCTGCAAACAGCTGAGGAGTCAGCATGTTCACTTCTGCCACCTGTGCTGGAGGAACAGTATCATCCTTCAGAAGTGTAGGGATTATCATTTGTAAAACTACCGAAGTATAAACCACAAGAGAATCTACAGAATCATCTCAGGCTGAAAAAGAAATTGAAGCATGTCATGTTCTCTCATCTCTGACTACTAAGAAGAAGGTGCATGACCAATGCACCAGCAGGTATGGTGAACACCACACTTTGCCTATCTTCAGCTTTCTTATAACATGCCCAAAAAGAAGAAATAACCTTTTGCAGCATTGTACTGTTGGACATAAACAGACCCTGGAACTTCCCCGCCTATGATCAGAAGTAGAATTTATATAGAGAACTTGAATACTCTTACTTGGTAATAATTTCAGTGAAGGCTTTGAGGATTTCTAATTAAGATTTCCTGAACTGGGAGACAAATATGTCCAAAGGTTAGAATTGCTTTAGTTCTAGCCCTTTATATCTCCCTAGCTATTACATTTGTCTATCTAAATCTTGATCATGTAGCTGTAAAGTTTTGCAATGAAGTATTACTTTTGAATACACTAAAATAGGGCAAGAAGCTTACAATCTGTAGGTTGCGTAATTAAATGCTACAGCACAGTCACTGTTACTCTGTACTAACTTTGCTTCTGTGTGAGGCTTACATGTGAATAAATTAATCTTAAGGTTTTATTTCTTGTTGTTAGACTTTTGAAAAGCTTGATGAAAATCAAAAGCATTAAAAAAGTGTGGAATCTTGAGCATTTTCAAGGTCACTTTGCAGAAACATTGTAGATTTAGCACAGTTTAGTATGGTTCAGAACAGCTTGGTAGGTAATGTCAATTTTTATTTTGTTTGTTGACTATGTCATTAAGGTCTGCTTTAATTTTAAGGAATGTATGATTTTCCTAAAATATTTGAATTTTAAAGCAATCCTTTGAATACCAATTACCAATACCTAGTGTGTCTATTGGGAGTACTTCCAGTATTCTTTTGCTGATGCTTACAAGTCTTGGACGATATCCTTAAACACATTTACCAAAAAAGACCCAAACCAACCAACCAACTACAAAAATTGTATTAATATAAAGGTTTACAGTATAATTAAGAAAAAATATTTTTCTTTATAGTGTAGTTAAGAAAATAAAATATTTTAATATAAAGAATAATAGATTGTAACTTAAATGCGTTGAAGCTGACTCTCAGTACTGCTTTCTGACTATATGGGAAGGTAGTGTTTAAACCAAAGGCTTTGGCGTCAAAGCTTTAACAAAGACAGCCTAGAAATGCCTCCATAATGCCTTACATCACTGTGAAAACATGGTAAAATAAATGAAATACATTTTGGTAGCATGTGTGATCCCAATAATGTAGTACCCATGTTGAAATTAATACATATTTACTTCTATAATACATTGAGTTATATGGGTCACATCGTGTGTCACTGGGTGTGTATACAGTATTCTCTTTCTCACTTGTGATTATGTAACTTGAGCATATATTTGCATAAAACAGATGTTTTAGAATTTTTATGTATTTCATCTTTTAATGCATTTAAAGAGTGGGAAATTAAGAGTTCTGGCAATGTATTACCAGTCACAATTCTGCAGAACTCCAGCTAATACTTTGAAGAACAGTAGTAATCCTGGAACCAGATTTTCAAAATAAATGTGCATGAAAATCTGAAGGTAAATTTGATTTGCCATTTATCAATGTAGTGAAAAGACATTTAAAAGGAGCAGAATGTGACATTTTAAACAAACATTATTAAATTTTACCTCTATTTAATAGTCAAGGCTTGTTTTACTAAAATAGGTAAGGGCATTTGTTTGTGTGTGAGTCTATGGCTTCTGTGGCAACATTAACAACTGTGAGCTTAGCTTGATAATAACTAGGCAAAGATTATAAAATCAGTAGTACCAGCTGCCTGGCCTGTGTACAATCAGGCTTTCATGAAAAATCTGGGTACTGGATGTGACCAAACCAGAAAGCAGCTGTTCTCAACAGCACACTTCCGCTCAGAAACTACAGCTGAGTCAGAATTAATGTTCCTTTTCACATTAGTGCACTCTTCCATTGATCCTTGCAGCAGCTGTTGCTGTGCTTCCCCTAAACACTTAAACTGGAGTTGTATTAGGACTGCATGCAGCAATTCAATAGCCAAAAGTCCTGAAATTTCAGGGAACTGGACTAGGTAAATCATGTGTTGGTTTTGGGTTATTGTCCTTTCAGTATCATCCTTCCTGGAGCCTTAGTGGGCTAGTTTGATACCCAGGCAGTATAATAATTTGGTTCCACACCCCAGCTGTCTATCTTACAACTTGACTGCATGGAAAATTCTATAGGTCATAACTGGCTCCTATGAAAATAAAAATTAAAGTTTTGGGGGTTCTTCCTTTTATTGTGCAATGATAGTTTAATGACTGGAGGTATACTTGCAGCTCTACTACTTCTCTGCTAATGACTGAGAAAGTCACTTTATCACATGGTACTACAGTTTCTCCAGAAGCGGCATAGGAATAATTAAGCTTTCCTTCTCCATAGAACACCATGAGGTCTGTGTAGGAAGCTGGAAGCTGAATTTTTTTTTAAGAGCATTGGGAAGACCATACTGAGGAGCAAAGCTTATATGGGTTTGACTTTAACTATTGCACCTTTTCTAGCTAGCCTGAACTGGCATGTGGCAGTTGTGTCAGTGACTGGGACCGCAGCCCACATAGCTTTTGAGCATACATACTGTTAGTGTAAACATAATCATTGAAATCAGGTAAAGAGTCTTACCCTGTCATTTTGCACTTGCTTCTTAGGAAGCATGAAAGAGCAGATTTTGTGTGCCTGCTGCAGAAATGTTTGGGGGAGTGCCGAGTCCTGTGTTATTTGAACTGAGTGCTTCAGAGTTTTTATTGAATTAGGCAGATCTCAGTAAACTGAAGCTCCTAATTCAAATAAATCTTCCTCCTGCTCGTTTAGTAAGAGCCAGCCTTAAGTACTAAATTAAATCTTGGACTATTCATATCTGATTGTACTTCAAAATATGCATTTATATGAGGTCAGAGCATCCCAGAGAGGATGCTTTGATCTAAACAGATTTTTGGAGCATTTGGGGAAACTGGCGGTGTTGCTGGAGCCCACGAGATGTCAGTGTCGCCACACAATAGACTCCTGCGGCGCCACTCGCTAGCCGGGTAGGATTGGGTGTCTTCAAAGTAATGAATGAGTTGTCTTGGATCATGGAGATTGGCTATGTCAGGTCTGTCATATGTTTACGGAACTGTAGGAAATAGTTCCAGGAACAGTGCTGCAACCCATTTGTTCTGATTGTATGATGTAGTTCCTACCAAACAATCTGTATGCAGCAGAAATACTTCAGGGAACGACACATCAGAAGCAAACAAAAGGAAATATTTCTGAATAAATGGACATTCAGTGACCTAAAAACTACTAGAGAGAACTGATACCAGCAAATAATGCTTTGATTTCTGACAATTTTCTCCAAAGGAGCCTCTCTTCTCTAAAATGTGACAGCTATCCTGGCCTCGATATGAACTGCAGTTATGACATTTATTATTGCTTGGGAAAATGGAATTTTAGATCTGAAAACACATCCAGTAGTAAAGTTCATTAGAAATACAGAAACCCACAAAAAATGGGAAACCTAGGTAAAGCAAAAGCAGAACCTGTGAAAAGTATAAGAATAGGAAAGGAAAGGTAGAGAAAATCCATTAAAAATATTTTAAAATTGCTGCTATTAAAATGTAAAAGTTAAAGTAGAACAAAGGGCAAAATCTGATGTTATGTTGCAGATATAAAGACAGAGAAGAAAACTTCAGATGATTATTCAACATTTGCATAGATATGTTGGTGTATGCAGGAAAACCATAGAATCATAGAACAGCCCAGGCTAGAAGGGACCTCAAAAGATCAGCTAGTCTAACTTTTGTGGAAAAGGGAGCTAGATGAAATTAACCGTCCAGTTCCATATAGAAAACCTGCAGTGACAGGGACTCTACCATGTCCCTGGGGAGGTTGTTCAAATGACTGATTCTTCTCACTCTAAAAAATTTCTTTCTTGTATCAAGCTGAAACCTTTCCTAGTGCAACTTGTACCTGTTGCCCCTTGTCTTCTCGATGTGGCTTCTTGTGAAGAGAGAGCCTCTGTTCTCAAAGCCACCCTTTAAGTATTGGAATACTGTGATAAGGTCCCTCCTGAGCCTTCTTTTCTCCAGGAAGACCTAACTCCTTCAGTCTTTCCTCATAGGGCAAGTTCTCCAGCCCCTTGATCATCTTCATGACGCTCCTTTTCACCCTCTGCTGTCTGTCCACATCTTTTTTGAATTGTGGGGACTGGAACTGACCACAGCATTCTAGGTGCAGCTTGGCAAGTTCTGAGCAGAGTGGGATGTTAGAGGGGTGATGGGCTAAGAAAGCAAGAGGGAGAAAAAAGAAAAACACTGGAACTCATAAGCTGACTTGCCTAGTAAGTATGAAACCAAGTGGAGAAATGAAACTCTGTATCTACAAGGGTATTCAGACCAGACAGGCTATTCAGACCAGTCGCAGACCAGGTTTCTAAAATGATTAAATAGCTTTCAAGGACTCAATTTATGGACTATGGATAGATTTAACCTGGAGCTTCTTACAGTCAGTACTCTCATTGTTCATTTATAACCAACAGGGTGGTATAGCCGTTATTACTGATGTTGTTACTGATGCTCATTACTTATATATTTACTAATGTTGGTTCATAGTTCATGATTTTTCTGGTTCTTAAGGGCAATGTCGTGTGAATACTTTTTCACATCACTTTTCCAAATTTAAGACACATTAGATGCACTAATAAATGTGTGTAAAAGAGCTTATTGCGCTCTATTCCTGCAACAGGCTTTGACCCATACCTTTTCATAGGATTTATGTTTTGAATTCTCATCAGTGATAACCAGAAACACAAAAACTAAATCCTGCCTGTGAGCATGAGGGATGCTTGAGCAGAGCTGGTGTAGGATGCGGAGGGCTAGAGCCCCATGCATGGGAGGGCAAGGTGGATGCCTGCCGGGCTCCCTCCTCCCCAGATGGCTATGCCCCAGGAAGAGCCCCTAACTAGGTGCTGATGCCCAGCTCCCTCCTGGCTTCCCAACATGGGATGAGTCAGGGCCTTTCTGGCCCATGTCCTGAATAGCAAACCCCGGCCAAGTGCTGCCAAAATACTGAGAGCCGGAGCCCACCAGTGCCCCATGTGGGACTGACCTCTGCAAAGGCTTGGCCAGGCCGTGCTAACCGTGGGCAAGTGATGTCAGCTTTCCCACCATGGAAAAGCTGGAGTCTTTAGCTACAGGGGCTGCTGCTCCCACAAAGAGTGCCTAGGACTGGGGAACCCACAGGCTAATGGGGCTTCAGCAGAGGTTTGGTAAATCTAAGAGCATCTTCCCTGAGCAGCACCATGAACAACCTGCTGGGAATGGGATCCCTGCTGTTACACAGGGAGAATGGCTTGACTTTTTCCATGGTGTGACACATGTACCCAGGCTTCCGCTCACAGTTCCAGCTGGCCACATTAAGCACTTCCAAGGAACTTCCCTTTTTCCTGTGGGTATTGTTTGTGTTCCACTAAGCAGAGCCCTGAGGTCTGTTCCACCCTTGCACAAAAGGGTCTCTGCCTCTGCTCCCTGCAAAGCAGAAATTCCAGGGGTACTTGTTTAGCGGGCTGTCACTGATAAGAGAGAGAATTTGGCCAGATAAGGAATCAGACCTTCCAAAAGTCTGTCTAAAATTGAAGTTATGTGTTTGAGTATGCCCTTTTCTCTTGGAAAGGAATTTATGTGACTAAACTGTATTTATACAGATTAAGCTACCTTAATATTGAAAACACAACGTGCTCTCAGTTGTTTCTACCCTTTTGCTTGGAACTCCACTCTGTCACGTGTCCTCTTGCTCTTTCTCCCACCTATAAGGTCTCTATCTTATTTCCCAAATCTTGAACAGACTCCTGTGGTACCTGCCCTAGCTCTGGCACCTCACCCTGCTCTCTGGCAGTTTTGCAGTGTAAGTAAGGGGCTGTAGCAATTTAGGAACTGGAGCCAGCAGTTTCACAGGAGATGCACATCCTAAGAAAGGGGAACAAACAGGGCTCATACTCACCCCCTGGGTTGCACTGCACAGGGAGAAAGTCTGAACTGAAGAATGAATGTGAGTGGATTTAAGGACTGCTTAGTAAAAGAGAAATACATTAAAGCTATTTTGCCTCCTTTGAAGATCTAAAAAGTCTTCAGTGAACAGCAGAGATGTCTGACTGAGCTGTAAGTGACTCACATGGAAATGAGGAGTGGCACCAGCACAGCTGGATTTATGGTGAACAATTAGCACTGGGAACTCTGATCCAGGCAGGTCAATACATGTAATAAGGGAAGTTATATGTCACTGTAGCTGCTATAACCTGCATCTGGAGTAATATGTTCCCAGACATCTTTGGCCAAAACCTAAGAAGACCAACACTGAATTTGCAGTCTCAAAATGAAGAACTTCCAGGCCTGCTGCCCTATGAAATGCTGTTCAGGAGAAATCCCTTCCTGCAACTTGCCGATACCTTGAAGTTGCGTTATATTTCTTTCATGCCTTAAGTCGGTGCAGAAACACCTGCTGCTGCTCTTTGAGCAGTGAAGATGATTTAATGCTCCTGCTAAGCTGCCTGTGCAAAAAGATGAGGCTCCTTGAGTGGGTGATTGTCTGCAGGGAACTCCATAGTACTGGAGCGCTGTAATCCCATGGGGGCAGCTCGCCTCGGTGCCCACTGCCCCCGTGCACTGTAGAGTGAAGGACGTTCTTGCCTACCTGCTTGAGAAGCTGGCACACTGTGACACAGAGTGGGAGATGCTGAGAAACAGGCTGGGCAAGCAGCAAAACCCACCATACCTATTTTACAAGGAGTGTGTGGGAAGAAATGTTGTCATAGCTCCATCTCTGCTGAATGTGTATTTCTATGTAAGGCAGCAAGGGTCTAAGAACTGCTGGAATAAAGAAATTCTGGTCAGTATTGCACCACGTGGTACATAAAAGGATGGGGAAGCAACAGTGCATAAAAAGGGTCGCAGCAAATCTGTTGCTTTTGTGAGACTTTTGTGGTAGCAGGCTATGGCCAAAATTAAACAAAGGCAGGCACTGGAGTTTTGAATGTCTGACACCGAAATGAAAGCTTCAGTTATACCTTTAGAGCAGATAAAGTCATGAGCCATGACACTCGGCAGGGTGCACGTGGAATCTAAAGAAACCCCTCTCCAGCACACCTCTTTTATTAGGGCTTGTAATTGTGTCATTGTGGAACTGGGTGTCATATTTCCTTTATTTTTTTTCCACTCCATGGATTGTGCCACAGTCGTTAAAATGTGGTCTTGTGGACTGAAACTTGTGATTCATTCTTTGTTTATGAGGTACAGAGTGCAATGCTATTCATCATGCTAATTAGCCTTACCGATGGATAGTGGTTGCTTTATTATAAAAGCAATTACCGCATTTTTAGACAATTGCAACAAATTATTGCTTTCTTTTTAAAATAAGTCAATCATAGAGCAAGTTCTAGGAAGTTAAAAATAAGAATTCTGGTTGAGCTGACTATGAGATACCAAAGCCACAGCGCATAGATAGCAGTGGTGAAGCAAGGTCTGACGGGAGGGGTTGATTCACAATTCAAGGCTATGGATCCTATAGAGAACAAAATATTAGGCCTTTTGCACATGCAAAGAAAAAATCTTGCTTGTAATTCAGGTACAAACAGGCACTCACTCCAGAATGGGTAATGGAGTGATTTCATCTCTACTGGAATTAAAAATATTAAAGTTTAACTTTTGATTTTTATTTTTTTTTATTGTGCACACTTAGCTAGATAATAGTCTCCAAAGAGTGTAGAAAAGGAATAACTTCTCTGACTGCTGAGGTTCTATTGCCAGCAAGAGAAGAAAATATAGACTGGCATGTGTACAAATGATGCAAAAGGGTGCGGTTTATCTTGATTATTTCTCCCTTTGCCAAGATTTTTTTTTTAAAAAGTTACTAACACTAATATTTACTTAGCATATTAAAAAATAACATTTCTATCAGCATGGTTTTTTTTCTAAACAAAAATTATGTGCAAATTATGACTATATATGATTATGTGTACATCTAGGTACATGTGTATATGTATGTACATATGTACGTGTACATATGATTGTATTTATATTAATGATCAGTCTGTTTTGCACATTCTGTTCGTCATTACCTGAAAGTGATCTTCCCACATGTCTATTGCGATGTCTGGGATATTCTATAAAGTGCCACCTCAAGTGTCATTGGTGCTTTCTCACGTGACATGATGCAAGAGTAACTGGTTTATTTTTCATCAGAACATGTTTATTTATTTGGCTTTTCTGCGAGGTTAGACAATACGTGGCTAAAGCAGCTCCACATACAGTCAGGTTACACGAACGCTTACTGTTTAAACCTCAGAAAGAATATATTGATGCAAACACCCAGAGGGAAAACAAACAGAGGACGCAAAGCTCCTCGAGGCGGTCTGCAGGCTCCTTGCCCATCGTGCTCTGGGAACAGCCCCCTGGGCGGCACGGCCAGCACCCGCCCGCGGGTTACCGGTGCGAGCCGGTGCAGCCGCGTCTCGCAGCGCCCCTGGATCCCAACACCCGCGGGAGACCCTTCCCCCGGGACGGGGCGGGGGGCGGCCGCGGGACGGGGCCGGCCGCGGGGAGCGCGCCACCGCCTCCCGCCCGCCACCGCGGGAGCGCGCCGCGGCAACGGCCGGTCACCCCGGCAACGGCTCCCAGCGGCGGCGAGTGCAGGCGGGGACACCGGGGAGGGGGCGCTGCCCCGCGGGAGGGGGCGCTGCCCCGCGGGAGGGGGCGCTGGGGGTGGCACCGCCCCGCGGGACAGCTCAGGGGCCCGAGCCGCGGGCAGGGGCGCAGAGGCGGGGGGCGGGGGGCCGGGGCCCGCAGCAGGCCGGGGGGCGAGGGCCGGGGGGCGAGGGCCGGGGGGCGAGGGCCGGGGGGCGAGGGCCGGGGGGCGAGGGCCGGGGGGCGAGGGCCGCGGCGGGTGCCCTGCGCCCCGCTCCTCGCCCTCCGCGCGGGGGGTGCGCAGGTGGGAAACCGCAGCTGCGAGTGCGCCCCGTCCTTGCCCCCCGTTGTGCGTTCAGCTGCCTGCGGCGGGGTTTGATTTCCGTGCCCCAAACGCGTGATTCGGCGCTGCTCGAGTGATGACAAGTTACGAACAGGCGTGCAAGACTTCAGCTCCCTAACTGCGTTAACCCCCCGATGAGGCTGGGGTTTACTTGCTGTGGCACACTGTTTCCCAGTGGGAACTACCTGGGATGCGGATAATGTTTCAGTTACTGATTCACAGAACACCGACGTATGTTAACATATACTGTCTTGTTACACAGCGTTGAAACAAAATGCCGTCATCGCAGGCATCCTCAGCTTTACCTGTGCATAACTCCGCTGCTCCTTTATTGGACTCTGATCTTCAGGAAAAACTTCTTCCTCACGCTGCTGAGGCAAGTTCATTCTGTTCCTCTTAAGCCTGACTTTTTTCATTCTATTTACTTTGCTAACAAGATTCAAAACAGCTATTTCAAAATTTACTTCCCAGCTACAGATGAGAAGCACGTGATATTTCAAAGAATGGGTAAACTATGGAAAAAGTCTTGTCTGTTCCCCTCTGCTTACGTAGATGCGCTCGGATAAATGAAAGATGATATTTAATCTTCTAAAATGCTGCTTTCACTTGAAGTAATTAAATTCAAGAACTTACTTTCAGTTGTGTAACAAAGAAAAAGCTATAGAGGCCTGCACTGTGTTACACAAGTTGAGATCTCCCAGGAAATGTAAGCCTGTAATAAAACACGACACACAAATATATATATAAAAAATAAAAAGCATTAGATGTTTGGAGCGTAGTTATTTGCCTTACGGCAACAGTTGGAAGCAGAGCAGTCTGCGTTCTGGTTCTGTGAGGAAGTGATTGTTTTAGTTGGGAACTTCCCAAATTCTGTTACTCATTTTCTCAATTCTGCCGAGGAAATACGGATGTAAGAATATAAACTTTTAGTCTGGCAAATCCTTATGATGGAGATGCACCTGTCACAGGCTGAAAGCAGGAGAAATGGGTCCTGGTGGGTGGAAAAGGCAAGACAATCCATTTCTGAAAAAGAATCTGTAGTCAGTGGAGCACTGAGGGAGTAGTAAACAGAAAACTTTGTGTTTGACAAGGGCATCCATCACGCTGGAGTGCGATGGCGGAGGCAGGAGAGGTGTTTGGGGAAGGGGTTAGGGTGGCGGTGGCAGGTTCACGGTGCTTAGCAAGAAAGCAGGGGAAGGGATGTGTTTAGGTGGTAGGCATGGATACTTGGCTCCAGACTTGACACGACATGGGCAGCATTGCGTTCCTGTGCAGCCCTGCCCAGTGATGAGCTTTTCCGAACTGGGAAAAGAGAAAAGCCATCACTGCCTCCGAACTGGAAGAACTCCCCTGTGAAATGTAGCATCAGTGTCTAAGCAGGACTTGGCCTCCGCTGTCACCAGGGGTTAACTGGTTGCCTTTGCCCTGGAGATTAGGTGTGTTCTGTGAGTGATGAGTGTGTGGGTGCATCCTGTGATATCACAGGCTTTCGAAAGTTGGAAGTCTTTCTTAGATATGTCAAATTCCTCCCAAATGATTCTCCTGAGGAGTTGACTTAGGCTGATATCCTTCAGTTAGCAAGATCAATGTCCTAACTGTATCTGATACTAAATGTTACATAGCTATAAGTGCTATTTCAGGGAAAAATTCATGCGCCATCTGGAGAAGCCAGAAAACTGTTCCCTGATGTAGCTGTATAAAAAGGATTATCATAGCCATCTAAGATATAAAATATTTTACTGATATAAGCAAAGAATCTGACAGTCTAGAGCACCAAATAAGAAAATATATAAGGCATAAACATAGAACCAATGCAAATGTACATTACTTACACAAGTCTTACACTAACATTTAGTCTTACCATCTTCTTTAATGGACATATTGGGAAAATTTTCTGTTGTTATTATGTCCTGTGCACTAAGAAAGTTCCTGCAAAGTTGGAAGGAATTTGGTGGGCTATGTATGTTAAAACAGGAGATAGATCACAATGAATTCCTGTTTAACAGTAGTGCCATGCGGAGGAATTATAGAGGAATGAAGGCAGGTTAATTAACAATATACAGCTGTGGGCTGGCTTCAGGGGCGGTGGGTTGGCTGATGTGGATAAGGTGCAGCTGGTTCCTGCTAAGTAGTTAAATAGCTCTAAGGGGTATGCAAGAGGAGTCCCAGATGAAGAGAGACCTGGAAGAAGCAGAGGGAGGAGAGAGAGTGCCCTGGATGTGGGAGAGACAAGGAGAAGGATGCAGTAGAGGCAAGAAGCAGGGTGGACTGGCCTGAAGAGGATGAAGAAGCAGCACGGACAGTAGATGAACTGTTGAAACCTTGTGGGGGGTTGGTGGCTGTGCTGGGGCAAGGTGTGCTAACTACTTACTGAGGTTAACCTGGTATGGGATGGTAGAAGCCTTGTTGTAGCCGGCCAGTTTTGATAGTTCTGTGACAATGCCATATGGAACTTGCGTAGAAACCTGATGGAGTGATGAATGTAGATTTCTTTTGGAATTAAACATGATTTGTTATTGGTGACTTTCTTAGCTTTCTTTTGGAAGTCATAAAGCTAGCCTTTTGTTGTTGTAAGCTGACAGAGATTGATGTTTATTCTGATTTTTTTTTTATTTCAAAACTAATATTCTTGATTTTTCAAGTTCTCCTGGACAATGTTAGCTGTCTTAGAGTATGAAGCTTTTTGTTGATCATTATAGAGAAAGTTCATAGAGAGCTAACTGTGGGGAACACCATTTCCTGAGAACAGAAAAATGGTGTGAGTACTTCAGGTTTCCGGTCACTTCTTGATTCTGGGAAGTCTCTAAGCGCTTCTGGTTTTGCTGATAACTTACTGTGGGGTCACAAAAGCCCATTCCTATTGATGTATTTTTTGCTGGTAGCAAATCTGACTCAGTGTAGTCAGGAAAGGATAGGACTACTACTGAATACAGTATTTATAAGTTTGCAGTACATGCAGAGGTAGAAACCTAGATGCAGAACAGGGGTCTATGTACGGACTCTACAAATACACATGGGATCAAGATTATGGAACATTATGTGGAAATCCATGCAGGCCAGGATAAAATTAATGTTTTGCAAGGAATTGTAGTAAACCTTTTGATGCTGAAGGTTCCACCCTGAGGCAGTGGGTTTATCCTTTCACTAGTGAAATTAAAGCGTTCAGGGTTTACAATCTGAAAGTCTCACAAACTGATTTTTCTAGAATGGGAAGTTACACCACCCCCAAAATCAGACGCTTTAAAATGAGAAGTTTAGTTGACAATATTATAGGCACCTAAGTTCTTTTGGATTCGTAGTAACTGTTAATGTAGGTTGATTTTTTTTTTTTTTTTTTTTTTTTGGTGATCTCATAGCCTATGCTTTCTGGTTCAATCTTCAAATTCACCTATCTATCCTGAAAGGCTTTAATACTTCATATTAGTCTCCAAAATATTATGAGTTTTAAAATAGCTTTTACTATTTGACTATATTTAAAGAACTGTTAAATATTTATGGTATTTAGAGTCCTTTTAGCTAAAATAAAGAAAGAAATTGGTGTATGGAATTACCCTCATTTGTTTTATTCAGCTACAAAGTTATATGTGCAAAATAAATTGAATCTTTAGGGTTTAAACCAGTCGACTCTTGAGTAGCTCATATACAAGCTTTTATATTCATATGTAGCAAATTATATGTTCCAAATTCAAAGCCATAGAAAAAATGCTAAATCAATTATATACAGAAGTAATTTTTGATGTTTCCTGCTTCTGTCTTGCAGTTAAACATTAAAAACATTGAAACTTTGATGCAGAAGTTAAGTGAAAATGAAACCCAAAATACTGTAAGTAAATCAAAATTTCTGCCTCTTTTTGTTCTGTGCTGTACATTTGAAAATGGCTATGTCATGGGATCATACAATTTCAAGTGACAGTGGCAAATGGGAGTATTTGTGGTTTATCATCACAAAGTGGAATCTTAGTTTTAGACCTGAAATGTTCATCAGTGTGCATTACCATTGCATTGTTGTGTACAGACACGAAACCCATTTTTTTTTGTTATTTTTTTCCCATGAAGAATCTCAGAAGAAAAATACTTGAAAGGGAGAAACATGTTAAAGAACTTTCATTCAGGCTTCAGCTTGAAAAAGTGAGTGACCAGTTCTGTTAGAATGAATGTTTTCTTCCAATTTACTAGTCTTATTTACGAATTTTAAATTTTGTGATTTCTGTTTAACATTAACAACATTATTAACAAGTTACTGCTTGTGAATATACTTGCAGAGCATGTTTTATCTTTTCCAGCTTTTGAGGGCATTCAAATTTCAGTTAGAAACTACAGCAAAATAGAAAGAATATAGATAGCATCATATAGCATATTTCCATAGACCAACAGATTTGTGTTTATTTCTCTTTCTTAGCTCAATGTACAGAAAGAAGACCATCTGTCAAAATCAATAAAAGCAGTACAAGCTCACCTGCTATGTCAGATTCAAAGAAAAGAAGTGGAAAATGATGAATTAAAAGTGAAAATACAGGTCAACATATTTTCATTTGTGTTTCAGTTTATTTGGAATAGTAGCCTTACTGTGGTCAGTTTAACTCGGGTGTGAGAGTTAAATCTTAAAGTATTGCTTGAAATCAAACTCTCTGTGAAAAAAATCTCAAACAGTAAATTAGCATTTATATTTTGCACAGTCTGACTACACAATCTTAATTGCAAAGGATTTTTTTTTCCTCAACTTGTGCATGCTAGCAGTTCTGCTGAAGACATGTTAAGCACACATAAAAACATTTGCATTGACCTAACTGCTATCTAGGAGGTAGATATCGATCCTGAGGCAGTCTCCATATAGTCCATGAAAAGAGATAGACAAGTCCCCAGGATGACTGTGTTGTCAGATAAGGGTGGTGAATCACTTGTTTCTTTTTATTGACACTGAAAGAATAAATAAATCTCTTAATATTGACTGAAAGAGAAACAGTTCAGTCTAATGCTTAACTTCACTTTAAGGTAGGTGAAATTATTTCTATTTTCTGTTCTAAAAAGAAAGTGGTAAATTTGGACATTTCCATCAGTTAATGACTTTAGAACAAGGCAAGGACAAGGTCGTATGTCAGAGTCTGGAGCTGTATGAGGCCTCAGTTTCAGTATTTGAAACTTGTCAAGAACATAGGCGTGAATCAGAAAATATTGGCTAACAATAACATACTTCTAATATCCAAATTTTTTTTGATAGCATACATTCCCTAGTAATTGTATCATTTGAAGTTAAGGAGTCTATAGCAACTCAATTCCAAAAAAGTCACATCTGTGTCTATAAATGCCTCATGTATTCTTCTAAACAAAACCTGCTTTCTTGTTCTACCTAGTACAGCTACAGAATTCCAAAAACATTTTCATTGGATAAAGTAACTTGATATACAATTGTATTTTCATTCAATCTTCATTTAAAAGTTTTGTTTGTTTGCTCTTGAAGTGCTGAAGTCAGTTGCTAGCTTAAATCCTGTTGATTTGGTTAATATCTGGACAGCAGCTGGCAAAAGCTTAGCGTTACCCTTATGAAATCTCAATTTAAATTTACCTCTGCCACTGAATAATGCCCAGAGCACTTACTCTTAGTGTGATTGTGACCTCCTGCGGTTATAACAGGGGATAACAGTTGTTGATTTATGTTGCGACGGAGGGAAGACACAGTCACTCAATATGAGTGATCAGCAGGCTTCGTTTATTGTCTCTTACAGTCACCTTTTATGCCTTCTTATAATTAGCTCATACATATTACAAAAGTTAAGCTCATTATTGGTTAGTTGCCTAAATACCAAGCCCGCCCCTAATTTCTCTTCTGTAGTTTTCTGTTCCCACCTGCAACATTCTTTTCCCCAAAAAATCTTCCTGTTATTGTGTAACAAGGACAGCCAAAGACAGTGTATTTTGCTTTACTTCAGATAAGCTGAGAGCCATGTGCATTTTTGTCCAGCCAGCTGGACTATGACTATGTGACCCTTTTCAGCTAGCTAGTTATCCACAGATTTATACCAACAGTTAAAGAAGTCCCTATAGAGTCAGATTTTCTGTATTTACTGAAGGTGTTCTCATGCCACCCCAGCCTCACACACACACCCATGCCAAGTAACATTTTTGTTTACGAAATGCCCTATAAACATCTAGATACAAATACTGCTTCCTGCATATTTGGTGGTTTTTGTAATTTCATTTTTTGAAGTAGTACTTTACCTTTTGGTGAGTCCTAGTACCTTAGACTGTCTTTTACTTGGAAAACCATATATGTTTTTCATTGATTGTGGAAACATTGTGGGGTCATTAGCAGGACCTATACTAACAGATATCCTCTCATATGTATAATATGCATATTTTATAGGAACTGGCGAATAGTATCTTGAATAAGGCTGGTACATTAATGTAGTCAGTAGGTTAAATGGCATGCTATTCTGGGTTTAATTATGTTCTATGTGAATAAACTTAAGTGTCAGACCTAGATTCAAGTGAAAGAAACAAATGCATTAATCATTCTTACAATTAGGATGTTTATCAGTGACTTGAGAAATTGATTTACACTGTTAGCCTACTGACATTGCTGTAATTTGGCAGAGTAATAAGTTATATGAATGGAACTTGCACTTGTCTCTATTAAATAGTTGTCTACTGGTAGCTTGGTCATACTTTCTATAAGCTGTAGCACCTTAATAATTGCATTTGCGATTCTCCAGTATTGCTTTTATTGTATGTCATCATGTACTGTTTTAATGTCTGGTCTTTTTTTTTCCATTTATATTTAAATAACAAGTGATATGTTGATGAAAAATACAAAACTCATGAAGTTAGAGAGGTCAGCTTCCTGCATTGGGAAAGAGTTGATGTTTAATTATGTTGCAGACTCTAGAAAAGAAAATAGCAGAGTGGAAACTTCGAATTGGTGAATACAAGCACCAGATGTTAGCCTTAAAGGAAGCAAGTGAGCGAAAGAAGACTGCTCTGAAAAAAGCAATCAGGTCCCAGAAACAAAGAGCTCGGCACTTTGAAGCAGCTGTGGAAAATCTAACCTCCAGAATAAGAGAACGTGTGAGTGACTATGCTGTGAGCAATGTTGTGCTGTATGGTTTTAAGGGGAACAATTGGGAGACTTTCAGCTGTGGAAAACGGGAAAAAGTTGGTTCATCATGCTGCATTTGTACCTTTTACTTATTTTGCTGCTTGGTTAAGGAAAAGGTTTAAGTGACATGCAAACTGTTACTACATTCACTGCCTTTATTTTGTCAAAATTTAGTGAATGTCTTAAGCCATGATGTTGTATACCTCAAACTGTAATAAGTAAGGAAAGTCTGATAAACTTTCAGTTACACCTTTCCTGATCTTCCTGTTGGACCTTTACAGATATACACTAACTCAGAAGTACAGTGTACTAAATGAGAATCCATGATTGGGGTTTGAAGTCCGTTTTATTTATCAGTGTATGACATTTCATGTGGATGCTTAGCTTTGTTTCTAAGCTGCTTGCTCTGAACCTTTTCAAAATATAAATACAAAAATTCCTTAATCCAAATTGTTCCATAGATTCTTGCCTTGCATGTCCCTACAGTGTGTAATTTTTCAAAAAGGCCAGGTGGATCAAAACTGTGCTGAAATCTTTATTGCCTTATGTAGGTTTCCTAATAAGAGTATGTTTTCATACTTTCAGATGTCTTGCCATCATTTTGGATGTGTTAGTACTGAAGTTATATTTTTCCAGTTAGTATACCAGGAGATGGTTAATAATGTCTTTTTTCCTCTTTGATCTTTGTGAGAAGGCAGTAAGTGGATCTTTAAGTACACCTAGCAGTACAGAGGGATGGCAGCTAACTCCTGAACTCTTGATGTTTTGTAGTCACACTATTGTTTTCTTTCCCTATTGAAGACCTGGTGAACTTCAAGATAGCATGTGTTTGTTAATTATCCATAGTTCTTTGCATTTCCTACCTAAGTATTATTTTTCATTCTTAAAATGTTTTGGCAGAATTTTATTTTTGTCTTAATTTATGTAATATGTAGTAGAGGTGTATTGGAGACAAATACTTTTGTATGAAAATATTTTCACCTTAAATCTTGAAATATTGTTGTATTCTACAGTTGGTATAAAGTGCCAGTGTTTAACTGTGTCTGTGCCTTGAAGGTAAGTCTGTACATAGACTAATTTTTTAACAAGTGAGTGGTTTTGTTTGTTTTCTTTTGATCCAAGACAAAATTTACATTGCTTTGTACTAGGGAGATCCAATAAAGCCATCTTATATTAAATAGCTCTTGTGTTTACTAAAAGTTGTAGAACTAGATGACATTGTCCAGTGGCAATATTTTTTTACATAATGTGTAATTCCTGTATTCTCTAGGAAGTCAAACTGTCTGAGATACTGTTGGCATCTGATGCCTGGAAAAACCAGCATGATAGAACGGTTGAAGAAAAGACAGCATTAGAAATTCAAATAGAAGAACTTAACAAGTAAGTTAAACTGATAGTTTTTTTGTTTGTATTCACACAGTGTTGATATTTAGTAGTGTAGTAGTTGGTGTTGACAATGTAAACAAGTTTATTCATATTTTAAAATTCTGAGCAGAATTTAGAAGTTGGAAACAAGAACAAATTTAACATTCTTAGCCTTCTCTTTGCTGTGTTTCACAACCTTTTTTAAAAAAGTCGTTCACCCATACAAGTAAGGAGTATATTCTTTCCCCTGCATACTTCCAATTAGCCTGAACTTGATAGTAGCTACTATGCTGCTTCCTCAGAACCACTTATTAACTGATTCAACAATTTGATTCTTAGGCTTCTAAGCCTAAGAAGGTTCTTAGATGGTTCTTAGGCTTCTAGTTTCTGCTTCAGACTAATGATGGTGAAATTATTTCAGTTCTGCTAATGTTTTACCCCACTAGTGGATAGAGAAAGGTTCCTCTCAGATGCACATTTGAACAGTTTATTCTTGTAAGGAAAAGCAACACAGAATTGTCCAACCTTATTCAAACTACACAATGAAATCTTAATGTACATGAAGGATATGCCATATTCTTTGGCAGACAGTGACAAATATCCTTTTACCTTTTCTGTCAGTAGAAACATGGACTGTAATTCAAGGAAGCAAAAGAAACTGTAGGTGCCTTTATTCTAGGTCTAAGGCAGAATGTGTATTTTACAAAGAACTTGATTAATCCTCATATATGTAACAGCTCAAATTAAATTGGCTTGACTTATATTTGTGTTTCAGAAAATCTGACATTTCTGAAAATATTTTCAGTACATGTTAAAATTTTAACAGTGCAGGTACTTGTCAGTCCTATCTGTCTAGCCTGCTGTTTGCCCAGGGTATATGAGGAGGCATCTAGGAAAGTGTAAAAAAAAAAAAAAAAAAAAAACAAACCAAAAAATGGAAACATCTATAATATTTCCCTCAAGTACTCATCCTGCTTCCAATAGTTTTTTTGCTGGTTTTACTTTAGCTGAAAATAATAGCCTTTGCTTGAAATCTACCATTCCAACAGACTTGTTCTACTAGGCAGTGTATGGCTAAAGAGCAAAACAAATTTCATTGTTTATTAACATGAAAAGCAAATAGTGAGGCATAGCACAACTTGTTGCTTTTGATAACAGAAAGTACCATTTCTAAACTAGCTATGGAATGTTCTTAGTAGGACGTTATCTGACAGACCCTATAAATTCAATGCAATTCAATTTTGTACAGTAAGTTGTCTTGGAAACATGCTTGGACATTCTAGGTAATGAATTTATAATTGAGCAAGGACCACTTACTTCCTTGGTGGACCGCTCTTTTGGATAGTTTCTTATTTCTATAGATACTGCTTTCTTGGGATGCTTAAATGCATTCTCTGTTTTGTTTGTGGTTTTTTTGCTTAAAATGAGAACAATGAAGGAGTATGTGTTAAGGTACAATTTAATTTGCATAAAGAGTTTTGCAAGCATTATATATTGCACAGAGTTCTTGCCTATCTAACAAGGCAGATCACAAACCTTTTGGAAGAACTGAAAAGAAAGGAGGAATGGAGAAGAAACTCAGATAAGGAAATTCTTGGAAAGCTGAATTCTGTTAACACTGAAAACGAAAATATTTACCTTGAAAATGAAAAATTAAAGGTAAGATCATTATAAAACATTGTTGAATGACTCTGCATTTCAGATACATTAATGGAGTAACCACATTAATTCCCTTGGGGCCCTCTGTCTAGAGATCCCAAACCTGTAGAATAAATTTTGCTGTCCATGTTTTGCAGTAAGTGAAAATGAGACATTTAAATTTTATCAGTGGAAATCCATAGCAAAGCTAGGAACAGGGTTGTCTAATCATCTATCTGCTTAACCATTTATTTTACTGACAGTAGCTACAAAGCTGCTTAACTAGAAATTGTTTGTTTGTAAAACTTTTTGAAATCAAAGGACTGGGTTTAGCTCAATTACTAGTTTCAATTTTTAAAGGCTTTACAGGTTTTGGATTGTATTTATCCTCCAAAGTAAATGTTCTCATGAGCTGACAAATGAACTGTGGGCTATAATTTTTGATTGACAGGATAGACAATTGTGTCACTCTTCCTAATGCCTGCAGGTCACTTTGTAGTAATATCACATGGTAGATTGTGTTATTAAAATAACACTCTTAAATTTTTTTTTTCCCATGGTTTAATCAAGGCTTCCCTTGCTACACTGGAAAAGAGTACTGTTGAAAGTGAGCTGCTAAATCTGCAAGAAAAGGCAAAGCTGCAGGAAAACCTTGTTGAACTGTACAAAAATCAGGTGACCAGTATATTTGAAATGTTTAAGTATGGTTTATAAATTTGTAAGCAGTTTTGAGGAAATGATATTTTATTTGTAATAAAACAGATTTGTTGTCATGGTGATTGTAATACTGTTGTAACATCGGGGATGATGGAAGAGAGTGCCATTATAGACCATATCAAAGAATAGTCTCCCCATTATTACTAGGATGCATAATCCTTATTAAATTGTGTGAAGCCCAGCTGAAGCTCATTGAAGCCAACAGAGTTAATTACATACTTGCTTAGAAAAGACTTGCTTCCTAAAAAGCAAGTTAGTAATCTAATAAATTGTATTTAAAAAAAAAATTGAGTCTAATGTCTTTAGTAGACATATCCAATGATATTTTTACCTCTCCTTGGACATCTTTATTTCCACGTTCCTAAGGATAATAAACCAGCATTCAAGTACTGCTGTAAGAGGTTTTTTATTTACATATGTAGCTCCATATTGAAAATACCAGCAAAACATATAAATCAGACTTAAAATGAGCTTTTTTTATCAATTGCTTTTTTGTATTTGGCTTTATTCACGAGAAGAAATTTTAGAACATTGATTCCAAGTTGTATGTTTCTGCTATAGTATAGACACCACTTCACTGACATTCTTCACTTAAGTCTTTTTAAAATCATTGACAAGAGAAAAGACACAATACAAAATCTAGCTATAACCAGTGTGCCTTGTCCGTGGAATGCATCACCACAATTAAAGTTGCTGCCAGCTTTAAGATGGAAGATGAGATTCCAGCAAACCGCCAGCCTTAAGCAGTGAGTGGGATGAAATTCCCTGCCTGGGTAGCTGTGGTGACTCCAGATGGGAGCTGCCCATGACACTTGTTACCTGGGGACAGAAGGATGAGTCAAGTTGGCTGCTGCTTTAGCACGACTCATTCTCCCTTGTTGAAAACACAATGTGGATATCAAGAGTGCTCTTTTCCTGGCTACCTTTTTATATTTGCTGTGATGAGTAGGATAATGAAAGTAAATAATCTAATGACAAATATTGAGATTCTATCTAGAAATCAAAGGTTTTCCTTTATGCTTCTTACTAATGATTCTATTGTCTCTATATTTAAAAGAAACACCTTGCAAGTGTATGTGAAAAATATATGTTGTCCTAGGTACAGAAATTACAAACAGCAGTAGAAGAATTGAAATCCAGATATGCAACAGTCTTAAATGAAAACAAAAGAATAACAGAAAACAAATGCTTAAAAGCAGATAAGGTAAGTCTTGCAGTGATATAGCATGTTTCCAGACAGTTCTGTAGGACATTGATCTTTCCTACATTATTGTGACCCACTTATTAGAAGTCACAAGACACTGGCTCTTTTTTTTTTTTCAAACGTACAAAACTTTTATAAATTCACTGAAAGTTTTACTAACTCTTACTTGTGAGCTGGTGGCTCTTTTGATCAATTGCAAACAGGTGAGAAATCATTTCTAGAGTAATGATTAAGGAGTGGGGCTATTTTAGAATTTGAGAATTCTTTTATTTTTAAAAATGTGGTTTTATTCTTGTTGATTTTAAAACTAGATCTTTCAACAAAACACCTGTGAAAGTTGTGTATTGAAGCAAACCTATTGTAAGACTTCTTTGTTTTACCTGGCAGTTAAAACAGAAACCATGCAGGGATGAGTTTTTTTTGTTTTTCAGCAGATGGAGCCGAATACTAGGACACAGTTAGCACATTCTTAAGCATCAGAAAACAATGCAAAACTGGTAGGAAAACAAATTTCCTCAGTTCCATAGCTCATCAAAATACATATTCTTTTAAGCAATTAAGCTGAGGCAGGGACAGGTTTTGTGTTGTCTGCAATGTTCTGTTTTGGAGAACAGAATTAGTCCTCAGAGAAGCACCTTTAGGTGTTTTATTTCATACTAACTTTATTTTTCCATGATTGAGTTGTAATAAGGAAAATTCTGAACCAATAAGTAATATTTGCACATAGCTTCAGATGGCATTAGGTGTTGTCCTCTTTCCAAATACTGCAATAGCTGTATGGTCAGAATTTTTTCTGTAGGCTGCTTAGTGTGTCTGTATGCCAGTTCCCAAATCATACTGTATAAAAATAAAATACATTTGGATATTGCATGATGAACTGCTAACACTTGCATAATTTTGTAAATGTTCATTATGAGTGTTACTGAGTCTTTAATGAAATGTAGTCAGAGATGGAAATTTCTCCAGTGGTGAACTTGTAACTTTGTCAGTATTTCATACAATAGGTGATATTATGCAGCTTGTGTAGAATTTCAGATTTATTACACACATGGAAAGCCATTAGGTATTACAACAGTTGATTTATGGTTTTACACTTACGTTTTTCTCCTGTGATGAGACTGTGCAGGTGAGGGACAAAACAGAGGCTGAGTTTAAGGCGTTAGAACATGTTTGTGACTTGCTGAAAGCAGCTGAGGAAAAGCAGCAAGGATATCAGGAAAAGCTTATTATGTCCTGGGAAAGGATCCATACAAAGAAATGCAAAACCCTTAGGGAGCTGCAGGTTCAGATGCTTAGAACATGCTGATTTTTAAAGATAAATAAGAAAGTTATGTGGAAGAAAGTGGAACATTTTTTTCCTATTAGCGTGTGTGACAGTTGTGCAGTTTCCTTTATTTGCTTCATAAATCAAAAAAGTCTTCTGTAGAAATAGCATAGTGCAAATAAAACTATTGCCAACTGTATTTACATTAATTCAGTATGTGACAAGACTAGTTACTTTAAGATCCTGTATCTTTTAAGTAAGTGCATTCTTGATCCTTTTGAATACTGATGTCCTGAGATGTGTTGCAGAATTCTTCCCTGGAAATAAATGTGCAAGTATAATTATTGTTTGTATTGAGTGGAATAATTTAATTTCACATTAGTTTTGTTTTTAATGACTAATTTATAAACCAGACAATATTTTCTCTGATAAATAGTCATAAATTGTATTGATGATGATGTATAACTTTTAATGATTTCATTTTGTTCATTGATAAAGTATTTTTAAAATGCTTTAATAGGATCATTTCTATTTTTAGCAATATTTTAGTACTACTGCTTGTACTTAAGTCTGGATATGAATATTCCTCAGCTTTTTATTTTCCTTGTGACATCAATTTCAATGGCAGGGCTAAGTTTTAAAGGGTTTTGTTGTTCTCTTTTCTCTCTCCTTTTAATGTGCTTTTGAGTTAAAGAGAATACTCTGCTAGCACAAAAGACAAAGGCATTTGAATCAGTAGGGTAGGAAAGGGGCTTAATCTTCCTGTCAGTAGGAAAACCAGCTGAAATACAGTGAGTCTCTGTGTCCTTATAGACTTTATATGCTTATTAAAAAAAAGTAGTTTTTGATTTTTTTAGATTTCTTGTCAAGATGATCATCAAATTTTGTTCTTATTTGCATAATTTTAAATACTCCTTCCAGGAATGCTCATAAGTTCATAAATCCATCTTTCCTTAATAAGTACTTAAGCAACAAGTAATTTTGAGGTGCATATATGTAATGATATATGTAACTTAATCTAACTACATGTTTTCCTGAATAAATGCAAAAAAATCCTTGTAAGTACAGTGAAGCAATTGGGAATATAATCACCAGTCTGGTGGAACAGTAGTTAAATTTCAGTGTTAAATCTTGGTGACATTCTTTAGAGATTCTGACCTTTGGTCCTATGACCAGAATTCAGGAAAATTTCTTTGAAGTAACTGGACCATGTGCAGAAACCTGGGTTCAGGTGGACCAGGGCATCAGTTCACTACCCCTCTGCTAGAGGTTTCTGCAACTACCAGCCTGCTTGCTGAGCAGCCTGTAATTCACATTAAAAAAATCAGCCAGTTTAGTTCAAATTACTGGATGGAACTGCTTGAGGTAGCCCAGTGAAGGATGGCATTGCCTCTTAAATAATGGCACCAGCAGGCCGCTGATGTGGTGATTTATTACTAATTTGCTGTAGATGGATGATAGCAAGATAACAGTAATCTCATCACTACTGTTAACAGATTTAAAAGAAAAGATGTAAAAGTTTGTGAGTCTGGATGCTGGGTAGGGGAAGACAGTTTGGCTTCTTGCTTTTGTTAGCTGCTGCTACTGATGTAGCTCTTCTTATGAACTTGGTTGTCTGTCTTGATACTCACTACTTCATGAAATTCCTTGCCAGTGCTACGCCGTCATGTGGTAAAGGTGTGTGTATATATATATATATGCGGTATTACTTTTGTGCTTCCTGTGACTGTAGTGTGAGGGAACTTATTTTTGCTGGAATCTAAATCAGAGTCAAAGTTCACAAGGAGGTAAACCTGGCCAACCCCTAATACACAGGGCTGCATGAGCAGCGTATGGGTTGCGTTAGGGCTTCACTTTGTTACATAGCAGGTTCTCAGCCTTAAAGTATTTACACAAAGTTTTAGCCTGTTACTTTGGCTGCATTTTATTTCTTTTAAAGAAAATATCATGTATATTTGAGTGTAATACAGCGTTTGCCTGAAATTACAGTTAAATTGTTTGATTAGATTTTAATAGGCAAGCTTACTTTGATCTGTAATATCCTGTATATAGGTCTCTTCAACTAGAAAGGAATTGTCATTTTTACAGGAGGAAGATGATGTAACTTCCTTGTGCAGTCTTTCCTTAGAAGAAGAAAACCGTAACATTCAGAAGAAATATGAAGATCTTAAATGGTAACTAAAAAATCTGACAGTAATTAATTCCTACACTGTTCTGCTATAGTGAATTATGTGTTAATCTGTTTTGCATAAAGGCAATTAGAAGAGATGGAATTTCAAAATGAAGAACTTGCTTGTCAGCTTAAAAAGGAAGATGAGAGTCTTCAGAGCAGTAAATTACAGCTTGAAGAGAAAATTGCAGAATATAATGGATTAACCAGGCAACTGGAATCTGCTTTGGAAGAAGGGAGGAAAATGGTACCGATGATCTAATACATTTCCTAATATTGTTTTCCTTTTTCTGTTTTAAAATAGCATTAAAAAATATGCTTGAGAAGAAAAGATGGGGTAAGATCTAGATGTAGGGAGCAATACTAAAAAGTTACTGGGAAATTCTGCATGTTTAAATATGGATTGCACAATTAAACTACTTTGTGGAATTCGGATTCTATTGAAATAAATGACGAAGTTCAGTGGGCCAACATTTCACTGTCATTTTTTTGGTGACAATCAAAATGCTTTAACCACCTAATATTAAATCCCACTCACATGGCAAAAAGATTCTGAACAAAAGCTTAATCTTGCCTTTTTCTTGTTTTCTCTGGAATAGGCAGCCCATAAGAACTTTGTTGAAGTCCTTCTCATTTCAGAGGAAGCCTTTGCACATTTTCAATATTAAGCAGAGATTTGTCCTTTGTAGAAAGGATGCAAGCAGTAAATCAAATGGAAGAGGAAATATAATTAAGGCTGCAGTGAATTAATTAGTTTAATCAGATAATATGTATGTAGTGGTAACTTCTGTCTCGGATTAATCATGTTGAGATAAGCTATCTGAATTTTTTTCAATACTATCTGGGGGTATTGATTTGGTTTGAAAAGAATAACAACTTTGTTAACTCATTTGTAAGTTAAGGCAAAACTGTCTCCCTTCCAATAATACTACATGTTTTTCCAAATTGAAACTTCTTTCAAATTTATCCAATTATTTCCCAGGTTTAATTTCTCTGTGTAGGAAATAACTAAGGTATTAAATGATAGAATAGGAAATAGAGCTATTAATGCTAAGGTATAAGAAAATAATTTGGTTTGGGCTTTAAGTGAAAGTAAATATACATAATTTCTCTCTCATTACTATTTAGGTAGCTGAAGAACTGGAAAAAATATCATACAAAGAACAAGCCCTTCAGACAAAAATGCTGGTTCTTGAAACTGAAGTGAGAAAGGGGCAAGAAGAGAGAAAACAACTCCTCTGTGTATTACACCACGTGAGTAAATAATACTGTTGATAACTTCAGGAATTACTTAACACATCACTACTTACAGTAAAAGCTACTTTTACTGGAAAACACTACTAAAACAACATATACACAGTTTTGGAGACAGCAGATTAATTCAACTTGATGATACACTTTGTATATTGACATTTCTAATAGATTTAACAGATGCCCAGTCTAACTAAATCACTAGAATGATATTGAGTTTACATCTTTCATTCAATCCAGTTTTCCCAGCAAGGCAAACACGAAAAAATATGTATGAAGTTGTAATTTCCCTCTCAGATTAATCATCATGTTCAGTAAGCATACCTGGATTTGAAAGGAAGTTCCATATAATAATTGGAATAACAGTTCTATATGTCACTGCGTAACAGTTCCATAGTGGTATCTTACCCCCCCTCCCCCCCCCCACCCCCCCCCGAGCTGATAACAAGAATCTGATATTATGGAAATTTGTGAAAAGCTTTCAGTTTATATACCAATGTTGGACATAAATGTAGCTAGTAACAAAAGAGATAATCTAATTTTTTTCCAAAGTATTAAGCCTTTAAATGCCCATGTTTTGATATGTTGGTGCTTACCTATTCAGCAAAGCCACAGTCTAAGAAGGTATTTTGGATGAGTAATCTCAAAAGAAGTCTGTTCTATTGTTTTATCTAATCCAGAAAATTTCAGCATATTTTCTATTAATGTCAGACAAAGCTGAATTCCCTAGACTAGTGGTGGCAAATAATTTGCTTTAATCAAAGTTTTGATATAGTTAGAGATTTGTCCTGTGATAAATGATAATAAGCTGTAGAGCTATTTAAAACAAATACAGAAGACACTAAAAAAAGTTCTACTGTCACTCTCCTAGACTTTCAAAAACAACATGCTGTATTCTGACTTGAAGCATTCAAGGTTAAAATCAAGCCAACCTAAAAGCAAACTCTGATCAAGATATAAATAAGACATCAGAGAACAGTTCTGAATTCAGTATGCTTTAACTAATTTTTGTCTGTGTCCGGTGCAACTTAATGTCTGCATTTACTCAAGACAAAAGTGTTCTTAAAACAAAATCAGACACTGGCTAGTGTTTTATTCTACTTCAAATATTTTTTTCATAGGAATGTGTTACCATGTTAATGTAGAATAGATAAAAAAGAAAATGTTCTTGTCTTCTGTCCCAGAAAGGGACAGATTTGTTTCCAGGTCATGTCACAGGTATGTTTTCAAATGCTTTCTGTTTGAAGCCTACAGTTAAAATACATATGTGAAAGATACATATATATGAGAGAAGAACCGTTCTAAATTGATTAATTGGTTTTTATTCTTATTACATTTACATATAACTGAGAATGCATTATGGAAAATGATAAAATGGTCTTATACCTGTTATAGTGAAACTGGAAGCAAAATAGGACTGTGAAGGTAACTTTATCCAGTTATTCATTCTAACTTTACTATTTTTTTCTAAAGTTGGATTTAAATCTGATGACTGTAATTCTGTATTTTTTAAAATTTAATTTTAGTCAACTAGCATCTGAAATCTGTAATAGACTTAAAAGGAAATACCTGAATATCTGTAGTATTTATACAACAAATGATATATGGTGTGCATCAGGTATGAATCTAATGAGCAAATAATATTGCTATCAATCATCTAATTTATACAAGGCATCAAAAATCATATTGCGTAAGAAATCAGTGACAGATGTTTCCTTGAAAAATCAACATGAGAGTGAGTGTTAAGTTCATAACAGATCTAGGATGCTAGGAATCTTTCATGCTAAAAATTCAGGTTAGGTTTTACGTTCCCAGGCCTTTTTTGGATTATGAGTGTATTCAAACATGTTCAGTTTGGTCCTGACAACACAAAGCTTCAAAATTTTGAGGTCTTTAAGGGAAACTTCCTCTAGATCAGGTTGCTCAAAGCCCCATCCAACCTGGCCTTGAATGTTTCCAGGGATGGGGCATCCATAACTTCTCTGGGCAACCTTACCAGGGTCTCAAGACTCTCACAGTAAAGAATTTCTTAATATCTCATCTAAACCTACCCTCTTTCAGTTTAAAGCCATTTCCCCTTGTCCTATCACTACCTGCCCCTGTAAAAAGTCCCTCTCCAGCTTTCCTGCAGGCTGCTGTTGGGTACTGGGAGGCTGCTGTAAGGTCTCCCTGGAGCCACCTTTACTCCAGGCTGAACAAACCCAACTCTCTCAGCCTGTCTTCATAGCAGAGATGCTCCAGCACTCTGATTATCTTTGTGGCCCTCTGGACTTGTTTCAACAGGTCCATGGCCTTTTTATGCTGGGGGCCGCAGAGCTGAGCACAGTACACCAGTTGCCTTAGGTTATTATTTTGATTGATTTGTATTTTATTTCTAAGTAGGATTGCATTTCTCTTTTCCTTAGAACGAAAAGCACCATGAAGTTCATTTGAAAGAGCTGGAGAACAGCCTGCAGAAGTCGGAGAGCAAGAGCCAGAGCATCCGGAACTATGTGCAGTTTTTGAAAGCTTCATACATAACAATGTTTGGTTGAATTCTTTAGTTTTTAATTTAGTTAATAATAGAGAAACAATTATCATAGAGAAATAAATAAGAATTTAGTAACAGAGAAACTTTTCAAGGTTTGTTTCTAAATCTTGTTGGAGGCAAGAGATTTTATAGTATTTTACAGAGCTGAGTACTATTATGTTAGTTCTTCCCAAGGAATACTTCTGTCATGGGCAGGGAAAAGCAGGTCAATCATTACTGTATATCCTGCTGGCTGGTCACATAGGGAAAATTTACCTGGTATTACTGATATAAAGAATTGTATTATTCATGCAACAGAAGTGAAAAGGCAGACTGCATGACAGTAGTGACAGGTGTGTAAGTGTGGGGTATGCACACAAAGTTGTATATTGGTCTGTGAATTTATCGTGTTAGGTGCTGTCCTGTAAAGTCTTATGTGCATCCTTTCAGTCTGCAGTAAATGCAGATGATCACAGATTACCTTTCAGTTCATGTGGGGGGAGAGAACACACATGGACTGGTTGCATAGTAATTTGTGTGTTCTAATTATTAAAAGTTATATGATATATAAGTCATTATACTTCTGTAAATGTAGAAATTTAATTGCCCAAGATAATGATACCTATCCTATTAATACAGGCAAAAATTTAGAGCACGTTGGGTTTGCTTCCTCTTTTTCCCTGCAGCTTAGCACCAGTATAGCACGCGCTACTGCGCTGCATGAAGGAGTTGCCACAAGGCTGTCCCATCCAGCCTTTTCTCCCTACGTCCCGTTATGATCAGGAGTATACTGTAGTAATATTTTACAACCATAAGTAGGAAGGTATTTTAGATACAGGTAAAGTTTAAGCTCTGAATGTGTTGGTGTGCCCTTTCACAGTGACACAGCTCCAGCAAGGTGGGACAGTATTCCCCTGTGTGTGAGTACAAAGGCTGCTGTCATAAGACTGACTTAAGCCTCAGGTTAAACACATGTAAATAATCAGCTGATACAGGGCTAATAATTGTTTTTTATAGATATATGCTGTGATATGGTTTTGAAAAGTAGTGCATTCAATTAAATATATGTAAATTAGAATGTGTATTTAAAGAATATATATTTTTTGATGGAAAACATGTTAGTTCATGTACAGACAATACTTGTTTGTTAAACACAGTATTTTGTTGTTAGTTATTTATATTGTATAGAATGTTGACGTCTTTTTTTTACAAATGCTTATCGATCTTAACAAATACTGATAAGTGCTAATGATCTGCTTGTGTGCACTTTTTAAAAATAAAACTGTCATTTATTATATATGACATGCTAGTAGCAAATATTTCTGTTAAATTTTGGGGTTTTTTACCTTAAACATACACACACTTACAACCATATTTTTATTCATTTAGTTCTGCTTGTGCTCCTTATAAAATATCAAAACCTTTTTGAAAATCATCATGTGTGAAGGAAAAATTTCAGAAAGTGTTACATCCAGTCCATGACTGGTTTTTGAAAGGTCATCATGGAGACTTGTATACTTTTCATTGATAAATGATACAAAGATGTACAGTAACTTGATTTCAACCTGTTTTTTGCTATCCAGGACACTAATTTTTTTTTTCTTCCTGTGCATTTGTAAGAAACAGATCTGGAATTAAAGTTGCTGGCAGCTTCAGGTAGCTTTTTACCTCTAAACGTCTACAAACAGAATAGATTTATGTCAAAGTATATGTGACTTGATTTAACTTGTAAAATTAGAAATTTGTATTTTTTTCAGCTCAACACAGTTTCCATTCTGCTAATCTAGTCTTTCTTTCCTTTTCATATTCAATCACTGTAACATAGATTTTTCATCTTTGAAATCTTAGAAATACCTTTAAAAGGAAGACAACATTTTCCAAATGATGGTGATATTTTTATGGCTCTCCATCCCTGATTTTCTTTTTTTCATGGTTAGAAATAGGGTTACTACTCACAAAGGTAACTTTTTTCTTTGTTTCTTTTTTAACTGGTGTTAGCTGATCATTTTATTAGTATTTAATTTTTTAGCTCATTTTGAGACAGAATTTGCTGTGGTATTTTTTCTTTAATAAAGAAAAGGATGAAAATATTTTTCTATCTACCTAAGGATCTGGCATTTACTTGAGATTGTTGCTTGTATTTTTGGTAACTGTGTAAGATACAGCTACAGTAGTTCTTGCCTTGTTCATTTTACAAGATGTGTCATGCTGCAGAATTCTTGGATACAGCTAGACTGAATTGACTGTATTTTGGGATTGTAATATTTTTCTTTTAAAGCAATTTAGTTTTACTGTCTGCATCACATAGCAAAGTGCCACTCAATTTTCTAGGAAGAAACAGATTCACCATGCTTGCTTTTCTGGGAGCTTTCCTCTCTAGACAGTTTTAGAAGCCCTTGAATGATGGTGTTACCAGCATCTCACCTCTCAGCCTTTTTTCAAATGAGATTTTGATTTAGCATTTCCCCAAAACATTCTTAATATGCTGTTGCAATTTTCAGATACAGTCAGTCAGATGAAATATCTTGCTGCTGCAAATATGTACAGAAAAACTATCACAACAGTTTCTGGTCCATAGTGTACTTGCTTATGTAATTATGGTTGCAGTCAGGTAGTGTTCGTTCACAGACCCTCAGGAAGCAGGAAAGTTTCTTAACTGCTCAGAAAGTTCGTGGCCAGAAAAGCAGTATAAAACAGAGATTCTGTGTAATAAAAGTTTGTTCTATGCTTTCAATGATGAACTCGCCCAGTAGAAAGTCTTAAAGAGATTTTAGCTGGGTAAGAACTGATAAAAAAAAAATAAGATGATGCCACTACTATTCTCCACCCCACTGTATTTAGAAGATTTCCTAGTCCATGGTAAAAACACTTCCTTGCTAAGGCACATAGTTGAATGTTATGCATTGTGTGTGTTGGGTTCTGGGTTTGATAAGATTTTGTGGTAATTTTTCACAAAAACTGATTCAGTAGGATCCAATGTAGGTAAGACAGCCCATGGCTGAACTGATACTAGTGTTCTTTTTGTAAATCAAATCAGAGCCACCTACAGTTACCGTTTCACCCCAATAACTGTATATTGCTTTATTTGCTATCTGTGTTAAATAATTAATTAGATCTTTTTCTGTAGAGTTTTCTAGGAATGGCTTAAGTGTGATTCCTGTAGCTCTGCTTTTGGGTCAGTTGTGTCATTTCTAGTTGAGGGCAGAGACCCAGCCAGCAGGATACACAATATAAAAGCACACAGCAATTGTTGATGGGCTAGCACACACAGAAGGAGTCAGGGTTTATGAGCTGTTAGGCTAAGGACTAGTATGCCATCCACCACTTGTAAGCTACATGGGGCATCTTGGCTGGCCAGGGAGGTATCTGTCGGGCGGGGAGAGTCGGGTGATGGGAAACTCATCCTGCTGTCACTGGTTTCCCCTCTTCCACCAGCTTTGTCCTCACTGGTGACTTCAAAATTGCATTTTAAAATGCAATCTAGAGATCACACCGCAGTTAAATCTGTGTTCCTCTTTTTCAGTGCAGTGTATGCTGCTGCATGTGTTTCTTAATGGGGCAGGACTTCAGAATTATGAAAAATTACATGGTTTGAGGGTGGCCAATTCCCTTTCTAGCCAGCATGTTTCCATATTCAATCATAATTTCAGAGCTTTAATTAGGTTAAACTATGAATGTAGAGTCCTGAAATTGGCAGACTTTGAGTAGCTGACCTGAGCTCCCTATCGTTGCAGTGCCGTATCTGTGGTAAAACGGACAGTAGCACACTGGTGCCTTGTTTCTTGCTGGTTTTGGGAAATAAATTATTTGAAGTAGATTGTATCTTCTCCTATGCTTTAAATTTGTTAATTTATGCAAACACAGAATTTAAAGTGTCTTAGGGCTACTTGGGGCCCTACCTGCTTTAATCCTGTCTGCTGAGCAGCTTATTATTAGTGGCTTAAGGCTGATCGAAGAACTTGATCTGTTTCTTACCTATGGCACAAAAACTGCTATAAATCCGATGGTAAGATGGAGTGTTTCCAGTAAGAGCACAAACTCAGTAACCTCTCTGGACGCCTGCCCCTGAAGGGCTGCCCTCACAGAAGGCACGCTGCGAGCGTTGAGCTCTGTATGGATGAGGACCCCGTTGAGTGTGAGAGGTTTCTAGCACAGTGTTTCTTCTGACTAGTCCCGTTATCTGTTTAACCGTGAATGAAATCAACACTTGGATTTTTGTGGAAAGTTGGAGGGACCCTTAACATACAGCTCAAAATGTCTTTGCTAGAATTGTGTCCAGCATCCCACCTCATAGAAGAGCCAGGTTAGGCTTTTTGTGACAGTCACTTTGATTTTCCTACAGGAAAAGTGACCCAGCTTCCTCTTCTGGCAAGCTGTTCACAGTGTGACACGTGTGCGCAGCCCCGGCCGTGCTGGGCAGCCTGCAGCTGGCCGGCACGCAGTGATCAGAGCAGGGCCCCAGGGAAGGGCTTGTGCGGGGCGTGGAGTCAGCGCACAGACTTCATACAGAAGTTTTTTTGCTTTTTCAACAACATGGCTCATTTTAAGGCTGCCATAGCTCAAGTGCGTTCCTTAAGGCTAGAGAAGCGAGAGCACCGTGCAGATGTCCACTGATGGGGGTTCAAGCAGTTAAAAACAGGAATTTATTGCAGTTACACAGGTCACCTTGGGTTCAGAATATTTTCTTGCATACCTATGGCTAAACAGTGCTCATACAGCAGCTGTCACCCAGGAAAGCTTACAAATGTTTGAAGGTGGAGTCTCTTCTATATGGCTGTCCATGTCTATGTGCACCCTTCACTCAGGGTTCTTGGTGTGATGCTTTTGTCTTGCAGCCTTTGGATACGGCTTTTACAGCTACCAACGGTCCAAAGAAATATTATCCTAGTGGTAAAGTGAATGATTCCCACTCAGAGAAATCTAGTGTCTTTAAAATACTGTGTTTATTGAGAATAAGAATGTATTTTCCAGGAAGTAACTGACTTAGGCCTTTTTTGTTTGAGTGTTTGACAGACCAGATCAAATACCTGATTAATGTATTATAATGCTTCTATGGCAGATTAATCTACTTTATTTAAAAGCAACGGGGAAGAAGATTTTTTTATATGTAGACTCTGCTGCAACCTTGTCTCCCCCTTATGGCAGAATAAACACGGCATTTCATTGCCTCTAAAACTGTACCTTCCAACCTATCAACAATGTAAATATTTCACGTGCCACTCTTCCTTTCAGTGGTACTGCTAAAAATTGAAACCAGGTCTTACTGGTTAAGCTTTGCATGCTTTTCATCCAATTCAATCTTTCAAAAAAAATATCTGTGATAACATCTAATTTCTAGAGCAGCTGTTACATATCCAACAACCATCTCCAGATCTCCCACCAACGTTTTGGGCAGGCCGAGCCCTTGTTCATTATCACCATGACCACAGTCCTATTCTTAGCAAAGGTTCTCCTTTGCAGAGCAGCAGCCTGCTCTGCTGTGGCAGCAGTCCACTTACTAATTTACAACTCCACCCACTAAATGCCACTGTGAATTATAAACTACCAAAGTAAACCATGTATTTGTAACAGCCTCAATTTTACCATCATGCCTGCTTATAAAAGTCAAAGACATTTTTGAAGTGCAAAAGTGCTAAGCTGGCATTTCAGGTTATTCTCAGGATATTGGCTGTTGCTCTACGGTAAGGTTTTCTCCTCCTCTCTCTGCTTGAGAAAATCAGTACATTAATATACTGCAGAACACAAACTGTTTTGTACCAACATTTCATTCTTTTCTAGAGGAAAAAATCTTAAAAAATCTGAAGAAAGAGCCAAAGCTGGGAGCTTTCAAGTCTGTGCAAATCTTTTGCCAGAGTGTAGGCAAACTTTCCTGAATCTGTCCTAGGCTTTATTTCCAATTTGTTTCTGAATTTCTTACCATGCCCCTGTGCTTTATAAGCCACCTAAAACACAGTAATGACATCAATATTTACATGCCCCTGTTTAGGTGTTTTTTTTGGAACTGGGCTGTGCTGTAACAGAGATGACGTTTGAAGCAAAGTGGAATTTGCTGCAGCAAGCTTCACCAACAGCCTGGTAGCCACTGAGGTACTTCGCTCGGAGCACGCAGGGAATGCCTTTGTGACAGTCAGTGATTCAGAAGCAAACCTTTTCCTACAGATTACTTTGTAGAGGCAGACAATATACCTCGTGGGTTGCCATATTTGATGATAATTTGATAATTGGTATAATTATGTATTGTAAAACATAAAACCCACCTCATGTCTGCAGTACCCTACCAAAGCTGTGAAGTATAGTGAGTCATAAATAGCACGGCTTTGGGTTTTTTTAAAGTGATAATGTTGTGTAGTTGTTTAAAACAAGTAAGTACCAGAAGCATGACACACAGGTTTTAAACAGTCTGTTTCTCTCCTACCTTTAGTGCTCATTGTCTGCCCACAGACTACTTTAATTTTGCAAAGCAGTAAAATGACAAATAGTGTCACAATAAAATTTCAGAGCTAGCTGAGCTATGGTAAAGGATCAGATCTTTGTTTATGATACTCCTGAAAACCATTAAACTACTGGGAAAGCTCACTTGGAGCCTAGGTTGAGAATTGTTACAGGCAGACAAAGTGGTCTAGCATTGATGCATTTTCTTTTCTGCAGTAGCTTCTGGCCTCCATCTTTTTATGAAATGTCAGAGGTTGAGTATGGTTTTGGAAAACAAGGACGGTGGCTCTGGAAGAGTTTCATCAGGATCAGAAGATCTTGGAATTAGTGGAAGAGAGCATCTCTGTAGGTGGCAGCCAGCTGTTGATAGGAACAATCAAGACAGAGGAGAGTGCCTTTAAATAACATAAAACTAGATGCGTTTATTTCTCTGGAATTAAGTGTAAGCTGAATGATTGGATTTACCTTGTAAGAATTTTAACTCTCTATATTTAAAAATCCAGTTTCTTTCCATTTCAAATAAATTTCCTACTTTCATTAAGTTTTCTTTTACCAAGATTATCATTTAGGAGAGATTTCACTTGGATATTCCTGAAGAGATATAATCCTATAGTGTCTCTATAGAGAAAAACAGAGTTCAAGTTCTATAAATGGAGAGTTCAAATATTGTTCTGACATTTACTGATGACATTCCAACCCTTAGTAATTTGATGCAGTTACACTCAAGCACTGGCATATTTTTTGAAGCATGTGTGATGCAGAAATAGACATTTAAATACTTCTTTGCATGCTTGTATCTCATGGGAGATGTCCCCAGACAGCAGCATTCAGAGGAGGTAGCCTTGCTGATTCCTCTTTCTGTGCGCGCAGATAATTATGGAGGGGAGATGCAGTTATCTTCTAATGACACGTTTCTAGTAGACCCATCACCCCAAGATCTGAAAGAAAAACAAGCTCCCCAGAACAAAATAAATCCCAGTAACAGAAACAAAAACTCCATGCTGTTGTTTTGCGGAATACATCCTTTGAATCCTGCTAGGTACTGCTGGTTGATAGCATTCTTGGCATGGTTCCACTCCCAAACTTAGCGTGCTTAAGCAATACTCACATCTGCTGGGGGTACTGGGAACAGTGGTATCAGCTGCAGTTCCTGTTTTTAATAAAACACTGCTTGCTAGGGTTCAGCTATTCTGGCTTTAGTTACCAAGCTAGTGTCTGGAAACAAGATGACTTTATGATTTTTATACAATAAGCCTTGTTTCTTTCTAGCAGCCTAGTAATTTCTCAGTTCTTGGCATCACATCTGGCTTTGAATGGTAAATATAAAGAATTCCACTTCTCTTCTGTCTTCTTGCTATATTTAATGAACTAAAATTCTGTGTTAAGAGAGGAACTTTGTTCCATCCAGCCGATTCTGCCCCCTTTAGAGCACTTTTCGGTATCCCATAATGGAAAAACAGTGGCTGCTGTGAAGGTGTCTTTTATGAAGGTACTTCATTTGAACAGACAAAGTATGAAAACATCAGGTGCCCAAGCACTCAGTTTTTCATAAGTCCTCTAAGCATCCCTCCTCATTGTGCCTTTTGGAAAACTCATATTACTTGATCTAACCACTCCCCACAATTTCCAGAGGACACCTGGATGATTTGGTTGTCCTTTCTCTGATTGAAGTGACTTCCTTCAAACTTCTTTTTTTCCAGGCAGGAACAAACACATTTTTAAAATAATTTTCCAAAACCTATTTTGGAAGTCAGATCAGACTTACATTAGAAATACCTTTGCACACATCAGAGTCTAATGCCTGAGTTTTCTGTTCGCTGCAGCTGCCACAGTCCAAGGGAAGATGTAATTTAGCCCCAAGACTTGTTATGCATTTCCATTTTGTCTTTGCTTTACATCTTGCTGTTTACATTAGCTGTGGAAGTTTCAGAAACTCCAGGTTATGTACTTCCCAGGGATTATATGACTCTACAGTGAAGACTTTGTTTTGAATACCCCTTTCATTTCCCTCACAAATGGCCTGTTTCAGTGACAGCTGTAATTTGGCTAATCAAGTACTGGAAACAAGACAATCATGCCAAAAAGACCTCAGTGTGAGCTCACTAATTATTCTTTGGTGCTAATTTTTTCCGTTTGCCTCCAGCACAATTAGCAACTGCCCTCCCCAGTATATTCTCTACAAATCTCCTTACTTATTCAGGTCCATCCTAAATTTGCTGGGTTTTCCTTTCTTGGTGAAAACTCATGTTTCAAAATCTTACAATTAGTCTCACAGTATCTTTTACTTAAATAGAGGAAAAGTGTACTTTACTGTAACTATTACCTCCTGGGTAAATACTGGTTTATAGTAGTGAACGCCATACTTCATTTTGCATGTTGGACTTCACTTCCCAAAGTATGGAGATGCATCTAAGAACTGTATACATAGATGAGTTGTTTAAAGGTATGTCCAAGGTTGCCAGGTTTGATTCCAGGTTTTGGTGATTTAGTATCTGCTTTGGACTGGGATGATATAATTTGAGTGCTTCCAACAGATCATAGTGAAGATGCATATAGACTTGCAAAGTTGTGTGAAAGAGCATATGGATTACAGAAATCCTTCCAAGGTGAATGCCCAAGCAGTTTATTTTGGATGGATGGCGAGATGTGGGATGGATGGTTTTAGGTACAATGTCTGACTGTGCTGTCAAGTTCTTCCGAGAATGAGATTATTTCTTTTATGATAGATGAGGCCTCAGTAGGGCATGTGAGCTGTGATCAGACTTCCTGAATTATCTTGCCATTGTATGTATTTGATTAGCCATTCAGAAGCTTAAGTTCTTGAATCTAAAAATCTGGAATTAATTATCCTTGCTTAACGTTTATCACACTGGAAGGGATTAATCATCCTTTGAACTAGATTGTTTCCATACCAATACATTACTGGAGATTAACTTAGATTTATCAAAATTTTATTAAGTTAAAATTCGTAGGCCATTAATAAAGGCTTTCTGGGTCAGTCCCAGTCTCAGATATTTCCTTCAAAGCAGTAAACTGCTCTCAGTAAACTGCTCTGTATATTCTGCTTCTGCAATGGCCGGCGCTGGTGTCCTGCTTGCTCATGGAGGGTGCTCCTGGCCGCTGCTGGCAGGGAGCATGTTCCCAGGGCTCAGAGATGAAGGCACACATGGTAGCGGTTCACAGTCCCATACTTGTATGAGAAGTGCGTGGACATGTAACTTATTTCAGGCATGCACACAAACATAAAAAAAAAAAAAAAAAGGGTTTTGGGAGCAAAGTGAGAGTGTGAATGTTTGTGGTTGCAGCTTTTGTGCCTTCATGTCAAAATACACTCCTTTTGTCTGGCATACCCGCTATTCCTAGCTAAATGAAATAATGCTCTCATACAGAAATGTCCTGGAATGTTTGGGTTTATTCCTCTACCTCCCCTCCCTTCCTCCTTCAAAAATAACGTTTGCGCACAGTTTCGTGGGAAAAGAAACACAAATTTGTGAACTTCAGTGTCTTTACTTCAAGGTTGTACACAACTTTTCCCACACATCCTCAGACAAGCTATTGTTCTTAGTTAAGAAGAATCAAAGACAAAAAGTTAAGTTTTAATTCACACAATTTGTTACATTAAATGAAGCAACTCCCACTCCTATGCTCAGTCTAATTCATTCTTTGACATTCTAATAGTACCTGTTAGTTAATGGCCAGGGTTTTGTTAAAACTCCATGGGAGTTTTGCCAGTGACATCAAGATGGCCAGGACTTTGTCATATATTTTTCTACCCACCGTACGTGAAGTAAAAGTCTGTACTTGGTTTCTGGAGCTGGGATTTTTGTTTTGTTCAGAACTATAGAGAATTGTGGACTGATTGAACCTGGCTATAAACAACTGCAGCACGTTTTTAGTCAGTGATCCTGTTCCAGATCCTTAGTTTGCCCACTTGAAAATAACTGTATTAAGTGCTCACAGAGCCCATAGGACAAAAATAACTTCCATGTGTTAAGCCACTTAAAGCTGTCAAATGTGAGAAATTATATTACCCACCATAATTCAATGCTTGAATTTAGTAATTTTGGTGACATACTGCACCACAAATCATGTTTCTTGAATATGACCCTAATGATGTAAAATTCATAGGGTAAGGCACCTGGTAACCATCTGACAGTGTCAAGGCATTTGATATTAATTTTAAAGCTCTTACCGTTCCACTGTGTAAAACTTAGTATTACCATCTTCATATTTAATGTGCGTATGCACTGGCAAATACAAAATTTATATTTGGACTGCACACCTGTCTGTGGGTGACCATATTTTTGAAATTAGTAACAACAGACTTAGTGTTCATGTGAAGGTCTCTCAGAAGAACATATTGCTGACAGCTGTTTTATTCGCTAGGTACTAAAACATTAAAAGAAGCTATATTTAGATTCTTTAAATAAATAATCAGGGGGATTTTAGTTCTTAACATAACCTTAAACTCTGTGAAACTGAATGAAAAATTGGGGTTGACTCTCTGGAGCATGTGCTCATGAAAAAGGATGTTGAATAGGTTTTCCATTATATTGACCTCATTGGATTAAACCCTTCTTAATGAGTTTTTTTATATATTGATCTTATAAAAGAAAGGAGGTAATGATTGAAATTGGTAAAATTAGATGAAAATTCTACTCACACATTGAACAGCAAAACTTTATGTAAGGCACCCAGAAAATCCCAGACTTAAGGCCAACACCCTGGGAGAAATTACCCTTTTGTTATTCTGCTTTATTCTCCCTGAGTGCTCACTACATCAGGCTTTGCTCATTTGCCTTTTTTGCTTTGAGATAATCTGTGCTTCACCTGTTGGACGAGGAAACTCTTGCAAAGCTGTGCTGCAGGGAACAGGCTCTGATACCAGCAAAACTGCACTTAGTGCATCTTTCAGTGTTAGCAGCTCGGGCATGTGCCATGTCCTGTGCCTTTCCCAGCAGGGCATCCCAGTGGGCTGTAGTAACTGGAAAACACAGGACTAAATATGGGAAAACATGAGAAAAAAGAAGAAAATCCTGCAGAGGACCAAATGCCTGCTTGTCAGACTGCTGATGTCGGTCCAGTAAGAGCACTGGTGAGAGGCATGAATAGGGATCTTCTGGGTGAGCTCCCTTTCACGCTCGTGACCCTGTCCTGCCCCACCTGAGAGACCCTGTGAACCCCCGGCACAGCCAGCTGTGCTGAGCAAAAAAAGCCAACTCTTTCCTTGAGAATCAAGAAGAGCTGGAACCACCTGAGCGACCCTTTGCTCGTGGCACTGGATATCCTGTCCCTTGCATCATCGGCAGCGCCTGGGAAGGGTTTTTCCCAAGGGAGGACAGTTTGCTTGAATGTGAAAGGCTTCTTCTCCTTCCTCACAATTTCAAATAGATTTTCCAAGCTGGAGAGTTTGTGAACTGGAAAAAAATGTGGATGTTTCTCTCTGCTGTTTTTCCAGCGACAACGAGTTCATTGCGATCAGTAAGGCCAGGAATCAGTCCTCAAAAATAAATACAAAGCACCTGGCTGAACCTAGAACCTTGGTTTCTTCTTTCCTAGCCCCAAACCACTCCAAATTTTGAGGAATTTTTACGTTCTCCAAACACAGGCATATGATAGGAGCTGAGCAGGTGTGCAAGTGCACGCACACAAGATCCAATTTACGCCTTGGAAAATGTTGGTGTAACTTTTTTTAAAAAAACCCAATTTGTCAGTCAATACAACCTTGTGAATAGTTTCTATGACCTTTGCAGCTGTGTGCTCGTGCCAGTAGCTCTCGTTATAATGTACCTCCAGTCATCCAAAGCCAGAAGTACAGAAGACCAGGAATGAAACTAAATCCCTGTGGCTGCTTGTTTGTTACTTTCATGCCTAAATGTCTTGTTTGTCATGGATTTGCTCTGTAAAGCTACTATGGCTTTCCAGACAGCGCTGCAGTCTGCCTCTTGCACAGCTGTTGCTCTTACAGAAATATTCATGGGGCAGAATCGTTTCAGAGGTGTTCACAGCACCTGTTCACAGCAGGAATCATGAAAACAACCAACTTTGCCACAGAGGTATGGCAGCGAAATCTCCCCAAAGGGGAGTTGGTTGAATCAGATTCAGGAAAGCATTTATGATGTCTTTGGTCTGCATACTTTTCATTTTTCTGCACAATATAAGGGTTAATTGTTGTGGTACTTAGTGATGACTTATGCAGGAATATTCTTGGTAGTATTGTTTTAGTACTAGCACTGGAAATGGGAGAGGAAATGAAATGAAGCACGGTATTACTTCTGTCCTTGATTTGCATGAACTCTCAAATCAGGTTGATTCTGTTCAAATTTCTAAACCAGAGTTGGTCTCCTATGGGTATTACGATTAAACTTCCTAGGCTGCTCTATCACAGTATCTGATGAAATTAATTATAGTCCCATATTATTAATAATTTGTGATAATAGTGGTACCAAAAATGACCATAACAACTCTTAGCTGTAAAAAGATTGGCAGCTGTAGCATCCATGGAAAGATCTTGGGGCAAATGGAAGAAAGCTTGATTGTTCTCCATTCCGTGTTACACAATATATCAATACGTTTTCTATGGTAAGTTAAAACTAATTCAGGCTAGATGTGATTTATGTCATAGTCATTTATACTAGATGTTGATTTAAAAAAAAATCTTTGCTTAACATCAACAAGTGGTTCCTGTAGACTTCCTTTAACCATCATATGCAATTATATATATTTTCAGATATACATATTCAGAGCTCATTCACATTTCCCAAAATAAAACAGAGTGCATTGATGTGAAAAAATTCCTCCCAAGATGTCCAAAGAATACAACTATATCAAGCAGTTCCCAAAGAAGGTGTAGGCTCTCCATTTATGATTAGTATTCAAAGCAAGTGCTCACATACGTGCTGTATTTTTGAGAGCTTTTACACATTTCCTGTTACAAACCTTGCAGCTACTTTCAGCAACACCCAGTTTTTGAAGATATATGTGAGCAATGAAGAATATATTTTTCCACCAAATTCATTGGAAATGAAATATAGTCTAGACCAATTCCCTATTATTTACTCCTTTCTCTCAGACCTCAGGGTCTGAGCCGTGTGACAGCGGGACACCAGCCATGGTGTTCCTGCATTCGGAGTGAGCAGCTCCCTCGCACCAGGATCTGTACCAGCACTTTGGTTTGTTCGTGAATCCCCAGCTCCTCTCCACAGGCAGCTTTTGCAGAGGTGTTTGACTGGAAACACAGGCAAGAATGGGCTTTTGCTGCTACACCCAGCCAGTGTAGAGCTACATACCGGTCCTTTGGCAATCAGCTGGGGACAGCTGCGTGTCAGATGACACCTGCGTCTTTTTAAATGTCCCCAATGTCTTGCTGCTTATTTTGTTTCTAGCATTCCATAGTAAAATGCTGATTCTTATTCCCACAGGTATGGGGAGTGTAATAGTAGTAATGATGCTCCTAGGGAAGCCTACACATTTTTGTGACTATATACCATTACCATACTTGCTATTTTTATTCATGGATTGGACTCTTGCAGGAGTGATCATTACCAATAACTGTATCTGACTGAATCATAGACACTTAATCCAGTGATGATAACCAATTTCTGTCTAGTGTTAGCTTTGAACCTCCGTCAGTCTATAAAACATAGTGAAGCAATTGTGATCTCATTCTGGTGGGGAAAAACTCCAGATCAAAAGAAACTCTTTTATGTTTCCTTCATTTTATTATTCACAATTTTAATTCTATAGGCTGTGGCCCACCAGATGAAGATGCTTAATTAACAGTTAGTGAGCTGTGTTGATTTCAGTGAAATCATTAAAGGACTTACTTCAAGGATGCTGGATGGATTCTGTTTACTGCTAAATTAACACCCTTGGTCTACTTTGAAGTGAGGATCCTTAAAAAATAAGTGTGGAGTTAAGAACAGGCTGTGATAAAGCTCAGAGGAATGACAGTGAAGTGTGCTGCTGCTCTGTGCTTTAAGCCTCACCTCGCTGACTCCGTTTTGCTGGAGTGAAGGTGCTCCCTCCCTCTGCTGCCCACCTGTGCAGTGATAGTTGAAACTATCACATTCATCTGATTGTATTCCACTGACCTGCGTAATAAAAAGACTTTGGTCAATAAACAAATACTAACCTCCCAGGGCGCGAATGACGCTGGCACAGCCTGGGCTCCCGGCCGCAGCACCGACAGGGCAGCGGAGACCCTCTGGGTCACTCGCATGGGATGGTGGGCAGCACGGCTGCGAGATGTTGCCGGCCGAGCAGCTGCCCGACGGGGAGGCAGGCGGCGTGAGGGGCAGCCCCTCGAGCAGGGCCATGTCCCAGGAACCAGCATAGGGAGAGGGGAGGTGACAGCAGAGCCCCAGGGGGAGGCTACTCACCACCAGGCACCAAGCAGAAACCAGTGCTCCCAGTGAGCCCAGCACTGGAGTGAGGACAGACCTGCGCTGTTCCAGCGTAACCCCAGTTACACTTGGGTGGGACCTTTCCCTTTCTCCAGCCCAAGTTATCCTTTTAGCAAAGCTAAGATGAGAGAGAAATAAACAATCTTCACACCCAGAGGTAGTTCCTACTATATATATCCTTTTGTCACAGCGCAAAGGAAAGGGACCATGCAAAGGACTTTGAAACAAAGTTTTTCTCCTTCTTATATTTTGTTTTGCATTTTTGTGTTGACCTAAAGCCACCAACACATCTTTCATTTTTAATTAGCTCACAAACATTGCTCTCAAGAACACCAGGAGGAAAAAAAGTTTGCTTATTTTACAATAAGGTAAAGCCCTGCACCACCTGGAAAAATGAAAACTCTGGACAGTGTCAGTCCAAGCAGTCTCCCATTCCCTTCTGAGTGAGAACGGTGCAGAGGAAGCAGGCTCTGTGATTAAGTATCTATGATTCAGTCAGATATGGTTATTGGTAATGATCACTCCTGCAAGAGTCCAATCCATGAATTCAGGCATGATGTATACACAGCAACCGTAAGTCCAGCAAAAGTGTGAGCAGGAAAATCAAACCGAACATTGTATGTCTGGCCATTGCAAGCACCACTTCTTCGCTTGCTGGATGAAAGGCCATCATCAGGTACATTGGGAAGGCAGTAGGAGCTGTGTAGAAACACTTGCCATCAAGCATCAGGTCAGCACTCACCAGGGAGGTAGCTTGAAGAACCTCTTTAGAAAAATATCAGGAAATGTCCATGTTTATTTGTTCTGAATTATGTGTCTAATTTACTCACTGTTGGCTTTTTAAAGCAACTTGCTGGCTCTGTTACTCCCTCCAGTGAACCAAAGGTTCAGTTTCCCTCATATTCACATATGATTTTAAAAAAAATCCTACTGGATTATTATTAAAGATTCAACTGGTGTAAAAACTTGGAGTCATTCAGTTCCCACAGCTATTTATGCTGCATGGATACTGCTTGATAAAACATTAACTAATAGAAAGGGCCAGCAGAAATACACCCCTGTTGGTAAAGTCTCTCCTTTTTCTCAGACACAAGACGGATTTTGAACCGTTTGCTGTATCGCAGGAATGAAGTCTCATTCATGAGTGTGTGAAAAGCACTTCTTTGGTCAATGTGATGTTTCAGCCATTTCAGATCTCCACTTCCCTCTGCTTTTGCAGCTTACCTGCTGACTTTCACTCTGCTGAAATATCGACTTAGTCCCTTCGAGGAGGATAGGAGAAATGTAGAAACCCTTCTATGGTGGCTGGTGGTTTCAGCCCTTCACTTCAGACTATTTATGACAATTAATGATCACTAATTTACTACTGCTGCTGCAATCTCAGCATAATTAATAACACAAAGCATGCTTCTTTTTACTGAAAGACTGACTCCAGAGTGTCCCAGGCTATCAGCTGGAAACAGCTTCCAACAGAGGTTTTCTCCCAAGTTGAATACAGAAGGTCATCAGAAAACCACGTTAATGTTCCATATTCCATGCGTGCTCTGTTCTGCCAGATTAGATTTCAGTGAATCAGGCTCATCAGCTGCAACTTTTTTCTACTGCCAGAGACCAGATTAAAAATTCAAGGGACATGTTACTCAGGAATTGCCGCAGAAGGACGATCCCAGCTGTAATGAAGGGGTGTGTCACGGGGGAAGGCACAGAGCTAGAAAGTTCCTTGTACTCCGGGTCTAATAGAAAATGGTTTGCAGGGAAAACTGTAAATAAGAGAACATATGGCACAAATTATACCATAAGCGCTAAACAAATCTTAAACTGTAAACATCCTCTTGGGTTAGAACCTTCCTAGCAACCTTCTGCTGTCTCTGGCATAAGCTGATGGCTCCAGTAAATGTTATTTTACAAAGACTTTATTTTGTTTAGTTTTCTGTCAGAAAAGTGACTTAGTTGCCGTGAGAGGTTTCTTGGCAGTGGCACTACTTGCATGTCCCCACGTGTAGGACAAACGGCCAGCCCAGTCTGTCCTGAAAGGCTTCAAGCAAACGGGTGGTTGTGTGATGGGAGAAGATGCCTCAGCTCCAGCCCTGCTGGAAATAGTCAGCAGGAGCTTGTCTTCAGGATGGAACTGCATCTGTGAGTCTAATACGACTTTCCATGGACATGGATTATGTCCTCCTGTGCAAAGGAACTCTGCTCGAATCTTTTAAGCTGTTGCCAATTAACTGCAAATCTTATTCCTACCATATGTGGAGTTCCCAGCTGGACTCGGTCAAATAAAGGCACTCAGATAGTGTTCCTGGAGTACTTGTGATTAACTAGGCGGTATGCAGGATCATTGCCTGCACTGTGCATTACATCTAAATACACCCCATTTTCACCAAAATCGTTATTAAAATTTACTAAGCTTAGGGATTTGTTTTCTGTGGAATCTTTGCATATCATTTAGTATTAGCAACCTCTCTCTAACAAACAGCACAAACCAGCTTCTGTTGGTGCTCTTATTTGAATGATTTAGTGGTATGTTTAAAGCACTTTTTTCTTTATTAACTATTATTTATTGTGAAAAAAAAAAACCCTCATGTATGGCATGATACCTCTATATAGTGTTCTGAAAACAGAAGACACATGTTCCCTTGAGGAAAAACTTTACAGTGGAAGGAATCCCTTAAGAGTTTTGTAGCCTGTAAAGATAAACAAAGTTTTATTTCTGGGTGGAAAAAAAGTTTTAAAAAAAAAACTAAGAAAAAACCCGACAAAATCTTCAGATACTTGAAAGTATAGTCCTCCAAACAGACATTAATAACTGTACATGTGGTGCTGACTCCTCAGATATGGAGTGCAAAGTTAATTTCGCTAGACAGATAGTAACTAAAAAGAAATGTAAGGCTATGAGAAAGTAAGTGAAAATTCCACACACTTCATACCATTCATTAATAATTACTGACAGCAGAATTAAGTATGAAATTACCATGAACATCTTGCCAAAGCAAGGCTATGATCTCTTCCTCGCTTGGGTTCAAATGTTCATATTGCTTCACTCTTCTGTATTTGACTTTTTGAATGTACTTGTGCTTTAGTTCTAGGAGACTGAGTGCCAAAGGGCACAGCTTGCAGTGAAATACATCTTTGGGGTATCATGCTTAGGACAGATGCTCTCAAGTCCTTGAAATGTCAAGAGGGAGGTCCACCCTTGACCAGATATGGGCACAGAGCTGCCTCCCCAGGACCCTGGGAGCAGAAGCCACAGTGCTGGTACCAGCTACTGCAAAAGCATCCTCAGAAGCAGCTGCAAATGTAAAGGCAGCTCTGATGCAGCTCTTCACAGTCTGACAGGAGTTCAAACCTTCTCATGCACATCTGGTGTGTATTTATGTGCTCTAGAATGTGGAAAAGTGAAAGCTAAACATATGGACTTAACCCATTTCACCTAAAGAGGTGAAAAGTGGGTGTTTAGATATTATCAGGTCTGTAGCTGGCAGTCATATACACACTGTGTAAATCTCCCTGCACTGGAGGCACCTGGTGTGGAAAGGCATCTGAGAGCAGCCAGCAGAGCCCTGCCGGTGCCTGTGTGTGCTCAGCGCCACCAGAACCCCAGCGTGGGCGGCCTGAGGCGGGGGACTTGCACAGATACACAACGTGTCCACGGAGAAGCTAGTAACATCCCAGCATGAAATATTCTCATGCTCTTTCAATGCACAGATGCAAAAAGATCCAGGACAAAAAAGCTCAGATACAGCTTTTGTACAGTGTGTTTTGGGTTTTATCGATCACCGCACAGTGGCCTGTCAGTAGAGGAATCTCTGCAGTAAATTATGTTTTGAATAATGATGTCACCTTTAATGAGACAAACCTGGGTTATCAATCAACTGTCCTATTTTGCCCTCAGGCTTGCTTTAGCTAAGCAAACCAAGGACCAGCGAGCACGCATAGGACCTTGTGTTGCTGTCACTCAGCGCAGCACAGCATACTTCGTGCGGGGGAAGCACTTTTTAATTCTGCAGGTCCCAGAAAACCACCAGTACCACAACAGAGACCATACTGGGAGATACTGTGATGATGCCCAACATCAGGTGTAATTCTGAACCTACTTTGAAACGTGCCATTTACAATAACCCACGTTCGCCACTGGTAAAGGGTGTATTTGTGCCGTGGGCTGAAACAGAGCTATACCTGCTTACACCAATGCATTTATCCCTCTCTCTAAATAGCTGCTTTATTAGCAATTGTTGGTTCTATTTTAAAAGTTGCTTACGGGCAGATGATTTTACCTCATAAATCATTTTAGCATAAAGATGGATGTGCTTTATGCAGAAGTGGAGTTTGTGCCTTCTTTTCTTGCTTACTTATATTAACAGGAATGTGTATGCAAATCTCCCATCTCCCAGCAGCTACAATAAATTGCTCTTGGGCACTTGAATGCCTTCCAGCTTGATTTAGAAGTTCAAAAGGAATGTAAATATATATATTCCTTCCGTGGCCCCCTCCTCCATGGTAAGCTGGGGCAAGGGAAGTTGACTGCTCGGGTGGAGGTTTTAACCCCATGTTAGCAGTCTTTGAAGGTGCTATGGTTTTGATGAGCTAGGGCTGTCTTCCCCCCACCCCCTTGTATGTGGGCTGCTGCTCAATAAGCCAGAAACATGTAAATAACACATACAAATAAGACGTAAAATACAGACTGATGATTAAATACATTATGGCCTTCTGTATGAGGAACAGCCTCAGCAGAAGCCCCAGGTGGAGCTTCAGCTGAAAGGTATTGTCTCTAATTACAATGATCAACCCCAAACAAGCAGCTGTTTTCCCTATATATCCCCCAAGCTGGAGGCAGCCTTCTCTTGCTGCTGAGATGCTCCTTTGCAAAACTGTTGTTTTTTAACCAAGTGAATCCTGGCCCTGGGCAGCTATTTTGGACATTTCTATAAGGAACAATGTGTAAGGCTCTCATTACATGTTGTGGCTGGAGTGTCACGCTTAGTAGAGTCAATATGTTTTAACAAACTTAATTCTTTGTGATGTTGGGATTTTGGGGTATGATTTTTGTCTTTTTGGGGAGAAATGGATGTGCTCTATCTTGCAGCTTCTAATGGCTTGTTGAATGCAGCTGCTAATGCAGATTGTGCATGTGGATGGGGACTTTGAGTCCTTGTTTGGTTCTCCTCTACTATTCCCTTTTCTGCTATGATACATGTGAATGTCTAGAAGCCCTTTCTATGCAGTTAAAAGCATTGGTTTGCTATCTCAGTGCTCTGCCGCTGTATGTGACTGTAGCTGTAGTTGTATGTGTGAATAATGCAAAATATTTGTATGTAGACTTGTGATTGCAGATGTGTGTTTGGGTTTTTTTACTGTTCTGTCTCTCTTACAGCCTTGCTGTAGAATAAGGGAAGAAAAACAGAGTCATTACTCTGTTGTAAGACTTTGGAAAACATCTGAAAGAGCAGAATGCTAACATTGTGTGTGTGGTGTCACTGTTTATGTGATGCACTATTTATTCCCCTCTGTCAACTGTAGAATATCTGTGACAGTAAATCCAAGTATAAATTTTGGTTTGTGTAGCTGGTGAAAAGAAAAACAAAAAGTCCAATAGGTCAAATACACTGTGCACAGTGTTGTTTGCAAGTCCTTCCCACTACCTACCTTGGCACAGAGCAAATACCGTTAGACAAAAGGGAAGAACTTTTCCTTCCTTTTCTGGAAGTGGGCAGCTTCATACCCTGAGTTTCCACCACTGACATCAGTTGTGCTACAAAACACGGAATTGAAGTTCTACATTATAACCAAATACCAGCAACCTGTCTTGAAACTCATCTCAGATGGGAGAAATAAAGGTGTGTCTTTCTCCAGCATAGATGCTGTGCTCTGAGGGGGATGTGCAGGGTCTGAGCCGTTCCCCCAAATCCTCCTGTCTGAGTGATTTAGCTTTGCATGAACAGGTAAAGCATTTGGACTTCTGCCTGCTGAAATTAAGTCCTCATTTTTCACGTGCAAAGTGCCTTTGCCTTAACGTGCATCACTGTGAAAACTAGTTTAAATAATTTAAAGCTTTCTCCAGATATGTCTCACTATCTCAGCTACTTTTTTGGGTCTTGAAGAGCACAGCTTGTTGGGAACTGAGAGCATTCTGATAGATTAAGGACTTTCTTTGCCATGTTAGAAGTGTGGAATATATTTGAGTGAATGCAGTATTAGAGAAAAAAAATGTGGGGTTTTTTTCCCTTAAAGGCAAGGTGTTCTTCTTTTGTTTCAGAAAGCTGATGGTGTGTGGGGCCAAATTGGCTGCTGAAACGGATGTAGGAATAACTGTTGTATTTCATGCAATTTTATTCGCTAGTAAAATCACAAACTTCATCCTGCAAATTGATAAGAAATATTAATGAGCTTTTACAACTGTCAACAGAAAGCTCTAAGGGTCACGTCTAGATTTTAGACCAGAAACTTCTGAGACCAGCTGGTAAGAGCATGGCATGTTGCAGAGTATTCCCATCACGTCTCAAGCCATGTCCACTGCAGCAGGGCAGACCGACACCGCGGCCTCGTGGGGCACACCTTTAGCTTTCCTTCATGCTGTCGAAACAGAATAGGCAGCATTCAATGGCAGGGTAATCCCACTTGTCCTTCCAAATCTGTAGCAGTTGAGTTGAAATGTAGGTGCTTTAAAATAATCTGGGACTGCTCACTAAATAGTGTTAACTTCCATCCCTGCTCGCCACTGGCAGTGTTTCCATTCACTGAGCTGGTAATAAAAATATCTCGCATGGTCTTGAAAAGGCAAGGGAAGCAGTCAATGAAGAGCTGCAAAATAACTAATTTGCTGACTCTGGGGTAGCAATTTTAGCCCCCCACTCCACAGGGAATAAAACAAGGGTGAATTTTTACCTGTTTACCTCGTCCTCCTTTAAATTCATCGCTCAGCAAGAAACTGTATTACAGGAAAGCATTCCCGCTGTTTTGGCATGGCTGCTGTATTGCTTGTTCTGGGAGTATAATTTTGGTAACATGAGAAAGGAGTAGTGTGATCTTTGGAGTAAGAGGAACTCTAAGGGAAGGGAAATGATATTAAGTGTTGTGTTTTGGTGAAAGGAGGCTTTGTCCTGAATGACAACTTGCATCCTAAAAAGTTTGCTTGAGGATGGCCCTTGTTGGTGAGCGGGCGTGCCTCCTGTTTACTTCTTGTGAAGGCACCCACCATGATGCTTAATCCTGCCCCGTGGCACAGTGGGCGTGCAGGATGGACCCAGTGTCACCCATCTCAGGCGCAGGGAGGAATGAGGTTGCCATGATGGGCTGTGGAGGCTGGGTGAGTGCAGGGAGAGGCACAGAGCCCCCCGGGAGCGGGGAGGTTGTGGGGGGCAGGGGGTGCCCTTGCAGTGCAGGTCAGGCATGAACAGCCTTGGGGTCATCCCCTGCTCCCTGTCAGGCTTCTGGCAGGAGAGTAGCTCAACTCTTACTTGCTTTTGATTTAATCAGAACTGCCCTTAAATTAAAGGAGTGTTCCGGAAAAGGCAAGGCCTTCGGGAAGAAGCAAAGTGCATACAAAAGAAAGCAAAAGGTTTCAAGTTCAGTGCAAGTGTGGTCCCATCCCTGTTTACCCAGGGGTATTGCTTGTTTTCCACATCTAACCAGTTTAAAAGTGCTCGGGGAGACAAATATCCCTATGCCCCTTGTGCCATTGGTGGGAGCAGACGGGTTCTTCCAGAAGCTCCAGTGTACTGCAACCAGCTATCCTATGGCAAGCTGGGGGTATTGTAGTGAAAATATGCTTGTGCTGGTGATCCCCCTGCCCCCAAACTACTGTATGAACTCAGCAAGCCTTGCATGTGAGCCTAGACTCTGTCCGTGATCTCCTCACTGTCTGTAAGCTCTGGGATGCTGTGGGTATGATGCTTCAGCAATACATGAGCACCTGATGGCCCTATCCAGATACAAAAGGGGTTCCTGCCCCCTGATCCTTGCTTGTTGAGGGCACCTGGGCGAAGGCTGGCTCTGGGCAGAGACTCTGGGAGTGTTGGGGCAGGGGCGGGGAGGAAGTGTCACTTCTGTAATGGGGCCCATGGCAGGTGCAAGGCTGCTGCTTGATCTTCAGGCAGGCAAGCTGTGCCCCCTCCTTCCTTTCTTCCTTCTATAAATGGTTTTCTCCTTGATTAGTGGTCTGTCTCACCACTTCTGTTTCAATGGCCTAACTTAGAGCAAGGCTACAAATATGCATCCCTACAGCCAGCTCAATGTCCTTAATTATATGTGTCTTTATATGTCTAAGGAAAATTTCAGGTTTGGAAACGGATGGAGAGAGGAAAGGCTTCTATATTTGTAGGGCTATGCATTTTTTCTCATGTAGTATTTCCTGTAAAGACATCTGGGTCTGATTCTCATTTATGGTAAGGTTACTTTGCATGAATACAGAAGGGAGTTTGAAGCATAAATAACGGTGTTTTCTGCTAAAGCAATGTTGAGGAATTGGCAGAAATGGGAAAGCCATCAGTCCCAATGTGTAAGTGCAATGGCCCTGTTCTGAGCTATGGTCACTGGAACCACCTCCACCCTCCCTGTACGGGATGCTCAGATGTGTTTCTCATGGAAGTCATATTTGCAATAGTGAAGGAGACATCTTGCTTATCCTGATTTTGAGAGAGGGATAAAAGGGGAGAACCCCTCCAAGAACACAAATCAGTAGAATTTCCTTGCTCTAACGTATGTATTCATTGTTCATTAGTGTTCATTACAAGCTTCCTATCGTACCTGGCCCTTAAAGCATTCTTTGACCATGCAAAAAGCATCACAATAAGATGTGGCTTAGAGTCTTGTCTACTGTTAGTCAAACATCACCTCTTCATGTTTCTCACAAATGTGCCATGTTTCCTGGGCTTGCTTATAGTACCTGCATAAACCCTTCTTTCCTTTTAGTTTTTTCCATAATTAATCCATGCAAAGGTCATCAGCTACAAGTCGTTGCTGTTTTCAGATATCTGTAATATTTATCCATTCCAATAAACTTTCTACAAGAAAGTCAGAGTTCAACTTTACCTAGAATGAAGAGGAAACATAGAAAAGCTTACACAGCCTTCTCTTTTTAATGCATCAACCACAGCCTTTTCCATTTCCTTGTCTAAAACAAGTCTGCAAAAGTCATCTGGAAGATGCACTCATTCATTTAAAAAAGGCTGTTGAATCAGGAAATGAAATGGAAAAGTAATTTATGCTAGATACTTTCTGGTGTTCTTTACTATGAAACGCTCTGAGAGATGATTCCTTTGCTTTGCCACCAGTTCAGTTCTGTCCAAGTCCCAAGTCAGACATCAATAATTGATATGCTTTATAGATGTCAGCTGTTTTTGTTGGATTATTTATTGCCTTTCTGTTACAGACATAATATTCTAGCAAATGATGAAAAGTACCTGCTGGCTAAACAAAAATTCCAGATGCAAAGGATTTTTGTCATTTACAAATGTATTGTGAAGAATGACAATACTTCCTCCAATTTTTCTTGTTAATGTCACTTGTTGGCTGAAGAAGTGTTCCTGAGTAAGTCTGTCCCATGCCTTGTTACTAGATGAGCTGGAGAGAAAAAAAAAAAAAGATAACTGCTAAGAATTCAGCAGGTCTGGTTCTATTCTCATTAGTGTAAATCCAGCATATCATCATGGAAATCAGTGCAGTTAATAGAAAACAAATTTAAGTGAGGACAGAGCTGATTGAACGTACATGAGAAATATAAGCAGCTGAAATGACTATTGACTATATTCTCAATTGCATTTAGCTTTGACTCTGGTGTCCAAGGGGATGTCGTTGAACCAGCCCTGCATGCCTGGCTGCAGCACCTGAGGTGCAGCAGGATTTGGTCCCACCCAATGATGACTCTTCTCTAGTTGCTGTTCCCTGCGGATCAGCGGGGAGACCCCCATCCCTGGTGACTGCACTGTCATGAGTAACCTGCAGGACTGGGGGGCTCCTGTGCTGCTGAAGCCCTGCCAAAGCCTCTTTCCAAGGGTTGTCCCTCAGGCCCCAGAGCAAGTGCTGCATATCTGGGGAAGGACTGCTGAGGGCAAAGCCATGCTGCATGGGAGTTCAGGCTGCCTTGGAGCTGGTGGGCATCCCAAGGGAGTTGCCATCCCTGCTGCACCTGGGATCCCTTAGCACCCAGAATGAGGGAGGTGTGATGGTAACCTGAAACTATACTAAACTGTTCTCCTCTTCCAGCTCTGGGATTTCTGGCTTTCCTAGAGGTAGATTATTTCTGCCTGACAATAATACTGAACTTGATAAATCTTCTAAAATCCATTGGCCGATGGCATGAATCCTAGCGCAGCTATACTGGCAGTGTGTTCACCTGTAATGCAGCCGATTGACCTGTTCTGCAGAGCAAGGCATGGAGGCCCCTGCCCAGCTATCTGGCCTCCTCTGCCCTGTTCGTGTTGGCACAGCTTCCTGCCTTGGCCCTTCAGGCCTCGGCCACCAGGACTGATACTGGTGTAGTTCCCATGTGCTTGCTTCATCGTGGTGAGGTTAGAAACCAGCAGTAAAAATGTGTTTCAGTGCAGCTGCTTGGTGCTCACGTTGGCCAGGCCAAGGGAGTGGTGTATGTGGGGGAAGGTAATGTGGCCCTTCAGGCAGGATATGTGCCAATGAATTTGAAGAACTGCAGTCCTGGTGGTGTTTTAGACCTCCTTACAATGCTGACCCCTGTCACCCTGAGGATGGCACAGTAACGCTTTGCCTGCAGGCTGGCATTGAAAACAACCCACCACAACGGTTACACCCAAAGCAGCCCATGATGCAGCCGGCTATGACAGGTGGATACCTCGTTTTCCCATTTCCACGTCTATGTTGGCCTGACACAGTTCTGATTCTCTAAAGACTGAGGTATTTTGGTGACTAGGGGAGTTTTCTGCATGCTGTTTCCCCTGTACAATTTTCACGTTCAGTGAGGGGAGGGTCGTGGTTTAGGTTCTGGGTAAAGAACAGGCAAAAGTCTTCTGTGGTGAAAACGCAGCTCATCAGAGGCTGCTGAAAGTGCAGTCCATCTGTCCCTGGATCTTAACATAAGGAAGCTGTAAAGCAGCCCTGCCTGCAAGGTCCTGGAAGTAAACTGCCCGTGCTTCATCCTCCCTGAGAAAGCACAGTGTCAGGCTCAGGGTGAGAAACGTTCTTTCTTCATAGAGAGATTGATGTTCTCCTGAACACATGTGTCATTGCAGACTTCCAAGTTAGGCATGTATCTTCAGATTTTAAAGTTTGAAGTTGTTTGTATAAAGCTATGGAGTCTATAAACTAACCTTTCAAAGGTTTGGGGCCAACGTACTCTCACAATTTTTCTTCACTTGCATGACGGGTTTGCAAAAAAGGTCTGACAGGTTGTTCCAGTAGAGTATCACCTAACAGTGGAATTAACCATTCTCCGAAGCAGTCACACTTAACACCTACAAAATCTTTTCCTAGTACCTGAAAAGTCAAAGAAGGAAAAGTATCTTTTCAGTAAGTATTCATACTTTGATGATCTCTCAGATCTTCCCAAAGAAGCTGTTTCAACATCTAATGCTTTCAAGCTAGTTTCTTCCCCAATGCTGCCATCCCCCCTGGGTAGTTTTTCTATTCCTGTCACAGGCACACAAATATTTTTCCAAAACTACCTGTGAATCTTCCCACCCTGAAGTGTGTTTGGCTTCAAATGGTTTCGTGTGGCTGGCGATAGCGTTGGCAGCTATTGTTTCAGTCATGATGGCACAAAGAAATGAAGTTGGTAAGTCTCCTTGGTTTCATTGAGGTTAAATCCAAAATAAACCAGGAAACACAGACCCCTCACTCCCCTCATGGGCATTTGCTACTGGTTGTAAGTATTTGTGTGTGAAACTGTAGAAGAGCTGAGACGTGCCTGTGAGAGCCTCTGCAGAAAAGAAGTTAAAATCTGTCTTTTTGAAAAGAACATCATAGGCTGCAACTTTTTCGTTGAATATTTGTATATATGAAAGCAGTAGGTAGCTTTTTGCAGGTAGAAATACTGGAGAAAAGAGGATGTGTTGGTGTAGCTTGATTAGACATAAAGTAAAACAGGATAATGTGTTTCAGGGTAGCTGCTTACAAGGAGCTGGAGCTGATAATAGACCTGCTGCATGAACTATTTTACTGTCAGTTTAGGATGCTAGATTGTTGTATGCTGTCCCTCGATCTGCATCTCCTGGCTGAGCAGCCGCAGAGGTTTGCCCCCGGGGGTGCCACCAGAGTCAGGGGGCAGGCGGTGCATATGGGGAGTGATGGATATCTGTCCTGGCTCCTTTCTTGGAGAGGCAGCTCTGTACCCCACGCCAGCCTGTGCATGGGGATGGCAAGGCAGGGGCAGCACATGGTGCCTCTGGCTCAGCAGCACATCCAGGCTCCTCTCTGAGGCATCAAAACATACAAATTTTATTGTCCTGTTGCTTTCCTAATCTCTTTTGCAGTAAGCTTTTCTCTGGAAAGGAGAATCTGAAATTAGTCAACTCAAATCTGATTTTCATCATTGAAACAAGGGACTCATGACCAGACCGTGTTTAAGCAAAAGGTTTCCTAACCACTCTTGTTGAAGAGAAGACTTGCAAAGTATGAGTTATACTTCTGAGTATCATTCCAGAGCATGGCTTGACTTGCTGTACTGAGAGACTAAAACTGATCCCCTGCAACTTATTTGTAAGTACTTATTTTACTCCTTTACATATGAAACAGTATCCAGACAACACAAGTTTTCCGGTAGTGATTTGCTATTCCCCTCTCATGATGAATTCCTACTGTAGCACATTCAGGATTGCACAATTGCAAGCTAAAATAAAACTGAAAATATGACAAAAGGAAGCAGACAAAAATAACCCCCTGGTGTGAGACGTCATTACCTGTAGTTGAGAAAGCAATTCAAGATTTTCATACAATTGGCTACAACATTTCGTGAGCTAAATTATGCTGTCAATAAACCACATAAAAGTAATTTTTCAAATGTCAGAACATCTTGGACACGCGCACACACACGACACCAACCAAGACCCAATGTGTAAGTACAAGGGCAGGATAAAGCTATTGTATGATCTGTTACTGGAACCAGTGAGTGGAGAGAGCTGTTTCTAACACTTCGAAAGCAACTTGGGCAGTTTTAATCCAGTTGCCTAAGCTGACTAAAATATGCTGGCTGGGGAAAGGGGAAGAAAGAAATTTTGTTTTTCCCTAATTATATTGGAGGAAAAAAGTTTTACAAACACTGTCATAGTTCTCTTTGAGTTATCCATGGCATGTTTCAGCCTCTGAATGACAGTGTTGGGTTGCACGTAAGTTCAATATTTTTTATTAATATTAATTTACTAAAAAATACTTTGCCCTTCTATTTCAGATCTCTACTTGTAGTGCTATAGCCTGGTATCTATTTAAGAAAATTTAAGATAGATGGGTATGCAACATAGTTTTAAAATTGCCAGTGGGAAGAGGGGGGCAGGGGGCGGGAATAATCCATGTCATTAAAGTAGGAAAAATATTAATTTCGTGCTTGCATACAACCAGTAGAAAAAACACCAGATCATTTGCCAAAGAATCCTTTCCTGATTATGCTGAAATCTTTTGAGAGGTTATCAAAGTACTCCAATAAATCTATTGCATAAGGACCACATAACTTAAAGCCATATACAAGATGCAGCTCTATGAATTACTGTTCAGATGTACAGCATTGTATCGTTCCCATAATTACCTTTGTGTGTGTTCTTCCCCTTAGAGGGAACACAGGAAAGCTCAGCTGTCAATGAAAGCAGAATGCCAAACAAGATGCCAAACAGTCTTGCTTTACAGCTTCACACAGCACAAGCTGAGGGGGAAAGAGCAGGAAGAGGCACAAGGCACAGGGTCCAAGCTCTGTGCAGGAGAAGCAAAATGCAAAAGAATGAGGCTCCTAGTGATTTTGGGGACATGGTCAGGAGGTGCAAATGAGTTAAACAGGAAAACTAAATTATTTCCTATTAGTAGACTATTCCTGTTTTGTTTTAAAATTGAGCAGGAATATCATCCGGGTGTAGTGTACTGCTGTTCACAGTTCTTTTGGATGCAGGAGCACAGGCAGACAATAGCCAGTCTATGATGTGGAGCTTATTGTAGTGGTAGAAATGTCAACCCAAATAACTGAGAACTAAAAAAGTTGTCATAACACAGCTGGTATCATTTGGAAGGATAACCTCTATAGATTTATGCGCTACAGGACAAAAAAAGACGCCAAATGCAATTTGAAGTGCCACATCCATCAAGCTTGTTGCATTTACAGCACTTGGAGCTACACAGCAGACTGGGAAGGAAGTAATCTTGTGTTTAGAAACCCCATGCTACTGCGCTATGGTTGAGAAAGAACACAGATGCAAGGTTGCAAAGGACCAGACTCCGCTATGGTGTACTTACCTGGTGGTATCACTGTGGAGAGCAGTTCCTGGGGCAGAAGAGGAAACCACTGTCTCCTCCTCTGGAGACATTCAAAACCCTCCTGGATATGAGTCTGTGCAACCTGCTCCAGAAGAACCTGCTTTAGCAGGGGGTTGGACCAGGTGATCTCCAAAGGTCCCTTCCCACCCTGACCATTCCGTGATTCTGTGACTGAAATGAAACAAGACCATGAGTCTTGCATCCCATGGAGAGGCACAGTGTTACTGATGGTGCCTAACTGAAGCCAGAAATTCATGGGAGAGACTAGCAGCACAGCCAGCAACTATCTCCAGCTGCCAGATTTACCCCAGCCTCTGAATGTGCCTCTGCAAAAAAGTGTATTTCTGAGAGCAAGAAGGGATCCCAATGGCCCCAAAAGCCATTGAGTTTTTGAGATGATCGCCATGTATTATGGCAACTATCAGCATTTTTCATGTTCTGCATGCATTTGATACTCTGCTTAGAAATAACCTAGCGGTGCCGCAGGCTGGGGGGTAACACATCCCCTGCGCCCCGTGTGCTGCCTTCTGCAACCAGCTCCTGTCTGCGGCTGGAAAGTGCTGCAGGCTTCTGTTGGTGTCCTGCACTTAGACCCTTAGAAAAACAAAATGGTTCAGATGATGCAGTTGCAAGGGTTTCTCCTGTATTATATTCTCCTGGGAAATACAATGTGGGAGGGTTAGTTAGTATTTTAGACGAGAGGAGGTAAATCAAGAGTGAGGTTCATATGGAGTGTGTAAGTTCAGAGTCACTGCTGTTTGGTGGACTGCGGTCACATATCACAGCATGTGTATGTGTAATTGTCTCCCAAACTGGAGACTAAACCCTTTAAAGGTTCCCTTGCTACACATTTCTGTCTCTTGTTTAGAGAAGTAATCTAATACAGAATTACCAAAGCAGATGATTCATTCTGATATGCTACTTAAAACACGCCAAGGACATTAGCTACGGCTCAGCCAAAAACTCCCTGTCTGAAATAAACATTGATTTGATGGAGCCTTGCATTGATTTTTAAAACATAACAGCGGGGGGCAAGGAGGGCGAGGGTTTTTCACTGCAAGCTGGCTGCTTACACGGTAGGAGGAGGTATATTTTCAGTGTTTACTGTTCTTTTTCTAAACAATTCTCTTCAGAAGCTGTATTTGCAATGGCAAGGTTCTGAAGAATGTTAAGGTTTTTAAGGCTCTTTCAGAATAATTCAGTTTTCAGTAGATGGTCTGGAAAAACACATCCTGCCTTGCACATTGTGCATAAAATTGCAGAAATGTATTTTTAGGCTCATGAGCTAAATTAACATCTGGCTCGATTGATATTTCAGCTGTATTACATGCGTTTGGTCTGAATGTAGCACATTGATTATTTTTTGCCCTCAGATTATGCAGTGGCATTTATCCTAGGTTGCATCCTATATGCATATATCTCTAACGTCTGAATAAATCTTGGATTTTCAGTCATCTGGCGTACTTGTAAGTTCTCCACATTTTTTATTACTTTGCTTACAGCTAATTACTCTGGATACAGCACAGTCTATTTATGTGCTTTGTAAACACTCCCTCTTCCAAATGCTTTGTGGTATCATTTTCTTCAGTGTCTTTATGGAAGATTGTCAAATGGGGGAAGCAGCTGAACTGGAGAGGCATAGGAAAGAACAGAAAATAAATCCCCTAACATCAACAAGGAAGTGATTGTCGCTCTTAGAAAATATTTCTCTGATAACTATTCTGTTAAATTATTTACAAATCTGTAGTAATGTGTTACCTGCTGCTATACAAAACGAAAATTGTCTTTTTTTTTTTTCCTGTTAGATTGCCAAATGAAGTAACTTCAGTGCATACAATCCCATAGCACAGAACAAGCGGCTTTGGTGGCGCTGGGATTCTTCCTGCTACTTGATGATGGTCTGACAGCAGCCATCAGCCTTTAGTGCTTCTGCAGGCACCAGTATTTCCTTAAAAGTATTATTAAGATAATGAAGTGATCTTTTTCTTAAAATGGATGCATGTCCTCATCTGTACAGACTGATGGATTGCCTCCAGCTCTGCATGTAGGACAAGGGCATGCTTGCTCGGCTGTTGCTAGTACATATTTCTTCAAGCAATCCGTACAGAGCCCAGAAGGAAGTTTCCTAACCCCAAGTTTACTAAACCAAAGGTCTTAAAAATCTCTTCCATCCTTCAAAGTGCAGAAAATGGTGCTGAGTGAAGGCACAGAGCTGCTGCTGGCTCTGAGGCGTGTGCGAAATGCTCCCTTGCCCTGTGACCATGTTCCTGAAATCTGGAGTTCTTCCACAAAACCCATGGGTGTATTTGACAGTTACTGGGATTCTGCAAAGGTAAACTGGACCTGGTAGGGATGACATTTCCAAACAAGAATGTTATGTTCATTTAAAGAAGTGTACCACTGAAATACCCAGATGGATTTGAAGATAGGCTTTTATGTATTGGAAAATTTAACACCTTTTGATTGCCACTGTTTCCTCATGAGTTTGCTTTGACAAATGTGGTGGTTTAGGACCTGTGAATACTCCAAATGAACTGCCCAAACTTTAACAGCAAGGCTCTGTCTTATAATCAGCCTCATACTGCACCAGCTACTGCAGTGAATGGCAAAAAATAAAACCCCAAAAAACCCCACAAAACAAAAAGATACACACACACAAATAAACCCATCTTGAAAAAAACAACTTACAAAGAATATTAAGCTTAAGGAAATATTTTCTAGTCAATAATGTCACTTCAAGAATAATGCAAATCTTCTGAAAACATTTGGGGATATTTGTCCAACTCTTTAATGTGTATTTAAACTATAAAAATACTTTCTAAGATAAGAAAGATTATAGCTGCAATTCTTTGTAAAGGAATAAAATAATTTGTCGAAAATTTTTATTAAAATCCATTTTGTTCCAACAGGCAAATAAGAAAGCTGTTATATTTACATATGTAATTTTGAAATCACTGCAAATTAGCTATTGAGAGAGAACACTTTGGTTGGAAAAGAGCAGTTAGCATACATGTGTTGGCCAACCAATTTAAAGCAAAGCTAAACATCTGATAACCATAAATGCTATTCTTTGTATGCACATTCTAATGCCATAAGTGCTTAAGACAAAAAGAAGTGATGCTCAAACTATCAAATAGAAAAAGAACAAACTATAGAATTTTTATGTATTTTTTTTTCCTCCTGTTGGTTTTAGCAATGTCTACATTTTGGTCTGTGTGAATGTCTGTCTCAGCTGGATGGTTTCAGAAAACTTTAAACAGACCCAGTAGTTTCTGGAGGGAGGTAAAAAGTATATTATTGTGCCTGTGTTTGACAATGGTGACTGAAGTAAGGTTTGGCATCTTCTGCTTCAAAGAAAATGGCTGAAATCTGGCAGCAAAGAAGATGCTTGCACCAGCCTGATGTCTCTTGCCTTGTCATTGCAATTCACACAGGTTGTGAGCCTTTCAAAACGCAGCAGTTCACTTGTGTCCGGGAGGGACACTGTGGGTTTCACCCCTATGCTTCCTGTGGGTCCTGGGGTGCAATGCCCGCCCGTCTCTGGAGGACCTGGGGCACCAGAAGAAGGCTGGAGCCCTGTGAAAAACAATCCGTGGACCCTAGTGTGCAATGCAAGGTTGCAAACAGAAGGTAATGCTGGTTCTTTGGCAAGTTCTGGACTTCTCAGCCTCGATGATGTTCATTCATTAAACTGTTGCGTGTTTGTTTGGGTCAACATGGTGCAGTTACTCATATCATCTGTTGTTTGAGTTTTGACTATGTCTAAGCCAGCACCGGATAACTAAACAACCATGAGGTTTTTATGGCTTTCTGTAATGAGAATAATCCAGGCACATCTGGCTTGATGAGCTTGTTTGATCCAAGCAGAAAAAAAGTCTCATCTTTCAGACGTATTCATAATTTTTTCTTTTCTTTTCTTTTTTAGATCAGCATTTATAGGAGTATTTAATTCAGTTTTACTTTTTTACGTTACAAGAGTGGGGAGAGCGGAAGGGTTGCTCTGAAATAATTCTGTACTTGGTGAAAGACCTAGTCTTTTATTTTCCTGCAACAGTAGTTCTCGCTCACATATCTAATCAAATTTAAATAACTGAAAAACAAGATCAATATTTCATCTGTAAAAATAATGTCATGAAATTAGCCTATTAAAAATACTATGCTATATTGGTGGTACAGCTGTAAGGGATTTACAAACATTAATTATATTACTATTGTAAAAATATCAGCATTGAAGTTAGTGCCAATGTATTTTGGTCTTGGATTCTACATATTCATCTGTCTGGTATTTTCAGAAAAAGCAATCTACTTAAAAGTCTCTTTCTCTATAGAAAAGTTTTCCTGCCTTTATACATGCCTGATCTAGAATTCTTAATTTGGAAATCAAACGTTCATCATACAAAAATACCATGTTGTACTTGACATTATTTTTGGCTTTCTTCTTAAATCCAGAGATTCCAAGAAAACTAACAAACAATTCCCATTTTTTTCCCTTTATTGGGAGCTAGCAAGTACTGAAGAAGTCTGATGATGACTTGTGAAAAAAAAAAAAAGTGGGAAATAGTGCAATTTCTGATATTATTAATACACACTTAGTCTGGAAGCTCCTGTTCTGATGAATGTCAACAAATGTCGGATTTAAGTTACTCCATTGTTCTGCACTATTTAGGTACGCTGTGCGTTAAGAGACTCAAGATATTTAAAAAACACTGGAGAGAATTGGTGGGTAATTGGAGGAAACTTTCTGACATATCAGAGCAATCATTTATTGTTAATGGTTGAGATAACTATGTGAAGTTGGTCAAATTATTGATGTTTTTGTGATCAAATTTCTCTCTTCCCAAAGCTGGAGTCCTTAAGCGTTCATAGAATTATGGTATAATTTCTCTCTCTTCAAAAGTTTGGGCAGGGAAAATGGGGTTATTGTGGCTGCCTCAAACAACTGTATTTTGCATCATTTTGAAGGTGCTAAACTGGAGTCTCATGGAATTTTTTCCTTCTATAATTGGGAAGAAAATTCTTATAAGGTTTTTTAATGTGAGACCAAGTTTTCTTACTCCAAGGCAGAGATTTAACTTGGTGTTAGCCACTGAGCATCAGTAGCTTACCTCTCATCAGGTGAGAAAGAGGAGGACTGAGGCTTCTGCAAACTCCCTTTACTGTTGCCAGAAACTAATTTTGCAGAAGCAAGCCAAAACTGTATTTTAGTTACTGCAGAAGTAATATCTGGGAACACATATTTTTGGCTGCAGGACAGCACTGTGAAAACCTGCACAGCTCCAGGGCTGGAAGTGATGGTCAAGCAAGACTCTTCTAGGACTAACGAACTGCCGAATGAAGCATCTCCCACAGTTGCTGAGAAAAGGAAGGGAATGTCTTTGAAAAGGACTGGCCTAATGCAGAGTTCTCTGTGGCTTGGGAATGAAATGCTTCTCAGATGACTGCATTGGATCTTCCAGATGTGTGAGCAATTTTTAGTGCTGATGAGATTCTGCTAACAGGCTGAGAGAACTGTACGAGTATGGGCAGTTTCACTCCAAATGGGCTCCACTTTTATTCTTTTAAAGAGAGTGGCTTGCAGGAAATACCTGCAGAAAGGTGTCCTGTAAGATGTCTCTAAGGGGTTTTTGACCTATCCTTCCAATGTGAAAGGACACTACGAAGCACTACCAAGAAGGTTAAGTAAGTGCCCTTGGGTGCTACAAGCTAGTGTTTTTTCACACAGGGCAACCACAGCTTTTGTTTTTCACTAAAACTGACTTCTGCTGCCTTTTACTGATGGAGACAGGGCAAATTTTATACAATGATAGAGAATCAGGATCCTTTAGGGAGAGCTTCTGCCATGGGAAGGAGGCTTTGGGGATTGCTGCTGGGGAAGCCCTGGTGCAGGGGACCCCACCAAGGCTGCTGAATGCCCGTGGCGGGAGGTGACAGCCACCGCTCTGGTGGGGGAACGCACATTAAACACACCCGCTGGGGCTTGCCTTGTGTCTCTCTCGGCACATATCGGTAGAGGTGGTAATTTGGTCCTAGAAATACAGACTCTTGGTCATATTTATGGGCTTCACCTACAAGGGGGTTTTCAGTTCAATGAGCATCCCAGAAAATACCTCAGGTCAAATACATCCTCCTGCCGGCAAGAGTGGGTGTCCACACTTCCTGCCTGGATGGAAAAATACTCCATCAACGATGGGATAAAGATTAACTAAAAATGAAAGTCACTGGGTTTTCCTTCTCTGTTTTTTCTTTCACCAATTGCTCTTCAGCTCCAGACCCCCTCTTTGAGATGGAAATTTACTGTGCTTCTCTCTTGGCAGTTTGGGTTATTTGGTAATTGGATTCTTCTCATTTGGTGAGCCGTTCCAACGGTTCCCACGTTGCACTCATTCTTGCTCTTGTATTTTCCATTCCCTTATTACTTTCCTAATAACAGCTTCTCAGGCTTCTCTCTTCCTTTCATATTTTCTTGTGTGTTTGGCTAGGTTTCTCCTCATTCCTGGTACGGCATACGATGTGCCATCACCAGAACAAGATGTCACAGCTCTTCAGCTGCTGGGTTGCTGTGGGGTTGCTCCTCCAGAAGGCTTTGCCTCAGTTGCCTGTGTCAGCTCTCTGAGAGCTTTTACTCTGCTTTATGGTGGGTCTCTGCTATAGCAGTGACTTTCTAAAATGGATGATACCTGGTCTTGTAAACAATTGCAAGTATCTTGGCCTCAGTGAGACACCTCTCTCAGTTGGAACCACTGGAGCCTTGTGGTCTGGAGCCTCTACTCTGTCTTGTGGTTCACTGAGGCTCTCTTCTGTTTCTTGCTCCAGGCTGGATATATTCCCTCGTTTGTTTTAACTAAGCATCTTAAGGAATTTCACTAGTCTATATGGTCATTTGTGGCTTGGCATTTTTGTTAGTCCTGACTCCGTCATGCCCTTTTTTTGCTCTGTGTGCCAGGACTTCTTAAGTTTGGTCCCCTGTACCCACCGCATCTCTCCTTTCCTCTCTCAGCCCTTTCCCCTTACAGGTTTTTGTGTGTTGGTCTTGCAGGGCAGAAAATCCCTCTCCACTCTGAATTCTTCAGAATGTAAATTTATGTTGTCTCTTTAGTTTGCCAGTAGAAAATAAGAAAGGATAGGATTAACCTAAAGTGTCATCAACTGTGCTCTTTAAAGGCATTTCCAGGTTTTTGGCATATTCAGAACTGAATTCTTGTCACTAATTCTTTGTATCAGGACGTAACAGGCATAACTAGAGAGAAGGCAAATGCTGGTCATTACAATTTTTTTCACTTTCTACAAAGAATACACACACGTAATAGTTTCAGACCTGGAGTTCCGCTTTCTTCAATTTTAGCCGGTTGTCAAAGACACATTGTAATGCTTTCCATTTCTTGTATTTCTTAATCATATTTGATAGCTTGGTAACTTTATTTAACTGGAGCAATGTGTTAAACTTTTTTTGGCTGCCACAGAGAAAATTCGAAATAATTTTACTGAACTAGGTTCCAGCAGTTTTGGTACGTAGCCTAACACCATATATTGTGGTGTGCGGGGAAAATCAGTTCTCCAAAGGGAACTCAATAGCAGAGCAGATCTTCTGCCAAAAATTCCTAATTCTGGGACCATACCAGGAAACTTGTGTGGGTCCCATTCTGCTCCTACTCAAGTTAGAGGTAAAGCTCCTACTGACTGCAGTGGGATAAGTCTCCGGCTTCAACACTCAGTCCTCACATTTCACACATTTTCCTTCAAATTCTTATTATTTTTTTTTCTTTATGATTAGGCTCTGACAATAGACTAACCATTGCTCTCTCCTGTACATTTTCTGGAACGAGAATCACAGATAGGAACCATTTTCCTTGCCTCTCACGCTGTTTAAGAGCAGCTCCTGTTCTGTGCCCCAAAGCATGGCTGGAACTCAGCAGCTGTAATCTAGAGTGACAGATGAGCAAGTCAGATCATGAAAGGAGGAAAAAAACTGCTGGAAGAGGAGAAAACAAACAGAAGAAGAGCTTTTAATCATATCAGAAAGGCAAAAAATGGTATCTTGAAAGAATTAATTTTGTATTTCAGTAATCCCTGGGTTTACTTCGAGAGGTAAGAGAAATGAGGGATAGGTTGTGGTCAAGCAGGAGAAAGCAGACATGGAAAAATGGCATCTTGAGATATTTACCATAGGAAATGCATCTCCAGCATCATTGTGTTGCACTGAGTGCTAACACTTATGGACCTTCAATGTGTGTAAGTATATAGACTGCTGTATATAGTTCTGGAAATAAACACACGTAATCTGATAGCTTTAAACATAGTAGGCTTTGCTTATTAGGCTGTAAGAACACTTCGAAGAAGCAAGTGTAAGAATAAAACTGACACCGATTTTTGCTATGAAGCTTAGAAAAGATTTGGAGCTGATCTAAAACACAAGTTGGGCAACAAGTTGGGGACTGCTGGGCTATTTCCAACAGTGTCACACACTCAATGTCTGACATTGGGGAAGTAATTTCATTTCCTTGTGCTTTTTCATTTGCTTTCTTCATCTGCATTAGATGGTGCTAATTTCTTCTAGTTGGAGCTTCAGAGCATAACTCTGAGGGGTGTTAATACTGAAGGAAGACAACTAAGCTGGAGAGTAACATTAGTCACTTGTCCAAAAACAAAATGCAAGAGCTGCCAGGCAGAGACACGGGGAAGGGAACAAGGAGCATCCCCTGCACATTCCCAACCCGTTTGTGGTTATGTGATTCAGAGATGTGTGAGCTGTGTGCGGCAGGAAAATGGAAGGGCGCAGGCAACCCTTCCCCTGGCCCTTGCCTCCTCACGGCCTGCCCAGCCCCCTGAGAACAGCCAAGGACCCTGCCCAGACAGCACAGAGGCTGCGTTCAAACCACAGCAGGGGCTGTAACAAGGACCTAAGGAGCAAAGTGCCGAACAGGAGTAGTGGCCTACTTTGTGGACTTCATTTTGTAGTTTTGAATATAGAAAACTGAGCAACCAATGCTAATTTTCTAACTTTATACTGTTTTAAGTCACTGCATAATTAGGGTCAGCAAAGCTTTGTGTCCACCCTGCATGTGCAGCTGCAAGCATGTCAAGTTGTGCCTTCCTCAGCGCAAACACTGCTGGCAAGGGAGATCTCAGCACGTAATGTCCCCAGCTCATCTTGCCGTGTGCTGCAGGTTGGCTCCTGTACTTGTCCATGTGAGCCGAAACAAGGGCAGGATTTATCCAGGGTCACTCAGGGCAGAACTCTTTCCATAATAGCCCTAATGCTTATGCTAAAGGTTAAGAAATCAATTATGCATCTACTGCATACAAGACATCTTATTTAAGGGATTGATAGTTTTCGTGGAATGGCATCAAACCATTCCAAACCCAATCTGTAATGTATACATTTTAGTTCATCTTAATGCCAAGAAACAAAACTAAATGAAATATAACACTGCAGTTATTGGAGGCCATTCAAGTGTGGTTTAAACCAGAAATACTGCCAAAGACTTTGTTGCAGCACTGTTCAACACCTCCCTGGGCAGGCACCATGTTCTCTTCAGTGAACAAATACATTTCCACGTTTTGCTGTCTCTTTGTTTAATGCAAGGGCATTAGGAAGGCAAAATGTCAGATTGTACCTTTGGGCTTTCAAAAAGTGACGTAAATAGGAAATCCCATGGTAGCTAGTGAGACTATATAGATTCTGAACAATTCAAGGTATTGAAAATTAATTTGAGTGTGAAATTAAACACTGAAACACTCTGGTGTGTTGCCTGAGAATAACTTTTCCCCCTATAACTCTTCTGCTGTGATCCCCAAGAAAATTCAATGGTCTAGGTTTGCCCTTGGTTCCCTCACAATTCCCACCCCCAGCTATCTGGATCACTCAGAAAAGTCCTTTCCAGCTGAGTGGAGCACCCTGAACAACGACAATATAAAATTCTTGTCTTGTACAACTTTTTTTTGTGCCTTATCACTTCTCTTGTTTTCTTCTGTTTGGGAATATGTTTGGTTTTATTTCGTGTCACCTTTCTCCTTCTTACCTACAACCTGAAGGTCTTGCTGCAGGTCTGATGTGAAATCTTCATTCTTGTAACACCCAGCGAGAGCCAAATACCACAGTCCTAACCGACATCACGTTTCTGCTTAGGTCAATGGAAGTTTTGCCCAAGTAAGGCCGCAGGATTCAACCACAGGTTTGCTGTACAGCATGTACTGCAACGTCTGGTGGTGTTTAACTCTACCTGGTTTGTTTTGAGAGACTGCATAAAGATGTCTTATGGGATAAAGTTACAATAGACTGTTGCTGGGACAAGGTAAAAAAAATGGAAAATAAAGCTAAAAAGACCTTTGTCTCTAGGAGGAAGACAGCGGAGAGCGTCATGTTTCTTTTGGTGTTATAATGCTACCAAATTACATCTGCTCTTCAAACATCTTCTGGGGGGAGGATTGCTGGACCCCACTCCAATTATACCCGGGATGCAAAACCCCCAGCTCACTCCGCTTTTCCTCTTTATGCCGTTTCATCGTATCTCTCCCCCCGCCCCCCCATTGTAATTTAACGTGCAGCCTTCTGCAGAGCCTTCCAGCTGAAGCCCAGCGGGAACCGCAGGCTCTGTCGCCCCTCGGATGCGCTGACAGCCTCACCTGCCCGCGGCTTTCCCGCCCCAACGCGGGCAGCGGCGCTGCCGGGCGCACCTGGGCCGCCCGCTCCGCTCCGCTCCCCGGCCCCGCCGCTGCCGGGGCGGGCGGACGGCGGATGGTGCCCGGTTCGGCTCGGCCCGGCCCTGCACGCCCCGGGGCCGCCGGCGGGTCCGGCGCCCGCGGGGACCCGCGCGGGACAGCACGCGCGGCCGGGCCGGCCCGCCCGGGGGCCGTGTCTGCTGATGTAATCGCCAGGCAGCCGGCGCTGAAATTTAACACCGGGCAGGCGGGCGCGCCGCCGGTGCCGGGGCAGGCGGCTGCAGCGCCGCTCCGCCGCCGCACGCCGCGGGCAGCCGCGGGGCTCCCCCGCCACCCAGCCCCCGGCGCCCCCCGCCCCCTCCCCCCTCCGCCCCCGCCGTGCCCGCCCCCGCGGGCCGTACGCGGGCCGCCCTCGGGCTTGCGCGGAGCTCGGCGGAGACCTCGGGGCCGGCGGGGTTTCATGGACAGGACCTGACCCAGCGGCGGCGCGGCGCTCGGCTCCGGCTTTCCCTCGGATCCCCGCTGCCCGGGCAAATGCATACAAATGCATTTGGGAGCCGAGAGGACAAGGCGAGGACGCATCTCTCCCGCGGAACAAACGTAAGCGGGAGCCGGGGAGGCGTGACGGCGGGCCCCGCTGCCCCGGCCGCCGGCGACGGGGCGCACCGCACCGCCACCCCGCCGCGGGGCCGGGCAGGGGCCGCGGGCTGCGGCTCAGTTCCCCTCCTGGGGGCAGCGGACGGCGGCCCCGGCGGGCTGTCCGTACACCCCTACCCTCCGAGCTCCAGCCGTAGCCCCGCGAGGTGCCAGGTGCCCCCGGGGGAGCGGCGGGGGCTGCGGGGTGCCGGCTCTCCGCACGGAGCCCGCCTGTGCCGCCGGCGGTGCCGCGCTCTCCCTTGTCTCTCCCTCTTGCTTGCCGGGATGCTCCCGGTCCCGTCCAGCGCCCCCGTGTCACGGTGCCGCGGCGGGCAGCCCGGCTGCGGGGAGCGCGGAGCGGGGCAGGCGGCCCCGGGGGCCAGCGCAGCCCTGCACCCGGGCGGCAGCGGGGCCCTGGGGCCCGGGGTGCCGCTGCGCCGCCAGGAGCACGGCTGCGTGATCTCCTTTCTGGTACCCAGCTGTTGAAACACAGCGAGCGGACAAAATCTGCAGAATTCACGTTCAAGAGCCGAGTCTGCTCTTCTGTTAACAGGGACGATCAGCTGAGGTGCCCCGTATTTCCATGCTCTGCAATAGGCAGAGGTACTTCTAATGCTTCGTCAATTGCGATGCAAAGGTAGAGCTCGGCTCTCCTCTGTAGTTTGCCTGAAAGCAGCCTAGGCAAGATGATTGTGAACTTTTGATAGTTGTAATGATATTATAGAGGTTACCGGTATGCGTCTCGTTTTGTAAAGTGTTTATTTTATTCTGGCTGTGGTTTAAGTTTACCGAGAGCTCCGAGTGGGACAGAGAGAAGGATTGTTGTAGCGAGGATTATGCTGCTGGAGCGTGCCTAGTGTGTAATCTGGGTGCGCTTGAACGCTTGTGAGCAGTTATGTGGCTGCCTGAAGGTGGCCTTCCCAGGAGATCTGTGTGTTTAATGGCTGTGGCTGTGGGACCTCAGGAATTGTCTTGACTGTAATTTAAAAAAGGGGTTTATTTGATATCTGTAAAAGGATATTGCTGATAGAGAAACATACATTGAATCATGGTAAAATAGAACAGTAGCAGAGATGCAGTTTACCTGAGTTCAAAATCAGAGATAGCTTCAGCATGTGTAACGATATGCTTCTATCTTGTTTACCTAATTTACTTGACTATAGAGAAAGCAACCTGGTTGCTTGCCTGCGTTAAGAAATCGGAATTCTTTGTGAAGGGGTCAGGTTTCCTTAGCATATATCAAATCAGTCAATTCCTTGCAACCTAGACCACCTTTTTGTGGAAATGCCATTAGGTCAGACCTGCTGTCTGTATAGGGCTGTCTCTGCAGGTTAAATAAATAAAATGCCCACAGCTGCATGACTCCTAAATCTCTTGCCACATTTGTTGACTGAATACTTGATTTTAAAACATAACCAGCCTTGTGTTACCCTTGTTTCTTGAGAGTGCCAAGTTGTAGAATGTTTGAAGAGCCATCTACAAAACATACAGAAAGAAGCCCTGAAAGAAGAGTCTTTCATGGGGGCGGGAATTTGAGCTGTATGCTTTTACCTTAATATAGACAAGAACAGTGTACCCTATCTAGACAAGAAAACTAGCGTAAGAAATCAGGGATGTACTCATAAAATGGTTATAAAATCACATTTTTTCATCATTTTTTCTCCTTTTAGAAATACTGACAGAGTTGACTGTTCTTCTGGATGTGGTAATTTCTCATCTTAAGCCAAATGCTGCCCAGAGAGTGTTCAGGCCACCAGGCAGGGAGCCTCCTTTCTCTGAACCACAGTGCTGTTGAGGGTTCTTTTTAGGCCATGCTGCCTCAAAAGGAAAGAAAATATGTCTTTTCATTCTCTAACTCTCACCTTGTCTTGTGTCTCTCCCTTTCCCTCTTCTTTCAAACTGTGAACTTGCAGCAAAGGATTTGGGAGCTTTCCCCTTGCTGGTTAGGTGCACAGTGGCATCTGTGCCCATAGGGTGTGCAGCTGTCACCCAGGAGAGGCTTTGGAGGCTGTTGTGTCCTTTCAGAAAGCCATGTTGATAGTAGGTCTCTTAAAAATTGGCAAGCAGCCCTGGACCTGCTGGCTAATCTCATGATAGAAGCAAAGGAAGATAGCTTTATTTTCAGATCTTTAAGGTTTTTAACAGCCTGGGGTCTTTGAGTGGCCCAGGGCATCTCTGTCCACAAGGTGCTGTCGCCTTTCCCAAAGCACTCCTCAGGCCTGATGGATGCAAATTGGGCCATTTTCCCCAGTGGTCCTTGGAGGAGATCCAATGAGCCAGTGCACGGGGGCAGGTGCTGGTGGTTAAACCATCCTCACTGATGATGAGCACAGGGTTGAATGCATCTGTGTCAGTGACACTGGCAACAGATTTTCGTGCCTTCTCTAGCAGCCAGGTAGTGGTATTTTTCCTTTAAGCTTGAGGTTTAGGAAAGTAGCTTGGAATGAAGAGGCTACTGCCATGCACTGACCAAACCCAAGCTCTGTACACTGCTGAATAGCCTTCAGAGGATGGAATTCTTCATTGTTGCTTGCCACAACTTGCTTTGAAGCTTATCAGTCTCCTCATCAATCTGTCACCACTAATGGGAAAAAATAAACACAGATAGTCACTGTCCAGTCATAGGAAGAGGCAAACAGCCACAAGATGTCAAAGATTATCAGACAGATAAGCTGTATTTTAAGTGGTGGAATAGCTAGTGCTTTCCTCCAAACAAATATATAGTTGCCCCCAGCTTGTGCTTGCCTGTAAAATAGGAGAGAGGATGAAGAGGTAGGAAGAGGAGAGGAAACTCAAGAGATACCTAGGTTCTAGGACAGGACATAGCCAAGGAGTTTGTTACAGCTTCATATGTGATGTTAAGTGGGGAAAAGCAGCCAGCATTCAAGTCAGCTGCCATCTTCCTTGCCACATGCTTTTGCATTTTTCTGTTGTGTCCCAACAGGGCAAGTCTCCCCAAGAGCTAGGGGCCAGCTAAGGTGTGCTGTCCAGGGTTTCTGCATGCTGCTTGCTTTGTTCCTTGCAGCTACAGCAGATGATGGATCAGGCCATGTATGCATTACACAGCAGGGAGCCTGGTGGCTTAGTGGCAGTGCTGGTGGGAGAATGGAGACTGAGAACTGGCCGCTCTGCAGCTTAGAAGTTTTTGACCAGGAAAGGGTGTGTGTGTGTGTGTCTGTGAATGGATTCTCTCAGAAACACAGAATTTATGTATTTTTTTTTAATCTTTGGCCATGGAGGGCTTCCCTCATGGAAGTACAGCTTCACTTTAGGTTGCACATGGTTTCATTTACAAAAAGTTTTACTTGTAAAAAAAGGTAGAAGGAAGACTAACTTTTCCCACACATTAGAGAACCTCTAGCCCTATGGTTGTCTCTGGTCACTGTTTTTTCTCTTAGCTGATCACTCATCTGTTCTTGACATTAGCTAGAGTGCACTGTGTAAGCCAGACATTTGTCTTTACCTCTTACTAAATGTTTCTGTATATCCAGTTACATCTGTGTAATTTAGAGCCCTGGGAGCATTTTGGAATTTCTTGCCTTCCTACATTTGCTGGGAGGTGATGGAGGCAGATACCTGACACACAGCTTGTCCCTGGCTGACACTGTGGAAGAGGCTGTTGTAATGTTGAGAGGGGTCATGTTTGCATTTTGGGCTCTGAGGTTCTTTGAGCATCCTGACTTTGGAGTTAACTAAAATGTCTTATGCTGGTTTTAATTGTGAATCCATTTTGCACCCATGTTAATAACCCAAGTTAAATAAATAAAGAGTTGTCCCGAGTTTTAGCTGATACAGTGCAATGTGTGCACTTTCCTCCTAACACAGCAATCTCCTGTCACTGAGCTTCTCATTAGATGATGCACTGTGTGACGCAGAAACTACGAACTTGAATTCTAGCCTTCAGAGTTGAAAAAAACAAAGTGAGCATCCCTTATCTGACTTGCTGTTTGGACAGCAGTCAATATTGGGTCTTTTGCAGGAGTGGCAGAACTACTCCAGCAGACATTTCATGGCTGTAGCAGGAGAAAGCCTGAAGAGAGGAATAGCTAGGGACTGGACTGGTTAATTAAACATGCCCTTACAAGCGCACTGGGATCTGAGGAGTAGTTTCCACCCTGCTCCCCTTCTGCGATTAGGACTGGAGCAATGATGCATATTTTTTAATATCCTGTACATTCTGTGCAATTTCTTGTAAAAAAACCCATGGTGTATCTGCAGTTTTGCAGTGGCAATACCAATGGTGAAATATTCCCATTATCATGCCTTACTGTTCTTTAAATTATTAATTTGTTCTGATTGCCAAAACTTAAGCTTTCACAATATGCAAACACATATGTAGGTGCATAACCAATGGACCCGATTTTGTCCAAGATCCAGCCCACTTATTTGCTTTGAAAACTTTGAGCAGATATTTTGAAGAATGGATGCTCTTTAAGATATATCATTGCAAGAAAAACAGGTTTAGTCTAATTTTATAAAGTTTCTCTTCCCTGCCCCCATAATTTGAAATCCTGTTTAAATAAGTGTTTTGCCTGAAAATCAGTGTGTCAATTTATGCATGATGTCCAGGCTGCTGGTCAGGTGAAAAGGAGAGCAGGCAGGTTTGGCAGCCGGAGAGTGGGTGGTGGTGGACGGTGCACTTTTTAAGTTGTTGTTTGAACAAACACACCCGTAAGGAATGGGAATTGGTTGGGTCTATAATGTTCTCTTTCTCCTCCCAGCATTTGCCAGGGATGATTATTTTTTTTTTCCCCTCAAGGCAGGAACCGGGGAAGGCTCAGCCATTGGGCTTTGGTTGGCAAGTGTCTGTCAAGGGCTGGGCTTGGAGAGGGGGCAGTTGAGAGCTACCTGCTGTCTGGGTCAGGCTGGGCTGGGGAAGGGGGCCCACGAGAAGCAGTAGCACCAGCTGTGAAGTACCCCCTTCCCCTAAGGGGAGCATGGCTTGAAAACTGGGGTGAAGCCCCACAGTAAAACTGCCTAAGTGGAGGCAGGTAAGTAATCAACCCATCCTCTGCTAGATCAGTGAATTTTGACTTTGTTCTTTTTGTTCTTTCTTTGTTTCACTGAGCAAATTGATAAAACCAGATTTTTGCTCTGTGATTTTCATACACTTGGATGTTTCTAGAATGTCTGAATTGCAAAACCTTGAATGGAACATTAAGATTTTTTCACTAAGTACTGCGCTCTCTCTGTGTACGTACATATATGTAAATATTTAAATTGTAGTATGATTTCTTGTCACTGTAGCATTACTAATACTTGGTTTATGCATACGTTATCCTATGAGCTGAAGGGAACCTGGCAGTGAACACTGAGGTTAAGGCACTTGTCTATCATGGCTGTTTGAACCATATGTTCCTGTATAAAGTGGTAGAGTTTTCTTCCTGCAGGGTGTTTTTTTTTTTTTTTCTGCTGTGCAAATCTGACTAATTAGCTGTCAAAGCTACATCACATGAAATGACAGGTGTTCAATTGCAACTGTGTTACTTTCAAATACTGTTTATTCCAGATACTCAAGCACTCTCTGGCATGGTCCAGCAAACACTTTTAGTCAATGCAGCGTTTAATATTATGAAAAAACAATGAGGTTACATACATTAAGGAGCAAGAGGGTTGAGCTGAGGCTCAAGTGTGAGTGGAGTAGTTAGTATCAGAACTATGTTTCTGATATTTTAGAAATATTTCTTCTTAGAACCAATTAGATAGAGGTTACTATAATTGTTACATAGATCTGTTTCTGTGTCTGGATGTCTAATGCTAACAGAAAGCGTAGTTCTCATTTAACAGAAGATTCAGTCACTGATAAGAGTGTGATTAGATGCTAATATGAGAATTGAGTAAAAACTAGCAGTCTGTTTTTAACTATGGTAAAAATGTGTTCTTTGCCCAACATCTAACACTTTTCACTTAAAGCAAATTTTGAGCACATAATCTGTGACAACCTTGTATATGTTCATCGCAACTGATGAGCCTATGGTACCTATCAGTATTGCATTCTTCCAAGTAAGCATGAAGTTTCAAGTCAAAATGTGATGGAATGGGATTTTTTTTACTTTGTGAAGAGCATGTATTGTAAAATTTTGTCATATTACAAAACAGGAACAAAAGTGTGACACAACATTTGCAGTTGATAAAGTGTTGTGATTCAGTGACAAGACTGATAGCAAGTCAAAAGTATCCAATGATCTCTACAGGCATTAAATTGTCATTTATTTTATAGTTTCTTTACAGTAATTATTTTTTTTCTTTCCAGGAAGAAATTTACTACATAGTAGCCTTCATATTTGAAGACTGCTGCAAGAAAATATAAACCAGATGCAGTTACTTTATTAATAAAAGCCAGTGTAAAATATATGTACTCTATATGAGGGTGTACATAATCCTTGATCTTTGTGTAAAACGCCTTCTCAGCATCAGTGGAAAGTTGTACAATGTGATGGCTTTGATCCAAGACTTGCTGAAGTCAATGGTATTATGCCATTGACTTTCAATGTTGAATCAAGATTCTAATTCCTTGGAGTTCTGAAACTGTAGATGTTTTCTCATGTGTTCTTGTTTTTCTTTCCTTTTTAGGAAAACTCTCCTTTTTATTGCAGTATGTATAGCTGTGGGTGTTGCGCAAGTACCCAAACAAGGTGAGAAGAACACTTGTGTAATCTGTTACTAGAAGAAAAGCATAAATGACTGTTGTTACTAGTGACCTTAGGTTCAGCTCCTTAATGGTGACTTAAAAGAAAATACCAGCTACAGCATAATGAGAGCAAAAGTTTAAAGCAACCGGTTTGGAAAAGATGACCTTTTGAAAATTACTCAGATTTTCTGTCTATGAAATTACTTACATATTTAAGCAAGCTTTCCATAAAAGAGAAGCCTTGTACAGTGAAAAGGCTTTGATTGTGTCACTGCAAGTGGGTGTCCTTGGGGGTGGCAAGCTATGACTGAGTTACCTTTGCACTTAGGGCTGTGCAAGCAAACCACTGTATATAATAAAGGCTTAGTCTAGGCTGGCACCATTAAAGCAAAAAATGAAATTGTGTGTTCATTTGGGTTTGCATTCAGATGCAGATGTTAGTGAGGAAATAGGGTTGTCTTGTTTTTAGTTTCTTTTTTAATCTGCCAGCTGTTATAACTGCACCAGATGTGCAGCTTGCACTAAAGAGCACTGTGGGAATATTAGTGTCCCGAAGTGGTGGAGAAACATGCCGTTTTAGTAATTTTTTTATCTGCCAGGAGGGTGGCAGCATCAGTTCTCTGCCACGTTCCTTCATTGTACATGTGAAACAAGAAATAGGTCATCCTTGGTTGGTAAGTGTGTTAACTGCAAATACTCAGCTGAATACAAACAGCTGGGTTGCGTGGTTAAGAGAAGACTCATTCCTGATAACATTTTGCTGGAGCCCTGTGGGATATCTCGGCAGCCTCCCACTGTTATTCTCACCAATGATGTTTTCCTTCTCATCATTCTGTGTGACTGGCAAAGCTTGGTTGGGTTTTGGTGTTTTGTTTTTTTTTTCTTCCAGTTGCAGGTTGCTTTTCCCCCCCCCCCTTCTCTTTGTAGTTCTGCCTTCCATTAGTTGCTTGTTGTTTGCCTGGTAAAGGCTGGTTGGTTTTTCACATTCAGCTCAATGGGGGACATATGCTTTTGTGGTGGTGGGACTTCCCCGGATTTTTCTAACAGCTGAGCCAAGTTCTAACTGGAGGAGGAGCAGCACCCATAGATGTGTGTGGCCTGCCCTGCTCCAGGCCTGCGGGGGTGGAAAGGGAAGAGGCTGCTTCAGGGAGGCCGTTTGCACTTTTCCAGTGTAGCAGGAGCAGGTGAGGGATGCCAGAGGCAGGTGTGCAATGATGGTTTGAGTTGTCTTCACCTCTCCAGCCCACCCTCCTCCTTTGCAAGGAAATAAACAATTTCACCCGCTTCTCATGTGTCTCTGCCTGAGAATTGCTTTTCCAATGAAACCTCAGGCGAGGACTGTGAAGGCTGCAGGGCTGGGGGGTGGCAGCATTACGGGGCGGTGGGTACAGTCTGAGGCTTATTTGCCTCTTGGTCAAGAGTATGTCCATACACAGAGCTTAGCAGAAATGGGGTAAAGCCTCCAGTCTTGACATGCATATATTTGATTATTTTTTATTTTGTCACCAGCAGACAAAAGAGTTTTCCTACTCTTTTTTTTTTCTTTTTTAAAAAAAAATTACTCCACAGCATTTCTAGATAGCCATGTGAGAAACCTTACTGAACAGAAACTCCCCTGCACCCCCTGTGCACAGATTTCCATACCTAACTGCATTGTGGTTTAAGTGTTTGCTTGGGATCAAAACAGCACATTGAACCTTGGTGCATCTCCCTGCCAGTGGGTGAATCTGTTCCCTCATGCACTTTATTTGCACAGTGTGTAAACGAAGTTGCAAAAAGCGATTTGGAGAACAGCAGATTGAGGAAACCTCAAAAAAAGAGCAGCTCAAGTAAATCCTTCAATCTCAGTATATAACCTACAGAGCTAGCACTATTCCATTTGCAGTGCTTAGCGTTTGTCAGGAACAGGGTTGTCTGCCCGTTAGGAATATGTTAATACTTTTTTTTTTTTCAAAATACAACTTCCAATAAAGTTTTAATAACAACTTCAGTATTCTGCCAAATATGAAGATGCTAGCTAGAATAATTAAAATTATTTCTTTCCTGAGCTGATGGGACAGCCTGTGCATGCTTTGCCTGAGAAGCTATGCCTTGTTTGTTTTGGTAGGCCGCTATAAATTGTGTTCAGTGAAATACATGTCAAGATACAGCCTCAGCCTTTTAGGCGTAGTACTCTGAGTGTGGCTCAAGGACACACAGACTCGGTGTGTCTGGTTGGCTTTCTTATTCCAGTCACTTGGCCTGGTGTCTTAACAGGCAAGTATCTTAATTTACCCATCTACAGATGCAGCATCCCCTGGGAAATGAGCAACCTAATAAGCAATTACTCTGAGTTCTGGTGGAGCTGACTGATGAATTACACTTGTCTTTCCCTTACCCATACTGGTAAAGGGAAAATGAGCGATGTGTATACTAAGATTGCTGAAATGGGGAGAGCACCCCAAATATCCTGCCTTCAGAGTAGTCATAAGTATGGAGGAATGTGGAAAATGAACAGGAGAGACTGAACAGGAGTGTGGGATGGTCAAATAGCCAAATCTCCTCATCCTCCCTCAGTTCCTTTTTGGGGTTTCTTTGTGCCACAAGAGGGTCAGATTTTTTGCCAAAGCCCACATTAGGTTTTCCCTCTCCTCATGATGCAGTGATGTTGTGAATTTTTCAAGTCCTCCTAGAAGGTGGAAGGAAAGTACTTGATACCAAAAACCCCAAACAACTTTTCCTTCAAGAAGAGGAGCTGTTACAATTTGGGGGACTAATGGGTTGACTGAACAGTAAGTGAAGACAGATGTTGTGCAGACATGGGTAAACAAAGAAAACTGACTACTGATAGGTAAAAAAAAATAGTGGTTGTCATGCTGGGAAGAAGAGTTGAGCGAGTTGCCTGTTCCCAAAACCCTGTGTACTGCCAAGAGCTTCTGAAAGCCTTCAAATAAAATAAAAATACATGTTGGACCTGAAATGAAACAACCGGCCAAAAATGTTTGGAACAGCCTTTTGGCTTGATGGTGGGTTAACAGGCGGCAAGTCAGCAAGGAATAATTAGTTGATAGTTAATCTTTTGCTGTCATTTTTTACACAGCATTTATTTGTGTTTAGCTTTCTCGGGACCTGTCATTGTTCACAGAAATCTGTTTGCAGGATGTGGAGAATGTATCTTAGTTCTCATCATGCTCTCAGATGACTTTCCTTTTTTTAATAACTTCTAAACAGTGTGCTGTTTTCAAATCAGAACTGCCAAAATTTTGGCAATTTTGCTCGTAGTTTGAGATTTAGTAGCAATGCTTTTGAATGTAACTTTTAAATTTACTGTTTTAAGGCAATTTAAGCTTTTTGGTTTATACTTCAATTTATAATGCTTTTGACAGATCATGTGTAGTTATTTTTAGATACGAATATATAATTATAAATATTTTAAAATACCAGTACTTGCCAAATATTTCAGGTTAGGATGTGATATTTAGGCAGTGTTAGCTATGCTTTGTGCAGTCAGCTGGTCCAGTCAGGCCACAGAAGATGCTGGAGCAGTATCTCCAGCCTTGGGGTATTATTAGCTTGTGTAACACCTCTGCATTGCCCAGAGCCCAGGATCTGTGTTTCTTCCTAGCTTTCACAAGGGCAATACAAGCAGAGCTTTCTTCTCCCTAACTACATGCAGACCATGCAGGACCGGGGTCCTGGGAAAGTGTAGTGGTTCATTAGCAGATGTATTGTGCTTCGAAGCTCTACTATAACCTGACCTCTGTTATCAGTTTGATGGATATAAATACAGCCATAGTAAATTAATTGCTCTGAGGCAAAACATCTTGAGAAATTGGCGTACACATGACTTTCTGCAAAGATATGCTTTCTCCATACCTCTGTCTGTGGTGGCTACCTGCCAGGATAATCTTGGCAGGTCCATGAATCTCAAACATGACTAGAAACACTACAAGGTGTGTAATTAATTTTCAAGATGTACAGTGCATTCAGGTTGATGCTTTTGGTTCCAATTTATAAACCACTCTCAAGGAAATCTCAGGCTCTTTTCATAACTTACCACTGAAACTAAGCCAACATCTGTCTATTCTTAAAGTTTGCTATGAATACGTTCAGTAAACAGAGAAAGGGAAGACTGGGAAAGGAAACCTGTTTTCCACTAAGAGTGAACATCCATTTGTTTCAGTTGCTCTTTTCTCTTAATATAGCAGAGAATTCTTAATTTTTCGTGGTTACTCCAAATTTTTTTTAGGCCATTTAATAGCTTTATTTACTTAACGTAAGCACAACGTGCATAGTAAAAGTACCCTCAGCTAAATGCTATGGGAAGTGCCAGTCTCTTCCCAGTCAGGCTTATTAGATCAGTGTAACTGTTAGACACTACTAGTAATTTTTAATAGAGGCAGTTCACTGAAGTTTAAGTCTAGCTAGTTGTTCCAGTTAGGGCGGGGGGAAAGATGATATCTTCTGTGCAATGCTATTTATGAAGACTACGATGTTCTGTTTCCCCTTGCATAGAAAATCAGAAAACTTATGTTAGAGGGATCTTGAACTCATCTGGGCCTACCTCCTGCTGAGATCAAGGTCAATGTTGAAGTTAGTTCAGGTTGCTGGGTCCTGTCCAGTTGGGCTTTGAAAGTTTCCAAGAATGGAGCTTATGCAATGTCGTTGCCCCCCGGTCCAGCACTTAAGTACTTTTGTGGTGAGAATGCTTTTTCTTTGTACAGAGCTGCAATTTCTTGTGTTGCAGCTCGTGCCTGTTACTTCTCAGCTTTTCTCTGTTTTCCCTATAACCCCAATTTAAATAATGGCCAACTGTAATTAGTTTTCCCAAACCTTGCCCATTTCCAGGCCAAACATGTGTCTCCTTCAGCCTTTTCTCATGTCGTGTGTTTTACCCCCCAACTTTCTTGTTGTGTATTTCCATGACTGTGTGTTGTCTCAGTCTCTGCAGTGTTTCTGTAGCACCTTTCACAAACACTCAGACAAATTTTGCCAATTAATGTTATAAGTCCTGTCTTATTTTGTGACACTACAGGAAAACTGCTGGGGACGTGTGGTTTAGCTCCTAGTAAAGCCTTGTAGTGTTTCTGTTTCAGCTGTATCGTAAGGTATCTAACAGTGTCTTTATATTCTTCCTGAAGGAAGAAGGTGTTTATGCCCACCAACCTACATGCCTGAATCTGATTTAGGCAATACCAAATTAATCTGGTCATCTTTGACCTTTAGGAGGAACATGGCTTTAATTTCTTACCCCAGGTCAGATATGATGCCAGTTTTTCAGGAGGCTAGATAATTTTATTTCTACCCATTACTTGAACCTACCCATTTAGCTAGGTGAAAGATGGAGATACTGTAAGGTCCAGGCTAAGGAAAGGGTTAAAGCACAAAGCTCACATATAAGACACTAGAGAATCCACCAGTAAAAACACCACTGCCCATTCCACTCTGTAGCAAGGTCCTACAGAGTCCTGTGAAGTCCTATCCAGACTTCTGTATGCCAAAGCCAAATCTGTAGGACATAAATTGGTAGGACAGCTGGTTTCTCTGTCGTCTTAATGTCCACTGCTGTCTCCGGCTCTGGAGTGCACTTTCACTATCTTGCATGGGTAGCTGCAGCCCTGTGTTCTCTGCAAGGACAGATGAGCCAGAAGATGGGAGCACTGCCCCTTGGGTCTTGACATTTGTCCTCTTTCCTTGCTCCTCACCACTTCTGTGGAGTTCACTTCATCCTTGACCCTTACAAGTAAATTATGTGGAGGGAAAGGAGGCAGTGGCATGCTCTGTTGCATCTCCCCTTGGAAAGATCTTTTGTTTTCTTTTAGTCTGACTAACTTTGGCACAGATACATACAATCAAGGGTGATCGCACTGGGAAAACAATTCCCTCTGAAGCCAGCTCTGCAATGGTACAGGGCCACGCCTGCTGGGAGGAGAGCAACAATTCTTCCCAGGTACCAGTTGAATTGCCTCTGCAGCACGTAGTAGTAGCTCCCCAGCCTCAGCAAAGCTTAACTTTGTATTTTGCTTTGAGCCAGTGACTATCTTTTGGTGCTCTGCTGAGGTGTTACTGTGTTATAAATAGCTTGTCCATTCTTAAAAACAAAGCAACCTTCCTCTCAAATGTTTTCATTTAACTTCTCAGATAAAGAAGAAAAGCACAGTTTTATTGCAGAAGGTTTTTACATGAGAAAAAATGATTAAAATATTATCCACTCAGTAGGCAGTATTAGCCAAATAAATAAGGAACTAACAAAGTGTGTTCATTGACTATTGTGAAAAGGTTGAAGACAGAAAATGGGGATTTTTGTTTCATAAATGAATTAATATACAATGGGCATTACGTAGGCCTTTCTGTGTGTTTTTCTTTTTTTTTTTTTAAGATGGAAAATTTTTCTGGCTTTGTTTGCTTGATTTATGTGAAAGATGGTGTGCCTTACGCTAGGGATTTGTTGACCTTGCTGTGTGCAGCATATATGCTCTGGGAAGTACAGGATTGTTAAGATGATGTGTGTACATTAGTTTATATGGGTCTGAATTTATAAGCTTGTAAATGAAATCAACAGTATGCCTTTATTTCTTTTTACAGCAATAGATGTTCTTCATCAACTAGGCCTTGTGAAAGATGTTCAACAGCCCTCAGAGACAACGGTGCCCTCAACATCATCTCTGTTACCTCAGGGTGTTCGTCTAACCATATCAGGAGTTGTACTAACTAGTGATGCATATATTGAGTCCCCCGTCATTCAAGTCATACCATCAAATCTAGGGCATCAGTTCACCATATTGGTTGGGTTGTACTCTTACAGAGTGAATAATGCTTTCCTTTTCAGTATTAGGAACAAAAGTAGACTGCAGTTTGGTGTCCAGCTGCTACCAAGAAAGGTAGTGGTGTACACTGGAGGGAAGCAGTCTGTATACTTTGATTATAGTGTTCATAATGAACAATGGCATTTGTTTGCCATTGACATTAGAGACAAGACTGTCTCGATACTTGTGGAGTGTGGAAAGAAGTACTATAGCAGGGAAGTAATTTCTGCAGCGGAGACATTTGATTTGGATGGTTTATTTACCCTGGGAAGGATGAACTCTCACTCTGTCGGCTTTGAAGGAGTTATATGTCAGCTAGATATTATTCCCTCTGCGGAAGCCTCTGCAAACTATTGTAAATATGTGAAACAGCAGTGTCGCCAGGCTGAAACCTATCGATCTGTGCTAGGAGCTCCACATGTGTCAGATGAGTTGGATATTTTTTCGAAGATGATGATTGATGAGAAAAACCAGTCAGAAGATATATCGGCTTATAGAAGTAAAGAAGCATCAAACATTCCTGTTACCAGTGTTTCTCAGATTCATTTTCTACCAGAATACTTTGAGTCAAGAAACATCTCTGCATCAGAGTTTGCAGAAGCCAAACCTCCGTTGCTGGAAGCTTGGCCTGAAATGGAACTCCAGGAAAACATCAATCTGCCTTTTCGTCAGCAAGAGACAAGCAAAAAAAGAAACATCACTAATTCCCCCACAGGATCGTATCCAAATACTTTAGATGATACCCCAGAAGATGCAGACAGGCAAAGTGAGCTTTCTCTGATCTCCCCTGTAAAACAGAGTAAAACTAAAAGCAAGGGAATGGACAAAGCAAAACAGCATTTAGGTGAACCAAGCAAAATGCAGCAATTCTTCAACACAACCCTGTACCGTTTGCCTGCTGACCTCTCTCTGGATAATCAGCTCAGTCCGGGGCAGGAAGGGGCATTTCATGATGCTGATGAGACTTATCACAAGGAAAACAGTTATGAAATTGGTATTGATAATTATGCTTATGACTATGAAGATCTTGACAAAATACTTGAAATGGAAAGTGTCAGAGGTCCAAAGGGGGAAACTGGACCTCCTGTAAGTTATCTTTACTACTCTTTTTACTATAATACAGCAACATACATTTAACAGAGGCTTTGAAACAAACCTCGCAAAGCATGCCAAAGCTGTGACTGCAACTTCTGGCTGTACTGTACAAATGTTTGTCTGCTTTAAGTATGTCTCTTTCCCGCATGTAATTTTGGTGTAAATGTTGTATATTTTTGTTTACTGGAAGAATACAGACATTCACATTCTGGTGAGGTGGTAGGCAACCCAGACTTTTTTAAAATTTGAAATGCAGACAGATGTTTGTAACTGTTAATTATGGAGACTGTTCACTTAATAAAATTACAGGATACATTCATACAGTACACATGTAGACACCGATTCATGAAAAGAACAACCAGGCTGTTTGGGAGACTGACATAGTTTTCTCAGTTGAGCAATGCTCAGAATTCATAGCTGTAGAAAGAGTCCAACTGCAGAATCTAGACTGATAAAACAACTCGTAACCCAAGGTTATGGGGTCATGCAAACCTGTATGTAAAATTAATTTTAGAACAGTCTTACAAGATTTTGTGATGTTTTTTCAGTTTACAGGGTAAGTAATCCCTGAAACAATTACAAATACACAGTAGAGCTTTTAATAGAAACCTGTTTGTCCTTTGTTATTGTGTGCACAAGGCTCATAAATGTTTTAATACATTACAATGGAATCAATATGTATAAAGCTACAGACAAAAAGAAAAGCAGTTCCTGCTTAGCCTGGGAAATACGATAGTTAGTGCTTGTTTGAGTTTTTGGTTAAGATGTTTAAATTAGTGTGGAGTAGATAATTCCACTTGCTCTTCTTTATTTTTGTGCATGTGCATTTGTGTGGTTGTTACTGGAAAGCAATTTGATATGTTAAGCAGTTCCTAATATACATTTGAATGTGCCCATAAATTTATTGCGTGTGTTCTTTCAGCACTGAAATTTCTTTTTTCTTAAGGTAGTCAGCAACTGAAAACCTATTTAGAAGTTCAATTTTTACTCTAAACAGGATCCAGAAGATGTAAAGGGATTGTTACAGAATTGAAATATGTGTTAACAATTAATTCACATTAGTCCAGGGGTACTCTTGCTTAATCTTTTTTTCAATGTGAAGTCAGACTTTTTTTTTCTCTTTATGTCCCTTATGATAGTTTTTACGGGGACGTATCCCTAAGTATGTAGCTGTCATCAACATGAGGTTAATTTCCATTTTTGGAGCTTAGGATGTTTAGTAACTGCTAATGGAAGCTTTTCATTTTAGTACATAGCTTGTACGTTGTGATTTCAGTCAGTTACAGCCAAGAAAGTTAAATCAATTCTTTTTTACGTGGCACAGAAATACTTGCTGGTAACGGTGTTTCTTGTTTGCATTACTAAGAAATGGCAAGCAAATACTTGGGTGGTTTGATTTTTCTGGACACAGACACTATACATACAGTGTCAAAGATGACAGCTGATTTTGAGAGTTCAAAGATGTCTATGTTACCATTTTCTATGCCTGTTTTACAGACTGGGGAAGTAGACGTTTGTCTCATCTAAGGCGGCAGTTAGAGCAGACCTTGCATTTGGTGTAGTCTGGCAATGAACATGGTGCATTTGGGCTGAAAAGTTTTTCTCAGTCAGGATTTAAATTACATGCCCAAGGTCTTAGAGATCTGTGGCAGAGCTCGGAGGTTAATCTAGACCTTTGTGGGCACTAGTTTGGCTTGAAGTGGCCAGCAGCACCCACTGAAACAGGCAAAGCTGAAGCATTGTGCTGCTGGAGGTGTTGATGCGAAAGGGAGTAGAGCCTCTGCATGGTCTTGTGCACATAAGATTTTGTAAAGAATTGTGCTGTATGGAGGTTATGTGGCACAGTACCAGCCACTGCTGTTGGCCGCAGACCTGAAGAGGTGATTTTGGTTTGCTTTCTCAGTCTATTACACTCATGTAGAGAAGACCAGAGCTAATCCAGTTTTAATAGGTGTGGCGCTAACACTTTAATACATAAGTACCCACAGTCTTACCAATGGGGAGCCTGAAAAAGCGACACTGAGGAAACTTGAAAATGTCTCTCGCAGCAGAAAATCCTGAAGAGGCATGAAAACCACCACTCCCCACCCCCCCGTTTTTTTCCTTCTTCTTTTGTTATGTTGTGGTTGATTTGAATCTTCTTTGAAGATTTCAACTCAGAAATAATGTTCATTCTGTTGGAGTCGACAGACAAGAACTAGCTTTTGTGGTTCTTGAGCTCCTCAGTTTTGTTGTAGCTTTTAATCATCTACCACCACCGATTCTTGCCTCGTACAATTAGGCCCCTTGTATTCCATGAATCCCACAGCTGTGGAATTCACCCACCACGGCAAAGCAGGGCTCCAGAATTCAGGCTTTCATTTATGGATACCATATGAAAAAAGGCACCTATTTCTTCAAAACTATTAAGACCCTGATTGAAATTCTAGAAGTTGCAATGACCAAAATCCCCTACAAAAACGCAAAGTGAATTTAAAGTGGAACAGTGTGTAGACCACTAGTTTATAGGGAAAGCTGCTCTGTTCATCTGATGAGCCACTCCTTTTTGTGTTGCAGAGGGTGTTGGCAGTGTATAAAGATTAAAAAAATAAACCTGGTGTGTATTTTTAGCTGTTTAACTTTCAAACTGATATTCTTCATTGCATAGCCCTAAAGCAGTTTGCAGTAACATGATTCATAGTCCCACACTAGTAGAAGGAGTGGTTGATGTGAGCTCAAGAGTTGATTTAGGTGACTTGCTGGTAGGTAATTGCACAGGATTTGGCTTCCCCTGAGAAATGAGCTAGGAATTAGTTTCCTCTATTGGAAAAGCTTTCTGGATTGTGAAGATGCTTAGCCAGGAAGAGAAATAGTAGAAGGCCAAAAGGTGGTGTTCCTTAGGCTATCTAGTTGGAAAGGAGAAGCATCTGGAGATATTGCCAGGAGTAACTGGAATTGCAAGCCCTGCATTAGGCAGAATTGAGTCCTGGATGAAGTGCTTTTATTCCAGCCAAGAGGTGTGAGAAAGAGAACCCAGAGAGAGGGAAGTTCAGAGATCCTTAATGTGGTGCTAAATAAACAGCAGTAAGGGTAGCGTCAGCTACCCTTTCACTCTTAGCTACCTTTTCACACTTTAGCTTGGTTTAGCTTATTTCTGGTGAACAAATTTGCTCGCGGAGGCTCATGCATTTTAGCTCTGCAGGTAACCCTCAGGCTGAGAAACCTCAGCATCTGCTGATTCAGATAAACTTAAGATTCTTGCTATTTTTTTTCTAGTAGCAAGAAGATAATGTTAGTCTTAAACATGTCATTTAATTCACCTGAAACTGATGCAGTTTCCCTGTCTTCTGCACAACAATATTGAAAAGCTTTAATTCATAACCTAAAGCCATATATATATATTCCTCTGATGTTGATAACGTTGCTTTGGGTGTTGTAGGAATTCCTGACAGAGAAAGGGAAAGACTTCCACAGCTGTAAAGAAAAGAGGTTAATCATGCACAGGTGACTTCCTGCTCTAGGGCATGTGGAAAGAGAAGCGTGTAGGTTTTGTATCATTTCCAGTGAAATGCAAATGAAGCAAGAAGAAAAAATAGGTGGACATTGATATTTGGTAGGATCCTTGTTGCTCAATAATTAAATCAGTATCTGTATGAAGTAATATGCTTTAAAAAGGTAGACAAAGCATGCTAGGAGTAGGTAGAAGAATTCTGAGTGACAGAATCAGAATTCCAGATGGTCTAAAACTGATGGGATGAAAGTTCAGTACTACAGGAATTAAAAGCGCAAGTAGAGGATGGGGGAGTGATTGGTTAGGCATTCAGATGAGGATGATAGTGGTGTTACAGTGCACTAGAGAATAAATGCATCTTTACCAATGTGATGCTTGATACATTACCAAGAGTGATGAGTGTCAGGCTATATTTCTACTGGTTTGGGTGTGCTGAGGCTGTAGTTTGGAAAAGTGTCCTCAGGTTTGGATGAAGAGCTTTAAAAAGTATGTAGACAGACTGGAAGGATTGCAGCAGGTTGCAGTAACAGTAGAAAATACGATTCCGAGCAAAGGTTAAAACAAAAGTGTGTTTAGTAATGAAAGTAAGGGACAAATGTTATAGTTCTGCGAAGGGTGAGTTAATAAAGATATTTCTGCCAGTTCACAGAGAGTATGGCAAGACAGAGTAGAAATTTTTAGGTGGGCCATAAGGAAAACATAGCTCATCAGAGCTGCGCAATAGAACAAGTGATATTGGCAAAGTTAGAAGTGGAATTTCCTTTCGTGGAGAGATTTTTAGAAGAGATTTGGAGCCTGATGTTTCTGTTTACTTCCCTGCTGTATTTCAGGTATTTTGCTGATGATGTGCAGGAAGGTTCATGGGTGTTGTGTTTTGCTGAAGGACTGCCTTCCTTAGGTATTTGATCAATCAGACATTAAACTCATAAATACATGTTTAATTAATTGAGGTGAGCTGAGATGGAGTGGTTGTGGTGTAGTCAAATTTCTTTTAAAGAGAAACTTCATAGCTGTTTGCAAGAGAAACTTCAGTGAATATAATTTAGGTATTGAATGGCAACTGGATCAGCATGTGCCTGTGCAGTTTTAACTATTTAATGCAGAATTTACTGCCATGCATCTGAAATCTTAGGGCCTTGTTACATGTAAATGAAATGCTTCCTATTACCCCTGGTGTAGGGCAAGTTTAAAACACATGCATCCATAGAAGGGCTTCAGTATCCTAGAAAATGTCTGTGAAAGTTCACCATTAATTACATTCCTCCCAATGAATATTTGAAAGATAGTGAAAATTTCTGGAAGAGTAGCATCTACTTTTATTGTTTCAGGATTAAGCCATGATTACCTGGAACTTGAGCTTCTCCCCTCAACAGCTAAATGAAATTTTTACAATTCCTAAGGACAGTAAATTGTAGTACCTTTCTTAAGGTATATGATCTGTTTTGAGCAAACTGGTCTTACTAAATAAATGAATTTTAAAATTGTGTCAGTAATACTTAGTCACTATTTTTTTGTTGGAGGTTAAAATGTCAAATGCAAAAAAACACATTAACACTTTTAATTGCTTCAGATTTGTTTAATTACTGTTTCCAGCAGTTGGAGGAAAAGCTACCCAAACAAATGACTGATTCCTTGGTTTAAGAGAGATTGGCTCACTCTCTCAGATGTTGACTTCTGTGACTTACATGGATGCCTTAAGAGGCATAAATAGCTTCCTAGCTAGTCTAAAATCGTTCATGCTGACTTGAAGTTGTAGTTGCTTTCACAGGTTGAAGTAGTACATGGGGTGGAAAAACTTATTACAACTAGTTGGAAAAGCATTTCCAGGAAGACATACCTGTGCTCTACTAAGTCTGCTGTCAGCAGAGATGTTGCTTGAGTTGCCGGGAGGAGTCTCAGCTGGAGGTTAAGGAGTAATATACTCTGGTTAAGTAGAGTCCTTGTTAATACATTAATCAAACACCTGGATTGCTTATTACTGTCAGCCAGAGACTTCATCTACAATGATTGGCTTTGTTTTAGAAAGCCTTGAGAAAACATTATTAATCTCTGGCTGCATAGTTCAAAATATATTTTACTGCTTCTTTTAGGGATTGCTGAGGGCTTGGTTGGGATTAAATTTTCTTCTTTTCCTGTGTTTTTTTTTAGATAGAGAGATAATTAGTTATGAATTAGTGTAGTCACAGTGTGTGGGGGGGTTGGGGTATGGGGGTTTTTTGTGGGTTTTTTTTTCAGTTTGTTTGGTGGTTTGGTTGGTTGGTTTTTTATTTCCAAAGGAAGCAGGTAATATTTAAAAAAAAATAAGAAGTCACACAGGGAAAAGATGTTCTCCCTGCTCTTGTGCAATAAATCAGCAGCAAAGATCAGGGATCTTAATAAATACTCATTAAGATTTCTATGAGGAAAATGGCAGGGTTTGGCTATTGATGTATTTTTAAGGAAATGTAGAAAGCATATGAAACAGGGATATAGAGGAATTTTACTACAAATTGCAAAAGAATGTACGTTATTTGCAACTATTTTACTTAATAAAAAATACAATGTTTCCCTTTGTAGTCCCAGGATAATTTTTTAACAAAAGTGCATCTCTTAATTTACAATTTGAGAGGACATAGAAAGCATACTACTTCAGCAGTGGCAGGGTCGGATCTCTCTGTGCTGTTTCAGGTATGTTTATGGACCTGCACAAGAATGCCAGGTTAAGAGCTTTCTGTGTGTCTGCTACATTTTTTTTTGTTTGTTTTGTTGTTGTTATTAAACACAGAGTCTTACTATTTCAGAAAAATACAGCTGAGAGGCTGTAGTATGTAAAGAACATAAGTGTGCAAGGAAGCCTGGATGAAAGAGCAAGTTGAATGCCTTCTGTCACCTACTGGGTTCCTTCATGAGGTCTGACTTTTGATGCCCATCTTCCCGTTGCAGTGGGAGTACTTGGTTCCTGTTAAACCTGGTGTTTGGATGGAAGCTGAACTGACCCTTAAGCATAGCCTATGCCTCCTTAGAATTTAATATAAATTAGTGCAGGTTTTAGTCTAGAACTCTTATTTTTATTTGAGTACAATGAAGTAGATCCTGGGGCTTTGAATGTGAGCAGCAATCACATACAGAAAAGAAAAGGTTTCTATGAACAAGCTATACAGAGGATGGTACACTGTCATTCTTATAGTGTCTAAATAATTTAGTTGCAAAAGCTACATCTGGTTATATACTAGCATTTAAGAAAACCCCATAATTTTCTTTAAAGCGAATGATATTCATTATATACAAGGGCAAACATGCTACCAGTTATTCTTATCAGAAGCTTTCAATAGGAAGCTGAACAATCAGTTATCCACGTTTATTTTCTTCTATTTCGTGTCTGTCTTCTGTGAGGTGGTATCTCATTTTTCTTCATACTCTCTCCTGACTTTTCAGAAGTGTTTGGCATGCCAGCATGCTTATTAAAAGGGCTTAATTAGTCTCTATTCTTTGTTTTGAAATACACTGCACTTGCTTGTTTCTAATCCTTGAACTGATCTCTTCTTCCTTTAGTACAAATACAGCTAAGAAAAGGTTGCTACCTAGATTGTTAGCTCCAATTCCTCTGACATAAGATACTTTCTAAACAGAAATCTGATTTGGAGCCAGATTAAAAACACACGTGCTTGTAGTTTGGGAATTGGTTTTCAAATTGAGGTCTGCACAAGCAGAAAGTCACCAGTTAGAAGAACTGGTCAGATTCAGACTTGTGATACTGTCCTTGTATTGGGTTTTACCCTCAATTGTTATGATTTTCTATCACCAGGGTCCTCCGGGTCCTCCAGGTTTACCTGGTCCGTCAGGAAAGAGAGGTCCTCGGGTAAGTAAAACAGCTATGTTCTTCTGTAGCTCTAGGCAGGTCACCAATAATCAAGTTGGACCTTGCATAATTTTGTTTTTCTCAACTTTATTCATATGCTTGGTGATAATGAAAGTGTATGATTCTTAACATTTGATGGACATGTTAAAGTCAGGCAAAGCAAACAGGTTTTTTTCTGCCATGAGTCTCCAGCATAGCTAATTCTGTGTATGTGTGCGTACACAGAGCATTGTTACATTTGTGCCTAGCTGTTGCTGCTCGCAGTATTAACTTTTAGTTTTTCTGTGCTGCTCCTATCTGCTGCAATCTAAGGTCATGTTCATTTGTTTTTGGAATGAGAGGGAGTGAGCAATGCATGCCACAACCACAGAGGAGCAGGCAGTGGAGACAAAAAAAAACACTGCAAGAAGGGGGGGGGGGGGGGGGGGGGAGAAAACTCTTCCAAAAATCTGTTTTAGTCTCTTGTGTTACAGCAGCTTGATAGAAGGGGTGATAGGTATCTGGATAATTTGCCCAAAAAATGAGCTACAGTAGCAAACATTGATTTATTTTGCGGGACTGGGTGCACCACAGCATGAGCAGGGACAGCAGGCTTGTCCTGTGCCAGGGGACAGAGCACAGGCTTTGCTGCAGTGAGCTGAAACCTGTGCCCCAGGTGCCAAGAGGGTGGGAGAAGCCTGTGGCACTGCAAGGACTGGTTGATGGGGCAGACGAGGGTAAATCTGTGTTTGTACGGTTCTGTACAAAAAAAAACAAAATGCTTGAGGAGTCCCTGAGGTCGTGGTTGATTTGGGCGGTTTTAGGGGAAGGGCAGCTGGAGGGAACAGGTAAGGGTTTGCTGTGTAGATGAGTTCAGGCCATGGTACTTGGGGCGGTAAGTGGTTATGGCTGGAGTGCACTCATTTAGGCAAACTGCAAGTGGGAGATAAGGGAGTAGTTTATATGAGGGCTGAACAGATGTGTGGGAGGAGTTTTGACTCAGCCTTTTGAGGAACGTTTAAACGAGCTGCTTCAATAGTATGTTGAACATCCTGTGCTTTCAAGGCTTGGTCTGACTGGGTAGGAAAGTGCACTGGTCAAAGGGGCTGAACACCAAACTGATGCTTTAGAGCAGTTGGATGCAAGGCACTGGATGAGACACATTTAAAAGTACAAAATGAAAAGCATTCCTTCAAATCCATATCTTCCTGACTTCTTGGATACTTTTTTCAAATTATCCTTCTATGTAAGAGCTGACAATTTTTACAGCTGAGCTTTCCGTGTTGCTTAGTGCCTCTTGAGGATATGTGTGGCATCAAGTAGATCCTCACAATTGGCAAGTTGGCTTTAGCTGAGAGGAGGCTGACCATGTGTTTAAAGCCGTGCCTGCTAGTGATAACTTTCTTTTCAGTTGTTGTTTGCTTGGGGTTGTTTGTTTGGTGGTGGGGTGGGGGGGTTTGTTGGTTTTTTTGTTTGGTTGGGGGTTTTTTTTGGCAGGTATAGAGTACTTAAGAGCACAGTGCTCTACCATGTGAGTTTTCTAGATTAATTATCAAGTAGGACATGCTTTCCAATGTGAAGAGACAGCTTACATTGGGATGCCTGGAAAAGTATGGAAATTGCAGAGATGAATACTTGCCAGTGGTTCTGAGTTTAAAATATGTATTTATATGGACCAGGAAGGTCTATAAAACTATTTGATTAAATAAATGTTTTTTTTAATATCAGTGCTCTTTAGTTTGTACAACGCTGATAAATTTGAGCTAGTGAAGGTGTATGAAGTTTTTTAAGCCAAAAACCTTGTTTATGCAAAATTCGTGTCCCTATCTGCTAGTCTGCTCTGTGACTTCTGTATTCCTTCACACAAACTGCCATTCGTGATCTTGAAATGTGACTCGAAGTGTCAAAGGGAAGCAGCAGAATGCAGAGCCACATTTGCCTGGGCTGCCTTCATGGTCTATTGGGTGTGTGTCTAAACCTGATCCTGACAGATTCATGTAGGCTGGACATTTTGGGTATGGTATCAATGCCTGATAAATGGTTAGAGATTTCCATTAAAAACTGATTCTGATCTCTGTAATTCTATGGTAGAGAAGTCCACATCTGACAGTTAGGTTTTCTAAGTGTCTTGGCTTGTTCTGAGTTTCTCAATAATTAAACTTTCAGCCATTTCAGTCAGTGATGAGATGAAATTCCCCTGATGCCTCTCATTTCACAAGGATACTTATGCACCTCTGCGTTGCAATACTATGCCCCAAGATGATAATGTTGCAGGCAGCAAAAGCTAAGAGCCACTTCAGCACTGCAGCTATGTTGGCACTTTCTATTTGTTTCCTTTCTCCTAAACCCCTAAGAGCGCCTCCAGATTTGCCAGTGTGCAAATTAATCTCTCAAACAGCACATGGGATTAGCATTTCTGTGGAGTTATGTCAACATTGTCATTAGTGAGAGGGAGCACTTGATTGATACGGCTTTCAGTGTTACTGCAAGGTAAAACTGGTAAATTCAGTCTCATGCAAGGGAAAGACAAACACGGAGTTTATCTGTTGTTAGACCACTGAATATATGAGAAAGTTGAAAAGGATTCTTATTATTTTTGGCATTTGGATTAATTGTTTGGGTGGAATTTTTGCTTTAGTGAATTCAACAAAAGCTTTGTTGCCCATTTACCGGGGATAGGTTTTCACCAGTTCAGTCCTTCAGTGTTTGGAAGATGAACAGCTGCTGACAGCCATTGCAACAAGTATTTTCCCTAATTTGCAGTTTGTCAAGGAGTGAGGATGGCAGAATGTACTTCAGGAACAGACACTTATCCTGGAAGGTGTAGATAGCCCTGATAGCCTATTCTGTTCCTGGAATGGCTTAAGTCCAACCCTTACAGAAACAAGCCCATTTTCCACACTAGCTGTGGGAGAATCAGGTTGGTGAAGGGTTTTTGTCTGTGATTTGTTTAGAGAAGGTGGAATATGTTGCTTTGATTTATCTTTCAAGTCAGTGAGAACTGATCCACTTCCTTCTCTTTGCAGTGTATAGCTGGGTACCTCAGAATGTGATTTTTCTGGTTTTATCCCATGTCTCCAAGTTTTGTAGCTGGAGAGCAACATTGCAGTGACTGTGTACCAAATACCTGTCAAGAATTACTTGGGAAGACAATAGAAACTGAGATTTTTAAAAGAAAGAGAAGTATTCAACTTCACTTTTAATTTTTTAGGAAGATGCGCATGATTTATTGCTTGAAAATCCTTTGAAAATCCTGACCCATGCTTCTAAAAGCAATGATGAGGCAGTAAAATGATTCTTTGCAAACTGTTCACACTTGTTCAGTAGACTACTGAATAATTCCACTCTTTTTTTTTTTGGTTTTTTTTTTTTTAATAGGGTATTCCAGGACCACATGGTAATCCAGGTTTGCCAGGATTGCCAGGTTCAAAGGTGAGTTACTTTATCCATGTTGCTATGTAAACACATGAACTTCTTAATGACTTTTTGGAAGCCTCGGAACTGTTTCCTATAATAGAAGCAATTGGCCTTCTTTGGTTTACAAATGGAGATTGTTACTATAAACATATTTTAATTAAATGTAATCATTCAAATTGAACTTCAAATCAAAATAAAACAGCAGTTTATTCAGGGGAGAAAAACAAACCCTGTGTGTGCAGAATGATGACTTGGAAACTGTTATCCACACAATTAGTCTGTACTTCCCAAAAGAGTTCTTGTAAATCAGCTCAGCCTCTTTGATAAACTGGAATTTTAAGTGACGATAAGCATATAATTGCTGTAACGTTTTACCTTGCTTTTGAAAAGAAAAAAATCAAGGAAAAAAATGAAGAAAAATAGACTATCATTCTCTATAAATTCCACTTTCAGGTCCCAACCTTTGCTATATAAATATTCTAATATTTCAGACATTATCACTTGATTAATATGCTAGAATAATTTTCTGAAGATTTGTGGGTGTGATATTTAAAACCAAAGACAAAATACTAGACTGGAAGTTCAAATAAAACCCTTCAAACTTACGTAACATAGGCCCTTTAAATAGCTTTGACAGATTTGTGCAGTTGCAGAATGCCTTCAGCTCATATTTGGTTTGAACAATTTGATAGATATGTTAGGAAAAAACAGCAGCAACCATGATCTGTTTTAGTGTGATTCCTAATTGCAGGAATCTGGCCTGTCATGACAGGTGTTAAAACTGCTTGAGGACATAAAAAGAATTTTAATAAAGCTTTCAGTGTCAAGCACTGTAAAACCAAGTGACTCCATTTTTTATGTCTGTGTGCTCTTGTTATTATCTAGTTTTATAGGAACAATTAAACTCAGAGGTTCGTAATTAATTTTACCATATTTATGCTGGCTTTATAATGGAATACATTGCTAGGAAAATAATTCTAACCACTTACTCCTACGATTTGGTTTATAATGTATTTTCCCCCTCCACTGGATCATAATTCTTATCAGTTCTGTAGTTGTCTTTGTGAATTTAAGAATAGAAGGAATTGTATGTGTGTGCATGTACCTATATATATATATAAATATATATATATATTACTAGGTGCTTAGTGATCTCTTTCATTTGTTAGATTATAAATTATACTTTCAATACAAGTACCTTCTGAAACACTTTCATTTAAAGAAAAATTAGCCAGGTTCTCACCACGTTTTGACTATGAAGATCCAGTTGACCCACACTGACTACGTAAGCTGAAATTAAACACACTTTTGTCTGATCTTAAAACATCGTAAATGAGTTGCAACAGTTTTCTGGCAGTAAATTAATGCATAATTTTATTCTGCCTTTGAGATGCATGGTTTTTTCCCTCCTGTGCTGAAGCATCCTTTATGCACTTGCTTTTGAAGCAAGGGACATTAGCTAATACCCTTACAGTGTAGTATCCAGCCCTGAGCATGTGCTAGCAGTTCCAACTGATAGCCGATGTCCTTGGCATTTAATTCCTGATAAACAGTTTATTGGTGTTTTTAAAGTCATTTAAAAGTATTCATAATGTTTTGCTGTGTTCCTGGCTCCCTGAAAAATTGATTTAAGAAAATCTAGTTTGTGGATTCTGGCACTGTTCTAACTACACCATAATATTACATAGATTAAGTAATTAAATACTTTATTTTATCTTCACATCTTGAACTGTGGTGACGTGTTGTTAATCCACAACTGAAGGCCATGCATAACAATGGCTGTTTGTTTTTTTAGATTAAAAATAATGAGGAATTAATTGGGTTTATGAGGGAAAGGAAAGGTGATGGGTATGTTATCAGAGGACCTGTTTTGACTCCTGGAGAGCTGATCACAATTTTGTTACAGCTCTTAGTTTGATATGCCTGCATTGGAAAATGGAAGCAGAGGACAGGTTGGAGTTGTACAAAGGTATCTAAGTATTTACCTTCCAAAATGTGAATCAGCTGGAAAATACTCAGATAACTCCTGCCATGCTGAAGAACCATGGTGTCTGTGACCTGACATATCAGTTTAACACAAGAGATTCCTTTTGCCGTAATTCCAGCCTTTTTACTTAGTATTCAACAGCCTTAGTTTCTCAAGTGGCCTCACACGTTCGAATCTTAGCTGCAGAGGGAAGGACGAGCCCTGATCTGCAGGACCGTGTGCAAGCCCCGTGGCACTGCAGGTGGAAGCGCTGTGTGTTGCAGATCTAAAATGGCCAGCCGCCAGGAAACCCCCACACCGCTTCTCTTGTACGTCCCTCCGAGCGTCCCGTGTTGTCCCTGAGAGCAGGGTTGTGCTGGCAATGACTAAACACCATTTTTTCCCCACTTTAGCTGTCTTTGAATGAAGGGCACGTATCATCAATCTGGCACTGCTGTGGGATAAACTTAATAGTAACATGTATTTCCTTGGCTACAGAACACACTTTTGACTGAGGAGAGTAGATCTTGATGCTTGTGAGGAACACCTGGTGTTACTCTACAGCTTTTAAATCAAAAGCACTGTTGAAGCCTGTGCCATTTATATGAACAGATTAATGAAATGTTACAGTCCCTTTTGGATGCAGCTTTTAATATGAATTAGTCAAAGGGCTTCCCCATTTCCTCCTGAATCACTGTGTTTGCAGTTATGAGTGCATTAATGTGGTTTCAGCCTACGGCCTCGGGAACCGTCAGGGTGACTCTACTCGGTCAGCATGAAGCAGTTCACCCAGGGCTGTCTCAGGAGATGCCATTTGCTGGCGGCTCCTTTTTTAAGGGCAGTGAATTTGACTCTGAGGCGTGGGTTTGTGGTGGCCCATAGGTGTGTGGGGCCAGCTGCTGGCCTGGCTGGTCCTGGCCAGCCCCAGCTCCCAGCCCCTGGCAGGCCTCAGGTCTCCGCGGCATGTCGGCCTGCAGTGCCTGGCACTTTGTATGGCGGGGGTTTGAAATAGGAGAGATCGGTGTGGCAGCGTCCTTCCCCTCTCTGTGGCCTAGTCTTGGATGCAGACAGTAACTCCTGGCCAAGAATGATGAGCTGTCTCATCTGCTGGGAAGTAACTCGTAATTGAAGAGAGGCCTTTGCCATGTTTACAGCTCTGTCCTTCCCAGCCACGATGTCTGTGCTGTGTTGGGCAGGTGCTGAGCGTGAGGAGGCCCTGACAAAGTTGTAATCAATGCAGTAATACAGCCTGATGATCTTGCGCAGTGCTTGGGGAATAGGTGGTGTCCTGAACCGGTGGGGACATGGGGAGAGCATTTCAGTGGTGGTGTCTGCTGTCATCCTGCTTAGATTTACCAGTAAAATCTGCTTCTTAAAAGTTTCTGTGACATGATGAAATTTGGAAAACATAAATCTCATTTCAATGTGAACTCACACTATTATGTTTTGTTCTAGGTTTTTACTGAAAGAGTTATGAGAAAAAAAAACCCTGTAATAACAAGTGCATTTATATGAACGTTCCCCCTCCTTTTGTCATAAGTTTGAAAATATTTTTTTACACATCTTATTAAAAACTCTGTTCCCTAATGATATTAATGAGTTAAATTTCTCTGTGACAGGGCCCTAAAGGAGACCCAGGATTCTCTCCAGGACAGGCAAAGCGTGGGGAAAAGGTGATAGTTTCTTGATATTAGAAAAAATGTTTTGTCTGTTGCATTCTTTTTTGAAGTCTTTTTAATATTCAGGCAAGTTATAACAGCACAATGCTTAGTATTTACTGTGACACTGGTGTATTTTGACACTTAATTATGTGAGGCTGACCGATGCAGACACAGGTGATGTAATGACCAAAGAAAACAGAAAAAAAATATTTCAAAGCCTTAAATTAAATTATATATTTGATTTAGTTTATAACAAATAAAAATTTTAAAACATAAGTACTTGGAGAACAATTAAATTTAATTCGGTTCACACTGATAGACCAAAGTAGAGGTTTCAGAGTTTTTTTAGTACCTTGTATTAGTGCAGAAAGTTGTGTAAGACAAAATTTGGTGTTGAGAAGTGCACACATTATTGCATGTCACATTGTATTTAACACTTCTTTTAACAGTCTCTTGACGGTAAGAATTCTCCTTTTTGTTTCAGAGGCTTTTCCTGCTAGTTCCTCCTAAGCTGCTTTAGCCGAACTAGCGGCTGCTCTCCTGCCCAAAATATTTGTGTATAAATATTTAAAATGGTTCTTTATAGAAATTGTGGGCTTAGAAGCTTGTGATTATTTACTTTTTAGATTGCAAATCTAATGACTATGTATAAAACTTTAAAATCAATGTGATAATGCTAAAAATGTAATTGTATGTTTGCATTCTAATGTGTTAACCTATGTTCTCTCTTTTAGGCTATCTTGTATTTATATTAAGTTTTATGAAGAGAATTTGCTAGTAGTTAAATTGGGGAATATTTGTGCTAAGTAGAAAACACTGTAGGAGTCCAGGACCACTCTCTGTGATAAAGCAAGCATTAGCAGATAACTATTGTTTTCTAGCTGCTGCTGTGTGCATAAAATAACATATTTTTTAATGCATGCGTTCTGTCAAACCTTAAAATTCACAAATATGTATTTCCAATGTTAAAGAGCTGCTGAGAAAAATTCAGAAATGTGTCTGTTGATGCACTGATAAGAAACTGGAGTGTGGCTTTTATAGAAATAGCAATATTATGTTAATCTAACCAACTTTTGCTTTTGACAGTCTATCATACTGTTGTGAGCTATATGTGTCTGCCTGAAACTCAAGGTATATTCTTTGGCATGAGACCATGATGCCACAGAACAGTTTAAAGCTCACCCAGGTATATGTGTGACCTACACCTAAATACATGCAGAATGTATCTATAATACAAACATACGGAATTGATATGTATTTTTATAGTTCTTGCTATTTTGGGTTCTTAATTTTTTCACCTAAGTCAAATTTGCTCACCCTAGGTAATGAATTTACTTTGATGCTAACTTGCTTCTAGGATCTTTTCCTTGACTTATTGAATTTGAATTTGGGCACCAATCCTGCAAGAGTGCATCTCTTTGCTGTCAGTCCTGAGCAAGGGAAAAAGGACTGGAATAACCTTCCTTCCTCCCCCATCTACAACAACCATAAAAAAAATGCATATTTGCCCATTTTTGTAGCGTTTGAGATGCTCTATTTCTCGTTCTTATATACCATCATGTAGTTACCAAGTTTAAAGAACTGGAATGAAAATAGCCATATGCCACCATAACCCATTTGTATGTATGCATGTTTCATGTTGTCTTTTAGACATATTAGATTTACACCATGTTTTATGTAGCAGATACTGAAATGGTGTCCTGATTCCTGGTTGAGGATTGTTGGCATAAAAGTAACACAAACAATAAACAATAATAGTTAAATACATGTATATAGAAATATTAAAGAAAAATGAGGTGAAACCACTGACTTCTGAGGGAAGGGATACCTCAAGAACTGTATAGCTTCTTCACTCCCATTTATGCTGGCCAGAAGTATATGTTGTGAGGTTGTGAGCTAAGTCTGTTCCAGCTGTGATTTGGCTGTGTGGTTATCATGCAGGAGCATGCACTTTGCACTAGGAGGTTGCAGTTGAGGAACTGTTGCCTTTTCAGTTTTCGTCCTCTAAAAAAATAAAAATGAATCTATGCCTGATAAAACATTAGCTACTTCTTTGTACCAAAAGTCCAAGCATGCAGAGAAAATATGGAGTCCTACAAAGTTTATAGGCCTGTGTCATGTTCCAGTGAAACATAGTGATCCTGGATGATTTTGTTGTACAGGGTGATCCAGGCCCCATAGGCTTTCCAGGACCACCTGGGATCAAAGGCCAGAAGGTAAGATTCTGCTTCCGTTTTCATGTAACCCTCTCTGGCTCGAATCAATAGCCATCAGGTGGATGTCTGGTGGTCAAGAGGCAATAGAAGGGCTTTGGTCTGCTCTTGATACTGGGACTGTCTACCGCGTCAGGCTATAGGCCAACAGTTCAGCATCTTCCCTTGCAACTAAGTTAAGTGAGATCATCACAACAGAATGTAAATTACAGCTGCTTGGGTTGGTGTTCTTAACAGGCATCATGTGCCTCTGCTCAAACAGAATAAGTACTAGAGAAAATAGGCTAGCCTGCGAGATATATTCAGTTTCCAGTAATAGCTTTTTCATTTCTTTTTTTCTATATTGTGTATTTTGTAGTATAGAGAAAGCTCCATGGGATATCCTCAGTATTCCTGCACTGAATTATTTGCTTTCTTTCTGAATATGTTCCAGAATCGCTAAATTAGAACACAAATAGAGTAAGTTCTACTTTTGCCTGCTACATAACACAGTATTTTTAATGTGAGAAGCATCAGGTGCCATACACTGCATTTAGGAAATATATCCAAATTATGGCAGCCCTATGTATACAGAAGAGCATAAATCAGACAAGTAGTTTTGGAAAGGGAACATGAAGGATGTCATTGGGGGAAATGAGACAACCTTGAGAAAATGAGCACAGAAGACTGAGGGAGTGAATATACTTTATGTGGAAGGAGAGGTCACCTGACATAAATCCAGTAGGCTGCTGTGATTAGTCAGATGGTGACTGGTGAGGTGGCAAAAATCAGCAAGAAAGCTGGGGGGAAAGTACTATTAAATGCTGTCTTTGCAGACGATAATCCAGTGTTGCAGGGGTAATAGAAAAACATGAAGAACACATATCACAGCAGAATTTTGAAGTAGTATGTAACACTAAAGGCAGCTGTAAAGTGTTCAATCAAAAGGATGGAATGAATTGTTAGAAAGGTAGGCCCTGGTATTTTTGGCCTGAGTTTTTGACATATAGAAAAGGAATAGTAATTAAATGCTTGCCTGCTATTGAAGCTGAAGAAAAAATGGCATTGCAACAAAAATTACATTCAGTGTTATGTTTTAAGATGGCTTCATTCAACATTGTCTTACTCTTAAAGTGTATGATTTTTTTTTTTTTAAGTCTAGTAATTTATTTCTTGAATTGAACAAACCATAGTAAAAATGTGAAAAGGGAGCTATCACTGAATTAGCACCAGGAGGAGCATGGAAATTTATTTTGCCAAACATGTGGCCCACAGTTCTATGAACTGAGAAAACATATAGCTGTGACAAGAATTTACATCCCCTCTGTTGAGAGTTAACCTACAAGCCTGAACACTCATAGCTTTTGTCACCACTGATCTTGGGCCACCTTGAGATTTCCCAAGTATTGTGCTTTCTTGTTTCATCAGGTTTATAGTTTTGCTCTGAAAACAAAGTAGTTTTTGTTTTAAAGCTTTTAGATGGGAAGCAGCTGTCACTTGTTCTGGATTATGAGACTGACATTCGGGGGCAAGGAAATTAGAATCTTATGGCCATCATGCTCTCTTCCTGCCACAAGAATTCACTCCTTATCTGAGGGTTAGAGACTCTGTGGAGAATCGTGCTCACTTGATCACTGGAAATTTTACTGTCTGTTTCCATGTTGTACACATCAGACACTAACTAGAACCATGTTTAAGATAATTTCTGCCTGACCCAGATTGTAAGAATACCAGCTTTTGAACAGCGCTACACCTGTAAACAGTTAAAATTATTTCACGCTTAATTTTTTTAACGACAAGCCCATGATTTATTGTGAACTTTAGTTATTGCTTTTCAATATACATAGGTAAACAAGCTGTTAGCTCATTGTGATCTCAGAAATTGTTTTTGAAGGAATGTGAGCACAAGTAGCTGTGAAGTAAACCAGCTAGAAAGATCAAGTATTTCTATTTTTCTTTTGTATCCCAGTACTACTGGAGAATCACTATGATATTGGATAAATAACATATTTGTGATATTCTGTCTCATCCAGGTAAAAAGGAAGATTAGAAAGGTTATATATATGAGTTAATGGTGTCCCAAATTCTATTTGATTTTGACAACTTGTGTTAACTGAGTAGTTTTTAAACAGTGGGACATTTGATAGCAAATAAAAGCTCTAATGTTCTTCCAGTATTTTTAGTAGTGTAATACAAATCTGTATGTGTCATGATAATTAATTTTGGTCATATTGAATTTTGTCAGTGGTTTTCTGAAAGACCTGGAAATTTGAGTTTTTTTCTTTGTGGAAGTCATCATCCATTTCCCATTAACTGGAGTAGTGGCTTTGGAGAGCCGCAGTGGAGGGTGCGCTGTGAAGCCTGCTGCCCTCCACTGGGCACGGTCGTCCCGCTCCAGGTTGGATGTGGAGGAAACTGCGTCTGAGTTTTCTAATAAGAATTTACCTGGTTCTGAACTTCCTGTGCAACATATAAAAGCATGTGTTGTGGAAGTTTGTGGCAAGTGTGCATATTATTTTTACATTTTTGACAAGAATAACTTTGAGAAGCTATATTCCATGTGCTTTTGGTTCTATTTTTCTGAATATCTGAGATCGTTAGGAGAGTTTCTTGCAAAGATTCATTTACACACCCACACCCCAAATATTATATTTTGAAGCCCTCAATGCAATAGGGCAGCACTAGTAAACTACTGTTTTGGATTAGAACTATAAAATGATATGTTTCTCTTTATAAAGCTGAGAATCTATGGTGTTTTGTAGCAAGACAGTGAAACAAACGTATGTTAATAATCAGGACTCTGGAGCAGATTATTGTGATTAACTTTATTTTCCATTACATGCCATGTGTCGGGGTATGTGTCCTTGTGGTTGCATATAAAATATGACATATTTCTCATGCCTGTAACACACTATAAAAACCCAAGTTTTGCTTGGGGTAGGGTTCCAAAATTATTCTAGTGTAAGAACAGAAAATTGCATGTTTATGAAGTGTTTAGAGGCCTGCTTCTTTCAGGCATCTTTTGAAGCAGAGGAGCAATGGCAGGAGGTGAGGGTTAGTTTGAGGGGAGTGCTGTTTCCAGAGCAGTTGCACAATCTCATATCTGGAGCTGTCTTGACAGGACCATCTTTAAATCACCACTCAACTCTTCCCTTATATCAGTCCCAAGACTTCACAGAGTAGAAGCCTCTCCCTTCCCCCTCTCCCCAGAAACGTCCTACTTCACTGTACAGACAGGTGAGTACTTGCCTCTGCTAGCCAGAGTACTGAGGGGTAGATTGCCAGCCAAAGGACAGTACTCCTGGGCATTAACTTGCCTGGGATCATGCCAATAAATTAGAATGACTACAGTGTCTGTGTGGTTGCAGGTACTTTACAGTGACATTGCAAAAGACTTTTTTTTTTAAAGATTGGCTACAATTTTTGGGCTGACTTTATTCCCTAGTATGTGTGTAACGGTAAATCATGGGAATCGGGATCTATAAAATCTCGATAAAATTCACATACTAAACTATAATATGGTAAGAAATGTTGAAGGAAAAAACTTGGATGCAACCTGAGAATAGCTGCTTTTGTCTTTACATGTGCATCCTGTAAAGGGCAAGGGAGATAAATAAATTTCAAAGCGGTACCTGCGGTGATGTCAGTGTTATGCTACAAAGTGTCTCCCACTGTTTCTCCTAGGAAAGTGAAGTTAGCCTTGAGCAGGAGGAAACTTCAACTCTGTGAGAGAAATTCCTGTGCTGAATTAGGTGGAGAAAATGTCCATCTTCTATACATATGCTTTTCTTTTTTTAAGTGGTGTTTCCATTCCTTGGGATATTTGGGCTAAGAGATGCTAGGTGAAAGCTTAGTTGTGTTAATATGCATCATCAAACAAGACAGAATGGAGCTGTGAAGAAAAAAACCCACAAAACAAACCATTTGCCAATGAGGTTTTTTAAAACTGGATGCCATGTGGTGACAATGTGGAGCTGATAAGTAAGTGTTGCAAAGTCTCATGTGACAGCACATGGAAATATGTTTATATGCTAAACTTACCCCATACCCAGAAAATTTTTTTCTGGTGCTTTTCAAAGACTAGTATCTCTCTGTAGCTGATGGTTGTAGCATCAGGTATAACATTCCACCTACTGATTTTTAGAGGTTAGAGAAACTTCTTGGCTCTCTAGTTTGCTGGTGTTATGCCAGATGTATTTTAATAACAAATGCATATAAATTCTAATAAAACACAATGGGCACCAGAAAGGTGGAAAGACTTGGCTTGAACAGTCCTTGCTGTTATGATTTAACATCTATATTTTGCTAAATACAGACTTCATTCAGTCTGGGTCCCACTGTGCTAGGCATATAGTAGAAGTCAGACACTTAAAGTTGCTATGAAGTCTTTTCTGATCGTATTAGTTGGCGGTAAAGGTTTTTTCTCTCACACAGACCAAAGTATTCTTGCAACTTGCTGTGTTTGTGTAATGTGCTTGAAGTTTGTGTTGCTGTAATTGGAAGCTGCAAACCTTTCTCTCCCACAGTGAGCTTTTAAAATCAGAGTATTAATCTTCATTAAAAATTGGGAGGTATTTCATTCCACAAATCAGTGCATGTGAACTTGTATTCTTCTTGTTTACTTTCATCATAGCTCAGAGCAAACTGTCTTATTTATATGGGTATCCTCAAGAATACAAACCCAAACTAATAAAAACCTAAGAATTTTAAGAAGATTAGCTAAGTTACAGGAAAGGAAACTCCTATGGGAAAACTCTGTCTTTGGAATGATACTCATTTTAGCATGGTTTAGCTTCATTCTGAACCAGCGTTAGGTGAGTTAGAATAAATAAAGTCCATGTTAACTCTGAATAAGGACACAGGCATACTACAAAATATGAGTTCAGAGTTTTCCTCTGGGAGAAGTAAGATGCTGTTGTGTAGAAAGGTGCACACTGGTGATCAGTCCTCCATCATCTCATAGTTCCTCGGGCGTCATTTTTTGAGACTGTCCATGCAGGTGTTAATCAGCTAAACTGACAGACTTTGAAACCAAGTGGTGATAAAATTCTCTTTGAGTGTTTCTGTATATAGTAGCGTTTGCTTTCCTTTTCTCCACATACAGAAATAATAAACTACTGAGAGATCTCTTCGAGCAACACGTGCTTTAGTTGAACATTAAGCATGGAGAGAGGATAAAATTGTGAAATGGATAAAACTCATGAAATAGAGTGGCCTGGGACTGTAAAAAATGATACGGCTTTGTGAGGCACATCTTGAAAGCTAAAAATGAGTTACTGGCTTATGCTGGCATCTGTATTTCTGCTTTAGCAATTCAGTAAAAAATTTGGTCTTAGGCACACATTAATACAGTAAATTGCGATATTTCATACTAACTGGTTTGTCCAAGATCAGCTCCTGACTATCAGTGTTACAGATTTATTTTTTTTTTCCCCAACAGCAATGCAGACCTCCTTCCTTAGATGCAAGATAACATATATAAATTATTTAGATTTAAGCTACAGGAGAGGATTGAAGCCAGAATACATTATATTTTTTTTTAATTGGCAATGTCCTGTGTGTGATTAGCAAAATGAAAGGACACACCTGCTCTGTTGGGTTTTGAGAAAATGAGGCCTTTGGGTTTCTTAATGAGTACATCTCTTTTGGATCAATATTCCTCAAACAAGCCTATACTAGCAAAATGGCAAATTTTGAAGCCTTACAGATGTCATTCTCTTCTTTATCTGAAATGATAACCAAGCAAAATCATTCAATCTTTAATTTTGTATGTAATAATAAAATTAATTTCATGCAGAAATACTCTTGTGGTCGTGCAAAAGCTTATGCAAAATTTTGGGATACCTGATCTGCTGAAATCAGTTGCAGAATTCCTTCTTACTACAGTGTCTCAAGTCTCTACTGACTAATGAGTATCATCATGCTGCAAGGCAACCAGATGTTTGACATCAGCCAAGACACTCCCACTACTCAGTCAATGTCTTTGAGGCCAGTTTTATGATAGATTTCTATCCAGAATAAGGATTGTTTTGGTCTTTCAAGCTGCAGCTTTTGGAATTTGTGTATTCCCAGTGCCTCTTGCAAGGGATGTGTAGACCAGACACTTGGCTTCTGCATCAATCATGCAACTGTTACAGGCTCCCTTTTAGGCTAGCTTGTCTGGGTATCGTTAGTACAGTGTAAAGACATCCAGTGAGGTTCCCCTTTCAAGTATGCTGGTGCAGATGCAGATTCCAGCTCTACTTTTCTTTTTTTTTTTTTCTTTAACAGCTAAAATATGCACAAAATGGTCAATGCACAGGAAGTAAAGTTTCATAGCTTTGTGATTCTAGCACCACGGTAAAGATTTCTGGGATGAGGAACAGGCTATTTTCCCTACTGATATAAATTACACAATGTAAGGGCTAGGATTTGTTCCATGTTAATTTAGAAAAGAGATATCCTGTGTCTTGGAAGGTCTGTCTTTCTGGAGAGCATCCTAGAATACTCTGGAATGACCCTCTACTTACACCCCTCCTCTGAACTGCCCTCTTCAGAAAGGGCATCGTGACAAGGATTTGGAGTGAGGAAATGCATTGTACCAAATCTAGTTCTTCAGTTTCAGCAGTAACTGGCAACAGCATCCCATGTACTCACTTGTTTAGAAGAGTGCAAGTCTGGAACTGTCTTTAAGCGCCTGATATCTTTAAAGTGTCTAAACTGCTATGAAGATTTCTTGCTCATTTTCTCTAACTCAGCTTTCATATGAGCTGCTAAATGTAAACCGTACTAATGCTGCAGACAAGCAAGACTGGATAATGTTTCTTGTTAAAGGGAGGTTGGAGTAGGAAAAGAGGGTCCATTTTGTGTGTTTAACTGTATTTATCGCATACCTGGTTTTCCACCTACAGGGTCTTAAGGGTTATGCGGGACTGCAAGGGCCACGGGGTGAGCAGGTAAGTGATGAAAGTAGAGTACACTATACTCTACAGATAAACAATTGAGCATGGAAGAATGCATAATCCAATATAAGTGTTCAATATAAGCAATCAATGTGAATTACTGACTGCTTAAGGAAATACTTGATCATTCTTCATCAAGAATTCAGATTAATTAGAGATCAGTGTGGTAAAAAATGGTCTAAATGGAATGGAAAAGACCAGCTTGTTTTTCTTCAACTACCATGCTGGCTTGCCGGAGATGGGTGTAAAATTCTTGTTAGAAGCACAGTTTGGATTCTCTCAATGCATTTTAATGCATTTTAAATCTCCTAGCATGTAGAAAATGAAGATTATTTAGTGTTTTTTACCCACTTCCATGTCAGTTCAAGAAGCAATCTGAACATAAATTTCAAAGACATCCAGTTGCTGAGGCACCCTGTTAGCATTAACAAGGCTCCTAATGGCAGAGTGGATGGAAGCATGAGTTTCCTCTTGGACAGTGCTGAAAGGGAAATGGCGATGATAAAAGATGATAGACACCCGAAGGGAGATGAAAACTTATGAACATCATCCATGACTTTAATGAGTTTTATACACAAATCTTAATTGAATGAGTGGTGATTTTTATTACAAGCCCACAGGCATTTTTCTGTAATGACTATAATTTAGCATTGAGATAAGAGATAGCCAGTGAAAGTCATTCTTAACATCAGGGGAAGAGTGAATCTTTGAAGAAGTTGCAGATGAAAGATAATCAGTTAGTTACCATGGAGGAGGAAAAAGTGAAGCTTGCATTGAAAAGCAATTCTGCTCATTACTCATGCAGTCAAGCATGTAAGTTCCTTCAAAGGCAATGCATGTTCAAGAATGTGAAAACTGGTGATGTGCAGCTGTTTGATACCTGAATGTTTTCGTGCAGCTGCTATAAATATTTTCCTTCATTATTATCACTTAAAAGATACATCAGAGTATTTTCTAAGAGAACACTTTGGATGAAAGAGTTAAGAGATTTATTTTGCATGTAGTTTATACTGCTGGTATTTTGAGGCCTGACTGGTGAAGGTGATGGGTTAGACCAGTTAATTGTCATCTGTAGCACCTACCTGTGTTTCTAGTTTTTAGAAACTTGTACAGCAAGGACAGACATTCCTCTGAATCTGAGAGTCATGAAACTCCTTGAACAGCTGGTAACAAAGGAAAAGTTTTAAAGGATAAGGTATAAATGCAATGATTCTACTGCTTTTTTAGTTTTTTCGTATACATGTGTTTTGAGGTACATCTGAGCCAAAATAGGAGACCATGGGTCCTAGTTCCATGAAAGAACATCTGTCAGAAGATGAATCACTAGCAGCTGAAAGCAGGTGACAGAATCATCGCAATGACAGCTCATTTAAATAAAAAATACTGCAACCCCTTTTTTGCATCTGCAGTTCTGAGTTCTGCTTCCTAAGATTACTGTTTCACCATAAATCACCTGTGAACAGCTCAGAGAGGAAGACATGATCCATTGCTGTGGTAACACTGACGTGTGACAGTGGGTGGAGGGTCAGGCTGCAAGAGTGTCCAGTTTATTAACTTGGCTTATTTAAAATAAAATTAACTGAACAGAGGTAGGTGAAGCTTCATCTATCTTGGTGATGGGCACATGGCATTTGGCACCATTTCAGAAAAGCACATTTGTCTGAAAATAAGTAGTCAGATGTGCTGATGCTAAGTAATAAAATAACAAAATTGGCTTTTGGATTTGAGTAGGAGAAAGAAGATGAAGAATAGTTCGTTATATTCATGACTAACCCAGTGCTATATTGACCTGATTCTGGCAGAAACAAACAAAAAAAAATAATTTGTAAAGACGCAAGGATTCTTCTCCAACGAGAACACATTTGTTCTAATACAGCTAAGACCAGTGCAGTTCCTTCATTATCAGGAGCTGTCTCCTGTAGTCTAGCCCAGTTACTTTTTATAAATAGCATCTATGTTTTGTTATGGAAATATGGGGGTGCGCACACTTGTATTTCACAAAATCTTAGACTACTCTTCTTGTAATGCCTTTTAAAGGATACGTAAATGAAATTGGTGGAGTTACTTATGTATAATGAGTAAATTTTAGGGTATTGTGGTGTAGCTTACTCCGAGAGCAATTTTTCTATGAGCTTAAGCTGTTGGCTTAAGACAAGGTGTTAAAAGAGAAATGATAAAACAAATAAGCTCCAAAACATGACATTAAACCTGTTGTTTTTTCCTCCCCCCCCCTCCCCCATCCCCCTTTTCCACTTAGGGAATTCCGGGAATGGCTGGCAATATTGGGGCAGTTGGTTATCCTGGCAGGCAGGTGCAGTAACTATATTAATTATGTCTTTGCAGTTTGGAGAGTTTTCTTGTTTGTTCCTTTCAAAAGTACCATATCTAATTCTTTTGGAACTGTTAATAGTATAAATGTATTTGTTTATATCTTATCATTTATCCTTAAAACAGACCTCTTTCACAGGTAATGCCGTCTAGGTAATGTTGAGTCTTGTGGTTTTTACACTTGTATGGGTTAGATGAAGCAATGCTGTGCCTTTCTGGAATACATACATGATACTACCAATGTACTGAATCTCTAAACACTTTATGTTCCTTCATAAACCTCATGTGGATGTATGTGTTTTATCTTTTTCATATATCAGGTCCAGAAGTGATAGGAAACTTCCTGTTGTAGTAGAGTTCCTCCTGATTTTCAGCAATGTATTTACTTCACTGCTGAAACTATTTCTTCAGCCCTTTAAGGAAACAGAACATTAAGAGTTTATTTTTTTTCCACAGTGAGATATTTGAGGAGAACCAATAAAGCCAGAAAGCAGCTTTCTATAAACACAAGCACTTATCTAAATATTGATTTTTTTTTTTAAAAAAAAATTACATACAGGCTAACAGATACCTCAGTCCAGTAATAGAAATAAGACATAAAGTAGAAATATTCATTTTTTTCCCCATATAAAGGTATATAAACCAAATTCACAACTGTCTATGGTTTTGTGTCTGCTTAAAGGGTGAATTTGACCAATATTTCAGTGTTTTATTTGGTTAGGTTTGCAATGGCTATATATTTTAAAATTCCATTACAATATTTTATATACTAATGGATGATAACATGTTTGCATTGAATCACAGAAAATGTTTAAAGCATTTGGACTACATATGATGTTCTAACATTAGCTTTAAAATAATGGGAAATGTGTCCAAATATAAAAGCTTATGAAAAGTCCTGTGAAATTATGTCACTGTAATGCCAGATCACTGGGTCTGGAAAAAATTTTCCTGCTAGAAGAAATAATTTTAATGTAAAGGAAGCTTCAGTCATTGTCTTAACTTTCAGCCATGAATTAATGGGAGACCTTTCTGAACAGGGGAGTGCTTTATGACACCCTCTTCAATCCTAATAATTTAAAGAATGTATTGCCAGTTTAGAGTTAAAAAATGCTGTTACAGTTATTTTAAATAGATCGTATCTGGTTGTTTAAAATGAAATACAACTCATGTCTTTTTGTAATAGGGCTTAGCTGGACCAGAAGGTAACCCAGGTCCTAAAGGTGTAAGAGTAAGTAAGCATTTTAAGCATTTTGGCATGCCTGTGTATTTTTGCCCATACGGTAAATAAGCAAGGGGATGAGGAATTTCATTCAGCTCTGCCAGTTGTATGCCCTCTGAACTACTCTGTCTTTACAGAACCTACAAATGGGAAAACATAGAGTTTCTTTCAAAACACATGTAAGGATTTATTTTTTTTTCCATGGTGAGCAGCATAGAGCAGTCTTCCATTGTTGCCCGTCCTCTTCATTTGGAATGCATGCAGGCAAGAGAAGGAAAGCAATGCTAAATGTGGATGTGTGAGCTGGGAGTGAAGAGGAGTGCATGTTTCCTGCCTGAAGCATTATTTCCATAATGGAAGCTGTCAAGAAGGGAGACATATCTGGCAATTGCAATCTGTAACAGCTACAGAAGCTGATAAAGGGAAAGCATCTTGTCACATAAAAAATGTAAAAGTGCTCTTGAGATTTTAGAATGGTTTGGTTGTAGTCATCTATGTCCCAGGGTCCAAAGGCTCTTAATGCTCTGCTGATTCAAGCTTTGCTTTTGGTTAGGTTGCCTTTTTTCTGGGTCTTTTTGTTTGTTTCTTTTTATTTTGGTTTTTTTTTTAATAGGCACATGTGCATGCCTACATATGCTTGTATGTGCATAAGTATTTTTTCAGGCTCTCCCCATCAGGCAGTAGACATGGGTTTCCAGAAACTTGCATGTTTCTGGTTGCACCTAGGATTTGAAGGAGACTTTTGCTAGGTGTTTTCAGGCCCTCAGCTCATGCTGTATAGGTTGCTGAGCAGTGTGCTGTGTTCTCAAATACCTATTAAAATAATCTTACTGTGCTGCTAAATATGCTTTTGCTCCTTTTTTTAATGTAGTTACTAAAAACCTTTACCTGCAGCAGCTTCTTAATATGTCTGGTTTTTCGGGGTGGGTTTTTTTGATGTCAGTTTTCATTACAGTGATGGGAAAAATTAGTTTGTCAGGATCAAGTGTCAACAGATATTGCACCCTCAGGGATTGTATCCTCTATGTTTCTTCAGTTTATTTTTGCTCAAATTCTCAATGCATTTTGTCTCGTTCTCCCCTCAACCAAGAAGACCTTAAGTGATCCCAGTCACTTCCTGAAAAGTTACTACTGCTCTGTTTACACAAAGCTGAAAATGGCCAACATATGAGTAATTTTAGGGAAAAACACCTGTCAGGTCTTAAGGCTAAATCCCCTATTTGGATTCTACAAGCATTTTCCAATAAAAAAGATGCACAGTCCTGTTTGGGCCATACAGCTGTGCCATGGAAGTGTATAGAAACATGATAGGAAGTATTTTTAGAACCTTGAGTTTAGAACATTCCTGCAATCAGACTATACTCTGCTTCTCAGCTGTTTTAAGGAACTGTAGAAAAATGAAGAGCCTTTGTTTTCCTTAATCTCGTTAGTGCACATCTTGTCATCCAGCCCTATCTTTCATAATTAAAAAAAACCACAAACAAACAAGAACAAAAAAACCAAAACCACAAAACCCGAAAATCCCAAATAGTTACCATAGGGGGACAGGAGAGAGACAGATGAAAGCAAGGGATTCTTTTTTAGTAACTCCTAATATTTTTGTACCAATCTCACTTTGAATCTGGTAGTGTACAATCCATCTCTGCTACTGTTTTTATAAATTTAAATATAAACTGCCACTTCTGCTGAGTCAAAAGCATGTTTCTGTCTTCATACAACTGATTACATGAGAGGATCTATTTCTGACTTTCTGAGAGGAAGGTGGGGGAGAAGTGCATTGTGACTGAATTTTAAGAAGAACATTCTGCTTATGACAGGGTAAACTTTGTAAGACTTTCATATAGCAGAGATCAGTGTTATTAAAGATGAGAACATTTTTTCTGATGTATTTAATGCATAAGAAAAACTAGCTTGTTTCGTATTTCATTTATTCTAATAAATATCTCTGCAACTTGTCTTATTAGAAAACTTAGTACTTCCCTATTAATTGATTCTGTACCCTTATAACAGGAAATGTTTTTGCTGTTGGTTGGAGAGTAAATCCTAGTCACATTTAAGTTGATTGAGCTTTACTGGTCATTTCAAATAAACCTGAATTTAATCGCTGGATCTTGAACCCACAGCTGGCCAATACTGAGGGGCAAGATGTGTTGGTGGGAAGCAGCCTTGTAATCAAGAATTTTTCTTCTGTTTTTAGGGTTTCATTGGACCTCCAGGTGTGGCAGGACAACTAGGACCTGAAGGAGAAAGGGTAGGTTTAATGGAACATTAATGAAATACTGATATTTGGGTGGTAATACAATATATGTTAGGAGGCAGGGGGTTGGGGGTGGGGGGAAGTACAAAGTATAACGGTTCATATGAGTCTTTACAAGCAAAACTGATGTGGAGGAAATTAAATACATAGCGCATATCTAATTAGTCTAATCAATGAAATGCACTGGTGCTAAAGTGAAATAGAGAGCAGCTATAAATTGTTATGTGAATTTTATCTAGAGATGCAAGGATTAGGGGTATTTTTTTCTTACCACGAATGTCCATAATGAGTATTTTTCATTGAAGAATTTTTTTTTAGTCAATAATCAGTATTTGTCATTTGTTGGATAATTTTATGGAAATGTTAATCGCAATCTGTGTTTGAGCTTTGTTTTGGTTTTTTTGAGCACAAAGGATGTCTGGCCATGTGCTTTGATGGATGCAGGATATGGCCCTTCATAGTTCTGATGTGGCCACAGTAAAGACAAGCAAAGTTTGTGGTTTGTCCCCCCTGTTATAGGACATTGTTTGTATGATTCTTTGCTCAAATGTTTTCTTTTCTTTTCTTTTTTTATGGTGCTTCTTCTTACACTGTCTTTTCAAATGAAATGCAGGTTTGATTACTTGAACTTAAGCTATTGAAAAGAAAACCTACTTATGATGGGTTATTTCTTTCTCAGGGCATCCCAGGCTTTCGTGGAAAAAGAGGTCCTAAAGGGAGACAGGTAAAGCTTCTAACACTTGTTACAATATTTGCTGCCAATGTAAATGCATCTGTAATTCACTCTTATAATAATACACAACTTTAATCAGCTGAAAAATGGTACTTTTACTTTTTCGATAGATGACTTTCTATTGTTTCCAATTAGTACTTTACAGTACTGCAAATTCTGTGCAGATTATAAGTACTAGATATTCTGAAGTGAGGAAGACTTAATCTGATGAGCCTTGTGGCTGGTTCATTATATCAGCTACCTGAGGGTTGACAGATGACAGGAACATATAAATATATTCTATAAAATCAGTGTTAGCACAAGATGCACAGATCCAAGTTTTGTAAGTCTGATTTTGGTGTTGGTGTGAATGCAAATCAACTGCTGCTAACGTCTGATGTTTCTGGACTGTGGTAAATTAAAGCTGTCCTCTACTTAGCATGTATTTCTACAGCTGAAAATAAACACAAATCTGTCGAGTATACATTATGAAGGTTTATGTATTTCCTGTGGTATATCTTCAGTGCCAAGTGTTTTGTTTTCTGCTGCAACCTTATTATTTTAGGTCTTTGAAGCTATCCAGGAGTTTCCAATTTCAACTTGCTTGTGGTTTGAGATTGGAAACTACGATAGCATTCTCCAGTTGTGCACTCAGCTGTTCAGATGACTTTCATCTAACATGTTGAACAAGCTTGTTCGGCAGCAGTACTGTGATTGCCATCGTTTGGCCCTTGGTGTATGCTATGAAAGTTGTGGAGAATTCTGTCTAATTATGTTTTGTTTTCTGTGTGATCCAACACCAGCCAAAAAAGGCACTAGCCTTCAGTAGAGTTCCTTTTGATGTAAAGAAAGGCAACCAGAGAAGTGTCATTAAGTTGATAGACTGCTCTTTCTGAAGTTGCTGTCTTATTGTTAAGGTGTAAAATCAAAGTAAGAATCTGCTTTTTAATTACTTGGTTAGCAGGATGGGATGCTCCTGTGCTTGTTGACCATATTGTAGTTCACTTATAATTTGCATAAAATCCTACTTTTTGTGCATCTGAGCGTTGGGCAAGAAGGGATCTGTGCCATCAGTACCTTGCAGTAGTTGGCAATGGGTTGTACTGGTGAGTCATGTGCAATGCTGAAAAAGAACCTGGACAGAAAGCAAAGGCTTGTGCTCAGTGTGGAAAATGAAGAGGAGGTGACAGGAGGGTACTCTGAAAACATGTTTTGCATTATCATCTCATTCTCTGTGGCAGATTACACTGAGGCTTGTGATTGCCAGTGTAGTAGTTTGTTTCAATCCATAACAGTTGGTGCTGTGCATGCTGTAGTAAGCAGCTGTTTTTAATTTACAGTTAAGAGCACAGCTTCTAGCAATGCCAGGGTATGCTCTGATAAGGACTTGTATTCATATAAATCAATTCAGAGAGGTTACACATAGGTGACAGAGCACTAAAACCACCACTGTACGATGTCCATGATTGCTTTCATTCAGTAATGATTCCTCTGTAATGCTGTTATTTCCTCAGTCCCAAGGAATGCTTTCTATGATCTATAAAGTACTTATTTGACCGAAGGCTACTAATTTAGGGATCAAACTAGGAAAGCAATAATGTGGGAACCTGGCTTGAAGTACTTTGCTGGATCACAGACTTAGAGAACATGTGTTATTTTAACCCCAATGAAAACTGTGATGACAATGTTTTTTGACACAGTGTCCTGGACTGTTAACTAACAGTTAACAGCGCTGGTGCTTTGGAGCAGGACATGGTCGCTAAATGAAATTTGGGTTGGGAATTGCATGGTGCCTGAAGTTAGGCTCCTTGCCTTGTGTTCTAGGATGCAACTTACTTGGACAAAAATTCTGTCAATAATAATACTTGGGGAAAAAACTGTCTGACTGGCAGAGAGCCTTCAGAAAGAAAACAGGTCCCAAATATGATCTTAGTTTTGGAAGTAACATTAAAGTATAAGAAAAGTGGATTGTGTAATGGGTTGTACATACAAAATGCTACTACTTAGCAGGTTTGTTGAATAGTTCTTCATATTTGTAATATCTCTGGCATATTTGAAATGGAACAGAATATTCAATTACCAAAATCTTTATTGTGAAGATTATAGAGTGAAGATTATAGAGTGAGGATTTGTTTGAATTTTAGATTACTTTTGTATACAATATGCTTTTAAAAAAGTATTTCATAGTGGAAGCGTATGTATTCAATTTCTTCCCATTGTATGCTTGTAATATAAAATTTGGCTAGTTTGCAGTATTTTTAATGAATTGTCAGTCCTATTAGTATGATCCATAGTGCTTTTACATAAATAGTTTGACCCTGTTTGGGGGAATGTTTTACATAGTTCTCTTCTACATGGGATTAGTTACAATCAGGAGTCAAAGTGACAGAACAGACCTGGTAAATTATACCAAGAATTTATTAAGTCCATTGTAACTGTAAAAACAGTTCTGTTTAGTATTAAAATTATGAATAGTCATCCTTTGTATGCTTTATAATAGTAATGTTAAATGATGATATTGATGTAATAAAACACTTGTTGCACAGTAGTATTTTACTTCCATTATTAGACTTTTCTGACTGTTTTCATATGTCACATTTCCTTTTCACTTTTCTACTTACCAAGATAGTTTTATCATCATCAGTTAGAATTCTGACACATGATGTTGGGAATGGGATTATGATGACTGTGAGTGATCTGTCCCTTTCATAACTCATGCTGTTCTGGGTTCCTGATGTATGTAAAACGTCATCTGTGACCTGCATCTATGATCTGGTGGCTGGTAAAACTGTCCCATTGCATCCTGCATTTCACTTTAGATGCCTCATTTGTGTGTTTCCATTAAAAAAAATATTGATATTCACGTGCGTCATGGCAATTCTGCCTCTGTTAACATATACCAATGGTAGACAGTACAACCAAAATATGATGCTAAGGGTGGTAAATTAATCATTGTCTGTGCCATGTCAGCTGGTAGCTTTTAACAGCATAGGCACTGTGAAATACCCATTTTGCATGTGTGAAATTTTACAGTGCATTTTCAGAGTTCTGCAAAAATCTGGCCGATGGTGTATGGTTGGAGAATCAATGTAATCTGCTTTATTAACCCTTAACCTATGAACCTCTACTTTTTAAACAATAAGACAGTCATGGTGTAAAGATCTGTACTGTCAGATCTTACAGTTACAGCTATAGATTCTTATTTGTGAGTTCCATGGTCAGATCCTGAATAAAAATTTCGTTGTTGTGAGAGGCATTCCTATCTTTTGCTTTCCTGAATTTGGAGGAGAATCTAGAAAAAAACTCCAGACAAAATCAACCCAAAAGATCATACAGGGAGTGTTATGCATGTCCCAAATTAATTTACAGCACGATGATGGGATTTAAGAGCCTGTTAAGCTGTTTCAACATACTGTTTTAGCAGTGTGTATACATTATATATACATATATATATATATGCATTAAAAGTTGCCTTGACTTTTAGATTTTTTGGTTAAAGTTACTACTAAAGCCAAATATGGCTTAAGCTGCATTTAAACTACTTCGGTTTAGGATACAATTTTTTCCACCTGCTTGCTGCGGTTTATATTATCTTTCTGACTGCTCGTCATATAATATTGTTTGATGATTCATATCCCCCATTCCATTAAGGAAAGACACTGCTTTACTGAGCCCTGAGCTGGACAGCTATGTGGATGTCCTCCAAACAAGGTAGATTGAAAAGGCCAAATGAATTGTACATTTGACCTGCAGCAGGTTTGAACACAGTCTTGGAGAGGTGAAAGGTTAATGCCTCAAAGTACTGTTCCTGATACACAGGGAAGGGTAAAAAGACATTCAAACATTGAAAAGACAGAGTATTTCATGTAAAAATTATCGCAGGGATGGAATTTGCTCCTTTTCCCCATGGAGATGGACTAGTAATACTCTGGTGCTTTGTGGCAGATTTTTTAAGGTCAGTCCATCTCTCAGTTATCTCAGTACTCTAATATTGTGTGAGATTTTTTTTCCATTCTAGGAAAAGTCTCTTCCGTGTGAGCATCTTAGCTTGGATTTTTTCCAGGCAGAATACCTTTCCAGCTTGGTATTTTGCAAATTTTATGATAGGCTTTTCTATGGACCTTACAATGTAATTAAAAAGGATGTTGACTTCTCTGTAGGTCTGTGCTCTGTCCTTTCTTCTAACTTTATACAGTGATAGGAATAAAGAAAATATTGCATGATGCTGCTTCAGACTAATAGCATGAGCTTCTATTAGCTTCATGTGGCTTTTCTGGAGAAATAGTATATGAATAGTATACTGATAAAAATTAATCAAAAAAAAACACACAAAAAAAAAAATGGAAAAAAACCCAAACCATTTTCCCCTAGCAATTTGTGTGCTTCTGCAGTGGGCAACATCAGAAAGAAGTAAAGCAATCTGCAAAACTCTGAGAGGAAGCAAGAAAGATTAGAGACAGTAAAGTAGTGGGTTTCCACTTCATTTTGCTTCTCAAGCAAGAAATGGAAATTCCATTTCAAGCTTTGATGCTTGACTTGGTCAGTCAGATTTCTTCCCTGGCCTGGTATCCTAGTCTCTGAGAAAATGAATAAAGCTTTTCCATGTCTTGTTTGAGTTATTTTTTCAATCTTTAGACGCATACTAAGCCAAGTGTTAACATTGGTAAGGACAGTATTGTTTTAGTGAATGCTGTAGGTAATGGGGAGGGGGAAAATTGAAGTAAAAATACTAAATGAGAAAAGAGACTCCAAGCAAGTAATTCAAGTAATATTGTTTAATATTGCTCTTAAAGCAAATCAGACATCTGATTTTTCCCCATGCTCACATTGTGTATAATTATATCTTTTTTGGTTATGAATTTAGGAGACAAGCAAATGCCACTATTCTGTTCATTTGAACTGTGCAGCTGAAACTTTCTGCTTCTCCCTGAATGTACATTCTCTCTCCCTGAATCCACTTGTTGATTTGCTAATTTCTAATACCTATAGGAATTCAGTGTTCAGACCACCCTTTTTGTCTTGAATATTAAAGAACAAGCATTCTCTCTTCTGCTTTAGGGTTTTCCAGGTGACTTTGGAAATAGAGGCCCCCCTGGCCCAGATGGGAATCCTGTAAGTATCAAATTGTGTGTTGATTAACGTGGTAAAATTTGTAACACTCAGTATTAACTCCCCTCCCAGATGGAAAGGAGACTTTTGCCTCAAAGTGATGTCTTAAAGTCTGCAGGAAAATTTTGGACTGTTACTTTTCCATGGAAATTGCCAGGATAGTATTGTAATAAGCAGTGGTATAAAAAAGAAAGAGAAAAGAACCAGAAAGCTACTGAGAGAACAGTTTCCACCACTGTATGTGCTGACTACCTCGAGAATCAATGTCTTGCTGTCCTCATTACATTCCTGATTCGAATTCTTCAAAAATTCTTGCATTGGATATGACTTTGCATTGTTTGTTTAAACCATTATTCTAAGATCACCTTAACAAAATGGGACTCTGCATGTATGCCAAACCCCTAGCTTTCGTATTCTTATGCATTTGACAGTTGATTTCATCCTTTGAACTATTACTGAATACAATTATGCTAGTATGTCATTTAGTGCATTATAATCAGTATGATAACAGCTTTGTCCTTGGCAGTGTGTGCAAGCTAAAGTGCTCTCGTGGTATGGTATTCAAACTGTGGCACAGGCACATCACTGGCTGCTATCAAAGGAGCTTTGCTGTATTTGTAGGAAAACTGGCTGCAGACTCAAAACTCAGGTTTCCTTTGATATGAGAAACCAGTAAAAGGGCTTTGGGCCAGACAAGGGAATAGCAGTAAGTGCTGGGCAAAAAAGCAGCTGATTTGAATGTGCTTTTATTGTTGGATGCTCCTTTGGAAACTGCTGTCAGTTTGTGTATAAAGGTTGTTCTGACATGGACCAGAGTCAGCAACTGGGCAGAGATGGTCTCCTTTTTGAAGGCCTTCCCCATCCTGACACACCCATTTTAGAAACTTATTTTAGAAAAGCTTACATGAATTTTGCTGGTGATTTATTAATGTTTGGTGCCAGCATTTTGGAACATAGGAAAAAAAATATTTTGCATTTCTGGTCCCTGAAGCAAAGCTCCCCTTGTGGGAATGTCAGGTGGTGTCAGTATGGCATTTTTTATCTTGAAAGCCCTCTGAGGTGTCATGAGTATCACCAGCTGCTTTGCATATGATATAAAAAGGTAAGTTCTTCCTTCCCCTCTTGGTACTCCCAAGTGTTCCTCTGTTCCTGATAAAGCAGATACTGTCTTTCCACAATACCTGCAGAACAGTAATTTAATAGAAACAAGCTCAGAAGGCCTGAATCTGAAGTTACAGACTTGCACTTTACAAAGAAGCCTTTTTTAACACAAGCATTTGCAACCAAGTTCCTTCTAATCTGCCAAAACAGCTGCTGATCTTACTGCCTCCTCAGACAGGTAGCAACCCCTCTCCCTGCTTCCCCCAAAACTCACCCTGCAGGGCTTGTTCAGGCAAGGGGCCAGAGCTGCAGCTGCAGGGGGCTGCAATGCTAATGGGATATTTACAGAGCCTGTTCGTGAGCTGGCAGTGGAGAGCAGGGGAGGCCTGTGGTGGCAGGAACATGAAGGAAACACATTTCTTTCTGTATGCTGACTTGACACTAATGACATTTGTTTCCATGCCTAATTCCTTCTGCTTAACCGAGTAATGCCATCCTTGCTTTCCACAACACCCTCTCATTTCTCTGAGGATGTCAGTCTGCCTTGGAGGATGTTTCTAGAGCATTCGGTTTCCCCTGTGGTTAGTTTGAAGCAGGCTGGAGAAGGTGCATAGGCACTAGAGAAGGGAGGAAATCATGAAGGTGTCCTCTGTCCCATGCTCAGCAGCCGTGCCCTGTTGGACAGCTTCAGAATGGGCTGAGATTTGCTTGCATAAAAATCCCCCTTCAGTGTGGGTGCCGACGGGCTGCAGTGCACCCTATGTATGATAACCATTGAATAGCAGGTCCCAGACGTTGGTACAGCCTGTGCAAAGCAAGCTGACCTGGAGGGCTACAATATGCCTTTCATGCATGGCATAGAAACTTGGCAACTGTTCTCCGTGGTGTTTTAACCTCTGCTGAGTTAAACTTGAGTGAAACAGAGCCAGTAGTAGAGTACTGATGAATTTGTTACTTCTACATAAAGTACAAGTACTGTGGTTTGTATCAAGAAGTATTTTTTCACAAAAAGAGTGTAACCTTTAATTTGCAAAGGTCTTGCTATGAACTGAGCTGGTGTCCTATTTATCTTTCAAAGGAATATTTAATAAATTTTTGTGTATTTTTCCACCACAAAGAATTTTTTTTTTCATCTTCCCACTTTAAATATCATGGCAACAAATCTCACATTCCTTGGTAATGCAGGAATTATTTAATGATGCATGTATCTTGAGATTTAATTCCATAATCAGGAATTTTAATAAGCATGTTTGCCCATACAGTGGTAAGTTGTCATTCTTCAGGAACTCTGTAAAAACCCTAGTGACTTGCTTTGCAGATCACTTTTCTTTATCTTATCACTGGGCATTTTTTAAAATGGTAAAATTCAGATAATCTAAAATTCATTTTCTTTGAAGGGAATTGTTGGTGGTGTTGGTCCTCCTGGATTTCCAGGTCTAAGAGTGAGTATACATTTATTACTTACTTTGATACGGCTTCATTAGAATATTTGGCTTGTAAGTTTGAAATAATAACAACAAATATAAGAGTCTAGAGATCTTAAAAGATTTTAGTTTAGGTAGCCATGATTGCAATTGAAATTACTGTACAAAACTAGTATGGAGAACTTCTATATTTGATTTGGGTTTTTATGCTTATTTCTGACCTGGTATGTCTGGGATTTTTACTTGCAGTAACCAAGTTGGCTAGTTTATACCCCTAAAGCCAGTGTTTGTTTTTGAAAAAGCACAATACTTCCAAACATTTTGACATCCACAGTCCAAAAATTGTCTTATGTTTTTAGAATAAGGTTGTGATGCTCACTATGACATTGCAAGCTGTAGTTGTATATATACAGTTGTGACAGGGAAGCTCTGTGACATGAATGAGGCCTACAGGAGATGGGGAAGATTGATACTTTCATACCATGTGTCTTACTGCCTTATTTTAAGTAATTCATGTGTTTACTGATAGAAGACCTGGATTTGATTCTTGGTATTGGCTCAGTCACGGCTGGCTACCCAGCCATTTCATATTCATAACATGTGGGAGAAAATAGCATGTTTACACTTCAATTAAGAAAGCCATGATTGTCTCCAGTGTTTGTGTTTTTTTTTTTTTTTTTTTAATTTATATCTGGAGATCTGAAATATTCTTGATGTTTGTTAGTTTACACTGATGGTCATCTAACTTTTCCTTTGAGTGTGCCAGTTGAGTTCCATGATTGTCTTTTTAATGATGTGTTCATAACAAAATAAGTCATCCCTTGCTGCCTGATTGCGATTCTTATGGTATTGCTATAGTGAAGGCACAGAAGCTTGGACAAGGAACCTCTGTGGCTTGCAGCCTTCTTCATGCAAACATGACTGATTGTATTCTTGTCACTTGCCATATTTGAGCCAATTAAACTACTTGTAATATTAGAGGTTGCATTCTTGAGAATTTGCTTTGAGTTAGTTTGCTTTTCTTACATAAATGTCTTTGGAATTTTATCTCAAGGATTTTGATAATTGTACAAATATATCTCAGTTTTTAAAAAAGCCTATTATATATCACATCTAAAAAGATGCTTATTATTTTGATTAAAACTTAGCAGATTAGCTCTTCCTAGAGTTTATGAGCATAAGTGTTTGCATGGTCAAATCTCCATTTGCTACGTTGCTGAGTTGTGGTCATTTACAGAGATGGAGTGTTAATAATTTTGTGTGAAATACAGAAATTACTTTCAATCACTAGTCTAAAGCCTTTTCTACTTGTATGTAGCTGAAATATAACAATAATCACAGAATCACAGAATATTCAGGGTTGGAAAGGGCCTCAGGAGATCATCTAGTCCAACCCCCTGCTAAAGCAGGTTCACCTAGGACAGGTTGCACACAATTGCATCCAGGTGGGTTTTGAATGTCTCCAGAGAAGGAGGCTCCACAACCTCCCTGGGCAGCCTCTTCCAGTGCACTGTCACCTTCAAGGTGAAGAAGTTCTTCCTCATATTTATTCAGGTGGCACTTCTTGTGTTGCAGTTTGTGCCCATTGCCTCTTGTCCTGTCACTGGGCTACACTGAAAAGAGCCCAGCCCCATCCTCTTGACACTCGCCCTTAAGATATTTGTAGACATTTATAAGATCCCTTCTCAGTCTTCTCCAGGCTCAACAGGCCCAGTCCTCTCAGCCTTTCCTCATAAAAGAGTTGGCTCCAGTCCCCCCGTCATCTTTGTAGCCTTCTGCCAGACCCTCTTCAGCAGTTCCCTGTCCCTCTTGAACTGGGGAGCCCAGGACTGGACACAGCACTCCAGTTGCTGCCTCACCACAGCAGAGTAGAAGGGGAGGATCAGCTCCCTTGACCTTCTGGCCAGCTCTTCCTAATGCACCCCAGGATCCCACTGGCCTTCTTGGCCACCAGAGCACACTGCTGCTTCAGGGGCAACTTGCTGTCCACTAGAACTCCCAGGTCCTTCTCAGCTGATATGAGCTATTGGGGAAAAAATCCCCCAAATACACTGATGGTATATTTAGATTTTGACCAGCATGAAATCAGCAATTGTTTTGCCTGTTGCCTGTGAACGTCATCTGAGTGGCCTGCCATCTCTCATTGAAATGTGAGATTCTTCTGCATGGTTCCATGTGTGTAAGGAAAAAAAAAAAAGCTTTGATTATGTGCCCATACATAATTTTTATTCAAAGTAAAGGCAAGAAAGTAAAGCATAGAAACTGGCATTTCTTTCTTCATTATGTACAATTATTAAGCTAAATCTTCATGTGTATAGCTTTTAGTTTCACAATGTGACCATTTGGAACAAGATTTTTACAGGGAATACACAAATATTCACATCTTCTGTTGGAATTAGGGTTTGACCAGAATTCTTGGAAACTTTACATTATCTGCTGCAGGTCATTTGACTACAAGGAATTAGAGGTCTTTTATGAAGCAGAGAGCTCCTTTGATCCCTACACTTGTGTGTTTGTAGCTGAGGTATATGTATATATGCTGAAAAACAATGACATTTTTGGAGGTAGAAATAAATTTGCAAGTGAGCTTCTGATCTTATTATGAGTTTAGTGCTTGGGATGACAAATGTGTGATTAAAAATATGTATGGGCAAGTTCTTATGATGTAGAAATGTGGTTCCATAAAGGTAGGGTTATTCCAACAGCTTAATAGATCTTGTTGGATACATTAGGCTGTTTTTAAAGGTATCTTCGTTTATTCAGCCCAAACACATTAGCATTGCCACTCAGGGGCGGTTAACTCTCTGTGGCTGATAAGACCTTACAGTAAGATTTTATAGTTAAGGAAAGTGACCCAGCAATATTTCCTCCAGTTTTCTGAACACGCATTGGAAGCTTCAAAAGCATCAGCAGATCTAGCTGGGGTTTTGAAATAAGGTCAGAACATGGCTAAAAAGGATTTCGGTATCTAGTGGCATGAATCTTTTGTGGATACTAACACACTGTATACACATCATCAGTAAAATTTACTATTATGCACTCCTTTGTGTCTCTGCATTACACCATATTAGTTACTCTGGTTCCCACTTTCCCAGGCAGTAAGATAATTGGAAGACCTGTCCTTTGTTACAGAGTTTATATTTACAAGGGACCATTGTGCTTTTGAAACTGTAGGATAATTTCACCAAGACCTCAGGGGAATTTCAGGTGACTGTAGCATCCCCAAGTACAGCATGTGTGGTGCAGCCTTTTTCCTTGACCGCACCTGCTCTCCAGATGGATTTGTGCACCCTGGCCTTTGTTTTCATGGCCCTTATTCAGGCAGATGCTAGTGGTCATCCAAAACTGCGTAAAGAACTAGAGATCTCAATGTTTGTTCTAAAATACTTAGTTAATTAAACATATTATACTATTACAAGATGCAGTATTGAACATGAGATTAAATATATTAATCTGGCAGAAACCAACAGTGTTAATTCAAGTAGCTTGTCCAGCCCAGCTGTATACAGTGTCAAGAGCTAATTATATTTTTGTACTCATGAGAACAACAGCAAAGTGAGCAGCATCAGCAAGCTGAGTCCAAGAATTCTTTCTTCCATGATTTTTTGTAATATACAAAGCTGTTGCCAAGTTCAGAGTTCTGGCTGGCTGAGCAGTCAGTCTCTCAAGACTTGCAAACCCATGAGTTTTAATGTGATGGAGACTTTCAGAAAATTTAGCACCACAGTTATCAGAGCTATCACATTTCTATTTTTGTTTAAACCCCCCCACACACACCCCTAATACTAGGAAGCATTAGTTTTCCTTTTCTGGTATCTTATTTTTTGTCATGTAAAAGCAATTTGGTTTTAGTTTCACTAAAAAACTAAACCATTCTAAAAAAATTAGAAATGGTGGAAAAGGTATGCTTTATGTAGCTGAAGTAATTTGTGGTTTTCATCTATCAGCAATTTTTAACCGATAAGCATGTGCTAACATATAGCAGGGCTGTTGTAGATGAAGGACAATTTTAAAAACTGACAGCCTTAGTAATTCAACCCTTTTCAGTGAGATCACTTTTCAGTTTTATTTTTTAATAGTTCCAGTTCTTTGCTGTTAATTATGTCAGACGATACATCTGGAGACTGTGACAAGAGTTTCATCAACTTGAATTTTGTAAAGCTCTTTTGGAACTTCTTCCCATCGCTTTTGTAAGCTAAATTTCCCAGCTTAGTATCCCTCTGATTTTTCAACCGATGCTATTGTTGCCATAAGTATGCATTTCAATGTACAGTATCATTAATACAGAAATGCCTTGCTGAACTAAAACATAAAGCACAAGTAAGAGACAGCAATGTAAACAATTTATCTTGGCATTAACTAACATGACAGAATATATCATTGAAGCAGTCATGTAAGGCTAAAGCAATGTAGAGTGGCAATTCTCTTGGGAGCTTTACCAAGCACCATTGAGATGCTAAGTCATCAGTCTTCCTTTTTCTTCAGTGAGCCATGAGTCTGATGATGGCTGCAGAGGAATGTTTTTGCTAACTACCCAAAAAAGTTTCCAGAGAATAATGAATGTGTGCTGAACTGGAAATCAGTAGATGTCCATCTCATCTTTTCCATGTCACAATTAGCAAGTAGCAAAAGATGTCTTTATTCATATTTGTTACGAAATTCTTGCATAGTCAGAGATATAACACTGCCTTTTTTTTGTCCAGAAGTAGAATAGGCAGAAAGTAGATAGATTTTTCTCTATATAATATAGTTTTACCTATTGATAAATCATTTCTTATGTTTAGCTCACTCTTTCATTAATATTATTGCTGTTTCTGTGTTGATCTTTTAAGATTCTGAATTTTTTTCATTTCTCATTCGCTTTTCATTTTCAAGTCATAAAACTTTATAAATCCCAGAAAGGAGAAATGTAGTAAGGGCTTTGAATCATAGAATAATTTAGGTTGGAAAAAAACCTTTAAGATCAACAAGCCCACTGTTAACCCTGGACTGCCAAGTCCATCACTAAACCCACATCCCTAAGCACCACATCTACACATTTTTTAAACACCTCCAGGGATGGTGATTCCACCACCTCCCAGGGTGGCCTGTTCCAATGCTTGACCACCCTTTCTGTGAAGAAATTTTTCCTAATATCCGCTCTAAACCTCCCCTGGCATAACTTGAGGCTGTTTCTTCTTGTCCTGTCGCTTGTTATCTGGGGGAAGGGACCGACCCCCACCTGCCTGCAGCCTCCCCTCAGGGAGCTGTAGAGAGCAGTAAGGTCCCCTCTGAGTCTCCTTCTCTCCAGACTAAACAAGCCCAGTTCCCTCAGCTGCTCCTCGTAAGACTTGTAAAGGTACATGAGAACAGAAAAAGTTAGCGTGACCATCAGAACTTAAGGTTAAGTTTACACACTTGGTATTTTGGAAGAATCCCATCTTTTCTTTTTTTTGGTTTGTTATTGTTTTTAACTTTAAACTTTTAGAAATCATTGAGAGTTGAGAAATCCTAGTAAAAGTCACGTTTTATGGCACTACTCATGGTAAAATAATTCCTTTAAGCCAAATTCAGTGCTTTATAGAGTAGTGATGTGATGTAACCGTAAAGACAAGAGGAAATAGCCATGGGCTGTGCAGTTGCAGTACAAAAGAAAGCTTCCTTATTCTGCATTGCCTAATGCATTGCAGTCTTCTCTTCAATACATAATCTAAAGGAAAAGAGGGAAGTTTAGTTTCTTGCATTTCTGCTGATGTGGTTGGGACCTGTAAAGGCTTATAATATGGATACTTTTTTCCCCAAGAAATCAGCCTGGAAAAGATTTTGGTTCCTCTCTGTGGTGCATAAAACGCCACATTATGTTATCAGTCTTTTAAGTTACTCCATTTCATCAAATGTTTAATGTAGTCACCTTTCTTGCTGTCTCATAGGGAGGCATTGGGCCAGCAGGACCGAGTGGACCATCAGGAATTCAGGGGCCCACGGTATGGTGCTAAACAATCCCACAGCCTGTTGCCTATGTTGCTTTCCATATTATAGGCAAACATTGGATTTTTGTTTTCTTCATTTTAATAGGGTCTCCCAGGGAGTGTGGGACAGCCTGGAATGAAAGGTGATAAGGTGATTTAAATAATTTCCATTATCTTCATAGAGATATATAATTCTTTCAGGCTCCTTTCATTAAATCTTGAGCAAAATAATGTACTTTACAAAGCCTTCCCTTTTTCCTTTTGATTTCTTTTCTCTTCTGACTTTTATTTTTTTAAAATTACTTCAGTCTCACAATCTGGTACTGCAGACAAGCTTCTGGAGAGCGCTTATTACTAGGCATAACAAAATCCGGTGCTGTGTATATAGGGTTTCCTGGAGGGGTGCTTCAGTGCAACATCTTGTATTGTCATTCAAAGATCTGTGTTAATTTTAAATACTAAATATCAAATTAATCTTTCTCAATTTCTGATAACTACCCCATTTTAAGCCACATAAATGTCTGTATAAAATAATATGTCGTTTAGGGTGAACATGGCCTTGCAGGAGAGCCAGGAGACCAGGGGTACCCAGGAGACAAGGTAATTTATAATTGCACTGTTTCACAAAATTGTCCAATTTCAGCAACTTCATCAGGCTTCTGAGTCTCTTCAAATGCAACAAGCCAGTTGCATAAAAGTAGAATGTAGTAATAAAAGCTACTGGATACTGCTGAATTAACATATTTGTAAGAAATGCTGTGCTAATTAAAACTTATAGAAAGTAGTGAACAAAGACAAGTAAAGGGCATGGGCAGAGTTCTGGCTGATGTGTTGAGAGAAGTGTCAAACAAGGAAAGAATTATGGTATGATCTGAAACTAGTAAGAAACTGTTGTAAAAGATATTTTTCCCTTGAACCTTTGAGATTCATCTGCAGCTCACCTGGACCAGCTGTGGTTAGCAGCACCACATGGTCTGGTATGTTCCCTCATATTGTGAAACTGAGATAAATAAGTATCTTCTTTCCTATTTGGCTAGTACATCAGAAGTCACTGAAACAGCGTATCCTGTGACAAGTCTTTTGATGAAAGTTGAACGTTAGAAGACACTTCTCATCCTGCAGAATTATTTCAAAGCCTGTTTTAGGTGGCAAAGTGTAGCAATCTATTGCTTCCAACATAACACAACAATACATTTTCATGTGTATTTAATAGCTTTCTTTTTTCAGGGTGCGCTTGGTTTGCCAGGACCTCCAGGGACCAGAGGAAAGCCAGGACCCCCAGTAAGTTTACATATCGATTTTTGCTGTCAGTATATCATTATATGTTGTTATATTGGCTACTTCTTTATCTCTTATGTTCATATTGTCATGTAATCCTCTAGAAGTTACCTAATTCAAAATGCACAAAGAACAAGGTCTGAACTGCTTTTATTTCTGGTGACTGGCTAGTGAGGGTCAGGTCCTAAGATGTGAGATTTTATTACAGAAATCAGTATATGTCTCATTTTAATATAGGAGGGCTTAGGATATTAAGTATTCTGTGACAGTCACTTTGTGGGGAAATAGACGTATTGGTAATGTTTGAAACAAATTTACTGAGAGCTTTGGGAGCTGCCAAGATGACCATTTGGGCTAGCTGGATTTGGAGAGAGTGTGGGAAATCTCATTAATACCCAGCCATTTCTCACAGGGATGGGAGTAGTCATGAATTCCTACTGATTTTTAGCAGCTTTAAAGGCACCTGTGCAGTGCTGCCACTTCTGCTGGGTTTGTAAATATTGAGGTAGAAAAGGCATTGCACAGGGTTACCTGGCTTTTTCCTCACTTGTTTTTATCACTGCTGTCTGCCTCTTTTTGATAAATAGTTAAAAGCTGCCAATAGTTTATGCTGTTAAAGAACTAATCACTCCAGTCCCTGTTGTCTTATGTGCAATCAAGCCACTATCTGATAAACCTACTTAGACCTCATGAATATCATCGGTCTTTAAACTCAGTAAAAAATACTGTCTTTGTCCCAGAAAATTTATAATATAAACATTAATCCTGCAAAACTTTTACACAGATTTGCTTAGGCTTAGATGGGAAAACTCAGCCTTTCTGCCTTTAAAGATACAAGCATTTTCATTTAAAGATAAACACGTGAATCAGCCCATTCCTGAACAGTTGTAGATTTTAAACACAAACTGAATGTGACCAGCTTCTTGACTTATGTTAAATTAAGATATGAGACCTCAGTCCTGCAAATAATATAGTGTTTAACTTTGTAGAATACATTTACAATAAAATCATTTATGTTACAAATTAAAAAAAGATTTTCCAGGACAGGCTTTAATTTTATTCAAGGAACACCTAGTTACGGCAGCAGCAGCAGCAAACTTGTAAAAATGTGGAAGAACAGATATAATGTAGAGAAATATTTTGGTTAGTTTCTAGGCGTATCAGTATTTGTATATAATGGAGTCACTGTCATATGTGGATAAGACTCATATTAATCACAAAACTGCCATTTCTTTGGCCATGATGGGATACTTCAACTACATAAGTACTCATATGCAAACCAATATCTGTAACAGTTGCTTCCTGGCCTTTTAAATAATACATAGTTTTTATTGTGAAAACAGCTATGTGTGTCAAGGTTTTTTTATACGACTATTTGGACCATCCCGAAACACCCAATTTTATTTGTCCAAAGCTGATTTGCATTTTTTTTGTTGTGACTTCAAAGAGATTTGAAGAACTAATCTTAATTGAATCTGAAGAGAGGCAGTTACAAAATTCCCTATTTAGTGGAAAAGTCATCTCAACACTTTTGTTGGCTTTCTGTTTGATAAATGTTTTTTAAATCTTCATAGCAATCTGTTGTTAAAAAAATCAATCAAAAATATAACTTTGGATTTTTTTAAGGGGAAAATTGGAGATCCTGGATCCCATGGACCATTGGGTCCTCCAGGGCCTGAGGTAAGAAATTGTCTGATGAAGGTAAATTCACTGTAATTTAGTTCTACTAAATTGCAAAAATCAGAGGTAAATGAGCTTGCATCACAAAAGATTATAGTCTTAGTTGAATTAGAAAATACTTTTTATATAATCATATCTGATGAATTCATTCTCCTCCATAAAGTACAAAATACTTTAGCTCATAATTTTTAATGCAAAGTATTAATATACAGGATCTTTGAATACAAATTAGTTCTTCATTGCCTATGTGATTAGGATTTCCTCTCTTTTGAATCCAGGTGTTATGCGTTACACCTTGTGTGAGGCTCATGTGCCTTCTCAGGCACACTTCCATTTGTAGATACTACAGAATGTTTAGAAGTGGGATTTTTCAAGCCTAGTTGCATATTTATCTCTTACAAAATAATTTTATTTGCCAGGAATGCAAAGAATAAACACTAGTTACATTGGAAGCATTGCCAAGCACTTGAATCTAGCAGTGCAGTTGCCTAAGAACTGTACTATGGAAGTCTACACGGAAACTGAGTCAGTTTCTGAATTGTTCCGTTTCCGTGCTTTTTGGCATTTATACATAGGCTATAGGAAAAAATGCTGTGGGACTGTACAGGAAAGACATATATGCATACACAGACACTCATATTTGCTGGAGAGGTGAAAGCAAAAAATGCAGATTCTTCTTTTTGATCAGCCTCCTCCAATGGATTTTTGTTGTCATTTTGAGGTTTTTTGAAAATATGTCTGGAAGGTCTATATTAGCAATGATGGTTGTTCTGGCCTTGCAACATACGATAACTCTGGGAGCATACCTCCTCAAACCAAGACTCTGTATTCCTACCTTCTTTAAGAGGGAGCCCAAGGCCTGTGATCCTCAAAGAACAAATTGTTGGGTTTTATTGCTTTGTTGTTATAGCTCCTCTAAATCCTAAAGAACACACTTTCTTATGGAGTTGAGCCCTCATCGAGAGAAAATTTACTGTTGTTGTAAGAACACAAGATGGTCTTTTCAGAATATGCCGATATGTTTTAGTCAATTGGGGAAAGAGTATTTTCATGCCCTTCAGTTGGAATGAAGAAGTCACAAGGCCTGTGCAAGCTGCCCACAGCTGCCTCTCTCTGTGGCTCAGGATTTTAGATTTTGTGAGCCTGTTAGCACTTCTTCATTATTAACAGAATCCTTGCATCATCTTGTGTAGCTTCCAGCAAAGGAGACCTATGGCAGGTTAATATCAAATTGCTGGTCTTGAAGCCTGTGTCCTGGTGACCCTGACACCTATCCCTGTAGTCCTTCATAGTTCCTTATTCCAACCCAGGCATGTTATTCCTTTGGGCCTAGGGATAAATTCATCACTGGGGGCTGGTACCCTCAGGGCAGATACGAATGGGAAAAGTTCCTGTCTGAAAATCTCAGCATTTCCTTTTGCTCAGTGATGCAGAATCACTTCAGCCATTGGAAGGCAAATAAAGTGCTTTATGTTAGACAATGAAAGCTTGAGTGTCCAGGTATTTTTCTTTGAGTAACTGTTTGTACAATGTCAGGTTTAAAACTACAAATCAATGTTTCTCAATTTTAGTCACACAAGACAGATGCAAAAGAAGTAAGAGAAGTTTTGCCTTCTTTTACTTCATAAAAACATGGTCACCATATGGCGAAATAGCAGAAATAGAAGGGAGGTAGGACAGCAGTATACCAGGAACTTGAATAAGTTGGAAATACTAGAAGTTCTGTAATAAAAGGAATATAAAAAATGAGCTTAAACAAAGATTGTATCGTACTCTCCCTGTTACTTTGTCTTATAAAAATAAGCTAGTTGTTGTTGCTAGAAGCTATTTAGACACAACTGCATATGCAATTATTGGGGAATTTCCTACAAGAAAAGCCTACTGTCATGTATCTAATCATGTGTCTTCTTCCAAAAATAGACAGCTAGGAGGTCAGGCAGGACTGCTTTCCTTGTTCCGATTTCATTATCTGAATTGTCAGACTTCCTGTGACTCCAGGTAGAAAACAGACATTACATCCTGTATTGCATGTTCCCCTTGATGCTTCTGGAAACAGCAGATTGTGATGAAATAGTGTCTTGCAAGGGGAGTACTTTGAATTTGCTGTGGGCATGACAGTCTATACCATATGTCTTTTAGTAAAGATTAAAAAAATAATAAAGCAAGCTATATTGGGATTTGTTGGGCATTGCTGTGAGTGGGAGGAACAAGGGTGTGTCTGCCCAGTGGCACAACCTGTCAGATCCTACTTCAGACTATGTCTCTCCCCTTTTGTCAAACACTAAGACAGTGGGATTTGTCCTGTCCCCATGTTCAAGCTTGTTTTGGGTGCATGTGAAATAAGAAACTGAAGATCCTTTGGTCTCTGCAATTACACATTTGAGTATTTCATTTCCAGTATAAAGAATAAGCAGCTATATCCCTAATTTTTTTTCTATGTAAACTGCTGTAAATGAGGCACTACAGCAGCTGAAGTATCTCTGCACACAACAGTGGGAACAGGCCTGGCAGGCTTCACTCATCCTTCCGGGTTTTTGGCGTTTTATATGCAGGTCAGCAGTGAATTGCTTCCTAAATCTTTCCTCTGCAGCTGTGCAACCTAGGTATGCCAGATCAGAGTTGAAATAAGCCACCCGCTCATAGCCAGGGTCCATTTGAGAACTGCGGTGCTGATGGGCAGGAGTGAGTAAAGGGAAGGACAGAGGTCTCGTGCTTGCTTTCTGGGCGGCGTGTGAGGGTTGTCTGCCAAGTGCATTCTTTTGCAGTGCAGGAGTCCTGCAGTGTCAAGCCAAACTCTCTGCTGGGTATGTTGCTGCAGAGCCAGGGTCTGTCATGTGCCTGAATGTATGCTGCTCACAAAGCGTTGGTTATCTTTAGTGAGCACTTGATGGAGCATGTTCTTCACCAGTTTACACGTTTTGCTGCTTTGTCATGCATCTAAAAATAAACAGCCAAAATTTCAACTTTCTAGAGAGTTTTATTTTATTGGTATGACAACTGGAAATTGCTGGTCTGACTATTTTAACTCAGTGTTAATTGTGTACAATGAAGTATGTAATGCTTATTGTTAATGTGAATTAAATGAGACAATGTTTTAACAGGCTTCCACACGTATTCAGAATATTTTACAGTTACATTTCACTCTATGAATCACATTTAATTATTCCCCAAGAATAAGGGTGATAGTTTCCTTCAGATGTTCCCTAAATATTATAAATAGGTTTCGTCTGAAACAGAGGGCACGTTAGTCATTATTGTCAATAGAACTTTTTTCATCTGTGCAGTATTTTGATCTGAAGTCATTAGCTTATTCTTTCAGGAAGGTACTCATATGGGATTCAATTAGTATGCTTCATGTTCAAGAGAATACATTACAAAGGAAAAGGATACGTTCAAATAATAGTAAACAGTCAAAAAGGCAGAGGTTTTGTAAATCAATTACTGGCTACTTTGAGTTGTTCATTTAAAAAAAAAAATATTTTTAATGCTTGTTCTATCTTATAACATGCTGTTTTGAGGTTATGCAAACAATGCCACGAGTGCAGTGATAACGTAGTGTTCTCTTTCAATATCGCATTGAATAGCTTGCATGCAAATTACTTGAAGTATAGAAATAAAGACAATTTTATAGCTGAATTAAATGCATATTCTGGCATACTGCTTTATTTTTTTTTTAAGTGGTTATAATTTAGTCTGCCTGTTAGGTCCTAGTCTGTTTCCACAGATCTTCACAGGCAATTTGCACAGAATTTGTCATCTTGAGATTTTCCTTTTTCAGACAGAACTATGGTGAGACTTCACTATAGAAAAAGGGACATGCAGATAAACAAAACTTGATTTGTGTTGCTTTACCAAGGCATTATTTAACTTCTAACATTCTGAATCTGCTTAGAGTAAAGGAAACTGGTACTGAGATGTTTTTTATTTGATTTTAAACACTTGCACTGCTTTGGCTCTTGGATTTTGGTGTTGATCTTAAAAGAAACAGTAGTTTTGCAAATAAATTTGAAATTTCTGCCTTACTTTTTTGATCTGGCCTTAGTCTAGGTGTGGTCTGATTTGTGTGGGCATTTGTTAGCAGCATAGCACTGTGCAGTGTACAGTGCAATAATCCTCCTGCAAGAGAATAGAGTTCCTCTTGCACAAGCATTATTTCACTGACTATTAGCTACTAATCTCTTTTCTAAGGTTTAAAGTTAGGGAATACTTGATTTTCAAAACGCACAGAGTTGTTCCTCATTACTTTACTCTGTACTCAGGCTTTGCCTAACCCTACTGTCAGTTATATCATTAGAAGCCTGAAAGAAGACCTGTTCTTCAGACCTTAGTCATTTAACTGTTATTGGTAACACAAAAACGAGCCTGAATATTTTAAAATAAATACATAATCTGGTATTTTTGTCCCTGATGAAATGCCCACCTTTGATGATTGTTTTCACCATAACTTGGAACAAAATTGTAAAATATACTTCTCTCTGCTTACCATTGTTATATGTATTTGAAAGTTACACAAAAGTAGCTGTTGATGTTGAATGCCTGGCTTGATTTTTGAGTCTTGTGAAAGTAGTTAAGCAGGTGGCTAAGGTCTCCCTGGGCCTTGTAGGTTGACTACTGAAAGTCTTCAGTGCAGACAGGGAGACTGTTAAAGAGAGTCCAACAAGTGTGACTCTAACCAGGTTAAACTGTGCCAAGCTCCCTCTGGAAATCCTGTCTGATCCTTGGAGTGGGTCTGCACTGAAGTTCTTACCAAAGGTCTTAACTTCTCACATTGTAGCTTTACAGAATACTTCAATACTTGGTCCTTAAAATACTGATCAGTGGCTGCTGCTGCTGTGCTGGTCAGTCAGGTGAATCACCAGCCACCTTCTTGGCCATCAAGCAGCCACGCAGGTCTGTTTTGAAGGGTTGGTGTACAACCTCGCTCTCACTAGAGAGTAGCCTATACTTGATACTGCTTGTTATAAATACAGTGATTCTGATATGTGTTCCATATAATATGTAGATGCACTAGATGGCTTTGAAGGATGATGCATCATATTTGGAAAACCTGATGACTTTAAGTCTCTCACGAAAAAGTCACTAGTGTTTTGGTGAACATAACTGAAAAGATCCGCTGTGTGCAGTTAGACAAAAGCACAAAGCAACATCAGCATAGTGTTACTCACATCTTAGTAACAGTAAATTGCAAAGCTTTCCTGTACCGTATCGTATGCTGTACCCTTTTTTCTGTTCTCTGACAAATTGCAATTGTACAGTTGTAATTTGTACTGTTAGATTCCTTCCTCCACCCTTTCCAAAATCAGAATTAAAGGTCTGTGGGGAAAAAAATTAACGTTTTGTCTCTGGCCTTTAAAAATGCTGGCATTAAACTTGGCTAGATTGGCACACATGGAAGAAAGTTAATTTCAAATCTTTTTTTTTTGTACTGTTTTTCTCTTTGTACTTGGCACATTATTGACACTGTCATGCAGTTGTATGAATGGCAAAGGAAAAAGTCCTGTAACTGTGTGAATACTGACATTTCTAATATTGTATAGAGAATTTTTTTTAGTTGAATCATATCTCTGCATAGCATGTACTTACAGAAGAATAATGAACACTTATTTGAGAATACAAAATCACAGCTCATTTTCTCAGTTTAGAGAGATTGTAGTTTTATGCAGAAATCTTCCTTTTGTAATTTGATAATAATTAGTAATAAAGCTCTAATAAGTACCTTGTAGTTCAGTAGTGGCATCCAGTCAGTATTGCTTCTGAAAATTCATTCTCATTCAAATGAAACACAGCATGTGATTGAATGAAATATTGGAGGAGGGAAACTTGGCAACTGAAGGGACTATCACAGTCTCTGAAGAGGTTTTTGTTCTGTGGTGTCCTTCTATCATCGCTGGTGTCCCAATCGCATTGACGGCTGCTAAGGAAATAGAGGGCATGAGGGTCAGTGACTAACAGCAATGCTGGCAAATGTCGTGTAGAAACAGCTTGGAGTGAGTGGATTCTGCATATGTAAGAGAATTCCTAGTGGAAATGGAGTGTAATTTCCAAACATTTCTGATATTCTGCTTCTGTGTTAGCAGCCACACAGGAAAACAAACAAAAGAAAAGCAACAGCTTCTGCAGATCTCTCATCTCTGAGGCACTGACTTCAGTACAAAAAGACATGTCCTGACATAGTAACAGTCTGATCATCTGTGCATTTTTTCATTAATTAAAGATTATATAGATAAGTGAGAACAATGAATATGTTAATTTATATTTAAATGTGTTCAGTACAAAATGGGTCACTTTCCTAGCAAGGTTAAAGCACATTTGTGTTGAGATAGCTGGAACTACAGTTTTTTCTGACAACACCTCTAGTTGGGTTAAACTGAGTGAACTCTGAAGTGCTTTGCTGGCAAAAGGCCACACGTGCAGCAAGATTTTAAAAATAATTTGTAGCCTACTACCTGCCAGGCTTCTAGCTGATGTGAAGATAAGAATCTGCACTTTGCATTTCCTTAGTAGAAGTCATAATACTGAGTGATATTTTTCTCCAAATAGTCTCTGCTGAAAATTGCATTGCAGCTGGAAGCTATACATTGATCTCCTGGCCTTTCACTTATGGAAGAATAATGAACTTTTAATCTGGCGTAGCTTCACAGGAAGCTGGCTGCTGAATAACTCTTGGCGAATTCAGATATAGGTAGAAATGTATACCACTTCACAACTCAGAATCTGAATGGCAAACAGCATTGCTGAGTGTTTTAAGAACTCCTTTCTGGTTCATTCGTCTTCTGGAATTGTCTGGAGTGCCTGTCTGTGTCCTGGATTATTAATGTGAGAACATCTTGGAAATGTGTTCTAATACTGCCATAGCATCTGCATTTTCTCTGTGGTAGTGCTTGAGAAGAAAAGCCTAAATCCAGCTTTATGGCAAAGACAAAAATGATGAAGACTTTCAGTTTGAATGTTTAAATGCCTTGCTAGGGTTGATGTTCTCAGGCCAGTAGCCATCTCACATCCTAAGACTGCCTGACATGGAAAGGTATCCAAATGTCATGATTGTTCTAACTGTGATAGTGCTTCTCGATGCTTACAACTTATAGTTCTCACTGAATTCCTTCTAGAAGTATTTATGCAAATAAATAAAGTAGGCGTATTCCCTTATCAAGATATAAGAATCTTTCTAAATAGACATTTTTCTTGACAGATTGTTCTCTGGAATGTTTATTGCCATGAGGGAAACTTTCTCTGTGTCAGCATTTAGCACTTGTTCACACATTAGAAAGTTAAAAGTTTTACAGATGTGCAAAACAGCCCACCTGGTAACTATTTAATGTCTGTAAATAAGCAAATTTAAAATTAAGAAAGGATGAGTTAGCAACTTCCAAAGAATTGGCCTAACTCTTCAGTGTATCTCAGATAGATAGTGGATTTCAGTAGTTAAGTGTGGTCAGGATTTGTAAAAAATCCTCTTATGACCCGTACAGAAATCCAGGCTGATACACACTGAGGGGAGTACTTCAGGTATCAGCTTGGGTGCCCTGGTCACATGTGACTAATATGCTCTGTGCCACCTAGAGGCGCGTTGGAGTTGTTGCACAGCTCTACTCGTACTGCTTTATGGCAAAAAGAAATTACCACTGTGATGTTCTGTGAAATGCTGGGCGTTAGGGTTGTTCCGCTTCTTCTAAAAACTCAGATCAGTTCTTTTTTCCTCTTTAGTGTTTTGCTTTAGTATTCCTTAGCATTCCAGCGCTAAACCTCATTTTTTTAAAAGAAATCATTTTATTTCATATGTTGTTTATACATTTATTTTTTACTTGATATATAACACACGTTAAAATATTTACATTCTGTCTAAATCACTACTCATAAGTCTCTCTGCCTCCTGTTAAGAACAGACTATAGAAAACAAATAGAAGAAAGCCCTACAAGTAAGAACAGTGGTGCCCTAAATACTTTTTACATTTTATTATAATATGGTAGTTGAGGCTGAAATAATATTTTCTTTTAAACTTCTTGCCTTAGTATGATTTCTTTACCTTTCTGTTAAGTTGTTTTTTGTTTGGTGTTTTCTTTTTTTTGTTTGTTTGGTGTTGTTTTTTTTAATTAATGCCATCTAAGTCATCTAATTATGAATAACCATTAGAAATTATCGTTACCTGTATATGAAGGTCAGGTGTTCTGGAATAATAGAGTATGGCCAACTTTTATTCACTTAGTGAGGCAAATTTTTTAATACCTCTTCCCTGCTTAGAGAACACAAAAAGTGACTGTTGAAACTTTAATGATGATGTGTATTAGCCTGCATTAGTATGGAAGGGTGTCAGAGAGAATTTTGTGCTGGAAGTTCTTTATGAGAAGCTATATAAATTGTTCTGAAGATATATGATGCTTTAATTTCCATTATTGGGAAAGTATGCATGCAAAGAGTGATATTTATAATTTTGAATCTGCAACAATTTTTTTGTTAAGGAAGAAGGAAACTTGTTTTTACTAGTGTTAGGCAATGGACATGCGCAGAGGTAGTAATAATATTTTACTCAGAGGAAGAACTTTTCAGTGACAGTCTTTTCTATTTTTAGATAGGCAAGATTTAATGAAATAGGAAGGATTTAATGAAATTTATAAAAATAACAAAATCCAATACTGTCTTGGCAGGGGACTGAGCAAGCCGTGTGCTAACTAGAGTCAATTACCAGTGCTTTACTTTATCCTACAAATATAAAGATTACATTCCTTCACCAGATGTTTATGAAAGTTAACTCACTACTGTGTTGCATAAGACTTAGCTGCATCATTTTTGTTTCCTTAAAACACAGTCATTACTTATAAAGTGTTCTAGTTGTAGCACTGGATTCCTCTGACGCAGGCATCCTCATGGTGTCCCACTCAGTGCCTACTGGACAGATGGCTTGGGGTGATAATTTTAGGTAATTAATTTCCTTTCCATATTCATCTTTTCTTTACCAGCAGCTGGACCTATGCCATACACTATTTCACAAAGGCTTATTCAGAATAATAATACATGCTGGTGACCTTCACTTACTGCCAGCCAGACCTGGATTAGCACCTGCTGATTTGGAGGCAAAAGGCGTTCTACCCTTTTCTTAATCTTGCAGTGATCTCGTCCTTAAAGTGTGGCCAAGGATTAAAGGGCTTCAGCGGCGCTCTAAGCTTTTCTTTTTAAAAATATTTGAATTCATAAGTACAGAACATGGTGCTGGCTACTTTGTGGGGGTTTTTTGTGCATCAATACCAATCCAGTGATTTAATTTCAAATGTTGCTTAGTGGATAAAAAGTCTTACGCTAAGAGAAATGAAACCAATACTGACATCTGCGAAATTGAGTTTAATGAATGCTGCCTAAAATCTGTCACTTTTCCAAGTCCTTTCAAGGAAACTTAATGGATTTTGACATTTTGGGGATGGCAGAACAAATTTATTTCTTGTTTCTGTGATTCAGGTTTGTTAAATGAATGAACAGAATCAAAACAAGTACATTGGAAATGTTCCTACTCTGTAAATCATTTGTTTGTATGATTTCTTTAGGGTTTTCCAGGAGATATTGGTGTACCTGGATTAAATGGCCCTGAAGGTCCTAAGGTAAGATTATAGGGAAACTTATTCTGAATAACAAAAAACAGTATAAATCTTTGAGGAAAAGCTCTGAGAGATGGACACTGGCATTATAAGAAGATAATCTTACTGTCAAAATGCAGATTCTTTGCCTCAGGTATTTATATCAGGAAGTTAATCTAGTGTTTAATGCTCTCCATGCAGTTATGAAGGTAATTACTGTGTTAGATGGAAGCATATTATGGCAAGTGCAAGGAAATTTGGAGAAAACACTACGGAGCTAGAAAGTGACATATATTTAACCTATATTTAAATAAATACATGCAGTTCTCTATAGGTCTCAACTGAGTAATACAGAATTAAAAAAAAAAAAATTTGAAAAAATGGTAGCTAAAGGTATAGAAAAAATGGTAAAATTCACAAGCCAGATTAAAAGATGGATAAATTTTATCCATTATTATTATATGTATTATTTTTTCTACCAAAAAATTACTGTGCCAGATTAATGTAGCCTCTGCTTGTCAGTAGACTAATATTTTAGACCAGCTTAGGCAATAATTCACATGTATAGAGTTTTCAATAAATCTTTGGATAAAATCACATATGGGAAATTTTTGTTTAAAATGGAAAAGGTAGAGACTAGTACAAAAAGTGCAGGTGGCTCAGAAATTAACCCAGAGGAAGATTTGATATCTATTGAAGATATTGAATAATATCTAAATATTGACTACTTGTTGTTGAAAGACAAGTACCAATTAAGTTCCTCACTCACAAGTCTTGGGACTATTCTTATATTGTTTTTTCACTGATAAATAGGCACAAGTATGATGGAATGGAATTTGTATGTGAAATGAGGTTGAGCATCTTTAGATGTTCTTAAAAACTGCACTTTGTACTAGTTCATTCCACTACTGTTACTCCAGGCTGATGCATGCAAGGACTAAACCAATAAATCCTACAGTAAACTTCGAGCTTCACAACTGGCAAGACAGCGCCAGATCCCAGATCTCTCTGAAATAAAAGCACAATAAGGCAGTTAGAAATTACGTGAAATTCTAGAACACATAAGGCAAGGTGTCTTGTTAATGCCACTGCACAAAGCACAACAAAACTTTATCTAAGTAGCACACACAGTTCTGGGCATTTGTATTCCAGAAGGACTCAATCAGGTGGGACTAGATGCTGAAAAGGATACTTGAATGACTGTATTCTGAGAGGCAGTTTATTTTTCCCACCAAATGAAGGGCCTTTTTGAGCTTGCTAAGTAAACCAGAGAGCAGAAATTGGTGAGGCAAAAGAACTGTGCAAGACCAACAATATCATTTGTCCAAGGACAGAACATGCAAGTTGACTATGAAAAAACAGTGATGGAACTTACAAGATTTCCCATCAACAGAATTGTGAGATTCTGTGGCAGACTACTCAAGAAAATGTAAGACAGGGACCAGTAAATAATTCAAAGATACAGTATTATTTGTACCTGCAAGACCAACAATCACTCCATGCCAAAGTTAATCATTCTTGAGAACATCTCAAATTGCCAATCTTTTCTGCATCTCATACCTTTCTTGACATACTGTGTCAAGAGCCTCGTCCCAAAATAGCCCAGAGATGAATTTGCTAGGAAGGCTGAGAACTCATTATCTGATGTGGCAAACTGGGGAGCAGTTAATATACATTTCCAGAGGCAAGTGTGGGCTTTTTCTTCAGTTCTGATTTATTGCTTTGCTAACTTGTTTTTATGTATATATAATGTTAGCAGCCTTATACGAACGAGTTTTATCCAGCCATTGCAGTGGCAATTGCTCCTGTGTTTGTGAATTAACCAGGGCACTTAAAAAAATATTTTGATGCAACACTGTGTCTAGGATCTAGGGGAAATAGAAGAGAAATACAGCAGTTCTTGAACTGCAGATCAGATTTAATCCTCCAAATTTGTACATGAATGATGTAACTGAAATCTAATCCCTACTGCCCAGTTTCTTCACTAAGTGAGATGATGATATTCCACATTATATCCAAAGTGTTAAATTAGATGTTATTGTTAGAAGTGGGGTGATGTTTAATTATATACATTACTTATCTCTTACCTTTTCACAGATTCCAGCAAAAAAAGTACTAAAAGGTAGCTCACAAAGCTTAAGACTCTGTATTACTTTATATATATACTTATGACACAGGAATTACATAGCTGAACAAGATTCAGTGGTCTCCAGCACATTTGGCCTCAGAGACCAAAGGCTTAGACAGCCTGCTTTAATCAGGGAGAACTGATGGCTTACTAAACTGAAAGAATTCTTACACAAAGTACGAAGGGAGAAGGGCTGCATAACACTGGAAATGTTTGGCTTTCAGGATTCCCAGCAGTCTTGTGTTGACTGCAGTTTTAAAAAAATTCCTCCAGCTTTTATTCTTAGAAAACTGTTCTCACAGTGCTGCTGGTTTTTTCATGCTTTTGTTTATATACCTATTTTAAAAGACAAGAATGTAGGGTAAGCTTTATATTTTAGCAGTTGGTGTGGGAGAAATTCAACCTCTTGGTGAAGAGTTTAGGCCCTGTGAGTGTGATGAGCCATCTTTACATACCAGTAGAAGTTCTGGATTGTCAATTTTCCCTAAATTAGTGCAGTAATTGGCAAGTCTGACCTCTCTAAAATACCGTTCAAAGGATTCATTACATAATTTGGTCTACAGCACATTACTCTGCTTGGAAACAATATTTTAGAAGGTGTTTGATCTTGATCCACCACTACTTTAAAAAAAAAAAAAACAACAACCGAAACCAAACAAACCAACCCCAAAACACATTTTAAAAAAGGGGAATAAGATTGTTTTTAAGATGTTCTGGAATAGTTTAGTTTGTTTCATATGTTATTCTTGCAAGTATTTATGCTCTGTAACAGAGAAAACTGACGGGAAAAGATGATCAGAATATGCTGACTACAGCTGCAGTTTTTCCAGCAGTGTGTGTTGTACCATGGAAGTGGTTGAGAACTTCCTTCCTGTGCTCACTTATGTTTGTTTGGATAACACGATTAATAGAAGTGGTTATTAGGAGTTTCACCACTTCTGGAAGGGATAGTCAACTGGGAAGTTATGTATGTGAAATACAGGATACCCCCATTTGCTGAGTCCCCTGTTTTTTTCCAGACACTTTGGGACATGTGTAATGACTACCTTCATTTTCTGTTTGTTGCCTGAAACCTCAAAGGGGAGATGGAAACTTCATTTAGTCTTAATATTCATTTTCAGTCTGGGACTTTTTTCCAGATCCAGTTAAGTGCAGTGGAAGAGTGTGTACAGTAGCAGTGTTGCTAACATTTCCACTGTGCAATTGCATAGTACCGAAAGCTGTATCTCCTAATGTGCTTTACTAACAGTTCTGTCAATGAAAAAATTTCATGGCCAACTACATAAGATTATTACTTACATAGTGCTACTAAAAGCCGTCCTGTCACTTTTGTGGTGCTATGTCAAACAGCAGTACACCCCAGTCCTCCCCAGACTGATGGGCTCTTTGATGAAACTCAGTACCTTGAGGTGGCCTGTTCTGTTTTCAGTTCCATTTTACTTCGTGTGCTAAGTAAACTGTTACTGGACCAATGCCTGCACCTTCTGTCTAGACTTCAGCTTCATTAGTAAGCAATTAATAGGGCTTACACTTGGAACTTTTCCACCGTTGCTTTCTTCAGAGGCTAATCATATCTCTTCTAAAGGGCAGTTTCTTTGTTCTTGTTGCTTTATCTGATAATGTGAAGCTTAGCTTTCCCAGAACATTAATAATATGTTTACAGAGATTATTATTTTTTTTTGTCCTACGCCAGATCAAGTGCTTTTCCCAATTACTACCATTGTAATTGGGATGACCGAGATTTTTGACACACTGCTAGCTGCAAAGTCATTTTAACAAAGTTTTGAAAATGTTGGTGTGAGAAGTCATGATAACTCAGAGTTGGCAGAAGATAAGGTGCTTTATCTCTGGGAAGCTGAATATAATCCTGACAGAAACGTAAGGGCTGCAATTTACAAGTAGTTTTGGACAAGCTAGTATTCTAAATACACTTCGTAGTTCATTTCCATTGCAATGTTGTCATCACGTGTTTATGCTAAAGGCTACCTGAATCTAAATCTAAAGATCTAGAAGAGTTACATTGGTTCTGCTTTAATCTTAATATGAAGGCAAGCTTTACATCTTCAAAACACGGGAACTGTTCTTTTGCAAGCTCCAATATTTTCTTATTTCCTTTTCAAAAAGACAAAAGAAAAAAGCTTCCGAAAAATCTATGTGGTAGAATTCTGTAAGATGCTCAGGTTTCCAGCAGATAGTAAAATTCTGCTGTATCTTCTCATGGCTTCCTAAGGGAAATCCTAAGAACACTGGTAAGAAATGAGGTCTACTTCCTCAGTTTTGCATTTCTGCCCAGGTTTGTAAGAGGAGAGAAGCTAGACCAACCTCATGGTTAGTTGATACAAGTTCTCACTGTGTTTGTTTGAATGTTTAGGGACTTCTGGGTGACCGAGGGCCTCCAGGGCCACAAGGCCCCAAAGGAGTTCAGGTAAGATGGAAAAATTATCCAATCAAGAGATTAGATGTCTATGTTTAAAAGAAAAAGTTGTGAGGAGCAGAGGGTTAGACAACCATAGTTAGGTTTTGACAAGTATGCCAAAGAGGGTTTAGCAGCTTTATGGGGCTGTGCATCCATTACGTGGTTTATTTTAGTTATTTCTGTGGAATCTCAAATAATGTGTCCAGAGTCAGGTGTGGTTCATTTAGTTAAACTGGGGAGATGGGAGGTAGGGGGTGGTATGGAAATAGAAACCATATATCAGTTTAATTACAGGGTCCTAGAAACACTTAAGTAAACAGTTAGACCACTGTTAATTGAAAGGGGGAGGAAAGCAGCTCTTAATCTTACAGATTTATTTAGTATTCTGAATTCATCATCTTAAAATAGAACTCATGTCTTTTTCACTAAAAGTAATAAATTTGAAATAATTTAATCATTGGTTTTGGTGATAGACCTCTAGACTTTTATGTAGCTTATTTGTAGGCTTCCATGACAGATTGTGAGTGAGTAAAATCTAACATGATCTGTTTAGTTAGAAGCCAGGAAGCTGCAGATAGGATTACTTAATTCCTCTTTCCTATCACTTGTAATTGACAAGGCTGTGTATCATTTCCTCCAAAACTTGGGGGAAATCTTCCATATTTAAGAGGATCACTAAAGCTTAAAATGATCACAACATGATGTCCTGGCATGGCATTGATACAAATCCATGTTCTAATATAATTGGGTAGTGAGTGAACCCTGAAGAGTTAACACTGCAGTTCCTCATCATGCATAATTATATCAGTGCACTGCGCAGTACAGGCACAGTGTCACAGTATTTCTTCTCTTACACACCTGACAAGCCTGACCGCCAGCCTCCCTCCATCCCTGAGAAAGGGTAAGGATAAACCCTGGCAAAATGGCTTGGCTAACTTGGTGGCTGTGCCATAATAATATGGAAGAGAAAAGCAGGAATGTTTCTACTGCTTTTATAGTCGTGTCACGAATTGCTAAAATAGAGTACCTGCAGGGCAGACAGAGAGGTTGACCCATCATTTCTGAGTCTCTCCCTACTCAAAAATGTGAAAATATTGCTATTGAGAGTTTCACAGCTTTTCTGCCTGCATCTACTGGCTACATAGGGCATGGCTTTCTGGCTAATGAATTTGTCTGAAATCAGATTAGTCTCTCTTAAAGTGTTTCTGTCAGACTTGGACATATATAAACACATATGAAGCAGATTTAATATGATAAATATGAACAGTTATCTGCAGATTTTCTTTTTCAAAGCTAGACTTGGCATCAAGATTATTGAAGTCTTGATTTCTTTTAGGGAGAAGTAGGACCAGCTGGACCTATTGGAGGAGTCGGCCCAAGAGTAAGTATAAGTAATTTTGTTAGGGCTATTTTTCAGCAGAAGTACTGCTTTAAAAGGTACATCTGCTGTAAGAAGTGACTGTGTTAAAATGGCATCTCCTAAATAAATACGTCTCTTTCCTCAGCATGTGCTCAAAGCGAAGTCTGGGAGGAGAAATCATTTTGTATACAAAGGATTTGAAAGGAAATCACAGCCGTGGTGCACAAAATAAAATTTTTGAAAAGGAAAGAGTCAGTAACGAACTGCTTATCATGCTTCTTTGAGATAGATGAAACCAGTAGGCACTTCCTAGGAACTCAACCAGCTGATATGTCAAAATATTTATATTGAGGAAGAACCTACCCTAAGACTTGGCTGACAGGGAGAAATATAAAGGACGGATGCTTTAAGAAATCATTTTCAAACTGATCTGGTAGACAGTTGTTGAGAACAGTAAAGCTGGAATGTCACAATGCTGTTTGTGCTGAATGTTCTAAACAGTCCAAAACTAACAATCAATTTTGTTAGTTATAAAAATGTACTAGTGTCTAAGAGTATTTCAGTGGACTTGAAGCTTATTTTTAGAAAAGATCTAAGGTAAAAATAAATACTAGCCTGCACTAAAGACTACAGGAGTATCACTAAGTTTATTGAAAGCAATATGATCTTCTGCTGTTACTTGATTTTCTTATGTGTGGTATAATCCCTGGCTTGGTCTCCATTTCAGATAACTTTGCATTTCTTGCGTGAACTTAGGAAAGCCTTCTCCTGTATTTTTTCCTGATTCTAGAGTGGATATATTCCTATGTCATTTTTCCTGTTCATTAGCTTTTCAAAGCTGGGAGTTTGCTTTCTGTTAGAAATAATATTAACCTGCTTATTTTCCACATGATTAGGTGAAAGAAAAAAAAAGCCAAACCCAAAAACACACACAAAAAAAACCCCCAAACCCCAACCCCACCACATCCAAAAATCTTTCTCTTCAACTGAGAAAAACATGCAAAAAATTGAACAGAATTTCAAAACACTTTGTGACTCAGTTTAATACTCAATTTAATCTGCCTGAGCTTCTGCCAAGAGCCTCATGGAAATTTTTATTTTGGCTGCATCATACTCCGAGTCTCCTTCTTGGGCAAGGCTTCATGGCTGGACAGCATCTCCCATGTTGTGCTGTGGCAATTGGAAAAGAAGATGCTGCAGCAGGTGACTCACGGGCAATGAGACACCTCCCTTCACATTCTCTGTATCGCTGGGCATGCACAGGCCACCATCAGCTGGTGTCAGAATGACCCAACAGGAAAAATTTCTGTGTAACCTAGCAAACTGAAATATTGGTGATCTATTATGGGTCAGTTTGACCTAAATTATTTTGGTTTTGTTTTCTCTCAATGGGAAATGTGTACACCACTGGCATGTCTTATGCCTCCCTGGCTTCTCTCGCTCACAAGCAGTGGTTGAACAAGAATGTGGGGATCTGAGGTGGGCCCAGGGTTGCTGTCTCCAGACATTTTTTTAGTAGCTTGCTGGCTAACGTCTCCTTCTGAAATGAGAGGTGTAGGGGAGATGGGAATTTTGCTTGATGGAGAGCCCTGCTTGTTTTCCTCCCTTGTCCCTGGGCCCATCTGCTCTCGCCTGGATTCTACAGCTTCTGTTGGCTCCAGCTTTTTCAGAGCTCCAGGCCAACTTGTTTGCACTGCTGCTCTGAACTCTGCTTCCATCTCTGCTTGTCCTTTTTTCTTCACTCCTGCTTGTAACTTATGCTCTGTGATTACATTGGTGGAGAGAGACAGTCCCTATCACGAAGTTGTTAAATCTGATATAGTTTGGCAGGACTGAGTCAGGAAGCTGCTGAACATCTGTCTTTTAAAATTATGCTTGCTTGATTGCAGTTTCACATTCATTGGATTTACATAGGCTTTTTTTCCATTGTCCATGAAAGGAGTTTAAAGTATTAAATGCTGCATCTAAAAATAAATTCTATGAAAACTGTGTTGTCACTATACTAATTAAATAGCCATGGGGGCAGGGGAGGTCTTTTCAAGGGACCTGAAGAAGTGGTCTGGCCACGCGTAGCCCCTAGGTGCCATCAGCTGTCGGCTACACCTTTAGCTGACAGATGTCTCTCTAACTTGGTTTTTGCAGCTTCCAGGAGTGGAGATTCTTCATTCTCCTTGGTAATCTGCTTCAGCCCTTTGCATGTTTTACAGACAGTTTTTCTACTGTCTAGACCCATTCTATCTCAAAGTTTTTCCTGTCTCTTTCTCACTACCACCTTGCCTCCTGTCCTACACACTTGCTTTGTAGGCATGGTTAATAGGTTAGTCCTCTTTTCAGCCGCCGTTAGCCTGACTTTCTTAGGGTTTCTTTAAACTGGGTAAAGTATCCCTGTAGGTGATATATTGTAAACCTTTGATTATTCTTATGAAACTGTTCTAGTTTTCTCTTGGACAGGTTTCTAGTGCTTCTGGAATCCCTGATCTCTTCTACTGTGTAGCTTTCAGGTCAGTGTTCAGCCCCCAGTTCAGCTTTAGGCATGCGCCAAGCAGGCAGCCATAAATCTCCATTTTTCTCACCCCCTGCCCTTGTTTTTAATATTTGCTTTAAAAAATATGCATGAGACCAAAAAACCCCCAGCAACATACATCATCTTCTACTGGAACAGCAGGTGAATACGAACCTACACTCTGGTTCTCAGGTCCTAGCTTGAAAAAGAATTCCCATGTCTCTAAGACAACTGGAGCCAAAACTCTGAGGATGTTTCCCAGCTTACTCGGAATATATGTCAGGTTCCACAGAGCTCAGCCTGTTTGAATTTAGGAAGATGTTTTTGATCTCACGATTTGATTTTTCATTCATTCCTTTGCAAACCTTCCCACTTACTCTATTCCAAAGTCAAATACTTACATTCTCTTAAATTAATCCTTCTAAATAAAAAAATATGCTGGTTTGTTGGCTTTTTTTAGTATTTATTTGTCCTGTGAAAATACAGTAGATGCCACATTAAAGAAGTGACTGTGTTTATTCAGTTTCTTCCCACCTAACTCTCTTTTTCAAAGGCTGTCCAAATGTTAATACTGTAACTGTCAATGTAGCTCAGCCAGTACAAGCATTGGTGCATTTTTTATTAATCTTTATTGCTGGAGCAGAAAAGACCTTTAGAACAAGGAAGATTCCTTTTTACATTCTGGTTTAAAACAGAATTTGTGAGTTGATTCCTTTCTAAGATACATGGGTAAAACAAAAGCTGGTATTTACATAATCATAAGGTGATCAGTTCCTCCTGAAGACAGAGAAAAGTGCTCCCAAAGCTGCTCCTGCTCCCCCAGTGAAGTGTTTTCCGAAGGTGGCATATATCTTCCTGTAGGCTGAAGGCATGTGAGGAGCTTATGGAAGGATGGGAATAGAATGATGTGGGAGATTATTATATTAAAATACACACACCTGTATGAACCCATGATGAGCTGAAAGGAAGTACAGGTGGTTGCTGTTTTCTGAAAGGGAAGGACAGAACTTTCAGCCGTTATTTTAGGAAACGGGTATTTCCTTTGGGATTACCCTGCCCTGGAAGAGTAATCTTCTTAGGGGTTTGCAAGCAGAAAAGCAGTCATCCTTACTTTAACTTTCTGTCAGTGGCTTTTCCTGCATGTGTAATTTACAGTTGTATTGCATTTCTGTTTAAAGCCAAATCTGTATGTTTCAGATTGCTTTACCAGTTAAATCCACTTGTTCTGTTTTCTGATGAAGTTCCATCTGTTGTGCATCCTTTGCAGCTAGTACATAGCTGGGGTACTACAGCCAAGAAACATCTAAAAGTTGTAACTCCAATTCAGTTTTGATAGGACTAAAGCTATCAAGGTAGTTAATAGTGGCCACTAGTTTTCTTTCAGTGAATTTTGTTTTAAACATTTTTTTTTATGTTGCAGTCTTGCTCTCTGGAAAGGCATCAAGGTTCTTTGCAGCAAAGTAGTTAAACAGCATGCAGTAATCTGCAGAAGCCAATCACTTGTTCTTTGCTAAGCCTTGTGGAAAGATATGACTTGCTTTATTTGGGTTTCTCAGAACTTCTCTTTGCAGTCTTTTCTCCCTGCATTCCTGGCTGTGCCATGTTTTAATCCATTGGTAAAAACAAAAACATGTTTCTAAAGCAGTGATATTTGTTAGAACTTGAAGGGCAAAATGAAATCACTCAGGCAAGCAGGGAATGAGAGAGATAAAAAGGGATTAATATAAGATATCATGGAACCTACTAAGGAAATAGAATGTTAAGTCACACAGAGATTTTCTCAGATGCCCAGAAACTCTCACATACATTGTGCTCTGAAAGACAGGCACAGAGCAGCCAGAGCAAAAATGCCAAATGGAAAAATCCCATCTTTTTTTGAAGAAATCTGTTTGTTACCTGTTGCTTTAGTTGTTCTTGTCTCAGAACAGCCAATGTGGAAAAGGAAAGCTCATTACACAGTCCTGTGATTGCAGTTACTCAGTCTGCTGGAACAGCAGCTGATCATTTCCTTTTAGCAGAAATCTGCATCTTTTTGATACTAAATCATTAAAATATTGATTTTCTTTCTGCAGTTGTCAAGCTCCAGCAGTCTCATTAGCAACTTGCTCAAGAGCCAGATCCAGTCCATTGGACCTTTGCTTTTGGACTAGGGTCTTTGCCTCTGAGCAGATGGGGAAAGTTTGTCTAGGCAGGGCAATGCTGTTCAGATAACCGAAGGATTAGGCCATGTTTTATGTCATAGAGGAAGTAAAGTACACCTGGAGAGAAAACTACCTCCTAAAAGTGAGACATAATTAAGTTACAACCATCTAATTGATGGTTCAGGAGAAAAACATTCTGGGTTTTATGTCTTTGTGGGTCTGTGTGAGTGACAATAGAGGGAGGGAGGGATGTTATAAAATGCCTTAAAGATCTCGTTACTCCATGGCCTCCTGCTCTGATGTTGCTGTATTTCTTCCAGGTAACAATATGTTATTAGCAGGGTATCAAAGCAACAAGATCTATCAGCAGCAAAATGCTAGTGGAGAGAGATGAGGCTTGAAATACTCAATTAGATGAACAAAGAGGAGAGGATATTTGACCTGATTTTGTGTGGTTGAGGAAGGACAGTTATGACACCAGTTCCTGAAGTCTAAACATCAAATTCTGTTAGTGTGAGTCCCTATTCTGCTGGAATTAGCCAAAAGAGAACATGACTTTGCCTTTTCTTTGTCTCCTTAATATGTTTTGTAAATTGAAATGTGTTTGATTCTTGGATTGTGACTAGTTTTTCTCAATATTAACTGCTGTAAGAGTTAATACAGATTCTGCTTACTATGCTAGTATTTGCTGCAATAATCAACAGTGTATTTTCAGATGTAGATTTATAAATACATTTGAAGCAAATGTTGGTATTAAACATTACTAAACTGTACATTTTTCAGTGCACATATTTTGATAAATAAAAAAATTAGGATTAAATTATTTTTTAAAAATACAAGGTTTACAATATTTTCTCCTAATCTTTATTTTAGGGAAAGCCAGGACAGAAAGGTTATGTAGGTGATCCTGGACTGGAAGGCTTAAAGGTAAGTGGTGTTTTATGTATGAAATAAAATGTGTTTGGAGTATCAACTGTGTGCAGTTACACGCTGCTATATACAGTGGCATGCCAGTGAAAGGATATGAGTACACATGCTTCCATATAATCATACCAGTATATTCTGGTATATCATACCAGTGATTCTGCTTTCTTGCAAGGTCCCATTTTGGAAAAAATGAAGTTGTGCATCTCTAGGAGACAGGGATGTGTGAGCAAGTAACAGCACCTGCTAAAATGAGATCTAGCTGCCCATGGATGTGGTGGTGGCTGGGCCTGGGCACAACAAGGGACCATGGGCAGTTACTGCACTGGCAGGGTTTCAGGGCTGTGAGGGGTGCTGAGATGAAGTGCTGTGGTTTAAGAAAGAGGAGCTTGCAGCAACAGGTAAAGGTTTCTTAGTGCTGAGTTGCAGTGTGAGTAAACAGTACCCAAACTGCTGTTCAACAGGTCACTGAGATTATAGTCATAGCCAGATAATCAATAGTTCATATACACCCAGCTTCCACTTGTAAAATGCGTAGCAAAATGTTCTGGAGTTACACATAACATGACTTGTAGCGTTACTAAGAACAGAATGAATTCATCTAGTACTTAATGCCAGTTCCAAGCTTTTGGGGAGAGGGGGAGAAGTTTGTTAAAATGTCATTCAAATGTCAATTTTCCTAATATTTCATAACAAAACTGAAGTTATCAATAGTGTGTACAGGTAACATTTCCTTTTGAAGCAGTTATGAAATAATAAAGGTAATGTTCTGAAAGGAATATTTCAATAAAAACTGAATCATTTATTTATAGTATTTGCTGACAATGTATTTAGTGAGCCCTTAATACATAGTTTTCATTTTTGTGGCCAAGTCCTAAATACATTAGGGCATCTTTTTACGAAATCAAAATTACCACTGACAAAATTAAGTTTTTGCTGGTTGCTTAATTTTAGCTCTTAAAGTAGAAATTGAAAGATGAAATTTAGAAAATAAAGAGAGGCTCCTAGGAAAACAGAGGACTTCAGTATACACATATGAAAGAAATTACTTTTCTAATGAACTACATCATCTGTTTTCTGCATTTAACAGGGAGAACAAGGAGACCAAGGAAACCTTGGAAATACGGGGGAAGCAGTAAGCTTGAATTCTTTTTCTGGTTTTATTTTTAATTCTATGTTTATTTGAGTGTGAAAGAGTAATTTGTTGCAGTAACTTTCTGATTAAGTTTGCCTTGCTTTGAAGCTGTGGTGTGTTGGCTGTACCTTTGTAGTCTTTCAGAATCATACTGTTTAAAGAAATTCCCCATTTCAAGCATTTTCCAGAATTAACGCTGCTTCCTTCCTAATAGGTTGAATGAATATTTGCAGGTAGTTATAGGGATCTTCCAAAGCTCGTTCAAGTAAGTGAACAAGTGAGCTGCTTCCAGTTAAATTGTTCAAGAGGCTATGTTTCGCCTGAGATGTATTTGCAGACTCGTTCTGTCTACCCTCCATAAAATTGCAGAGCTCAAAGTGACCTTGAGGTGACATATAGTTCATCCTCTACTGCCTATGCAGTATCAGTTATCTTTATATCATTCCTGACAAATATTTAGCTAGACAGTTATTAAAAAGCTTCAAGAATGAAGGCTTTGTGACCTGCAAGCAGCCCAGGGCTTTTCTAACTTTATTTTTAAAAAGTTCTTCCAATTGTGTAACCTGACTCCCTTCTGCTGGAAACAGCATTTTACAAATGATCGTTGTTATTGCTTGCCGCCTTGATTCTTTCTTTCAAGCTAAACAGTCCCAATTCAGTTAGCTTTCCATGTTTTTTAGATAATTGAAGTCACACTTACTCTCCTGTAGACTGTTTCCAATTAATCTAAACATCTGTGACTCCAGCTTACTGTTAAGACGGCTGAGAGAAAGGAAAAAATGCTTTTTTCAAGCCACATTCTTGCATACGCGTGCCCATTTTTGTGATAGTGTTGTTTATTACTCAGTTCATGATCCACAGTCTACAATCCTTCTTTTTTAAAGTCGTTATCTTTCCCAGTTCTTCCATTGTAGGTGTTTTTTTAGTTGATAATTGTCACTTAAACATACTGCCTTGCAATTCTCTCTGGTTGATTTCATCCACTGCCCTTTTGTATTTTTAACTTTTGCCTGGGAATTATGAGCAGATGTGAGCTTGTTAACCCATGCTTGAGCTACCCAGATGTTGCGTAGAACATGACTATATTGGGTTTACTTCTTGAATTATGTATGCCCCTGGTTTAGGCTCAGTGCTGTACTGCTCACATAAACTCTGGTCAACTTAGATGGCAGTCGGAGTGAGCACCCCATTGCCTGCAAAATACCAAGCAGACGTACCCCAGACAGCTCATCAAATGGATGGTTACTGCTGAAATTATCTGAACTGCTTATAAATGAGGTCCAGCTCCTCTGTGTACTCTTAAGGCTCTGTGCTCCAGGGAAGGGAACTGAGAAGCTGGACGCTCAGTCAGTTACAGGTATCTGCTTAGAGAGGAACCAATAATGCTATATAACGCCATAAGGTCCACTTAAAAGTCAGCCAGCATATCTCTAAACGTAACAAGTATACTTTAGAAACAGCTTGATCAATAGCTTTGTTCAGCATTTTATACATAGCAAAACCTTCATTTTGTCAGGTTCTTATCATAACTTTAAAGCAATAGTTCCCTTATGGTACTGTTTGGAAAATCTGGAGGTTTTTATATTGGTGCATGATTAGGGCAAATGTGGATGAGCACTGGAGAATGACAATGTCACAGTAGAGAAAAACTGGTGAGATGTCATAACACTGTGTTGCTTTTATGGAGAGATCCAAAAATGGCTCTGTGCGGCGATGCAGTAATATAAGCTCTTGTCCATACAATCAGCATTTCTCAGCCAGCATTACACTTGCACTTTTGGTTTTTTCCAAACACTGAGCAAAACGAAACTTTTATTGCATGTGAATTCTGGTTCTCAGCCTCTAACATATTAGGGAAAATTGATAGCACTTACTTTGTTGTACAGTGCCACATGCACCAAAATCCTCAACAGAAAACAAAGCTAAACTCAATTTTCAGTTACTACATTAATAACAGTACACAAACCAGTCACAGAAGCTAGTTACTTAACCTTAAGTTTCTGGATTTGTCATGGGCTTTGTTTTGCTCCTCAGTGAACTTGAATTCAATGCACTCATTTTCCACGACTCAGGTATTTTGTATCATGCACCACTAAATGAGCTCCATTCTAATACAAATGTAATATTCGCTAGCACAAATATATAATCAATAATTATATGTTGCAGTGATGGTTAATAAAATAATCATACTAACTACTTAACTGTAGTCAGAGACAAGCTGCAAGAATAAAATAAAAATACTCTTTGTGCCAAAAGAGAGGGCATTGCAGCCCTGTTACAGTGTTATAAAGAAAGGTCATTATGGACCATCAGTAATTATTACTTCCCACACTTGCTGTTTGTAGAATTTGCATATGATACAGGATAACGTGAGATACCTGAGAAATGAAGTGATTTATAAGCTATTGGTAAATACTCTTGATTTTTACTTGTGGACTGTAGAATGTCTTCTGCTTTATGTATGTGCATTTTAATCAAAAGAGCTTCCTAGGCCCCTGATCCCATTATATTGCCTTTGTATTATCTGGCGGCAGAGAACTGACATCCACTACATGGTCTTTAGGGGGATAGTATATATTATCTTGTGGTTAAGGTCAATGGTAAAACACCAAGAGCAGAAGACAGCCTTTCAAACACACTCAGCAGAACTGACAGGAAGACCTTTCAAAACCCCTTCCCTTTATTCACCACTGCAATCTGTAACAGTTAAGCTCTTCCTAAGTAAATTGAAAAGTACTAGAGGAAGAGGATGGTTTTTCTCATATGCAGAAAATGGTTTTCCAGATGTGAGTCCTGATGCAATTCACCTCTGTATACACTGGACGCAGTTTTTACTTCCAGCTTCTCACCAGCTTCTGTTTGTAACAAGTAATTTTTCTTTTCCTTGGTGTGCGCAGAGAGTACAAATGTCTTAATTCACAGGTAAATCCACTCCCAGCTATTCAATATTTGCTCTGGTGGCATACATGATGACTCCAGGACATCTCTGGACTGAAGAATACAACACACACACACATGCAAAGTTTGAAAAACAAAAGGCAAAGTACAAGAGCAAAGTACAAATACAGCTAGCTGCTGTGACAGATTTTGAGATGGAGCCCAAAACAAGGTATGGAGTAAGGCATGTGTCCTTACTGATGCCTTGTGAAGTCTGTGTTACCAGATGCTTGGTGACACCAAGTACAAAGAAGGTTTGTACAAATAGCACTAAACAATGTGCTGTTACTCTACAGTCTATTTCATGGTAAAGGCAAAGGGAAGAAGACATTACTAAAAAGTTGATAGGAAGTCCAATGTCTAATAAAACTCTGTGTGTACATTTTCTTCTGTGCCACCCCTCCTTCCCTTTTTGCTTATCTATTGTTTGTTGTTTATTCATGATCTCTATTGACTGAGTTTTTCAAATTACAGAATATGATGCACACTTTTAAGCCTGTGGTTGAAATATATAATACTTGGGTTTCAGTAATGAGCAATCTGTCACAGTATTCTAGTTCTCCAAAAGAAAACCAGTGCATTTCCTGAATAAGAAGCAGTTTTGCCATAATAAATGCTGTAAATGTTGAATTCATAGCAAATTATGATATGAAGAACATGTGTGTGTTTGCTATTGATACCTAAGGGTGGCACCAATATTTTTGTTCTGTTTCTTTCCATTTTCTTACTTTTCCTGGTATCATTCGTCTTCTGTCTTTGACTAATACATCTGTTATTGCTGTCTGTTATGATAACTAGAATAGTTATCGCTTTTCTGTAGCAGCTTTTCCACATCAAGTACAGCTTAATATCTGCTTAGAAAAATACAGATGGCAACTGTGTACAAGCAGTGAAGTTTCAACAGCAGGAGACTGGACCATAATGCTGGTTATTCAGTCTAGTAAGATGTGATAAGTGCTGAAATACAGCTTTGTCAATAGGCTAAAAGTCATATTGTCCAACATTTCTTAGATCACATGGAGCTGCTGACTCCTCAGATCACCTTTTGAATGAAGCATTTATGGACGCTTGCCCAGCGTGGAAACTGAGTAGAATAAATTTATAAAATGTTCACTGTGCTCTTAAACTTAAAATGACATATTTTAATATTAGATCAGTAATGTGCCTAAGATCAAACTTCAGACACGATCCTTAACAGAGTCCTACAACAAAAACTGTTTCTTTGGCTACAGCACATGCCCTGTTTAAAGGGGGAGATGGGCAGCTGCTGGTGGTGCTGCTTGGGTAAGCAGAGCCCAAAGCTGCAGTAGAACCCAGCAGCCATCCTTTACTGCAAGATACTCGGTTAACGGCAGGACCATCAGGTCCAATGGGAGAGGGATTGGTTAAGATAGTGAGAAGTAAGGGACAGCAGGCAGAGCAAATTTACGCTGCTGAGGAGAAAAATCCTTTGGCATGAATTTCAAAAGAAACCATCACTTTGGGTACTGAGAAAATTGCCCTTACATTTGGGGGAGGAAAAATCCCTCTTTGCTGACATGTGCAACTGCATCTCGTATGCTTAGATCAGATGCTATCCAGTGATGGATGGCAAATACCTGAAACCAGAGTCAAGCATCTCATACAAATGACTTATGTTAAAGCGTCAGGGAAGATTTAAGAAAACAATAAATTGGTCAGCTTTTATGGCACAAAATTGAACTCATCTGAACTTAAAACAGTCACTTGTCAAGATTGTGTTACTGTTTGGCATTGCAGAATGGGCCATACTGAATAACTAGGTGCAAGTTAATTCCAATTAACTTTTGTTAATTTTGGCCTTGCCAGGTGCATTACAGAAATTCAGCCCTTGGCCCATACACTTCTGAATTAGAAATCACTACATTTGTACAATATTGAGACAGACTACAAGGGTAGAACTGTCAGCTGCAGCATGTACAAGTGGTGTCAAAAGGACAAACTGAAATAAGCAGAGTTCATGAACACAAATCCTGGAAAAATAATCTTCAAAGACCTGGAAAAGTTACGTGTCAGCATATCTGCCCAGTTGCAAATAGCTTTTGAAACAACAGAAGAGAAACTAAGCTGAAATGAGAAGAGCTTGACCCCCACCCCCCTGCCTGCCCACTTTCCTCTGTCAACAAAAGCAAAAAAGAGGAGACAGTTGTGGTCCGGCAAAGGAAAAAAAAAGTTATATTCAGGCTGTCAACGGCAGCTCCACAGCAGGCTGAAAATGGTCCGCCTGTGAGAATCTGTGGAAAGGCAAGAAAACGGTGCAGTCAGGCCATGTGCTAGGATTTGAGTTGCTTTTGAGAATAATTCCCATAAAGTAATTACCACATCTCCTGCAGAGGTAAAAATTAGCTGAATTGCGCACCAGGGATGCTTAATTCATGGGGAATGGAAACTGCAGTTCCTTTTGCTTGAAGAAAAGATTAAATGGGTTTCAACTGATGTTTTCAGGAAGCTCAATAGAAGTAGTTCTTTGAACTATCATGAAAAGTCTGGGCTTTGGAGATATGCAAATGAGAACTGTAAGCCATAGGCCAAAAGAAAAGTCAACTGAGGAAAACTTTTTTTTTTTTTCCCCCCCCAAAGACTGGTGAATGCATGGGGCATTGCCAAGGGCTTCAGAAGGAGGAACTAGTTCAGCTGCTTTCAGAAATCTATTTGATGCAAATTAATCCAAGTTCTGTGAAGATCTTACAGTGAATGGTAATAATGATACTTCTGTATCTATGTTGTGCTTCTTGGTTTTACCCTAGATGAACTCATATACTTTTGTATATGATATGTACCTAGTCATTGCTGCTAGGTCGTTCTCTCAAGAACAGTGGGGAAACAGGTTACAATATCTGGAGGTTAGCTTTTTCAAGCTGTTGCTCATTATTCTTGAAGGACTTTTTGCTAGTAGTGCTCTTCCTCAGCTGATTTCAGCTGCCATGCTACCCCACAGAATACCTGCAGTCCCACACCCTTTAGGGTTTTGCAAGTTAGGACTACCACCTTAAGTAAATCAACACTCCCTATACCACTGAGAACAGTCAAAGAGAAGGATAATCTGTTCCATGTGAGGTTTGTTACCCAAGAAAAAAAGCTAGTAGTTAGATGCATAAATATAAATAACTTCTAGCACAATCCAGTTTAGCCAAGATACTCTGGAGTAATACCTACCTTCAGAAGAATTTATTTTTTTCCTTTGTACAGATTACAAAAAGCTACCATTGTAAACTTGACAGTCAAACCCAAGAACTTCTATAAATGTCATTATTCTGATTGTCACTTGAAAAGTGAAAATACTTCAGATTTGGACAGTCTATGTCACTCAATTCACTTCACACTTGTGGCAAGTAGACTGTGTAAAATGCAGTGTCCTTCCCAGCGAGTGAGCTGTGTCCTGAATGCCCGTATAGCACTGACCTCAGGCTGCATTTTTCTCATGGTCTTTTAAAAGGTTCACATACAAATAGAACCCTTGCAGATCTAGTAGAATGTCAGAAAAGCGTTACCAGTCCTCCACTCTTTCCCTGACCAAGAGAGGAATTTAGCCTTTCGAGGGAGTCAGATGCTACCTGTACGGTAGTTATTTTGCAGCTGCGTTGTTGTTTTCCCACCACCCAATCTTTAGCTTTATATCCATACTTATTTGCATGCCCAAGTGATTTTGCAGCACTAAAATATGAGAAAAATGTTTAAGGGTATTTTAGCAATAATGAAGTATAAGTTGTTTCTGCATGCACTAAACTTATTCAGTAATAGCGTAGGTATTGGCACACATCCAGTCTTTTCTGTGTTTGGCACTTTTACTCTCTGTCTGAATTGCACTGATGAATTTAACTTAATGTATTCTAGTGGTTTGGGAAGAAAATACAGAGGAATAGTAACTGCACTTGGCATCTGCAGTTTAGCTTCCAAGGTTTTGTCAGTGGGCACAGCCTGCTGCCATTGCGTGAGCTAGCTTCCTTTAAATGCAAGTGTTTCTCTGCATAATGCTATCAAACAGAATTACTCTACTTTACACTGGTGTTACTGTAAGCAAAATTTAACCTGTTTATTTCTTTTCTAAAACTGCTGTAGATTAAACAATGGTGCCAGTATATTTTGCCTTTCAAATATTCAGGTAGTTGAAGTTTTGAGTCCTCTAAAAATTGAGTGAAACATCAGCTGCAAGGTACAAATATGGTGCGTCTCTGATTTCATTCACCTTCTCCACTGGCAGTAAGAAAGCATAGATTTTCACTCAGATTATCGCCTCTGGTTGATTATCAAGTAACTTTCTCAACAGACAGAAAATGCCAATGAAACAGATGGCCAGATCTCATTACCAAAAAGAAGAAAATAGCATCTGCCTTTCAAATATGATACTTCCTGACATAATCCTGGATAGAGCAGCTACAGATCTTACGGTCACTCTTTTAGTACTGTGTTTATGAGGTAAGAAATAGTTTCTAAATTTTAAAGGTGGAACCACCACCTTGAATAATAAAAAAGGACCACACAACCCAAAGCCAGTATCACTGTGTGGTGTATGTGCAGCAGATTGCACAGCTGACAGCCGAGAGCTCCTCAGGTACCAAGGTCTAACCTGGGGCCGTTTCTAATCTACTCTTGCATTTTGGTAATTCAAACTAAAGTGCCATTAGAGGGCAAATGTAATACTAGTCATTAAGGGACACAGAAGTAAATAATTCAGTAATTCAACTGGTAGTAAATTGTAAGTAAACTGGCATCAGTTTATATTCTTTATTTGGCCGTTCACATAACCCAAATTACTAGAGTTTCTCCTTTTTATGAGGAAATATGTCTTCCAAAATTGATTTTGTTCCCTGAAGATGAAAATCCTTTTTAAACACCTCAATAATTTTAAAAAAATTTTGAAAGAGGGAGGTGATAAAAGCTAAAACTTTGTTTTCCCATGATGCAGTCAGTTTGCATCCACGTATTGCATAGTATTAAAAAACCAGACTGTTGGCCTAGAAGAAGACCTTGTTGAAACTAGAGTCAAATTCGGTGATGCTTTTAGAACTGTTTTTCCCAGTTTCTTTGTTGGTTAGTTTTATTCAGTTTTCACGGGGGTCTTCGAGACGGGGCTTTCTTTAAAACTTCGTGTTACTCTTACCTCTAAGTGCAGGATATTAACAGTTGCTCCATTTAGTTCATACCTGATACAGGTAGAGTAGTAAATAAATGTTCTACACAGAGGCTCTATTGGAAGTCCTTGGTTTCAAAAGCCTGTCTGCGGTTCAGCAACATACTATTTTTAATCTGATCATAAATAGAGTCATGTGAAAGCACTGGTCTGATACAAATTCAGCCAGAATTCTATGACTAGAGGAGTTTTTTATTCCAGAGCAGGTATCAATTGTCTATGACACCTCTTTTCTCACAGGTTAACTACCTTTTGTATTGCTGCAGATGCTCTGAAGCCCAAATTGCAGTCAGTGTAAACCTGTATCATGCTTTTGTCTTCATTTTTGTCCAGGCCTGTTCTGGGTCACATCTGTTAGAGGCATGCATCTTCAGATCCAGTATTAGTGATATGATACCAGACTCCAGATGGATTGATTTAAAAAATATTTATTGTACCATTATGTCTGGCTAGCAAAACAGATCTTAGGTTAATATTTATTCCTTAGAACTTCATTTTTATAATATTATGAATTGTAGAAGTATTTTTCTATCTGAGCTGGGTATGAAATAGAAGCTGATTGTCTGAGCATCCACTTTTCCTCCTTCTGTCCATCACCCTTGGCTGTTTTTTTATGTAGATAGTTGGCTTGAATCTTTAAGGATCCTCAAGTAGTTTTAGATCTGTTAAAATCAAACTTAAATGCTGGCTCATTTTGGCTGTACTCATTTTGAGTACTGTGCTGTAATGTATAAAGTCCTTCATGAAGTGTGAAGCTGATGAGCTCTTAAATGTTTAAATGGGAATCTTAATGAGCAGGCAGAGATTATGATATTGCTGAATGCTGGATCTGGGCTGAAGCAATTCAGCACAGATTCAGGACAAATTTTAATGAAAATTAATTGGAAATACCAAAAATGTTCATAGAAAAATGTTAATGTGGCAAGATATTTTAAATTTACTTATGTCATCTCATTAAAAGAACACTGAATAAAAATGTTTGAAAATGCTGAACTGTAAATTAAATGCCCTTGGATTGGAAAATTTTCGGTTATCACAGAAGAACACATTACTGTACAACCTGACAGGTAACTGCTTCCACAGGATGTTTGGAACCAGTTGAATATTCATTTCTCACTACTAAGCTTTTTAATGGATTAGTCCATACTTGGGTTTGCATTAAGTGTACAATGTGTTTTCAATTGTTCAACTACAGTCCTGTTTCTAAAACAGAGCATATGCCCTGGCAGGATATTTTCATCTTTCTCAGGCATGTGTTAGTTGTGAGATCTGGCCTCTGATTCATTTTCCACAAAAATGCTTCTGTCAAGAAGGTTTCTAAAATGCTGTTATTGTCACTAGAGAGTTTTACACAAATCCTTGTAAATGAAAGTTCATGACTTTTTTTAATAAGGTGGTAATATTTTCTGAACATGTCAGGGGTTTTTTTGCTTTAATTTTCTGTTTCCTAATACATTCAATTTCAATTCTGGAATCCACCACTGCTCCCCAAAGGATTGAAGGGATGCTGGAAGACACTGACTCAACAAACCTGCCTTGACTGTGTTCATCCTCTTACATAAGGAGACAGAGTCGAAGGTTCGCTGCAGTCCTGGTAGCTGGTCTTTGTAACAATCCAATCCACATCTGGGATTTAAGAAGCCACAAGATCTTTTAGAAAATCCACAGGGAAAACATGACTTTATGGCTAATATATTGATGGAACAAGATGTTTTGTGCTCTGATTGCACTTTTTCTTCACTGTGTCCTACTAAATGATTTAAGGACCAAAATTATGTTCCTAAGTAAGCTTTTTCCTCTTTTGCCTCTGCATATACCTGCCCTAGCTTTATCTCAGTCTCTGATGCTTACCCTGTGTTTTGAATGGAGCAATGGAAGAGCATTTAGTTAACTTGTCATGGAATTCTTTCCCCTTCATTCCTCTGGAAGTCCCTATTGCATTTACCATTTCACTGGTTTCCATTCCTTTTGCCATCTTTACTATTGTTTTACTTTCCATATATATTTACTTTCCACTTCCACTTACGCACTTTCTTTTCCATCTTTTTGCTGATACAACAGCACATTCACAGTTACTGCTTCTTATTCATTCCTTCTCTCTCAGACAAGAGCAACTGAGTCAGAAAGACAATACTTTTGAATTGAAAAGCGGGCTTGATCAGGGGCTGGTCAAGTGAATGGTTCACTGCTGGTGCAAGGCACAGCTACCCGTCTTTCTAATCAGTGTCTTCAGTCCTGTAGACAGTGTGGCATTGGCCAGGAGATCAGGAGTGTCTCTGTGGAAGGAGAATAGGTCTGAGTTACATCTTGGCTCTGACTATGTCTTCTGTCCTTTCTGGAATAAGAGCATGAAAGTGATTAGTCATCAGGTTTTGAAACTGTGCCTCCACACCCCTTATCTTGATAAGCAAGAGTACAGGGTAATTCTTTGTCTCACAGATTTGTACCTGGTACTGAGACCCACTGTTGGCCATGACTGGTAGCGGTGGTAGCTCTCGTTCTCAGAGTTCATCACGAAAAGTCCCTCATTCCTGCCAGTGACGTCTGGGTATCACCTTAGTGTCAGTATCACCAGGATGAATCTTTGGCTGCTGCCAAGCCAAGAGACATCTCAGATCTGACATATAATACACAAGTTCTCACACATAATAGATCAATCCAGCAGCCATAGAGATGCCTGTTTATCTCTTTAGCCCCTTCCAGCGAGTAGTTTGTGCCAGTATTTTCAGCCTCAAAGGCAGCTGTATCAATGGCTCCTTGCATTATATTTAAACTATGAGATTTCCAGAATAGCTAGCAGTGCAAGAAAATAAGAAGCAATCATGAAATCTTAGTTACTTTGTACCTATTATGTTAAAATACTTGAGGCTGAATGGTATTGAAATTATACGGGTAAAAGCTACAAAAAAAGTTTGGTTTTTTTTTCAAAGGCAGAGATCTCAGACTGGAATGTTGTCTTTCTCCTATGAAATTATTTCGATGGAATGAACCACTTCTAGGCTCTTGAAAGGAATATGAGCAGTCTTCTAAGCTTAGAAGTAATGCTTTTTCTAAAAAAAAAAATCTTAATTCAGTGCCAGTGTAGTGCTATTTAAGCTAGTATTTTCCTATACATGTAGAGGTAGCAATGCCAATGTCTGAACTGACGTTTTATTTGCACTTCTCAAAGTGCAAATAATTTTTGCTTTTTAAAGTATTACAGACACAGTATAGTTGTGTATTATGTTACTACTAGGATCTTCCACATTTCTGCCATCTTTCATGAGCAGTCACACGATATGCTCTGGGCACCTATTGCTTTTTGTTAAAGCTCATAGTGTCATACTTTTTTCAGTTTGGACCTTATACTATAATTTTTTTTTCTTTTAGTTTCATAGTGAAGGGGGTATTGCAAGCACTGGGAATAAGCTTTTTAAACTACTCCCTCTCATGTTTCCCATCCCATATGGTGATACTTGTTCTATCCAGTAGAAATCTGTGGGGGAGCCTCAGGAAAGGTTTATTTCATTTTTGAAAGACTGAAAGGCTCTCATCCCCTGACTTCAAAGGCATTTGGACTCCAACTCTTAAAGGGAAAATTCTGAAAATACCTGATTCAATATAATTTCTGTTTTGACTGGATTTAACTTTGTTCCACTGAATTTATTTCCCTTGAAATCTGCAGTCAGACTGAAGCACTAGCAAAGCAATTATTACCTTTAATTGTATGTTTGTAAATCTTCTAGCACTGCAAGACTGAGCTCAGTGGCAGATCTTAGGTGATAGCACAGCAGGATGACAAATTAATGTAATTTCTTTTCTAGTAGTGCCCATTTACTGTTGGTGTGTCTAGATGCAGTGATTCTCCTGCACAGATTGTAAGCCAAGTTAGCTCGTGCGGTCCTCACTTCCTCACAGGACCAGTTACACAAATAGACCAGTGGTTCTCTGGGATGAAGAAATTTGTCATGCTCTGCTGTCAAATTGCTGGGAAGCTGCCAACCATGAACTAGTATAGACGTTGCACCAATAAAAGTCTGCTTGCCTTTTGTACAGGGATCAGCTGGCTTACCTGGAGAAACTGGGCCATCTGGAAGCCTTGGTGAAAAGGTAAAATAACATATCTGATGATTCAGCAGCAAAAATTAGCTTTGAAAACCATTGGGGTAATAAAATATTGGTGAGATATCATTTACTGAACACTGACAAAGCTAATATTCCTATAGCTCTTTCAGAGCACAGGGATATAATAATAAATGGTAATCCAAATGCTGTTGAGGTATACATCTGGTATCCTTGATTTTACTTGGCAATTAATTTAGAGCTGATAGATTTGATATCTTGTTCATATTGTGGCACTTAGTTTACTATCCACTGCTACTGAGTCACAGAAACTGGCCTAAATTATATTTGTTTTAAACAGTAGTTGCTGGTTTTGCACTGCTCCATAACAAAGACAAAAGTAGAAAGGTAAAATTTGGCTGTATGCATTAACTGAATAAAGACAACGCTGTTACGTTTTGTCTGCAGTGCAGTAACAGTTGTGTTTATGAAAGCAAAGTTTGACAGACTTGATGTGACTAGAACAGTACAAATAACTTAAGCATATTTGGCATGGTTTTATTTAGATGAAGTATTTTAAAACTGAAAAACAGGAAACTATTACTGGACTGCATGTCAGCTTAAATTATAATAAAAACACAATTGTTTGTCAGAATGATCCAGCACCACTTGTATTCCTTCCCTGCGGGCTAAATTATTTCACCTAGACTGGTGGCTGCTATCTAGATACTTTATTGAGAAGGTCTAAATAGTGTATTAGAACTTCCATGAAAATCTGATTATCATTTATATTATCCATTAAAGGAAATACATCAGTGGAAAGCACTGTTTGTTAAAATTTAGACAAGTCTCATACAGGTTTAATCAAAGTATCGTCTTAGAATTCAGTGTTCAAGAATTCTTGTTCTTTATAATTACACTTGGCCCAACAAAGATTACCTTGAGATACTGCTGCTAGGAGGGAAAAGGCAGTAAAAGATTAATTAATCTATTATCAGCAAATGGAAGCAAGCTTCTTCATGGTGCAATGATTTTTGTCATTGCTACGCTGTTTCTGTAGAGTTTATTGTCCTCTTTTTATGGATTAAATAGTAAAAAGCAAACATGCTATGTGGATTTAAATTACAAACGTACTTCCGGCATAATTATTTAAAAAAAATGTGCCTTTACAGTATGCAGCATAAAACAGATGTTATCACTATGTTGTGTACTATCTGCAATAAAAGTGTAATCTTTGTATGGGGGTAATCTACAGCCAAGCCTGATGTTTGGGCTGGATCTTATATACAATTGAAGGTGAAAAAGTATCTAAGACACGAAAGAGACCCTTCCTACTTCCTCTGCTCCAATTGCTTCTGCAGCTGCTGAAGGGCTGGCCTTGCTTCTAGATCTGTGCTTTCCTAACACATACTGAGGAAATGGGGGAGAAAGGAACAAAATTTTCTTTTTTGCTTGTTTGCTTAAATTTTATGGATTAAAGAAAATAACTATAAATGTGATGCACCCAACAAAGAGAAAAAGGATCTGCTAGCTGCAGTTTGTGGAGACTGATGAAGTACCAAATCTCTTGGGTCTTCTAGGAAAAGGGAAGACAAAGAAGTTCAGTTTTACCATTTTTCAAAATATGAGTGGACTTGTAGGAGGGAGGAGTGCAAAGTGAAAAAATGGTTTCTGCACTGTTTTTGAAGGGCAGTTCCTGAACCAATGTTGTTATGCACTGCAAAAAGTGATTCCATTTGGCAACCAAATCTCTTGTAGACTATGGGCTGCAATTCTCACAAAAGACCTCTTGGATTGTTGTGGTGTTGTTACTGCAGGTCAGCTTTGTTGGCCAAATCGGCCTGAATCAGCAGCCATGGAACAAGTCAGGGAAAGAGCACTCACTGTTATTTTCCTTTTAATTTATTATTTTTTTTCAGGGAGAGCGAGGCAGTCCAGGACCAGTAGGTCCTCCTGGCGAGAAAGGTGTCATGGTAAGTTGCAAGTAATGTAGAATCTATAATTGTTACTTACAAAGGCACTGTACTTTCCAAAACATTAATAAATTCTCACCCTTCTAACTGTGCAAGCCTTATGGAAAAGAATAGTATTTATGGTGCGTTGTTCCTAGGAAGTTTCATTTAGCAGCTTTATCCCCTCTGTGGAAGTGTCATTGCAAAGTGAAGCAGCAGGGCAACTGCATTTTTGAAAAATGGCTCTAAGCAGCCTTACATTGAAGAATTAAGTGCAATTAATTGAAAGGAGACATAAATAAAGGAGGGAAAGTAAAATAACAATTTCCTTTGTAGACTGGGGTAACACAGGTTGTTCTAATAAATAGGCAGGTAACTAGTATCACCTCTAATTCTACTGCACAGCAGTACCCAAACAGCCCCTGGGTGCCACTCTTGTTGGGAGAACTGGTTTCCTGACACCACTTGTCCTAAATCAGGATGCAAAGTTTCATGCAGCATTGGACAGTCCAGAGGCTGCTGCTGTAATGTACTCACGTCATAGCAGTGAGAGCCTTTCCCAGTACTAAGTCATCAGAGCCCTCAGACAAGAACTGTTCTTCACATTTTTTCTTGGCTAGTTCTGCCCACACCAGGATGTATCCACTTGCTGTTTGCACTGTCACAGCCTTGACGTGAGAATTTTGAAATTCATTTAGAACTCGGTACCTCCCTGTCAGCTAGTGCCCATGTGTGGGAAAACGCCTGAAGCTGTTTTAATTATTATTCTGATATATCCAAGTATCTGTTTTCTGAACAAAATTTTGGGAATAAATTTTGCAAGATTAAAAAATTTATTAACTTAATTCCCATTTTTGAGGTCAGTACCTGGATATATTATTGTTGTTATGATAACAATTTTGATAAAACTGTTCTGTCTTTTCTATATTTATTTCAATTCTAGGGCTACCCAGGACCTTCAGGAGGCCCTGGACCTGTGGGGCCAGAAGGATTACCTGTAGGTATAGAGTGGTGCTTTAGTTGGACATAAAGTGTACCATTTTTGCTCTGCTGCAGCTAAAAATGGTTTCTAATTTGTACTGCAGTCTATAAGACTGTCATGAAAACTTAGCCATCCAGGCACAAAGCCTGTTTACCTGCCCTTTACCAGGATGGTCCAGGAGAGACAGGAAAACTACTTATATAATTTACTTATCCATTTAAAAATCACTCAGTTGAGACAAGTAGGGGAATAGAATTTTTTAAGGATGGTTTATAATTGCACAATAATTTTATTTTTAATTCACTGATGCCTAATATAATTTAAATAGATTCATTATGTGTTTAGCTTCATTTTTAATCAAAAATAAATTATATTCTAATTTTCCGTGTGTAATTGTATTACAATTTGGCTATTATGGGTCTTCAGACAAAAGTTGAATCTTCTATCAGAAACTACTTGGGTTTTATAACTTAATGTTGCTGAAATACTAATATCCTTTAGCAATTTTGGGATGTTGGACAGAAGTAATTTATCCAACAACGTCATCATGATTTCTTATTCAAAATAGAGTTGCATAGAGTATCTTATTTAGAGTTTTCTAGATAAATTGTACTAACACAATTAACTGAATTTGAGCCATGAGTGAAAGTGATTGGTTTGTATTGGTTGCATTGACTGTTGCTCAATATGCATAAGCCTTGTAATTTTTAGAAATCTGTGTATAGAAGGCAATGAATAATAAGTTCATTTGACATGTAGGGACCTCCAGGGACAAGAGGACCACCAGGGCCACAGGGACCTAAGGGAAGAAGAGTAAGTAATATTGCTGTTTCCTGTTACTTAGAGCAGAGAGTAGCGTGTTGCCAATATGAATCTGATGTGTAACCCATGTACAGTTGTTTCCTTTGAACTCTATTCTCTGGATTCAAGCCATTTGTACTGAAATCAGAGAGATACTTGTATTTCCATGTTAGAAATTATACGAATCTTCATTTCTTCTCACATTACAGTTAAATGGGGTTTTGCTGTTGATCTCAGCTGAGAGCAGGACCAGAAACAAAATGACCACTGGCCTTATTTTTTGTATACGCAAATATGCAAATGTTGGCATTTATAACCACCATTGGACTTGTCAGTGTTTTAAAGACTGTTTTCTTTACCTGCATGTCATGTATGTCTTTGGGAAGACAATCAAAATCACCCAAATGTAGTTCTGAGAGAGGAAGAAGGAAAATCAGAAGGAAGTATATGCTAGATTTTCAAACGTCCAATTAGATTGTAGTTTCCTTTTCATGCATTTTTATTAGGGAAGAGCATGCGTGAAAGTGAAATACATGCTGAAGTGTTAAGCTGAATCAGAATGCCAGTGGCATCAGATGAGGAGTACACATATGCAGTCATTTTCACTGTAAAATGCTGATGTTTGAGCTTCATCTAAAAAGGAAAATCCCTTGGGCCCTGTCGGTCCACCAGAGTTTCAGGTTGACTGGTGGCCTGTAGGATGCAGTGAGTTACAAGGCTAGCTCAAAGGTAATATAGTGCAAATAGTTGTTTCTGAGATCGGTACTCAACCGCTGCAGGTTGTACTTTTTAATTTCTCTGGACTAAGCATTCCCCTCTAATTCCTCCTCTGATCTTTTTCTCCTGGCAAGTTTATCTGCCAGCATCACCAGATCTGGAGTCAAAGCCAAGCTACTGACAAGGACGTGAGTCCTCCCATGTAGGCTCTCCTCCCTCCTAACACCATCTACTACCCGGTGATTGTTTTTATGGGGGAATGACTTTCATTTAGATTCTATTTTTAAGGTAGAAGACAGTTTTTATTTGTGTCACATCTGCTGCCAACTGAGACAGGAATCTTTGAGGGAGTCTGTCTCTATGATTTTGGCAGCACATCATGGAGTGCATTGCTTATAATTAAAGATCCCTCAAAATAAATCCCTAACATCCCAAGCTCTGTGGAAATCTTGGTCTGCAGGTGTGGTTTATGCCATTGCCTCTGTCCCATGACTGGGAATGCTTCATGGAATGGGGTCTCAGAGCAGATCCAGGTCTTCAGGCTCTGCAAACAAACTCCCACTGAAGCCACTGAGATTTTTGTCTGCTCTCAAGATCAAAATATCAGACTCAAAGTGGAATCTTGCATAAGGAAAATCTCTGGGGGGCCCTGAAAACCAGGTTTGTCACCACTGGGTTCAGAAAGAGAAGCGTCAGAACCCCAAGCTCTGTGTGGCAGGCCTCAGAAAAACGCGTACTATAGCCACATACAGAAGTTAAATAGAAGCATATGGAAATTCCCCTTTGTTATGTGCTGAAGAACGTATCCTGTCTTCACAGCTGGAATCTGCAGGAAGTTTTAGGAGCACTGACCCTCTGCTTCTGCACTGTCACAGAGTAGAATTCCTTCACCTCATAAATTCTGGACCTTTCAGCAACTGGTTTGCGTCCAAGATTACCCAGCAGCCTACTTCTGCCTGAGAGTATCCAGCCGCTCAGCCTTCAGTACCCCCAGGAGTTCTGGCCAGCTGAAGGCAGGCTGTATAGTAGTCTATGGAGTATCTTGCCATCAGGGGATTTGTGGGGAAATGCCAGTGAGCATAGTGCTAGCACAGAGACTGGTCCTACTTTTAGTTCATACCATAATCTCCGACAAATACAACTGCAGCTTTTAATTTGAAAGGAAGAGGTCCTGTATCATTAGGTTCATTTCATGGTGAGACCTAAGCAAAATTCTCAATAGCTGATAAGGTTCTTAGCAGTCAGTAAGAACCTTCAGGCTGATGTTTGGTGTTTTTTATGCTCAAAAGCATAATTTTTCTGCTCTTATTTTCCTGGAATGCAGCTCATGAAATTCAATTTTGAAAACGCAGATAATTGATGTAGTGGAGTGCTGTAAATTTGGGTTCAGGCAACAGCAGCTTAGTCTGCCACCACCAGTAGGGTTATCTCTGCTTCAGTTGTGTCTGTACTGGCATGAAGAACCTCAACTACACAAGGACATCAGCGTTCAGTTTCAATGAGCGATAACTTTCATACCTCTGACAGCAGGGAATATGGAACCTAGAAAAATGTGTGTGCTTCAGGATTATGTGAAACAAGTGGCCAGTGTGCTTTGTGATACATCAGCAGCTGAATGTCATTGTCTGTCTTAATTGTTCAAAGGACATAAGACTTAAATTGATGTCATTTTCTAATATTCTTCCATGTCAACCACCAAAACTGAGAGTTAGCTATATAGTGTGTTTATGTTATTTTCACTCTTCTTATATTTAGAAGGCAGGATGAGAAAGAACAAGAAGAGTTAACTGGTGCTTCTTGCCTTCTTAGATGAACTTTTTCTCTAGCTTATCAACCTAGAGTTTTCAATGTACTATGTTTCATTTTAGAAACAAAGCTGAATCCGTGCCAAAGAAAAAAGTAGTAGCAATCATTTGGCAGCCTTACGCCTCAGCTCTGTTGCAATCTAAATTAAATAACAGCAGGCAAATCAACATCTCATTCTGTACTAGCTTTAGTAGGAAATTACACAGATCCAATTAATCTGTGCCAATAATGAGTCAAACCATACTATTTATAGGAATGATATGGTGTGGTTGTTAGACTATTAAATTGCCTTTCACTTGGATTCCTGCAGTCTGTTCTGTGGCTAGCTAAAGGTGGGCTACAGGCAGGCATGGCCCAGAGCCAGAAGCTGATCATCATGTTGATTTCTGTTACTTTGTTTTCAGTTCAAAATTATATAGTAGAATGTTGGTGTTTTGAATGGTAGGCTTTTTCACTTGACTATCATTAGTGATCAAATCAGTTGTCATTCTCTTCCTAGTGACTGTGCTGTCCATGTGAACTCCATTGGAGTCTAGCAGAAAGGTTTTGGTTTGTTATGTGCGTAACACAGACTGAGAATCCTGTGCAGCCTCCTGACAGGACCATTTCTCAAACTATGAGCTATGACCTCCTCTATGATTAAAAGGAAGTCACAAGTGTTCAAAGAATTTATCTGTTTAGTAATATTAATAATAGAAAACATAGAAAGAATTTTATTTATTACATAGATCTGTAAAATCAAAACTTGTCCTTTTTCTTCCTTGAATATTTCATCTTGAGATTCTGTCCCCTGATCAGCCCTGTGGAGGGTGCACAAAGACAAGTGACAGGTCATGTATCTAAAAAGCCTGAGAAACACTAAAACTATCCTGCAATTGCTCTGCTTAGCACTTTCAGTTTCGCCCTTCCTGCCTTGCCCTAGGTGATTCCTCTGCAGCTCTTCCATCAGCTTCTCTCCCCTTCTACCCCCCAGCATAATGACCTGTCCTCACTCCATCTCAAGAGTTTCCTCCTGTCCTTTCTACTCCCATTCTTTAAGACATTTCACCTGAAAGGAATATCAGATCATGGGATTTTAAGCCTGCTTAGTCTGCCTTGAATTTTCATCATGATCCATTTTGTGTGCGTTACAGATAGCAGTTACAGAAAAAGTGCAGAGCAGTAACTCGGCATTAATTTGGTCAAGATGTTTAGCTTTCTTTTAAATTATACTATATAATAATTTAATAATTGCACTTACACAGTTACATAATCTTAACATGAGGCCCAGCTTTCTTGTTCTTATAAAGGCCTCCATCACCCTTCAAAACACCACTGGTGTTTTGGTTCTCATCTCTGAGTGCATTGAAGTCACCAGCAGTTTTTCCCACAGACTTCAGTATCTTTTGGTTTGGGATCTCTCTCACTGAGAGCTGTGCAGCGACCCAGAGTGTTGTTTGCTGTAGCCTTTTTTTTCCTCTAGCTTAAAAAAATGCCTGTAAATACTCATTTCTGGCTTAGACCAAAACAAGGTGGCCAGGCTAACTCAAAGATAGCCTTAGAAAAGCTGTGTCCCAAGCTACCGAGATATCAAAAGTATTCAGACAGCTTTCCCTGCCTGTTCATTTTCCTTTTCCTATGGTTTCTGTGTTCTCTCATGTTGGCCAGAACCATCAATGCTGAAATGCTGACAGATAAGCTTCTTGTGGGATATTTCTGGCTCTGCCAGAGGTCATAATTCTGTATCACCTCACAGGAACAGCCTTTTCTTGAGAGATTTCTGTTTCAGGAGGAAAGCCTAAATTATTCTGGATACACATTGTTCTTGAGTTATCAGTCAGACATTTTCTCTGTAGCTCCAGAGAGAAGCAGGTGGGTGCTCACCATCTGTTCTGACAGAGGTTTTGATGTGCATCAGTAAATCCAAGTCAGAATGAACAGAATTCTGCTGTTTTGTCTCAAAAAAATACAGGTGGGACATGGAAGTCACAGACATTTTTGAGGAGAAAGTAATCTAAATAAAATCAGATGTGCTTCCAACAAAGTCATTTTACAAGCCCCTATTCTTGCCTGTTAGAACAGTATTAAAACTCTCTGGAAATCAGTCATGAGTTCATGCCCTGCACTATAGACCATGACCCAAGATGTAAGGTTCTCTACAACTCAGAAATGCACTCTGAAAATGCAGACTGTTTTCCTCGAGGCACTGCCATAGCAGTGTACTAGTTCCCTCTGATGCCAGCCCAGGCATCATGCCAGATGCCACCAGGAAAACTGTTGTGTCTCATCCTCCTCCCACTGTACATTGCTGTAAATAGCCTGACTCTGATACTTATCTAGCTCTTGGTTTAAAGTGGTTATTGGTTTTAGGTTGTTATTAACTGGTTTTAATCTTGTTTTCCATACCCAAACAGTCATGGAGTTTAGAATTATGGAAATAACCTCCTAAGTCAGCATGGATAAAATATTTTCCATTTTGCTTGTGATCAATTTGAAGGATTTTTCTTTTGCTTGTAAACTAATGGATTTAGATTTCCAATCTTAAGTAATCATTTCTGAATGTTTTGGCAATAAATCTTTGCTATATTGTAATACGGCAATATAACAGGTTATCTTTGTTCATCTGTTGGTTGTAAAAAGTCCATTTCAAGAGACGTTTTAGTCTTAACAATAGAGTGGTTTGCTATGCAAGATTATACATTGCTTTTAATCTTGCTTCAAATTGGTTTACTAATGGAAGAACTTTATCTGCCTGTTTTAGAGTCTTACTAGCAAGCTGGATTTTTGCATATGGAACTTATACTCAAAAGCAAGCACTCCGTATAACCAATGCTCACCTAAATTCTTCTAAATAGTTGTCTGTTGCATGAATACAAAGTGAATGGAAAAGAAAGCAGAAAATATCAGCCTGCAAGCTGGCTTCAACAGAGACCCTGAACACTTTGTTTACATATTTTTCAAAAACAATCTTTCTTCTTAAATTCATATTTCAGCAAACCAGAAACCTGTTTCATTCTTTGAAGCTTTATTTCACGCTTAACATATAATCAAAACTGGGTTTTGTGCTAACAAAGCATGTTTCCGCTGTCCCAAAGCTTATGTTGTATCTCTCTGAAGATAACCAAACATAATGCATAATTAATATTCCAAATCACTTGTTCGATATTCAGGGGCCAAGAGGTCTGGATGGTCCTCCAGGAGAACTGGGACCACAAGGCATTAAGGTGAGTGCTTGCATTGCTCAGTACTACACAAAACGTTGAGCTAGAAAATAACGGGGGGTGGGGGGTGGGGGCAATGACAACACAACAAAAAACCCAGCATGTCAGAATGTCAGAAGCCATAAAATTCTGTTTAATCCGGGAGGAGATGTGTAAATTTCTGCCTTCTTCAGATAGTTCCTTATTATGGTGTAAGCCCATCTAAGCCTGAATCTGCACTTTCTGCAGTTACCCAGCATTTAACTGACAGCAACTGTATGCAGTTTATCTAGCCAATGCACATAGAATTCACACATTGTTGGTTATTTATCAGGGAGAAAGAGGTGATCCAGGAAAGAAAGGAGTTCCTGGGCTCATTGTAAGTATTGGAGGAGCCAATCCTTGTAGTAAGCCTCAACATGGTTACTACTAATTTCTGAATGGTGTTTGGAAATGATCTGAAGCCATCATTGTCTTTCAATATTTCTCTTTGACCAGGGTAAAGCTGGAAATCCAGGAGAAAGAGGAGATCAGGGTGCACTTGTGAGTATGAAATTCTGTAGTATTTCTAATAAAAAAAATATCCACAAAATATCATGCTTTGACAGTGCAGTTTGCATTTATTCATACAAAGAATTAGGGGCAGAAGTGAAAGTAAGCATGAATGTGGTCTAGTCTGCTACAAGATCAGTGTTTTCCAGGGTGATGATCCACAGAATACAATATGAGAGCAAACTGCAGCAGAAGAGATGGCCATTGTAGTTAGTAATGGGATCCTAGAAGTTGCTTTGCGGTTTTTTGTTGTTTTATTGTAGTTTTAAGGGAGAAAGTCATTGTGGCATAGAAAAATAATTCTTTGATAGATTTTAGAGTAGATGTGTATTATCAATGTTGAGATAAACATAGAAGAACCTGTAAAGTGTGTATCACATGGATAGGAGGAAATTCCTCGGTTTAGGGTAGAATTCAACAGAAATATAACATGTTCTTTTGGAGGCTTTTTTTTACAAAGGTTTCAAGTCAGTCCAAATTGTGTTGGATTTTCATTATGGAAGGAAGCAGAAGAGCAGAAAAAAAGCAGTAATGATGGTGATTTTGTGCTGAAATTGAGGCTCAGAATGTTGGTTGTCACTGTACTTGTCTTGCCTCTTCTGCTCAGATTTAGGAGCTTGTTGCCTCTCACCTTTGACACAATGGGTTTTCATTTCCTCTTCATTTGCTGGGACTTTGATGTATTCATATATACAGAAATGAATGAAGCAAAACCTCATTAGGTTGAAATGATGGGGATTAGTAAATTTATTGCAAAGTACAAGATACTGCTCTATTACTCCTACAGCTACAGTTTCTAGAAAAGAGTATGAGACAGATATGCTGTGAGCCAGGTTGAGCAGAAGGAGGAGTGGGCTGTGAACCTTACTGATCCTCTCAGATACAGTTTGTAGGTCAGGACATCTGTAACATTGCGTTCAGGTCCAGTTTGTGTGCACAGGCAGCACACGGGTCTGAGGAGGATGAAGAGGACCTAGTAAATGGTGGGTCAGCTAAGACCCATCCCTATATAATAGAAACCAAGGAAGGATTTATTCAGGACACCCTCACCTGCCACAGGAGCTGGTGATGTTGCAATGTCTGTCAACCAGAAGAAAAGGCTGCACATATTTCATGGGTGTTTCTGAGTAAGTTATTGAGTGAGCAGAAATAAGAGAGGAAGTGGCTTTTCACAGAATATGAAACAGCTTGTTTCCAATGATTTTTTATTTTAATCTTCCAGGGTTTGCTTGGACCTCCTGGAACCACAGGAGACAGGGGACCAATGGGAGAGCCAGTAAGTCAATCCTTATGCCAGCTTAATTTTTTTTTCCACGTATTATACTGAATTCCCTGGTAACTCAAGCTCTGTTTTACCAAGATTCAGTGTTGCCAGCTGTGGTTAGGTAGGAATTGTGGGGTAAAGGTTCTAAAGCTTCAGGGCTAGAGTCTACTTCCTTGCTCAGCATAACTTGTTCATAAGGAGACCTGTTAAATCATGTTGGGAAGCACTGTAGTAAGGGTTGCGCAACATAAGAGACCATGACAGAATCTGGACCACAATTTTTTGTGGCATTGTGCTGCATTGAGGTAGACATCTACATTATGGATTATGTAAATGTATGTGCTAATACAGATATTAGTGGTATTTTTTTCAGGCAGATTTTAGGGTAGTTATTCAGGAACTCAGGGACCACATCTATTTGGCAGGTTAAAATTTGAACAAAAAAGAGGCTGTTATAGTAAACCTCAGACATTCCTCTGCTGGATGGATTCTTTTGATTGTTATTATTTCAAAGCCACGCTCACTTTTGTGTAGCTAATATTGTAACAAAAGATTACGGAGAATCTGCAGCAAATATATGGAAAGTGCTGCAAGATGTAGCCATGACAAGAATAGTATTGCATCACCATCTCTGGAGGTAAATCAGGTTATATAAATACAGTGAAAGAGTGTGTGCTGTCCCAGGGGCCCTTGGGACAAGGCTGCCATTTTATAGTGCAAAAATCTAAAGTCTCAGGGGAAAGATACATTACCAATCCAGCAGACTTAGCTTCATGTTAATATTATGAAGAAATACTTGCCTCATGAATCAAATTTATATGCTGTGCCTTATATGCTGTGCCTAGCGGAATGCCGTGGAGTTGCTGCAAATGAAAACCAATGAACTTAGTTTAGGACCAAGTGACTTCTCAAATGGAAATTAACTGCAGTTTCAGTTGTTCACACTTAAATGAAGCTAGGGTAAAATATATGCATCTGCTGAAATCTTCTCAGTAATAGGCAGTTTATATTGTTGTTACAAGAGAAGGGAAGAATATACTTGCATTATCACTGCCAAGTTATCAGGAGGAGCAAAACCATATGCAGTTTGTGAGAGGAAGTAAACCAAAAAAAGAGTAAACATTTGCTTAAAGGCTTCTATCCTAAATATAGGTAGCAGTATCTTTCTTTTACGTGAAAATAATAAATCAACAAAATATTTTGAAATTAGAATGTACTTAAACACAGATGAGTCCCAAAGGGGTAAATGGATATGAACTTTCTGAAAGTTCAAAGATTGCATACATCCAGAGGGTTGATTTGTCTTGACATACATTCATAGTGGCTACGGAATCAGCTGTAAACTGTTACAGGCAACCTCTATCCCTCAGCTCACAAACCCCGCTCCGTGAGTGGGATGGACAATCTAACACGCACAGAGAATTTGAGCATGCTGCTTTAGAAACAATCCCATTGTGTTACTGCAATACATTTATGTATATGGTAGGGCTTATAAGAAAATGCTTGTAGTATACTTAGTAATATTACCAAAAAGGCTCCAGCCTTTAGTCCATTACACCTCAGTGACTGTCCTGTATTAACATTGCTAAATCCACGGTGAAGCACACAGTAGTTGTTTTCAGTTAATTCCATACCAGACTGTAGGCTTTTCCACAAAGAAAACCAGACAGTCTAACAAACCTTAATTAAACAAAGTCTCAGTTAATCAAGAGGAGAGCTTAGCTCAGATAATAATTTACTTTTGGTCTAAGATAAAAGACATCTGTGCTGTTATTTGAAATCTGTTATTTCAGTGCGTCAAGACTGGCAATGGGGTCTTACGCCATCATGGTACTTATAAACAGCATTGGATTCAGGAGGAAAGACAATGAAATATACTTCTTTATGCCAGTTGAAGAGTTCTGAAGAGACAAAGTCAAGACTATAGAATGTAATTTAATGTTAATTGAATGATGCATCCAACATTTTTTTTTAATGCCAGGGTTCAAGAGGACAACCAGGGGATGCTGGCCCTGTTGGAGAAATGGGTTTTGAGGTGAGCTGTTAATCATTTATGTAGTAATTACAAACACTCAAGCAACTGAGTAAGCCTGGAAATGTGTTTGGAAAGTACAATTTTTTATTACCTGCAGCTGACTTAAATACCATGAGCTGCTGAGAAACTCTTACTTAAAGCTGTTACAAGAAAAAAAGTCTAAAATGAGTAGCTTTTTCTGTTGTGAGTGCTGTCTTTGGGCATCTGCATCTAGAAGGTGAATGTTGAGCAACTGAATTTTTTTGTTTGTTTGTTTAGAAGCAGTGTTCTTGCAGTTAGATAGTAGGACGGCATTAATCATACATCCTTGCAAATGGTAGTTGAAGAAAAGCAGCTGCAGGCAGTCTTCTTGCTAACTTGCTTCTATTTTTTGCTTTGTTTTTAATATTTCTTTGAAAGAAATATGATAGAATGTATTAGCCACATCTGTAGTGAAGTAGATGAGGGATGAGCTCTCTTAGAACAGAAGGGATTTGGCTTATTCAAAGGAACATGCTTCCTCAGTCACCCAAAATCCAGTCTTCTGACTGACTATTAAAAAAGGGTTTAAATGTAAACTTTACAAGAAGCGATCTGATACCATTAACTCTCTAAGGGCTGAAGACGCCAAAAAGGGCTTTGTTCTCCAAAGGCTCTATCTACTTGGCTCCAAGCCTAAACAGTGATGAAGTTGTCAGTCAGATTTACAAAAGATAGATGGTTGCTCAGCCTGCTAGTAATTTATGATGAAAGGTACAGGCTTAGTGGTACTGCTGAGTCTTCAATACATTCCTGACCCACAGTGCAATTTCTGAACTTCTCCTGTACCCTCCTTTCTTTTCTTCTGTTGGGCTCTAGTAAGAACAAAGAACTGTGTTGTATTAATTTGATTTTTCAGACGTGTGTCTTTCCCTGTGTCTCATGCCGGTTTTCTGCATCATTTTTTTTTTGATGCTGTATTATTTGGTGGTTGTAAAATTATTACTGGTGACTGTGTCTAACAGTAGGTCTTGTACCGTGCAGGGACCTCCTGGCCCTGAAGGAGAACCTGGTCTGCAGGGAGAGCCAGGCACAAAGGTAAATGTTAAAATTATTCTCTCTTGTGCTGTTTAAATTTTCAAATTTCCATAGAGGCAAATCAGAGTGATCTGATTCATTAGTCAAGTAGGTAGTGATACAGGAAATGAGACATTAAGAAATACTGTTATTGTCATGGTGACCACGTTATCTGTAAAGCCCGTCATTGTTAGGAATATTGTCCCTTAAAATCCAGGTATTTCTTTTTCTTGTGATATTCCAGGGAGACATTGGACCTGCTGGGAAGGCTGGAGAACCAGGTGACCAAGGTTTAAGGGTAAGCTATGGATCCAAAACTTCTTCCAAAAAGGAAAGTATGTTACAAATGTGTCAGAAATGCAGGCTTAGAAATCGTAATATATCAGAATTCAATAAGAAGCTATTTTCTGATACCTTAAAAAAACAATTTAATATTGTATCAAGTTAAAAAGAGTATTGATTATAACGTTGACATATTTGTAAGCGTCTCATGTGACAGACATGTGAATGAGTGGTTTGACCATGAAGGTAAATCCACAGTGTCCCCCAGCTGTTAAGATGACAGCACACAGTAATGCTGTGTATGGGTACACAGTCCAGGTGAGGTAAGGGGAGCATTATAGGCTCAGCAGAGCATGGTATCTCTCTGTACCACCATCTAAAGCAGCTGATTTGTTTCTGGTGTGGTGGATGGTTCATTTGGGCACTTGATTTTACTAAGTGTTTGTGCCACAGCTTATTCTTCCTGTGCATCTTACTCCCTTCATCTGACCCAAATAATTGCCTGTGTCTGAAAGCTGAAAAAACCTTTTAAAGTGCTAGAAACAGATTTTATCCAGGACACTTTTAAAAGAGCACAAACTATATCCTCTCAGACTTAAGTCTTACCATAGAATTCTCTTGTTCCATTAATTCCTTGCTGTCATCTTTTCCTCCTGCCCAAAATCTCCAGTGAGGTGCATTTCACAATTCTGCCTGTCCTTGAAGAGTAATTCCTGGTACTGGTCCACAGTGGGTGCTCTTGGTTTAACCATAGCACTATATCTGAAATACTGTGTTATTAGTATAGGGCAGCTCATACTTGCTCTTTTACTTTCTTCATGAAAAGTTGCAAGTTGCTGGTGTCTACCTGAGAAAGGCAAAGATTCTAAAATGCCATGGTGCCCCTGCTCTTGGTAAATGATGAGTTTTTTGTGGCCCTAAACTGAGTCACTGAACATAGCAATGTAGTAGTTATCCACATAAACATGGAAATTTCCAGACAGAATAGGTATATTTTTGTGGTTACTGTAATTACATGTTGTATATTCCAAAACCAAACAATCTCAGTGCCACTATCCAAATCTCTAGTGTTATGTGGACATAGCATTGCCTCATTTTTCTAATAATGATCATCTTTTATGTTTTCCTGTGTTTGAGATTCACAGGGCTCTGACCCTGTCACTGTAAATCGGTGAAAATGAAGATAGATAAACTATAACAGCAACATAAATGTTGTCCAAAAGATAAGCGTGTGTAAAACTAGTCTTGAGTTCTTCCAAGGCAATACTTGTATGTCAAGAAGTTTAGGCAATAACTGTTTCCAACTGTTCCTTTCTATAAGGGTGAACCAGGACCTCCAGGAGAAGACGGTGTTCAAGGAAAAGATGGCCCAAAGGTATGTTCAGGTTTTGTAGCAGATGTATAGCAGTCATATTAGCTTAAGGCCCCAAATCTCTTTTTCTTCTGTTTCACCAGGTCAAAAGAACCCAGTTGAGTGCACTTAATTTTAACACAGGAGACCATGTATGCTATAGTTTCCCTGTGCCTTTTAGGAACATATCTAGCCTGCAAGGTATGAATGGCTTGACAGAGAAATGCAAGCTGGAGAACTAAGTACAGCTTATTTCCATGGTGACATGCTGGAGAGAGTGAGCCCAAGGCTGCTCCACTCCCTGCATTGGGATTAACACTTGCCAGGGACTGCAGCAGGTGCCAGGACAAGGGCTATCACAGAGAACATCTTCAGGTAGCTGGTGATGAATGAGGCAAAATCTGTCCATAGGAGTGTATGGATGAGATAGAAGGGGCTTTACCCTACTTGGAGCCTGATCTGAATTAGACCGGTAAGATTCCCATCAGGTTTAGTCTACTTTTTGTCAAGCTTGAAGATTCAGAATTTACTTTTCTCAGGAATAATTAATTCTGCAGCAGCAGCTTGACTAAGCTTTTTGGGTTTCCCCCCCCCCCCCCCCACTTTATTTTAGGGAGACCCTGGAGACCAGGGACTTCTTGGAGAAGGTGGTGAAAAAGGAGAGATAGGGTTACCGGGAATTTCTGGACCCCCTGGTGAACCTGGCATAATGGGCATTCCTGTAAGTGTTTTTAGGTTTAAGTGGACCTTTTGTTCATTTGTTTTTTGTAATAAATCTTCTTTTATTTTGCTTGCTTCTTTATATTTTTTATTTTTTGATTTTCTATTGCAATTAGAGATGACCATCTTTAAATTAGCTTGCCTCTCTTTTCTATGTGGTTCAGCTTTTAGGGGTTGGTAGAGAGAGGAGACAAATGGTTTTCCTATCGTAAATCTGGAACCTCTTAGCAGATAGTAATTCCTCACCACGTGTCATCTAGACACTTACACCACACAACTTGGAGCCTCTCAGTTCAGATCTGTCCTCTCCAGACAACCTTCTGTCATTAGTCTCTATCCTTACCTTCATTTGGAGACTATGAGTAATCTCAAGGTATTAGATCATTCTTCAGATTTTAAAAACATCTAAAGAAATTGGCAAGATGCATATACTACCATAAATTGTGCTGTAAGATCTTCATTGTTTGGTATCACTTTCCCTACTCATGGCTTTGTTTACTGTCCCAGGGCTATCTAGTTTTTACTTTAAATGAAGAGTTCCTTGGGGCAAAAAAATGCCATTTTGAGCAGCTTGTAAATGATGAAGCATTAAACCTTAGAGCACACAAGATTTGGCTCCAGTTTAAGCTTTTATGCTAATGTTCTTACCACATATATGCTTAGTTGTCATTCCTTTTAATAAACCTTAACAACAAAAGGAAGGTCAAAAAATAACATTTCTAGAAAAAGTGATATCCTGAACATAGAAGTTTCTTTAGTTAAAAAATTATTGCAGCACAGATGTCAACAGCACAGGATTTCTTGAAGTGTGGGTGCGGATTATAGTGCCTTCTCTGGTGAGGAATACAAGGCAGGTCAAAAGCGACTTGAAACTACTATCACATGGTAGATATCAGACAATCCAGGTTATTCCTGCTGTTGATTCCTGATCAGTTGCATGGCCTGCCTTTCCTAACAGTGGTCTTTCTACACTGCTGTCAAGGTGTTGTAAAGACAATGTTATGGATGCTGTCCATGCCGTGCTGGAACTGATTCCAGAAATGAATCTACCATGCCGGGCAGCACTACTTTGGATGATAATTCTGTGCTGTGGTGTGATGTCTTGTCTTTTGGTGGGCCTTCCTGTTGTTACCCTGTCAATCACCCTATAATGAGACATATACTATAAAAAGTAAGGAGAGAGAAGAAAGAACAAACTTAATTATTCCATTTTGCTCTTAAAAGATATTTATTCTTTAACTAACATTTTGGTACCTCTACAAATGGGAGCAGCATTTGCCATAGGTAACTGAAACAAAAATTGCAGATGGAGAGAAATGGCATCAAGCATACACAGGTCAAATAGTGAACAAGCATTGGGATCCATAGTCAACGTTGTTAGATCAATTCACGTATTTGTTCTGTCATCACTCCTAGCAGCTAAAATCCAGCTATAAAATCTGTTTTGCTGAAGTTTTATGTGCAACTTCTTAATGCGAGCAAAGGTTCAAGAGCACAGTTTCCAAAGCAAGTATGTAGCCTCAAGTCAGACATCAGATTCCCTTACCAAAAATCATCATTTTCTCATTTCGAAGTCCTCTGGTTGCCTTGTCTGTAGCTCTTATGTGATGAAGGGGTCTGAGTAAACATTAGAGGGCCAGCTGCCAACGGCTGTGAGCACTGTCCCCTCTGTCCTATAAGCATCTGCATTACAATCTGCTGTCTTTAGTCTTAGGTTCTTCACAGTGAACTACTCTCTCAGTAAGGGGAAAAAATGCTCTTTTAATTGTCAGCACACTTAGTGTGCTACAGAACAATTTTTGTTTCTGGTACAGTACCACACTGACTTTTTTTTTTTTTTCTGTTTTGGATTGGCAGTTCTGGAGAAGCAGAGAAGTTTCATATATTGAAACTCTCATAAAACAGCTCAGCCCTGACATATCTACATTATATGTAATTATAGTTGTATACAGTAAACAATGTCAGCAGTGCTGCCGTGCCTCAGCGAGACAGGCAGGTCTGGCAATTCAGTGTTTGGGAGGATGTGGTTAGCAGCGAATTTTTTACTTTTCTGTTCCACACATTCCAAAGGCGTCTGCAGAGCTGCCTTCCTCCCCACTCATCCTCCCTGATGTCTGGGAGAGTTCACGTCACGGTTTTGGTTTGACCTTCTTCTAGGGTTGTGGACAGATCATAACATCCTGATCTAAACATGGAAATCAGTTTCTTATAATCAATTGTCTGAGGGTATTATTGGGGGTGAGACTACTGCTACATTTTCCTCAAACAAAACCTTACAAAACAACAAATAAGCTTCACAAATCAGTCTGTATTTACCCTGGCTTATCACAACAATGACTCAAAAAAACCCCAAGTATATTCCCCTGTATCCAAAGCTGAAGCTAAATTACCTCCTCTATCTCACAGAGCTTTTCAGCATATTGAAAATGATGAGCAGTGGACACATCCAGCCCTTTGGGACAGTCAGGTTTTGAAGTGACCTAGAGGGCAGCAGGGCCATAGCTCCATAGCACCCTTCATCTGCAGGCAGCACACCCAATTACACAGTCACCAAGAGGTGGGCAGCGAGAGGCGCCAGCACTTAAGGAATTAGGTCTGTGCTCTACAGCAAGTTGTGTCAGGGCCCCGCTCTTCACACTTGACAGCCCCAAGGTTTTCTTAGGTTTTTTTGTGTATTGTATTTCTTTAAATCCAGTGGTTGTCTTGAAGCAATGTTATTCCTAAAATAATATTTTCTATGTGAACAAGATTTATTGGGGTTTTTTCCTCCTATTTTCAGTACATTTTCACGATTGATAAGTGATCCCTGATGCTTGCTCACTTGTTTCTGCTGTAACTTGAAACAGTCCTACTAACTTGCTCACAGCCGCAGTTAATGAGATTTTTTCCTCCCACCTCTCTGCGTTACAAAAGCCTGCTTAGTTATCCAATTTGGAGCACAGTTTAAACATGTTTCCAAACTTTTCTCAATCATCTCTTTTTCTCTCTCTAACAAATGTACAGGGCCCTGAAGGAACACCAGGAAATCCAGGTCAGAGGGGCCGTTTAGGAAAGAAGGTAGTGTTTTTCACCTTCCCCAAATCCCTTCCTTTTATCTGAAACTTGAATTTACATTACAAAATAATTCCATTGAACCAAGTCTATCCCTTTTTTACGTCATGCTTCAAGCCGTTTTTTTATACTAGCCATAGCAATTAGAATTGTCATCATTCTGCAATCGGTAATATTCAGAACCTTAGAAAATTTAAGTTTGTGTTTAAATTTAAATGTGATTTTGCAACTAAGAACAGTTTCTACTGTTAACAAAAAATGTTAAGCTTTGGTTAAGCCAAAACAAAACAAAATAGAAAGGCTTTAGCAGAGGAGAGTTTTTACTTGAGTTCTAGGTTCAGACATTATAAGAACTACAGTAGTGGCGTATGTAAATGTAATATTATTAAACAATGCTGTTACTTCCATTAAGCATAAACTGCATTATGAAACTTAGTATCAATCTCTTATTATTTTTAATACAATAACACCAACAGGGGGAAAAGGGGCAGCTTGGCCCTCCTGGAGAAATTGGACCTGCTGGTGACTCTGGCCAACCTGGAGAAATTGGTCCCAAAGGTGCAAGAGGAACTCGAGGTCCCTTGGTTCGTACAAAACATGCTTATTATTTAAGGACACATGTATTTCTGGTTTAGCAGAATTCTATCTCTCCATGGGAAGAGGCAAGTTACAGCTATAGCACATATAAATATCTTTTGAGGTAGCTGGAGATGCAGGCAGTGTCCTTCCCAGCCCGTGCATCCCAATGCGTGCCTTGGTCTTTCAGCATCAGGATGAGACCTGTGCACCTGGCACCAGACAGAAACCTGGGCCATGGACCTGGAAGGAGTCATCTCATGCTCTGGTCAGGCTCCTGATTAGACAACCAGAGGAGCAGGATGGCAGGGCATGCCGTGGAATACTCATGCCCCATAGTCCACATATAACCTCACTGCTGTGGCTGTTCCTTAAAGCTTTCCCATTCCAAGAACAGAAATCATGGGGTTTACTGTTACATAAAATAAGCCTTAGCCATTGTTGAAACAAAGCTTTTCAGATGGGGGCTGCTACTCCTACTAGATGGGAACCTGATCCAAAGTTAACTGAATGAAGTGTATAGCCATTAACTTGGAGCTCCTTTCATCATACACTCCCCAGGCTTGCCTCACACTGTGTGACAGATGCACAGGCACACGCAGCCTCCACACTAGTGAGGCAACGTCCCATCTCACTGCTCCAGGGCCCGATCCTGTGGCCACTGAATGTAGCATGTGCTCCTGAACACATGAAGTACAGAAGTAAAGTAGTTACCTAACGGCCGATAATTTCAAGAGAAGGGCTCAACTTCCTAAGGAAGGGATCACCCTCAGCTTTTCTTGGCATACTTGGCATTTATAAACAGAGTTTCTCTGCACCTCTGAAAGCTCAGATCCTTTTGATCTTAATTATGCGCAAGGATTATAAGGTTAGGACTGAAAATGTCAACCATTTTTCCACAGAACAGGGAAAAGCCCAGTATTCTGTACCAAATGAAGTTGGACCTAACAAGGAAGTTGTCTGTGGTGCTCAAATCTCAGTATTTGAATTTTTTTTTCAAATGATAACTTAATAAAGTAGGCATTGTTATAACATTTTAGAAGGGAGATCATTTTTCTATCACTGATTCTTGCATTTGACAGGGACACCTAGGAGGAATGGGACCTGAAGGAGAATCAGGAATTCCAGGTTATGGGGTGAGTTTTTTACTGAATTCATGTACACACACATCCCTAAGTAAGTCTGTGGTACTCTAAATCACTATAAATGTCATGGGGATCTGTATCTAGAATGCACAAATGTTGTTAGGAGTGTCAGATAATCACATATGTTTATATGACACGTAATTGCTTATTCAGAAATGTTAACCTTGAGCAATGATGACTGTTTTTGGTGAGTTCACTAGCAGTCATTTTTTATCACAGGTATAAAAACCTTGTTTGTCCAATGTATCTCACCCCTTGTGAATCAAGTTCCTATAAAACCACTATAGCTATTCATTTTAAAGAGAGTTCAGCAAACATCACCACCTCTGCTTACTGTCTGGCCAGGCAGTTTCCTTTTCAGTAACAGAAACTGATTGAATGAGGTTATTGAATGAAGGACACAAAGATGCTGTGGCTTTCACTGAAAAATAATTAGGATCATCATCACAGATGGATTGAGTCCTGCTCTTAGAGACCAGACTGCTATGTCTTTTTTCTGAACAGAAACTTCCATCAGTGGCCCTAACCCTGAAGCAGGAACCAGCTCGGCTCCCCTCACCTGCATCAAGCCGTGCACAGAGCTTTTCCTGCACACAATACCTTTTCTGCCCAGGCCCATTAATTTTGTGCCACATCACCATTTAGCATTATTAGCAAGCAGCAAAAAAATAAGAGTAATAAGCAGCTAAAAGAAATTTTTGAATTAATTATATCTTTAGTTTATTTCTTTAGTTAGTTTTAGAACTAATTCATGTTTTGTTTGCTTCTTTAGGGTCATCAGGGTCCTCCAGGGCCCCCAGGGCCCCCAGGACCTAAAGGAGAAAAGGTATGAAGATGGATTTTGTACTGTCTTACAGTCTGAGTAATTATAAAAGAAGGAAATGTTACTATGCCCACTGTTTTCCACAGCATGCAGCAAAAGCCACACAATATCTATTAGTATTTTGAAAGCATATGAGAAGAAATGCAAAACTGGGGAAATGGGTCATTCAGAGGCAGAGTTCCAAATTACACAGTTGAAATGTTTCAGGTTTTAAAACACAAACTACTCATTGTAAGAAACACATTCTACTGTATCAGGTAGCCACTGTCCTTAGTGAGCACCACTGACAGAAATAATCAGTGTGGAACCACCTAAGTATTTACTTCGCTTTAGGCCTGTGAGTACACCCACAGATTTTGCTCAAAGTGCAACTAAGGTGGACAAAAGTCTGTGCTTAATATAAAATATTAGGGGCAGGATGTTGCCTTAGTGCTGCTCTTTTAGTGTCAAATTCACTGTTGTTCTTTCAAGCCTCAAATCCTGCAGATTTGTATGCTGACTGAAGTCTGCATGGCCCCAAGGGTTCCCTTCATGAAGATTAGTTTGGAGTTGCACCTGACAGAGAAAAACATTCTTATATTAGGGCCAGTTTTGCAATGAATACTAATAGAATAGGCAATTAGTGGTTGTTATAAATAGGTTCTGATATAATTTTCAGAAACAGTAACTGAAAACTAAATTGTTGGGAGCTAGGTGTCTAGCTTGCTTGGTCACTTCTGAAAAGCACTTTGATGCATTTTAGAGACACTTATTCGTATTTAAAATGTGAGCTTCTGTGCATTAAATATTGGTAAATATCATCTGGAATAGATAACTTCTTGTCTATTAGTTTGGATGGCAGTTGTTTCACATGTAAAATGGAGTAGCATATCATATTCACTTTTAGCTTCTCTCTGGGGGTTTATCATCATTTGAACATGTGTGCATTGTAGATGAGGTTGAATTTCCAAGTTAGTATTTTTTAATATTTGTCTTTGGTTTAGGGTTACCCAGGCGAAGACAACACAATCCTTGGACCACCTGGGCCCATAGGTGAACCAGTAGGTCTTTCTTTCTCAAAAAAATTATATTATTAGTGCCTCTCAAGACAAGAGGCAATGCAGGTTCTTTCTGAAACTTTATATCACTGTCTCAGGAGTTGGTACTCCCTTGTACAAAAATGTAGAATGATGGTCCTTTAATTGGTAATCCCTCTCTGAAAAATGCAGTCATGTGCTCTTTCCTGCTTAAGCATATGTGCCCTGTGTTTAACTACACTAATGCCATTAGTTTAGACCAGCACATTTTGTAACAGAATTTTATGGTTTCTGTTTATCCTGAATTATACCTAATTGCTTTACTAACCAGAAATATGTTTTGACTTATTTCATTATCACTGCAAAGCTAATTTAACTGATTTAGAGAGTGCTGTATTTTGTAACCATTCTTTTACTGAATTCATATGTGGGGTCTCTCTCTGCAGCAATTATGAACATGTCAAAAAAACCCCAACCAACCAACCCATCCCAAAATCTTATTAAAAGCATTTGATTGTGCCGGAAGTAATACTTGTACATCCTACTTCTCTTCAGATTAACCTTAATATTTATACCTCACCTCCTCAAAAAGCAGGACTATAAGACCCAGATGTAACTGAAGACAGAGTCTGGAATAGGTTCTTAACTTAATTATGGTAATGCATGAGAGAAGAGACTCCAGCCAATTTTGTTGTAGCTAAACTGACTCTGTAATGCTGACTGCTCAAACATTGCGAGCAGGGCCTTTCTACCTTGTGAACTGCCTCTAGGAAACGTGCCATGAGGCTGCTGAAACCTTGAAGAGTATACAAGCAGTTGCATAGTAGTATCTGTGGGTGGCTAACTTATTCACTTGTGAACTGTAAAGATACACTGCAGTGAGTGGTGCCTGGCCAATTTTTCATTATGTGCCTTTACTTTAGACAGGTGGGAAAAAGACAGTCCCTTGTTATTTCATCTAATGGTCAGATGGATGTCTTTTAGAAAGTCTTGGCCATTCTTATTTCAATGGGCATGTTTCCCTATCCCATCACTTTGCCTTTGACTGAGATTTGGTCCATTTGCTACAATGAGAGTTAAAATTCTGGGGAAAAATCTCATTTCTTGTGGGACTGCAGTAAGGGTCTTTCCCTAAAGTAGAGCTAGTGAGGTATCTGAATGCATCAGAAAGAACCACATGACTCAGAAAAATTACGCTATTCCCTCTGCTCCTGTGCAGTTCTTATATGTGTGAAGCATGCTGAGGGACTGAAATTGCCTTTTTATTAGGACAACTTCAAAATGAGAGCAGATTCTAAATACAGCTAGTTGTTTCAGAAAAGAACTCAATTTTCATGAATTGTCTTAGAGAAACCATAAGAGGGTTTTCTTGAATGTCTTGAAAACAAGTCTCTTCATTTATTCGTGGAGATTTTTAATCAAATATCATATATATATATATATATATGGGTATAAACCTGGAGAAGTTCTACTGAGGTCACTACTTCTGTTTCATTTATGCCCATATAAGGTCTATCTTTAAGCTTCTAGTATTCAGTTACAAAATACAAAATATTTTAGACAGCAGCTACTGTCTGAGTGCAATGCATTTTGCTTAGAAAAACAATTTTTTTTATTCCTTTAGACAAGCTAACTTTAATAATTGTAATCCTCAGTTCCACCTCATTGGTTAATCTGTTTTGAGAGAAATCCCAGCTTTCTTTTTGTACTTCACTGCAGTATTATTTCAGATCAACTATTTTATTTTGTTCTTTGGTTTTCTTTCTAGGGTCCTAGTGGTGAACGTGGAGATAGAGGAGAACCTGGTGATGAGGGCTACAAGGTAATACCTCTTGCTTTTTAGTCTTTTTATTTGAACATGACATGCTATGCATATGTGTAGAGTAATGTAGCAGAAATATCTTCTCCCACGAGTGTGCAGAGATGCATTGGCTGGTGTCTCACTGCACTGATGAACTCTTAGAACACATTGGAGGACCTTTCATATTAGGAGTTGAGGGAGCTGGGACTCAGCTGGAGAAAAGGCTTCGGAGATCTTGATGTGTATAAGTACCTAATGGGAGGGAACGAAGATGAAGGAGCTAAACTCATCTCAGTAGTGTCCAGTGACAGGACAAGAGGCAAAGGGCACAAAATGAAACACATTAAATTCCTTTTGAACAGAAGAAAATGCTTTTTTACTGTGAGGATGACTGAGCATCAGAACAAGCTGCCCAGAGAGGCTAGGGAGTCTCCATCCTCAGAAATACTCAAAACCTGGCTGGACATGGTCCAGGACAACCTTTTCTACCTGGAACTGCTTGAGAAGGGGAGGCTGCACTTGGTGATCCCAAGAGGTCCTTTCAACCTCAACAATTCTGTGATTGTGTAATGCTGAATTACTTAACATTTTTCTCTGAAATTTAAGCATGAGTGTTTTTGTAAATCTGATCCTAATAATTATTCATTAATTGTATTCAGTCTTTCAGCTGTAAGCAATGTACAAATTGGCTGGAAACTCATTCTTATCAGTGATGCAGTTTGTTTACTGAAATACAAAAGAGACGGTCCTTGACACGGAATATCCTGTTTAAGTTACACAGATAATACAAATAGACATAGTAATAAATCAGTGAACTGAATATGACCTATGCTTACAGTAGTGCAAAAATGTTTAAATATATAATTCCCACTTGCAGTTTTGAGAGAGAATTTAAAGAAAAGCTCCCTAATGTCTGATCTCAGGAGAGCTGAGTATACTTTATCTAGGTCACGTCAGTGAAGCTGGGGCCACCCAGCACCTCCCAAGATGGGCTTTACAAGGAAATGTGTATCTCACGGAGTGTAAGATCCTGAAATACTTGTCTTGTGATACGCTGTATTTTCTGCTTCCCAGGGTCACATAGGTCTTCCAGGGCTTAGAGGACCTGTTGGACAACAGGGGGCTCCAGTAAGTGTTTCAAACAACTGAGATTTCTCTATTGACTGTTGCAAATGTGTTTTCATCTGCATTCAAATGATTCTTTTCATTGATTTAATATATGTTCTTTCCAAAGGGAGAGCCAGGTGAATTGGGAGAGCAAGGACCAAAAGGAGAAAGAGGTTCGGAAGTAAGTAGAAAAAAGTAAAACAAAACTGCACTTAATTGGAATTTGTACTTTTTTTTTTTTTTTTTTACTGTTCACTGACTATCCTTGGAAAATTGTTATATAAGGCTAAAACACAGTGTCTGGGTTTCCTTTTCATACCTGAAGGGACAATAAAAAGATAAAATGGAAAATTGCATAATGATCTGGGATAGTAAATATGTCTTATTTGATAGGTTTTACTTTGGAGTACTATAAAGCATTATGGGAGGCTTTTTTCGAAACATTTGAGTGATATTCAGTTATACCCTTAAATGGAGTTCTTGTGGCAAACTAGCTCTCGTTGACACCCAGGATTTTACTGCTTTGAATTGTAAATTAAGCCTCCCGGTACTACACTGTACTGAATTTTCGGAGACCTCGAAGTAAGGAATTTGCTACAGAATAGTAGAGGAGTTACAACAGAACAAGTAATGGAAAAGACCAAAGTCTAAATATTTTCCTCTACAAATAATAGCTCATCTTGGTGGTGTGTTGAATATTGCCAAAAGTATTTCGTATTCTCCCATAGAGTGAATTTCATTAACTTCTGAGATTTCAGAAGATGTAGGCTAAAAGATTTCTTACAATACCAACTGCCATTGCAGCTTAAATGAGATACTTTTTCTGAGAAGTTCCATAGCACAACTCTGTTAGAGTTTCAAAATTTTCTAGGTAAATACAAGAATCTGTAATAGATTAGGAAGGGGGAGCAACAGAAAGCAAAGATGATGTGAAGACATTGTCAGCATGTACTTTAGCCATGTGCTTAGATATATTGCCTTTGACAAACTGCTCACAGCACAGGATGAAATCAGTCATTCCTCTGTCTTTCCCTTGGAGAATGTTTTCTTTGTGTTGGAAATACCCCTCAGATTAAAACTGCCGTTTGCAAATATGGAACCAATATCCAGCCTGGAGCAACCCACAAGAGCCTAAAGATTTACACAAAAATGTTAATAGTGAAAACATTCATATAGTTTAACTCCAGTGGCATGACTGGTGATGCTATAGCAAGCCTTACAAAGCCAATCCCATAAACAGCAACGCTGAATTGTCTGGGTTTACTTTATATGCATTCAGAAATGTTAATGAAAACAATATAAAGTTCTTTGAATATACACATTCCAGTTCTGATTAGTGGACTTTTTTTATGCCTTTCTTAACAAAAAGGCATTAAATTAAGGAATAGAACCAAAAAATGCTGATTTTATCATATTTACATTAATTATAAAACATTTACACTTACAATGACCTTAGCTTTTTCACTTGATTTCATGTTATGTAATACTGCAGCACAGCAGTTTAGTACTGCTTTTGCTTTGAGAACACTGTTTAAGATAATTAATACAGAAAATCTTGGAAGCCTTTTTCTGCTTGATCTCTGCTAACAAGTGTTATTCCTGTCCCTGCTGCCCAAGTGGTTGTATCTTTTAGAGGTAGGTGCTTGGCCTCCTGTGTCACTAAGCCACTTACAAGAATGTTATCTGCTATTATCTAACTAAATGTCAATCAGTTTTCTAAGATTACAGATTCCTAGGTCAGTCAAGAAAAAAAAAATAGTCTGGTTTTAAGTAAATTTTGTCTTTTGTGTACGTCTTAGATAAAAAGAATGTTCCCATATGTGACACTATTGTTTTCTAATATTCTCTTCCATATACACTCAGTGCATCTATATTGCCTACTTTTCGTGGCTTACTTTCTTAAAAGGTATGGGAAGTGCTGTAAAAGCATGCTTCCTTACAGAGGTGTGGCTGATGGAGGAGAAACTGCCAGATTCGTAGTGAAAAACTTTTTATGCCTGTTGTTGAAAAAGTTCTATACCAATTTGGGAAAAGGAAAAAAAAATACAATTCTACAAAAAATGTATTTACTTTTACTTAAAAAACTTTCTGCTGTCTCCTGAAATAATCTGGTCCAAAGCCTAGGCAATGTGAACGTGCATACTAGAGGGGAACAATTCTCAGCTCTTCTTAGGGGATTGAGTTTAAGACTTTTGACAGTTCACAAGTATTTGTGACTTTTAGGGACCTGCAGGGAAGAAAGGAGCAACGGGTCAGGCAGGCAAACCTGGAATTCCTGTAAGTAACAAAATTCTACAGTCTACCTTCAGGTTATAAAACAAAGGAAATAATAACTAATAAAACCAAAACTGAGTCATGCCAGTGGTACTAGAAAATCTTACGCTCACTCTACAATCCATTCCACTCACTCTGTGCTCACTTCTTATTATCCAGGAAGTGTAAAGGAACCTCTGTGAAAATAAGAGTAATTTTTGAAACTGAAATTATACTGAATTGTACTCAGTCACTCAGCACATGGAGGTGAAATGCAGCTAATATAACAAGGTCCTTCCCGCTTGTAAGGTTACATAGATCATTTTTGCTGGTGGCTTGTAGTCCGTGTGCAAGTTATCTCATTATGTTGCACAGAGCTGTACTACTGTTCACTCCTGGCTCCCATCAGTTCTTTGAACATCTGCAGCCTACAGAAGCCTGGATCCTTATGTCTGTGATGGATATGTCTGGCAGATCCCTTGAGGTTTTCCCCTTTCTCTTGCTTGCCCTGAGCTGAAATTTTTACTGTTCTTTCTTGAGTTACTGTAGAGAAGCTAACTTGCATCCCTTCCTCGGGGATAAGAAAGAGCAGGAAACAGTAGGTGTTCTGTAAACATAACCAAGGACAAAATGCATCAAGGCTATTTTGGTCTCCTAATAAATAGTACCACACAAGCACATATTGTAAATAACTTTTATACTATCCCACATCAAAACATTGTCAGTAACCAGAGAAATGCAGCTGCTTCACAGAGCTTGTACCTGCTGGGCAGAGTGTGAGGACAGCCTTTTAAAGGCAAGGACCTGTGTGTCTTTTGTAAATACTCAGCTCTTTCCTTTGGAGGACTGCAGAGAGTCTATCATTCAGCAGACAAAGGAAAAGAGGGAAAGGCAAGACATACAGAGAAGTGAGGAGAAGACAATAAAACTAAAACTTGAGGAAGTTTCAAAGCATATCCCAAGTGCAAGATACTTCAGCAACCAAAAGTTAGAAATAAGATTAAAATGGCATGCTGCTTATATTCTATATGGTTGTTGTTAACTACAATTTTTCAAACAAGATGTGTTGTAGTTTACATATTTTAAATTTATGAGAAAAGCTTTCATACAGAAATAATTGCAGAACTCAAAGCGCCTTAAGATAGTGTATGTCGGTCTAAAGCGAAATAATTGTGAAGAAGCTGATCACTGTTACTCTGGTTGATGTGATATGAGACTTTTTCATCCAAGTATAGCAACAGTTAGCACAAACTTGCCTTATTAGAAGTTTGTATTTTAGATATGTTAAAATTTGAACAGCATAAATTTGAGAATGTACAATACAGAGTACCTAGTAAAATGAAGGCTGAAAGGTACATGGTTGGATTTTCTGCAGGGATAAATAGATGAATTTATTGTGTCTCCTTGTTTCATTTTAAGACTCAACACTTTTAGCCATCTTCCAGGCCTGACACGCAGAGGAGTCAGCCCCATGGTTTCAGCTGAAGTTGCTCATATCCCACAACACAGCAAGTCTAAGATTAAGCCAGTAGCATTTCAAACCATACATCCTAACTCAGAGCTCCCTCTACAAGTATTCAGTTGTGTCACTAGGCCTGTTACTACATAACGTTTAGGAAATGCTGTGACTGGGATCTAGTTCTGTGATGGTGAAAATGAAGGGAGCCAACAGTGCTATGTTTGATTTGAAATTGTTTCAAGGGAAAACCAGGGCCAGCAGGGCAGAAAGGAGCAGTTGGGTACCCTGGACCAGATGGCATTCCTGGGAATCCTGGCAAGGCCGGGCTGTCAGGGAAGCCTGGCCCTAAGGTAAGTTGCTTTCCATATTGCCCCTCTTTATGTCATCTTGCACTACAGATTTTCTAAGGTTAGGGTATTTAAATGGAAGGAACTGTTCTCAGATCTTGAGCGTCTTGAAAATTAAACCAATTCTTTTGTTCTCGTTCTGTTTTGCTCCTGATGTTCTGGCCAGGATGTGAAGTTAGCATAAGGGAGGTGTGCTGGGAGAACTGTTTCATTAGCGTATGTTAGTAGTAACTACAGCTAAGACAAAATGCTTTCTTAATCAGAGAAGCCTCATAGTTCTGTTCCTGAAAATGAGCCAGAGGCCCCAACTGCAACTGTTGCCTCTCAGGCTCTGAGATAATCCCACGTTTTCCTTATTGTCTTTGAATTTGTAACCTATGTCTCTCTACCTAAGATATCTGAAGATTTGCCCAAAACCAGTGAAAAAGGGTACTAGGTATCCGAGGTGCCTGGAAGCATACTTGGAAACAGGGTTTCTCCCTATCTGTTCTTTGCAGTGGGTCAAGGGTGGTGATCTGCTGCTTCTGGGAGCAGAGAGGAGGGAGAAAATCCCTTTAATTTTTCTCATTGCTGAAAGTCTTATCACTTTGATTTCAAGGATGGTATTTCTTAGTATTTCTAGTTAGATGGACCGTAATTGTTATAAAAGGGCGGCAAGTTAGTTTTGATGTTCAGAGGTAATCAAGGTGCTGCATGAGGCACTGTTACAAGTATAAATTTTCTATCTGGTTGAAAAAAGAAAAAATTAAACAAGTTACCCGTAGGGGGCAGATGGACCCTATTTGAGCCTCTCCAGTTGCAGATAATGTCCTACTGAACCTCTTCCAAGTATTTAAATTTCTCTGGAGTTGGATTTAGTAGTATCACCTCAAAGAATTCTCACATTTTTACCTTTCCACTCAAAATGTCATCTTTCATATTAAAAAAGACTTTATTACTTCATGTTAACAATATATAGCAGCATTACAAGTTGTAATAGAGAGGCTTGTAACTGATTTTTGCCACAATTAATAAAAAGAAGAGAACTTTTGCTATGTAAATTTCAGTCCATCAGACTATAAGCCACAATACCTTATTCAAAAGCCCTGAAAATCAAATTTAATATAAAAACCCTGCTTCCTGTAACCCTTCCATTTCTATGAATGCTTAACTGAATGTCATATGAAATAAGGAAGGTGTGTGTGTATGTATATATATATATTTCTACTAAATGACCTCACAGAAATATTAACTTGGATGGTAGCAAATTTCCATTTTATATTTTTTAACATGTTAAAATTGGCTTAGCTCCATGTGCTCAGTAACATGTTTTTTCATTAAAAGTAGTTGCTTTTTTTATTGTCTGATGTTCTCATACATTTTCATAACAACTATTCTTATCTTTCTTCTTTTCTTACAAGTTATTGTATATGAATCCCTACAAAGTATACATAACCATGCTAATCAGCGTGTCTGAAATTTTTAAATAAGCATGTTGAACTTTGAATGTTTTTGTGGGAAGGTAGTCTCATTTTGTTTCTTGATGCGGACTTCCTTCTTCTTGGAAAAATGAATATCAACTGTATGTGTGAATATCAACTGTATTTTCAGCCCACCTGTAATGAATGAATTCAGCACCTTCTTTTCATCAGAAGGAGCTCCTCATCGTAAGCTCAGAATCCTCAGACATCACACAACACTCATCCAGAACCATCTCAAGGATTCATCTTCTATAATTCATGGAAATTAGTGCTCTCTTCCTGGGCATTTCAAAACAGAATTAGAAAAGAATTAAATAGGGATCAGAACTATAGGCTATTAAGCTGAACGTGAAAATTTTCGGGTGCTAAATATATAAACATATAAACTGTGATTCCCTGTGGAAGGTAAAAACACTCATTGGTGTGCCCATGAGTGCTTCCATATATATTTGAATGCACAATTACTGTGGAAAGAAGATTGCTTACAGTTTCTAGATCACTGGTACCTAAGCTGGTGGTCCAACTGGACACTATTCTCTTTAGGAGGGTGCTAATAGGGAAGTTGCCTTGCATAAGCCCAAAGAGGCAATTGATTCTCTTGAATGTTCTCATAAGTCTTTCAAGGTCTAGGCAGGTGATCCTACACAAATGACATCTGGATATATTTAGGATAGGACAGAACAAGGTTTAAGATGAGCACTGAATGAATAACTGCAATGGGCTGTGGCATCATTAGCATTTGCTTTGCTGACTATCAGTGACTTGTTAAATTATAACAGCTTGACTCCATAGAAACATCAATCCACCCCACCATTACATCACATGTAGCTTTGTTGCTAAGTATGATAGGGGTTTGCTTTTGGAATATTAGGAGAAATCCAGATGATGATGATGATCATTGTCTTCCCATATATTTTGATGTAATATCAATGTGTGTGGCTATGACTGGTTTTATGTTAGATGCCTGTTTTAGCATACAATGAAAAACATGCTTGGATGTTCTGCTTGTAATCAATTATTTTCAATTTATTAAGGGTAATAAAGGAAACTCAGGCTTACAAGGTCTGGCAGGTTATCCTGGAGCTCGAGGTCCCAAGGGATTGCCAGGCATGCCAGGGCCCAGGGGAGCACCAGGACTCAAGGTACACACATGGGATCTTGTTGTACGAGTACAGTATTACTGATACTGCTTAGTCTTCATACTGTGTCCAGTGATGGTGGAACCACCATGCTACTGATAATCATATGAGCAACTGACATCAAAACTTAACTTGAAGACTGCAAGTTGTGCTGACCTCATTTATATAAACTGTAATTTGAAAACAGAGGTCCCGTCCATCTGGATGCTCTTCTTCAACTCCAGAAGTCATTCAAAACACTTTGTATTTATTCACTCAAAGCTTTAGGGCCAAACGTTTCCTGACTTTTTAAACTTAGGTAAATACTGGTTTAGATGATTTGAACATCTAAGCAATATATTAGCACAGAAGTACTGTAATTTCAAGCCTAAATCCCAATTTTGGGGGCTAACAAGCATGTCTGGGATGTCATAGGACTTAAACTGTTCTTGTTCAGTCCTGTCAGAAAGAAAGAAATCTAAGAGTGCTCTGTTTTCCAGGCAGTTCCAGGTACCTGACATCAGCATATCCTCATATTAATTAGACTAATTTCAGTGGTAAAAGAAGAAAAGGGTTGGAAAAATTACAGATAATTTTCTTCATTTAGAATAGGATTTTTCATAGAATAGGATTTTTCATGTAAAATCATGATGTGTAGTGCGCTCTGAGATTTTATTGGTAAACACTTGTTTAAAACCTTAAGACACTTGAAGGCAGGGAGGGTTGGGAGCAGAAATATTGTCTTTGTTATCTTTTTAGAAAACGTTCCAGTATAAACTCTATTCAGTATTTGTAGTGTTCATTGCCAGTGCTCCCAGTCTGGATTTTACTCCTTTGTCTAGACAATGAGCCGTAGGAGGTAGTTCCTGCTCAGAAGCACTTGCAATCTGAAAATGACAGGGAATAGATGAGGTGAGGGAAAACTGTTACCCCATAGTGCAAAATAAGAGTAAAGAGTGGACACACTGTGTCAGGCCAAAGTCTGTCTTTGTTAGAGCAGAAAGCTAACACCTGGGAAAGAGCGTAAGCGCAAAGCAAGCATGAAAGGTGTATATTCACAGCCTTAATTGCAGCTTGGTAACCCGAGCTAGACATGTTTTCTATGTATTTGATAGTCTTCAGAGGATTGCCCTTGCATGAACTTGTCTAGTTTCCATTTGAATCAATGTAAACTTTTAGTCTAATAGCAAGGAGTTCCACAACTATACTATGCCTTGCTCAGAGGTTCACTTCTTAAATCTACTTCTAACCTGCCTGTTCTGTATTTCGTTTTGTGAATTTTAGTGCTTGCACTGGGAGATGCCATACTGGAAATGATCCAACATGGATGGGATTTGTATGTTTCCAAGTCAAGGAATAGTCAAGTCACATTTGCATTTTAGTGAATGTACAATTGTTGAAAGCATTCTTGATCGAAATAAAATAAATGGAGTAGGTCTATTTCTTAATGAGAAAGCATGTTCCATACTTCTTCCAGAAAACTTATCTTTATTAAAATTATGGCAGTTATAAATGGAAAGCATATGTTATCTTCCTATTAACAGGGTGAAAATGGGCTTCTGGGTCATCCAGGAAAGCGAGGCAAAAGGGGCCTTCCAGGATCACAAGGTGACCAAGGACCAGCAGGAGACACTGGACTGAAAGGACAGACTGTACGTAATCGCAGCTGTTGATGCAAAACAAGTAGTCCAAGAGTTACCAATGTGAAATAATAGTAAGAGTACCTGCTCCTATTACAGGGAGAAGATGGAGATCGAGGTTTAATGGGGTTTCAAGGATTCCCAGGTCCAAAAGTATGTGTTCGTCTTTTCTGTTAGATCTTAAGCCATTTACAGGGTGAGAACATTCAGAAAGTATAGAATTAATTAGCTTTAACAATATTTGTTTAAAATCTATATGAACTGTTGGAACATTTTAGGGAGAACTGTGTACTCTGTGTCCAAGGATGAACATTCTGAGTCAGTGCGCTTGGTGTTTTCACTGTTACTACTCATAGAAATTATCTTACTTTCACTGATTACAAGAGATTGAAACAAGTGGATACCTAATGTCCGTGTTTGTTTAAACTGTTCCTTTGCATTTGCAGGGTCCTGCAGGGGACATTGGCTTAGTTGGAATTCTGGGCCCAAAAGGTCCAACAGGCCATGTTGTAAGTGTTTCACTCCATGAAAGAGATTGTCAGGATGGCTTGCAAGTGGCACGTCTTTAATTTAGGGAATCATCTTTTTCTTGTTAACAAGCCCGGAACCCTCTGACCAAACCTTTTTCTCTGAGACTATGACTCCACTAGAAGCCCTTTGCTTGTACTGCAACACTCAACGCTCTGCTGATTGCAAGATATACAAGCAGAGCTGTGCTCTTAATCTTGAAGGAGAAAAGAAGCTCTGCTGACAAAGTGCGGCTTTCGTAGTCTAATTTAATCTACACAAGTATCTTTATTGCTGTCATATCTATCTCTGTTGGGACTGAACTCTGTCTTCTTACTGGCAATAATGCTGGTTGTATCACTGTGTCCTACAACAAAAGAAAAAAGGGTCAAATTTTGCCTGCAGTAAGACAGAGTGGTGCTCAGGCATTATTGATTAATACGTTGTCTTTTTTTAATACATATTTTCTTTGCCATCACAGAACTGAATTAGTTCAGTTAACCAGATGCAGAGCAGCAGCTTTAGGGGCTGTTGTTATAACAAATTTCTTCTAAACATTCCTCTACAAGATAAACCTGGAAATGAGCAGTTTGCTCTAAAATGAAATGGAACAGGAAAGTAACATTTCAGCAGCGCTTACTGGCAGCCTTACAAGAGTACCTGTGGGCAATAATATAGCGCAAGATACAATTAATTGTAGCTCAATAAATATGTGGTCTTTTGTAATCAGAGCACTGAAGTTTCCACTGTTCTTAGTTCATCAGCTTTCACATGAAAGAATGTGTGTGGGCTTTCCAAGCACAGCTATTACTAATTATTGAAATAATTGCCTTGCTGATTTTGTAGCAATGTGCACTCAGTTTTAAGAAAGAGACTATCACCATGATCTTTTGGATATTTGCCGGGGCTGTGTGCTGAACAACTTTAAACCAGGACACCTCATGACAATTCTTTTAATTTCGAAAACATGGTGGACTAATAAATTCTTTGGTTTTTTACAGGGATATATTGGCCCTATTGGCCAAGAAGGCCTAACAGGCCCAACTGGAAGGCCTGTAAGTTTCGTTTTCCTTTTGCATAATTTGGTTATTTCACCTACCTTTATTTTCAACAATCTGTTTTGCAACTAGCAACCTTCTCATTTTTCTATTTGCAAATTGCAACTAGCAGGACCATCCTCATGTTATACCATGCTGGTAAGCTAATGTATGTGACTCCAGCATGTGTAATACAAAGAAGAAAAAAATGACAAAAGAGTCATTGCAATGGCCTTCTAAGTACAGTACACAGGGGGCAGACCTACAGGAGCAGTGGGCTAGTCAAGGTGTAAAACAGCACGTAGTAACTACCACCTGGATATCTTTCTCAGCCTTAGGTCTGAAACATATCTAAAGAGTATCCGCACTCGGTGTCAATATAGTTTATTTTTTTCATGTGTTGTTTGGGCTGAACTGTCCAGAGCACCCCTCCAGGCACACTGGGAAAGCCAAGCCCTTGTTGGGGTGTGTTCCAGGTGTTGTTGAGGTCCCTGTTACAACTTGAACATCTTTTGGCTTTTCTGACAACCTTCAGTGCACCCCAGGTTCCCTGCGGTGGGGGAGTTCTGACCTCATACCTGTTCCCATCCCCTGTTGCACTCCCTGTGCCAGACAGAGCGGTGTTCTGCCAGGACACCCTCTGGCTCATCTCTGCAGACTACCCAGCTATGTAAGGTAGTTTTAGAAGCTCTTTGTACCACCCAAGTTCCTCTGTCTGATCAAGACTTGGAGTGAATGAAAATGTCTGAAAACTGAAATAATAATAAAAATAACAGGAATATAGAATAAAAGTAATAAATACAAATACTTAAAAGTGAAAAAGAAAGGAGAAGGGAAATGTTCCTTATATAATTAGACTATTCTTTCCACTTGTTGGGAAAAAGACAGTACTTTCAGTCTTGCTGCACTCTTTAATCCCAGTCAGGAGGAAGACTTTACAGTTGCGTATACTTGTACGAAAGCTTGTTATGGCAAACTATTACATTCAATATGAAGTCTATTACCATAAAGAAAGCATTACAGTTGAAGATTACTTCTGTGTTATGAAATGCTACCATCAAGATGCAAAATAATTCCAGAGAAGGATTGTAAGATTGTCTTCGGAAACACAGTTTAAGTGCAAAATAGCTAAAAATGCCATGGAGACAGAAAAACAGCGTCTAATCTGAATGTGAGAGGAAAACTAATGGGGTAATAAAACCACATATATGTAACCAATGGATATCTTCAGTGATGGAGACTACAGAGTTGTGGTTTTGACTCTTAGGATGGTGAAGCACTGATGTATTACAGTGGATCAGATCGTGGAAAATACAGCTGATTGACAAGGAGAACACTGACATTTAAAATTACTGAGAAAAAACATTTACAATCCTAAGAAAACAACAGCTTTCCACATACAGGAATTACAAGATGTTTTTAAATAATTTAGTTTTCTAATAGTACAGGAAAATTGAAGCCTCAGAGTAGTAAATACTTCCATAGATGAGACTGGACTTTCCATGTGAGCGGTATAACTCTTGTGGATATTAATTTGCTTATTTCAGCCCTAGGTGGCTAGAAAGCATACCGGGTTAACAGCTTCTCTTTCTTACAGGGACCAAGAGGTGAAAAGGGCACAAGGGGTGAAATGGTAAGATGAAACAACTTTTGTGCTTTCAGTTTTTTGGCTGTGTAAAAACTATTCCTGTGTTACACGGAATACGCTCTTGCATGTTCTGAATGGCAGACAGTCGTATTGTGCTCCTGGAGAGCACTGGCCAAGAAAGCTGATAGCATAAGTCAAAAGTCTGACCTCTCGTTCAGGTTGACTTATGTGGGTATGCCCGGTGGGTGTATGCTGTCAGGCAGCATGACCCTGATCATATAACTGTCACATACTTCAAATCTGTCCCAGTTCAGATATAAAAGAAAAATCCTTTGTCATGTTTCTTGTCAATGCTCCAGTGCCTCACAGCACAGCATGCATACACATGTTCATACATCTATACCATCTTGTCTAGAGAGGGAGAAGTTCAGGAGAAGCCTAGAACTGAGGGTGGGTGTCTATGCTGTGTATGCCAGCTGTAGTACCAGTAGGCAGCATTAATAATTGGTTATGAAGTTGCTGTCTTTCATTTTTCGTTAAGAATATTACATTAGGTTTTGTACATTAATAAATATTTTATTTTATTTAAAAGTTGTGTTCGAGCTAGTCTCCAGTTAATTATGGCTTTGTGAAAAGCCATTGAAGTATCATATTTACAGTAAATATGAATGCAATGATAGTTGATACCTACGACATTACTTTATATGGCAGGTTAATAATTAGGTCCTTTTCCAGCAACTAACTAATGTGATCTTGTTCCTGTTGCTCCTACCCTGCCTTTCACCAAACCTCACTAAAATAATTTAGTTTATCTTGTATTTTGTTTTTGGCAGCTATCTGTGTACAATTCTAACCTAGCTACCTTATGGAAGTTCTGAAAAAAAACCAGAAATACTCAAAACTGCTTAAAGAATTAAGGCTTGGAAGGCAGCTTGCTGTATGGGTCTTGGGGAACTTTCCTCTTTGATTCTAATGCTCTTGTGGCAATTGCTACCTCAGAAGAGGAGGAAAAAGAGTTCCTTAATTCGTGCTGATATTAAACATCTTAACTGTCTTTTTGTACTGTTTGTTCATAAGAATTGTTATGACGGCATAGAGCTAAAAATGCTGACCCTTGAAAAAGAAAAATAAAAAAACATCCAAAATGGTGAACAAGAAACACCTGTTTCCATTATTGGTGCTGGTGTTTAAGAAGTTATTTCCTGCATATGTTATTGAATTCATCAAGATGAGTTAATCTCCTGAGACTGTCTTCAGAAGAAGAATGTTTGATTTTAAATCATACACAGTGGCATTACTTTATATTATGTAGCCAAGAAAAGGATTTATTTCCAACTATTTTCAGATACAAAAGAGAAAAAAATATTTTCATTTATCTGTGTACTCTGACCTTGAATTTATGCCTTTAAAATTTATATTGGCATTCTTCCTAGAATCACAAAGATTTTAACTTTTTTGTAGCAGTCCCAAGTTTTAGTTACAGTTTTTAGTCTGTCAGGGATACAGTGTTCACTACTAGAAAGAAATGACCTTTTATCCCCTGAAAAACATGGAATGTAAAATCATGTCTCCTTATTGAGGTCAGTGGTGAACAAATGTTCAGATCCTGTACACTATTTCTGGAGAAAAATTGATAAAGTCAGAAACAGTTTGTTAAAAAAAAAATATTCAATATTATTTTTCAATTCAAAATGTTCATTTCACTGTGATTGAAACATTTAAAAAACATGGAATACATTTTGGAATATTGATTCAGAATTCTGACAATTCTGAAAGTGTGTTCTCATTGTCTTAATTTTTTATTTCATGGCATGTCACATAATGAATTATAATATAGAGTCATAGGATAATCCAGGTTGTAAGGGATCTCAAGGCATTTCTAGGCCAACCTCCTGTTTAAAAGAGTCAGCTCCGAAATCAGACCACATTGCTCAGGGATTTATTCAGCTGGGTCTTGAAGACTTCCAGGGGTGGAGATAGGATAATCTCTCGGCAATCTGTTGCAGTGTATGTCTTTCCCATTATCATCTTTATCTTAGATTTACAATCATTAATGGCAGCTGTTACACTGTATTGTGCATCTGACTATTATATTGTGGGATGTTATTAGGCTTTACCCATTACCAGATATCAGATAACACCAAAATGACAAAAGTGATTGGGGAAAGATGAACATTAAAAGGTTTTGTTAAAAAGACTTTCTGTTTCTTGGAAAATTTCAAAAGTCATGGAAAATGTGGAAGCCTTGGGATTGCTTATGTTTTCAAAGTTAAGCGTATGTATCATTGCCTGTAAAATCAGGGCCTTACAATATTAGAACAAGATCAGGGTTTTGGCCTTTGAACTTCTGTACTAGTAATCAGATTGGGTGATTAAAGAATTAGAGCACACTAAAACTTACTGTTCAAGTCTCTGCTTTTGTTGTTATGAACTGGAATTACACTTTTCTCACTTAAATTCTAATGTGATCAAAGGGTAAATTAAGTAGATTTGTAAAGGTAATCCTGTACATTCCAGTAAAACATTTAGCAATTAACTTAATCCATGAAAAGTGTAATTTAACCTTATTTTGCTGCTCTGCAACAGAAAGAAAGAACATTTATAATGTCTCTACAGGTTTTTCACTGTACTCTGTGCAGTTTCATTATATTTTAAAGGCTTGTAAAGTTAATTGATATACCCCTCTGAACTTCTAATGCATTTAAAAAATGTTGTATCCCCAAAGTAGCTCACTATATTTAACAAAGAGCATTCAATATTCACCTTTTTTTCATAGGGGTTTTATTGGCAAGGAGACTGTGAATCAAGAAAAATCACATTCCTGTTTTGCAAATACCTTAAATTCACGGAACAGAGCAGGTCTTGATTTTTCAGTTCTCTCAGAACTATTTCAGTTCTATCTCAGAAACCACTATAAATTGTTCTTGTCCCAAGACTCTTTGAGTCTTAAAATTGTGACACATGCCAAGAACATAGAATATTAACTGAAGCATTCAGTCATCTGAAAAATCCACTGGAATGTCTAAATCTCAGCACGCAGAACAAGGACATCTATTCAGCAGAGAGCAGTGGTTACTTAGGGACAAACTGTTGAAGACTTTGTGCCTTGCCTTGCCTTAGTGTTTGCATAATTGAGTCCTGAACCAAGATAAACAGATATATCCGTGAACTGCCAAATTCATTTCTCAAGTTTTCTTTTTCACACTTTCTCTTTCATTTTATACTAAACATACTTCACCAAGCGCAATCAGACAGTCCAGTAATATATCCATATGGGACTGAAGGTATCCTGCAGCAGCCTAACAGCAGCTGAGTTGCAGATCTGATGAATTAAATGTGGAGGTCAGCCCTCTCAGCTGGCATACAACAAGGTAGCTCTGCAAAACCCAGCTGATTTGCAACAGCTGAGGGGCTACCCCAAAACAGTGAATGTCATCTCTGCAAACTCATCTCTCATCAGTTTTTTAATAATGAATAACAACAATAATATTTTATGCCTATTTAATAGTAATAGGATTTCAAAGAAAATTTAAAGCTGGGCTATAATCAAACTCGGAAGAGTAAAAGGCAGCAAGGTACTTGCCACAGAACCCACAGTGATTTCTATACTACTGTATATGCTAAACTGACTTTTTTTTTCTTTTTTTTTTTTTTCATTTTCCAACATCATTCATTAATGCCTTTATAAAATATCTGTAAATATGTAAAAGATGGCTTAGAGTGCCTTCTATTGGTGTAAGTGGATGAAACAAATAAATAGGGTTAGGATTTATCAGTTGAAAAGCTGGCAATATTTACAGTCCCTAGAGCTCATGCCATTGAGATCCTCTTAGTCAAGTCCATCTCTCTAAACACCCTGAAATCACTTCTGTTTTTCTCCTCTATTCTCCAAAGAACATGGGTAAAGCATGGCTCTTGGCCTCAAAGCTGTTTGCAGTCCCTCAGCACAGCCTTGTTGGTAGAGACCTGGTGCTAGGAGTTATGTGATGGCCCTCGCTTTTCACACCCTTCATAATCCAGCAGCTGAGCCTCTCTGGCAGGACCAGGGCAGGTGACAGGCAGGACCAGGGCAGGTGACAGGCAGGACCCTTCACGTGTGCAGCTGTAGAGGTTATTGTAACGCCTGACCGATGCATTCCCCAGCAGCTACCATGTCCTCTGCCGTACAAATATGTCTAGAGGCAGTAAGAAACACCGCTGGTATTCTCCTAAGAACTGACAAATTTGGAGCCTCAGTGACTTAAGTAAATCGCTCCTATCTGCTTTGAGAACCTTTGTTAAAATACATGTGTATTAATGTTAGATTGAACCTGGCCTTTCTTTAACCATTTCCCGCTACCCTTGCTGGTGGCAGCTTGAAGCACAGCCCAAGTTCACCAGTTGTAGCATGCAGTGGCACTCACACAGGTCTTGCTGTGAAATCTCACAGCAGGAATACTTCTTACTACCATGTTAAGTGACTTACAACTTAATACCTCTTTGACTAGATCAGTTTTGCAGTATTTGTCAGCATGACCATGTCAGATAAGATTATTTCTCTTTTGGCAGAGACTTTGTACTAGTGTGACCATACTGGTGTAAGAGGGCTTTTGCTGGAACAGCTTATTGTGCTTGAATAATTGGTACAAGAAACACTAGCTAAAGAATGTTTTGCTTAAATTAACTCAGTTATGTTAAAAGGTTTTACTAATACGTGGTGCAGGTTGGCCTATGCCTTTCATTCCTTTTTCGTCTCTTTTGCTCGTATCAAGGCACTGCCATCTGTTCTTTTCCTTGTCATTGTTCTTGCTATTGTTCATATTACAGCAGCTCCTAGAGGCTTGAGTATATAGACTGAAGGTGAGAATCTAACAGAGACACAAGTATCACTGTATATTAATAAATATTCATAATCATTCCATCTTAATGTGAATAGTTGCTCAAAGAAAAGATAATTCATATGCAATTATTGTTTTGGGGGAGGGCCCGTGTCCAATCCTAAGGCAACCCTAAAACTTAGGTTTAAGACTATGTACATTTTGGCCACATAAGCCTTTGTATGACTTCTGTTGTTCCCTTAATATAAAAAGTCCTTGAATAAACAAGTAACCAGCAACCCAGCAATACTAACAGGAACATTCACATGTTAACAAAGCATGGTACTTTGACAATAGCAACTAGTCATAGAATCACAGAACGTTGGAAGGGGCCTCTGGAGATCATCTAGTCCAACCCCCTGCTAAAGCAGGTTCACCTAGGACAGGTTGCACACAATTGCATCCAGGTGGGTTTTGAATGTCTCCAGAGAAGGAGGCTCCACAACCTCCCTGGGCAGCCTCTTCCAGTGCTCTGTCACCTTCAAGGTGAAGAAGTTCTTCCTCATATTTATTCAGGTGGCACTTCTTGTGTTGCAGTTTGTGCCCATTGCCTCTTGTCCTGTCACTGGGCTACACTGAAAAGAGCCCAGCCCCATCCTCTTGACACTCGCCCTTAAGATATTTGTAGACATTTATAAGATCCCTTCTCAGTCTTCTCCAGGCTCAACAGGCCCAGCCCTCTCAGCCTTTCCTCATAAAAGAGTTGGCTCCAGTCCTCCCCGTCATCTTCGTAGCCTTCTGCCAGACCCTCTTCAGCAGTTCCCTGTCCCTCTTGAACTGGGGAGCCCAGGACTGGACACAGCACTCCAGTTGCTGCCTCACCACAGCAGAGTAGAAGGGGAGGATCAGCTCCCTTGACCTTCTGGCCAGCTCTTCCTAATGCACCCCAGGATCCCACTGGCCTTCTTGGCCACCAGAGCACACTGCTGCTTCAGGGGTAATTTAATAATCTACAGCTTTACCAAAACCAGTATCACATCTTCTTCATTGTACATATTGTGGCATTTTGTGATTTAAAAAAATACATAAATGTGAAAGCCGAGGTGTTCATCTGTAACCATTGTGTTTTCCAGGGGCCTCAGGGACCTCAGGGCCATCCAGGGCCACCTGTAAGTGCATAAAAAAATATGTATTCTTCTATAGTGATTGCATTATATAAACTTACAAAGCACTTAATATCTGGTTTATCCCACTTTTCAGGGACCACCTGGACCACCAGGACCAAGAGTAAGTTCTGTAGCAACCGTAACCTGCAACACAGTCCTTTTTTGAAAGTGAAAGTAGCAGGATCCTCTTGAAATGCATTGCTTGTTCCATCACTGCACATGAAATGCAAATACATTTTTTTACAACTTCCATCACTACAGCACTACATTTTTTGAGTGCTCCATCTTACACTGTCAGTTCTGTTCTGCCACGCTGCTGAGCCCTCACCAGGCAGCGCTCGGGGACATGCTCATACTTTTGACATGGGTTAACTCCACCATACTCTAAAAGGTTTTTCTCTTGTGTTTGAACACTCTGAAAGACAGCAACAGAAAATCTTGTGCTATTTCTGGCCCAGGTGTTCTATACATATATACGTGTGCGCACATACACACACACAGATTTAGTTTGTTAAGCGATTGTGCCAGTTAGGACAGACTCAATTGCTGAAGTGTCGTAAAGCTGCAATGATATGTATCGTCTGAGAAAAAACTGCAAGAGCTAGATGCTTATGTGGGTGACTTAATTCTTCAAAAATAAGCAAACCTGATGTCTGGGTCTGATATATATGTCACACGAAGTGGAGAGAATGCAGATACACAAGCAATGGGCTTTCTTCATCAGAGGCTAGTTTATCTGTCTTAGTATTTGTTCATGCGTCATGAGGACTACTTTGATCAGTCAGCTGCCGATGGCTAATTGAGATATTCTTTGTGTGCTTCTCTCTGTAAAGGAATAACACCTTTCACATGTACCTGGATTGGTTTTCTTAAGTATATAAATTAAATGGCTGGGAGGAATAAGTTGGGATATTAGTCTGTAACAACTATTATAGTATCTTTTTTCCAGGTTCCAGGAGTATAAGCATTAAATTGTGTATGGGGGTACTAATAAAAATCAAATATGCTTTTTCTGTATGCTTGTTTGCATTCTTTGGAAATGAAAGGGAGGATCCTATTTTAAAAGTAAGTGTTTACAATTAATTACTTTCTAAAGTGATAAAATAACAAAGCTATCATGTATGTTGCTCTAGTGCTTCAAAGAATTTAATACCTGCATTTTAGAATATTCCTGTTCATCTTTTTATATTCTGAAAAATCTTCTTTGGGTATTTTTTAGAAGCAAGTGGACATCGATGCTGCTGTTCAAGCTTTGATTGAGTCGAATGCTGCACTGCAGATGGAGGTAATATATATCAGTGTACTTTACACTGTCATACAGGGTATGCAAGTATAATTACATTTTTTGACGACAGAATAGAGCTTCTTTACAAAGACTTAATTTTAAATGAATCATGGATAGCAAGTAATTACTGTAGAATAGGATTAAACATGCTGGGTTTTATAGGATAAAGTTGAAATGAATTTAAGAAAAACACCAGAGATCCTACCTTTTTGTCATGATTGGCAGTAATGGAAATTTACTGGCCATCACCCATAACAGACTGTGTCTGTTCATCCATAGATGATGACAGTGGCATTTAGGCCTTGATTCAAAAAATACTGACATATATGCAACTGTGTGGTCCTACTGATTGCAAGAAAATTCCCTACATGGGTGAAGTCAAGTACATTTGCATATATTTTCTAGGTTTAGCCTAAGAGTATATGTCACCATTCAATATCTGAAACGGCTGTGTGTACTTTAAAAATGCACTATTTTTTTTTCTTTTTTTTCCTGTATCCACATTTTTATGTCAACATGTCATAATGACATATTTGCATGGTCTTAATCTGCCTGTAATTTCACTGTTATTATAATTTTAATAAAATGTACTAATTTGTTTATTGGAATATGTTATTCTTACCGTTTTGTATGGCTGATTGCATGCATTATAAATACTTTGCTTCTGTCTGGCTATTCAATGGCCATTTGACTTTTACTATTGTTGCGATACTTCTTTGTGGTAACGCATTTGCTAATGGCCCTTGGCAGAAATACCAGAATACTGAAGTAACTTTACTAGATCACGGTACAGAGATATTCAAAACGCTGCACTACCTTAGCAATTTACTGCACAGCATCAAGAACCCTCTTGGCACACGGGATAACCCAGCACGCATCTGCAGGGATTTGCTTCACTGTGAACGTAAAGTGTCAGATGGTAAGTGTCCACTTTCATTAAACCTTTAACACAGCTAGGCTTTGAAATGTGTTGCTTCCAAATGTTACTTTCTACATTAAAATTCTAATGTGTAGATTTAAAAATTATATTCTGCTACAGTGTGTCTGTCAGAGCTATCTATATTTAAGATAAAAATCCTGAATTTTAAAGATGAAAGTATGTGGCTATCTAATCGAGACAGATTATATATATAAGTAAACAAAAATGTCCAGAAAATTTGAAGCAGAATCCAATTTTGTGATTAAAAGTTTCCCAAGTATTTACAGATAAATGAATTTTGTGTGGATCAGATTCTAAATTCCTAATGAGAAAATCATATACAATACACTATTGCTGTCAGATACACTGACAGTAGTTGTATCCCAGAAGATCCTGAATCAGTATTTCAAATCCAAGATAATTATTTAAACCTGTAATGTCAATACTGTGACATAATTCAGTTTCTGAGTGGCTAATAAAATAATAGATACCTGTAAATATCCCTATTATTAAGTATTAGGGTTAACAAGCAAAGGAGAAAATGGGAAATAAAGTTAGATGTTACAGGGAAATTGCTGTTCTATGGCATATATAAGGGTGGATCAATTCTTTAATACTCTCCTAGAGATGAGCCTAATCCACATTAGAACTGTGCTCTCCTAAATAAATCTGTCCTTTAGGGCCACGAAGGTCACTGACACAGTCCTCACTTCAGAGGATTACACACACCCATATAAATTGTAGAGCACAGGCTCACCCATATTTAACCATAAATTAAGGGAAGCTAAATCCTGATATAATTTGTGTATGTCCAGTTTCTTTTATTGGACCAAATTCCATGGATTCACAATGGTAAATACTCATTGCCATCACTAGGATATGCCATGTAGAAGTGTCTGATGGGAGAAAGTGGAGAAAGAAAGGATCGTCAAGATACTATGAGAGCAAGAGAATGCAGATTGGTATTTTACATTCCTGAATATATCTTCTGTACAAAGTCAAGCTCAAAGAAAAAAAGTTAAGTTTCAATACAGAAAGAGCAGACTGGAAATACCATTTGTTCTCACTATTTAGCTACAGAAAGAGAAAACATTTTTGAAACTATGACAGTATTCAAAAGTCATCGTATATGTTATCAGAATTGAATGGTTATGATAATTTTGCTCAGTATCTGTTATTAGTAGAATTATAATAGTGAAGGGGCTTTCATGTTCCTTTTCTTTCATTTCCTGGTGGAGCTATGGTGATAATACATGATCTAATACTTGCCAAAAAGTATGACTATTTTAGCAAATTGTTTAGTAACAATTATATTTTGGTTTTATTTTCCATCTGGGATTATATACTAATAGGAAAATACTGGATTGACCCAAATATTGGATGTCCTTCTGATGCCATTGAAGTTTTCTGCAACTTCACTGCAGGTGGTCAGACATGTTTAATGCCACTGTCTGTGACAAAGGTATGCATTGCTTCGGAGAGACTCTCGGGGGGGACTCTGAACAAATGAATGCTTATTTACTTAACACACAAAAAGGTGTTAGATTTCAGGGTTTTTTTAATGTTTATCTCCATGGAAGGACATGTTGTGCGTTCTGTTACAGAAGTTACAGATTTTCTGGAGACAGTATATGTTAGTGTTACTCTCACTTAGTTTATTTACTCGCCTTAGAATGCCAATAGAATTATTTTGTTTTGCTTTATACTTTTCTATAAAAGGCATAAAAATAAGCCTGAAATGCTTCTAAGCTACATTAGTAACTCATAGAATCACAGAAAGGTTTGGGTTGGAAGAGTCCAACCCCCTTTGCCATCAGCAGGGACACCTTCCATTAGACCAGGTTGCTCCAAGCCCCATCCAACCTGGCCTGGAGCACTGCCAGGGATGGGGCATCCTCAGCTTCTCTGGGCAACATGTTCCAGTGTCTCACCACCCTGACAGTAAAGAATTTCTCCCTAAAATCTAATCTAAATCTGCCCTCTTTCAGTTTAAAACCGTTCCCCTTCGTCCTATTGCTATAGGCCCTCATCACTCAAGGCAGTTAAGTATAGAGATGCTGAGGTCATTGCAATGGGAAGGAGAAAATTATGACTACTTTTCAACATTTGCTACTTTTAAATGCCATTAGGCAGAGACTGGTTCCCTTTACACGATTAGTTCACACTCCTCTTTACATGTAGTCCTTGAACCCTTGGGAACAGAAATTCTGTATTTGTGGAGTTTTGCATATATACTGTAGTCATTGAAGAGTATCAGAAATGCCATAAAGCTCCCATACACATTCCGACATTTGGAAAATCCATGAATATGATCTAGTCTTGGAGAAATTACTGTTGAGTAATGAGTAACTATATTTTATGCCTAAAATCAAAGTATGCTTACAAATTTTGGGAGTTTTAATGGGATGGAAGTGTTGCCAGAACTTGTAGACGAAGAAGACTAAACAGCAGGATGATGTGGCTGCAGTTAAAACACTGCTGCTGACAATATCTTTGTTTGAATCACAAATTTATTTGTTTCAGTTTCCTTATTTCAAAACAGTGGGTTTTGCCCAGCTGTGTTTCAACAATGTTGTAAGCATTAGCAAATGTTTGTATTTAAGCTTTGAAAATGTCCTTATGAATGCTTCTGTTTAAAGTAATCTCTATAATAGAACCTAAAAGCTCTCCTGAAAAATACAAATCATGCTCTTTGGCATTGGTCCCAATGTATAAACATGCATACATGCTCCCATGCCTGAACACCGCACGTGTCACTTTGCGTTGCTGCGGCCATTCAGCATAGTCCAGCTGTAAGTCTAACTATGCATTTCTCTTGGAACTTAGCTGGAGTTCGGCATCGGAAAAGTACAGATGAACTTCCTTCATTTACTGAGCTCAGAAGCAACCCATAGCATCACAGTTCATTGTCTGAACACACCGATGTGGGGATTAAATAAAGCAGGTGGCCAGAAAACGTCTGTTAGCTTCCAAGGATGGAATGGTCAGATATTTAAAGCAAATACGCTACTTGAACCGAAGGTGCTTATGGATGAATGCATGGTAAATACTTTTTAGCACTAGCATTATTAAAACCATAATGGAGGTACTACTTAGACGTTATTAGCTTTCTGCAAATAAATAACAATCATTTAGACTCACATCCTGTGAAGCTTACTTCTTATATTGTTCTGCATACGTGTCTATCTGCCAATCTTTTGATGTTAAATTCAACATCTGTCCAAATGTAAAAGCAATTGCAGCAATAGAAGATATCTATACTTGCTGTTCACATTGAGTGTCATGTAATTCTAGACTCTACTAAGACACGGGAGAGATACCAGAGCAGAAGTAAGGAGGTCCTCCAGGAAACTTTAGGAACAGTTACTCTCAAAATGAAAATTCAGGCTTCAGTAAGAGTTCTGTTGAGGTTATCTAACACAAAATCTCAGGTCAAAACAGGCTGGAAATTATTTTTTGGACAGCTACTAAATATCTTGGAATTCACTGACTATAAGTAGATTATTTGGTTATTTAATAAAGTAATAATGATTGGAAAGGGACTCCATGGCTAACTAAAACATTAAATCATATTCGTATTTAGGAAAAATTAGAAGAGCTTATCTCATGCTTATTAGATTACGCCGCTCACCAAGATGTGAACCATTTGGTAAATGTCTTGGTAGAACACTATGAAATACAGCAGCAGGGCACCTTACCCTTTCAGTATTTTTTAGCTCTCCTTTACAGTAATGAAAGATGTGAGAGTGGTTCCATATTGATACAGGGTTGCTGAGTGAGATTTTTATTCTCAAGACAGAAAGTGGTTTGAAGCCATTATGCTTCCAAACTTTATTATCGCACACTAAAGAGATGCTGTAGCCTGGGTCACGCAGATAAGGTATGGTCATTGAAGCCCCTTCTCCCCACCTCCTGGTCTGTTTGGGACTGTTTTAAATGCCAAGAAAAGTTAAGGCATACAGTGGTGACTATTGAGAAGTGCCGTTTTTCTTGAGATTCTACGAGGTCTGTCACTCTTTCTGTGGGAAACTATGTGCTGTACGGAATCACACACATTTCCCTCTCTGCAGGGATTTGACTTTTCAGTGATCCACTGTACTTGATGGTTTTTAGGAACGCAGTGATTGCAAACATCAAAACACTCCCAACCTCAGACAATGTTATAATGTTATTTTATGATTTTTATGGCATATCAAATATTTACTGAGATTTTTAAAGGCTTAGAATAAACAATACAAAATTCATGTCAAAAATGCAGCTCTCATTCCCTATCATTATTCGTCAAGGGCCTAAAAAGTCATTCAAGTGCTCGTAAAGTTCATAGTCTGAGACCTACTGTTCAGATTTGGAGGTGACTTTAGCAAGACATCTGAGTCTGTATGAATCCAGGGCTGCTTGCAAAGTGACAGGCGATTTGCTCTGAGCCAGAGCACGTGTTGCACTGTGCTGCACCGTGTCTGCATCAGCTCCAGCTGGATACTGGACTGGCCTTTTTTACAGTTACAGTTTTGCCAGGAGTGCCCATGGTATCGCGTAGGAGAAATGGCATTTGTAAAATTGCATAGTTTATTTAGGAACTGCTGAGAGAAGAAATGTTTCTATACACTACTCCTCCTGTCACTCTGTAAGCACAATTTCCATTTGAGTTTTGAAGCTTTTCTTTGATAGGAATCTAATACTCTGCTTCTGTGTGTTGCAGTTTGAAGATGGCAGCTGGCATAAGACACAGTTCTTTTTTCACACTCAGGATACTAATCAGCTTCCAGTTGTTCAAGTTAATGCACTTCCTCATCTCAAACCAGGACAGCAGCACTTCATAGAAAGTGGTTCAGTGTGCTTCCTTTAAGGTTTCTGTCCTGGGTGTTTTTTGCATCAACATGGAATTGCTGCATAGATTGAATCAAAAGTAATGATCCACTACAGGCAAAATTACTAGGAAACTGAAGAATCATTTTAAACAGTGTGCTTAAAGAACCTCAGGAAGAAAAAGACTTCCTCCTAAGGAGAAATGGTATTGAAAAGGAAAAGAAAGAAAAAAAAGAAGAGACTACAACAATTTTCATAAAGTATTTTAAAAAAAAAATGTTGGTGCTTTCTTGCATAATTTCCTGGAACTGAGTATCTGAACATGGAATTTTTCAGGACCTCTAGTGTTCTTAGCAAACTCTTTAACAGCACTGCAAAGAAACCATCCTGAGGAAAGCTGGAGACATACAATACTAAGGAGCAATACTGGCTAATGCTCCTAAATGTGCAATAGCTTATATGTGAAAACTGAATTATGCCACAGTACAGTACGTCTTCTTTTCTGAAACATTGTTTTATTATAGTCCTTTGTGGACACATGCATCTTAACAGATGGCACACTACCTCTTTCGCATTTCCTGTCCATGTTGCCTTGGTGCTCTTCATAACACAAGGTGCTTGTGGCCTTAGCAGAGATTATTTGAGTCCCTTTTTATCTTTCAGACTGTATGTGCTGGTTACATCAGGATATGTTTCTGTTGTAAAGGTACTTATTTTAAATCGTTGGTCACATACTTCACTACAATGAAAACATTATTTATGAGGATTTCTTGTTTAAAATATTTTTGTGTACTGTTGTGGAAGTGGTATATGAGACAGCACATTGTATATGATGCATGTAGTCAGAAAAGTCAGCTTTACAGGCATTGTAAAAATTGTTGTTAGAAGAGCTACCTACAGTAGTTTTGAGTTTTAGATTCTGTATTTCAGTTAACATTTCTAATGCCAAAGGCATCTTAAGATGATATATTGTGTATATATTTTGTAACTTGTGAAAAAGATCTACTACAGCGTGTCTTCCGAATGGCTGCTGTTAAATTATAATCAGCATTTCATCAACCTAGAAATTCCATTTATTGCAAAGTTATTAGATCACTTTTTTTTTTAAATTAAGTCTAAAATGTTCTATCATCTTTTTTTTATTAAAAAAAGAACAACTTTACCATTAGGAAAAGCAGTCTTTATAATGATACGCCTCTATCTATTAGCAATCCAAAGTGTGCTCAGTAGTACATGGTGATACCAAACTACATGAGGGAGCAGGGGAGCGTTCAGCTTGTTTAACTGTCTTGATTCACAGGAAACCACACTTACCGAAGTATAATAAAATAAGCTTCCAAGCTATCTCTTTTTTGTCTTTTACTGTTGTGTTTCATATTGCATAGTTCATTCTTGGTTACGATGAAAGTTCTCTAGAAGGGTGCTTGTTAGGTGGCAGTGCTTCTTTTAGCAAGGGGAAATGCACATGCTTCATGCCATCGAAAACTGCGAGAGTGATGGTGTTTACTTTTACAAGGTAACGTACACGTACAACCCATTTTACATTTTGTATCAAAGCATCAGTTTTGTTCTCTTTGACAACATGTGATAAAACTAAAGGCAAAGCAAGATGACAGTGATGATGATGGTTAAAGAAAATGTCCCATTTTTTGCATTTTCAAGATCATTACACTCTGACAGTGTCACTTCACATTTGCTCTTAGTTTGGCTGTGGATCTGATGTGACGAAGGGGCTATTTATTTTTTCTAAGAATGTTGTCTTTTAGAAAATGTTCTGCTTCACGTATATTTGTTAGTCTCCTTGCCCTATTTTTGGAAAGTCTTTGTAGCCTGGACTTACGGTTTAGGTTAGCATGTCTCAGGAATTGTGTTTTAAAATCAAAGAGCTTGAAGTCTTACAAGGCTGTTCAGACGCAAACGTGTACGTTTCTGTAAGTGAGGCAAAAATGCACATCCCGAGCAGACGGCGCAACGAACCTGTGCCGTGGGATGCTGACAGACAGTAACGTGCTGTGTCGAAGGAGGTGCGGTGGTCAGAGGTTGGCTGAAAGCCTCCTGTGGGACAGGGCACTCAGGAAAGCCTCCCGTGCGCGGTTATCTTCACCTGAGCTCCTGAAGGTGCTCGCAGGACACCTCGTACAATTTTGTCCCCATAACGTTAACAAGTACCTGTACTCTGCAATTAATTTTTTTATGGTTTCTGAGGTGGTCACCTACATGGTTACCCTTAATTTTAGAGCAAGCCGTGAGCTGGATTTAAGAGAGTCTTTGTCAGAATCCTTTTATCCCTGTTATGGATACCGTTCACGGATAAAAATGCATTAAAGAGCACCTGTGAAGCGGGGCTGTGAGACAGCCCGAGAGGAGGGGACAAGCCCGGAGGCCGGCGGACGCTGCCAGCGCCGCGGGGTGCCGGAGGCGGGTGGGAGCGGGGCCCGTCCCCCTGCCCCGGGCAGGGCCCCGCAGCGCCGGGGCGAGGCCGCCGCCACCCGGGGGCCGCCAGGCGGCGCCGCCGCCCAGGAAAAGCCGCGGCCGGTCCCGCCCCGGCGGCTGGGCCCCGGCGTGCGGCGTGTGGGGAGGCGGCGCCGCGCAGCTATGGCGGAGCAGGGAGGCGGCGGGAGCCCCGGGCGGCCGGCGGGGCGGAAGATGTCCCTGCAGAGGTAGGGAACGGGCGGGCGGCGGGGGCGCCTCTTGGGCTTCGGCAGCGCTTTCCTGGAGCTCCGCGGGAGCTCGGGGCCGCCGAAGGGGGAGGCTGCGCCGGCCCCTCCTCACGCAGCGCCGCGGGCCGGGCCTGCCCCCCGCGGTGCGCCGGGCCCCAGGGGACGTCGGCGCTGCCCTCTGCCCCCTGCCCCGCGGCCGCCGCGCCGTCCCGCCGCCTATGGAGAGGGGCGCCCGGCGCCGTGGGCGCTGCCGCTCGGTGCGGGGCAGGCCCCGCTCCCGGCAGCGAGGGGCCCGGCGGGGGCAGCTCCGTCTCCGCCCCTGCCAGCGCCCGCGTGGCGCCGGGCAGGGCCTGCGGGGCGGCGCTGGTCCGCTGGGGGGCGCCGGGCGCCGCGGAGGGGCTCACAGCGAGCGAAGAGCGGTCGTGGTTGAGGGGAGCCGCTCCTGCTCCCCAGCCCGCGGGGCGCTCGTGCTGTGCCCGTGCCCGTGCCGCGTGGCGCCGGCGGTGCGCGGTGCCTCCTTCCCGCCGGGCGGTGGCGCTGCCGGGCCGCCCTGCCCGCCCTGCCCTGCCCTGCCCGGGCCTGCCCGGCCCGCCCTGCCCTGCCCTGCCCGGCCTGCCCTGCCCGCCCTGCCCTGCCCTGCCCTGCCCGGCCTGCCCTGCCCGCCCTGCCCTGCCCTGCCCTGCCCGCCTGCCCTGCCCTGCCCTGCCCGCCCTGCCCTGCCCGCCCGCCCTGCCCGGCCCGGCCCGGCCTGCCCTGCCCGGCCCGGCCCGCCCTGCCCGGCCCGCCTTGCCCGCCCTGCCCTGCCCGGCCCGGCCTGCCCTGCCCGCCCTGCCCGCCCTGCCCACCTGCCTGCCCTGCCCTGCCCTGCCTGCCCTGCCCACCTGCCAGCCCTGCCGTGCCCGGCCTGCCGTGCCCTGCCCTGCCCTGCCCTGCCTGCCCTGCCCTGCCTGCCTGCCCTGCCCTGCCCTGCCTGCCCTGCCCTGCCCTGCCTGCCTGCCCTGCCCTGCCTGCCTGCCCTGCCCTGCCTGCCCTGCCCTGCCCCGCCTGCCCTGCCTGCCCGCCCTGCCCCGCCTGCCCGCCCTGCCCTGCCCCGCCTGCCCGCCCTGCCCTGCCCTGCCCTGCCTGCCCTGCCCTGCCCCGCCTGCCCTGCCTGCCCTGCCCTGCCCCGCCTGCCCTGCCCTGCCCCGCCTGCCCCGCCTGCCCTGCCCTGCCCCGCCTGCCCGCCCTGCCCTGCCCTGCCCCGCCTGCCCGCCCTGCCCTGCCCTGCCCTGCCCTGCCCTGCCCCGCCTGCCCTGCCCTGCCTGCCCTGCCCCGCCTGCCCTGCCCTGCCCTGCCCTGCCTGCCCTGCCCTGCCCTACCTGCCCGCCCTGCCCTGCCCGCCCTGCCCTGCCCTACCCGCCCCGCCCTGCCCTACCTGCCCTGCCCTACCTGCCCTGCCCTGCCCTGCCCTGCCCTGCCCTGCCCTACCTGCCCTGCCCTGCCCTGCCCTGCCCTACCTGCCCTACCTGCCCTGCCCTGCCCTGCCTGCCCTGCCCGCCCTGCCCTGCCCGGCCCGGCCCTGCCCTGCCCTGCCTGCCCTGCCCGCCTGCCTGCCCTGCCGCCCTGCTGGGCCGCGGCTGCCGGCGGGGCAGCACAGCGAGCCTTGCATTTCTTCTCTAGTAGTTAAAAGTAGCTTGTGCCACTCTTAAAAATGTTACTGACTGGGGGTGAGGGGGTGTTTGTCTTCCCCGTTTGTTGGAGTTAAATGAAAAGTGATGAGTGGTTCAGTTAATGTATCAAGAATCTTTTCCTAAGCATAGGAGAAACATCTGTGGCAATAGCCTAATTAACAGGGAGATTATCACATCTGTAGTTGTCGAGGAATTTTTTTGAATGAGGTAAGATTTTTTTAGCTGTAGTCATAAAATGTACGCGCTGTGCCAGAGAGGTTCCCAGGCTCAGGGGTTTGCACCGCTGACAGCCAGCAGTAGGTTTGCTGGCAATATTGTCAGGGGGTTCCTGTTTCATTGCTAAAATGGGATGCAGCGTTCAGGTTTTAGTGTGATTCCTCAACATTTGTCTTCTGTCTGCCTCAAACTGGGAGCATTATAAGCCAGCGTGGTACCGTGCATGTGACAGGTGATGTAAACGGAGCAAAGCAGTGATGCGAGGGCACAGAGCGTAAACCGATACAGCCTTGCTGTGCCTCCAGCTCTGCAGGTAGCATGGGGTTTTTCCTCTTTTTCTTTCAAGCATCTGCACTATGGTTTAATATAGGTAAGACCTCTGCGTATGTTTGGAGATATTCCCTGTAGCTTGCAGTATTTTGTCTGTCACCTTATCTTATCCAGGTATTTGTATTTATTCTTTCACGGTCCTGATAACGTTTCCTGAAAACGCTGGTTGCTGGCATAGTGCCTGATTGTTGAGGAGGCACCTTCCCGAGCCACTTAGGCATGAAGATGCCACTTTATTAAGAGGTACTTTTTACTTCTTTCAGGTGTGAAACATGTAGCAAAGAGGAAGCTAAGTACAGATGTCCACGATGCATGAAATATTCGTGCAGGTATCTACTATGTGAATTAAACTCTTGGGTTTTTCCCCCCACTCGTGCTGAATGCAGTGTGTTAACATTTTTATTTTTGTCATTTCAGTCTGATGTGTGTAAAGAAGCATAAGCTTGCACTGAGCTGTAATGGAGTCAGGGATAAAACAGCGTTTATCTCTGTAAACGAATTTACTGACTTGAACCTTTTGAGTGGTAAGAGTATACTTTGTGCTTTTTAAAATTCATGGTTTTCACAAGGTTAGCAGTACATTTTTCCTTGTTCTTTTTTTATCTTCAGATTATCGTTTCTTGGAAGATGTAGGAAGGACAGCTGATGCTGCTGCTAGACGTCCTACTATGCATAGTCCCGCAACAAAAAAACTTGTAAGTTTTAATTTAGCAGCTTGATCTGTTGGAGATAATGTTGACTACCTTTGAATTCCCACTGAGGTAGTCCCAGTCCAGATTTCACAGCTGATACCTCCCTTATGAATGTACGAATGACCTGAATTTTAGAGCCAGAAATCAAAAGAAGTCTCTCGGTTTATGTAATAGTAGTACTAATGGGTATGTCCAGTTGCTTAGAAGAATGGGTTGCTAACAGTGTACATTCTTAAACCGATGCATAACCACTCTTGCTGTTGGATGATAGCTGTGTGTTAAGAAAGCCTGAATGTTTCCTTCCATCTCCACAACTTCTTTGAATTTTTAGGAACAAACTTCTCAGGTAAACAATGGATTTATTAATTGCTAGAAGTTATTACATGCTTCTCCATACACCAAATGAAGACAACTGGAGTTCTGCGAAGAATAACTCTTAAGCAACAATGAAGTAAAAGCCAGCCTTCTCAGGGTGAGAGGGGATTGTTGTTGAAACTGCTCCAAATCCAGTAGAGCATTAACGCGATCACTGAAATGTGTGGCATTTTTGTTAAGTCCTATAACGATATACTGCAAAGACTAAGATCAAGAAGGCAAAAAACCCACAAAACCACCAAGAACCAAAATTAAAACAGGAAAATCAAGCAATAATACCCCGCAGAAAAACAAAATTTGCTCAAAAATACATTGATGTACTGATATGTCACAGAAAGGCATCAGGCCCATGTTGTTTTCCAGTCTTGTCAAGGCATCTTTAAATATAGCACTAAATTCAGTTGGAGGGAACTCATGCTGATAACAAAGTAAATTGAGAAGAATCCAGCTTTCTCTCAGTCTGAATTCATATTCTGTGTGTGTTTACTTATCACCAGGATGTTTTGGAAACGTGCTGAAGACAGTGCGATGCTACGTAGGTAGCAGTTTTTAGGGTGTGGTACTAAGCATGTTTATGGGATGATATCCTTTGTGCTACCTTCAAATCAGAATTTGCCAGAGTGGCTGAGATGGTGCTTGTGCATCCCTTCTGCTAGCAGGGTTGTTGTGCAAAAACCAGCTCCCTGGGTGGTATTGCACCCACAATGGCTGCCTGTGGCTTTCACAGTATGTGAAAAAGAACTTTTTTTTTTTTTCTTTTTCAAAAATAACTTTTACTGTAGAGAGTTCATTGGCATGTTTTTTCTTAACCACGGAAAAACTTCAGCTGAAAATGTTTCGGGTATTTCTAGGCTTACTTCATTAACTTTTTCATTCATTCTGTTATTTTAAAAGTACAAGAAAGTGCTTCTTTCAGTGTGGCCTTTTGTGCAATTTTCCCATAGTTCCTGTCAGCATTACTCTTTTATTGTTTAACTTCCAGATTTTGAATGTATTAATCGAATATGTTTAAAACTTTTTTTAAATAGTTATATTGCTTGAGAAATAAAGCTCGAAGGTGTAATATTGACCTGAGAACGCTGCCCACTGGATTTACAAAAAGAAGAGAAAATTCAACCACCTTCAATTGCATGTGAGTCTTGGTTGGTTACAGTCAGTAATACTTTGTTTTCACTGAATGCATATTGATGAAGATCTAAATTCATACTGATGTGCTTGCTTGTAAGATCTGTTAGATGTAAGGTTTTTTACAAAAGCAATCTAGATTTAATATTTCATGCCGTTAGGTTTTAATTTTTTAGGCTCTGAGCTCAGTTTAACTGCTTATGCAATTCATGCTTTATTTTAGACAAATACCAACATTGAGTAACAGGAGGAAGAATCAGTGCTGTTGTGTTTTTCCATCTTTCAACGCTGAGTTCTGTTGATGGCAGAAGAAAATACTTCTTGAAATGTTTATGATAGAGGATTCATGTAGAATGGTTGCAAACATCCTTCTTTCTGAAAAGGCTGATTGTAAGTTTGAGGAGGTGCCTCCAATACAGCTATCTCTGTTGCGTGCCGTGTTAGGGGTTACTACGCTGGAGGATGTGGATGCTTGGTACAGTGCAGCTTAGAGAGACAAGTGCAGACAGACAGATAAGAATTCTGGAAAAAGGCTAAGGAGACTTTAAATGTTCTTCCCTTTATCCATTCTGTGGGTTTTCTCTGATACGCAGAGTTTGTATTTTGAAGTGTTTTCATAGTAAAAATAATTTAAAAACCAAACTATTTCATTATGGTAGGAGACAGGTCTAGGTTCAGAAGCTCAGTGATCTGCTGGGAGCCAGCTACTCTGATAGTTTCTCTGCTTGTTTTCTTCATGGTCTCAGTTTTGGTGGCAAATTCTGCTTGCAGGATGCATTTCCCCTCTGTTCCCCAAGATGTACAAAGCGGGATGCCATGTGGGGTGTCGGGCAAGCAGGGTGCTGCAGGCTGGGCACTGACTCGCCACCTGGTGTCTCTGTCTGACAAAGTGAAAAACAACCTGCTGAAGAACTGCTCAGCAGACTGGCCTGTATAATTTCTTCTGTTCTGGGGCAAAATATATTTTTTGAGGTTTGCAGATATCTTAGTTTATAGCAGAACATAAGGCATAAAATAGAAGTGTAACCTTGTAAAGTTCCTTGTTCTGTCAGTTCTGCTACAGAAAACCCACGGTGGACCAATGGAAAGAGGAAATCTGAGGCATTTTGTCCTCTCTCTACCCCAAATTTAAACATCACTGAGGCTCTCCCCTTGGAGCAGACCAGGTGGTAGCCCTGAACCTTGGCAGATGTTAGTCTTGTGAGCAGAGGCCTCTACGCTGACTTTCTTTTCCTTGGCCACATGCTCTGCCTTTTGCAGGTGTCTTGTGTCTGTTGAATTATCTCGGGCTTAGAGCTGATTTTAACTTTCCTGGGGAATTTCTTAATGTTGTGGATAAAATAACATAACCGCCCTTAAGGAGTACAGGGTAAGGAGTTGTCTTTAAGAGCCAGATCAAGTGCAGAAAACCCAGGGATGCTGGGAGCTAAGAGAAGGACAGAAGAACAGAAAAGGCACAGATACAGGGAGGTTTGACATTATTGGGAGGATCCTGGACATGGTACAATGCTGTGCTGACAGAAGTTCGCCTTCATGTACCATGTTTTTCAGTTCTTTTTCTCCAGAAAGCCTTTCTGGGTGCATACTGAAGTGCAGCTTGCATCAGGAACAGATGAAGCATTGAGCACATTATGCTTTCATGTGTATTATACGCTCTATGTTGTTTAACAAAAGTGGATTTGAAAAGTAAGGATGGGGCAAGAAAGGTGACTTACTGGCAACTAGGCATGGAAATATTTCACAGGCTGGCTGGGAGAATGCCTTACTGTTGGTGGTTGGGTTTTTTTTAAATCATAAAGTCCTGGGGTATTTTTGTTGGTTTTTTGGAATGCTAGCCTTTCTGGGACTTCCACATCCCATCAGAAAGAACACGATAATGCTGTCCGTTCTGGAGAGGATAGGAAATAACCATCGCTTTCCTGTAAATGCTATCCCAGGGGTGTGGAACGTGCTCAGTGAGTACTACACAAAGGACATTTTTCCTCTCTCTTGCTGCTACTGTTGCTCACACAGCAGTGGGCTGTTTGAATGCAGCGCAGATTAAAAATTAACCTTTGGGTTTGTTTTTTTTATTGGCATGTTCTGATTACCCTCCTTAAATGGACAGAGGTTTGATTGAACCAGTGAGTATCAGCAATTTATTGCCTATCCTGTGTGACTTCATGACACCCGTAACGTTTTCTTGAGTATTACATTCAAATGGGGCAGAGCTGTGCAAATAGTTGCGTTACATGAGCATAAGACCTCACAGTGGTCAGGGTCTGGTGTGTCTGTTCTTCTGTAGATCTGAACCCCTTCTCATACTGTGTGTCAGTCAAAATTTGTAGAGAGGTTGCTCCAGAGGGTGGAGCTTGGAAACTGCTCAACATATGTGTGTGGAAAACTGCCAACTCTCTGATGTCGTCTTCATGATGTCACGCTTTCCATGTGAGCCAACAGTTAGGCTGTACAGGGTGGGAATGAAAGTAATCCAAAACTAGGAAGTACAAGATGTATTCTTGTGTCATCCTCTGCCACCTCTGGAGGACAGATCAGTGGTTGTTTGGATGTGTTAACCAGACTCTTCATTTCCTGGTCTCCATTAGTTTGTTGACTAAATTCAGTGTTGTGAAAGCGTATGTGCCAATGCTGGGCAACACATGGATTAGACTAACTCATAATATATAATATTGAATATCAGGATAACGGAGGGTCATTAGAAAGTAGAGTCTGAGTCCAGTTTGTGAACTCATGGGACATCTGACTTGGAGATGGTTTAGGATGCCTTACTTGCAAGTTATTTTTAGTGTGCTGCTTCACCTACCTTTCCTGTGGTGCCCATAGTTTCCAATAGAGGTGATAGTTCCCCTTCTGGATGCCTGCTGCCTTGGAGCTGGGGTGGCCTGCTGGGATAGGGGGCCTCTGGGAAAGGGGTGGAGAATGTGACCTGTTTGGGATGAAAGCTGGGGCAGCAGCTGGGTCAGATGGGAAGAGGTGAGGGAGCTTGCAAATCCACAGCTCCCGGTTCCCTGGCAGGAGACGATGACAGTGGTGAGACGCTGACATGGGGTGTTGCAGCTCCCTCAACTCTGCAGTCCATGCTGCCCTGCTCCCATCCTCCCTGCTGCCTGCGCTGCCACAGGCACCTCCACCCTGCTTCCTCCCAGCTGTCACAGCACCTCCCAGACAAAATCCCTCTTAGCTCTCCCTGCCACCAAGAGGGGCCAGAGGGCCACAGGTCTCCTCCCTGGTGTGAGGCCGCCTGCAGCTTGGGAGCATTCCATCAGGTGATATATGTGGGAGAAGGAATCTCTTCCATTATCCCTCTTTAATTCTGAGAACAAAATACAGTGTGGGGATTTGGGATTAGCACCAGTCGAGCTCAGCAGTGTTACAGAAGCTACTTTGAGGTACACCTGAAAGCCCTAAAATGTCTACTCTAATCCTTAGCTAGATAGGGATAATTAAAATAATTGTTCGAAGTGTTGCTAATCTTGAGAATTTACAAAGGAGTTATCTGAGCAGGATTTTGAGCTAATGCAACACTGTTGGAGCTGTTAAACTTGAATGTAGTTGTTACTTAGTACGTACTTTTGCTTGCTTTTGGGGACCTGCCAAAGTAAGTTCCCAGGCAAAGAAATGCTGCTCCGGAGTGACTAGGGAGCAGGATAGCCATGCATTTCAATAAATCAGTAGCTTTTCGGAACATCCCCTCGTGAAGATGAGTACTGACTGAGTTCTATACCTGAGAATTTTTTTTCTATGCTTTAGCAACCAAAATGTTTCATTCTTATAGTGAATCTGATAGTAAACTTGTTTATTTGCACAAGTTAAAGAGGACAGTAGTTCTATTATTACAGTTTGGGTTACTTGGCCTTGACAGTGTCCCTTTGATTTACACAGGAGTCTCAGTTCAGGACCAGCATGTTTGATTATTGCAACACATGGTTAGTAACACGTCCTGCTGGTGAGAGGCCCCTTGGTAGAAGACCATATGTGTTACAGAGGAAGTGCACTTCAGTTCCTTCATTGATTGTCTTGCTGTTTACTGTAACTAGGGAACGTATGAACTTTCAGTAGAAATATTTCAGTTTTGCTGTTTATACATCAAATCCAGGAATTAGCTTGATGAAGTTTCAAGAAAACGGAGACATCGTCTTTTATGTGCTGCTGTTAGAAGTGCAGCAAAGTCAGTTTGGCACTAGGAAGACGGAGTTTGGGGGAGGCAGCTAGGATGAAATCATCACGTTCCTGAGTGTTCTCTTAATTTAATTTTTTTAAAAAAAATCCACAAGATAATCTAGTCACTTACTTGACCTGAATCTTCATCACTTAAGAAAGATGAGAAAGGCATTATTATCCAAAGGTGTAGATACTAAACACCCAGTATTTCAATTAAACTTTAGTGCATTAGGTGAGAGTACTGAGTGTTGTCAAATTAAAGGATAACTGGTCTTTCATTAAACTCCTTCATGTCCTTTTCACCTCTTTTATCAATTCAGAATAACATGGACAGGAAATACTACAGTATTTGCGCTTTGATGTAAGATGTCCTGTGTACTATTTTCAAAACACTTTAAGAATATGAGTTGTTAAATAGAAACAATATCATCAGTGAATCCCTATCTTTGACAGGCTGGCAACTGCAGTTGGTATCTTAAGATGTGATTAATTTGGCAATTTTTGTCACTATTTTATTTTACATATATATACGTGCACATATTTAGAAATGTTTTATGTGCATAAAACCTGCTGCAGTCTGGGCAAATTGACTGTTCAGAGGAAACCTAGGAAAGAAAGTTGAGCTTTCTGAGATATTTCATAAATATTTTAAGAATACATAAGCATTGGACACTTCTAAAAATCTGCCAAGGCACTTAACTGGTATGTCCAAGTCCCAGAATCCTTTGTAGATCTCTGTCCTTTAATTCCCAGCAGCTCTACTGCCTACACCCGCAGTACTTGGAACATCTTCCTAAGTACTGCATTAACTGTAAGAGATGGTGAGAATTTTTGCCTTGTCCCAAGAGCTAGCAGGAGGTAACAGCTAGTTTGCATATACTGCTGCTGTCTTTGTAACATCAGAAATAAAAATCTTTCAGTTGTTGCTGTGAAAAATTTAGAAATCATTTACATGTCGTTCTGTGAAAGCTGTAGTTGATAGAGAAAAAAATTTTTTGGAAGTTTTAGGAGAAATGAAAGGGACGCAGTTAATTTGTTTTAGAAGAACAGTAATTGCAAAACAGTCTGTGCAGTCCTGAACATAATTTGCAGCTACATCTCACGCAGGGGAAGAGGTGCTTGGCTCCTCTTTTTTCCCTCTGATCAGTTTCCATGCCTCTGAAGTAGCCAGAATAGGATGTGAAGCCAAGCAATTCAGGGATGGGCTGTGATGCTGCTTTTACTGACATCAACGATGTGCTTGTGCCTGATCCAGATCTCTGCTGTTCGGTAGTTTATCGTCAGTGCCTTGGTATTCAAGAAAACCGTGTAGTGGCATTCCATGGCAGCCAAGCAGCATGGAACACTTCATGCAGTGAGCTGTTATTCAACTGCAGATGACTTAATTAAGCATTTTCATTTAGAAAATGAACATAGTACATCTCAGTTGCATTTAAAGGAAATACTACCCCAGTGAGCCATAATGGAAAATGAAGTCAGTGAGATCTGGAGCCAGAATATCTAATTTTAATCAGAACTTGTTGTGAAGCAGCTTTGATAGCATCTACGGTTGACATCAAGTTCTCTAACTGGGCAGAGATCAGTGATGGTGAGGGATGCTTCACTGTAATAACAGGCATCCAGCAGGTTGTTTTTCAAGACTTCATTGTACAGCAAAGAGTATGAGGCTATTCCAATTTTAAGCTTATTTTTTCTTTGCCTCCTCCTACCCTGCTCATAATCTATTTTAGCTCTTTCTGCTTGCCATTTACTTTCAGGCAAGAGTACTTAGAAGAAAGATGAAGTAGTTAACTGCAGTTTCGGTATGCATTGAATCACAGAATCATTTAGGTTGGAAAAGACTGTTGAGATCAAGCCCAACCATTAACCCAGCACTGCCAAGTCCGTCACTAAACCATGTCCCCAAGCACCACATCTACGCATTGAAAAATTAAAAAACACCTCAAGGAATGGTGATTCCACCACCTCCCTGGGCAGCCTGTTCCAATGTTTGACCACCCTTTCAGTGGAGAACTTTTTCCTACTATCCAATCTGAACCTCCCCTGGCATAGCTTGAAGCTGTTTCCTCTTGTCCTGTCGCTTGTTATCTGGGAGAGGGGACCAACCCCCCCCTGCCTGCAGCCTCCCCTCAGGGAGCTGTAGAGAGCAGTAAGGTCCCCCCTGAGTCTTCTCCAAACTAAACAAGCTTATATCCTCGTAAGACTTGTGTTCCAGAGCCTTCAGCAGCTTCATTGCCCTTCCCTGGACACGCTCCAGCACCTCAACATCCCTCTTGCAGTGAGGGGCCCAAGCTGCACACAGTGTTTGAGGTGCAGCCTCACCAGTGCTGAGCACAGGGGGACAATCGCTTCCCTTGTCCTGCTGACCATGCTATTTTGAATACAAGCCAGGATGCTGTTGGCCTTCTTGGCCACCTGGTCACACTGCTGGCTTATGTTCGGTCAGCTGTTGACCACCACCCCCAGGTCCTTTCCCACTGGGCAGCTTTCCAGCCGCTCTTCCCCAGGCCTGTAGCGCTGTGTGGGGCTGATGTGACCCCAGTGCGCGGGACCCAGCACTTCTTGTTGAACCTCATACAGCTGGCCTTGGCCCATCAGTCCAGTCTGCCCAGATCCCTCTCCAGAGCCTTCCTGCCCTCAAGGAGATCAACACCTCCCCCCAACTTGGTGTCATCTGCAAACTCACTGAGGGTGCACTCATATCCTCTTGTCAAGTTCATTGATAAAGACATTAAACAGGACCATCCCCAGCACGGAGCCCTGGGGAACACCACTTGTGACCAGTCACCAGTGGTTGTAACTCCACTCACCACCACTCTCCTGGCTCTGCCACCCAGCCAGCTTTTGATCCAGGGTAGAGTGCACCTGCCCAAGCCATGAGCAGCCAGTTTCTTTGGGACAACGCTGTGGGAGACTGTGCCAAAGGCTACTAAAGTCCAGGTAGACAAAAAGTTGGGGCAGGGGTTTCAGGATGCTCATACATTCTGTTTTTTCCAAAGTTAAACTTCCAAGGGGTGGTCTTTTTAACTTCAGCGTTCAGAATCCCTGATCCATACATGGCTCTTTCTAATCTAGCAAAGTATCCTCTAGGTAATGCTGCCTCTCTTAAGATGATACTGCACTGGAACCATGCTTCAGTAGCTTCTGTTTTCAGGTGTTAATTATGCTAGCTGGAAAGGGAAGCTGGGTCTTAAAACTAACAAACCAGAGAAAGGAACATGGCATCAGTTTTGGTCACTACCAAAAGCCTCCTGAGCTTTCTGTAAAATATTTATTCTTTCTGTTATCCATGTTATGCCAAAATGTAGCTTCCATCCCTGCCCATGACACGTTTTCTATTGAGGCCATCACTGCTGTGAAAAGTCAAGTCCCCTATTTTCAGTAGAACGTGGCCTCAGCTGGGACCTCTGGCTGTTACTGTTTGTTGCACAGGTTTGGCAATCTCTCCTGGGGGATACGCCAAAAAGCAGTTTCCTTTTCTGAAATTAAAGGGCAGCTAGCTATACATACAGAAAGTCAGCTGGAAGGTACTCCCTTTTCAAACGTGAAATGTTGTTGATCAGTTAGTTGGTGATGTTACTTGCATTTGTAAGGAATAGATTTTCATCCCATGAGGACTTGAAATTCAGCAGGATCTGGGAGCATTGCATCTTTCAAAGTGCATCTCAGCTTCTCTGCATGACCCTTTTACTCTTTGAAAATGCTGTTCAAAATCTTGACTATATATTTTTTTCTGTACCCATGCTGCAAGCTGCCGAGCTTTATCATAGAAAAAGGAAGTAGTAGTTACCAGTTAACATTAAGAATATGCTTTTCTTTTTCTTTTCAGGGAGAAAAAGTTCTACTGGCATTTGAAGCTCATATTTCCTCACTGTCATGCTGAATACACTTTAAAAGGGTACAGTGCTTGAAAAACAGATTTTTATGAAGTTTAAATTAGTTGCCGAAACTGAACTGCAGAATATTTTTATCAGTTCTTACCTGTTTCTTTTATACAAGATAAATATTATTTTTAGTCTTAATTAAAAGTGCATTTAAATTGAAAAAAATACTTTTTTCAAGAAATTGTGTGGTCCTTTCCTCTTTGAAAGCTAGCAGGCTTTTCAAATCAGTCAAAACGTTTGACTGCTAGTCCTTTTCTCTATGTAAACAGAGCAGCCTGAATATTTGTGATAGTGATATCCCATGCACCTAACATACTCTGTTCTCATGGAGCAGAGGTTCAGCAAGATTTGCCATCCCTCTTCGCCTGTTCACTGGCATTGACCTTTACATAGGATCAAGGGTTGCATTGTTTGCTTTGTAGGAAGGCCCACGAGCACAGTTTGCAAAGGCCAAAAAATAAGCTTTTCTTGACAAATCTTTCTCCTTTTTTTCCTAGCCTGAAGGAGGATGAGAAGTGTGCCCTTGTCTGCTTCTAGGACTGTAGGAACAGCATGTTTCTGCTGCAGGGTTAGAAACTAAAGATATGCATCTGTTTACTCCTTGTATATGCCAGTGAAGTCCCAGGGCTGAAATTAAGATAAAGCTGTCAATTATCTGTGCTATATTGATACACATTTACAGTCCTCCCATAAACTACTCAGTTGTGCCACTATAGCATGCAAATGTATAGCTTCCTCCAATGACTTACCAATAAGAGATTTTCATGTACACAATGAACCATGTCTTATGTGATTGATTTTTATCTTTGGTGAAAGGGTGCCTGATGATAAAACGCTCGCTGATATCCTTAAGCCATACATTGATCCAGTGGAGTCAGATCCTGTAGTTTGTCAAAGGTGTGTATTTAATAACTTTTCTGCCTAGTTCATCTAACGCACTAATAAAAAGAAGGGAAAGGTTCTGAATAAATGGCTTAAACTAGCTGCACTTTCAGCATGCAGAGCTGAGTTCCCAGTCAGCAGTACGTCTTTAATTCCTGTGATGAAAACCATCCTAACATTCACCAACCAACTAACGCTGGAATGCAGCCACCAAATTGAAACCAGGAAAAGATTAAGAAATTGACTTGTGGCGTAAAGATCAAATAAAGCAACTGTAATTCTAAAAAATGTAGCCATAATTAACCTCAGTGGGGGTGACAGTGAACCTTTTCTGTAGAGTAATTAGAAAAACATACTAGTAATTATAGCCCTCATTTATAAGAAATACTTAGTATGTGGCAAATTATTGTCTTTATGAAGAAATATATACTTGTGGCTCTTAGCATGCAAAAGATACCCATTTTTTGACTGATGATAGGAAGAAGAGTCCATTGTACATCACTGTTTCTTCATCTCTGTTGCATACTCTTTTTTTTTTTTTTTTTTCTTTTTTTTTTTTTCCAGATTAAAAATCTATACAGTGGCTCCTCAGTCAGATGTACAAATTTTAATGAAAATTGAAAACAGGAAACAGAACTCTGTCAGGTAAGGTGGTTCTTCAGTTTGTGTGTTTATTAATTAAAAATAGCAAAAGGAATCAGTACATTTCTTAGTTTTCAGTATTATAAATTGAGATCATATAATCCCATGGATTAAACTTCAGTGAGTAATTGCCAGCTATCTTGAAAATTATTTGGAAAAAATGGTATTTCTTTGTCTTTTAATATATCAGTACTGAAATTTCTGTGTGATTACCGAGTAGTAAATGCAGCGGACTCATACTCGGACAATTTAAGAAGCTAGGGTGCTCACAGCTACATTGGTGGAATAGTGAGTGCGCCTGTACCTGAGCTGCTTCAGCAGCAGTCTGCACGTGTAGTAATGTCTGCAGCAAAGACAGATTTGTGTTAAAAAGTTGAATTACTGTGTTGACCAGCAGAAATGTAGATGTCCATTCTTTTCTGCAGGGTCCTCTGTGGATATGTTAACCCTCCCCAAGAGAGTTAAGTGATGGTTGAGGAGAGCTGTCGTTTTAAATCACTGCAGCAAAAATTATGTGCTTATCAGCATCCCATCACAGCCTTTGAAATAGCACATTTTTCTCAAAGTTACTAGCTCATCACTCTTCGTGTTACCATATTTCTGGGTGTGGGCTTTTAAGTTTCCAGAATTCAGACTTGTGCAGAATTGTTTTCTTTGTTTCCAGAACAGGCAGTAATCTTGAACTGCAAAATTAAACTTTTAAGAAATAATTTTTGTTGGTATAAATACCATTTTGAACACTCCACCCTGTTGTCATTGTTACTGAAAAGGAAATGTATCAGCTTAATATCATAGCTTATTGTGGTTGACCAGTGGTTCCTATTTAGGGTTCTTAAAGTACATTCTTTTCTTCAGATGTACCAAATGTAAATAATATGCTTCCCTAAAGCATGGTATATTATTTCTAAGGGGGGGAAAAAAGGTATATCAAAAGAATTTTAGTTGTAACTGAGCTTGCTGTTTGTACTGTATTTTTCCCCAGCACTATCAAAAATGTGTAACATACTTTGAAATTCAAGTCCAAACTTTTCATCGTTCTTTGAAATATGGCTGTAACGTTTGCCATCAGAGTTGTCTAGCTAGAAGCCTGTTGTTTTTAAGTGAAATTGAGGATTTCAGAGCTGTGGTTCATATATGCAGGGAGAAGGCACAAAAGGTCAAAACTTGGTTAGAGTTGAAACTGGCCAGTGTTGTTTCATGTAACAAGAAGGGCTTTTTAAAGTATGTTAATAGCAAGAGGAAGTCTAAAGAAAACATTGGACTAGTACTTGTTGAAGATGGTCGTATGACTAATGCGGATGAAGAAAAAATGGAGGCATTCAATGCGGTTTTTTGCCTCGGTCTTTAATAATATTTATAGACCTTGGGCTGCCTGGTCCTCTGAGTCAGAGGACTATGGGTGTGGGAACAGTGACTTTCCATTTGTGGACACTGAAATTGTAAAGGACCAGCTGTATCAGCTGAATGTTCGCAGGTCCATGGGGCCTGAGGCGATTCATCCCGGAGTACTGAAGGAGTTAGCAGATGTTGTGGCAGGACCCTTCTCGATCATCTGCCAAAGGTCTGGGGGGAGTGGTGGTGTAACCCAGCAGGCAGCTGAACACCACACAGCCGCTGACAGACTCCCCCCTCCCCTGCCTGGTGGGGTAGGGGAGAGCATCAGGGCGGAAAAAGTAGAATTTGTGGGTTGAGATAAAGAGAGTTTAATAGGACAGAAAAGGAAGTGAAAATAATAATAACAATAAAAGAATTAGAATATACAAAACAATTGATGCACAGTGCAGCTGCTCACCACCTGCTGACCGATGCCCAGCCAGTCCCCGAGCAGCAGCCCCCGGCCAGCTTTCCCCCCAGTTTATATACCGAGCATGACGACATACGGTATGGGATATCCCTGTGGCCAGTTTGGGGCAGCTGTCCTGGCTGCATCTCCTCCTGGCTTCTTGTGCCCCCAGCCTGCTTGCTGGTGGGGTGGGAAGCTGAAAAGTCCTTGACTTAGTGTCAGCACTGTTTAGCAGCTAAAACATCGGTGTGCTACCAACGTTATTCTCATCCTATGTCCAAAACACAGCACTATACCAGCTACTAGGAAGAAAACTTATCCCAGCTGAAACCAGGACGCTGGAAGCTAGCCAGTGTTACTCCAGTTTATAAGGTCATGAGGGAAGACTCAGGGAATTACAGACCTGTCAGTCTAACCTCGGTGCCTGAAAAACTATGGAGAAGATTTTACTGAGTAACTATTAAAAGTTATTTAAAGACTAATGCAATGGTTCACAAAGAGAAAGTCCTGTTTAGCTAATTTGACACCCTTCTATAATAAGGTCACCCACCTAGTGGATGAAGGAAAGGCAATGGATTTAATTTTTCTGGATTTTACTAAGGCTTTTGGTACTGTCCCTCACAGCATCGTTCTGGACAGGTTGTCCAGCTGTGGGGTGAGCAGGTTCATGGTGTGCTGGGTGAAGAACTGGCTGAAGGGCAGAGCTCAGGGTTGTAGTGAATGGGGCTACGTTTGGCTGGTGACCGGTCACCAGCAGTGTTCCTCAGGGCTCAATTCGAGGGCCAGTTCTGTTCAACGTATTTATCAATGGTTTGGATGCAGGAGTTGGAACGCACCATTTTAGCAGATTTGCTGATGATAGCGAACTGGGAGGTGCTCTTGACTCTCTTGAAGGACAAGAGGGCTTGCAGAGGGATCTAGAGAGATTGGAGCACTGGCCTATAATTAATGGGATGAATTAACAAGTCAAAATGCCAGATTCTGCACCTAGGATGGAGTAATGCTGGGCACAAGTATAAATTGGGAGGGGAGTGGCTGGAGAGCAGCCTGCAGAAGGGGATCTGAGGGTGCTGGTCAACAGCCGGCTCAGTAGGAGACAGCAGCGTGCCCTGGCAGCCAAGAGACAAACCGGATCCTGGGGTACATCAAACACAGCATAACCAGCCGGTCAAAAGGAGTGGTTATCCCTCTGTGTTCAGCGCTGGTGTGGCCTTACCTGGAACACCGTGTGCAGTTGAGTCCCCTAATTTAAGAAGGGTGTAACGGTCCTTGAATGCATCCAGTGGAGGGCAGGAGAGCTGGTGAAAGGGCTGGAGGGCATGTCCTGTGAGGAGTGGCTGAGGGCTTTGGGTTTGTCTAGTTTGGAGAAGAGTAGGCTGAGGAGTGACCTCGCTGCTCTCTGCAGCTTCCCGAGGAGGGGAAATGGAGAGGGAGGTGCTGGTCTCTTCTCCCTGGTATCCAGCAATAGGACATGTGGGAATGGTTCAAAGCTGTGCCAGGGGAGGTTTAGACTGAACACTAGCAAGCGCTTCTTCACCAAGAGGGTGGTCAAAGACTGGAACAGGCTTCCTAGAGAGGTGGTCAGCGCCCCAAGCCTGTCAGTGTTTAAGAGGCATTTGGACAATGCCTGTAATACCATGCTCGGAATTGGTCAGGCAGTTGGACTAGATGATCATTGTAGGTCCCTTCCAACTGAAACAGTCTAGCCTGTTCCTGGACCCCTGGGCAGAAAGTATGGGTGGAAGTCCCAGGGGAGGCTGGTCCAGGTAATTAAGATCTGCTGGTGTTCCCTGCCTCTGGCAGCAGGGATTAAACAGACATTTATGCAGATTTCTAAAAGACAGATGTCTGGAGTGATTCCCATTTAGTTTAAAAATTGTCAGATTCTGGGTGTTCAGGGGGGAAATGTAGAAATGCCGGTATTGTGAAATACCCTGGGAAGCTAATTGCAGAGGCACCTGCACAGATGAAGTTTTCTCAGTTCGCAGGCCGTCTTTCTGCTGTATTTCCCAGTGCCTCATGAAGGGCTATTCAATACCAGCGCTTTGTTGTGCTGGTGTTGTATGTGCTGTTGCACCCAAGTAAAGAAGCCCTTCTGGAGCTCAGCTCTGGGAAGCAACATCAGAAACAATTTCCCATTTTTAAAATATTTTTAGCAGACTTGTCTGCATGAGCAGACTGTTGATGTGGTATCTAGGACATGTTCCAAGAGTGTGAACAACCTCTATCCCCTTCTCAAGTAATTAGCTGAAGTTAATGCAGCAAAACCTGGAAATGCATTCTGTTACGTTACTGTCATACATCTTCTTGCAGTGCGTGATTGGAAAGGCTGCATTCGAGCAATGATCTTGAATAGTCATTCATATAAATTACTGTATTTTTAAAATAAACAGATGGGGTTTTCCCTGGTGTTTCAGTGCTTGCGTTTTTCACATTTCCTTTTTTAGAAAAGAAGGAAAATTGGATTTTATAATAGCAGGTAAAGTTCGCCTTTGAATCTTTTGAAGTAGAGTGTGTAAATTGCATAGTCGGCTTGGGAAAGAAACCAGTTTAGTATCAGAGTGGACTGTCTCTTGTGCTCATCAGTTTCTTTTGTTACTTAACCATTTTCCTCTTCTGAAATCTGAACGTTTCCTTAGCTCACAGATCTGTTGAGAGAGAATTCTTTTTCATTAAGTTAAATTACCTTAAATAGCCTTAAGTTTGAGCCTCATCTGTATTCCCTGAATCAGCTGCGTTGGTTGGTATTAAAGTCACAGTAATTGGTTTGTATCCCACTTACTGAATGTAAAGTTTAAAGTTTAAAAAGAACTGTAGAAAGTTAAAATAGAAAAGTGTTTTGACTTGGGAAATGCAATTCCTCACTTGAAGTTATGTGAATCTGTTCAATTAAGTTGGTGGAGCAGGCCCAGCTGTGGCAGTGCAGGCAGGTCAAGGAAGCAGCATATTGAAAGAAAATTCCTCTTCTGAAAGGAAAGAACAAAGTTTGTTTGCAGTGGTGGGACTGCTGTGTCAGCAGAAAAGCATCTTCTGTCGACATAAGCTGTCTCACTGCCAGCAGGCGCTCTCAGCGCGGTTATGCCAGCATAGTTCTTGTGACAAAGGCTCTATGAGGGAATTTAAATTTTTACTGTAGTTGCATTACAGTTAAGGAAGAGAGAATTTATTTCTGTTTCTTCTCCTTTTGGCTCCCCTCCAGTTAAATTAATTTGAGGTTTATTGCTCTCATTCTATAAGTCAGTACCTGGAATTGTAGTGGAAGTACTTCCCATGGACTGGCTTGCTGTTTAGTGGTGCTCAGTGTGCCACAGAAGCTGAGCACAGACAGAGCTCTCTCACATTTCTTTATCCGCGTTCCTTTAACAGTGGGGAGCTGTTAACTGCTGTTTTGTGTAGCCTTGAGTGCCACTGTCAGCTCAGAGTAATCTGTCAGCCTGTGCCACCTCATTCTGCACAGCTTTAGTCTGTATGTTCCTATATGGCAGAATCCTCTTCCACCACTGTGAGCGCCTGGAGGAGTAGGATTGGTGTAGCCTCCTAATGCATGCAAATCTACATGAATGTTGTGTTATCCAAAGCTTCCCCCCGTGCCCACCGGAAAAATTCCTTCTCCACAAGCACTAGATAACAGAATCGGATGTTGGTTTTAGGCTTAGCGGAACCTTTTGAAAAAAAATACTTCTCGTAGTTACAATTACGTATTATTGAGGAAGTGCAATAGTGTTTCAGAGAACATCTAAGCAGGATTGTTATGGATTATAAAATGTTAGTCTTCTAGTTTTAAGATAAGTATGCTACAGAAGGATTTCAGTATTTCCTGCAATTGTGTTTGAAACAGGAGTTTGTGGTTTGGTTTTGGCTGTTTTCTATGTTTCACAGCAAATGGCCCTTTTAGTTTGAAAGTCCTTTGCAGAATGCTTTAAATTTTTGGGGGTTTTCTTTTTTTCTTTCTCCAGAAATATAAATTAGCCATGTAGTACAGATTGCTGCTTCCTCACTGGAGTTCTGCAGAACTTAAGCAAGCAGCTGGGTAAATTCAGTCATGGGCAGGTATCATGGATAGCTGCCAGACCACATGGTGCTTGCTTTCTTCTTGCTAGGTGCCTTTTATCATCAGTGATGACAGTTCTTAGAGAACTTTATGATAAGTTCTTATTTCAGTCTTCTTTAAAACCAGCTTGTAAGAATTGCATTCAGCATTAATTGGCAGCACTCCACAATTACTTTGAGTAACCTAAAGCATGACCTCTCCTCGTGTCCTTTCCTCCCTACCAGTCATCTAGCGCTCTGTAACTCTGTAACTGTTACACCAGTTAATCTTTTCATTAACTGCCCTTATTTATAAAGAATCTTATAAAGGAGGGTTTGAAAAAATGAGTGTTACACAACCCTCTCCTTCCTTTAAAACCTTGCTTTGGAAAAAATCTGCGTTTGAATGGGTTATAATAGTTTTCCATTTGGTGTTGCTTGCCTCTGTCACCTGTTATGCAATGTTTAGTTGGTGGTTGGTGTCCATTCTCTCCTCGACTGTAACTATTCCAAGAAAGGTTTAACTGCTGCCTCTTGGATGATTTTCACAGTCCACATTCTTTTATAAAGTAGTCTTTTCTTTCTTCAGGATAAATTAGTGTCCTGACTATCTTCAGATCCTTTATTTGGGATGCCTTCAAAGTGACTTCATATGGTAGGAGTATTGCTTTTTCCACTAAGGAAAGGAAAGATGCAACTGCCAAATTATACAGTCTGGTTTGGGAAATACACCTTCTTATTTTCTTATGAATTGCCTTATTAGGCTTTCTGTAACAAAAAAAAAAATCAAACCACCACCCCAAAAAAAACGGAATTCCTAAATCCAATGGACCCTTGATATTTGTTACAAGTAAGTACAGATATTTAATGAAAAAGTTATTTATTCATCCTTATTGTATAAGACTATCCTATTTCTAGAAGAGAAATAACTGCAACAGACTTGGTTTACAGTAGATATTTTAATCTGAGACACAATTAATAAAATAAATCTTAATGAGGTTAAGACCCACCAGTGGAATATCTCTTTTACTGGATTCAGTAGCATTTTGCATGATTCTAGTTTAGATAGTTGCCTGTCTTTAATCACATGCATTTAGTTTAATAAATTACAAAATAATGCTTTCTTAAACATCAATGTTAAGTCTTCTATATCTAAGTTTTCTTTTTTGCCTGTTAGTATATTCAGAATGGCATGTGAACACTGTTTCAGAATAAGTTGTTGTAGAAGGCTTCGGAATTTGAAGTATCGGTAGGCACTGACAGAATATTAGCTGCTTGGAAAATATAGTCTGGTTGGCCTTAAAAACTTTGTAAAGCCCACTGCTTTCAGTGGGTCATAATCTTCAAGGAGCCAGAGTACAGAGCAATACCAGACTATATCCTGTAGCTTTCCTGTTGTAACACTGCCACACCATACAAGGATGTGTATAGAATCAATTCTAGCACTGTTTTTTATATCAGCAGTACTGGTGCAGCTCACGCTTCAATTACATAGAAAGCCAAAAATATCACAAACATTTTTATACCAGTTCCAACGTCAAGGGGCTTCTTAGTCTCTGTGGTGACATTGGCTGGTGCACACGAGAATACTGGCATGTTTGCCACTTAATTTTTGTGGACCACAAAGAAAATCTGCTAAACGAGTATCAGAGGTTCTTCTCTACTAAACGGTATTGCTTTATGGTGGTGAACACTTGTTTTGCTTTAACTAATTCAATGCAGTTACTTCCCAGAAGGCTGGATGATGTTAGTAATTTTGGAGCACTTCCCTGTCTCAAGATCAGCTGGCAGAAATGAGAGTTATTTCCTTGGATGACTTGAGTTCTGTGCTCAAAGAGAATTTTCTTTTGTAGTCTATTGTTTTTAAATAACTAAGGGTTAGATCACGTTAGTAGGTCGCAGTAGTCCCAGTAATAGATTTAGGAAGATGAAGTTTTTTTGCTTTAGTATGTGCAAATATGCCAGTGACTTTTAGCGAATAGTCTTAGAATTCAGAGAGTAATATAAGTGTAATGGAACCAAATCTTTTTTAAAATAGTATTTATATTGGATTATTTATTTTCCTGTCATTGAAAATCTATATTAGATATAGATCACTGTTTTGTCAGTGATGTTAAGATTATAAAACTCTTACATTTAAATATGTTGCAGATAGCCTCAAATGTTGATAGTGTTAGTGCTTTCCTTAATTTTTCATACTGTCCTCCTAGGGCACTTCCTTCTGCGTTATCATTTGTGAGTAACTTCAGGTAAAAACAACAGAGCTTACAGTCTTTGCTTTCTGCTTTCCATACATGACTCGGTTGCCTTAAAAAGGCACTGCTATTTGTGTTGTGCATGGATCAGTTCTTTTTATCATCACATTACAACCTCATTTCAAAAATACTACTTCATTTAGCAAAACAAATGTACTAGAATTAGCACGTTTCAACCATTATTTCCTCAGCATTTTCTGCAAACACTGGAGATTGTGGGGTGGGTTTATTTAAGATTCTCTAGTCTTACTTAAGGAAGCAATTTCTTTTCGCATTTGTGTAGTACATGGTATACATGAGACAGGAATTAAGGACACAAATCCCTGGCTGAACTGCTGGCCTTGGCATGAGCTGGAACGGACCCCAAGCTGGCTTTAACCAATGCCAGCAGAAGATTGACAGTCGAATTCACTACTCCTCTCTAGCTTGCAGCAGCTGGCACAAAAGCAGCTCTGCCAGCTTTACAAAAGCAGGGAACTAGCTTACAATAGTCATTCTTCCCTGCACAACTGTAGTCAGGCTCTGGCAACTTTGTACTGTTCAAGGGGAAATAGAATTTGGTCTGTAGTCTGTTTCTTAAACACAGCACTCCTGTGTATTAATACTTGCCGCTGTTTTTTTCCCAGAGTGTTGAGTTTTGTTGCGCGGACTTTTTTAATTAAAACTTCAGTATTTTTTACTGAATACTTTGTTACGTTTTGTTGTAGGTCATTTAAGGCTTTCTAGTTTTGTAACTGCAGCCATTTCAGTGTCATTTTTCACGTACTCCTCCTTTATCTGAGCATCCGTCTCCCTGCTGACAAAAGTGATGCAGAGCAACAGATGCCAGGATACGTAGATTTTACTGTAAAAAATAGTCACTTTTCCTTCCTATCTACTTACGTTTTTTATTGGAATCCTGTATTACACAACATAGAAGGAAAGCAGAAAACTAGTCGTGGTAGGTATAAGAAATATGTATGGTCTGAATCTGTAGCATGCATAGCTAAATGTTTGTGGTGCCTGACTACTGCTTGACCTTTGAGAAGATTTTTGGGATGATTAAAAAAAAATACCAGAATTTGTACATCTTACTATCTTGAGCAATCATTCATTATTTTTTTTCCTTGAAAGGGATTCCTTTATGAACCAGTAGGCGCCTGTTTTTTGAAGTAACAATCCAACATTTTGTAACACATGCTGAATTCTTTTGGATGAACTGTTTTATAATTAATGGTATTGCATTAGGTTTTCTGGAGCGTCCCAGCTAGAGAGTTGCTGACTGAGACATCTGTTGCACAAAGATTTATTTGAAATTACAGCATCCGCTCTAAAATTCTACTGTCTACGTTGCAGCAAGTTTGATCCAGACCACTTATGGAAGAGGAACCCGTAAGTGAATAGGTGGAGGATGAGATAACAATAGAAGTGTTAGTGTTGGCTTCAGCCAGTGGTTTCTCCTGTCTAGTCATCTAGTGATGTTCTGTAAGCACACAGGCAGACATGAAGACCTTCAGACCCTTCATGCTTGCAAAGCAGGTAGGCGGACCTTGAATTTTATAACATAAATAAAACTACGCAGTAGCCTCTCTTCTGCATCGTAACTGGGCTTGAAGCATGTGAGCAGCCTACCCAGCATGTACAGAGGCAGATTTTTTTCTCCTGGCTCTGAGGAAATGTGCATCTAGGAAAGGCTGTCTCAAGAACAAATCTTGCAGTTTGCTGCAGCTCACCATCTCTAGTAGGGAGCAGAGAGGAACTTACCTGTACGTATGTGCTATACAACATATGCATAGTTTGAAAAATGCCTTCATGGAAGTCCATGTACTGTGTAGCACGCACATATAAGGCAGACTTGAAGGCAGGGACACAGGCCATGAAGTCCAAGAAGAGACTGCAGTTGACAAAAACCTGTTGAATAATCTGTTGCCTCTTGGCTGGGAGAAGGAGCTGGTAGAAATGGGCTGTAGAGCAGAAATAACATACAGTCCATTTGTCCTATTCCAGTCTAGCATGAGTGTTGTGTGACATGTATTGAGGGGTTTAATTCAACTGTATCTGCCTGGGTTGTTGTTAAATGTTTTTCTGAAGGAAGAAGAGGATTTGCTGCTAGTTTATTGGAAGAAAAAGACACAGTGAGATGCTGACTTAAAGTTATCAGAGTTTCTCAATTTGGGGGGCCAGGCAGCATGGGAAGGCTGGAGTTAAGAGGCTTCTAGGAGCAAAGATACAAACTCCTTCATGGGCAGTTGAAGTGATAGGCTGAATTTGGAAGCTGCAGCGCTGTGAACCATGGTAGCATAGGCATCAGCATTCTCAGAAAGGCGTAGTAGAGTAGAACCTCTTCATGTTCCAGTCAGGAAGGAGAAAACCTGTTATTTCCTGCTGATGCTGCCAAGGGGGAATCCCTCTGTTTTTTCTCTTTCTTGACAGAAATGAGCTAGGGCTGATTGTTTCAACCTTGCCAAGGAAGGAATTGACCTTCCTGCTTGTTTGCCAAGAAAATAATTTGTTTTCTTTATTTCATAGCTTTTCCTTTTCTTTGTAAAGCGTTAGTAACCCCTTAGTGGAAGGTGTATGGCACTGTGATTCCAATGCAAATAAGTATAAATTTGTGGATATGTTTCCACCATGTAGTACAGCATTAGAGGTATTCAGGCTATCTCCATATGAGCTCAGTTTGGAAGTCAGAATTTGCTGTCGAGGGATCCAGAACTACAGAAGTATCAATTCTTCCTGTTCCTGAAATGGAGGTTCATTAGATTAACCCAAGTGTAATAACAAAAGTCTTGCTAATATACAAAGACTGATTTCTCATCAGTTTTGTATTTCTGTTTATTTTATCTGTGCACTGCTTATATGTGTTAAGTTGTCAAATGCAATTTGACCTATTGGTTTTCTGAACTTCATGTATTAGGAGTTTTCTGCTGCATCCTTTGGTATTCCTTGGTACATCCCCCACCTCTAAAATTATTTACAGTAATGTTTCATGAGGCTGTGTAACAGAGTACTGTAATTAATGTAGACTTTGGGCATTTGCTTTTTCTCCATGATCATGCCAGTAATTTATTAATGGTACAAGTTACATATTTTTGCTTCCCTGCGTTTTTTGGGAACCACCCACAGCTTTCACTTGTACTAAAGATGCCACTAGTATCTTTTCAGTTTTTGACACTTCAGGTGTTCATCTTCAGTAGTCAACCCACTCTTTTTTTAGTAACTTCTCCCTTGTGAAATTTCGTATTCCCTTTAGGCCTTCTGGCTATCATTAAAACTCATTAGGCTGTTTTGTTTCTTTATCTCAGCCATTCAGTAGCCTTGCAGTATGTCTGCTCTGTACTACTTAAGATTTGTAAACCTTGAGCTTTTGAGCAGTTTGTAAAGCTGCCTGACTTTGCAAAGTAAGTAAATTCCTCTGTGTGTGAAGGACTATTGCCATGATGCACTTGAATTACAGCATCTTTGCTCACTGCTGGATTTTGTTACTTCTTTTCATTATGTTTTACGAGATGGGGGAAGTATTTGCTTTCTTGAAATTCAGTATCACACTGTATTCTTTGAACCAAATTCTACCAAATCCAAGAAACTTGACGTTTGCTAGTTTCACATTTTCCTTCTGTTTTGTCATACTTTCTCCCATGACTAAAAGATGCTGAATGGTTTGTACTTCATTTGATGTTTAGATCATTATTGTGCATCCTGAATCCTTTCACCACATCACTCTCAATGCTCAGTCCACTAAATTGTTGTGGCAGATGCCTTATCTGCTTTAAGGGTTTTGTCCATCGGTTGATATATTTTTCCATGACTGTCATTAAACAACTTTTGCCGTGTTTTTCTCTCTGTGCAATTGCCTCATTCTCAAGAGGTTTAAACAAGGGCAGCCTTTGTGCTTCTACGGTGGCATACTTGTGGTCTTGCTTATCTCTTCTTTCCATTAACTGTTTTACATATTTTCTGGGATAAAAGTGAAGAAACCATTAAATCTTTCTGGACATTTGGTATTGTGCCAAAAAATTTAGGTGACAACAATTAGTGTTCGTGATGCCTTCACTTGAGTATTAATTTATTTTCTTCCAGGATGTTTTAACTCCCTGGAATATGTTTGTAAGAAGAGGGGGGTTTGTTGTTTTGTGGTTTGGTGTCGTCCCCCCCAGCCATTTTACACTTCAGTTTTCAGCAGTTCTTAGGTTTCTCTAGTGAAAGGGCCTTTTACAGCCAATAAAAGAGAGGAGACCACTGATGGTTACAGCTTGTCTTAATATGGTCTTTGGGGTTTTTTTTGCCAAAATATGGCAAGGAAAAGGAACAGCTTCATGTGTTTTCTTCTTATTTGGAAGTGCCTTTATGTATTCTGTGTATGTAGGTATAGTTAGGAGATGGTGATGATGTCTGAGATGCTTTCCTGGTATGTTGGCAGCTTTTCTTCCTGTGTTTGTTTCTTTGGTTCCTAGCAGGACGTGTGGGCCAAGTGGTTGATAGGAGAAGGTTTCTTGTCCTAATTTTCATTTTTTCAGAAAAAGGACATCTGTGATGGACGTGTTACTTCAGATGGGAATCTGACTTAAAAATTAAGGGGTTCGCCGGGCACCTGGTGTGTGCTGGTGTAGGCTGAGCTGTGCAGGTATCGACAGTAAGGAGGAGAGGGTAGTCAACGTTTGTTGAGGCAAATTATGGAGCTCCTAGACCAGGGGCAAAAAACAGAGACCAGGAGTGGAATTCGGAGCTAGCAGGTTTTAAAATATTTAAGTGTGTAATATTTTGTCATTGTATTATAATTTTATATATAATATATTAATTAATATTACAATATTAAAATGTGTAAACTGTAGTACAATTTTTTTTTTCGTATTAAAATATTAACTTGAACTGGGTTCCCATCCCCCTTCCTTAAAAAGAGTGTTCCAGCAGAGTGGTCTTTCATATTGTTCAGCCGTTGATAAGAATTAATTACAAAGGAAGTGTTATGGCAAGTCATTTCCTTTTTTTGTTCCTAAGGTCGCTGCTTTTTCACTCGTTGAATTTTCTAGTTCTTTTTCACACATATGGACTAACAAAATTCACTGCGTTCCAGATTTTTGGAATATCAGTTCTAGTGATAAATTAAATATAAAAGTTGTGTGTTATTTCAGTACGTTGTGTTTTCTGCTATATAACTTTCCTTTCATAGCTAATTCAAGAGTGCATTTCACTACTTCCATGTTCACCAAATCATAACCACACGAAGAGGTTATTCACAACTTAGGAATGAGAGTCCATCTGTTAGTTATTATCTTTGCTGTGCTGCAGCACTTCGGAACGAGTGCTTGGGAGAGGCTTTTAAATGCTGCACCCAGTCTTTGGGCGCTTCTAGGCAGATGAAGATACCTAGGAAATTCACCCTCTTTTTTTTGGGGGGGGGGGGGGGGGGCGGGCAGGAGTACATCTTTGTTCTTCCCATAAGTTAGCAGAAGTTTGGTTGTGGATTTTTGGGACTAGACCCAAAATAGATAACGTGATTTATTGTATCTGAGTTATGCCAAGTAAATACCTCGATGTTTCCACTCAGTTCTAGGAAGAAAAATCATCTATGTTTAAAATATGCGCAATAGTTTTAGTTGATCTCTGTCACAGGAAAATTGTGTCATTATACAAGTATGAATTTTAGTAATATTTACAATTATTTAGATGCTTAAAACATGTTTGTTCTCTTTTCAGCATCTGCAAGACTGAAATAAAAATTAACATGGTTGTGATTTATCTTTAATTCCAGATGGCAGGTTTTTTCTTTATTAAAATGAAAGTTCCTGTAGATGACATTCAGGAAAACCTGATCAGCAGGGAATTTCCTGCTGTCTGAATCCATGGAGACAAGTTACGCCACTGCGATGATAGCCATGGGCTCCATTTGAGGGGAGCGTGTTGTGATGCAGTGACCTAATATAGCATTCCTGCCTGTGGGAGACAGATTAGGAGACTGAATTGTTGAATTCCTGGAAGGTGGTAGAATAACTATAGATAGTGAAACTCGCCTTCACAGAAACTTATAGATGCTATCAGAAGTGCAGAGCCACATTAATTTCAGCGTTTTGTGAGAGGTAACAAAGCCATTCATAGAGCAAATGTAATAGTCATATGGGAACTGATGTGGGCTTGCTGAATCTTGTCAAATTTTCTCAATTGTCACAATTTTTATAGGTTTTTAAACTGCCTGCTGGCAGGCAAAATTTATTTAATTTTTTCCCTTTAAAAAGCAGTTACTTTTTTTTCATTCCAGCTAAAATCAAAAGCTGTTGTCTGCTAAGATTGTCTCTTTGTGGTCCTTATAAATGGAGTTATCAAGAAGAAATCCAGGTGTATTTCTTGCTTCGTGACAGAGTCATAAAGCCTTGCTTGGGGTGAGAAAAGAGTCAGGAAAGTGTATTAGATGGTGGGTGTTGGACAAGGAGGCTGAGGGAGTGTATGGAAGGGGGAAAGAAAATCTGTGGGAAGTAAATACCAGGGAGGAAGGAAGATGGAGAGAGCAGAGTGCAAAGAGAAGTCCTGCTGAATACGGGGATCGGGAAGTTGTAGCGCAGACAGTTTGTATGAACTGGGCAGCAGGAGAAAAGAGAAAGCAGGGGCAGGGTTTAAAGGAAAGATGTGAAGATGGGGTATTCAGGCAGTGGTTCTGTCAGGGTGGTCAGTTCATTTGGAGCCAGGCTTACCTTCAAATCCATCCTGTCATGAGGGGCCACAGGAGCTTGCTTAGGATGACAGCCTCAGTTAAGTTGGCTCCTGTAACTGGCCCTGGAGCGTGGAAGAGTCCAAGTGAAAGAACAGACATGCTGATTGTCATTCATTTTACTGGATTGTCACTTGAAATGCACAGTGAAGGAAGGGCCTGAAGAAGGTTGCAGCTCTTTATGCGTTCTTACTGAGCAGGCTACTCAGTCCCATTGAAACACAACAAGTAGGTGAAAATGGTGATAAAAGAACATCTGGTAATATCTGATTACCGGGTTCTCCCTGCTCCATCTCCTACCTGTGGTGACACCACTTCCCTGCAAATACATGGGAGGACCTGCATTCCAGTGTTATCCTACATCCTCAGCTCATCGTGGTGAATAATCACTACAGGAAGTTACAAGACTTGTAAAAATGCCATTTCATTTAATTTCATTTTTCTCAAACAGGTCCAGCCTTTTCATAAGTAAAAATTGAAATTGTATGTGTATGTAGGCTTTTGGAAAAGCCTTCTTACTGGGACAGTCTTCTTTTGCCCATAGGTCTGTGTTGTTCACCCTCTGATGTATGACTTCATTCTAGTTCTGGGATAAAATTGGGAAGGTTTTTATCGTGAGTCTTTCAGAGAGAGAACCTGAAAAACCAGTCTTGCTCAGGAGCCATCCAGTATTAGACTTTGGAATTGAGTGATAAGTACTAGTTTTCTTTTGAAATCTTTTAATGTCCACAGTCAAGGAAGAGGTTGGCAGGTGGATTAGCAGATAACCTCTACTTGCACTTGTGTATGAAGTAGGGAATGTGGTAGACGAGGTCTTTTGGATAGCATAGAGAGTAAGAGCAAAGTTTAGAAAAGAGAAGCATCAAGCTCCTTTGTTAGAGTCTCCGTGAAGTTTACAGCCTACATTATGCACTAAAAATTTAGATGTTTTTTCTGTCACTGTCAACCAATAAAATTTGCTTTAAAAACGAAGATAAAACTCTGACTCAGTGATCTAACACTTCAGTAACTTACTATCATAAAATAGTTTTAAGTACAAACGTTTTATCTTATGCCAAGCTGGACGCTAAAGATGTTTTGTCTAAAACATGAGATAATGGAAAGTGTATTGTGGCATGTGGATTACTTTAGCCTCTTGGTGGTAAATGTTTGCTTAACCAGAAAAGAATGCGTTGAGGTCCTTGCCAAAGGAAAGGTATTGCCATACTTTGCATTTAGAGTACTGTAAATAAAGCAGTAAATATGTTTCTGTTCATGTGTGTTAATCCACAAGTTATGAATGCATTCATTCAATAAGAAATGTAATATACTGTTATCCCTTTTAAAGGGTTTCGGTAAGAAGAGGTCATAATTACTTTGGGTTGAGAGAAACATGAAACCAAATATTTTCATGATGATTGAAGTTGAATATGAGAGAGAAATAGTTTTTGCTCAAACTAAGTTTCCCTTAAATCTCAAGAATTCAAATCCTGTTTTACCTTCAATATTATTCTTGTGTGCTGACTCCTCTGATGTACTGTTTTTAATCACACATTACTGTAAATCATAAAGTATATAATTTCCTTCACGCATCCAGCGTTGGTTTTGGCAAAAGAAAACCCAACTGTATAATATGTTAATGATCAGAGGAGGCAGAGCAGCTATGGGAAATTCTCCACTTATTGCCTACAGTATATTTTGGTTTTGAACTTCATTTGCCTTTAATTGATACAATAGCTTAGTAGTAATTTAATAATGCTGATTACAGAAAGAATTGCATAACTCAGATTGCAATGTAATAATATCAGAGCATCTGTTGGATGCCACACTTACAGCAAGTGAAAGCAATGGGGTTTCGCTTTCAGAGGGCTTTGAAATGTCCCTTCCTTTCCCCAAAATCCCACGCCCAGGTTTTCAGTTAGAGAGTTGGGAGAGAATGTTACAGTTCTAGGAAACAATTGTGGAGAAGATGCTCACTTTACTGTTTATTACTGTGGCATTATTTGTTCTGTACCTGGCTTCACGGTGAAGAGGAGCCGTTTTCTGGGAAAGGACTGTGCATCTGAGTCATGTGCTTCTTGTAGCACACACATATGTGGGGATTTCTACAGGGTGCTTGCAGGTGGTGCTATAAGAAGCAGAAATTTAATTACACATAAAAGGGATATTGTACCATCGTTTAGAAATTATTGCCTCAATGTTCCGGGTATCAGAGCCCTTACTTGTATAAAAACAGAGTTCTAAGTGCTTCCAGTATACCTTTGCTTTAGTAGTTGTTCAGATTCGCTTTCTATTTTGTCTTCCCAGTTCTTCACTGATAATTCGTAAGTAAATCCATAAGGTGCACTGCTAACTATGTAAATTAAACCTGTAGCGTTAAAGCCCAGAAGTACAACATTGTTATTTTTAATTTAGAATCTGGTTTTGGTAAATATACCCATTTTGATAACCCTATGTCTGTATCTGAAAGATACTCATTAAGAACTCATTTCAGCCCTTAGAGAAATTTGATTCTCCTCTTGTTGTTACGCTTAGATGTTAGGAGGGTTTAAAAAAAACATATGTAGCTGGATAATAAGACTGGACATGTAATTTGAATCATAAGATAGTTCTTCTGAACATATCATCTGAAAATCCTCTGAATTGGCAGAAGCTTCCCTCCATGCCACCACCTCCTTCCCACAAGTGTACCGTATGTCCTTGGTACTCTTAAAATCCAAAATAAACTTCCCTGTTATTTTTAAGGTACAATGAACTGGATGCCAGTAGAAGCCTCCTAGACAATTTGAAAGGCAAAGTAATAATTGAGTATCCAACATTATTTGTGGTCCTAAAAACATTGAAGAATGACATGGTGGTTCTTGGCCAAGGTAAGCATATATTTATTTCCTGATATGCTATACTTAGATATTTTATTTAAATAAACAATAATTAAGGATATGCCTATTAATAATGCCAGGAATGTGCAGTATGTCTTGTATTTCCCTCTGAATTGAAAAGATTGCTATAAAAAAACTGTTATGAATGCTGTCTTAAAACTGCTGGCTGATAGTTTACATCCATAAGCTGTATTGTATGTGGTTTTCCTAACTTTGTTTACTGGTGTTTGGTTGGGGGTTTTGTGTATTTTTAGCCATTAACGTAAAACAAGTATTCAGCCTTGTCCTAAATTTAGGACAATGTAAATATAAATGTAGCAAAGTTTGACAGAGTTGGTTGTTTCTAAAAGTCAAGCTGTCTGGGGAGGATGAGTTTGAAGTAAGTCTGCTAATCACACAAAGGAATAATTCTCCATTATTTCCAAGCATTGGACAAACAAGTCTGAATTACAGGGTAGTTACTAGAAATTGTAACGGCAAATTAGCTTTTCAGGTGGGTTAAAAGCACAGTGTTACCTTTCAAAAAGTACTTAGTTGAGGGAGAACTTCCATCTTGGATGTAACTTAGAGTCCAGGTCTAGGAGGAATTTGTGTTTTAGTTTTGCAGTTAACTTTCTCCCCATATAAAGGCTTCATGTCCCAACTCACTTTCTGGAGGTGCTGATACAGGGAATCAGTTCCCTTGTCTCTTGTCCTCCAGCTAGTCACTGTGGTTACCAAATTCCATACTTTTCAGTGGTGAGCCAGCCTGTAATTTTTACAGATTTCTGAAGAAAAGCTTTGAAATATGTTTGCAGTGACTGTTTCCCCGTGGCAACTCATTCATGCCTCTATGTGCATATAATTTGACTGAATAAATATGACACTGAGAATACTGTACCAGTGATATCAAACTTCCATGGATCTTTGCTGTTCCAGCTAGATAGAACACTAAGTGATCCACTGGAGCAATCTGCTCTCAAAGAACCAACGTGCAAACATTTCTTGCACTGCGCAGCAGGAGTTTTGGATAGTGAGATACCGTGGCAGGGGATAAGGTAGAAGTCTTGTCTGAGCAACTAGGTCCACTGATACTCACCCTAGGAGTGCACAGACGTGTACTGGAGCGCAAGGAAATGAGGTGCTTTCAGTTTATCCATTATTTCTCGATCTAGGTCCCTTGGTTTTCAGTAGTCAGCCCCACTCCTATGATTTCAAGGCCAGGCTGGATGGGGCTTGGAGCAGCCTGGTCTAGTGGAAGGTGTCCCTGACCATGGCAGGGGAGTTGGAACTAGATGATCTTTAAGGTCCCTTCCAACACAAACCATTCCGTGATTTAGATGTCAGGGGGGCACTACAGTTGATTGACTCATAAACCTAATCTGCGTAGGGTGGTTGTCGTTGTCTCCTGAGCCAGTAGGGAGGTTGTCCTTTTAGGGATATAGATTCAAGTAAGCGCTGATTGAACAACACTGTATTTTGAGGTCGTGCTGCCGCAGCGGCACAGGCAGCATGGGCGTCTGTCTTCAAGATAGTAACCTTCCTCTGCCGCAGGGATCGTTCACTTAGCAGTCACCCCTGAAGCTGGTATTCAGGGAACACTGGCAGTTGTTGCAGGGTTTGGAAACCTTTGATTTATTTTCTTTTAACTGTTTCTATAGATTCCATAAAAATCAAGTGCATGGTTCCCTGTTGAGGTGTCTTGGGTATATTTATTATATAACATTTTTTAATTTTAATATTATTTATTTTAATATTAACACTTAACTTCAGCCTTGAGTTCGGTTTGGACCCTGTATACTTGGAGATTTTTCTGTTAAGAGTGGAAGCCTGCCACAGTAACTCCATGTTGTTTCAGGAAAAGCATGTTCAGAACATGAATATAAAAATACGAGGGCTTTTTTGGTTGCTGTTATCCCGGTGAGGACAAAATACCACTTCTGCTGAAGTGTGGCACAATCATTATACTCTTATGCTGTGTGCCGTCTTTACAGAATAAAGGAGAAAAAGCAGTATTTAGTCTGCTTTACCAGCTGCATTCACAGATAATTGCTAAGAGCGGAAATCTTGGGTTCACCTCCAGGGAGAAGTCAGTTATAATCAGAGAGGTACTTGAGCTGACTCCCATCTCCCAAGAAGTGACCTTTCTGCTGCAGCATCTTGTGTGTTTCTCGCAGTCCAGTTTCTTTGCCATGTATGACTTCTTGTATCAGTTGCACGCCCCTCCTAAGCTATCCGTCCTGCTCTTGCTTATCCTCTCTCTAACCATACTGCCTTTCCTTTCTGCCGCCTTCGTGCGCACCCGGAGGGACACTTGTCTCGGAGAGCCTGTCCGGCTGACCTCCCTTCAGCATTCCAGGGAAACAGCTGCCGCATTGATGAGTGGATGTCTGGCAGAGCGTCTGCCAGAGCACGGGGGCTCCAACGACCATAGCCCTCACGGGCTCTGTTTGCAAAGGACACAGGCTAGAACAAGAAACAGTGTCTTGTGGGAGTTCAACTGCTAAAATACTGTTTCTTTACCAAGCAATCTCAGATCTGCACCCTTCCCCAGGAAGGACAGTAGCATAGCCGTAGCAACAGGCACATGCTGGGTAAAGATCACCATTCCCCCCGGGATTCAAGTTACTGCCCCCAAAGACTGGGGGAGAGCCAGAGCTGGATGTCCTCAAAGAGAAACTGCTAGAATTTAATGAGGACGAAGCCTGTTTCTCCTATCCTCATTCTCAGAAATGACTGAAGTATTTTGGCTGAAACTTTCAAAAAATAAGGAAAATAGGAATTGAGGAAGGAAACCAGCACTGAAAAATTCAAACCCAGAGTTTAAATTTTACATTATAAGTAAACTGCAGCCAATTTTATGGTGGGAAGGACTGGGCAATCTTAATTTATAGGCAATGCTATCAACACCATACAAATATGTTATTTTTGAGTGAAGACAATCTATAATTACTATTAAATAAAACTTACTGTAACAGACTAAAGCTGAAATCTGTCTGTTGAGCTGCACTGTGAGTCAGAAGATTGCCACGTTCTTTTATGCGATGTTTTGATGCTTGACTTGCTTATAGCAAAAACTACAGGTGCTCTGATTTCAGCATACAAGGTCAGTCATGGCTGAAGATAGTAGAGGATTATAGAAGCTTTCACAGGACTTAGGGGCAAAAACAAGCCTTACTTTGTGCATTACTCAGTACATATCTGGCATATAAATGTTAATTGATTATACACTAGATTTAATGTAGACAAAATGTGACCTCCAGTGTTTCTGGGTGAAATGCTTCTATTTTCTTGAACAAATTCCATTGAAACTGTACAGGTGCACACTGTGTCCGATGTATTATCAGTGTTTGCCAGCTGTAGAACTTGGCTTGACAGGACAGTAAGTATACTTCATCAGTTCCCTTTTGGTAATGTTTCCTTCATAAAGCATCTGACACTAAATGCTCAAAAACTTCTTTAAATTCATAGTTGGATCAACTACTGAAAATAACAATGAGAGCAGAGTGTGAATCATGGGCCCACTCTGCTGTACTTTATTTTTGTGCGGGTTGAGTGCCACCGAGCAGTGGCATTTGCTGACCTCACCACAAGGTGACTGGGGTCAGTGCTTGTTAAAGAAGGAGTCTCGGGGTGTGAGGCTGAAGACCAGTTTGGGAAATGAATGCTTCACGATATGATCTCATCAGAGCACAACAGCTGTGTCCTAAAGCACAAATTACTGTGCAGCTTAACCTCATCAGCCTTAGCTCATGGATTCACACAGCTTAACACCATCTTTATGATGCTGGAACACGTGGAAGGAGCACATAGGTGCATCATCTTATTTTTCCATTTCCATTTAGAATTTCTTAGTAGTTCCCCATCTTAACTGAAATGCTAATAAAAGTGTAAATGATTTGTAATTCATTACAGTTGTGATGGATGTATGTAGTGACCCAGAAAACAACATCTAAAGCCAGGAGAAGAATCTTAAATTCTCAGTGGATGAAGGGGAAGGGTTTTGTGGGGAATAAATACTCTGCTTACCTACTTGACTGAAAGACCAAGATTTAAAAACTGTAAGAAATTCTCAACATTGTCCTGCTTTCTCCTTCAGCAACAAAGTCCTGCCCAGGGCCTTATCCCATCTTATGAGGTTGATTATGTCTTATGAAATAGCTGTCCTGAAGGAAAGTGTGATTAAGAGGAAAAGAAGATATGAAACTGTTTCTGTTTGATGAGCAAACAACATTGCTGAAACTAATGGCTTGTTTGTTTTTTGTTTGTCTCCTACACCCTCAGATGGCAGTGAACCTGCAGAGAACTCGGACAGTGAAAGTTCATCCCTTTCGTCTGTGGAAGAAGGGGAAATTCGGGACAGTTTGTGACAGTTCTTTGAGAGAAGAGGGTGGAGTCAGAATTTTTTTACTCTTATAATTATTTAATTAAATTTATTTTATACCAAATGAGTTCTCAGAGGTTTGGTTTGATTTCCTTCACTAAAAGCAGCACTTCCAAACTGCCTGTCTATTTTTGGATTTAGTAGTGTATGTTTAGGGATGTAAGTAAAAAATGGGGAATTGCCGATCACAGAAAAAACTGATATTCTTGTTTAATTGCAGCCTTTTGTCCATGTATCTTTCATAAATCAGAGTAGCCCAAATTTTAACATTTCCAGGTTAATTTCAACTATTTTTTTTTTCCTTTTACCCTAACAGCTCAGTGTCTGATTTCAGAGTTTATAAATACCTGATCACATATTTGTATTTATACGTGGATTTGAGTCTTAATGCTTAAACTTACTGAAAAAAACCACTGTGTTTCATTAGATTAATTTTCTTTTAGGGTGTGTCTATGTCATGCTGAGCTGCTGCAAATGATTTTACTTTGCTTTTTGCTTTAATCTTCTGTGGTGGCATTTTGCGTGCCTGGTGCGATACATGTTTTTTATTCCTTCATTGCATCTTGTTTAATGTGTTTAAGACAGGTCAAACCATGTTTCAGGGTGGCGTGTTGGTGAACGTTTAATCGTCTACCCTGACCTTCTAAATTAGTGTGGGTTTTAAAATCGATAGAAATGGATACATAAAGTGTCGCTAGTGCTAATATATTGGACTTACATATAATGCTTATGTTATGCATCTCATATTACTAGTTTACCTGCTAAAGCCAGGTATTGTAAATATTCACTGGAGTATCAACTAAGCCTACCTACTTAAAAACAAATAAACCTTAAAAAAAGAGTCCTGTACTGTATCATCTGCTGACAATAGAAATCTGCTGTTAACTTCTGGGAAGATTTTGAGATCACAGACCCCTTCTCACTGTGTGTAAGTCCCCAGGGCAGGGGGGGTGGGGGGGTGTCTGTTGGGGGATGAGAACAGCATGTGCTGTGAGCGGTGTGAGACTGGTGAGCCCCTCTGCACGCTTGCACCAGGCAGTTCTCAGGAATTAGCACAGGTGGTTGGGACTGGTTTGCAAGGGTGTGACTACTAAGTCAGTACATGTCAAGTCATAAGGATACGATCACTTTGTAGACAGCGCTGTGAGGTTGTCGCTCCCGTTGTTGTTACCCCAGCCTGTTAGTCTCCTGCTGGAGACAGGCACCCTTGTGACGAAAGTTGATGGCGTGGGATGCACGCCACACTGCCATGAAGGTGGGTTTTCAATACAATGGTACTTCCTGCCGGTGCTGGCATCGTAAGTGGAAAGACAACAGAAAGCAGTGAAGGAGCGTGTTGAGGTGACAGGAGGCTGTGGCAGCAGTATGGGAGAGGGCTGGGGGCTGCCAGACTCGCTCAAGGCTTCAGGGCACCAGGCTGTCGGTTCCTTACCGGCCATGCTGCGGGGAGAGGATTTTGGAGATGTTAAAAGTTTTAGAAGTGTATTTTTTTCCACACCTTTGCAAACAAATTGTCATTAAAAAAATTGTTCACCGTGACACCTAGCTACTGGTTTGGAAAGTTTTCTCACAGCGGTATCTATCATGTGTCCTTTCCCTTGTGTGTTTTGCAGCCCCTGGTAAAACAGGGAAGTTTTTCTTCTTGCCTGGCAGTAGCCACCTGTGCTCTATTTTCCTTTTTAGTCATTGTTGGTCCTCTGCCCACCTCTTGTTTCAATGTTTGTTTTTTTAACCCTTTTTAAAGAACCAGGATTCCTAGCTATAGGTGCTGCTTTCATATTTTTTCAGTTCAGTGGAAGTGAATAAGCTTTTCCTAATCAGTGATTACTGCACATTGACTTGGTAGCCACAAATTACTTTAAACCAGTCTTGAACTCGTTCATAACACCACTGATAAAAGAGCAGAACAGCAAAGCTGCCACAGTTCATTTGCTGGAAAATGTTTCATCTGGAGTAAGAGCGTGGCATTTCTATTAAGATTCATAGTGCATGGCGGAAACAAGAACACTGCAAATATTAGTGTTGATCTGCATGTGTGTGTGATTAGTCTTTGGCTGAGGAACGCAGATTTGTAATTTGCATTACTTCCATACTTTCTCGAAGGTTTTCGTTAATTGTGTGAAAGGGTTTGCCTGTGCTGGTTTTTTTTCTTCCATAAATCTAGGGTAAGCTTCCTTGTGAGTTAAAACACAATGGTAATGTCTTTTTAAATGAAGGTGCTGTTGAATCTATTCTTCAGATGTAAATCTATTCCTATCTTAAAGAAGGTCTTAAAAAATGATTAAGGAACATTCCTGTGGTGGTTACTAGAACTTAAATTTCCCAAACAAAGCTGGGAATCATCTTCCAGGATTCAATCAAATCGAGAATAAAAGGCCTTGGCAGCACTTGCCATTCATTCCCAGGTTACTATTTACCTATTTTTACTTAGTTTTGGTAAAGGTTACACTAGTTTGAACAGTGGCAATTCATCAAATGCAAGCCAAGATGGAATCGAAGTATTTTTATTAAGTTTTGCTAAACTTCTTCCATTTTTCATTATAGAAACGAATCAAAATGATGGTGTCTGGCTAAAAGCACAGCCTTACTGATGACAGTTGACCAGTGCGGGTCCTGCAACAATGGTAATTCTTCATAATAATAATGTTACTGACGTAATCAAAGTTTATGTACTCTTTGACTAGGCAGATGGTTTTTAACACTTTCATAGGCAGTTAAGGGAAAGTTTTTAACTCCTTTCTGAGTGATTTAACCCAGAACGAGCATCTTGTAATAAACTGAAGAGAGAACAAGCATCTTTAAAAGCTGTATTTTTAGGTTTCTGGTCAGGCACTTGAAATTTAAGACGTGGAGCTGAGGTTGCGTGGAAGACTTCAGTTGTGTCCATTTTGAAAGCATACTACTGTAATCATATTATATGAGGATCCTTACAGGACCCTGCCTTGATTCAGCACGGATGATGTCTGCGAATGAAAACTGTGTGGTGGTATTTAATCTTCATTGTGCAATACCAGCTTGCATTGACTGCTTATTTTTATGCCTGCTATGCTTACTGATTTATTTTCCTCTATAAACTACTTGTAATAGAAGGAACAACAAGCTATTTGCGTGTAGCGTTGTTCCAGCGTTTATTTTAATGTTTAGGCTTTTCAGGTTTCAAAGCCTGAACCCTCACAGCATGCTTGAGCTGAAGGACCATCAGCTTGCAAAGCAAAGAGGAAGGGTTCTTGTCCTGAATGAACACGCCACTTTAAAAAAATCGAAGCTTAATTAAGTCACCCCTTTCACAAGCCATAAATGACAAAAATAGAGCATAGCTAAGCACAAAGCAATAGCTGAGAAGTGGGACTGAGTCAGCTGTATGAGAGAACTTGGTTCTTTTCCTTTTTTGTGTAACTTCTTGGGGGTATGAGGCATAAGTTACTGAGTTGTCATGGGTAAACAACGTGATACCCTTGTAACAAACAGCTAAGTTTTGAATGAATGCATCTGAATGCCAGGTTTTACTGTGTTTATCTCTCCATTAGGAATTCTTCACCCATAGAGGAAAAGAGGGTCACGCCACAAAGTATGTGGTTGGCGCTAGCTCTTAGAGGCATGCTGGACCAGTTTTTGTTACCCCAGTCAAACAGTGCGCTTTTACTTTGCATTAGGAGTAAAACTGTTTATCGTGCAGACCACACACTGTAGTCTAAAAGAAGTACATACATTTCTAAGTTCACTGTAGTGCTGATAGCAAGTCCCACCTGGGTGTTGTGTGTAGGCATAGCCTGTGATTCAGACCTTACCCTGCCAGATACGGCTGTTCTCTGTTGACATCTGTAGGAACTGAGAATGTATAACACCTTGCAAGAGCAGGCTTTCTAAGAGTGCATATACAGCTGTGATGATGTAACTTCAGGCCGTATTTGGTCACGAACATTTCAGTCTGCTTTCTTAAGTCCCATGCTCTTTTCCTGAAAACATTTATTCTTCCTTCCTCCAAAGGAAAAAATATCTTGAATTTGTGTTTATGTTGTTGCTATGACATTCAGTTAAACTGTATGCAGATGCAGGTTCTGCTAATAAGAGAAAGAGAGAAAGAAAGAAAAAAAAAAGAACTGTGTATTTCAGTGAACAAAGATTACCCTGTGTTTGTGTTAAAATGTTGCTATGGCAGTGCATATGGTTTTATTTGGTGGAAATTTGTGGTGAAATGGAAGGAAGTCACATGTATGCAAGACAAACAAGAAATGGCAGCAAAACCAACTCAAAATAAATACTGAAACTGCAAGGGAAGTTGCAGATGACATGTAAAACCAGGAAAAAGCAAGGATAGTTTTTCGCTGCCTGTCTGTCTGTGGTTTGATAACAGAAACATGTTCTCGCTGTGTCCCACTGGCTATCAGTGACCCGTCAGACAGTGACTTAGCTCTGATGATGCTTTTCTTGCAAGAGCTTCCTTTTCTCCTTGGCTCTGTGCATTTGTAACATTCTTTTTGTTCTGGAAGTGAAGTTCCATTGGCTTGGCCTGATTTCACCGCTGCTAACTTCTCCTGCCGAAAAGCATTTCCAGGCTATCTTCCTGTAGTAGGCTTTTTGGCAGGAAGAATCAATAGCATGATGAAATATGAAAGCCACTAGAACCTTGCCTGCCTTTGGGGCAAAGGGAAGTCTTTGTGGGCTAGTGATAGAAACGGTGGATTTTAAGTGGCACGCTAGTCCTCATATTTATCTAATCCTTTTGCATTAGGCTTCTTGTTGCGTAAGTTGCGTCAGTACAGCTGTTTGTAGGGTTGCATGACAAATCAGAACAGGTTAAAAATAATCTGCCAAAGAAGCAAGGATAGAAATGAGAGAGGGGAGAGGGAGTCTTGATTTAGAGACTGAACTGCCATGCTGAGAGCTGGCTGGTTCCTGCATGATTCCAGTTGGTGGAGAGAGCAAAAGTTTTCAGTATCACATTGTCACTTTCTCCCTGTCATCCTAGTTCTGCCGCAAGAAGGAGGAAGAAGTGACTGTGAAAGCTCCTGTTGCCTTTCCACCCCTTGTTTCCAGGTTTTGTACTGAATCACAGCCCTAGAACTTGTCCATTTTGTCAAGAGTGCCAACAGGGAGTAGAGAGATGCCCAGGTGAGGTAAAAATTCTGTTGCTAAATGAAGTGTAGATATTCAGGGAGAAAAGCAGACGGGGTGGCATTAAAAGCTTGCCTGAGAAGTCCCCACCAGTTTCGTATCTAAAATCTCAGTGGTATCTCTTGGTTGACCTTTTTTCCCAATCTCTACTTTCAGCTGACATTGGGCATCCACATTGGGTTTAATGCCATTGTTCCACTACAGCATGAGCATCTGCTTCTGTAGAGGAAAATAGACATTCCTGGTTTAAGTTCTCATTAGCAGACTTGCTCATTTTGGAGCTGTGATGTCTTGATAGATTTTTGTCAAATTCATGAACTAATTTAGGATCTAACCTGGGTGGCTTGAGATGCTGAAGGAAATCAGCAGCTACAAAGAAACCGGAGTCTTTTACTCGGCTGATACGCTGGGCTGCTTCTGGTCTGGTCTTCAACCAGTGTTCTCAAAATACTGCTGGACTACGCTGCTGTTTAACTCATACTTACGGTGGGGTCCCTTCATTCTTACTGAAGATCTGTGCACCCTACCTTTATACTTCTTGTGTCTAGTAAACTTGAAAATCTTGTGTAATCTTTTCTTCCTGGACGGTTGCTACATTCCGTCCCGTAAGTGCCTGTACTTCAGGACAGATGAAGTTACTTACGTGAATGGTGCCTCGGGGTCTTTCAAGGATCTTCTCCAATATAAACTGTGTATGTAGAAGTTGTAGCTCTGTAGCTTTTTGGAGGGGGGAGAATCATAGCGTGCTGGGTACCATCTATTCAGCTTATTGGTGTTTGGTCTTGACAGGGTAATACAGACAGGTACTTATTGTATCATTTTGTTGGTTGAGGTCGTCCTTTACAAGATCGATGTTTTCTAGACACCAAGTCTCACAACAGTTTGGTGCAGTTTGGTTGTGATGAGTTGAAATGCATGTATAGGTATCTCCAAAGCCCGTTGTATGTTACTGTCTCACTGTGGCACCTCCGCATTTCTACATGCTGTTTTATGTAACGTGGAGAAAAAAATGGTGGAGGTGAAAACGGGGGCGTGCTTACATGAAAACACAGGTTTGAGACAGAGCAGCCGGGAAAGCTACACAGCCTTCTCCGGCTGCGCGCTGAGCACTCCAGGCACTTCGTGGGAACAGCTCCACTGATCAGACAGGAGTACACGAAAACGCGCGCGTGCATCGAAGTGCTTTCCCGCAGGATCAGCTCAGGGCGAGCATCTGGGAGAGCAGGCCGCTGGTGTGACACGTTCGCCCGCTGCCGTGCAGGTAGGTGGGTCACACTGCCAGCCCCCCGCTGCAGGCTCCCTCGTTTCAGCCCTCAGGACCTGTGGGGTGATACACGCAGCTCCAGTGGGCTGCGAGTGCTGGGCACCCCCCCACAGACACCCCCCGAGCCGTGCCCACCCGGCGCAGCCCAGCGGTGGGGCTGAGCCCCCGAGCGGGTCCGGCAGCCGGGGGCTGCTGCGCTGGGGCTCGGCAGCGGTTTGTATGTGCAGTACAGAGGGCCTGAGCGCCCGGCTCCGTGGGGGTTAGTTGGGAGCCTGGCTGTCCCGCTGTCGGGGAGGTGTCACCTTTCCCTCCATCCACTGCTGCCGGAGGGGAGCGAGCTGCCGCATCCCACCGGCGAGCGCCCCGGCCCGGTGGTGCCGCAGGACCCCGCGTTCGCCTGCGGTGCCCCGGGAGCGCGGGGATGGTGTGCGTAGCCCTGACGGCGCGGCGGGTGCCGCCGGCGGACCCTGGTGACAAGGGGCGCCTGTCCCTGCGGCCCGGCGTTGCAGTGTGACAAACGCTCCTTTTGGCGGCGGCAGCAGCCGCGGGAGCCGCGGCCCCGGTGCGGCGGCGGGGGGCGGGCGGGGGGCGGGCGGGGCGGGCCGCAGGGCAGGCCCGGGGGGCGCCGTGCGGGGGGACCGTGCGGGGCGACCTCCGGGGGGGCAGGGGCTCTGCCGGGCCCCCGGCCCAGAGGGGCCCCCGCGCCGGTGCAGCCGCCTTCACTGCCAAGGCTGGAACTGCTGGGCCTGGCACTGCCATGTGCCCAGAACTTGGTGCTGCGCGTCATGTGTGTCATGCGCGTTATGCTCCTCACGCCTCATCTCTCCGTGTTCACCTTGGGGGGTATCGATATTTTGGTTTTTGACCGAGAAACAGAATTATGGTTGTGCTCATTAACCTTGCCTGGCAGCCTGGCTGATTGCACTTGAAGGAACCTTTGCTTTTATCATTTCTCTGTTCACACCCAGTGCTTAGGGGTTTTTCTGCTGGAACAACAGAGGATGTACAAATTTCAAAGCCAGTGCAAAGATGATACTCAAAAATTGGTACTGATTCCTTTTACAGCGTTGGGAATGGCGGGGGTTAGTAGCCTTGCCCATAACTGCGAGATGCAAGAGGTGAAGAGAGGGCTGTAGGGACGATGACCAGTTGGTGTGGCACCCCAGCTCTGGGAGACCCACAGTTCATTTTGGTGGGGTTCACTCCCACTCCTTAAGCAGGACAACTTCATTTTGTGTGCTTTACATATGCATGATGTGCTCCTGCAGCCCTTACTCTCCCGACAGCCTATTTCTCCAGCAAGCAGACGACAGAACCACCCCTCTACGTCATGAAACACGGGAAGCCCAAAGCGCAGGTTGGAGAAGCCAGGGCCTGGCCGGAGCCACGCTTCAGGCAGGAGTTGGAAGAGCTGCTTCTGCTTGTGCACAGTGTGCATGACAGGCATCTAGACTACACATACAATATAGTTACACGTATGTGTAATTTTTTGCGGAACCGTTGCGCTGGAGATGGGTGTTGTTCAAGCATAAGTGACAGTGGGGACGGCGAGGAATGCGCGTGCAAGCTGTTGTGTACCCATGAGCCGCGTATTCTTCTTCCACGCTCCACACAATAACCCAACATGTAAACCCAATGGTTGCTCAGTGAGCGGCTGATGGAGTGAAGTGTTCAGTGCTAGATGTAAGTAGAAGCCAAACAAAAGCCCTTCACCACGTTTTACACTTCTACTGTTAACAATTATGGTACAGACAAGTTTAGGTACAGCTGAGGCTGGTGTCCAGGTGGTAAATTCCAAAACAGCACAAATTTTGAATGCCTCCGAGGAGAAAATTTGACTGAGCAGAAGAGAGCGAGCTGTAATTTCTCAGGCAAAGCGTAAGCTGCCAGAGATGAGCTTCTGAGATACTCAGCCATTTATTTTATTGAAATATTTATGTCTGATCTAATAAAAAGATTACTTTTAACCACTTCTGCATCTAACTGGATGACACCCCTTCACAATACTAAAACCCTCAAAATCAGTCTCTGTCTTTTTATGAGAGGTGGCTCTCTTACTAAAGGCTATGGGAGAATATTCTGCCAGAGAACTAACCAGTCACAAGGTGGAATAAAAAAAAAAAAACAACCACCACCATCACCACAACCCTGTGTTGCAGGCTTCCTTTCAGTCTTACCTGTAGCACAGCTTTATACTAACCAGAACAGTACAAATGTTTGATGCTGCTTTCTCAGCTCCTACTCTAGTCTGGTTTTTTTAAATGTCATTTTCCTACCGCATGCCAGCTAGCTGTCTTACTATGACTCCCTCAGTTACCCAAACATCATCTGTGTCCCACAGTATGAAGTGTAATTACACATTTAATAAGCGGGAATGGGAGGCGAGGAAGAGTAGCTGCTTTGCCTTTTATTCCATTGGAGAAGTACTTGAAATTCCTCACATTCTTCTCCTGTTAACAGTATGTTTACTTTTCATCACTGGGTTATTAGGATTAGCAAAAGTCATTGCTTCAAGCTCATTTAATTTGAATTTAGTGAAAGCAAACTGCCTCCTGCAGACTGCAGGAAACATTCTTCTGCCACAGAAATGTATTAATTTGCAAAAAGCAGCCACCAAAAAACACGAGACCTGACGACCAATTCCACCCCACGTTCAACATCACTGGGCATGCATTGCATTCTAATGAAGTACCTTATGTTGCAAATTCCAGGACTGTTTGAATAATCTGACAGTCTAATTAACATTTCAGTCTCTCTATCAAACATTTGCTTTCAATGCCAAGAAGCTCTTTCTGTATATACTTTCTAGACTGCGGGGTTGCAGGCTGCATACACCACTTCAGAAACATCATTTACCCAAAGAATTAAGACTTTGCTTTTCTCTGGTTCGTTGCTGTGTCTGTAGTAGAGCTCATATTGATTTTCAGAGAATCCAAGCTTTTCCTATTTCAAAGTTTTCACAGAAAGCTCTTGCATTTGCTGTATTTAAGTCTGTTGCCTGTCAGAATGCTCTGCTAAGAGTAGTTAGGTAAATATTTCTTTATTAAATGATTAATTCCATAAATAAATTCTTTTAATTCATTGAATATAAAATTAAAATCATTTACAACTTATTCCAGTATTACAGGGGCTGGAAGGGGTTAAAAAAAAAAAAACACAAAGAAAAACAAAATAAAAACGCTAGTTTGATAAATAAAATACTCAGCTTTAAAACAACTGATTTCTGTTTGCCATTAAACTACAGTTGGTACATAATAGCTGCCACTGTGAACACCGCACAAGTGCCCACCTCAGGAAGGAATGTAACTTCCAACTTGGTTGGGAAAGGGTGGGAGAGAATGGAGGGAAGGGGAGAAGCATAGTGTTAAACTGGATAGAAAAGAAGTTTTCATAACCGGAACAAAACATTTATCTGATCACTTACAAACAGAAAACAGTATGTAATTAGATAAGGTGCTCCAAAAAGAAGCAGTAAAGTTGCTCCAGTACTATGAAGCTTTAAATATGCTTAAATCTCTGTTGCATTAGTGTCCAGTTGCACAGTGCACTCTTGTAACATAATGTTGCCCTCAAATGGGCAAGGCACCATCTCCATCAAAGGTCCTTTCTCCATGGCTGGTTACTTCAGAATTCTGTTTAGCATCCCACCCCCAACACAACTTAGTCTCTAAATTTGTGAATGTCATTGACTAGTCTGTAGTAGGGATAAGCTTCATTCGCATGCGGACAGTTGTAGCTGCATCGGCAGGACTGGATCATCATGACGCTCTTGGTGAAGGTTTCCCCATCATCACAGCGGAACCTGATCTTGACAGTCCTGGTCTGCTGGGGCGTACAGCACCTGCCATCCACGCAGGAGCCGCAGTACTTGGGGCGGTACTTCTTGACGCTGGAACATCCGGCATAAGTAAACTTCACCGGGGATGGGGACTTCTTAGTCTTGGTGCATTTTTTCCCCTTCTGTAAAGGGGAGGCAACGATATCATTATTATTATTAGCAGGAGATTCTTGTCCAGCCTTTACCCTCTACCCAAAGCAGTTTGGAAAAAGAGAGGAGCACTGGAAGAGTCTGTGTTTACCTTTAGGGAGGCGTAGCTAGGCTGGCCACATGGCCTCACTTCACATATCCTGGTCTCTTTGATGAGCTTGCAGTCGGGATTGTCGTTGGTCACCCTTGTGGAGATGCCAGTTCCGCACGTCTTTGAGCACTGGGACCAGGAGGTTGTTTGCACAATGCACTTGGGATTCTCAAAAGCTCGGCCTTGCGGCTCTGATCCAAAAACTGGAAAAGAAAGGGACGTCTTAGCCTACATACACCCTCTCACTGGGTTTCTTTCTTTCTTTCTTTCCATCGGGGGTCTAAGGAGTCATACAGCCATCCTCCCCTGCCGCCTCCTCCCCCTGACTGTCACTACAGAGAGGAGCCCGCACGCACTCACCAGGTAGCATTTTCAGGCCTCCCTTCACAATGGCAATGAGCTCGTTGTTCCTGGTCAGTTCGCCTTCGGAATCATCTGGACTGAACTCTTTGCTGAAGAAGCCTTCCAGCTCATCCAGCGCATCCTTGCTCTCATCGCAGACCCACTCTTCACAGCACTGCCCGGGCACTTTGACCAGCCTGGGGCTGGGACAGCCCAGGTTGGGGAGCGACAGCTCCTGCGGGCAGAGCGGGATGCAGCCCACGGCTCCATCTATGCACGTACACTGGTGCTTGCAGTTGGGCTGGAAGCTTTCGCCGTTCTGGTAGATTTTGGAGTTGTACTCGCAGGGTCTGCCCTCGGACTGCGCTGCGGGGACCAACGGGGAGGGAGAGGCGGGAGTGAGCGGCGGGAGCGCCCGTCTCCGCACAGGTATTTCGCTGCCCGTTACATTCGGCGGGCGGCGGCGGCGCCCCCCCCTGCACACACACACACCCCCGGGGACGCGGGGCCAGAACAATAAGTCAGTCAGGAATCACTTTTCCTTATGTGCGTTTAGCGGAGCCCAGACATACTGAATCGCATTCCAGACTGCTGAAGTCATGTGCCTTTCTGCCAAGCTACCAACAACAAAGCATAACCATACATGGGCTCGAAGTTACTAAACTTTGGCGGCACAGGGGCCGCGGGTCCCCCCCGGGGGGCTGGGGGCGGGGGGCGCCGCTTACCTCTGCAGATGCCCTTCAGCGCGGCGGGGCTGGCGCCGAAGTTGCACTCCAGCCCCTTGGTGTGGTCGCAGGGCAGCGCCCGGCTGCAGTCCTCGTTCAGCTGCTTGGCGCAGACCTTGCAGCAGCCGCAGCCGTCCGGCACCAGCCCCACGCCCGGGGCGCACTGCGGCACGGCCGCCGGGCAGCGGCACACGGCGGGGCAGGGCGAGCCCAGAGCCTGCGGAGCGGAGCACAGCGGGGGCCGGTGAGCGGCCGGGAGCGGAGCGGGGCCGCCCCCCGCCGCCCCGCCGCGGGCAGAGCCGCGGCACTTACCAGGCGCGCCAGGCAGAGGAGAGCGGCCGCCAGGGCGCGGCGGGTGCCCGCGGAGCCCATGTCGAGCGCCGGCGCTGGGAGCGAGGGACGGCGGGGCGAGCGGAGCGGAGCGGGGCCGGCGCGGTCTGAGGCAGCGACGGGGGCGGCCGCCTTATATGGGGCGCGGGGCCGCCGCGTGCGCCGCGGCGCTGACGTCGCGCGTTCCGGGCCGCGGCCGCGTCCAGCGCTCGCGGCATCCCAGGAATGCGGCTGGCGCGCGGCGCGGCCGCCCCGCCCCGCCCCGTCTCCCGGCACCGCGGCCGCTGGCGGCGGCCCTGCCGCGGGGGGTCCCCCCCGCCCCCCGCTCCCCGCCGGGGCTGCCCCGCACGGCGCGGCGGCGGGGGTGGGCCAAAGGGGACGCTTCGGCGCGGGAGGGGCCGTCCCGCGCGGCGCGCCCCCGGGGCCGTCCCGCCCGCCGCACGGCGCACCGCGACACCGCGGCCCCGTTACCCGCACGGACGCCCCCACCACGAGCACGTTAACGCGAGGAGCCTGTCCTGGTGGGGGCTGCCGGGCCGTGCGCCCCCCGCCACCTGAACCGACGGCGGCAGGGCCGCGGGGCACCCCCGCGCGTGCGGGCGGCACCGGGGCTGTTCCCGTTAGTGCCGCTGCCCGAGGGGCAGGCGGAGCGTCCCGCGGCGCCGCGGAGCCCGGCAGCGGGGCCGTGCCCCCGGGCCCCCGCCAGGTGCCTGGCCCCGCAGCGGGGGGGGGGGGGCGGGATGGGACCCCCGGTCTCCTCCGCCCGCCCGTCACCGGCCCTGCCGGCCCCCGCTCCAGCGAATAGTGTTTCCCCGTCGAAGTTTAACGTTTGGGGCTGGGGGGGTGGGGGGGGGCGTTCAGGCTTCTGTTGTGGCGTCTTTGCTTTCCATGGCCGTAAGTATTTCCAGATGGGGATTTAGACACCAGACGTAACAATATTTCCATATTTGGTATAGCAGTAGCCTGCATTTTTCACATTTTTCTGCTCTGTTATCCAACCACAAAGCATTCTTGACAGCTTCAGATGTTGTTAAATATAGCCTTAACTTCTGTTCCCAGGGCAGGAAATTCTTTGGAATTCCTGTTTTTCACGCAATCTGTCTATCATGATTTAGGAGAATTGCGCTGGAGGAGCCAACTGGCGTTCAGCTGCAGTTTGCTCCTTGATTGAAAAAAGCCCAGCAGCGGAGGCTGCTACCCAGCGGCGTTACAATAAGTCCCCATTCCAAGGATTTTTCTTTGCAAATGAGATTATTGTTCCTAACACAAGTTTGGGGGTTTTGGGGGTTGGTGGTTTTTGGTTGGGTTTTTTTGGTGTTGTTGGTCGGGTTGGTTTTTTTTCGGTCGCCTCCGAGGCTGGAAGGATGGAGGAGCGGATTCAGAGGAGAGGCGGAACTCTGCAGAAACTCCTCCAAGGCCCACAAAAAGTCCGGGGGGAGGGGGCGAGGGAGCCGGTGCGGAGGGAGGGGATGCGAAGAGGAGGGGGATGCGGTTAACCTGGCTGCGGAGCGTTTCCATACGGTGAGCGTCTGCGTGCGCCGCTCCTAAAGGATGGGCAGCGCGGGAGGGGTGCGGCCGCGGCCCCGCCGCTCCCGGGAGCGCAGCCCCGACGTCTCGTCGCCTGCCCGGTGCCACCGCCGACGGGCTTACAGAAAGGACCGTTTCAGGGGGACGACGAGGCCCCGGTAAGTGCCGGTGCGGCGGCCGCTGGCAGGGCCCCCGCGTGTCCCGCTCCGCGCCGCGTGCCGACACCCGCCGGAGCGGCGCGGCAGCCGCGGGGACCGTGCGGGAGCCGCAGAGGAGCGGGTGTGTGGTCGCCCCGGGGGCGCTGCCCCGGCCGTGGCTGCAGCCGGAGTGCGGCGGGGGTCCTGCCCGTGGCCCCAGCCCAGCCGGGCGGCAGCAGCGGCGGCCCGGAGCCGGTGCCCACAGCCCGCCCGTGCCCGTGCCCGTGCCCGCCCCCGCGGAGACCGCCGCCCCGGCCCGCCGCGACGGGACGGGATGGGTCGGGCAGTGCCGTGACCCCCGGGACGGAGGCGGCGCAGGGCCGTGGCTGGCCCCGTCGGAGGAGCTGCGGAGCGCCGGCCCCGGCCGCTTCCTCCTCCGGGGCTGTGCCCGCGGCCGTGGCCGTGCCCGACGGCAGGGCCCGTGTCCCCGGCACCGCCACCCCACCCCTCGCGGCGGGCCCGGGCGGCTGGAGGGCTCCGGTGGGGGCGGGGGGGGGTCCCCGCGCTTTATTCTCTGGGTGTTCATCCTTTCAGGCAAGTACAAAGATCGCCGTTTACATTGCGGTGGGTTCGCGGTTCGGGGGAGGCGGAGGTGGCGCTGCGCAAGCTCGGGGCGCCCTTTGCCCAGGACTTGCTCTTCAGAGGGCGGTTTTCAGCCTCACCCGCATGCCTCACAGTTTGACCAGAAAGGACAACAGCCGAAAGGGAAATTCAGCCTTTGGTGACGTGCAGCTGTCTCCCAAGGCTGCCCGTGTGTACCGCGTAGTGCCATGGTGGATGGCGGGGTGGTGGGACATATTTCACGTGTCCGTGAAGCAGTGGACGGAGCCAACCGGCCGGCCTCAGCGGCTGCCCCCCAAACAGAATGAAATTTCTTTAATACGGAAAGGAATTTGTTCCGACCTGGCTGTGCCCCAGCTGGTGATGAGGAGCAGCAGGGCTCGGTTCTGCTTCCAGACTCGGAGCGAGCCGGTACACCAGGCTCCCCGCGGTGTTACAGGGCTATGCTTCTTGTCCTGTGGTACTTCAAGTTCAAAACTCTGAAGTGTTTTTTAAATGGAGAATCTGACTGGTCCTTTTTTCCCCAGGGTGGCCCTTTACACAGCAGCGTTGTGACCAGGAAGAACAAGCCTGCGGTTCAACACACCTTGATTAATGAAAATTTTCCAAACTTTTGGAAAAAGCAGAAGCAGCTAGCGCACTGGCACGTGGTTACATTGGCCAGTTTTGCTTTTCAGGGATTTATACAAACAGTTGTTTGTTTAATTACATCTAATTTAAGGACGCGCACCAAGCATTTTGCTTTGATCTGTGACTTTCACAACATTCAGCAAATGCCACAGGAAAAGTCAATGAATAGCACCTTTTCTCACTTGGTTTTGTGTCTTACCACACATTCACACAACTCTGATGGGAAACCATAACTGCACCTACATTTGCTCAAAAAAGCTCACTGCGAAAGCTTTAACAAACCTGTCCTGAATTTCAAGTAGTTGACAACACTTGAGATGGGTTGAGTTTCTCCGGAGTTCAGGTTAGACTGCGACCCCTTCATAGGCTTTCCCTGTCACAAACCATGACCCAGCGTTTACCTTCCAGGCTGTGCCTACGTGTCCTGGGCGTACGTCAGGGAGCAGGAAGAAGTTTGGAATATTTTCCTTTTTGAGATTTTGTTCAGTGTAACGTACTGTTCCAGACCTTTGTCGTCCTAAGTGAACTGGGAAATGCTCCCTTCTTCATGTCCTGAGGAATATTTCACTGGCTTCTCGCTTTTTTGTGCCATAGGCAATCACTGCTTGTCAGCTAAAGTCTGCTGGGAGCTTGGCTAATGCAAAGCAGGAATTTGAAACAGTTGGCTTACATAGCAGGTATTACAGATTTACTGAGTGTATCCTGTCGTTTTCACAGGGCTGTGTCTCTCCAGGGAAAGGACTTTCCAGAGAAACACATCAAGAAAAGATATAACTGGTTTATCTTCCCCTGGCCCAGTGTCAGTTTTTTGTGGCTGTGCGTGGGGACCCAGAGCAGCATGAAGCGCTGTGTATGACAGAGGCTCCTCTGGGTGCTGGTGCTCCCGTAGACAGTAAGTACCCAGCACCAAACCGGAGCACACCAGAGGTTTACAACCATGTGGATTCTGGAGGAAGATCTTACTAAATCCAATGTGCAGCCCTTTTTTGTATCATGTTCAATTCCCTCTTTCTCATTCTCTTTTTCCTCTGACCATCCTTCACCACACGTTTCTTCCATCTCTCCTCCTCTTCTCCTTTTCCATGTTCCAGTCTTTTTTCCCTGTGGCCTTCCCTCTTCTAGTGTGTCCTGGTTTTGTCTGGGATAGAGTTAATTTTCTTCCTAGTAGCTGGTATAGTGCTGTGTTTTGGATATAGGATGAGAATAACGTTGGTAGCACACCGATGTTTTAGCTGCTAAACAGTGCTGACACTAAGTCAAGGACTTTTCAGCTTCCCACCCCACCAGCAAGCAGGCTGGGGGCACAAGAAGCCAGGAGGAGATGCAGCCAGGACAGCTGCCCCAAACTGGCCACAGGGATATCCCATACCGTATGTCGTCATGCTCGGTATATAAACTGGGGGGAAAGCTGGCCGGGGGCTGCTGCTCGGGGACTGGCTGGGCATCGGTCAGCGGGTGGTGAGCAGCTGCACTGTGCATCACTTGTTTTATATATTCTAATTCTATTTGTTATTATTATTGTTGTTGTTATTATTATTTTCCTTTCCTTTGCTGTCCTATTAAACTCTCTTTATCTCAACCTATTAATTTTACTTTTTTGTTCCCAATTCTCTCCCCCATCCTGCTGGGTCGGGGGGAGGGAGCGAGCGGCTGTGTGGTGTTCAGCTGCCTGCCGGGTGAAACCGCGATGCAGTGTTTACCCACCTCGGGCTGGGCCTCTCCCGCAGCCCCTGCCAGGCTGCTGGCTCCTGCGGCACTAAATCAACCCTCCCCGAGTCAATGGCTCCTCTCAGTCACTCACAGGAGGTGCAAATCCAGTGGGGCAAATTAAGCATAGCAATGCACAGGCAGAGCAGCCGAGTAGCCAGAAGGCTTCAGCAGCTAAAATTCAAGTGGGTTCAGATGTGGTTTTTTTCTTGCTTTGATTTACTCGGACTTTATGCTGAATTCTTTGAGTATGGCATTTCCTATTTGTTTTCTTCCTCTTCCCTACTGCCCTACTTCAGCTATGCTTATGCCTGTCAGGTTTTGTATCATCTGTGCCTTGCCTGTGGTTTCTAATATTTAGGGGGGGTTGATTTGCAGTATTGGTGCTCTTCGCTTTGTAGGTGCGCTGCATTTTCCTCTGGCTGCTGTCAAGGTGTTGCAGAAGTTCCCATCATGTGAAAGTGGAAGGGGGACTTGTGAGCCTCCTAAGCCTGCAGGGAAACAGAGAAGGAAAATTGGATGTATCAGTCAGTTGTGCTTTTTGCTGCTTCAGCGTGTGAACTGCACCACGATAGAGATAAACCTTATGCAGATGGAAGGGACATAGCAGCATAACAGAGGCAAGAAGCATCCCTGCTGATGCTCAGCGTGCTCCCGTTGACCAGCAGTACGTACCCCAGGCTGGATGCAGAAATGCAAAGCAGTTACAGCCCACTCCTGCTTAGCTCCTTCTGCCCAGTCAGAGATTCAAAATACCTTTGTCACTGTCACTTAAGGACCTGTCATTAACTTTATTTTAGTACCAGCCATTACCATTTCCTCAGTGAGACAGGTGGATTAGTTAATATATATTCACCTACTGTCATGCACCTGTACTTCAACGCTAGGCTACATTCAGAAGATGCAACTGGCATCAAGCGTATCCCTATAGCTGAAGTTTGCAATGAAAATACTATTATGGGCTTTGGCTATCCATGCCACCAAAACAAAACCCACCAAAACAAAACCAGGTGGTCCTAGTCATATTTCTTAGTCGTATGTATTGTTTTCATCCCATGCAGCAATGTAGTTTGCAAATAATAGCAACATAGCCTGAAATCTCTTTTTGTTTTCTAGAAGAAAATTTTCACAGCTGCGTCTCTTGAGTTTCATGAAGGAGGCTGAGGCATCAGGAACTTTCCCGGTGTCAGCTGAGATGAAGGTCCTGGATGGAGATCCCCACCCCAGAGAGTTAACCAAATGGCCTCAGCAGAAACTTCTTCACTTTAAACTTCGGTCCTCGGAGTGCAGGATTTCCCAGTGGAGCAATGCATGCAAACTGACATCTGTTAAGACAGAATGAGCAAGCTCAAAATAAAGTTGCTCATGGTTGCAAGGATTTAGTGGAGCTAGCTGAACCTGATTGCAGTCAATCAGGTTGTGTCTGAGAAATCCTTGATCAAAGCACACTTCCAGGCTGTGGTCCATAATGGTTGTCAGCTGTTGTCTGCCTCAGTTTGCAGCTTAACTGCACCTTGGAGACAAGTGCCTCCTGTTTTTGACGGTGTTGTGGGACCACGTGCTCCAGAATACACTCTTTTTGGTATGTTCAGGTTTGCTTATTTGTTTTCTTTTTCTACATTTGAAATGTATGGCAAGCTCTTCTTTCCCCAAAGGTGTTTTGTTTCGTTACAGTTAATAATTACAGCTACATTTCCTTGAGGTTAGTCTGTGTCAGAGCTAGGGGAGCCCTCTGCCGCCTTTCTGATGCTTTCCCTCCCTCCCTGCTGTTCTTGACCTGGTGGAACGGTTTCTTGTTGCTGATATGTGGACCTTCAAAGGGCTTGTCTAGCCTTTGATTTTTAAGAACACATTTTTGTAGCTGTTTTCCTGAAGAAAATGAGTATTGATTAGTATTTTTTTATCTTTGCATGCTAATAGGAGGGGAGGCCTGATCTGGCAGGATGCTGAACGTGCTGTGCCACACAGCGAATTCTGTCACTTACTGTGCTTTCCAGGCTAGCTGCTGGAAATGTCACAGGATTAATTTCAGAATCCCCTGAGGTGCCTGTTGGCTTTGTCTAGAATCATTACTCATTCTCTGCTACGTACACAAGCTTATTAAAACACGGTGAGACTTCGGCTGTGTTTGTTGCCTTACTGTTCATTTCCATTCTGTTCCATCTGGACTCTTACCCTTTGCCTACCAATACATTACGTGAGCACCTTGCAGTGGCAGCTAGTTGTGCTCCTCTGTTGTGCGTGCTTATTTTATGGCACACATGAGCTAACTGATGCCAGGAAGCCAGCCAAAACCTCCTCCAGGGCTACTCTGCTGCTAGAGATCAGTGACTTGCACCGCTTTCTGGCTTGTGCCCCTCGTGTCTAGCCTCTGATAGTGCAGTGAAAATAATCAATGGCAGACGAGTAAGTAGACACGATGTCATCCTTGCAGATAGGGAGGACTTGCAGGCAGCCAACAGATCGTCTATGTGCTTTAAGAATGTTTGTGGAGATGGAGTTATGATCCAAGAATGTGCAAATAGCTGCCCATCCCAGTGTTACGTGTCTGCGATTAGGGAGAAGTGCTAAACCATCTCTAGACTTGATTAGCATCCAAATTTGAAAGATGTGTCTTGCGCTGGAGCTGGTTGGGGTGATTTTTCCAGGGGAGTGAGGAGGAAACTATGTGAATGGAATCTCTTCCTCATCTTATCTCTGCTGGGGGGTAAAAAAAGAACTGGAGGGAGCCGGCTGGTGAGAGCTGGTGGGCTGCTCTGCAAAAGGGTCCTCGCGTGGGCTCTGTCCTGCAGCCGGGAGTGAGGGGCCTGGTGGCTTGTGCAGACCCACGGGGAGAAGGACATCTCTTGGAGTCAGCCAGGAAGCCTGTCTGTTGCCCACTGTTTTCCCAGGGACCAGTGTCCTCAGGAAGCAAATCGTTAGCAGGGGCTATCGGCAGACTACTTTGTTGTGGAGACTTTTTTATGATTGCATTAATGTCTCTTTTCATGTTGTTGTACAGGAATTATGACTCCTCGTGTCAGTGTGGAGATGAAAGCAGGAGCTCTTTTGCATGGAGCAAGCATTAAAAGCTAGCTCTTATGTTAATCATAAAAAGAAAATTAGTGCTGGCTATTTACTTTCAGAGAAGTTTGCTCTTGCATTGGTAATTCTTTTAACTCTTTGCACTCATCTGTATCCTCTTGTACACAGTCAGCTAGGTATTTGTCACTGTCCTCTCTGGCTGCCTGTCCTGGGGTCTGCTTCTGAAAGTCCCCATGAGCTCAGCTTTTAGACTTATGGGGGGTCAGAGCAGAAAAATGGGAGATAGGATGGGTCTTTCAGGTGGGCAGTGAGTGATAACACGACAATGTTTGTGATCGGTTGTGAGAGGAAAGCCTCTGGTTTCAAGAACTGGTCTTTTTCAGGATGTACCCATACGACATTTAGCAGTGCCATGTCAAAATAAAAATCATTGATTGAAAGTGTGACTGACTTGTGCTTCTAAAAACACTTCTAGATTATACACACTGAAAACAGTAAATATTTAATGTACAGGTTTACTTTTCCTGGTTTATAGAGAGCTCAGTGGGCCTGACAGAGCAGCTAGACAGATGTGTTTATAGCGAGCTCCCCGCGCGGGTACAATGCTGCAGTGTTTGGCCTGTGAGCACTGCAGGGGCATGCTTAAAAAAATAAGTGTTCCATTTACACTGGGGGAAAAAAAAAGTCCTGAGAATGTTTCTATTAATATTAGCTGGTGTAAAACCCCAAATTCTACATTTCAGGCCTTACATTTTTCAAAAAGAGAGGACTGGACGGTGGTTGGCGAGGATGTGTGGGGTACAAAGCGTTTCCTCGCTTACATAGCCAGTGAAAGGGCCGGTCAAGGTGGCAGCTCTTCTTGCAGAAGAGGGGTGTTGCTGAAATGCCCCTGGTGAAGGTCAGGTGTGAAATGAAGAGTTGAGGAACAAGCAGAGTGGGGCAGCAGGCCCTGTGCACGGGCAATCGTGCGGTGCTTGTGGCTTTCCACGGGCCAGGAGCTGGGGCTCAGGAGCACAGCTGACAGCCTGGACGTTACCAGCAGGCACGTTCCTAAAAGGTGAGAGGGACCAGATGCTGTGGGGAAAGCAAAATGTGCAGAGACCTCCCCACGAGGTAGGATGCACACACGTCCCACGCCTGTGAGAATGCTAATGGGGGTGGTGGGAAATCCACTTCCACATTCAAGGAGATTTTTTTTTTTACATGTTAGCTTTGATCTTGGTTGAGGTCCTACCTGAGCACTAGCTTGTGATCTCGATTATACTGATGTTAAAGCTGATTTATCTGGTCAAAATTAATGGCATTAATTAATTAGCACACATTAATTAACCAAAATAACTGACATTTGAGTTTCTGGAGAGCTCCCAAGGAATGGGTGGCTGCATCTGTCTCTTTCTGATTTCCTCAGAAGTTCTCTTCAGCTGAGAAGTAAGTTTATTTCAATAATCTGATTAAACAGCTGGCAGCTTTCTAAGTCTTGGGAAAAAAAAAAAAAGATTAACTTTTAAAAAGGGATTCTTGGGCTTACTAACTTCTCAGGAAAATGTTCTGTTGAAGAAAAAGAGTTAGGAAGTAGAAGTCTGTATTAGAGCTGGCTAAGCACTCCCTGATTAAATATAGCCATATATATATAAAAATAAATGTAAAATGTAATAGTCACCTCAGTGTGTGAATAAAGCTAGATGTCCTAGTGAGGTTGTTTTGCTTTCCCACCAGCTTCACCTGCAAAGGACGTCTTTCCCTGACTGCAGGTGGCCTGCCGTCCTGTTGACACAAGGGGATGGGGCCATCCCCTGGGTTCCGGCTCAGCACAGGACAGCATCGTCCTGGTTAAAGCAGCTCAGCACCTCTCCTCACTGGGACCTTCCCACGCAGGCGTGCTGGGCTGCTTCTGCCTTCCAGCCCTGGCTGCAGCTTCCTTGTCTGCAAACTCCTAATTTTCTGACAAGTGCTATGCACTGATCACCCCGTTGCACCCAGGAGCATCGCAGAAGGAGGGTGTGGAGAGAAGGGGGCTCCTATGCCGAGTGCTGGTGTTACCCCAACAGCACTAGGGGCCATTGTGCATCAAGGAGCAGTGGCAGAATAACGCAGCTCTTTCTTTGCAAGCTGAAGCGCAGGCTGTGTTTCGATATGGCCCGCTCGCACCTCTTTACTGTGCGTCGGTTGTGAGCACGGATTGAAGCCAGCCCAGCCATCTTAGACCCAAACTGAGATTCATTGATTCCGGCAGCACCGCTGGCCTGAGGCGCCCTGCCCCGCCGCGGCTGCTCCCCGGCGCCCCGCTCCCCTGCATTTATGACCCCCCCCTCGCTGTTAGAGCGGCACACAGGTCTGCAATAAAACAAAGACTCCAGCTCAGGTCTCCCAGGGGTAGCAAACCAGCACATTAACCCACTGTGCAACCTGGCAAGGACTTGTGATGCTCTCTGGATTTTATGGCAGGATACCCTTGCCTGAGCATTGCACGCTCAGGAGGCTACACTGTTGATGCACAGTCAGCTCCTGAAGGGCAGCTGGCATGACGACAGTAGACTTAAAAAATGAATGGTCAGCTTCAGTCTGGATGTCACCATCATTTTAATGCTAATGGACTTCTTCCTCAGCCAGCCTCCTGTCTGAATGGAGAGCACAGAAACATCCCAATATTTATGGGATTTTAACTAGATTAGTTACAAACCTATAAAGCAAAGAAAGAGACAGTTCATCCAGTATTGGGGAGGGGAGTGTTAAAAATGCCACCTCAGATAAAATATTATGGGAGTTGAGTAACTGTAAATAAGAACCTTGCCTATGAAATAGCTTCTTATGTGAGCTTGGGATGAGGGCCAAGAGAACGTCTAGGGCTCAGGGAAATTTATTAGCCCAGATCAACAGGATTTCTGGGACTCGGGACATGGGGTGGCAAAGAATTTGCCTGCTGGAGTCTGCACTTCCTCCATTCATGCCTGCAGCAGGAGTTTCACTTATAAAACTTTCAAGATGGTTCATTTGCATTTTTTGAATTTTCTTGGTTCTCATTAGCAGCTGCAATTCTGTCCTGGGACTTGGGAGAGCTGGGTTCAAGCTCTGGGTTTCCACAGCCTGCCAGTGTGGTCTTGGACAAGCCATTCATCTCCCTGTGCTTCAATGCTCCCCTGTAGAGAGGAGATAAAGGTTATTTTCTGACTGGGGGAATGTCAGGAGGGTATGCTAAGAATCAGGAGGCATTCAGGCACCTGAGGCATGAGTGAGAGTACTATGGGTGCTTACGAATGACGAGAGCATGTGCAGAGCAGCTACAATGCACACGTTGACCCCTCACAGGGGGAGGAATGGCATTTGGGGTGGGGGGGGCAGTGGCGGCAATGGTTTTCCCTTTGATCCCAATCATTTTAATCACTGCTGCGATTCTACTCAAACACCTTTATTTTATGCCCTCTGGCAGCACAAGCTGGCTGTCCTGGTAGCATCATTGGTGTCCTGATGAGATGAGGGTCATCTTGGCTACGTATTCACTTTAAAAAAGGGCACATGCACATCAACAGTGCACAACTTGGGAGCCCGCTGCCTTTTGCCCCCGGGATTTTCACGTCTCTTACTCCCATTCACACCCTTCTGCTGTTCTTACCCGTACTCAGCTTTCTGTCCAGTTTCTTCTAGCACATCTCCCCTTCTGCCTTTACTTTGTTATTTCTGCCTTCACTTCTGTCCTCCTCCCACATTTTCCCTGTGTTTTATTTTTCTTATCTTGTTTTTGGAACCCATCCTTGGCCTCTCCTGTGTATTTCCCTTTTCCTCCCTCTAGTTCCAAGAGCTTTTCAGTAAACAGCATCCCTCTGCTATTCTGACTCATTACCCACTGACAGTGGAAAGATTTCATCATAAAAGTGATGCAAAGATCTCCCAATTTAGAGCGCAGGGTAGGTTAGGATGACCTCGCCCTGCCTTTCAAGCGAAGAGCCACAGGGTCTAATTCCTCAGCCAATGTTTATTTGCCAATTTATCTCACATTCAGTTGTTCTTCATTCCCACAGCGGTATAAGTGCCTGTATGCAGGGTGTGGGGGGGTGTATGCGTGCACTGTATCGTGCCTGTATCGTCCCGCTCCCCTACGATGGCAGCAGGTACCTCGGTGGCTGTTGGTAATGTACTTAGCCGAAGTGTGGGAAAACTCTCAGACTTGAACTTCACTTTGTATTTCCATGCCATATGAAACCCATTGAATGTTTGTCCTTCCCTTCACGTGGCTGCTGCCTGCTCTTGTATTGCACTGACATATGTGAAATCTATTTGGTCCCCTTTTTAATATGCTGCTTACAGTATAAATACAAAAGCAGACAGTGCTTCTGAAGAGAAATAAATGTAATTGTGGTGGTGGTTGTTGTTATAAATAGTGCAAAGGATTTAGAAGCAGTTTAGTCTTTTGGGCAGGAGTCACAAGTGTTCTGTGTAATAGAATCTTAAGGCTCCTGTATTTATCTATTTAAGTCTTCCCAGCTGTGATTGGCCCAGTTCACTCATTACTGTTTGGCTTCAGTGCAGGATGAGGATGCTCCACTCTTCACGGGAGTTCAGGCTTAGCCTCCAAAAATGCGGTGTGCTAGATCATATGCCTGACCTGTACATGTACGTAGTGTTATTATCCGTGCAAATCATGCATTTGCATGTGCAACTGGCCCATTTGCATAAATCACCATGGTATTTCCACACATGGATTTTTGAGGTTGGTTCCTAAAATCAGTGCTGCATTTTTTCCTCTGCTGGAGTGAAATGCAAATATTTATTTATTGACAGAGCTGGAGCTGATAGTTTTCCCTGTCCAGGTCTGAGCTGTCTGTTCCATCAGATGAAAACAAGTAGTATTCTGATTTCTTTTCAAAATGCATTTGTTCATAACTCTGTTAAAAACAATTAGTTCCTGCTCTCTGCCACCCATGGTAGAGTGCTATATGTATATATTTGTATGTGTATGTACATGTATATCAAAAGGGGCTGAATGCCCAGAAATTCTTTTGGCAGCCCTGCTGTCTGGTTAGAAAAGGAAGTGAGCTACAAAGTTTGAACATTCAGTTCTGAGACTTGAAAGCTTTCTGGATTTTATTACTGACTCAACAGGGTTTTCATTATGTATGTGGCCAAGAGGAGAAGTTTACGCAAGAGGAATGTATTGTAGTTGAATATGTTTGTAATTTTACACATTGTTAAATAATTGAGATAACTAGATGTCTCCTAAATGGGCAAAATAAATTAAGCGTTAGCAGCGGTGTCACAGACAAGTCAATACAAAAGAGTGGCCGACCCCATCCGAAAGCTGATTTCCAGTGCAGAGGGGTCCTGATCCAGATGCTGAGTGACATTTTGCTGTCGATGTGAATGGGAGCCATCTTTCCTCCGGCATATCTGGAATCCTCTTGCTGCCTGTCAGTCTCGTCTCTTCTACTCCAGATGATAGCATCTTCAGCTTGCTTCCCCCCCTCCCTTTGCTTTTTAGTAATTCAGTGCTATTTAAACAGCAGTTTGAGGCTAAGTTTCTTCAGCTCTCATTTCCATGTTAGTTTTAGGAAGGAAAATGTTTTGAGAAGCAGATTATCATGCAAAGAGAGAAGGTGTGGGATGCATGGACTAAGCTGTAAATACAGACCGAGGCTGTGTCCCGCTGTCCTGGTTGCATCCTGCGTCAGGGGATGTGCTGTCAGATCCCACCCTGCGACCAGTCAGCTCTGCCACAAACCAGCTTGACAGCAAAGTGAATTCCTGTCCCACAGACAACACGCTTCCAGCTAATTTTGCACTTGTTCATGTGATGGGTATTTATTCCTCATTGTCCTAAAAAGGTACTTATTTTTAAACCTCTGTGGTCTCTGGTGCCATACAGTCTTAGTGCATGTGTTACGAAACTGCTGTCGGCAGGAAATGCTATCTATATGTGCCTTCGCATTTTACATGTGGGAAGCCAAGGCGCAGGGAAAATATAAGATCACTGGGTAATCCAGGCTGGAATTCAGAACCCAGTCTGAACCTCTCTTCCTCCTGTTTATCCCCAGCTTCTCTCCTGTGCCCACCACTGTGATCAGCCTGGCTCTGCCTTCTGGATAACCAGCCCAGGGGTGCTGGGGGCTGCTCTTGGGTCCCCTGGTGCCTTCCCTTCTCCAGGGTGACCAAGTCCGCTTCCCTCAGCCCACCAGGCTGGCGGCTGTCTTCCCTGCTGGCTTGTGCCCGGTGGGTGCGCGGGAAGCTCCGATTCACCCCTGCTTCAGCCAGCAAGCACAGGAGGGAGAACCCCCGGTTTCCATTAACAGGCATCATGACGGTGTGCTCGAAGCTGCACCGTGCTCCTGCCCATGACAGCAAACTCTGTGGCCACTGGAACCTGCTTGCCTTTGGTCTTTTTTTAAATGCATTTAGCTCTAGGGCATATGACACTTCCAACACTGTAAATGGAGCTGGGAGGGTAGCCTCTCATTTCTGCCTTTGATTTGTTCCATTTGTTCTGTCATGTGTCTTCATGGAGAAAGATCTACTCTTACTGCTCTTGCAAGAGGTGCGTCTGAAATGGCATTTACTGCCACAACAGCCCATCTGTGGCACTGAACCACGTGCAAGTCAGTGAAGTTCAAAGGTGTTTCCTTGCCGGTGCCACACAATTTGCCTCGCTGAGGGTAAACACACATGCAAAACAAATCCACTTCTAATGTGGGAAATGCAACATGTGCCCGCCCAGCTGCGTGTACCAGCCAGTGGAGTTTGGTGTTTTTTTTCCACTTTCCCCTCAGTTGCCATGCTGGGTGTCCTGGGGCAGGGTGGCACGGTGTCGGGGTGCTTACTGACCCTCGTGCCCACAGGAGGAGCAGGGAGAGCAGCGGCTGCTCTGCTGGGCTGGCTGGGGACACAGCCAGGGGCATGGGAAGGCAACTGTGCTGGTGCCCAAGGAGGTAACTGGGAGCCCCTGCCACAGCTCCCTCCCTCCCTGTCCTCAGCACTTGCAGGTGTGTGTACAGTGCCTCCTGGCCCTGAGAGCTCCCATTTGTGGCTGCTAGACTCAGGTACTCTTCATAGTACAATGGTTTTGTAACGTTGTTATGCTGGCTTCCTTATTAAATGTGTATTTTTTTTGGTCTCTTTTGCCTGCTAGTTCACCCTCTATTTTTGAGCCCATTGGAACAATCTCAGCCAACCATGAAGAGAAGGTATTTGTTTCCAAGAGATTAAGCTGGAGGCAGTGCCCGGGAAAGCGAGCAGCCCCGGAGGAGGGATGCCCTGCGGATACCCTGCTGATGCCCTGGGAGAGCCTGCCGCCCGAGCATAGCTCCGGTTAGAGGCTGGGCAGAAATCCATGGTGGGGAGGCAGAGGGAGAGGCCATGAATACCCTGACCTCAGAAAGCGCCTCCTTGGCGCTCATATGGTCTTCAGACACCAGAAAGTCCAGCCGCAAGACAGAAATCCATGGGAAATGAGGTCCTATTAGTTCCATTGCCCACAACTTGCTCATGGCTTCACCAGTGCTTCCAAGCATTCAGTTTGGTTGAAGGGCTGCTGGAAACTGGGCAGCTGTCTTCCCTGAGTCACCCTGCCTTTCCACCTCCCCAGGGTCGAGGTGCTTGGCAGGCCAGGGCTCTGCTAGAGGAGGTGATGTCCATCATGGTACAGGCATCCAACCTGTGTCTGCTGTGCTGGCACGTTGAAATCCATCTGGATCATTTTCATGTTTTCGCCAGAGATTTTACTGGCCAGAAAAATGTGACATTATAAGAAGGCTGTACCAGATTGTTATTCATATTCTCTCCTGGGTGAGAAAGAGCGAGAGAGCATGTTTTAAATGTAGCCTATGGTCAGATGGTGTGGTGAGTGCTGGAAGCATGGGATGGTCTGGCAGAAAAATAATTTCCCCTTTTAAAACCACTGAACAGTCCCTGTTCCTCCACGCTCCAGCCGGTTGGCTTGGCCGTGCAGCCCCATCACGGGGACGTGGCTGGATCCACTCCTGATGCCTCCCAGCACCCCTGGGTGAGCCTTTGCTGCAGGCTTTGCCGCCGCGGGCGAGGGATGGGCTCTGTCCTGCTTTTGGCTGCCAGAGAAGAGGAGCTGGGGCAGGAAGCCTGAAGGGACATCCTTTCCTCTTCCCTGGCTGGCAGCTTGGCAGCTTATTCATGATGCCGGGAAACTGCAGGGCAGTGTTAACGTTCCGCAGGGAGGGTGTGCATTTGCACTGGGAGCAGAGGCAGAAGAGCTGGGCAGGGGAGAAGGGCAGGGACATTGCCTGGTGCTGGTGCTGCCTTTTGGGGTTGGGGTCCCAATGGGGGGCTTTGCTGCTACTCCATCACACTGTCCTAAGGGCAGCGATGGGAGGTGGTAATGCAGCGTCCGGGAGAGGCTGTGCGGCACAACTCACGGTTTAAAAGGAAAAAATAGCCCTTCAAGAGCATCGCTAGGGAAAAACTAGCTGAATGCTTGGGCAGCTGCTGTTCAGTACATGCTCACAGCAGTTTGGATTCTGTGAAGCTGAAAGCACTGCCAAGCCTTTTCCTCCTGCCTGTGTAATGCTGCACCTCCACCTCCCATCTCCCCACTGAGAAACACAGCAGCCCTGTGACAGTTTTCCAAATGTGATACATTTCTCTAAAATTGCTTTCAAATGTTCCTAGCAAGAAACTCCGCTAGTCATTTTGCCTGTGGCCCTGCACGACTGGTGGCAGCATGGGTGAGCATGGCAAGGCTGTGGGGACAGCCCTGGCTTGACCAGCGGGGAGCTGCCAGCCACCACAATAAGCACAGCATCCCTGAAAGGAGGGTTGGTGCTGGGGAGGTGCCGTCGATGCCCATCCCAGTACTGTCCAAGCCACCCTCTCTGGCCAGTGACCTTGGTGCTGGTTTGCACACCATACCCAGCTCGGTGGCCAGCTGCAGCCCAGAAACCTCACATCTGGGAAGGGCGTTTAAGCTGCTCCTGGGGACGAACCTGTGTGCATCCCAGGGCTGAGCTAGCTCACCCCTGCTTTATAGGAGGTGTCCCTGGGCTCTCTGGGGATGGGGGGGCTTGCGGGCAGGCAAACAAAGATGACTGGAGTGAATCTGTAGAGCTCAGAGGAATTAGAGTGAAATGCCAACACCATCCTTCAATGCTCCTGCCCCACGTCCTTTCCTCCTGCCTCTGTAAATAGGCTCCTTCTTAAACAGGAGGGGAAGGCAGCACTTCAATATCAAATCTAACCCATTAAAAACAAAATGATGCAGAAATTTACCTCCTCTGAGCCCACCTGTCAGTGTTTGCAGTTTTACTATCATATTTTCCAACATCTTCTCAGTGTTTTTCTCTCCTCTGTTGCTGTACACAGAGGCAGAGGAAACTTGCCTGTGCAGAGGAAAAAGTGAACCAGGCTTTCTCAGATGTTCTAATAAACAGGCTGAAAAAGCTTTACACATTGATCCCACACCATTTTAGTCATCAGAGGTCTTATTTACAACTGTAGCTTGCTTAAAAAAAAAAAAAAAAAAAAAAAAAAAAAAAGCAAAACCACTGTAGACCTTCTGTAAGTACAGATTACCTGGCTGCCTGAAGCAAAAAAAATCTCTAAAGAAAATTGTAAATTCAAAAGAATAGTGTTTGTTTTCTTTTAAAATATGAATATTGTCTTTAGAAGAAGATAGTACCATTTAAAAACACTAGATGAGTGTAGCAGCCCTAGCACCCTCTGTGTGTCCCCTGGCTTTGTTCCATGATGCTTATAAATATTTGAACCCTTTGGTGCATTAATCCTTTACAGCAAAGCTGTTAGCCTAGAAGGACTGCAGCCATGTGAAACCCCATGGGACAGTCTGATGGTTCACAGGCAGGGATTTTAGGGGCTGATTTTATTTTTTTGTTTGTTTGTTTTCAAATGTGAGTGAGAGGGGTACACAGAAGGCAGGGGTGCAGTGGTGCCTGCAGGCCCTCGCAGGGCTCTCCTGCTGCCACACGTGGGATCTCTTTGCATAGAATTTCTTGTTTAATTCCCCACTTTTAAGGCAAAAATTAAAACAGCTTCATTGGAAAGGACTGAGGAGATGGGTTCCAATAGCCACAACAACGGCATAGCAGGGACGGCTAAGCGGTGACCTGGGCAGTGCTATGAGTGCTCTAAATTATTCATGCTATTAACAAATTGTAGGAATCGCCACCCTGAAGTGCGCTGGGGTCCAGCCAAAACCTTCTCGTGTCCAGTGAGTTGCTGGCAGGTTCCCTGCTCTGTGATGGCAGGAACACATGTGGTACAGCACCATCCTGGTGTGGGGCAGGGACACTAGTCATCTGCCTCGGCTGCAGCAGGTTGCCCCAGAACTCCCTGGTCAGGAGGGTGGCATGGGTGGCTTTTGGAACAGTTTTGTTCCAGTTGGAAGAAAGAAAAAAGGTCAGAAGCCAAATGGAAATGGAAATGTAGCATCTCACACACATACACACAAAAAAAAAAAAAGGCGGCACAGAAGAAAGGTAAGAAGGTGATTACAACATGTTTATAATCAGCTGTCACGCTGAAAAGACCCAGCATGAGGCTCTGAGTTCCTTCTGAGTAAGGAGCAGCAGAACTATATGCAAGTGTTTCATTTCATTGGGAAAATCAGTATCTAATCTGTGTGGGAAATGGTAAACTTTGTTTCCACAAAGTTCTGCTTTTTTAAATTTGTTTGTTTGCCATCATACACATTGTGTTAGTTAAAGTAAAGTATTTGAGTCAAAGAAAACATGACGCAGAAGATTCAGGGTGCCATTTGATAAACAATGGGCTGCGAGTTGTCAAAAAGAAAAAAAAAAAAAAGGCAAGTCTGGCACATGCTGAATCCATTCCTTTTTCTGCAGGAAGAAAAATAACAATTTATTTCCCATACAGCCGAACTCTTTCACAATCTGCATTGCTCAAAGCTCGAGTAATGGGCAGCAGCAGCAGCGATGTTTGTCTGTCGGGACGCTCTTTGCAAGCAAAGGTAAGTCAAGTGGTATGCTGCCAAGCTCTCGATGACCTTGTGGCTGATACAGTGGGTTAGAAGCAATGTTGTCTGCGTCTTGATACAGGGTTAATTAGTTTCCCCTGCGAAATAGCGGTGGGCAGCATCTGAAACACTCTGAATATTCTTCCGTTTGGGCCAGGTCTACTCACGGTGCTGGTTTGGCCGAAGGTTGCTTACGCCTCAGATGCCTAAAATGAGTTGTTGTACAGCATTACCGATTACTGACTCAAGATGGTGATACAAACAGTGCAAAGTTTGGATCTCATCTTTCTGGCTCGTTGTGGCTGACAAGTTAATCTTAAAATAGCAATTAGCTAATGGGGAAAATCCCACAGATCTAGACAAGTGGATTATAAAAATAGCCACCATCACTGGTCAGAGTCCCAAAGTAATTTTTGAACTATGCTGTGGCTAAGGGCCGTGGGCACGTACCTGTTATCAAAAAAAGGAGCAAAAGGCTGGCAAGAATGCCCCTTTAGTCTGCCTGGCATCAGTAAATACCTGCAGGTCAGCAGAAGATGTATTTATAGTTGTAACCACATGAAGCGAGAAAACCTTGCACTTGCCCTGTATTTTTCCATGAAAGAGGTGAAGTAATTCAGGGTTTGTGAATAGATCACTGTTTCTGGACCTTCTTTTTTGACCCTGATTCCCTTTATATAACAGTCTTCTGTTCCTCCTGTGGATATGGGTTTTTTGCTGGGAAAGTTATTTTTGGAATGATGGTTTATAATTGATGTTAAAGCATGCAATAAGGCTTTTATATATATTCTGTGTGCTCACACTTGTTTTATGTAATTGCCACCAAAATTCAGCCCACTCGCTTTCAGTTTCCTATCTATATTTACATCTGCTTTTGGTTTGTTCCCGTCATTAAGTTTTCCAAACTCATTGTTGGACATCAAGGATTCAATTCAAACTCCAGAGCTGCAGTAATATTTATTCTTTTCGTGCTGAAGTAAGTTAATTGTCACATTATGTCATCTACTTAGGCTTTTTTTCTGAGGGGGAAAGCAAGTGAGCTGTTTTAACATATTTATATGCACTCAGAAAGACAAGGTAATGAATGAATGTATGTTTAGGACCTACTCTGCTTCCCCATGAACCCAAGAGGTAAGGGGTAGAGCAGGGTAAGAGAATTCTTTCTACTTAGTTTGTGGAAGCCTAAATCTGGCTTGCTTACAAGTAAAGACCAGCAATCCCAGTCTTAAAATACTTAGGTACCCAAACAGCTGAAATTTTACCAGATAGTGACTTCATAGCATGAGGCCACATTGTTACTATATAAGAGTGTTCTGGCTATCTGCATTTTCAAAACACAGGAATGAAAATACATTCTGGCAGAAGGATGGATAGTGAAGACTTTCTGGGGGGTGTTGTTGAAAAGAGCCAAGTTTTCTTTGCATTATTTCTCTATTTCTTGGGAAAAAAACTAATAAACAAAGCTAATTTTGCTGAGGGAACAGATACAAGGTCTTCTTGCAAAGGTTCTTCTTTTCTACTGTAAACCATACTCAGACTGGGATGTTTGCCAGTATTATTATGCTCCTAAAATCTTGTTTAGGCATACAGTCAGGTTGACCTTGCCTTTTGGAAGTACCGAGCGTGTAGGTTTTCCAAATTCAATATGGGCTTCAGAGGCCTGAAAAATCTTTAAAGATTCTCAACTTCTGCTTGAATGCCTTCAGGCCTGAGCCTGGAAATGAAATGCATGGAAGGCTCCACCTTGCTCTTAGTCAAAAGAGCCTCTTTTGAACAAAACCAGGTTTGGTAACCCACATTTGAAAAAGCCCTGGAAGCTTATGGTGTCGGTGACTCACCCCGGGGGTGAGTAGTGCTAGGATTTGTATTGGTTTTCTTTAAGGGATATTTTTACTCTTGTTTTGTTTCTCAGTTGAAGAGCTTTTTTGTGAATGAGATAATCTGTTATTTTCAAAACTACAACTAGGTACTTTTTAGACTGTTGATTTGATGTGATTTTTGGTACCCATTATGTCTTTCCTGTAACTCGTTCCCAGATCTGAGCAGATACTCTCCAACACATGGTAAAGTAATTTTGTCTCCAAAGTGTATATAGATCACTACAGACTGTATCCCAGAGCAGGTGTCCATGGATGGGGTTGACCATTTTCCATCTGTTTGTTTTATTCCCTGGTTTATTTGTCACTATTAAATGATTACTGCAGTGACAGAACTCCCCAAGTATGCATTACTGAATTTCTATTTCAGCCGGGAAGCAAGATGATAGCCCTTTGGCATGCACACAGCCAAGGGAAGACAAATATGAACAAAGTGAGGCTTTCAGTTCCCATATCTTTGCAAGGCTGTTTTTTTAAAATAACCTTGTAAGGCTTAGTAATGAGCCTCTGCCAATGCAAGCTGAGCTGCAAAGCTGTCGAGGTCAGAGGCAAAACTAAGGGGAAAGCGGGGCCGGAGAGGGGCAGCCAGGAGAGCTCTGCAGGCGATGCTGCGCCCAGGAGCTGGGCAGGGGCATGGATGCAGGCTGCGCGCTGGCATAGGAGCTGCTCCTGTGCTTCTGAGGTCCTGTCCTGCTGATGTACCATGCTGCAAGGAGCAGCTAGCTCCGTGCTGTGCTGGGGAAAGGCAGGGATCGTGAACTGCAGTCAAAGTCTGAGTGAAGGCAGGGAGCACAAGCTCAGAAGACCAGTTAAATTCAGCTCAAGATGTTTATTAAGCTAGACTGATCAGGTGAAATTGTATTACCAAGCACTACTTCTTTCTTGCTTACTGGTACTTAGTTAATAGCATAGGCTTAACTTAAAAAGTCTGGGTTTATTCCATTGCTCTGTTCCATCTAACTATAAATATTGCACAGTCTTAAATAAGTCCCATCAGAAACCGAAGTGCTGCTATAAAGACATGGCATTATTAGGGGCCCATCCTGATCCCTTGTCCCTAAAAGCATCTGCTACTCCCAGACTGTAGGTAAGGAAGAAGCAAGTTACCAAAACATGTATCAGATTTAAAGAGCAAGCTTTCAATTAACAGTTTGACACATCGCTGAAATGAAGAGGCTACAGGTTACAACAAGCCAAGGCAGGCTGCTGGCATGGCTGGCAAAGCGCTCCAGAAGCCATGGGTCAGCACAGTGCCGGGGCTGGCAGATCAGAGCGTGGGTGCTGGAACCGGGCTGCTTTTATTTTTAGGGCCCTGGGTCAGCGCAGCCTGGCACGGCACGGGCTGGGGGTTCCCATGGGCAGCTGCAGGCTGCCGGTGGCAGAGCGGGATGCTCTGTGCGGGCTGGGCTGCTCCTGCGGGCAGGGGCTGCAGCTCATTCCCGGTCGGAGCAAAGCAGCCAAGAGGAGTGTGAATTCTCCTGCATCCCAGTGCGTCTCTGATATTCAGGGTGATGGTGATGGTGTTGCAGGGTGGTGGGAACTGTTGGCCTCAGACACCCACCTACAACTCCCTGGTGTATTTTTGCTTGCAAAGGTGTATTTTTAAGAAATTTTTTTTTTTTCCAAAATGGCAGCATAAAGGTTGATCTCTGTGCAGCCACCTTCTGTGTGACCTCCTTTCATGCTCCGATGAGTGTGAAAGCCGACGGGGGTCCCCCAAAGTGGATGCATATGGCAGAAGGAGGGTCTGGACCTGGGGGCTGGCGTCGGGAGCAGCCGTCTCAGGCTGGCGGCCAGCACGCACCTCTGCCAGGAGAGTGGGGAGATGAAGGAGCTGTGTGCCCTGGCATGCCGCAAGGTAGCAATGAATGTCACTGAAGGAAAATTCACTGGGAAAGGTGTTTGCACAAAACACCTAGAAGCCTTTCAGGCATTTTTTGAGGTGGGGACAGGAAGGTATTGGGGAAAAAACTGTGGGTTGGAAATGTATTTCCAACTATTTTTAAAGCAAACAAATTCCTTTTGAAGTTGTGGGCTTGTTGCATAAATTGTGCATTTGACAGAGTAAGTGGTGGGATGTTATGGTAATTACTAATGTCCCTTGAATATTTGGTTAACCACTATATATAATCCCACATGTAGTAGCCTTTCCAGGGAGAATTTAGATGTACCCTTTGGGCAGGATTAACTGTTACTCTCTTGTTTCAGCAACTTTTCAATTATTTAATTCCAGCACAAGGAGTTTTCCATTTTGGGAGGGGGGGAAAAAAGTGTCCTTTTGACATCTGACTTTTTAAAAACAAGTCCCATCCTGTACCTGCATGTGCTGAGCTGTGGGGTGACTGCCTGGGCACCGGGTGGGAGGGGTGGGAAAGCTGTCCTGGGTAAAGACCCTGGCTCTGTTGCAGAAATGGATTTGACTTTGCTCCTCCCTAGACCCAGACACACAGAAAATGCATTAGTGCAATGCTGAACTCTGCGTTTCAGGTCAGATTGTCGCAGAGATATTAACGCTTGAGAAGGTACCCATCCCCTACACGCTTCTCCTACTGACATCCAGAACATACCCACCCTTTCCCTGCAGTCTTTCTTCCACCTGTTACTTTTTCCTCACCTTCTTCTTGGTTCTTCCTAGGAAAGTCTCCCTGGGTTCAGCACCTGGCTGTGTAGGCTCGAGGCGGAAAGGTGATCGGCTCTCCCTAAGCTCAGGTTTTCTATGCGGGGGTTGACACATCCTCGGGCTATCACCCTTGCTTTGCAAGTTTAAATTATTGATTTAAGGTACAAGTATATGCGCTAAATCACATTGTTGTTCGATGTATTAACACACAGACAGACCTATGCTTCTGGTCTGGGTCAGATTGCCTAGACTAAGTATCTAAATGGTATCAGTACCTCTCTGCTTAGCTTTACAGCATGCTTTTAGAAATTTTATTTGCATCCGGTTGTCGTCCATTTTCAGCTTATTTGTTGCCTGGTTGGGATGTGCTTGTCTTGTTCTTCATTACTGAGGCAATGGATGTCTTACAGTACTCTAGCCAGAGATACCCGATGGTGTGGCTTGCGTGGACACTGAGCACTCTTCCCGCACTGACTCGCTCACCTTCCTTCCCCTGGTACTTCTTCCTGCATTTTTTATCTTCATGACAGTTTGTACCATAAATGCACTCGGGTATTACCGGCACAGCCCCCCACTACTGCTCCGATACCAGAGGAGGAAACAGGCTCTGTAACTGCTGTCTTTGATACGCTGTTTTTCAAGACATTAACTGAAAATAAAATAACACATTACAGCCACTTAACAACAGAAATCCTTACAAGCAAGTTAAAATAAGATCTTAGCTCACTGGAGTACAATTTGAAGCTTAGGAAAATGTCAGCCGTAAGCCTTTGCACTCTTTTGTATAAAATAAGTCTGGGTCCAGTTTCCAAAAATGTCTTTAAATACAAGTGAAAGACATGTTTCACTAAGGATAGGACTTTTTATAACCTGCTGAGGTTACAAGAGCAAATTTTAACAAGCTTTCAAATGTAGAAACTGTGACAATAGCTCTGGTGCCTTTTTGGATGTACAAACAGTGTAGCAGAATGGCATTTCAATATTCAGATATCTGCAATAGAAATCCAGTAGCCCAAACATTTTAAAATGTGTCTAATTTCTTGTTTCATTTTGCATCTTCACATGCTCACTTGAAGGCTTCCAGCTTTGGCTTTTTAAGTTGGTCTGGGACTCAGTCAGCTGAAATGATACATATGCTCTGCTAATCACACTCTGTGGAATGAACTGGGCATAGGCATAGTGTTGTTCCTAATCAGTGTGAGTAAACATTTATCAAATACTACAAAAAAATATTGCCAAATCCGTTCATTTTCATACTACTTGGAAATAGCAATGGCCTTCTCTTTGGTAAATTGGCAGTGCCCAGAAATTTGCTAGGTGAAATTTTAATTTTAAGGGAAGTTCTCTTACTGGAGATGGCACAAGTATCCTGGCCAGAAAGCTTAATAATCCAAATTTAAGCAAGACCCAGAGCTGAGTGTTTCTGACAGAAGTGGGGATGGAGCGCAAGGGGCCAGAGACACAGACAGCAGTTTTGGGGTCTGGGCACCGGCTCTGGATGGGCATTGTGGTGGCCACCACCCCAGCAGGGCAGCTGGGGAGTGTTTTGTCTTCCTCCGCCTTTCTGTGCATGCAGGAACCTGCCCCGTTCCCCTGGCCAGCTCCTCCGCAGCCCTGCCTCCATGCACCCAGGAGAAGGGTTAAGTTATATCACAATGTGACATAACTTCTTGAGAACAAATGCAAGTAACCAGGCATTACTTTGTTTGCATTGTGAGCAGGCTGGCAAAAGTGAGTTTGAGGAGGGATTTAAAAGACAAGATGTGGTAAGCTGAGCAGAATTAGCAAAACATTTTCTTATGGAGAGATGGTGCAGCAGAGAGGAGAAAACATCAGTCTGGGTGAGCCTGGAAGCAGCACCAGGGATGTGTGTGTAAAAGGTGGTATTAGAATCTGATGAAACCAGGGCTGGATTTTCAGAGGAGGAGTAAGGAGTACATCTGCAGATGGTAAAAATTTTTATACTGAGGCCAGAGGGACCTAGTGGGTGGCTCCCGCTGGCTCTGGGCTTGCTCTGAGAAGCCAAACCTGATGAAGGAGCATGAGGAGCTATGGTTTTGAGGGATCCCAGAGCTGTGCAACTTCAAAAGGAGCATTATAAGCCAGCGGGGTGGGGTGGCTGAGTGCCAAGGTGGCAAAAGGGACACCATGCTGCAGTCATGACCAGGTCAGCCTGGACTTCTCAGTAGAGTTGTAGAGACAGAAATACCGGAGCCTAGACACGTTTTGGGAGGACAAAAGGAGTAAGGAAGTGGAGGAGTCGAAAGTTATCTGACTCTGAGTGCTTGAGTGGAAGGAGAGATGGTGATGTGCTGATGTGAATGGGGTGGGAGGAAGGGCATTAGGAGGAGCATGAGGATTCTGTCCATTGTATGAGTGCTCTGCACAGCTCGGCGTTGCCTACCTGCTCTCACTCCTGTCCTCTCACTGGGAAACCCTCCGGGACACGGGCATCTCCATGCCAACTGGCACCGAGTGGTGGCCTTGCTGGCACTGGCCAGGGAGGGACGAGGCTGTTAGGGTTGTGGGCAGCTGGCTGTCCCAGGGATGGCGGCTGCTGTGGCCAGACCTTGGTGTGAGGGGCAGGGGACAGCTGCTTTTTGCTACCTCTTGCATGAGCTTTGTGGACTTTGGTTTCTGTCTGTCAACGTATCGCCTTTCATCAGCTCCAAATCCACTCATAAATTTTAAATATATTATGGCTCTCACACAGAAGCAACCCCATGCCACTCTTTCTACATATTTCTAACTTATTTTCATAAAACTAACAAGTTTACAGTGAGTGCTGGTGTTCAGGCACATCTGTAAGCGAATTTGTCCCAATGCAGCTGTGAAAGTGCAACATCATTTAGAATAGACATCCACTCCGTTTAATAGGAGACAATCCCATGCACTCCCAGACACCGTGCTCCCGCTCACAGCTCTTTGTCAGAGTACAGCAGATGCTCAAAAGTTATGATCACTCAACAGAAAATAATGCAACAATTTCTAAGCAGCTCTTGATTCTGGGTTGGGTGAAGAAAGCTCATTTACATTTAAATACCCTTAAGCTCCTGAAAGAGTTTGAATTTTTCATTATGTTTGGAAAATAGTTGCTGCATCTTTTTTGTACCTCAAATGTTATTCTCTTATTTACATCTGGCCTCTGTCGTTTCACTACAAGGCTTCTCATTCTTGAGCTGATCCTTTGCATGTCACTGCTTCTTTCCTAACCTGACCTTCTGTTTCGTAAGTCTACATATTCTCATATTCAGCTGTGTCAGGCATTTCTGTAAACTCCTTCCCCAAGCTATGGTATGTGAAAAACACCACAGGTTTTCCCAGACCTTTCCAAGACCTTCATATCTCCATCACTTTTTCCTGTTTTCTACTGCTTGTTGTAGACTGCAGAGTAGCAGCTTATGGGTGGAGTGTTTGTCACGGTGGGTCATCTGTGATACCTTACTTAAAAATGATGTTTGGGTTTGCCAGGATGATTTTGTGTTAACAGGTTTTTATTATGAAAAGCATAGCTGACCTTTAAAAGTCCAAAGGCCATATTTATGAATGACTCAGCTTGCTCTCAGTGCAGCTGAAGATTACAGTACGCAAACAAAAGCCAAAGCATACTTCTCCCATGTAACTTTTTGAGAAAGCAGTATTTGCCTCTGGCATTTACCAAGGGAGCTTTCCCTTTGTGTGCAAGAGGAAAATGGGGCAGGCTGCAATAAAAGGCATTGTTGGTCCCAGCATGCAAAGAATGATGATCCAAGAACTGAAATAATAGGAAAGTGTCGGGAGGGAATTTAGTTCACAAACATGTCAGGATAGCTTCAGGCTTACTCAAGTTTTGATTCAAGCTTCTCATTCTTCTTAAATTCTTTCCAGGCCAAAATGGATTAAATAGTTGCTAATCTTCAATCATCTAGCGTTTCCCTGGGATCAGTGTTCGAGGATGGCCTTGCCGGGCTGCCATTTCAGCCTCTGGTTCCTTAATGACAGTAAATCCCAGGGAATCAGAGAGTATGTACTTTTGTGCTGTGATTAGGATCTGTCTCCTCAAATGCCATCGTTTAGGTCTCTGCAGAAGGGCCTTGCTTTCTGCCCTGCAGAGTATCTGTCACGATAGTCAGCAAGTATGACCAAGTATCACACCCAACATACATGTACCAGGTTATAAGCGATTGGTTTTATGGAGCTGGTTTCCAGACCAGAATATTGCCTGACAACTGTGACTACAAATCATTGCAAATAGGAGAAGAAAACTGGTCTTGCTGTGACATACCTAGACAGATACTGCCAGACCTGGACTTTAAAAAAAGAAAAGAAAAAAAAGTTTTAAAATTGTGTCTTTTTTCTTCTCTTGCTAGTCCTATTGGGATATTGTCCAACTGAACCGACAAACCCACAATAATAACAATTATAATAAGACATTCCCACATAGATATTACTTAATTTTTCCTAAAACTTTTTTTTTTAAATGAAGTCCTTGAAAAAGTTCAGAGCATGTCTTTTCTTTCCCCTCTTCCTCCTTATCCCTACTGAAAAGCCCTAGGAGCTAACGCCAGGCAAGAATTTGTGGTAGCAGCTAAATGTAAAACCTATGCAATTTACGTTCTGTGGCCCTATCAAATATAATTACAAACCATGTTCACAGCGCTGCAAATTACATGGCACTTCACCAGTGTGGGAGATGGCATGTTGCCTATTGTGATAGATGATCCCACACCTAAAACTGACTGGCAGCTTTTATAAAATAGCAAAGCATCCCTTTTGTGCCTGGCTGATGAAGGACAGATGGTCTTTTTCTCCTTCAAGGAGAATTCCCATCAGGCTTTACTTGCAATAGTTTATGTGCATATGAATTATTCGTATTAAAAGAGAATGAATATGGCATTTATTGGTGAATTATAACACATCAAAAGGAAGTGAAATTTTTAACTATTTCTTCCATCAATAGTATGAACTGTTCAGTATTTTTTAATGGAGATAATTGTCATTAACTCTAAGGCACCCTTGTGCTTCTCTGGCAGTGTAAAACCATTTATACGTGCCTTTAAAGCCTCTCTGCCCTTCCATAGCAGCACAGCACAGGCTGAGGATAAATGAGAATCAAAGTGCTATTAAAGGGACCAAAAAAAAGCATAACACAAGTTAATACTCTTTAATATCCGTAATACTCTTTTTAACCTTCCTCCTACTTAGAAGTTCACATGTAAATTGGAACATTACAGATGGCTCCAGGGGAATGACAAATTCCCTCTTACCCTTTCTTTGCTCCCTTGATGCATCCCATAGCTTATTTGTTCTTTGGTGAATATAGTTGAACCCTGTTCTGCTAATCTTGTGGCTTAATTAAGATAATCTAACCACTTTGTGCAAACACAAGGTGTTTTATACAGCATAATGTTTTGGGTATTGTGGTCTTGAGCTGTTGGGCTAAGTGGGATGGTATTTTACCTTTGTCTTTTTAGAGCTTTTTAGAGCCCTTGCTCTTGGATCCACAAGTACTTAATGGGTTTTCCCAATTTAATTCATAATAAAGTGATAATCATCATGATAAAATAAGAGGCCTGAGCTTTTAGTGGCTTTTTTCTTCAGTATGCTCTGTACAGCTTCACTAATTGCATTAGATTCAGACCTGAATTATTGAAGGCTTCTGAAAAAACACGTTTTGGTCAAGGACGGTTAGGAGGAGTTCCTGGAAACTGTTTGCACTGCTCAGGCTCAGCTGTCCATTAGTTACTTACGTTTATACAGCACCAAAGATGTGCCAGGAAAATTAAAGAGATTATAAGGTTCTATGAGAAATTTTTGCTATATTGTTTGTTCAATGGAAGTAAAATCTGCTCTTTCCTCTTAGAATCCAGAGCTGCCTCAGTTCACAAAGGATGGATGAGCACCACAATGACAAAATACATAAAAGACAGGGCCTCGTTTCCCAGAGAACCTGACAGGTCTGTGGATGTCAAAATGAAATTGCTCTCCGCTCCATTTTGAATGCTCTCGGTGGTGCACATGGCTAATGACGTGCCTGTCTAGAAAGCCAGTTACCTGCTTGTGCAGGCGAGTGTTCCAAGGGTGGTCTGCGTGTACAATCACACACACAGGTAGTTAGGGCTGTATCTCGGCCACAGCCCATGCTGCTTCTGACTTCTATAATTTCCCACATTTATAAATGCTGTTCCAAACGTGGTGGGCAATGCAGAGCCCAGGCGAGGGCTAGGGAGGGTGCGGGGAAGTTTGGTGCAAGTAAAAGAAACGGGCAGTTGATGAACAAGTGGGCAGGAGGGAAATAATTAATGGTAAATGCCCTGGGCAGGGGCGAGTAGGTTGCAAACTTCCATGGGAGGTGAAACACAGGAGATGGAATGGAAGAGGGAAGATGCTGCCTGGAAGGGTCTTGTCAAAATCCCTGTGCAGCACGGAGGCTGGTGGCTGTCACGGAGCATCTGTGGGGCTCTGGGAGGATTGCTCACTGGTGGAGTCAGGTGCAAGCAAGGATTTGGGTTTTTTTGTTAAAAAAATACCTCAGTGCTAGCAACAGCAGGAGGCCTGACTGTAATAAGCCTAATGAATGTGGCGCAAGGGATGTTTCAGGTAGAAGGAGAAATGTGGGATTTCTTGTGTGTGTAATTAGGACACTTGGCAGCTGGGTAAGCTTTAATTGCCATCCAAAGCTCCCGATCTTGCCAGAGAGTGAAGAGAGCTATTGATTTCCATCTGGGCTAACAATTTACTTCTTAGTGCTCATCAGCCTGATGTGTATCTTCATTCCCTGTCACTGCTGTGTGCAAGCTAAAGCTGCTTTCATCAGCAGATTTCAGGTGCGCGTTCGGTTGAATACGTGGCTAGAATTGCAAGGCGTTAATAGAAGAAACGGCCTCACTTACCACACTGTCAGTGCACAATGTGCTGTTAGTTTTGGAAAATCTCCACATCTCTAGGTCCTTATGTAAAGCATCTCTTCGCTGTAATGTCCAGTTGCCTCCAAAAATAAAATGGATGCAGGAGCCACCTTCTCTCTCTGTTCAACAGGAGCAAGGCAATGTTTATTTTACATGATCCATGTTTGTTTATAAATGTGGTGTTAGGGAGCAGAAGACTGTATCAAAGAAGTGTATTTTGCATTTCACTTTGAAGACACAGATGTTCATGGTCAACACAATCTCTTTCAGGGGCAGCTTCCCAATTTCATGGGCTAGAATGTCATGGTTTTGCCCTGTCTTTGACAGTTTCATTGTTCCAGGGGAACATGCTGGTGCAGGTCATGATCTCGAAAGAGGGAAACGATAAGAAAACACATATGTAGACACAAAGTGTAACAATTTAATTAAAAAAAATTTAAGAGGTATTTTGGGGGAAAAGGTTGAGAAGAGAGAAAAAGGAGGTAGAATTTGCAAATCTATCAGAAAAACCCAGACTTGCCGCAATTTGCATTATGCAAATAGCATCATTAGGCACAAACAGGTTTTTATACAACTAATCAATCCAACATTGTGTATGTAATGGAGATTGGTGTGCCTGTGCAGGGCAGACGTGTGTATGGTTTTCTGAAATGAAGAAAATAAAGGTTAGAATAATGAATTCCCTTCTGCTGAGGAATGGATTATTAGTCAAAAGGTAATATTCAGCAGATGCAACTTATTCATGTAGGAAATTCTATCATATAGTGCCCCAGGGGCATTGGACACTATACAGTAAAATTAGTCAATAGTCTGTGGTCAGTAGTAAAAATTGTTGGATGTTCCCAGTTCTAGCAAAATTATTTCTATACAAAATGGGAAGAAACATAAACGCATACAGGATTTTCCTTTTGCTCATATTTTGACCTGAAATGACTTTACTAGAATGACTCTGCACTGACAGCAATGATAGGGCAAAATCAGCCTCCAGATATCTATATATTGAGTAATTGTGGTAAAGTTAAGTGATGGCTTATAAATTAAAATGAAAGCAGTACTTGACTGATGTCTAAAAAGTGTCTAAAAGTCATATTGTCTAATAAGTTTTATATTTTAAAAGTAGCCTTTTCTGGCTTACCAGGAAAGAAATGCCTAACATGGATTAATATGGCCATTGACTAGTCATATCTCTGTTTTTGTTTGTCTTTGTGTAAGAAAGATTTAACTTGATGCAGTAGGAAAGAAAAATAATTCCAAATTCAAACAGGCCCTGTTGGAAACAGTGATTTATTTCCCGTTGACTTTAATAACTAATCCCATTAAAATAGCCTGTAGTGGAAAGCAAGCCTTATATGTGGACAAGATAATAGAGATAAAAAAGGCAAGTTTTATATTCATACTTGCCAAATTTAAAATAGGAAAATGATGCATTTTCTGTTGGTTGGTTAAATCTTCAATTCCATCTTGTGCTATTAGAGTATTTTTAAATCATGATGTCACCTGCTGCGTTACTTTTGTGTGTGTATATATATCTCCCTTTCTAATCAGGAGATGACAATATACACAGCAAAATTCATCTGGTACCTCAGACAGCTGTTAAAATACAGCGGTTACTGATATATCCCCTGTGTTATTCAGTGTTGGAGATTATAGTCTCATTTTATACGCAGAGCGGTTCTACTGTTTGTAACAAAATACTTCCCACATGACACTGTCTTGTCATCTTCACTGTTTCTGGAGAGATTTTGAGAAATGACTCATGGTGTGCTGTGCCCTACTTAGGATACTTCAGATGTTGCTTCTTCCGAGGTGCTTCCCCAAACCTTTGACTTTCAGGTCTTGAAAGAAGGGGACCTGTAAGTGAAAGTGCCTGAAACCATTAGTTATCTTTAAAAATATGTCTTTCTCTTGTGAAAAATAAATAAAAGAATGCTTTTCCCTCCTCCATTAAAAAAGTTGGTTTTAATTACTTGTAACTGAATGGAATAAATAAGTATATAGTTCCATTCCTGCCATTAACGTACCTGTTAAATTGAGCAGATATTACACTTTAGATCTATCTAGTCTCTAAAACTATGACCATAATCATTAAATAATTATATTTTATCTAGATGCACAATAAAATTTCTTCCAGCCCCACTTACTGTGCTCATTACTGTATGGTATTTCTCCTCTGATCCTGAATGGAATAAGAATATGAGCACTTTTAGGCACTAGTCTGTATGTATTTATAGCAGTAAGGAGTAGAACTGCCAAAATGCATGAAATATACTTTTCTGTTACGGCTTTCAGAGAAATCAATATGAGAGCTATCTACTTCCAGTGCTGATTTGGTCTTTTCAGTTACATTGTGAAAGGCGTAACTGGTCCTCTTCACCTGATTTCACAAACACATTTCAAACAGAACTGAATTTATATGGTCAGCAAAGCCGTTGGCAAGCATATTCACTACGTGAACCAACTTCTTCTAGCAGTTTATTAAGACAACATTCATTCCCTTCCGATAATGTGGCTGGCAGCATTTGTATGTCTACCTAAAGTTAAAGTGGTTGGATTTCCACAAAATATTAAATTGTGATCAAATGTAGAAGGATAGAGATTTTGAAATACCAACAGATCAGACAGAAGTGTGAGCGTCAGTGCAGAATATCTGCAGCACGTAGCAAATAGTACTTCACAGGACATCACAAGTCCTCAGGATTTCGGGGGAAAAAAATAGTTGCAACCATGAGTTTCAGGACAACACAAGAAAAGGTGAACGAGATCTTTTACTGGTAGGCATAGTTTCCTGGAGATGAATACATAGTTTAACTAGGCATAGTTTCCTGGAGATGAATACAGGTGTGTGATTTCCATAGAACTATATGCGAGGAGCTGATTCTTGGTAGAATTCCTGATAATCAAGTGAGAGGATTGGAAAATTTATATTATGTATAGAAGGCTGCTGGTTTTAGCAGCAGTAATTCAGTTTGATCTACCTTTTTTGCTCTTTGTGTTTGGAATATGCTGAGGTGGAAATCTTCATTTTGAGTTGCGCCAAACCATGGGAGAATTCAGGCAGACCCCGTGAAACCTGAGCACTGGGCTAACAGCATCTTCATGAAGATCAACAAGGAGAACTGCATCTGTGTCTTTTCATAGAATAATAGAATCATTTAGGTTGGAAAAAAAAACTTTAAGATTGTCAAGTCCAACCATTCACCCAGCACTGCCAAGTCCACCACTAAACCATGTCCCTAAGCACAGCATCTACGCGTCTTTTACATACCTCCAGGGGTGGTGACTCAACTCTTCCCTGAACATGTAACTTATACAGAATAATGTGAAATGGTTCTTCAAAAAATAATGAAAGAAAACCTCTTTTTTTTTTTTTAATGTTTTATAGCTTCTTAACTCTAACAGTTAGGACAGCATATTAAGTAAACTCAGTAAAAAAGCCTATTGGAAATCTTTCACTTTCTTATCTGGATTTGTGATGTATTAATCTGTCTGTCTGTCTCTAGTGCTAATCTTAGTGCCAAAGAAGCTGGCAAAAGAACTGCTTGCCCTTTGCAGGCACACAGGGGAAATCACAAAGTTGTTGGCTCATGTGCATACATATACATATCTAAATATGTGTATATCTCTCCCTCCCTCCCCACAGTCTCTTTCTTGTGGATACAAAAGCTAATTCCACTTTAGCAAGTTTTGTATAAATATACAGTTTTGTAATTGCATTTGCAAATTATTGACCAAGTCGACACCAAAAATGCACTAAACATGTACCAATCAAGGCAAAAGATGCCTAAGTGATAAGAAAGGCTGGGAATTTGTTCTCAGGCAGCTGGCTCCTGGAAGGAAGGGGAAATGCAAACTAAGAAAAGCAAGAAATGCTACAGCCAAACGTTATTGTGTCTTACCGCTGAGCTTGCAAGGGCTTTTCAGGTAATGAAAGGGAAGGACAGCCTGCTACACCTGTGGGGTGCTGCCAGCTGGTCAGCTGGCTCCATAGAGAAGGAAAATGCAGATTTAGGATACACATGAAAAAGCAACTCAAGTTACATTTCAAGGGACTTGAGTCCTTTAGAAAATATTAACCTGGCTTAATCGGCATTTTTAAGCTTTTGCTTTTTTTGAGAATAAAGGTATAGTTTTGGTGGAAGACCTGAAGGGGAGAAAAAAACCCAGCATGTGCATTATTCATCTTGTATCAGTGCAGCCTGGTTTGGCAGCCATGATTTACCAAAGACTTTATCCTACCTCTCTCTCAGCCAGCTTTTTTGTGCTGCCCATAGGGGCACCTGCAGCACCTCACAGCAGCTGGTTTTGGATTCATGAGACCCATTGAATGATAGCTGCGTAAGTGCAAATGGCATGAGCCATCTCCCCATCTACTGCTGGAGCTGGTGCTTTCTTGCCAACCTGATAAAACAGCACACTGTATTGAAAATGCTGTCTGACAGCAGAAAAAGTCTTATTGTCTATTTTTCCGAGGGCAGCCACAACAAGAACAATTCACAAAGCACTTACCCTAGCCCTCTCTCCTCTTTCTTCCCTGGCTGGCTCAGTATTTCTGGCATATTTCTGGGAAGTATATCTATCAGGGAAACAAATGGTGTCTTTCTGTTCTTTTCTGTAAGAGAGGTGTCAACTGCTGTAATTCAGCATAAATTTCCACAAGTACTAATCTCATTTTTCAGTCACGGTCACCTGAACCTGTGGTACCTAACACATGCTTTTTTTAAAATTCAACAAGTGACTTTTCCCCTGCAGAGAAAGAAGGGCAGAGGTGGAGATAAGGCATGGTGAAGGTGAGAAGACAGAAGCACAGGAGGTAAATAGTCGGGAGTCCTGCAGCTGTCTCCCCAATGATCTGTTTGCTTAGCCAAGTGAATCCAAAAGTTGATCCTGATTGTACTAGTGCAACCTATTGTAACAAAACATGTGGGAAGACTATAAATGTGAGGAATGTCCTGCGCCTCTGCGTGTTGTCCAGGCTCCTTGGTGCCATGTGTCATGGCAACAATGCTGCAAAAGCTGACTTTTAGAGAATCACCCTTTGACAGCTTTGTCTCCCAACAACTGCGTATCTGTCAGCTCATGGGAATTCCTCCTTCTCTGGAGGATGCAAAACGCCAGCTGAGAAAACGCCCAGTTGGTTATCCCATAGCAGACAAAACAAATACTGTGTTTCCCCTGAACCAGCTATACATAGAATTAATCTGACTCTGGTAAGACTCTGTGAGATAGCTTGGGTTCAACTCAGGCAAGGGAAAATGCTGCTCCCCAAAAGGATTTCTGTACAAGCTGGCAGACACACTGTTGATTTACGCCATTCAGAAGAGGTTGGTCTCCTCCTCCAGGAGTGATCTGTTATGTAAAGAATAGATGGCAAGCTAAATCTGTTTAGCATTTGGAAAATGCAAAAACATTTGGGAGCTTGTCCACGCAGTGGGGTGAAGTTAAGTGATTCGTTGCCTAACATCTTTAGGTCAGCTAAATGAGGAGCCCAGGCACTTCATTATTTAGTAAAAATACTGTTTTACTGAGTCACTGTGGTTTTTGTATTACAGTACTACAGCAGAAATTGAAAACTTCTGTCAACTATCCGGGTGAAAACCCCTTTGAGCTGCTTTTCATGCATCTAAAGCATGATTAAAGTAACTTTTTTCTCTTCTATGCCTGTAAGACCTGATACTAGGAGAATGAACGACCCATTGATACAGTAGGAGTTGTTCCTCCAGCAGTGTGGCCTCTGTTAATAATGGCATTTGGCTGTGCAGTAGTTGCATAGTTTTCTATTGAGCTGTAGGAATCACTTAAACCTGTATTCCTTTAAAAAAGTGAAATTCAGTGTCTCTCTGTCTTTTTGTTACAGATTCCCATTGCCATAGCAGGACAAGCTGGTGACTGAATGGCTCTGTTGCTGTCTTGTCCTGGCTTTTCACTGTCTCAAGTTACATGCAGCATTTTATTAACAGTGTGAGAGATGGCCACTAAGGTTTTAGAGCCAGCAGTGTTGTTCCAGCATCTGCAAGTGATGGGAAGTGTGTTCAAACTCTGCAGCTGCCTAGCGCGCCTGAGCAGTCAGTCCATGTGGTATGTGTTTGCATTCGGCGGTGATCCAAATTCTCCTTTGTTCCGGTCACACAAACTGTTCAGCAGTGACCAGCTGTGACCTTCAGTCACCTAGCAGCGCCCATAAAGGTTGCGCAATTGCTACTGGGGGCCTTAGTCTCATCATTATGTGGCCATTTTCACTAAAACAATAATTTTCAGTGTAAAAATGATAATAGAATCACAGGACTGGAAGGGACTTCTCCTCGTCCATACTTTTCCCCCAGCTCTGGTTTTCTGCTCCTGGAAGATACTTATTTAACTTCTTAAAAACGCTTTGTATAGAGGCTGCACATTCTTCCCAAGCAATCTTTTTCTCTGCTCCTTATTGTTGGAAAGTTTTCCGTACTTTTCTTTGCAATAATATAAGTTTGTTGCTTGCCTTCTACCTTGTGGAAATTATTCCCTTGATCTTTGTGGCAGTTTTTTGCACAGCTGCAGACTGTTCTCAAGTCACAGCTGTAAAAAACCCCTAATAATCTTATCAATATACTGCTAGTGATGTTGTCAAATGGATGAAATTTTACTCTGTGTATCGATGACTTTTCTGTCTTAACTTTTAAACCATATCTCCTCTTTCAATATCTATTCTCTTCTGAAAGCAAATGCGCTGTACACGTATGCATCCTCAAGTACATTTTGCAAAGCAATTTTCTTCTCACTGTCACTGTCAGCATATGACTCTGTGTAGTGTCAGTCACTAAACACCTGGATTTGCATGTTTTTCTGTATGAGGCATTTTCTCCTTTCCAAATACCGCTTTCTGTGATACTGCTTAAGCAGTCTGCAGTCCATCTTCTCTTGCAAGCATAGTTTTCATCATTCTGCATGACTTCTGTAGTGTGACACAGCTTTTTTCTTTGCTGGGGGGCAGCTTTGCTCATTTACATTCGTCTCTCCGGCAGGACAAAGTTACAGGAAAATACTGGCTATAGAGCAAGGTAGACATGGTATGATGGTATTGATGACTGGTAGCTGACGCATTTTGTATTACTGCATATGATAAATTTTAACATCACTCCTGAAAGACTGTGTGAACCCATTCTATTATGTAATGTTAATTTGTGAGTAAACTGATATTTTGGTAATCTTATTATAAATATGCACAATTTTGCTCTGGATGCATCTGTTTCTAGATGCCCTTTTTTTCAACATAAATAATAGAACAATCACAATCAGCAAACAGATCTTCATTTATGTTTAACCTGCAGCATTTTACACACTTATGGAAATACAGATTACTTTTTTTTTTTTTTTTACTGTAGTCATTACTTCCTTAACCTTGTTTAAATAGCTAACATTTTCTTTTTTCCAAAACACGTTGTACTTATAGCATACCACTGTCTCATACTACTGCATCTCATAAAGAGATCCTCCTTCCTCCAGCCTGGTCCCCCGTAATGCAGGAAGGTATTGAGAAGCTGTCAGAAGTGATACCTGGCCAACTCCCAGGAAGCAGCTGGGGCCACCTGAGGTCAGCCTGGGCTGCTGCCAATGCCTCTGGGGCAAACCTCACTCTCCTAGCCGATTGTGTGGCATCACCTTATATCTCATGTTTCTGTAATCTCAGTGAGATCTAAAAATTGTCATGGCTTATAAGCTGATAAGGTATTTATGGATGTCAAAAAAATTTGTATTGACTAGAACTTTACAATCCATTGGCTGCAAGAACAACCTTTTCAGATAGGAACCCTGGCAACTTTTTTTAAATTACAGAGTGATAGCAGCACTTTTTCTTCTGGCTGAAAGTTCTGCTAACAAAAAGCAAACAAAAGCATGCCAGTGGCCAAATCCCAAATCAAAGCCAAGTAAAAATAGGCTTTAATGACTGTGGAAGTATCACACATTATACCAGAGACAGTATGATACCATTTGTAGTGGTTTCTCAAGAATTTGAAATGTCCTACATGACAGCAACTGAATTCCCTGTCCATTTGTTTAAGAAAAGTAATATTTGCACATTATTCAGTGAATGACAGTTACTCAAATAACTGCACCTATGCACATTAAGTAAAGGCAGCCTTTACAGTGTATTTGGAGAACATGTGGAAAATGCAGACGAAAATCTAGTCAGCTGCCATTTTGGAAACACAGTCTGAGATTTCCTTCATGCTATTCATTAACCGTATTCCCAAATGCTGAACATGTGCCGATGTCCATGACATTATGGCTGAGGCAGCTGCTGGGGTTTGTTTGAGCACTGAAGAGGGAGCATGGAGCTGGGTGCTCCTCCGTGGCCAGAGGGACACTTGAAAGAGCCTTGCCATTAAGAGAAGATCTGGAGGGAAAATCCATATTCCTCCTCCCTTCCTGCCTGCTCCAGTGAGGACAGACCTCGGAGGTGCCTGGGAGGGTGGCGGCAGGGGCGGCGGGGGCTGGCGCGGTGGATGTCGCCCATGGCGAGCTCTGGCCTGAAGCCTTGTTTGGCTCCAGCCTGGCAGCCGGAGGTGTTTACTGGAAGGGCTGGCCCTCACCTGGGTAATGTCAGGTCAGGAGAAAACTCAGGGAGAATGAAACAAGGGGAAGTAAGGGCTCTTTTAGGGGAAAGGGTGGAAAATGCTCAGTTTCAGTCCTGGAGGTAAAGGTGGAGCAAAACACACAGGTGCCCCTTCTACCCTCCCAGGTAGAAACTTTGACAGCATAAAGGAGTGGAAGAAGGTGGACGCGCTGCTTGCTGGTGAGCAGCCCTATAGAAAGCCGTAAGGAGGTATGAGGAAGTGGCTGGGCTTATTTCCTTTGGATTCGGATTTGGAGCAGCCTTTGCCATGGGATATTCTTCCTCTGGCTGCACAGACAAAGCACCCGGCCTATTGCTATGCCACCAGGGAGGCAGCAAGCAGCTGCGAAGGGCACGCAGGGCCAGCCTGATGGACCCTGGAGCAGAGAGGGTTGGCAGCCCGACCCTGCTCAGCTTGGATGCGTGGAGAAATGTGGGGAGACGCAGGTGTTTGAATTCTGTCAGCGTCCGTATGCGTTCCCACACGGCTCCGTGGAGTCTCTATGTGAAACCGCGCTGCCCCTCGAGCCACGCTGTGGTAACGGAGGCCCACGGCAGGCACGGCCAGCCCCAGCGGCCCGCTCAGGGGCGAGGCCTGGGGCAAGCGCCGGGGCCGCCCTGCAGAGGGTCGAGGCCCCACTGGCTCCCCTCGGCCGGGCCGGGCCGGGCCCCTGCCCCTGCGGGAATCGCCCCGGCCCCGGGGCTCGGCTCGGCCCCTCAGGGCTCGGCGAGAGGCGCCGCGGCTCCCGCCCGCCTCACAGGTAAGCGGCGCCCTGCGGGGGGCGGCCAATGGCGCGGCCCGGCCGCCGCCGCCAGCCAATGGGAGCGCGCTTCGCGGCGGCCCCATGGAAATGTGCCTGGTGGGGAGCCAATGGGGCGCGGCCGGGCCGCGGGCGGCGCTTTATCAGCTGCCAGGGCCGGCGGCGGCGGTCGCGGCTGCCCGTCCCTCCCTGCCTCCTCCGCGCCCCGCCGCGCAGCATGGCCGGGCTGGGCGGCGGCCCCGCCGCCTTCGGGCGCTGCACGCACGCCGTGGTGCGGGCGCTGCCCGAGTCGTTGTGCCGGCAGGCGCTGCGCAGGGCGGCCGGCCCCGAGGTGGACTACGCCCGTGCGGAGCGGGAACATCAGCTGTACGTGGGTGTGCTGAGGGGCAAGCTGGGGCTGCAGGTGCTGGAGCTGCCGGCCGACGAGAGCCTTCCCGACTGCGCCTTCGTGGAGGACATGGCCGTAGTCTGCGAGGAGACGGCGCTCCTCACCCGCCCGGGCGCGCCCAGCCGCAGGAAGGAGGTGCGGGGCGGCGGGGGCCGGGCCGGGGGGAGCGGTGCCCGCGCCGCCCAGGTGGGCTCGGGGCGGCCGCGCCGTCGGGCGTATCCCCGGGCCCGCGGCGGGAGGGGGCGGCGGCGGGCGGGATTGCTCAGCGAGCAGCCGCCCCCGCGGCGGGTCTCGGCGCGGCGGGCCCCGGGCAGCGGCTCCGGCCCGGCCTCCCCTCCCCGCGGCTGGGCTGGCGGCGGCCGGTGCCGCCGGGCCGCGCCGGGGGCGTGTCGGAGCGTGGTGTTCCGCTGGCGAAAACAAGCGGACGGTGTAAACCGTGAGTCATGCCCTCCGGCGGGCCGTGCGGGTCCCGCGGGGTGGGCTACCGGCCGTGGTGGCCGCGCTGCGGCGCGATCCGCGCCCCGCGCTCGGCTCCAGCGGGGTTCGGGCCGCGCGTGCCCGGCCGCCGCGGTTACCGAGCGGTGGAGCGCTCCGTTAGCCTGCGCGCCCGTGAACCTGGTGCCGCCTTCCCCGGGCGGGCCTGGTGGGCTGAGGGTGCGTGGGGGCACCGGGGCACGGACAGGCTCGTTGGAGAGGGGTTGCCCGGCTGCAGGAGCCTCGCTGGAGATGTGCTTGGGACTTGTCTGATGCGCTCGGCCCATTCACAGGCTAGTTCACGAGGGTCCGCATGCACTGAAGTGCTGTCCTGTTGTCTCCCTCTCAACAAGTTGTGAGTAGCAAATTAAACCTCTCCTTGTTTGAAGCTGCAAAATTGTTACACTGGTAACCTGCCTTCCTGTAAGCATGCTTTAACGTAACCCTGTTGTCTCTTCCAGTTCCCATCTTTGTGGTCCCATGGCTCATCTTGTGATCCACAAGCATGTCCTGCTGTGCCTGTGGCGTAGGGCTGGGCCGCTGGCTGTGGCTGCTCTTGGCCACTGAGAGCAATGGATGAGCGTCGCCACTTGGTAGTTTTGATCTAGTGCTCTTCTAGCAATTGCAAAGTTTACTTTGCTCAGCACTCCGTGATACTGTACACATCTTGCACACGTGGGTTTCCTTGTGCTTACCCATGTGTATTTACTCTTTGAAGCACATACGAATGCTCTTAAAGGTGACAGCATCAGAGTAAAGTCTGTTTGCCACATGCTACTCTTGGAAGCAGCCAGAGTCTGAGTGAGTTTTCACTGGTCCTTCCTATGACTCACTGGTATGTAGCCATGTGACTCCTGCTGCCATTTGCACTCTTTCCCCCTTAGAACAGATTGACTTCTTTCTGTGGGTGACTTGTCCAGTCAGTCATGAACAAAGAGGAGAAAAAAAGCTTTAAAGCATAATTTGAATCTTTTTAGTTTTCTTGAATGATGGAGAAATCTCTCCCTTGAGCTTTCTGTGAAGTAAAAAAGAAAAAATAATTGAACAAACATTCTCTTAAAGCTATAACACTGCAATGTAGTGCTTGTCTGAACACGTAACTTCTAATTATTTACAATGGTTCTTCCTCCTGGGAACATCGTTACAGCAGTGTTTTGCGGACAGGGGGAGAAGATGCTTGTTTTTGTGGGATGATGCCTGTCTGCTCCTGGTCCCTCTCCCCTTTGAGGCATCCCCCGGGACAGCCTCCCCATCCTGGCATGGTGACCGAGTCTGTGTTTAGTTAGTCTTCTTTGTCTGAGTAGTTAGTGACCAGAATATTGCCTTCAAAACAGTAGGCTAGTCAAGGCTTTAGAAAACAGAAATGTGTACATGACTAGTTCACTCAGATTTCTGTGTGGTGTTGGTGGAGGGCTTGACATGTGCCTTGGACATCTTGGCAAACGTCTATGATAACCTCACTTTGATAAAGAGCCCTACAAGAAGCAGCAGTATTTCTTGTAGCTTCGTCAGAGGGTGTTTCCTACTGTCGTCAGAGCTTTGCTTCTCTTGCTGCCTCCAAGGCTGGTTCTGAAGGTACCAGCTACAGGTGCTCAGGCGGTCCAGGCACTGAGGCCTGCAGCTACCCTGAGCTGAGGGAGCCTAGTGCCTGCTCCAGGCCCTCCTGTTCATCCTGGTGGGTGGCTGTTGGCAGCCACCCAAGGTCTTTTCTGAGGGTTATATTCAGTCTTTGAATTGCCCATTAAAGACAGTACCTGGAGGCTGGTGGCAAGTGAAGTTGCTGTGGGGTATGTCCTAGCATCTGCCCTGTTAAATGCCTTTATTGGTGACTTGGAGCGGGGGACACGTGTATCGAGCTCTGAACTGTCCCAAACTGGGGCAAGGTGGGGGAAGGGTAAGAGGCAATAGCCGTGGGGTCTGGGCTGCTGTTCAGGGGGACCTGGGCAGGCTGGAGGAAGGGGCTGGCCTGTGGGAGAGTCAACCTTATGGAGTTGAGCAGGGACAGATGCTGAGTCCTGGCCCAGGGAAGGAAGGATCCCTGGGTGGAGCCAAATGGGTGCGGGACAGCTTTGCAGAACCCCCCCTGGAGAGGGTGTCTGGTGGGCAGCACAGTGTTTGTGAGCCAGTTCAGTGTCCCTGTGGTAAAGAAGGGCAGTAGGATCTTGGGCTGTATTAACAGGAGCAGAACCAGTGGTCTGAGGGAAGCGATTACCCTCTCTGCTTGGCACTTGCAGACTGTATCTTACCAAGAACGTGGAGCAGGCTGTTCAGTTTTGTGGCAGGAGGGCAAGAGACAACGGGTGTAAGTTAGTGTGAGGTTTTAATGGGGCATAAGGAAAGGCTTTTCAGTGGGGACAGCCAAGCAGTGAAACAAGGCCTGGAGAAACTGTGCAGTCATCTTTGGAGCTTTTCAAGCTGGGTAAAGCACTGAGCATCCTGGTTTGTGCTCTGAGTGGGAGGTTGACCTAGAAACCTCCCAAGGTCCTGTCCAACCTGAATTATTCTGTGAGCATGAAACTAGTTGTATGTTAGGATACATGGAGTCAGGGGTTCGTCAGTTGAACTGCTGTGAAATCTTCATTGTTGAGACAGCAGATAATGGTTAAATCTGGATTGTTTCTGGTCTGATGGATGTACTGCTAGAAAACCAGAAGGATGAAGCCCTGTGAAACCAGTTTCTTCATGCTGCCTGTGAAATTGCGGTATTCCTGCCTCAGCTGGCTTAGTCAGCCTGGTATGAAAGTGAACCAAGGATGTTGTAGTGCTTTGTCACTTGTATGGTCAACTGGCTGAAGGAGGGAAGGAAGATGGATGCAGTCTACGTACAGCACCAGTTTCTCAAAGTGCAATTTCTTATTCTCCTTATGTAATGTAAGCACAACCCCATGAATATTTTAGCAGTATAGTTAGTGTATGCTTGGCTTAACCCAGTTAAAGTAAACCCCAACTCCTGAGCATGCGCTCCTGACCTGAGCCTTCCCATAAGGCAGGACTCATCCAGGCTTGTCTTACTGCTCTCTTAACAGTTTAACGGACTTCTGTACAGAGCGGGCAGGAGCAGTGGAAGAAGGAAGTGGTGATGGGAACAGGGTTGCAGGGTACCATTTCTGCAGAGTATTAATGGAGGGAGGGTTTGTAAACCTGCCAAGAGGCATGTGATGGGTCAGACTCTGAAAACTGATCAGACCAGTGAAAGCTGAAGGGCATGGAGGACGCCAAGGTGCATCCTAAAGCTGGTTGAATGTGCAGCTGGAGCAGTGTGGCTTCAGGTGTGTTGTGCCTCCACATAAACTGGCTGCCAGATACATGAACTGAGTACTACTGTCTCAATCTTCCCTTTTTCACGCCACTGAAAACTCATAATGCAATATTTAAGAACTGATGCAGTGTGTTCTTTCACTGACTAGACTCCTTATTAAGAAGGCTTGTCATCAATTACTGTAACACTGTATGCAGCAGGCAATTTCTGCAGCAGTTTGTAATAGCATTGATTGAGCTTTCAGGCTTTATAGATACTATTGCTTACCCCTCCAGCACCACTGGATTCTGTACTGGATGTCTGTCTGGAACAAAACAAAATAAAATCTGGGGTTATGTCTGTTCTTGCTCCAAGTTATTGTAGGGAGAAAGAGTTGAATTAAATTTGGTCATGTTCAGTCAGTACTGGGAAGGAGCCCAGTATTTTTTTAGCAAAGTAGAAAAATTAGTCATGCGTTTAATAATTTGTTTGCAAGAGTCAGGCTTATTTCAAGGCATTATTTTTTTTGTGTTATCAACTTCTGAACTTATTTTAAAATTTATAGTTTCTGGAAAGTTTTGGATTTGGCAGCAAGGTAAAGGCTTTTCAAGTAAGCCAGAGGTAGATTGCTAATGTGGATAAACTGGTGTTTTGTTTAGCTGAGTGCAGTTGCCAGTGTGCTTGATGTTCAAGTTGAGTAACTCAAATAGAAATGTTGTGATTGCTGATCAGTTGACCAGTTCCAGCAGTATGTTCTCAGTTGTTTATTCCTCTAGTATAAACTCCTCATGTCACCTTCTGAACACAACAGGGTTAGTCGCTGAGAAGAGCCTTCATCAGCACGTTACTCTTACTGCCCAAGTTGTCTTAATGTGCTCAGGGTAGCACAAAACAGTATTTCCACCACTTCTGTGCTTATGCAGACAGATAGAAACCCAAAAGCTCAGCAAAATGCCCCTACAGACCTCGCCTCTTCTTGGCTGTGGCATAGGGAAGGGAAAACAACTGGTGCTGGGAAAGCTTCAGGAGCTGCTGCAGAAGAGATTGCTGGCTACTTCCTTGACAAGAGGAGACTTCCACCCAAGAATACTGCTGTTCCATACTCCCCCAAGACCCACTGTGGACAACCCGTGGGCTGTATTCCTGTGTATCCTGGAAGATACAGTCCCTCAGAAGTGAGGACAGAGAACGAGTATGTTTGTCAAATCCCATCCTCTTGACAGGCATTGGAGAAGCCTCCTAATTGCTTTCTGAGAATGTCTGGGTACCTCTTCCTCAACTTGCTTGCTGGGTTGCAGGGCTTTGTTCACAGCACTGCTTCTGCAGAGCTTCCAGCTGTGCTGGGCGGGGTAACTTTGCTTCTTAGTGCTGATCACCATGACCTGCTTAGCTGCCAGCCCCTGCTCCCACCCTGTACAGTTTCTGCAGGGCTGTGCAGCCATGTATGAACTAGAGCCTGCACCCTGTACTGGGATGCAGTCTCAGCTGCAGCTTACAGCTTGCACGAATGATTCTCAGGCCAATTGGTGGAAGCTTCTGAGAAAAAAGAAGGCAAAAATAGTTTGGTAAGTCATGTATGTGTATAGACTCAGGTATTGCTGCGTAGGTACTGCTAAATGGTAGACACTTTCTCCACTCCCTCTGTAGACCTAGACAGTTCTGTAGAATAATGATGTCTGTTGCAAAGTAATAGAAAAGGTAGGCTCAGGAGAAACAGATTCAAGGCTCTGCTAGCTCCCAAGCTTAATTAGGTTATGGGGTTTTTATTTTATAGCACGTGCTAGTACAAAAGAACCTATATTTGCTGACTAACCACTTAAACCAGTGTGTCTCTGCACAACTGGTGAAGATCTGTTGTTTTCATGGGGGATTAGTACTTGCTGATCACTAGAGAGGCAAGAGATTAAACTTTTTATTACCACTTTAAATAATTCATAAGTCTTTAAACTGTTGCAACAAATTGTGGAGGCCTTGTACATTTGCACTGACCACTTTGCATGTCCTTATTGTGCTTTACCCTTGATGTTACAGACCAGCTTTGGTGTTCTGCCTAGAAATCTTAGTGATAGAAAGCACAGAGATTACCGTTGTGTCATTGCTTACTGCTTAGAGCAGCAGGTGAGTAGACGTGGGGAAAAGCTTTACATGAAGGTTGATAAAACTTAGAAGTGGTGCTAGGTGCATTTCCACCCTCTTGTCAGATGTTTTTTTCTTGAATACCTTTCCTATTCTACACTGAGCCATATGCATCCTTCTTTAGTCTATCCTTTTCACAGTCTTCCCAGTCTAACCTCAGAATTTGAGTGAAAGTGTGTAAGATAGTCAGTGTGTGAATTTCAGTTACACTGGAAACAAGTTGAGAAGTACCAGTCAGACTTCAAGTTATGATGTATACCTGAGTGTTAATGTGGGCTTTGGTTGTCTTTTGCAGAGCGTATAATTGGCAGAACCAAATGTAGTCTTCCACAAAGCATGTGTCACTTGAAGGCTTTCTCCACGAGCTAAGAAGTGATGCCCATCGTGGGGTGCAGAAGGCAATGAAGTAACTTGTCAGAATCTGCATTAGTGTTTTCTTTAATATATTTCATTAACTTTTGTTTTCAGTGTTTTGATGTTAGCATATAAATTAACTGAAAAGCATGCATAGAGGAGAAAAGAGTCTTAAACAGTACTTAAGTTCACTCTTAAACTTAAAAACAGTTATTTAAACAGTATCAGGTAGACCTGTATCAGGAGTCTGTATGATGGTGGTACTGGTAGACATAAGGGATGTTTTAGCCTCCTAAACGGCAAAGCAGATGGAAGGGGCATAACCACATAAAGAAATCAAGCTTCCTTTTGAAATAGTCTGCTTTAAGTGCTGCCTCTTGGTTTGGGTAGGTGATTCTTTGGTCATTGCTGATACAGCTCTCTGACCCTACATTAATAGGGCTGGCACTTCAAGTGAATTGGCTATGCAAAGAACTGTATTTTTTCACTTTCAATTTTGCTTCTGTGATCACAGATCTAATGAAAACGTTAGGAAGTAGCTTGTAGTCAGATCAATATAAGTGGACTGTTTTCATTGTAATTGGTTTCTATCTACAGAACTGTAAAACAATCTTTAAGGACAGTCTAGGAGCAACTTGGGTTACATGCTTTTCTAGCAGAGGCAATATTTAGACCTTGTTACTAAATTGCAATGTCAAATTTCTCAGGAATATCCATGTTGCTGACCATAAGATTAAAAAAGCAAACCCCAAATTAAATGCCTGGGTTTTTAAATTTCCTGTGGACACTGATTGTTATTGTACAAGCCTGATGTCAGCTGTTGTACCTTGTTAATCACTGTTCCTTTAGCTGTGATAAATAGCCCTTGGTGAGCTTATGGTTCAGTGCAAATGTGAAGTGTTTAAAGGTTCCAAATAACTAAGCATTTCCTCCAAAATGTGAAAAGAGCCTTTTCTGTTCTGACTTAAACATATGGCTTGGAGCTACCCTGCTCCTTCCCCAAGAGATTTCTATCCAGACTTTCAAATTGAACCTAAATCTTTTTCTTTGGTAACTGCCTCACTTAAACATAATAAACTAGTTTACCGCAGTCACTGCTGGAATTTTGGGTTTAAGAATCAGAGATGGATCATAACATCCCCAGTGTAGGTTGCCTGATGGGTGGGTTGGTTTTAATCCCGTGCTCCATACAAGCCTGCAACTCCCTACACACTTGGCAAAAGAGAGGATTGGTATGTAGACAGCAGTGCTGTCTTGCTCATCATGGGATCTGACAGAATCTCTGGAGAGTGGCAGAGCACAGCGTGATATGGAAGAGCTCCTGCGTGCTGTGCTTCTGCCTGTTAGCTTCTGGGATGCTCTGGTATGGTGAGCAAAGTCCCCAGCTGAGATTTCCCATGCTGTACCAATGGCACAAGCAGCAGCTGCTCCCAGCAGTGTGCCAGGACACACAGAGAAGCATAATCTTCGTTTTCCCTTCTCTGCCTCCCATATGCTTTCACTTGCCAACTTGCCTCCAGTCCCATGTGTTTCCACCTGGGCCCCTCTCTTGCCCTCCTCCAGGCTGGCCTCCCATAGCCCCTGTGTATTGATGCCCCAGGCCAGGATCCTGACTTGCCCTGCCCAGTGTGCTCCCATGCAGAGCACAGGCTGTAGTGCTGCTGGGCTGCACTGTATTTCCCATGGGAAGAACGGAGCTGGGATGGCATCTCTGCAGGCAGGGCACACTTCTGACAGCATCTCTGCAGGGCTGCGCTGTGGTTGAGGCTAAGTGCTACTGTTTGCTGGCAGTATGATATGGGGATGTGCCTGTCACTTCATTCAAGTTCTCAAAACCTGATTAGTTTCCCTTTCCCCTAAACTCTTCAGTAACGAACGCATTGCAGGTTTACATAGCAATCCAGCGTTTTGTCTGAGCAGTGTGATGCCAGGTCTTTTAGCTGATATGGGTCTCTTGTTGTATAACACTCCATCCTGAGAAAAGCTGTACACTGCTCATTTCAAGGTCCTTTATTCTGCTTTCTAAGAAGAGACTTGCCTCATGTTTTTACGCAGTGGTGTTTGCGTAGCTATGTATATAAGCTAGTAGAACAGACATTCCCATTATCTTTTTAAGTGTGTTTCTTTGCAGGCCCTTCTGGCAGTTGGCTTTACAAGGACAGTACTTTCCACATTGTGGTGCCAAGTTCATGGTGTACACTTGTTACCCCAACACTGCATCTTGCCAAGCTTTTTCCAGATCTAGAGTCCTGATTATCTTACACAAAACTCCTAATACTGCACATAAAACCAGTGCAATTCCCTTGATGCTATTTCAAGAATATCAGTCTCAGCTCTGACAATGGATGGACTGGTTTGTTCTAAAATGTTCCTGATGTAGAAACATAAACATGGCAGAGGCCAGAGAACCTCTGTTTTTTCACTGTTTCTCCCAAAACCACATTTGATCAACAAGGCTAGTTGTGTCCTTAAACTCACTGTCTCAAACTGTCCCTCTTGGTGAGGTGACAGGGGTCTGCAACTCTTCAGCAAGCGTGACTGGTCTAAACACTGGCTTTTTAAGTTAAAATAAATGCATGCAGACTTTAATTTCTACCAATATTACTGGTTATTCTTCCCTTGCCATTTCTTCTGGAGTGACTCCAGAACAGCTACTCTGCCCCTGCTGTGGACACAGCATGACTCCACTGAGGATGCTATGGGAAGTGACCACATAGCCAGCTTTAACTTGCAATACTCCACTTGTATGGAGTATTGTGTGAGCTCAGGAGCTTAGCCTAGCCTGAGCAAATGGTGTCTATTCTTCTGTGTTCAATTTTCAGAGGGTATCTTGTCTTTGTCGAAAGTCTCCTAGTAAATAGCGCTGGAGCAAAAATGTGGAACTATTTATTAAATATCTGACCTATACAAAGTAGAGTCTTTCTGCAGAGAATGTGTTTCTACCAAGAAAGAAAATACTGTTGATAACTACTGCTCATCAGTTGCTTAGAAAAAAACCAAACCCACCTGGGTTTTGTTGTGTTTTTTTACAGAAGCTTATCTAATCAATTAGGCTTATGGTATGAGATAGCTTCGTTCTTGGTATCACATCTGGGTAGTCACAGATCAAGGGTTAAGATAAATGATGCACCACAGCATCAAGTGACAGTATCTATCCTTGCTGCCTCTTTTGTAGCAGTTAGGAAATTTTATTTCAGGAAAAATTAAATGGAATGTTTTATGGCTGAGATATACCCAAGTCAGGTCTTGCGTTCGTCCAAGGCTACTGATCACATGTAAGTCAGATGACAGCACTGTAATGTGCCTTTTTTTTGTCATTTTGAGTTAATAGCAAACTCGAACAAGTATTTCAAAAGTAGCTCGTTCAAGACTTGCAGAACACATTTTCATTTCAGTAGCGATTCAGTATTGGGCACTATCTTTGAAAAATAATTGTGGTAATTTGTTTCTAGAAGGTTTATATATGTTAATAGTAAAGGAACTGGCTATCCACATCTGTTTCTGGATGCTGACTGAAGTTCTCTGGCAAGATGAAATTGTCTGTCTCTGCTCAATCCCAGCTGGCCACTGAAACAAGCTGAAACAAGACTGCCACATAATTGGATACTTGGCAGTGTTGTGATTGATTTTGCATTTCTCTTCTTTTTCTGAGACTTGATGTAAGAGCTGTCAGGGAAGCTGAATCCCATACCTTGTAGAAAGGATAATCTTACAGGGTAAGAATCCTGCTTGTGCATAGGTTTCTACTTCAGTATCATTGATGCCCTTTGAGTCACAGACTAGCAGCCATGGTGATGGTCATCTCCATGCAAAGCCAAGCTAGAAAGACAAAGTGGTTTAGAAATGGAGCTAAGGTTTTTGGCCCGATGTCTAGAAATTAAAAAATATACCTTGCAAAGTACTTAAAATTTTTAGCAGTAAACTCCAGACCATGCCTTTCTAAAGGTGAAAGACATATACCAGCCCTGCAGGAATTAATTTTTCAAACAGTACAAGTGCTTTGGAGAGTTTCACCTACCCAGATAACTGAGTGTGCCTGTCATCACTGTGCTTAAAACAGCAAAAGTGATGAAGCTCAAGTATCTTATGCTCTTCCAACACTGTACAGAGGAGAGTGGTGTTCTGGTAGTGGTGGACTATTGCTAGTCAGTAGGTGTTTGCTGAAGTTTAATGTGCTATCTCATGGCTCAGTATCTGTTACAAGCCTCTGATGGGAATACCAGTGCCTGTGGTAGCAAGAGCTGAAGTCAGCAGTGCTGTTGAGAGACAAATGGGAAATGATAGAAGCAATAAATAATAATGGAGGATGATATGAATTGGATACCTGTATTTTTCCAGGAAACACTGAATTCTTCTGTAAGTTTGCTTGGCTTTTTTTCAAGGTGATACAAAGTGACTCCTGTAGTGTCCTGTATTCAGGAACTTCCACATGTAGCACATTCCTGGAGTAGAGAGTATTAGAAGAGAAGACACAAGGTTGTGATAGACCCTTTTCCACATTCCTCCTGGTTGCAGCAGCTCAAAATGTGTGCAGAGAACAACTGGTTTTAGTGTAGTTTCTAGAAGAAGTCACAGATACTACTCTGCTGTTGGCCTTAGTGATCTTTGTCCAGTAATTCTTGATCCTTTTGATCTGACCTGGTTTTAAGAAAGGAAACTGTCTGAAACGTGAAACCCTACCAATGCAGGAAGAGTAGTCAGGGCAGAAGTCTGAGTAGAAGACAGATGCTGTCAAAGCCAGTATGAAGAAAAAGGCTGGGGGGTGCGTGGTGTGGTGTGACCTGAGAGTCTGCGTAGGGGGGAGCCCTTGTTAGCACTTCATGTGTTGTCCTGGATGCCACATCTTCACTGATGGTGGCAAGTCCAACTGTGAAACTCCAATCCCTATGAAATGGAGCTTCAGTAGTACCATACAGCAGTCTCTTATTTTTTATGACCCTTAAAGCAAGTGCTTCTGTTAATCCTCCTCTTGTTCTGGATGTGACCTTGTCACACAGTAAAACAACCAGCTTGCCTTGACCACAGGGCTTTGGGTTAGGACAGTCCCTTCTAGATGAGCATTTCCAAAAGTCCTAAATGCTGTATACCTCCAGTATTGCTGAAAGGCCATTTTATTTTTTTGACTGGGCTTAAATTGATTATTCATCTGGACCTGAAATGCTGTGTTAGGTTCTGGTTACCCATTCTGGAAATGCAGAGTAAGCAGAAGAGGTAGAGGTGGATGAGAAGACCTTGCTGAGGTATGAAGTGGTGCTAATTAGATAAATGCCTTCAGCTCATAGTTATTTTGGGTAGGGGAGAAATTGGAGAGCTCTACAGTATCTCATAATGGTACAGAGAAAGTGAACTGGGAATGGTAGTATGACACCCAGAGAAATACCCAGGCAGCAGATCCCAGCAGAAGGAAGTACTTTGTCATGCAGTGCACAACCAAACTGTCAGATTTGTTGCCAGGATGTTGCAGGGGCCAAAAGTACAGCTGGGTGTCAGCTAATGAAAGAGAGATCCATCAATAGCTGTTTAACACTTTGATCCAGATGCAGTATCTGGCTTCGGAAATATGTACCCTGCCTCTTACAATAAGCTGCGGAAATATACTGGAGACAGTGGCACTCTATACTTGTCCTCTTTCTGTTATTCTTTCCTTAAGCTGCCAGCACCGACCGCTGTTGGGAGTCAGGCTGTTTGGATATACAGGTTTCTCTGACCCACTTAAGCTGTTCATGTATTATGAATAAGCTGTAATACTGATAGCTGTTTAGCAGGCTCATAATGAGGTGCTGGCCGTGATCCTGAAGGTCAGGAGTTGTCCAAGGACTGCCAGTTAGGAGACAGCTGCCCTGCCTTAACCTTGCAGAGATCTTGCTGGTGTTTCTGTCCCACTGGGCAAGGGGAACCTGCGTTCAGGCTTAACCAGGGTTTCTGATGGCCCATCTTATGCCATCACTAGTACCATAAAATGCATGCTGTGAGGTCAGATGTTGATGTATTTTTCCTTCCCTGCCTTGATATATCCATCCTAGTGCAGATAGTAGAAAATGGAAAAATTCAGCTATTAAGACAGAGACATTTTATGTCAACAGTGTAAAAGGATTCCCCCTCCTCCCCCGCTGCCCTTAGCAAGTCAGATTAACCCTAAGAAACAGTGCACACTTTGTAAAGCAGAGATTTCTCATTGGGAAATGTTGTTTCTAGCTTTTCCACATCAGCTGTGAAAACATACTGCCATCCAAGCTTTGCAAAATTATTCTTAGAAAGGCCTAGTAATGAATACTTGGCATCCAGAGGTTTGATATATTGAGAGCCAGGCTTAATGTTATGGAGGAGAGTGTCCTAGAAGAGCCTTTGCAGAAAGGTGCCAGGGGAGGACAGTCTCCCGTGGGCCCTGAGGTCTGTGTTGTTGTGGGACAGTTGATAACATGCCAGTTTGTGCGGTGGGGATGATGGATAGACTTTTCCTGAGTAGCTTGACATAGATCAAGTGAGCCTGAAAATACCAGCACTGGTGATAGGAAACTCATTATCAGAGCACAAGGAGCCTTTTGGAAAAGGCGCTGCTCTATTTCTGCCCTTATACCCCTGCTTCACAGCTAATTGAATCACTAAAAATTCGTAAAAATTCATGAAGCAAAACTGCTGGGCTTTTTGTGCCTGCAGGAGCTGTTTCCAGGTGGGTTCGAATGGCAGGCTGCCAGGAGTGGCGTCCATCTTGTTATCGGAGATAACGCCACAAGCAGCATGAAAGCTGTTTCTGGCAGAAGAGCATCAAACCAGCCATGCATTGTGCAGGGCTGACTGGAGAGCTTTTACAGGAGCAGGACTAGGACTGGTGTGGCCAGGGTTGGATGGCAAACACTCTTCTGTGGCCGTGTTTCCAAAAAGTCCTCCCAGCCTTCAGCCCTTTGCATGGAAGCCTGGTGTGGACCCATGGCATCAGCAGTGCCCTGATCAAATAGGGGCTGGGGGAGCCTGGGGTCTGTAGGTATTACAGCCTGCTAGGTAGGGAAGGACCCTTGTGCTGCATCTCTGCTGCTTTGGTGCCACTCGCTTGGCTGCAGTGACACTCCCAATGGGTTTGCCTGACCCAGTAGCCGGAGCCGTGGCTCCCCTGCAGCCTGGATTGCTGTGGCACTGTGTCCTGGCCATGCAGGATGATTGGACAGTAGCAAAACTAAATGCCAGGGAAGGTGAAACTAATACAAAGAAGGGCGACTGCTATCCAGGCTCTGACAAAGACAGCTGGGTTTGTGGTACAGATGGGAAAATACTCCCGTGACTGTCCCTTCCGCTAGCTGTGAGCATGTCCTGTCCCTCCCGGGGCTTGCTGTTTCATGTCCTGGCTTTGATATTTCCGAAGCGTGGCTTTGCTTTCTCATTTCTCCATCCTTAGGGGAACCTTGGCACAGATGCCAGCAGCCACCAGAAACCGCCAAAAGCTTTTGTGCAGTTGAAATGTGCTCTGTCCGCGCTTCATCTTAAGGACTAAAGGCACTGCTTGTAATTCTGCACCAGGCTTCTCTGATTTTAACCTAGTTTCCACTTTGCTTGGTTTCCTTACCCTCCCTCTTTACAACATTGCTGCACGCCACCAGAAGCCTAACAGGAGCGCCTAAAGGGCTGCTGGCCCTGTAACGCACAGCAGTATTCCTAAAGCTTTTTAAGAAATGGGTTTGTAATTCTTCAGGATGGAATGTAAACAAAGAGCTGTTAACGAAACAGTGTGTAAGGTCTTATTCAGATTTATATAAATCCTGAGACCATGCCTGAAAAGAATGCCCCGTTTTGCATTCCTGAAGGCAGATTCACCACATACCTCCATATGCCACGAAGTGCTATGCCAGTAACAAAACCGGACTTCTTGGGAGTGTTACGAAAAGTACTGAAAACACATTTTAATTCTGTTAGCTTCACAAAATACATATTGACAGTCATGTTAAATATTTAAACACATGTAATGGACTTCAGCCTTGGTACTGGCAGGAGGCGTTCAGTATGTGAAGCAGCCTGGGGGGGTGTCTATCAGAGAAGTGCAAGCGCTGGCTGCCTGCTCTGAAGCTGGTGGGATCTGGAGTGGGGGGGAAGTGGCGGAGCAGGTTGTAGATCTAACTGATGGTTTCAGTCCAGGGAGGAATGAAAGGGTAAGGACAGGCAATTGCTGTGCATTCTGAATGTTATGCTGTAATTCAAGGAGAGGGACTTTTTCCTTTAAGGCTTGTGCCTGTGACGCAAGTGTATAAGTATCTGGGGCTCAATCCTGTAAGGTGCCAGTGCTTAACATAAAGCCTGTAATCAGTCTTAGTTTAAAGCACTTAAACTCTTTCCTGCCCTGTGTCTGCTTAGTTAGCATCTCTCTGAGCTGATCTCGTGATCATGTTTTTCAATAGTGGAAAGTCTGAAGTAATGTAACATTTGTCAAGATGACATGGCTTTAGCTTTTAAAGTGTTTCTTAGCCTTAAATATTGACGAGGAGATTTTAGACTGTGGTGCCCATGAACGTGTGTGGTTAATAGCACAATAGAGCTTGCATGCATAGTAATATTAAATACAGCATGTAACAATATTAAATATATTCTGCAATGAGTTTTAAGAACAAGCTAAATCCGTGTGTAGTGTAGGTCTTTAAAGAACGCTTAATCTATGTGACTGGCTTTTTGCATGCCCCTGCATGGCTGGGAAAGCTGTTTCTTCATTGATGCATAAAGCATCTGATACGCCTCCCATATGTGTTGACTGCTCTAGTAATGAGATTTTCTGTAAGTTTGCTCCTTTATACCTGGTAGAAAACAGACGTACTCATTTAGCTCTTTGGGAAGGTACTCCAGAGGAGCTGAAGACGAGGAGGTGACTGCCATCGACACCAGCTTTCCTTGTCACGTGTACCGTGTCTGGTACAAGGCATTAACCCCAGCCCTGCACAGATACCAGCATAGGGGATAACTCCTGTAGATGAGATAAGCAGCAGAATCTTTTAAAAGTATTTTAACATGCCTGAATAACTACTTACACCATGGTGTATGTCCTCTGACCCCTGGCTGAAGCCCTGAATGGGAATGCTGAGTGTCTCTGAAAAGCAGGTTATTTCCTCCTGAACCTATGCGTGATTTAGGAGCCCAGGCCAGCTATAGGCACTCGTACTGAGAAGTCTGGCCTTTCTGAACTCCTACTTAAAACCTGAGTTGCCTATATGCTAGGAGCTGGGTTACAGTTTTTCACAAAAGGTGTTCTTGCCCCCACTTATCCTGCTTTTGCTACTACAAGAAAGCCAAGTGTGAGGCCATCACACGCAGGAGGTAGGAAAGGCGTGTTTGAAAGTACCTTAAGCTATGACCACTGCTTGTATCAGCACGGGCTGCAGGAAGGAAGCTGTGTTTCCAGTGAACAAGTAGAAGAATGTCTGAGGGTCACCCCTCCTGAAAGGAGCCAGGACCCACCACCACGTCCAGTGTGGTCCTTACTGTGTGTCAGCAGCATGGACATCGGTTCAGGCTCTCCTGCAAGGTGAGGCCTGGTGTGAGGAGAGGGGATTTGTCAGAGTGCATCTGTATGTGGCCTAAATTCTGAATTTCCAGCAAGGCTTTTTCCTGAGCTGATTTGTCAGTGGGAACTGTATTGATCCAGCAGTGATGCCTAGGAAGATGCTCCCTGAAGCACAGGTGTGAGCTGTGGCAGTCTACAAGCATCTGAAGCATTTACTGTGAGATATTAGTCACACTGAGAAATGGCCTCATCCAGCTGTAGTGCAAGCTTACGTGGTAATTCAATGAAGAAGAGACCAGAAAATGGAGAAGGTCCGGCTTCCTCAGTCCATCATGAGCTGCACTTTTAGGAACATGCACAAAAGATCTGTAGGTCTTGCCCAAGGCTGCTATGCAGAATTTTCACTACCTAGGTCATCTTGATTGAAACACTTGCTGAAGTACCCCAGGACTCATGGAAAACCTAATCCCATGTACTTGGAGGGTCAGTCAGTTGTTCTTTCCCTAAAACTTTCTTCTCTGGGGTGAACTGCTCTGACACCCTACTGTGGTGGTGTCTTACCGAGGTGTTTTCTGGGAAGCAAATTTTTTTGTGATACTTTGAGCTCTGTGGTTTCCAAATTCAGTTAATCTCAGTGGAAGCAGTCTTTTAGCATGGAAGCCAACCAGACACCCACGGCAGCAGAGGGAAGAGCTGAGTTACTTCAAAATTCTAAAAATTAAAAAGTGTTTTTTTCACTTGCATTCCTGGGTCTTGGCCTGAACGAGGAGTGAAGGTGCCAAAATCCTGCGAGAGCGTCTGTTGTTGCAGTATGTCTGGCTGAACCAGAAGCAGGAAATTCTTGCGAGAGCCTGTCTCATGAGATTGCCATCCAGCTCCGAGCATTGCCGGTTGCTCGTTGTATGAGCTGGTGAGGTGGGAATGTGGATGAGAGGGAAATATTGAAGGTGGGTAAAAAGGTTCATTAGAAGTGACAGCAGAGCATGCATGCAAGGCACAGTGGTGGTTTTCTGTTTTGAACATAAAAGCAGAAGGCAATCCACAAAGTGAACTTGCATCACCCTCCTTCCAGTGGAGGAGGAAATGGGGAAAGCTCCCTGTATGGGTTGAGTGCTCCTCTGCCAGAGTCGGTCTGCCGCTGTGCTCTGCCTTTGGGTCTCCCTCTGGTTTGAAGGGGGCCAAATCCAGCCCCCTGGTTCATAACGTCCTTTTAAAAACTTGCGGGTCAGGAATTTTTTCTTACCCAAGGCTAGACTCCCCTCTAAAACTTTCCATGTTGTCGTGTGCAGAGCTGCCTTGGCAGGAGCAGGGATGCAGGCACTGGCAGTAAGAGCCCTGGTGCTTTAACACCCCCGTCCAGTAGACTTATTCCACCTTGGCTCCATTTCAAGACTATTTAAAAGGCCATAGCCAGTCTATGCTGCCGTTTTCAGCATTATTGCTCCTGGTGGAGCTGTAACAGTGGGAGACTTTAAAGGAAAAGGACATAATGGAAACTGATTAGAAAAGTGGAGAAAGTCTCAGGGTACAATAAAGCATTGCTTAAAGAAAGGAGGGGGGTAAGGTGAGGCCTTAAAAGGCATGTATTCGATCACAGCAGGGCAGGAAATAGCTTTAAGGAGAATTTTTTTCTTTGGTCCATTCATAACCTGGTTTGTACCTCATTAACTTTCTGTTAGTGCTTTTTTCTTCTGAAATCCAGGGTAGCTTATTCCCACTGAAGTCCACGTGAAGAGTCATTCAGCGCTGAGCACGTGAATCCTTTTGTGCAGATTAAACAAGAGAAGCTCCCAGTGTTGCTGTCATCCTAAAGGGATGAGAAGCATGTTGAGGATGTGCTGACGACGCATGCTTTATTTACTCCATTTCCATGGAGCTACAACAAGCTTCCCAGAGGTGTCTTTTCCAGGGTACTTGTACCATTTTGCTGTCATACATTGGATGTGCAAATGACAACCCCTGTGAAACCAGTTGCTCTCTTGCCATTGGTTGCATTAAGCCTGTTAGATTGTCAGAAGCTCTTGGTTTATGAAGAAATTGCCATAAAAGCTGCATGGCTTAAAATGTGCTTGATTAAGATCTTTGAGATTTTTCTTTCAGCCGTTCCCCACTTACCTAACAAATGCTGGTTTTGAGGACTGTTGTTCTGCAGTGCTAAAATTGGATTCCAGGTATTTTAAACTGTGCATCATTATATCCTTTAGGAAAGACAGCTGGGGTTTTGTCTTGCTGATGAAGCCTAATTTGAATGACTTTCCTCATCAAGCCCATTTAATTAAAGATTCATTACGTTCTGTATAGTGTGACAGTGAAAATGCAGAAGTGTCCCCTGGGCAGCCAGCTGCTGAAAGGGAGGGATTAGCTATGGCAATCAGAGTAAGAAGTTGTGGGATAAAAATGGCAGCGAGCAAGATACATGTTTGATACTGGGGGAGAATAGGAGGGATAGTAAAGTCTTAGAATAGGTTATGTGTGTGTCTGGGGGGTCTCCAGCCCTGGAGAGAGGCTAGGTGCATCTGGGGGATGTACTTACCTTGCCTGTGGGTGGGAGGGTAGACCTCTCGCTGTCCTCTGCTGCCCTCTAAGAAGGCTTATTGTAGATGGCACAAAAGATAGAGGATGGACTTTTGCAGTCTTTTGCAAAACCTGTATGGTTTGCAGTAATATGAGTCTCGCCAGGGAATAAGGAAATGGCAGCCCAGGCAGCTGATAATGGAAATCCGTAAAATGGTGCACCAGAGTTTGAGACAGGAACACTGCTCGTACCCCAACTGCTTGGCTTAGTTTTTGTCCCTGTATCACAGCTGTGTGATGGGGAGAAGAGTGATTTCTCAAGTAGCTGTTCAGCAACACACACTTCCAAAGACACCTGAAAACCTTTTGTGTCAAGGTCCTTGGTGGTTGTTGGCTCTGCACTGGAAAATGCGTCATACGATTCCCCCAAGTGGTACAGCAGTGCCGCTGGAGCATCTATATGTGCCACTAAGTTGTAGATCCAACTTCTGGTTCAAGGGAGGGATGAAGCCTTGTGTATTGGGTTTTGGGGGGGTTTAGGGTTGTCTTTGCTTGACATGAAAGAAGGTTTGATCGGTCTTACTTGTATTTGAAATTTGTGTTTGAGAAGAAGCATAACTTGCATGGAGAGGGGCATTTGAGTATAAATCTCATGAGCCTGGAATTTTTTAATTTAAAAAGCATGTTTGTACTTTTTTTTTTCTCCTGAAATGCCTGTTGATCTTGTTTGATCAAATCGAGGGGAAAAATGATAAATGAACAAATGAACCATCGGGAAGTCTAGCATCACTGGTCAGATCTGCTGTTCTGTGAGGAGCCTTCTGAAAACCAACAATTATTTCTTCTGTTCCCAGTTCTTCCTGTCTGTTCAGGTTTGCTCTTTGCTTAATTGAGTAGGGTTTTCCATATTTGGACCCACAAAATAGCAGGTGCAGGGTCTTCTCTAGCATGAGTTTTGTGGCTCTCACTCTGCTCCTTAGCATGTGAAGGCATTTCAGTTCTCTACCTGCTGCAGTCACCCGTTGGTGGCCAGGGTTCCCTTTGCCAGCTCTGCATAAGCAGAGGTGTGCCACGAGGAAGCAGTGCCCTGGCACTGCCATGCCATGTGCTGGGACAACAGGTGGTGGCAAAGCACCAGTGGGGAGCGGGGAGCTCCCCTGCTCCCGGAGCACCCGTACCTTCCCTTGGCCAAACCGGCTGGGCAGGGACATGCCATTTTCTGTATATCCACAGCAGATAATGAAACCCCTGAGCCACAGAGGTGTGGGAGGGAGTCATTAATTTGTGTAAGAGCACTTGAAAGCTGTTGTTTTATGTGCCAAGTGTTTGTTGATGTGACTCGAGAGTTCAGCTGCAAGTGGGAAGGGAGAGATGCAATTATGTCTTGGTTCTGTAATCTAAGCCTTCCACAGGTGGCTCTGTCAGAGCTCCTCTTTTCAGTATTTCCACATTTTTGGGAGCTGTACCTGCACAGGAGATTTATTAGGTTGATTTGTCTGGTTTTTGCAGTTAATGCAGGTGAGTCACAAGGCACTGTAGCCTGCATGGCTTCCTGCACAAGGCTTTGCATGGCATCGTCCCCCTCTGCTGAGCCAGGCTGCATCCAAACACGTTCACAAACCTGAATACTGCAGGGCCCATTTCTGCTGTCCTTTTACAGTGAAAATCCTTAGAAATAATCATATGGAGGGATGACAGAAGTGCTGAGCTCCTACACTCTGCTAGGTCCAAGTCTCCTTTGCAGGAGAGCTGGATGCACCAGGATTAAAGTATATAAATCCTCCATGTAATACATGGGAATAAAAATGTCGTATGGGTTTGCTTCCTGTTGAATCCAAGGTCTAGAGCAGCTCTGTTGTACCTGGTTTCTCTGGCTGAGTGAAGGTGTGTGCAGGTTCTTCAGGGGCCTTAGGATCTTTTGAAGACTGATGGGTGACAGTGTGCAGGTAGCTCCATGTTTTTAATGCTACAGTAGTCAGTATGTGGGATCTGATCTGCTGTAGCATGAGCCCCAGTAACCGATGGAGGGCAGAGCATGAGCTTGTCCAAACACAGCAACTCTGTTTTTTCAAGGAAAAACGATGTAGCATTTCATAGCCAACACTGAAAATACTGTGTTGGAAAGCTTAACCCTCCATACATTTTAACTGAGATTTTCTTAATTTTATTTTTAATCAGATGCATGGAGACTGCTGGTGTCCCAGGTGCAAGTGCTGCTTGGAGTGCTGCTCCATGGCAGAGCAGGCAGGTGGAAAAGTAGGTATCTGAGACTTTTCAGGTCATGATCTGAATTTACAGATTTACTTCCAGTAAGAGACAAAGAAAACAAAAAATAGTGGTTTTTGGAGGCTCTAGCATGGTATGATGAGCCAGGTAGTGTCATGTGGAGCGTCTCTGCTAGCATGGGGTTATGTCAGTTCTGCCCTATCCTGGGCAGTTTCTTACAGACCTGTCTGTTGCATGCGATGGGAAATGGCTGTTCCAGGAAATACTGAAAATGATGGGAGATCTCCCTTAGCTTGCAAAAAGTTCACTAAGCATTCCCATCCCCAGTTTAAAGGATCTTGTACACATGCATATGTAGATGTGTATATATATGTAGCGTATAGTTGTGTATACGTATGGTTACTTGTTCATTGTGAACAATACTGCCGGGAGCTGCTCTTACATGGTTATGTCTGCTGAGAGTTAAATCCATTGAGGAATATTTTCTGTCTTGACCTTAGGCAGGTCTTAAACCTGGGACCCAGAGGCAGGAAGAGTGTCCTAAATGATGACCCTGGCTAACTCTCTGAAATAGCGTGGTGTTCTTGCTGCCCACCTCTTTCATCCTTTTCCCTGACTCTATTCCAAGGCATCTTGTGGAAAAAGGAAAAGTCATTTCCTTTAGAACTGGCTGTTTTTCTTCTTCCCATAGAAGTTTTTTACCCCCTTCACTCAAGTTAAATGGGAAAACAAAGTATGCAGTATTTCTGCTGCGGAGTTAAATATTGATGAAGATTAAGATGCATTAAAAGACCGAGGAAATTCATGGGACAGGAATAAAAATAAACAAAACCCAGAAAATTAAAAAAAATGTTCAAGTGTATGAATAGCTCTTTATCTTTCCACCTTCCTGCATGACTTCCAATAAAATGTTTCAGCATCTTGATGCAAACGTTCCAGTTTCACTGAGCTGGGGACAAGGAAGTGCTGTACAGTAACGGTTATGGGGGGAAAATGTTCTGTGCTGTGTTGGTCTTGGACTTCCTCAGGGTATTTTTTTTCCAGATGTTAAACTGTTATTTTTTCAGAAGCCTTGCTAAGTTGCCAGAACATTAGATTTTTTTTTTGAAGGATTTTCCGAACCCCAGCTGATTATCACAACACGCAAGGATCCAGACTTGGGCTTGGCTTTGCTGTGCTGCAGCAGCTGCAGAAAATGTGTGCAAAGGCACAGGTTTGCAGCGCCATCATCGAATGCCCTTATAGGGTAAAACAGGGAGTGAGGGAATTCTGCCGTGCTGCCTTGTACAACACGGGGTTTCACGTCAGCCATTGAGTAACACCGCGTTCCCCAAAGCAGAAACACCACCACATGTGCTCCGTGGCTGAGGCGGTAGCAGAGCTCCCAAAAGAGCTGCAGCAGAACAGCTCAAGGATGGAAAAAATGACATCCCCTCTGCCTGCATCGAGGCAAACGATAGCCTGCTTGGAGCAGAGGCAAAATCGGTTCCCGGTGTATTTTCTTTCTTAGATATAACAGCACTTTTTTTTAGCTGGTGGTATGTGATGATGCTGGTAGTACATGGCAAAGATCACACGTTGCTACTTGATTGAAGTCAAATGCTAGATTCTGCTCCCTCCCTGACCAAGGCGCCTGTGCCCCAGCGCTCTGCGGCCCCACTGCTCACATTCTTCTCAGCCCTTTGGTCTAATCCTTACGGAAATTGATGGAAAAATCTCCTGGGCTCTGGTTTGTCTATTGAGAGCATTGTCAATGGGAAGCTTCTCTTTACAAAAGCAATAAATGTGTAAGCACCTTGTACTTTGTACCTGCTCCTCTCTTTACCTGTCTAATTTTTGTCTTTGTGCATTTACAGAAACTCTCAGCTGTGGTATTTTTTTTGCACTTAATGCATCTTCCTGACGCTCGCTGTATTTCCCCTGCTTTGAAGGGTTGTCAGCCCATACAAATGGAAACCTGTGACTATCCTAGTATTAAAGACAGTGTGGAGCTCAGTGCGTTGAAATTCCTTTCCCTGACCACAGCCCTCTTTTTTTCAGAGACTAAGTCTGCCAACCGACTCGGGCGCCCTGCTTTTCCATGCCAAAGCAAGCTACTTATTTAGCCAAGCATATCTGCTTTACCTGGAAAAGGGCTGCTGGAGCGAGGCTCCTGCCTGCAGTGGGAGAGATCCCCAGGCTGCTGGTGGCTGGGGCAGCACGAGGCTGCCAGGGCGCATGGCCAAAATGGTAAACAGATTTAGCACGCTGCAGCTTTTCATCGTCTTGGGTCTGTGCCTGGTCTGTTCTTTCCTGGGAGCAATGCAGGGTCAGAGCACTTGTGTGATGCCTGCATGGAGCTAGGGGTGGGTCTCCCACCAAGTGTCACAGAGTCATCCCCCACCCTTGAGAGAGAGCTGGAGGACAAGGCCTGCTGAAAAAATGGTAAAGAGAGGTGATTATCACAACACGCAAGGATCCAAACTCAGGCTTGGCTTCACTGTGCTGCTAAGACGTCTGTGTTTTTAAATGGGGTTTCATTCAGTTGGGTACCAAGTGAGCAGCGGCTTGAGGCAGTTAAAAGTAGAAAAGGCAACAGTGTCGGCTCTCTTCTGGCTATGAATATTGATGCCTCAGGGAAGGGATGGTGAAAAACAAGAGTCCAAAATGTGCGGTATGTATGGGCAGATGCAATACATAAATTGCCGTAAAATATAGTGAAAAGCTTTTCTGACCCCTGGAGCTGAAGTTTATGCCAGAGATCCAAAGGGATTCTTCACTGTAATATGATGTTAAGATCAGGCTGGAATGCTGGGGGAGGGTTGTCCCTGTGTCCTGTGACCAGACCCCATTACTCACGAGGGGCTTTACTCTGGTGTCCAGTGTGCCACAGGAAACGCTCTGGTCGTGATTCATGGTTGTAGCTGACAGGGAATGGTCTGTGACTTATCCTCTGTCCCTTGGTGCTCTTGGTGTGTGGGACTAATTCTTGTGCTCTTTGGTTTTGTTTATTTTTTCAACAGTATTTCGTAAAGGATTTGCTCAAGTCTGTTTTTGTGTAGGAAGATATCCACATGGAGAGCATAGAGGAAACTTTCCACAGCAAAATCTGACGCTTGGAGTGAAACTGGTCAATGAAGGCAGAAATTTGGCTGCAGAAATACGAACAATCTTGTCTCTGTTGTGACATCCTGGTCCTCAGCTGGGCTTTGGAGGGCGATAAAGAGAGTAGAGCCATGTGTCAGGATGGGTATTTGCACTCTCTTGTGCTGCTTCCTGCTATTCCGCTCTGACTCACGGACTGCACACAGATCTCTAAATATTTTAAGTGTCAGTGGGCCCTGCAGCAGGAGGTGTGAGATTAAGCCCATCTTTTAATCAATGGATCTCTGGATAGGCTGTCCCTGTTAGTATCCTCCGGACTCTGGTCCCATTTCAGAGCAATGCAACAGAGGAGGTTCTCCCGTATTTAGACAAACTGATGGATTTTAGCAGTTTCCCTTGAAGGGTACCATTATCCTAATTAATCAAAAATAACCACTGAAAAGTCTCAGTTATCATAAAATCAAGATGTTGCAGTTCAATTGTATTTCCAGGCTCAGGCGAGCTGCTGGAATGCATGCAGTTTAACTTTCCTCTATGATATAATAGTTTAAAAGAGATCAGGGTACATTTTACCATAGTGTCTAGCAATGTGAGTTTATTCAGACTTTTGGCAGGCAGTTCTGCACACTCTTGCTAAAACTGTGAATCATCCATTGTTGGCTGATTGCACTGTAGTTGCTAAGAGATCTGTCAAGTGCATACTGAGGCTTAATTCTACGTTTGCTCTAAGAAGGGCTAAATGTATTAAATTGGAACATGTCACATCCTTCCTAAACAAGTAGTTAAGGCACGGCTATGAGCCTGTCTGATGGACAGAAGAGAAGGAGCCGGGAACAGATGGAAGATTTAACTTAGGTCAAGGTTAGTCTTCTCTGTCTGGGAACTTACTGCGTGTTGGATTTTCACAACCTGATGCATAGTGGAAATATAAAGGGGAGGGAGACATTAGAAAAACAGAATTTGCAAAAGGACTTGTTTTTCAGTGTCCTTATATAAACCTCTTAAAATGATCTAATGCTATTTCACAAAGTGTAACTTTTAGTAATGGAAAGACAATACGTCAGTGTTTCCCAAGCTGCCTTGCCCCCCGCCCCCTCCCAAGTGAAATTTACTGTTCACACCGCTCCTCCCCAGCTAGCCCATCGTTTGGATGTGCTGCAGTATGTATTGCAGATGCTGTGTGCTTTCATTCAAGATCATACTCTTTAATGTTCCCATTTGCGAAGTATACCAGCAGAAGTGGTGAGTAAGTGGTGCTGTAAGATATCTTACAGCACCTTGTCTGTCCTAAATAGCCACAGGCTTTTCCAGGGAGGCCTTATACTACCCACAAAGAGAAAACTGATCCACTTGTCAGTAGAAAGTAGAGTGTGTCATCTGTTTCTGCACAGAGATGTGTGGCAGCAATTAAAAAAAGATAACAGAAAAAAGTTCTGTAGTCAAGATTTTCAGGCTCATCTGTTCCTAAAACTATATCATTTGCTCTGGCATTACCCGCTGTCTGAAAAGCGCCTTCATTTCTCACCAGGCTCTGTATCTTCCCCTTTGCTGAACAAGGAGGAAAAGTTGTGAAGTCATGGTTTGTCTGTCAGTGTTTTCTGGTGCCTGGACTAGCAGCAGGTCCCCAGGTTCAGCCTTTCACCCATCACCCTCTCCTAGACCCATGGTGTCTGCACTGGGGGGTAGGCTGCTCACTGCCGAGCCATGGGTGCCCTCTGCTTCGGCTGCAAAGAAGGGAAAGAGTCCAACACGATGCTTGCTAAGTTATCTAAAGTATAAATTTTCCTTTTAAAAAATAAAAACACCATCCCTGTATCAACCATGGCTTCTGGTTTGGATTCAGCTTCTAAGTGCTGTATTTGTCAGAGCTTCTATTCCTTTTTGAATTTCTATTCCTTGCGTAGGTCTTTGCAGACATGATTGAAGGACTTTATAATCCTCTCTTTGATCAGCGAAACAGATTGAGCTCTGTGAATGCTGCTTTGATTGAGGTTTTAGAAATGACGCCTTCCTCCTGGTGGCTCCTCTCCAAGCCCTTCATGACTATTGGATGTTCTCCGTGCGGTGGATGTGGTACTGGAGAGCAGCTGTGGCAATAGCACGTGCTGGGATGGTGGATCTCTCTGCCCCTATACAGTGTTCCCCTGCTTGTCTGTCCGAAGGTCTCTCCTCAGTCACAGGGTCATGGTTAGAGCCCACCTGCAGGCGATGATCCTCTGTGGTGGCTCGGTTTACAAACCCAAACAGATGGTCTGTCCTCTGGCTGTGGCCGGAGGTCCTCATGCCAGCCATGCAGCCTTTGCGGAGGCCATATGGCGGCGTGGGTTGGTCACTTGTACCTCTTGTGCCATCCTCCCTGCCTGTGACCTGGTTTGCTCAGAGTTTAACATGCCTTTGCTCACTGACCAGTGATGACTGTGTGCCTTCAGGCTATTCGAATGAAACGAGTGACCTTGCACTTATGGGTCTCTGTTTGAAACACACCTATTCAGCAATGATTTCCATGCTCACCAGGTCTTGACACCTGTGAAAACATTCTGTTTGGGTACAAGTGGCAGTATCAACCTGCATACATCTTAGCCTGGTGCATCAGGGCTATCACTGCTATTCCCTGGAGTTACCCTTTCATCCAAAGCTGTATCAGCCTAGGGATTATATTTTCTGTAAAAACATGCTGATTGGTATTAATTATTTTATCCTTCAATTCCTTATTACTCCCCTGTCAGTCATTTTTCAAATTTTTCTGGCATCCCCATTAGACTGTGAAGGATTATGGACATTACAGAATGCCTCCTTAGGTAGAAATCATCCTGACCTGCTGTTTTAAAAGTGCTTTTTAGTAAGTGCTGTTTAATGTTCTCTGTGTTACAGTTGGGATGAAAATTACTGTCTGTAATACAATCTGAATATTGAACTGGCTCTTTTCCCCATGCCGAGCAGAAATGTTTATTCAGTACTTCTACCTTGGTGTGAATAGTGAAAATTTCACCTTTTCTGGGTAGTAATGAATCAGCACCACTGTTGCTGTTCCTCTTGTTCCTAGGGCACAGAAGCAAAGGAGGAAAAAAAAAAAAAAGGCCCTTGTGAATCTTGATTCCCTTATCCAGAGATTTTCACTAGGTCCTTTTGCTTTTCTAAGTTCTCTTAATTTCTGATATATTGCACTAAAACATGTTATAATTGTTTTGAGTTTTATATCTGATTTTAATTTCTCCTCTATGCCAATTAACTTAGCCACTATCTTTAATCCTTAATCTAGTACAGCATTCTTTCTCACATGTGAGACTGGGCTTTCTGGACATTTAATGACATTTTCTTAAAATTGCTCCTGGGCATCACTTATTTTTAGCATGTGAATTAGCTGCTTAATGATTTGGCTCAACTTTGAAAATAAGGCTTTTGAAAATTATTAATTCTGTGTGTTCGTTATATAACTGCTTTTACTTATTAGGGACATCAATTTTGTCTATGAAATGTCTGTCACTTGTTTGACGTGTTCTGGCTTCACTTCATCTGTAACTGAAAGAGCAGGGAGTGAGTGTTATTTGTATTCTGAACAAATTACTGTGCCTTTATAAATTAATGTCTGCTAACCGTGTGTTAGGTTTTTCAGGAGTGTCATCTTTCTGGTCACTGTAACAGCTGATCTCTGAAGGAGAAGCTGCATTTCTTTAGAGCCAAGTGAGTATTGAAAAGACTTGGTATATTCCAGTGTGTTGGAGACTTGCTTCCTACCTTTGCCCTCTTTTTAACCTGTTCCTTTGCTGAAGTGCAAGATGAATGCGGAACAGGCCAAACAAAATACCATATGCCTTCTGTTCTGGCCTTGCAGACTGTATTTGTTTCTGCAGCTTCTCTTCACTGGTGTGTAACTACAGTTACAACTTACTTTCACCAGCCAGAACAGGTAGGAAAACAGGCTTTCTGTCTTTCCCCTTGAGCACTTACCGCTTGTAGGACATTAAAAACATTCAGCAGTAGATTGAGGCAGTTTTTTAAAACAGCACTGAGATCTACAAAGAATATAGCAGTCGTTATTTTTCACAGGTTTCCACTTTATTGCATGATCTACAGATCTGTTAAGTGTGTGCAGTGTGGAGTTACACCAGCCAGCAGAAGACCCTTCCTACTGAAGCAGCTAAAAAACTTCCTGTAGAATATATACTTGTCTCTGGTCTTCCTAAGTATAACCCAGTCATCGTAAGGACTGAATGAGGAACTCTTGAACTGTCTTCCTTACATAAGGGGTACGTAACTAGCAAGTTCTAGGGCATCTTTGTTTTCTCCAGGATGCTTGCAGGAGACACACTAAGGGCTTGATGCTGCAGTCAAAGGGGGTTGTCCATAGACCAGGTGCTCACAGCAATTTCTCTCATCCTTGCTACGTGGTGCAGGTGGTGTTTCCCTCCTCCCAGACTGGATGCTATGGCGCATCCACAGCTGAGCCCTCTTGGTAGGGGTGGGACTTGCCACCCTCTGCAGCAGTGACATCCACCCCAGTAGAGCAGGAGCCCTCAGCAACTGAAACAAAAAACAGCTGCCAGGGAAATTCAAAGTTCAGCTCCTCAGTGGCGGTGGTGTAAGTGGTCTTCATTTAACTTTTTCACAACTTATTGCTGCTCCAGCCCCAAGCTCACCCTTTGTTTGCAGCAGGTCCTGCAGGTACCTGTAGGCTCTGGCATAGTCTTTGTCTGGGAGCGCTGCAGTTACAAGCTGTCAGGTTAATTCCACACCTCTGATGGTATTGATAGCATCTGGTGAGGTAATACTTTCCACTTAGTTATAATCTTATGTATTTCAGTATTTCCCTTTATTTCTGTATGGTGGCAAAGTTATGTAGTACTGTGCAGAGAAAGGAAAAGCCATTAGGCCAACTATAAAGTAATACTGGAGTCTGCTGTATCATTGACTCTTGGCTATTATTCCAGCAGACGTGCTCCCTATTCCCACGCGAGTCTGGAAATGAGCTGCTGTTGCTTTGCGTCATCAGTTGTGCCATGCTGTTTGCTCTGTGCAGCAGTGGGTTTGGGCCAACCTCCTGCGAGGCAGGTATCACTCCAAACACGGGCCCTGTTGGGAGGATCGTGGCATCACCATGTCCCCCCAGAGCAGTGCCTCCTTGCATGCAGAGCGGGCAGGAGGGCAGGGTTTGGATGCTCTGGTGTGGAACCCTTTGGGAGCATCACTGCTGCTTTGTGAAGGGTGCTGGCTTGGATGCGGTGAAACATGGGCATGTGCTGCCTCAGATACAGGAGGCGTAATTAGGAAATGTAGGTCATCAAATTCAATTAGCCCAGCGCAGTGTAGCTGGGAAGAGTTCTTACTTGATTTACTCCCCCTTCAGAGAAGCTCTTACTGAATACCTTAAGTGAAATGTTTATTTCTAAGGTGTGTTTAAAAGCCTGCAGAGAGATTTCCCTTCCCAAAGCAACCGTTTGCAAAACAAAGTAGTAAGATAGGGACGCAGCTGCGCCTGCAGCACAGTGCCTGATGGGTGGGATTGGGGGTGAGGGAAGGGCAGGCGGCTCGGTCTGCAAAATCAGACCTCGCTAAAGGAGCACGATTGAGTTAGCAGTCTCACACCTAAAATGTCTTTCTACTAGAAGAGCTTTAAGTAGAATCTTGGACAGTTACTTTTTACTTAGCTGTTATTTTGCTTTTCTTCATTTTCCCTCTGTCCCTGTGCGTTGTAAGATTCCCTTTCTTTATAGCCACTTGTATTTTATGCACATACAAGTAGGAGAATTTTATGCGGTAGCAAAGTGCAGAGTGACTGAATTACAGATTTGTCAAGGAAATTTATTTCTTTTGAAAATATAACAACACCACCACAGACTTCACTGTGCTTATTAGCTGAACACAGGATTTAGCTCTATTGAAAGAACATTATCTCAGGGTATATAAAAATGTATAGGAGCTTGTTTGGTAGGGAAGGGAGCAAAACAATGAACCATATTGCACCTCTTAGTGCTCTTAGAGTGCTTCCCTTACGGGCATACTGACATTTACATTTCTGCATTTATTGTATAAAATGGAAAGGGACGTCTCGGGTTGGGGGTTTCTGGCCAGGCCAGGATTTCATCCTCTGCTGCCTGCCTAGAGCTCAGGTCCTGTGCTCAGGTTTGACCCTCCTAATGCTCACCTGCAACCAAATGCTCTCCTGGCAAATCTGCGTGGAGTTGTGTTGATGATGCTTGCAAGTGATCAGACCCTCTGAGATTTGAAGTGACAGTGACTTGAACTTAGAATAAGCACGTGAGCAATTTCTGTTTAAAAATAAAATAGTAGTATTCTAATCTAGCTTTTGGTTTTAAACTTGATCAGTACTCATCCATCATTGAGTATTAAAAGTACAAATACGTTGCTGTGCTGCAGCTTTGAAAAATGTTTTACATTCTCTACCCATGTGCCTATATAAATTGTTTGGGGGAATTGTGTAAATGTCAGTGCACTGAAACTCATGTAGACTTCAAGGAAATTAAATGCAGGGGGACCTTAAAGGAGTTCCTTTGGCTTGTACTTTGTTAATATTTGTTGTGTAGATCAGGGCTTTGTATGTGTACCCTTTTTTGTCTGGGGGAAGCATCGCTGTGTAAAGAGACACGTGGCTGTTTCCTTTTTCCAAGCATTTAGATGTCTGTCATAAACAAGAAATGCGCAATTTTTCAGAGCTTTTGGTGATGTATCTCCTATGTGTGAAATTGGTTGTCAGTCACGGGGCAGATGGGTGCATTTCACAGCAGTTCTGCTGGCGAGGTTTTGGAACAGTGTTGGGAAGGCTCCTATGCTCCCTCCTCAGGGCTGCGGGCAGTTCTGCATCTGGTGGGTCGTTGTCCCCTCTTGGGCAGTAGGACTCAATGTTGTCACATGGGATGTTTAATTGCTGTGAACTTCCCATTCTATAACTCTCTTGCCTTGTAATTTTACTGAGCAAGTGTCCCAAGTCCCCCAGGACGTTAGTGAGGGGAAGGAGGGGAGGCAGGGTGTGAGCAGGCTGGCTTGAAAGCAGGAGCTGTGTTTTAGTATCAAGCTAACGTAATGTACGTGACGGTAGCCTGCCTGCAGTTGTTGGTATTTTTAAATGAAATATTGCCCTGTGAGTTTTATGGTTTAAAAATGCAAAAGGCAAGAGGAGAGCTCGTACTGCGGTCATTCTGTCGCTAGAGGCACAGGAGGGTGAGGGATGTCCTGACAAAGCAGCCCGAGAGGCAGCATCTTCCCTCTGTGCCAGTCTCTTGGGGGGACAGAGGCTCTCCTCAGCCCAGCTGCCTGAACACTCGGTGAGATTGCAAGGAAAGGCAGGGCACCGCATATACATTTTTAAGAGGTATCAACTTTTGTGTGGTTATGGAGAGGCTGCACCCAACTGCTGTATCTTGCATGTGCTCTTCATGTTTTGGTGCTTGCTGGCTTTATCCTCGTTTCCTTCTCATGACTGTGAGCCTCAAATGGGATGTTGGTGCAGGAGCAGGACTTGCAAAGGTGGCTGGCTCTTCGCCTTTGTCAGTTTGGGTTCAAGGAACAGTGAGCATAAGGTCTTATGCTTGCTGCATGTTTTTCTTTAAAGCTTAAGAACTTACTAAAACTTGACAGTATAGTTAGAAAGGTTATAGTCTAGGAAAAGGTTATTATCAGGTTGAAATGTCCCAGCTAGCACTGTAATGGCCAGTTTGTTCAACAGATAACTTCCAGTTTCCTTATTTGTATTGAGATGTATTTTTGACTACTAAAAACTGTAGGTGTGTCTTCAAGGATTTAACCCCATTTCTTGTATACCACCAAAATTCCATAATCCTGCTGGGATGGCACGTCTCTTACCTGGCAGTGGAAACCTTACTGGAACTAGTTGGGAGACACAAGATGGTCAGAATTCACATTTTTCTGCCATTATTGTTGTTCTATGTGTCTGGACACTTTAGGGCACTCTTGCAGGATGTGTTAGCACAGCTAAAATAAGACAGACACGTCAACTTCTCTGAAAGCATGAATGAAATGTATTATTAGGGAAGAAAAAATGCTGGGTTGGTATAACCTCTGCCCTTGGGGCCCTTTTGATAAAATAACACAGGAGCAACTGGATGCTCCTCACTGAAAGGCCAGTTACAGAGTGAATTCAGTGTGAAGAAAAATATTCCCTTTGCCTGTGACGATGGTCGTTACTCCTTGAGCTGGGCTGGCTCCTGGGGACTCTGGGCATGTGCCCACTGTTGCTTCTTCTCCCTGACTGTCCTCAGTACTTGACAATGGGGACCTGGTGGTGACCACTGGGTTTTGTCCATGGCTCCCCACCCGATTGACCAGATGGGACCAAATCTTCCTGGTGGTGATCCTTGGCCATTTGTGCAGCTGAAATCTGGAGGCTGGTTCTCACGTGCCTCAGAGGTGATGGGAAGAGTTCAGACCTGGGTAGTAATGGTGGTTCCATGCTGGGATGGAGCTGGGTGGGAGCTGCTTTTCAGCACTATTGAATTAGTTAATATAAAATTAAAGCTTCTAAATCCCCTTCCGAGAAGGAGACTGACATGCCTTTCAGTGTTAGAAATGACACTCTTAGCACAGTGACATGCACGCAACAAGATCAGAAGGCAGCAGCAGGTGTGCCAGCAGCGTGACAGTTAACTGTGGGGAATCCGACAAAATCCATTTTAATGCGAAATAAACAGTCAAGTTTTTTGTAAGACTTTCAAAATATTTATTTTGATTAATAAAACTTAAGATTTGGTGGAGGGAGGAGGAACTGGGCTGCTGAACTGCAAACTCACATGAGAACTCAGACCGACCAAGCCTGACGGGGCGCTAGGGAAGCCGGGAGGTGCTCGTACCACTTACCACTGCATTCAACTTGTGAGCACCCTGTTCAAGAAGTTACAAAACCCCAAATGTCCTGGTTGAGGTATAATTATTTTTCGCTTCTTTAGCATAGATTTTCCTTTGAAAAGAATTCCCTACCTTAAAATAAGCAGAGTATTATCCTTGCCAAAGATCTTTCAGCCTCTTTAGAACAGGGCATTTAGATGACTGGGGACAAAGTGAGTATCTTGAATGCGCCGTGTCAAGGCACGAACAAACGGCACAGAAACAGTAGTACAGTACAGAGTGAAACCTGACAACTTGGTGTTAAAGGAAAGGAATGCTACTGTATAGTTTGATTGTGATCAACTTATCTTCAAGTGGGTTTATTAGCAATTTAATGGAATATTGGTTATTCAAGAGCCATAATAGCCCTGGTTGAAATGTCCCTTCTGCACAGTTTTCCCATACCCTGTGGAATGAGCAGAATGTGACAGTCGAGCTTTCAACAGGCTTCATGAATTTTAAATACTTTTCAGCTGTGAAATGGGGCACATGGCGTGTGGTCAAGGGTGGACAAGGAGCTGGCAGCCACTGGGGGTATTATGGGATATTGAGTGTCTGGGAGATAATGAATGCTTGGCTTATCCAGGTGCATTCTTGGCCCACTGTGCATGTCCAGGCAGAATGGAATCTATTTCTCTGTCCAACACTTAACAATTGATCATTTTGTAATTGTAAGCAGAAAGTATTTAGAACGTTACTTTCTCAGCATGCCTGCATACGACTTAAATTTCATGTCATCGTCTTTATCCAGCAAAATCTTTGCTGTTTCTCTATAACAATGCATTCATGCCGCTTTAAACTTTTCCACTAACCTGATTTTATGCTTAGTGGATCTCTGAGCCTTTTCTTTTAGCGACTTTAAATCTCTGTCTTTTTAAGCATCTCTTTTTTTTTTCTGTGAATTTTTTTGTGATTTTGTGATTGAAATTATTTACACTTGCTGTGGGTTGAAATTTCAGCCCAACTTTTTGTAGCAAGTGAGCGGGTTGCTGGCTCTCATTTTGTGGGAAATAGTGTCCCTGCATTTTAAAGGCAAAGTGGTAGAAGAGAAGAAGGGAGAAGCCCAGGCATGGTATACTGCTGGTGAGCTGTGTAGTTGTCCTCATGTGCTTCAGTTCTACTTACCTGTTAAAACACAACATGCTCCAAGGACATACAGATTAATTGTTGTTTTCAGCTGTGTGTACCTGGTAGAGGAGGTTGCCATTTGACCTCCCAAGATCTGCCAGGCTGGAGCTCCCCTCCTGTGTGGCTGAGAAGCTTTTCTGGGGCAAGAAGCCCCAGAGGCCACCTGCTACTTTCTGCTCCTTCTTTATGTGCCACTCTCTGTGCTGCCTCTGGTCCAGCTCTTTCTGTGTTTCCCCTTCCCCATTAATCCTTAGTGGTGCTGTACTCGCCCTGATCGCAGGTCACTCTCTGGGGGCAATGGACATTTGGCACCAGATGCATCAACTTTAGACACAGTTTGTGACTATTTCAGTAGTAGGGCAGTAAGTGGGTTTGGAACCCTAATTAGCAATTGTGTGGGCAATGGTAAACAGGGTAGTTATCCCTATTGCCCTTTCAGAACTCCACGGTTCATAAACTACCAAACTCTGCCAAAAGCTGTGTCTGCTTGGGCAGGGTGGAATTGTCTCAGAGCTGCAACCTGAAAGCATTGGTGTGGGATCTGTATACTGGGAGCAATGAACAAGTTATCTCCTGCTTGAGGACATGGCTTGAGGTACATACAGTACCTCTGTTCCTTCTGGGCCCTCCCGTGGCCTCAGTTGTTGAAAAATGGTTGAGGACAAGCCGTGCTGCATGTGTGTGTCTGGCTGAGCAGGGTGGAAGGAGCAGTGCGCCTGCCAGCAGAGCGTGGTGCCATCTGTGTGCTGGTGGGTGCTCCAGCACGACCACTGCAGCGCTGCGTGTCAGATGCCACAGTGCAACCGCCCCACCATTTGGGTAAGGACCTGGCCTTGGAGCTCCGTGTCAGCAGACAGCGGCAGGGTGGAATCAACTGAAACTCCCAAGAAGGGTTTTCTGGCTGTTGTGATGTAACACTTTTCCACATGTTGTGATGCACAGCCTAGTTTGAAGTCACGCTCGGATCACTCTGAGGGTCTGGCTGCCTCGGGAGTTGCATATCCACCCACGCCATCCAGAAGCGTGCTGCTGAGCAGCTGGCAATTTGCTTTAGGGCCAGGCTGCTGCCAGTCTTCACCTTCTTTCCCCTTCCCCAAAAAAAGGCAGTGGGATGGACAAAAAGGCCCTGTGTGGGTGGAAAGGGGGATTGATTGCCAAAGTAAACTGTGGTCAGTCAACTGGCAGGGGTGGGAATGGCTGGTACAGGGCGTCCTTACCAGGCTGTGCTGGTGGCTATTTGTGGGACAGAGCTGACCTTACTTGTCTTGCATTTAACATACTCTTAGAGTGTGATCTGCATCGAATAGCAGTGCTGGAGCATCTTGTTCTTCCAGTGCTTTCCTGTTAACCTCTGAAGAGCCGGTGCCCTTTCTGGTGTTAACACTGGGAGCAGGAGTCCGAAACTGCCACAACCCACATCCCACAAACTTCTGAACCTGTATACATGAGGGTGCATATCTGACTGACTTAAAGCAAGAAAACGACCAGTAGGGGGTTTTCTTCTCAAAAACCTCAAAGCTGTTACAGTGCTGCTTTGTTTTCCTTGAAGCCCCTGCAAGCCCAGAAGGGCAATGCTTATCATCAAGAGAAGGCAGACTTTCCCCATCTCCAAGTGGAGCAGACTTAGGCAAGAGCCTGGATCATGACCAAGACTGGTATCTGGTTTTGCAAAACTGAAGTCTACCCTTCCCTGACCCCAGATTTGTCCATCTCTATTTATAGCTTTACTTGGAGCCTTGCTGAAAAATGCATTATATATTGACAGTGGCACTTTGAACTCAGAGCTAATGGATACAGAAATAGTAATCTTGGAGATAACAATTTAACTTCTGCATGTGTTAAGTCTGACATTTGCTTTGCACAGCTATGAATGATAGCTTAAAACACAATGAAGTGGGGACTGAAAGCCAATAATTGTGATTTACCATGCCGGAGAAATTGGTGGTGGATGTAAAATTTCAGGAGATGGTACGGTAATAATGTCTCGGGCTGAGAGCCCTTTGTGTTAGGGCTGCAGTTGGTCTCCGGAGAACCGAGCTGTTGGCACTTAGAGCCGAGCTCTGCTGGTTTAGAAACCTCATTTAATCTCTGACTCATTGGATGGTCATCTTCTCTCTGAATCTCTCTGCGTCCTTTCATTCAAAACAGGTCTGCAGACACCTTCCCCATTTCACCAAGAGCTCAGAGGCGAAGGCAGATGGGTGATTGTGATCGTTAGGGGGTGCCTGGTTTGGTACCTTCCACAGCATCTGCCGAGCCCCAGCTGTGCCCCTGCCTGTGGGGCATTTGGGAGCTTTGGTGCCTTGTCCGTGGCCCCGCTGCCCAGCCCTGGCACCCCAGCGGAAGAGCTGCCCTGGTCTTGGCAGGGGAGAGCCCGTGACTTGCAAAATAATTTCCCTGTTCCTGCTGTCTTTTCAAAAAATAATTTCCTTTTTACTGTCAATATCATAAATCCCGTAATATGGTTAGTGCACAGAAGACCAGTAAATAATTTAGAAAGCAGCCTCTTAGAGTGCAGCAAACACTAATATAGAGAAGAAAAAAGTCCCCACACATCAGTTACAGTAATTGGTGGAAGGCACCAGTCTGGAGGGTAATGAGCTCCATTTTTAAAGCACGAGGAAATTAGATTCTTATAAATGTCAAATGCAGTTATTGTCCTCTTTCCTTGAAACAGAGCTGAGCTGGCTGGAGCCCATTGTCTCTGTCAGCTTTGCTGTGGATTAGACACATCCCATCTCACACCAGGAATGTGCTTATTAGAAAAAATATCGCTACACAGAGCATACAAGCTTTAACACTCAACCAAGGTACTAATGGGTACATGTACAATAAAACCCAATATCGTGTTACAAACCTTAAGCTGACCTGAAATGATATGATACAGAAATCTTAAAGGATGCAGGTGAGTTTTGTGTGCTACAATTCTGATTACCTGGGATTTTAGTTTTCAAATAAAGGAGATAGAGTGAGGGAAGGTGACTTTTCCTCTTGGCTACTTACCAAAAAAGCAAGCAGGAAGTCTTCTTCATAGTGAATATGCTTGTAATCAGGTCATGTACAAATACTTCGGTGTTTTACTGGTGTCTCCTGGGTAACTGTGGCTTTACAGAGGACTCTTTCCATCCACCTTTTTTCAGTTCTCTCCTGGAAAAAAAAAGCAAGAGGTGGTTATTTGTTCATACATCAAAGCTAGCTCTGTGAATTAGTCTTTTATTCGTTAGAAAAATCTCACCAGTATGTGTTAAGACTCCATGCTTCAGAAAAATGAAGTCAGTTGTTCGGGGAGGATAAAAGGTGAGGAGGATAGGGGGCTTTGTGAAATCAAACCGCTTTGCTGCATCCCTGTTTTTAACTTATTTGAGGATAACCATCACTTGTCCTTCCTCAGCAAGAGATTGTATCTTGTCTTCTTTCTGGGGTAGGAGCTCTGTTGGAAATTGGTACAATCCTTCCTGATAGGGGAGGGCTTAAGGATGGAGCCAAGCTCTCAATTCCCTTTTGCAGTGACGAGATGCAGACTCAAGCTACTTGTGTGGACTTCACCGTGTACTAACCTGAACTCTGAATGATGCAGTGTGCTGTTCCCAAGATGGTTGCGTGTCAGACATACTGTGGACATGCTGCGTTGGAGACCCTACTCAGGACTGCTGCAGGATGGGTTTAAAGATGATGTGGTGGGGTAATGTGAGTCTGTGCTATCCCACATGCAGGAAACTGCTATATGCAAAAGCAGATTGGCTGTTCATTTTTGGTTTTGTTTTTCAGGAATCCTGTGTTTGCAAGTTCTTTTTTCCAGTTGCCCTTTTAATAAGGTCACGTCTTCCCTCTGATCTTCTCCATCTCTATTTGTGCTCTTTTTTTCATTTCTGCTTCTACTGAATGAAGTTCCTGGTGTTGTCCATAGAAAACATACAGTAATTTGAGACTTCTGTTTTACCCAAGCAAGGGATATTGAAAGATATTCCTAGCATATGTCACCAGATGTGTGAACAGCACTTTCCAATTTAAACTTTAGGAATTTTTACTGGTTGCTTAAAACCCCTGCAAAACATTGAACTGTGGACTTGAATCCGTTAACACCCATCATGGGAAAAAGATCCAGCTATTTATGTGGCAGTAATTCTATTTATTTAAATTTGGTTTCGTAAGCTAAAATGAGCCCAACTGTTGGGGGGAAAAACATTTTGAGCATCTTATAAATACCTTCAAAGCCTGGAACAATCATGAAGCAAATTAAACTAGTTTTCTGTGATTTTTGGACAACTTCTAGTTCTGATAACTTTTCTTAATGTCTGTACTACAGCTGCATCAACCCCCATAAATTAAATAAAGAAACAATTCAAGGCATCTCTGATGTAGACTGGTGATTAAATGGTAATCAGCAGCTGCTGACTGAAACATACATATGACTCAAATCACAAATCCAAAGTCAGCATTTACCTTGCACTATTCTCATTAGCTAGACACTTTACTTAAATGGTACTCCAGTGCAAGTGTTATTAGTTGGCCATTTGGCCCAGGGATGCGATTCTGCTGCCTCCCTGCCTGCCTCTCCCCAGGAAGCTCTGTGGTGCCTTTGCTGACTGCCGTGGAGTCGCTTCTCAGGGCAGCGCAAGCATTTTGCACGGTTGCGAAGCTCCAGTAAAAAGTAGGTCCACCTTTGGGCTTTTGTACCCCTTAACATCCTACTCATAGCCAAGATGCCTGCTGCTTGCCTTCTCCCCTCAATCTTCCTCCTTCTGACCATTAAGTTTATTAAGCTGTTAACAGGCACAGATTTTCCAGCCAGCGTGCTTAGCTTGCTTGCGATGCTTGTTCCTGGCCCTGGTAGGTCTGCAGGCAGCCATGCAGCACAGGAGGTACCTTCACATCATCTTTGTAGGCTGTCCGGGTTTTACGCTTCTCTGCTTTCTCAGATGTTCCTCTGTGGTCCAGAGAAGCTTTTGGCTCTCCCAGCAGAAAGCAAGTTGAGTGGTCCTCTGCCACAGTAAGACCTGCAGCTCCGCTGGTGCTCCGGACTGGTTGGGGGCATGGTATCAGGGAGGAGGACAGGAGGGGTACAGGGTGCTTGGCAAGGGCAGCCCCTGGCTTGGCTTCCTCTCTGAGTCCAGACAGCTTCTGCTGGGAGCACCCGAGCAGCAGCACGTCTCCTGAAAGGGCTTTCCCTTCTTGGTGTTTTGGTTTTGGAAGCTGCTGGAGGTGTTGGATGAACCGGAGATAGGCAACCACACAACAGGTGGATGATCCTGTTTTTTTCCTGTGGTTTGGCCTTCTGCCTTGAATAACTCTATCTGATGTATATATTTATTTAGTGCAACTGCCTGTGGCTGGTGTATTTGTGTGTCAGGGTTTCCCGGTTGTGAGTTGGCTTGTCTGCTTCATGCTGGCACAGAACAGTGAGTCCATGTGATCTTGCATGGAGAACCTTATATAATGTCACAACCTTACTGCTCCATAGTAAGCAGTTGTTTTCTTCTCTGGGGTCTTATGGCTCTTAAGCACGTAGCACCTGCACGGTAAGAACCACTGGGCTTTGCAGGCAACAGAAATCATTCTGCTGTCAGCACACGGATGTTACAAAATGTTGCTGTGTCTGTACAATAGTCAGTTTTCCAATAATAACCCAGCTATTTCCCATTTATTTTTAAAATGCCATATGGGTCTAGTCCTCCTTATAAACCTGATCTTAAAGATCACCGGAGGTAGAGCAGCGAGACTGGGAAAGGTGAAGCCTTACTACTAAGCCTGGAGACTCTTGAGTGCCAGGTTTCAGCCTTAAGTCATTTTAGCATCAAGCGAAAGGTAGAGGAGTAAAAAGAAGCATTATCATTGTAAAGGGCATGCTGCAGGCTCGCTCCAATCTGTGTGCCAAAGACCTTCGATGGGATTTGTGTGGGGATGACAAGTCCTGTGGTCTCGGAAGCTTCTGGGTACAGTTCTCGCTTGCAGTGTCACGTGTCAGCATTCTCCAGGTGGCACAAAGACCTGCCTTCATCCCGCCCAACTTAAACTGAGGCACCTACTTTAACAGCATGCTTATCCAAGGGATTTTCTGTAAAGTGACTGGAGGGTGAGGATGTGCTAGAGAGAAAAAGGAATCTCCAGAGAGCAGATCAACCTTTGATAACATGATGCTTCCAAGTATGTTCTTTATAGACCTACCTCACCTGTCCCGGCAGCCCGTGGAGACCTGCTCTTGCCTTTTGGGACTGGGCTTTGGGGTTGAGGGGATCAGTCACAAATGCCACATGGCTGAGTCATGGAAAATGAGCAGGAAAAGGGGGCTTAGCTGGATCACACCTGCCCCCTCCCTTACTCCCTGAAGCCAGCACTGCTCCTAGGAAGGTATGTCAGCCAAAGCAAGCGCTGCTGCTGCTCTGAGGCTGCTGCGATGGGGGTGAAGGACTGGTCACCATCGTGTCTCCTTTCGCTACTGTGGCAGGTTTAGTTTGGCAGAGCCCAAGAGTAGGGCTGCTAGAGTTCCTTCTGTTGGTATGTGATGCTAGAAGACAAGTACCATGTCATCTTCCTGTGTTTGTTGTCACAATGCTTAATTTATCACATTAAATAAATAAATAAATAAATGACCTGTGGAACATGCAAAAATCAGAGCTAACAGGTTCTTGCTGCATCTTCCATGTTCATTAATACTTGCTGGGCACCTCTGGTTAACCACAGTGAGGAAGTTTCACCAAACATGAAGATGCTGCTGTGTGGGATTAGATTCAGGGGTTTCTGTGCATCAACTTGTATTTATATTGGCATTCTGCAAGCTGTAGCCATTTTGGTCAGCAGTTGGTTGCGTGTAGGTGCTTCTTTTTGCTTACAAGGCACCAAGACGATGGTGCTTGAACACAGCAAGTGTAAGTCCCTCTTATGGATGGCCGATGACATGAGCCTCTATAGAAACAGGTTCCGCTCTAGGCATCCTCAGCAGCCCTCACTGGGAAAGAGGAAGCCACTGAAGCTGCATTCCCCACTCCTGTTACGAGCCTCTTCCAGCACAAAATGGGCTCGGCAGCCCAGGCTCCGTGCCATGCGTGTGGTGCTCTGCAGCAGGCAGCCAGCTGCACAACAGGTAGTCCTGGAAGCTCCTGTAATTCTGTAGCAAGGTAGCTCAAAAATGCAAGGAGAGCTAGTGCTGAGTCAAGCTGCAAAACTATAAAGAAAATGAACATTTACTGATTTGGGGATTTTAGGTTTCTTTCCCCCTGACTGAAGAGGGGCTTGGGGCAGAGGCGGTAGAGCTCTGTCTTGGGTCTGAGCAGTGCGAAAGGAGAGAGCAGTGCTCCTGGTGGGGCTGCTTCCTGCGCACATCCAAGGGACAGGGTTTGCAAGAGGGGATATTGGGGCAGAGGGACTGGACTTAACGTGCGTTTTGGAGCCCTCGTCTGTCTCCCCTGGATGCTGTGTTGTTCCCGTGCAACGGCGAGAGCCCAATCTCTTCTGCTTGATGCCCTGTGCCCTCCGGAGCACAAAGGCCTCTGGAAGGACTTGGGGAACTGCAACAGGCAGGAACACAAAGGACCCTGCTGTCCATGTTGTTAAAAGCTCATTAAAGGACTTTAATTCTTGTTAACTCTGTGTATTTCTGGTAGTTTTTTAAAGTTTTTCAATGATACGTATTCCGTAAACAACTTTCTTTAAATCAGGTTGAAGCCATGAAGAGAGTACTAGAAAGTCTCAACCTCAATATAGTAGAGATGATAGATGAAAATGCAACCTTGGATGGTGGAGACGTCTTATTTACAGGTACAGTGGTATGAATTTTCTGTTCACATAGTCTGACTGCCTTGAAGACTGCATGTTACCTGTTGTCTGTGTAATAAAGTGTTGTTTGTGCAGTTTGTTAAATCAGCTGCTTACTAAATGTCAGAAAGGTAGCTGAGAGATGAATTTTCAATGCAGCCCTCAATGTCCCACCTAATGCCTTGAATAAATGAAGTAGCAGTACATGTAGTACAAAGAGTCGCACTGTGCATGCAAATTTTATTTTAGCTTGTAAAGTGCTAGTAAGAAAAAAGCTTTCAGTAGTCAATTGCCTGCAGTTGTTTCATTTTTCTTATTACAAGCGGCTACATTCACCAGACTGATTTTCAGGACTTGTAAAAGATTGATGCAGACGATTGTCACTAGTTCAATAATCAAAGAGTAAAAAAATGCATATGAGTTTATGAGAAAGTGGTGGTGTTGCGTGCCAGCATGTCATGGGCGATAGACAACTTATATGCTGGTTGACCTCAAAGATAGAGATACTGACTGTGTTTTTTGTGTCATTCAAACTATTAGGCATTTTCTCGCATCGGCTGCGCACACGCTTGCACCCTGCCTGTGCTGAATGAGCCGGGTTGTTTTGATCAGCATCACAGTAGACTGACCCGCTTGCCTTAGTTCACCAGGGGAAAGAAGAGCCTCAAAAGAGGCAGATGGGGAAGGGAGGCCTTTCTAAGGTGGTGCAGATCCAGCACTGATTTTCTCTGGAGCTGGCAGATGCTGGTGGCTGCAGAGCTGCCTTTGAGACCAGAGGAAATCTCAGAGGGAGAGGGAAATGGTCAATCAGTGCTGTACTAATCCAGCCCAGCTGTCTCTTTCCTGACTCAATGACCATTGCAGAGCTTTAGAAGAGGAAGCTGTTTATGCTCTGTGAATTGTGTCTTCCTGGAAAAAGATAATTGCTTTAAATTATCAGCTCACAATTGCAGGTTGCGTTCTTCTATGCTGAATTTTCAGTTTTGCTACTCAACTTGAGAAAAGGAAGAAAATTATATCTGAAAAATTACTTCAGAATGTCCTCTAAAGCTGGCCCTGTTTTAAAATGTGTATGTTTCTGATGAAGGAGCCTGAGGCAGGCTTAAAAAAAAACAAAAACCAAAAAAAACAAACCCAAAACAAAAGCTGTAATAGTTTTGCCCTTATATTTTTTCATTCCGGCAGAGAATTCTTTGTGGTCTTTCCAGGCGGACAAATAACGTGGTGCAGAAATTCTGGCTGACACATTTAAGGTTTGTAGATTCATCATGCCATAGGAAATACAAGCTATCATCCACTGAACCATTAGAAATTATACCGGCCGAGACATTTGTCATACTCAGTGCTTTATTAGGACTTACTTTTTTTTTAAAAGTGCAAGTTACAGAAAAGGTTCGAGCATCCTGTAAATTGCCAGATGCTGAAGTTGGCTTTGAAATGTGTTATTGCTTCGTTAAGTAACTTGGATGGTAGGAGGGCTGTTATTATTTGAGAGCATATCAACACTCACTTTCTTAATGTTCTCATGTGTCAGCAGCTGGTCCCTGTAGAGGTTTTATGTACGTACTGTTTAATTACGCTTTTTAATGTATTTCTTTACAGTTGCAACAATAGTAATATTTGAAACATGTTCTGGATTTTACTCCAGTGCACCAGACAAGACAAGCTGGTCCAGAGGGGTATGTCACACTGAAACAGTTGACACCGTGCCCTCGGATATGTTGCTATTGTTAATTTGCAGAGAGTAAATTTAATTACGGAATGTCTCAATATAGTTATGGAACTAGGACAAATTAAAAATATTCATAGCAACCATTCTTCACTCCCATACAGGATTATGCTGTCTCCACAGTCCCTGTTCATGATTCTTTGCATCTGAAGAGCTTTTGCAGCATGGCTGGACCAAACTTGATTGCTATCGGATCAAGTGAAGCTGCACAGAAAGCCCTGAAGGTAAAGCGCATAGGAAATTTTTCTAAACAACAAATTTGGGCTATTTGTTTTTAATATCTGCTCAAGGATGCTGGAATTTTAATAGATATATAGATCAATGAAAGAAGAAATCAGTACATCTCAGGGTCTCCTGTATGTGGAAACCATAAAGAACTTTTATATCAGGCAAGAGAACTGTGACATTAACTTAGCTTTAGCTATCTTCGGGAAATAAATGGATTATACAGGTTATTACTTACAGCTTTGTTGACTAAAAAGGTGATAGTAAGGAGGAAGGAGCTATCATCAGAGTGCTGGAGATACTTCAGATGTTGCCATGAGGAAACAGGGCTTTTAAAATTGCCAGAGGGGCAGTAAAAGTTTTATCATGAGGAAGAGGGCGGTCTGATCCCTGTTGCAAAGAGGACCTGTGTATGCATTTTACAGTGTAGGCTCTTGGGATAAAATCGATAAGTCACTCCAGCCGCAGGGATCAGAGCCCAGGACTCTCCATCCTTCCTTCCTCCATCACCTGGCTGCAAAGTCAGGTTCTTTCCTGGTCATGCTTTTTCCTCTGGTCCCGTGAGGGTCTGTCATAACAGCGTGGCTTCGACAGGAAGAAGGCAGAGTAGCCTCACCGCAGCCTGGCCAATTATTTCAATGTCTAAACGTTTTCCTTTGAAGTGGAATGTGTGAATTTGAACCCTCAGGCTAAGAAGCCTTGTGAATCTGGATCTTTCTTTGCTGGCAGACTTGCAAACTGGTAATCTGTTGTGTAGCAGGTCAGTCCTCAATGGGAAATGTTTATTGCTGCCGTGGTTTGCACTGGGCTCAGTAGCTTTCCTGCCTGTTGGGTGTGTTCAGAGCAAATCTACCAAATTAAGCTTTTTCAGAATGGGAGCACAGCAATACCTGAGGCCATGAATCTCATTATGCATATAGGCAAGGAGATGCTCACCCTAGAGATCAACATCTCTGCTCCTGCAGGGTAGTGCAGCTGCAGGCACTGATGCTTTGCAGCAGAAACTTTGGCTGGGGCACCAAGACAGCAAAGAGCAACTGAGACTTTACATGAAGTGAAGCTTGAGCAAGTTTGTCCCTCTTGATAAATTAGGACCTGCCATCCTGCACACTTTGGTTTGAGATGCAGGTAAGCCAGAGCATGTCTGAAAGCATTACAGCTAAGTGTCTTAAGCATTTTTATCAAGACTTACCTGCAAAGGTTAAACCAAAACTTAACTTTTCAGTGATGGCGGCAAGTCCTAAATTTTCAGCTTACAATTATCCTCATTCTTTTGCCGATAAATAAGAACCGAAGTGCAGGCTTTGCTCTTCAGCTTTGCAGAAGCCTCCTTGATGCAACGTGATCACTAATGCATGGAGGAAGCCAGCTGTGTGTCCCTTCCAATAAATGAGGAGTGGTGGAAGTAGTTGTGCTGTACTAGTGGAAAGCTCTCTGAAATCCACTCAGTTTATGCAACCTGACTTGTATCTCTAAAACTTGAATTATTTTTTAAGAACAGCACTACTATCGGTGCCTAAGGCTACTCATCTGAATCTGTGCCAGGCACAACATTTACAACAGAAATAGTATGTAACTCAGAAATCATCGTCCCCAGCCCCCAAAGAGCTTAGGAGCCCGTCCTGCATGTCTTGTACACCTCCTTGATTTCAGTAAGCTAGTGGTATTTACTACTTTTAAACATCCTTAAATATTTGCAAGATGGAGGCCTGAGAGACTTCTTGTCCTTACCGCCATGCTGCGGTACTACACTGCACATTAGCTTTTCAGATCTTACCTATTTTCCTCCTGAGCAATTTCCCAGCAGCATTGTTTTTGCCTTCAGAGCTCAGTGGAGACTTGTTGGTTTGGTTTTTTTCTTTTTTATCCTGTGACAGTCCATGATTTAAAATGTCTCAGTCTTCAGATACAATAAAACCAACATTTCAAATCTCAGAATCTCCTGGGCTGGACATGGAGGCCAGGAAAATGCAGTCCTGGCTGGCGCAGGCTTGCAGCCTGGCAGCAGTTAAGGGGATAGCACAGCAGCCCGATTGCTCCACCTGAGCTTTAGGGAGCTCTTAAACAAGAGGACAGTTCCTCAACTTCCCACATCGTTCGAAGTGGCTTTAAGTTTGCTCATTCGTTTGAACTAGCTGTCAAAGTCACTCTCATTAAAAATCACTACGTGAAGCTCTGGGAGCACATTCCCAGTTTATCACCCATGTGTTCTCCCCTGAGAAACTTAGGACAAATGCTTTTGCTTGTAAAGACAAGCCTGATGTTCCTGATGCTGTGAGATTGATTTAGTCTGGGATGGAAGGTGCCCTGCATCTTTCCCTGTGAAATATGCACTACCCAAACATTCAGGCTCAAATTTGAAATGCATCATGAGCAGCAGCCTGATGAAGTTTGCAGATATTCAAACAGCCCTACACTTGTACAGAGTGTTTATAAACATGAGCAAAATTAAAGTACAATACTGGTTGCTCAGAGCTGCAATTTGAACTTGAGCCAGGACTAATCTGAGAATTCATCAGTTTGATTAAGGCCTTTTGCACAGCTCTGCTAATCGTGTTGCAGTGCTTCAATTTAGCTATTGTAGCCAAAAGTATTTTTTGCATAAGCCGATTCAATGTTGCTGGTAACTAGCCGTCAAGTACAATACCCAGCATTAATCAAGGTACAGTAAAAAGCAGATACATTTTAGAAAAAGATAATCCAGCAGTCTTTACAGTTGGTGGATATCTTCTACAGAGGATGTCAGCTGTCAGTGTTCAGTGTGTTTCTCTTCATCTGACATCTAGCAGTGTGTTTTACACGTGTGTGATGGTCCTTTTTGCTCACACCCTGCCAGCTGCGGTTAGGGACTGTGGCCCGGAGCAGTGGGTTTGTGCTATAGCAGGTGCCTTCTCATGCTCGTAGTGAGCTGACAGGTTACATCAGGCAACCACATAGCAGTGAGAGCAACATATGAAGTTACCCAGAGTGTTTCTTGCTCAATGTATTGGATCCAACTCCACTGCCATCCTGGGGAACATGTAGCTGTTCCTCCAGGAGTCTAAATCTTCAGAGAAATTATTGGAAAACAAATAGATTAAAGCGTCCATCTTGGAAATTACGGAGTGGGCAGTGCTGCTTATCACTGGCTTCCTCTGACATGTGAATTCTTGCTTTTTGACCTCTGTGATTTCCTCGTATTTGTTCACTTGCCTCTGAAGAAAAACATTTCAGTTGGTAATCAGCTTCTTGCTGTCTTGTGGAGATGCAGTTGCGAGAAGATCTCTGAGGCACTGATACTCAGAATTAAAAGCTGCTCCCTGGATTTTCACACAGATCAGCTGAGCTATAGCAGTGCTGTTAACTGTTCCTTTCGTTCCCCATCGCAGTCTGTGTGGCAGTACGGTCCCCTGAGCTTCTACTGAGTCATATGGCTGGCACAGCCCAGCATGCCACGCCTTCATTGTGATAGCTTGTTATTTCAAACCTCTTCTTTGTTGATGCCATTTTCCATGTCTGGAAATGCGATCATACAAGCAAGATGATCAATCTGTCTTTCACCACCTCTGGAAGTTGAGTCATTTTCATTTTGTAGCATGTCTTGTTAGGCAACAAGTGAACTGCTATGTCATACTATGCTAACATGTTATATTTGAAATAGGATTTATCTTCCTACTAATAATCTTGTTTGAAAGAGAATTTTTTCTTGATTGTTCTTACTAGTGCAACTCGTGTATCCTTAAAATACTTAAAAAATAGAAAAAGAAATTGCATCTGATGCTCATGTATAGCAGAGTGCAATTGATTGAGTTGAGTGCGGTGTGTGTAATGCAAAGCACTGCAAGTGAGCTAGGAAATGAGCACACAGAGTTTAGGATTATAGAGCACATGCTAGAAGCAGATAATAAATCAGAAGTGACATTTTAACCGTGAAATCCTCTTCAGGCTCTGGCAAGTATAGAATATTTATTTGGGCTGCAGCTGAAAAGTGGTACTCGAGGAAACGGTGAGAGAGACAAATTAACTGCAGAAAGCACCAGGGCCTGTAGTGGCTATCACGTCTGAAATTTTAACTTTCCTCCACTGTTTTCAGCACGCATTTAATTCCTTCTTGTAGTTAAACCTGTTCATAATTCCTTAGGTGTAATTCCATGGTTGAACATTGGCTGTGGCTGTTGAGCCTTCAAAGCCTGGGGGTTTTTTTCTGTTACCTCAGTGAGGCCAGGATTTCCTCCAAATGTGTCACCTTTGGGCTCTGATCCTGCATGGCTGCAGTCGCTGACCTTTACTGTGTGTGTGAACGAGGATGAATTTGGGCTGTGCTGGTGCCGGCGCAGGGAGGTGACAGGGCAGTGCTGCAGGCAAACACTCTGCACTGCTTTTTCCATGAGGGACACAGCCCTGGGGTCTTGCTGGGTCAGCAGGAGAGCAGGTACTGGCCCGGGATGTAATCCAGGTCAGGTTCCAGAACCAAAGGCAAACACTAGGCAACATGACAATGGGAACCATGATACAGCATCTGTTACACACGCCTTTCTGCACTGTCTCCCTCTATACTAAATCCTGAAACGCCGCATTTCTGTCCTTCGACTGTTTGTGTTGGTTGGTACAGAGGACAGATCCCCGCTGCTTCCTGTGATGAGTGAAGACTTGGACAGCAGCAGATGGCGGACACAGTCCTTGGTTTAAGCAGCTTTGTCTATGGTCAAAGCATTCTCTGTCAGCCCATGGGTAACTTGCTAGCAATCCCAAAGGGTCTGAGGGTTACACGTGTTCCCAGCTTTGGCAAGCTCAACTATTCCCTTGCGAGCAGTACGTTTTGTATTTGTAGCAAGTGCCTGCTAATGAAGTTGTTCTCTCACCTGTTGGGAAATGAGGTTGTCCTTTGGGTAGACTCTTGATATTGGGCACTCTCCAAAGGACTAGCCCCAGGGTCTCCCCACGGAACTGGTAGAGAAAGCCTTGGTGTGAACCTGCTGATGGATCTCGGAAGGGAGTAGAGGACCTGGAAGGAAGGTAGGAAATCCGGCATAGTACCTAGGGGTGAGGGCTGCAATGTGGAGAGCACTCATCCCACCATATGGCCTGAGCTTAATCTCTGTGGCCAGCTGTGTCTGGGGTGTTCCTTCTGAGATCAGGGATAATGGAGTTGCATGTGATGCGTCTGGGTTTTCAGTTGGTCATTTCAGAGAACGGATGCTAATTACAGAGGCAGCGTGTTCATGGCACATGTCAGGGCTGAGTGGCTTTGCCAGATGGGGTGCGAGGCAGAGCAGGTAATGTTCATGCCCCCTGGACAGACCTGCCCCAGCAGGATGTGGAGCAGTGGTGACATCTGCACTTCTGAGCTTGTTCTTAGCATCGCAGGCTCTGACCTCATTAGTCGATGCTATTTCATTATGGTCAGGAGTGTAACAGAATATATACAGTAGCGCAATACCATGACTTCAGCAAATACTTTTTTCTTTCCCCCTCTGCTTTCAGTAAAAGGTTGGACATGATTGCTCTGCCTTGTTCTTGACACTCCAGTATCTTCTATTGGGAGTGGAGCTGCTCATTCATTCCCTGAATTATTTCCTGAAGGATGCTATTGCAAACACAGCTGTTTTGACAGAGGTCAAGGGAGGCTTATTGAAACTACATCATAAGGATAAAACAGAAAGGAGTCTCTTTTGGGCAGTTAGGCCCTTGGTATCCAAAGCGGTGGATATGATCAGAGCAGTGCTTTTAAAGACTTGGGCGCAAGGAGTTGTTCTAGCATTAGCATTTTCCCCTGTCCCTGTGATTCAATGCCCTTTGTTCTTATTCCATCTTGTATAACTGAAGTCTCTGCAGCGTGCCAGCTTTAAAAAGCTGGGTACTGTTTCCTGCATTAGAGCAGGGTTGTAGTGCCTGCACAAAGCTGAGGGCTTCCCAGCTCTGCCACAGAAGTGCCTTCAGAACAGGCATCTAAGGGAAAACTTCATGTATCTGGTGTTCTTAGAAAGCAGTCCCTACCCTTGTGCTGCATGGAAAGGCTCAGCTAAATCTGCTCTTCCTATTGTCTGTAGTGTCTGTCTTTTCTAGTAATGCACAAGTTTGCATGAAATCATTATCTCCTCTTCCTTAAGAATTAATCATTTGTGCCTCTGCTTATTCCCCACATGAAGTCATAAGCCTCTGTTTACGATATCACAATGGGTTGCTGTGGAAATGATTATTAATATTAATAACCCAGAGGATGACATCAGGTAGGGAATTAACAGAAAGGTGCAGATGAATGCTGACTTTTCTGTAATGCAGCAACAAAGAAAGGTTAGTAAAATCCATAGTGAAATTGCCCCTAAAAATAAAAATTTAAAAAATGAGGCTTTGCTGCTGTTAGCCTTATAGATAGGAAAATCAGTCAATTTATAAAATTCTGTGTACTTTTCTTTAGCTTCTTCTGATTTTCCATTACTTTATGAATTAGGAGTGTACAGCATCTCAGAAGACACAGAACTTCACTGATTACTGGATGACGTACTACTACAAAAAGGCAACCAGTTGTGTTTCTCTTTAATTAAAAGTTAGATGTTATAATAAACCTCCTGTGCTTAACAGAGTGTCAGTGCTGTTAAATTTGCATATATGCAGAAGAATCTAGTCTTTTGGAAGATACAGACTCAAAAGTATGTGTTTATAGAACAGAGACTGGTCTATTAGTCTATTTTATTACATTTATTTAAAGGACGAGGAGAATATCCCTTGCCATACAGACTTGTCATCACCAGTAAACCTTCAGCCACAGGAGCTGGGTCAGAGCTGACTGAGACGATGTCATTTGACTTGCGTAAATGGGGACTCATGTTTCTAATTCCTTTGCTGCTTTTTTTCCTTGACTATTCTCTCTCTGGGTTCCTGTTCCAAAAGACAGGATGTTTGTCCTCTCTCCTTCTTGACTGAAAGCAACAACACGCATAAGCCACTTCCTTTTCCCCTTCTCAGGTTGCGATTTCCCATTGCAGCAGTCCTTGTGCAGAGCTGGCAGGCAGGTGACAGACAGCATGGCCGTGACACAAGGTGGTGCAGAGCAGCACAGGTGCGCACGTGAAGGGTACATGGTTCCCATCACATCTGTGGTGATGCAAAAAATTCCTGCGCCAGGAAAAGCCGAGGAACAGGGTGGGAGAGGTTGCTTAAAGAACTCTGCCTTCTGGAAAAGATGACTGCGAGGGTGCAGCAGGGAGGAAAAGCCCGAAGCCCAGCTGCTAAGAGTGTGGGTGGTAGGTGGAAATTAAAGTAACATTCTAGCTGTATACGGGCTAAGAAATTTGGCATATTGACCATGCAGACTGGGGCATTGCTGTTTCAAATAGATCTCAAATGCAGCTTGCATCCATCGAGATCATTTCGCTGTGATTTATGCTGCCCAGAGTGGCTGTCTTGTCCCCGGCGTACTGAGTCTGCCCCGCTGTTGTCTCTCCTGTTTGTCTGTATTTCAGGGGTCAGGTCACGCTCCTGATGGATCTTGACATTCAGATCAAAAAAAAGCAAGATAGCTGGCTTTTCCAGCTCTGTTTTCCTGTCCCCTCTGATCAGCCTGGCTAGCTGTTTGTGGGCACTGTTGGCACTTTGCATTTCAAGTAAACTCTGAGAAGCTGTTGAGTAGCGTGGTTTGCACGGCAGGCTGAGTCCCTGTAACCCAGACGCGTGGCACCGTGGCATAGCTCGCCAGCCCCACTTTGTTCTGCACTTGTTGCGTTGAACCCTAAGGCTGCTGCTTTCTCTCTCCAGTGCCGACTGTTTCTCCAAATATGAAGAAGCAAGGAAGGAACTTAATAGAGACAGGGCAATAAAGCAGTGAATGAGATGTTGGCTGTTGTGTGCACTTTGCGTGCACAATCCCTTCGTTCCAAAAAAGGTAGAGTCAAGCTGAAAAGACTTTAAAAAGTGCAGTAAGGATGGACAGATACCTGGAATAGCTTGCCTAAGAGGTAAACTCAGCAAAATACAATTGTAACCTGAGAAAGAGACAATAAAGGCGGGATCACAGGTGCCTATAAAATCAGGAATGATGTGGAAAAGGCAACCGGGGATCAATTGTTTGCAGTCTCTTCTGGTGCAAGGATCAGGGAAGCTCTAAAGGCAAATGGCAAGTTCAGAAAAGATAGGAAAAGCAATGCTTCCTCACACAGTTTCTGTCTGAACTCTGAAGCTACCTTGCTACAGCTTCAAAAGTAAACTGGGCAGACTCCTCGGGCAGTGCTGTAGCTGGTATTGCTCTGTGTGACAGCTGATAAGTTGAGGTTCCGAGGAACCACACACCAAATCTCGATAGCCTGTAGTGCCTGTCTTAGGATCCAGAAGTGGGATATCGTCACCTCTCACATGGGGCTGGAAACCCCCATCACACAGCACTAAAAAAGCAGCTCTTCCAGGTTCTGCAAGCATTGAAAATTGGCAGGTTTGGTAATCGGCAATATTTTCCAGGTAGCATGCAACAATTTATCTTTCTCGGTCCTCCCTCCATATGGAAATGTACTGGGCAGGTACCTGTCCTCATCTTTTGCCTTAAGTGTATAAGGGCATAAGCTTGACATTCCTGGACAAGTGGTCCTTCCTTCAAGCAGAAGAGAAACGTGCTGTCCTTCCAAACTCTCGGCCAGCCTGGTGGGATGTGGCTGCATATTGCTGAGGTATTCTTCTCATCGGTGTTAGTTGCCCTGCCACACAGCAATACTTAATTTTCATCATCGTAGGAAAAAATCTTGATGTAGTTTAATCCTCTCTCACAACTTTAGATCTCTTGGATTAAAATATTCCAATTTGCTCTGTACCCCAGGTCAAACATTACTTAAGCATCAGTGTAAAACAGGCCAAACTTTTAACATGCTTGTAAAGAAGGGAAATAAATGGGATGGAAAAAATACCTTAAATAGTTTTAAGTGAATGTTTTTCTTTTAAGAATACTGTGACTTGAAGGATTTAGGAAAGGATGGCTGAAATCTGGTGGGGGAATGATCCCATGTGTGTAGGGTTAGGTGCATTTTCTTGGGCTTAAGTTTGGTATTTCTTTGAGATGTTGGGGGTCGGGGGTGCAGGGGCTCATCAAAACCAAAATCAGACCTTGAATATCTGCGCTTCTTGCTTCTCCATCAACATGACACAGGCATCTTTAAGTGCAGCGTTCATTGCCGTGTTAGCAAGAGGAGCATTCGCTGTATGTTTGGTTTTGCTTGTGTTGGAGATAGAAGGGCATGTTGCAGGTGTGGTGGGTTTGGTCGCTGTCTGCCCCACAGGAGTCTGGATGCGAGTGGGTCCCAGATGGCAGCGTGGCTCAGACTGGGGCCTTCTGCATGGAGGGGGAAAATTTGTAACTAGGCTTGGCCTGTTTTAAAAGTGCATGTGGTCATCTTAACTCTGTCAGTGATAATAGGCCCTAAATGCGTATGCATTTTTCCTTCATGCATAATGCTGCTTCATATTTAGGATTATTTAGCTTATCCATTACCTCAGTTGTCTGAGGACACACTGTAAAAAAAGTATAGAAAAGGCATTTTAGGCTATGTGAATGACTTCAACATAAGGAAAGCATGACTAAGGGCTGAGAGAATGCGCTATGAAAATTACCCTCTTCAGGCTGAAGAAAATTCCCAGAAAAACTAAGCATGTGGGAAATGCCTGGCTCTTAACGTAGCTGGTCATACAATGTTTGTGGGCAGAAAGCCAGCCCTCCGCAGATACATTGTGTGAGCCCCATAGTCTTTGTAAACTTGTGATTTCCAAAAAAAAAAAAAAAAAAATGGTTTTGGGGTGTATCTGGTGGAAAATACAATCAAAAGACCTTGCTTTTTATCTCCTTCTTTGCCCTGGAGTCCCATCTGGCCAGGCACATGTGCTGAATGACTTTACATAATAGAAATATAGAAAACCCCACAGGTCTTTAAAATAACCTGATTGCATCGTGTGGTGCATTGCTGCTGCATCCAGAGCCTCCCTGTGGGGCAGGTCGGGGCTGGTACTGCCTAGGCACTCTCTGAAGAAAGTAGTTTTTGAAACTGTACTTCAACACGCAGGCATAGTTGTAACAGCAATGAAAGCTTGCAAATACGATTTCCTTCTTATTTTAAGAGCTGAGGAAGAGAGTGAAACCTCCAGTTACTAATAAATGCTGTCTTGTGGTGGTGTTCAAGCTCTCTGAGATCCTGTTCCCACTGGTGCAGCTGTGTACTCAAAACTCCCATGCTGCTTCATCTCACTTCTCCCCTTTTTTCCCATTTGTTTCTGAATTAGTTCAGCCATCACTTCTGTGCTTTTTAATCTTGAAAACAATCCTCCTAATGTGCCCTTGCCATCATCTCCCAGGCTCCCCGAAGCTGGCTCCTGAGGCACAGCCGGAGCCCTGCCGCTTGTTCTTCATTTTTGCTTGTGGCTGCTGTTCTCGCTTCACCATTTTGCAGAGGCAAATGAACGGGAGTTACATGTGTACCCTTCTGCTTAAGAGTTCATTTGTAATTTTGTATGGAAGTGTTTCACAGTGATTGACGATATGTTTCTGATGAGGTGTTCCTAAAGAAACCCTACAGTATCGGGATTCTGTTTCCAAGAAGGACTGGAGAAAGCATAACTCTGTGGGAGCTGAGTGAAATTCAGGCATGGTGGCTTTTCCTTTACTGATACGCATGTTTTAGTGCAGATTTAATAAATAGGTTTCCTTATTCGAGACTTAAAAAGATTATGCAGGGAAGAAAAGAGAAGCTGCCGGTAGAGGGACGTGTCTGTTGGCTCTGCTTACCAGGACGAAGTTGCACTGGTGCAGCCGTGTCACCTGCTGCTAGATGTCTGCAGTATCGAGGAAAGCATAATAGAAAATACCTCTTGGCAACATAAGAAACAAAACTAAAAATAGGAAAGCCAACCATGGTAAGCACAGTAACAAAAATACATCCGGTGAAGTAAAGGTGCAAGGATTTTTCCCCAGAAAAATATTAACCTTTTATGGAGGTAAATTTGACCTTGGGAACTCGGGAAAGTTTCATAACTTCTGAAGGAACAAGAAGTGGCAATCTGATAACACTTCTCAAGAATGCATGGCATTCTTTGTTGTGAGTTTCATGTTCTCCGCGGGATGTGGATGACTCAGGCTACAACATAAAAAATGTATCCAGACCTATGAAAGAATTACTTGCTGTAGGTGTGTGCAAGCATGAATTGCTTTGTTGCTTCCAAATATGTTGGAGATCCTCATTGTAGTTCAGTTGTATATAGTATTTTTCTTTATGAATGAGTAGTAGTACAAATGAATGAATTTGCAAATAATTTAACAATCAGCTTTAACTGTGCCTGAAATTAAAGCCTGCTCTCTGCTATGCGATGTAAATCGGTGGGGGTTCCCTGAGAAGGGAATTCAGTTGAAAAAAATGGTTAACAGAATACCTGTTTATTTTTAAGGCAATACTAGTGTGAGTGTTTTGAAACTGACAATAAGCCTTTTCTTTCTGTTTGCAATGTATGTGGGAACATAGCAGGGCTATGAGAGAGAGAGAGAAAGAAACCAAAACACTTGCGTTTGCTTAGGGTTTTGGAGGGACCAAAGTTTTTGACGTTGAACTTCGTTCACTTCTGTGTTATTCTTGGTCTTTGTCAGAGTGAAGCTGATGTAAAGCTGGAACAGTACAATGGGGAGTCGAGCATCTCGTCTCCAGGCTTTTCCCATCCTTATTAAAAAGTTGAGTCTGATCCAAACCACGGGATCTCATGCTTCTCATGTGCTGAGAGTCTCTGCCTCTGAAATTCCAGCCAGGATCCAAATTTGTGTATGAGCCCTATATTTATAAACCAAACCTCTGAAACCCACTAGCTCTGCTGTTCTGAGGAGGTTATTGTGTTGTCCCCTTGGGAACGAGGATTAGCGCAGACGTGCCTCCTCGCTCCTCGGCACAGGTGCTTAGTGAAAGAGTAACTGCTTGGAAAGCAGAAAGGAGGTTCTTGAAAAGAATTAGGATTGGGCTTATATCCAAGCTGTGAACTGTTCCTGTCCTGTTTGTGTTAATTCAGGCTCATTTTATAAATATTGAATGATGGCTGCTTTTTTTTGAAGGTGCTGAGCACCTATAGTTTCCATCAATGTGAGCAGGAGTTTTTGCATACTCAATGTGCATTCCTTGAGGAAAAGACCCCACGGAGGATGCTTACTGAGTGCTCTGCTTAATCCTGCTGCTTGCAGGAGCCATTTCACAAAGGTTTTCTACTGCTCATTTCAGTTAGGGTTTGTAGATTCTTCCTCGAAGGGCAGAGATGAAAAGAGATCTCCTTACTTGCTGCATAGCAAAATGGCCCTTGGCTGACTTGGCAATCACAGTTAGGTATTTTTTAAAAGCTCTGTTCTCCCATTTGTTTGGGGCTGCTAATGTGTTTGGTCTAAGTAGCTGTGCTTTGTCTCCTGGCAGACCATGCAACAGATGAGCGACCACCGCTACGACAAGCTGACAGTGCCCGACGATGCTGCGGCAAACTGCATCTACTTAAACATTCCCAGCAAAGGCCACGTCCTGCTGCACCGAGCCCCCGAGGAGTACCCAGAGAGTGCAAAGGTGAGAGCTGTGCTGAGGGTGGCAGGGAGACCCCCGGTGTCCCAACCTGGTCGGGAAGTTGGTGGGAATTGAAACCAGGTGCTTTCCAGAATGGGCTGTTGTATTTCCATCATGGAAATATCAGATGGCAAAATACGGGAGGCCTGGGCTCTGTCTTTGTCTCCGCTAATCTAATTACTTTGTCTCTTGTGCCCCTGGTGCTTCTTCTGTGTAAATGGATGTAGCAACCGGTCCCCGTGCTGCAGAATTGACGTGTGTGAATCCCATAGCTGGAAAGCCACGTACACTGTAGTTGTCGGTGTTGATTGCAAACGACGAGATGGCTTAACCCATGCCTGCTCATTCTGTAAATACTTAGAGAAGAGGGGGAAAAGGGAGACATAAAGTGCCATGATTTCTGTTCTGTTTTCATTCCTTAACAGGTATTTGAAAAACTGAAGGACCACATGCTGATCCCTATAGCCAACACGGAACTGGAGAAAGTAGACGGGTCACTCACCTGTTGCTCTGTGCTTATTAACAAAACTGCAGTATTATGAGTTTACAGAGTCCCTCCCTTGTAACTGGCAATAATGTTACATACAAGGTAGACGAATCTGTATCCACACTTTTATTGTTTTTATTGACAATCTACTGTACCACTGTGCTACTAACCCTTGTTTACAAATTTTTTGCTTTGTGTATTTTTATTATGTCCTTGCAGATGGTATTTAAGGTGGGTGTACGGTTTGTTGGGGGGCACATAACTCTGAAGTCTGTTAGTTCCATGGGCTAGCAGAAGACAATTATAATGGCTAACCCCTAACTTTAGTGATTTAACATATCTGTGTGAAAATTTTATGAAAACCAGCTAATTCTCAACATTTCAAGCACCTCTGTTGTCTTTACGCTGTTCCCTTCTCCTGTCTTTTTTTCTCTTGCTTCCTTGCTCTGCATCTTTTTTTCCTTCCTCGGTCCTCTTTATTTTCAGTGATGCAAGGTTTTGGGGTGACTGAAGAAAGCTCAATGGACTCATCAGTTTGGTATCTTGTGTGGTAGGGAAACTTTCTGTACACTAGCTGGAATGGTGGGCAGTGGACTGTGCTCACTGTCTTGGCCGTATCACGTTGCTGCTGCTGGGCAGAGTTGTGGCTGGAATCAGTTTCAGGCACCAGGTAGCAACTTAGGAAAAAGCTTCCTCTGACAGGAGCATTCAAGGGCAGTGTCTGCCTGGGAGACTTGAATGATAGAAAAAGAGAGAGAGTAGTGCAGCCACACAAGAGACATCCTGCAAGTTCAGGTCCCAGATTGCTGCTAATGCCATGACTTTCAATTTGGTGAGAACAGAAGAGGAGTTTTTAAAGAAGTCCAGCTCCCAGGGAGCACCTGGACCACAAAAATGGAAGACTGAAGTGCTTTTGGAGAAGTTAAACCTACAAAAGTAATCTAAAATACAGGGCGAGGGGTTGTGTTAATTCTCTTTGTTTAGTTTCTAAATTTATTTCTCTCTTTCCTTTCTGTTTTCTCCTCTTTTGGAGGCCACTTACTAGCAAAATTCAAAAGAAAAGGGTGATAGGAGTTGAAGGACAGCTATTCCTAGATTAGGCTCATGAATAAGGGAAGCTATTTTTTCCTGAAAGATTGGCATTTGTACTTTATCTGCCTTTGGGGTAGTTTTCCTTGGAACAATAACCATCTTATTTTTTTTTAATTGCATGAATATTTTCTGTGGTATTCAGTTAAAACAAATATAATTTTTGTAGCAAATTCCACAGCATGTTTACCCACTGAGTCATACTTTTTCTCACCACAGTAAAGCGAAGCATACACCATTGTATTCACATGCTTCTTGTTAAATCGTTTGTAAACTAAGGATGGAGAAATTCCCAAACAGAGGCAGTAGTGGGAACTCTCTGGAGACTGACAAATAGTCTGAACATGTTGTCAACTTCCTAGACATCTCCTCCACCTTTCCTGAACCACTTGTGACATGTTGCTAAAGTACAGTAGGAAGCTCAGGCAATGTGGTCTGCAGGAAAGCAAACAATATTAACCAAGCGCACACTTGGATATCCTTTGGAAACTTGCGTGCTTTTTTGTGCAATCATAAGGGAGGAAACATAGGTACTCACATCCGTAGGTACTCCTCAGCATATCTCTCGCTTCGAGTCAGTGGCTGATGAGGAGAAAACCTCCCGGCAGCTACCAGAATGCACCTGATGCTTTGTGGGCACACTGTTTGTTGTGATGACATGAGCTATCACAAGGGAGAGAACAATGATGAGCCAATATAATGTATGTGAAAAGAGAGCATGTCCCAAAGGACGTCTGGAGTCAGCCAAACGGAAAGTGCTGGTTTTATGACTCTGTGCTGTCCCAAAGAGCTGTCCTGATGTTTCCCCTCTGTCTCCTCCGTTCCCGTGCATTATCATTTAAGACTGACCCAGGTGATCAGGCTCTGAGGATGTAAACATTGCAGTGGGGAATCTCTTCTTCTACCTTCCCTTGGTGCTTTTTAAATACCTGATAAGGCATCTTGCGTTTTAAAATGACATAATGACTTGACATTAAACAAAGATTTTGTGCCAAAAAGTGACCCTGCAGTATTTAACTATGACCTTCTAGAGGCAAGCTGTGCTGTTAGAAACCTGTGCAGCTATGGGAGCTGTCAGACAAAGCCAGAACAGAATCTTCCCCAACCTGTCCGAGCACCTCCTGGGGCCTGGCCCCCATCCATGTCCTTCAGTCTCTTTTCCCTCCTCTTGCTAGGGAGCCAGAGCATCCAGCGACACTAGGACAGTGTTAGGCTGTGGGATTCCTGTTCAGTTTCTCTCTGAAGTGTTCTGTTGTGGTTCGGTTTTTTCTCTTCCACCCTCTACTCACCTCTCATCTGTGTGTCTCTTCCTCAGACTCTCATTTCTAGTTTATGGCATGACGAGCACTTTTCTAACCCTAAGTGATTTTGCCTTCTGTTGCCTCAGTTCTCTTACTTGAGTCTTCTTTTTCTGTATCCCTCCCTCTTTGCTGTTCACTCCAAAGCACCCCAACCCAGACTGAACTATCCTAAACTCACTCCCTCCCTCAGTAGTTGCCAGGAGGGAGGAGAAACCGAGGGGTCCGCTTTGGCTCAGAGCAACTTCTTTTGAGAGGGAAGGATGACTCCCAACAGGAGCTATAGATCCACAGAGTGACACAGGTGACTCCTCTCCTTTAGAGTTACTCCAGAAAAGAGAAACATTTGTGGTGGACATTGTTGGTATCTTGTGTCTCTGAAAGCCATAGTATAGGTGACAGTGCATTCCCTTGGAGACCCAAGGAGGGGGAATTGGGATCTTGGAGCTGAGAAACATCCGCATTGACAGAGGTTGGTCTTTTGCCTATTACCATTTAGATTTCCTTGGCTTCAAGGCTACATTTTGCTATACAGAAAGAGCAAGGGAGTGGCTGAGGGACCTGAATTCCCTCAGGTGATGATTTCAAGTTGTATTCAAACTGTCTAACTTCAGGCACAGAATTTAGGTGCTCTAAATCACACCTGCTTCCTCTCTGTTGGTCTTGGTAGGTATGACAGCCTCCTAACATAGACACTTCAAATTACATCTTAGCCTGATGCCAAAAGTTACCTAAACTGGTTAGTGGGATTGCCCTCACCTCTCCGCCTTTAGCCTGATTCTTTATTTTGGCATTATAAAGCAAAAACATTAAGAGCACTTCAGTTTGTGCATTCGCAGAGTATGGTACTAAGAACGAAAACCATGCCAAATGCTTCTTGTTCTTGCTGTTTGCTATTTTTGCTGTTGCCCAAACAGAATTCAGGTGGGAGGACATTTCTGCTGTGATACATATGCATCTAATGGGCATCCTGTACATCTTGTCACCAGAACATTTCTCAGATGCCCGATATAAATCATCATCCTTGATTAATATAAATAATAAAATCCCAAACCAAAAAAGGAGATGAGACACTGAACACTAATAGCTCCCCACATAAAACCCTTGATAACAACTGTTGGGCTATATGACACAGCAGGGCAGGGCAGAAGTTCTTGTGGTTAATAGCTCAGCAATGGGGCTTGAATTACTCATCAAAGGTTGTTTGGGTTTGGGGTTTTTTTTTTTCCTTTGAGCAGTTTAGCTCCATTCAAATGAAAGAGCTACAATGGACGTTACAGATCTTTCATGGATGTTACCTTAGCTAAGAGTTTAGGGAGAGCTGTGGTATGTGGGTTTCTTGCTTCACCAGAATGTGAATACAGTGTCTCTCTCTGCAATGAAAATGTGAATGCATGATGTACCTTACAAGATAAACTTGAATTCTTCCATATCTGCATTTTTGTGTTTTCCATGCTAATACACTCCTTTTTGGTCTTAAATAGATGCCACTTTTTGAAGCTATACTCTGATTTTTTTATAAATTTTTTTTTTGTGATTTCCATGTCATAGGCAACATTATGTCCAGTTTTAAAAACAAAAAGTCAGTGCACAGAATGCTGTTTGTTCACAGCAAATTGGGGATGAAATATGGGAAAAAAAAGAACTTTTGATTTCATTCAGCCTCTTATACATTATATCAGTGAAGTCAGAGCCAAATTACTTTGCTAGAAAACATAAGCATTCACATGGAACCATTTGAGGAAAATAACTGTTTCTCTTATTTTTGCTTTTGTCAATAAGGAAGCAGAAAAGATAAGACTGCTTAAAGATTGGTATTTGTTAAGTGATAGTGAACAAAGTATCATTGGATCTCACATGTATTTTCAGAAAAGTTTTAACTGGACCTATGGAGTAACTGTATAGAGTTGCATGTGAATCGTGTTAGTCACTGTTCTACATTGTATCGTTCTGCAGTGCACAAATATGACTACTGAACACAGAAGTGTTACATTTCATTAAACTTAAAATCTTGTTGCAGTATATATAGTTCCACAGTTTTTGTGCCAAAATCATCAATACATTCCATCATCTGTTCTAATAGAGGTTTGCACTTTGATTATTTTTCTTTTGTGGCTCTTGCAGTTTCAATACTATATATCCCCATCACAAAGGAATAAAGTGTCAGTTGTACTGTGCACTGTGTAGTTTTTGCCTCTTGTTTTGAAACTGAAAGCATATGCATTTAATACTGTTTCATGCCATCCTTTTATTTGGAAGCTTGTTACATGCCTAGAAATAAAGCCAATTATAGACACTAGTGCTAAAAGATTGTTAGAAGAAATCTTGACTCCTTGAAAACAAACATGATTTAGGCTCCACATTTAAGAATAATGTGTAGAGAGGGGATATTGCCTGTGTGTTCTAGATACAATGGTTGTGACTAAATTTTATTACTGCCCAAGATAACTAAACAGATGTTACTGTAGTATAGTATTTTTTTCTGCATTTCCTATATTTACTGTAAGTTACAAAAGGTGAAGCTACAAAGGTTTATTGGGATGACCATTATGGTTAAATTATTCACATAGCTCTTGTGTCTTTTCTCCTCCAGGACGTCAAGAGAGGTGACAGCGTTTCAGACATTGCTTTGTGGTAACATGACAGATGGTCGCACGTTTTATGTCTAAATACTACTTGTGGCGTGCTACAAATAGTGCATGTGGGGCTAATCTCTGCGTGTACGCTGATGCTCTAGTATTATTAGGTTATGATATGAGGATTAACGACCTCGGGACAAGGCGGTTGCTCCAGGCTTCATGGGCATGTGTCAGTGCTCGTGGGCCTTCAGTGCCACCCTGCGGCAAGCCAAGATTCAGTTGTTCAAGGCCTCAGTGTTGGTGCTTCAGCTTCTTAAGAAACCCAACATAAATTAAGAGTACTGTAGTAAAAGAATTCCATCACTTCCGAACTGTACAGCTTTGCTAAGTAATACGACTTTAAACCATAATCTAATACTCTTCTTGGTGGAGAAGCAGGGACAAGGAAGGATTTCATTAGGGCTGATCTCTAAATACAGCCTTTGTACTAATTTAACTACACTGGTTGAAAGTATGGGGTTTATACTGATAAATTTAAATCTGTGCTTACATCTATGTGGATACATTCAGCTTGGTTCAATTTAAAGTAAACTACCACACTTACCTGCATCTTTGTGTACCCATATCTACAGGAGAGTTGGTACCAATTTACTTGAATTTGTTTCTAAGTGGCAATAATTAAAAATAACAAAAGCTATGCAGTCCACTCCCACTTGCCACATTAAGAAGTTTGTCATAGAGTAGCAAAAACAAAAGCATAATAGTAATTTAGGAGTGCCCTTTGCAACATTTAGCTGTAGAATATTAGTTCAGCAAGTAGAGACTTCTGCACTTGAGTGTAGGAATTCACTCTCCACCGTAAGTATGTCCTGCCAAAAAAGCATCAATCAACAGTCTCCTGCATTGTGAAGTCCAGACATTCTGATGCTCTTGGCAACCTCACCCCCAAAAATTCATGAGCTGTAGGTTGGCTGTTTTGGGTTTGTAGTTGAAAACTTGCCATGGGTAGCTGCAGATAACGCTTCAGTTTGGGCAAGGCCCTGGATCTGGATCTAGATCTGTAACTGAACCAAATTCTCTGTCCCTTCTCTCTGCCTGGCACCTTTCCTCTTCCCTAGGGAAGGTGTAGAGCCCTGCCACTCTCACTCTATCAAGGGGCTGAAGGGGCTGGAGGTGTTCTGCCAGCTCCAAAAAGGGGTTGTCCTGTGGCAGGACCCAGACCCTTGAGTTAAGGACCAGGAGGCAAAACGGGATGGGAGCACATGAAGCTCCCAGGTAGAGGCTCCTGCTCTGCAGCAAGGATGGGCTGCTCAATGAGGGCAGAGGGGGAAGAAAACCTGGGGTTATTCACAGCTCTCAAAAACTGACCAACTTGTTCTTACAAACTGTGACAGCATTACAACATTTTTGAGGACCAATACCATGAAAGATTTTAACAGCTCTGGGTTGTAAGCAGTTTCCAAAACTTACTGGGAAATTTACTCTCGAAGTTTATTGTAGATGAGCATTACATCTGTACATACTCATGAAACCAATGCAGTGTCCAAAATCTTCCCAGCTACCTTGGAAGAAATGATCTCTAACTCACTCTTCATTGAGGCTAAATTCTTGATATTGAACTGATACTAACCTCCTGAAATGAGTTTCTTGCTGAGAGTAGTCTTCTTCCAGCTGCCTGGACCATTAAATCCTGTTAGGGTTTATCGGCATTAAGTCTACTAAAATATATTCTATTCTTGTATTCTCCAACCACATGCTCTTCTCCTGATTGCTGAAGTTAATTCATTTCAGTTTGTCTTGTACATGGCTCAGGAATCCAGAAGCCTAAGCCTCCAGACATAGCGTGGCTTTGAACTGTGCCTCTCACTGAGCAAGGTTATTAACAAATACTCTAAATCCGGAATGCACAAGAGCTTTTTTTACCAGCAGTATTGTACGGAGCCTGCAAAGTCTACAATATAATTCACCTTGAAGGGCAGGAGCTGGAAGGCATTTGGCTTAATGAACAAGGTGCGAGTCAGGGGGCTGGGAAGACGCCTGACTGTCTCAGAAGTGCCACAGTGGGCTGGCTGGAGCATTGGATTCTGAAACCGTTCCGTGTATTTGGATGCTTGACACAGATTAGGGAGGATCAGCATAGTCACTTGGACTTGAAAAATGGCCTGTCCTGCAGCTCTCTGGGCAGGAAGATGGGAGATAAATACTCATTTACTTTATATTTCACGTGTTCAATCCAGAGATATAGAGATAGTGTTGAGAAATTCAAATGCACTACAGCAAACTATAGCTTCTTGGGGTGGGAATAACACCACGGAAGGATTTGGGTTGTGAGCAGAGGTGTGCTGCCAAATTACCAGCGATCTGGTCTGCAGGGCTGGATGGTGGGGGTGAGCCACCATCGGGCAGACGCGTCCTGCACAGCGGTGGCAGGGAGCGGAGCTGGCCACCAGTTTGAGGACTGGCAGTGACTGTAACACCCAGCGCTACGGAAATGGGCACGGTCCCCAGGTGAGAATGGCGACTAGTCCTTCATTTTCCAAATGTTCTGGGCAGGACCTTTGCTATCCAATGTGTTTATTGAAAAGCTGGGAATGCTGTAGAACAGATACCACTGCAGCTGGTATTTATACTCTGGTACAATGCAGAGTGTGACTGCGTTAATTAATGAGGCGCATCAAGGACTTTACCAAACACCGTAAAAGGGGTACTTTTGCCTTACTGACAGCAAAACGCACTGCTGATCGCTTCTGCTTCGGTACGCCTCCAGTGTAACTGCTGGTGGGAGCCCAGCTCAGGGCGGCAGCAATAGCCTGAGGTCTGCCCGGCAGCTGGAAAACGGCGATTAACGGAGCCGTGTCCCCTGGCCCTCCCTCACGGGCCTGCTCCGGAGGGCCCGCGGGCCGGGGGGGTTCGAGGGCCGCCGGCGCCCGGGGCCCACCGCAAATCCCCGCGCCCGCCTGGCGTCGGCCATCCGGCTTGCGAACACGGTGACGAGAGGGACCTGCACGCTGCTGCCCCCGGGAGCCGCAGCCCGAGCCGCCCGCTCCGCCCCTCGTCCCCCGACGCCTGGTTTAACGGGGGCGGGGGGCGCCGCGGCACGGCTCCGGAGCAGAGCAGGGCTAAGCCGCCGAGGGGAGCCGGAGCCCCGCCGCCGCGGATCGTCGCTCCCTGCGCCCGATGCGCGGGCCCGGCCCGGGGCGGCCGCCGGCGGGGCGAGACAGCGCGGCCGGTTGCCCCCGCGCGCGCCAGCGAGGGCGGGCCCCTCCGCGAACGCGCTGCTGGGCGGGGCCGCGCTCCGGCGAGCGGCGGGTGGGCGGGGCGGCCTTGGGGGCGGGGTGCCTGCCCTGGGAGCCCATTGGCGGGGGCGGGCGCGGGGCGGGGCCCGGACCGGAAGCGCTGCCCGGAGCCGTTCTCCCCCGCAGCGGTGGTGCCGGCGGAGCGGTTTCCGCTATGGAGGGCGCCGGCCCGGCCTCGAGCTCGGGGGCTGCGGGGCGGCCGCTGACGGAGGACGAGATGGCCGAGGTGAAGAAGGATGTAAGTGGCCGCGGGCCCGAGGGGCCGGGGTGCGCGGGGCGGCGGGGTGGGGCCAGGGCCGGGCCGGTGAAGCGGAAGCTGTGTCAGAGCCGGCGGCCCGGGGGGCGGGGGGGCTGGGCTGGGCCGGGCTGGGCCTGGCCTGGCCTCGCCTCGCCTCTGCCGCGCCGCCCGGAATTCCCCGCCGCCTGCCCGGCAGGCGCCGGCGCGGGCGGGCGGGTCACGCCTGGCGGGGCGGGGGTGGCGGGCCGGCCCTCCTGCCCGCAGCTCGCCGAGAGCGGCAGCCCGCGCCGCTGGGATCCGCCGCCTTCCCGGTGTGGGGCTGGCCGTGTGCTGCTGACACTCAGCTCTGGGGCCGGGAGCGCACCGGAGCGCTCGGTCCCCTCGTTTTCCTGTTTGCCGTCTCTCTCTGCCGCCCGTTGGGGACAGCGGGTGGGGGTCGGTTTGGCGGTGCCTGCCCCGCCGTCGGGCACCGGGGGCAGGGTGCGGGTGCCGAGCGGTGAGCCGGGTGGCCGGAGGTCGCCGCGGGTGCGGGCCCCTCTCTGCAGGGGGGTGGGACTCTGCCTTACAGAGCGAGGCGCTTTGGGTTAAATACCGATAACTGTCTTGGAGGCTTTTTGTTCTATGTTTTCCCGAATTTATACGCCCCCCTCCCCAGTTTTATTCACTAGTGTCAAGAATTTGAGGGAAGATTCCATCCGGATTCGGTCTGGTTTTACTGATCTCTTTGTTAGACTGGGAAGCAAGCAACGTGCTAATCCACCTCAACAAGTTATCGGTTCACTTGGAAAAAAAACCAAATAAAATCGGAGTTTATCAATTATTTATTGACCATCCGTCCTTCTGTTTGTAATCAATAGTGTCTTATATTTGACTTATTTCGGGGGTTTTTAATAGTACTTTAAAGTACAATTAAGAATGTATGGAGTTCAGTTTTAGTTTCTTACTAGCTTTTTGCATATGTAATTTTAATTTTAAATGCTTTGTCACAGTTTGTGAGGCTTGTTTTTCAAGTTATTACTTGCTTCTGTGGAACCACAGGGTTGTACAGCAATAGTTAGCATCTGGTAGTTACATTAAAAAAAAAAAAAAAAAAGATAGCCGCTTATATCAGACTATATATATATGACATGATATGTACATTCATCTGTGTCAGTGACTGAATTCACGGCTGCATCTCACAAAAGTGCATGAATGTCGCTTTAGCCCTTGATCTTACAGGGTCTCCCACAGTAATTAGAGGACTTTTGGAAACCTAATATGTAGAAAGAAATAACATTAGTTTTATCATCTAAATACAGGCCCGTAGATCTGACTTCAGAGCTTCTTCTCTCAGATCTCGTATGTTGCGGCTTCACAATTCCAAGCGCCAGTTCAGTGTAAACTTACTTAGCTGTTTCAAAGCTGCTCAGGTAACTTGATAGCATCACTGCAGTGCTGCATTACCAGAAGTTCTGTGTATATTATGTGCCAGCATACCACAGAAAATTAGCTTGAAAGGTTAACTTGGTCTGGATAAACTTGCTTTGAGGAAGAGCTATAACGGTTGGAATCTTATATTCAAGAGCTGGGAAGGAGACTGTGATCCGTACAAAATCATTGAAATAGAGCAAAGTATATTTAAAGCTTCCGTTCTAATGTGTTTACTTTTTCTGTCCCTAATAACCTGTTGACTTATGAGGCCAGTGCAGAGGGAAATTCAGAATTGATACACTTCATACAGTGAAAAAGACTCATCACAGGAAGGTGTTAGTCAAAACACAATAGTCTTTCTATGCAATAATGACTCACCCTATTCTTCTAGTGTTGTAACGTTGACTGACTTCTGTTTCGGAGTGGAGTTTGTTGATTGATCCTTCTTATGGTACGATGAGATTTCCATGAGAACTGAAAAAAACCCGTATAGCCTACTACATTTGTAACCGTTCAGGTGCGGGCTTGTTGCAATTGGACACTTGAGAGTATTCCAGGACTGCCTAAATTGATGTAAGCTGTAGTGTTGCACTCCTATGCTCTTGTATTTGTTATGCTACCACTAGTGCCAACATGACTGCAGACTAAACTGGATCAGATAATTAATATGGCTGGGGGGGGCGGGGAAAGCACCAGTTCAGTTTCTTGACTGGATCCTCTGATCCACCAGTACAAGGGAGAGGGTAGAAACATGCAGCTGCTGCGCACGGCAGAGTGTTCCTTGCACTTCAGTTGGCCACCATGGAGCTGCACCCTTACGTTCTCAGTTTTAAATTGTATTAAACCTAGTGGTGATAGTCTACTGCCCAAAGCCTTCCTTTTCCTTCCGTGCATGCTCATCTGATGCTTGCTCTAACAGCCGGGTAACCACAGGCTGTTTATTGATAGCTTAATATTTGTTGAATCCTGAAGAATGACTAGAAGACATTTGTTCTCTGCTGTACTAAATGGAGCAGTCCAAGAAGTTTTTTTCTTTAAGAGTTGTTGGTGCTTTCCCTAGCACCAGTATGCCAGACAGTATTTTGCTGTTTGAAATAGTCTGCCTTAAAGTGTGTCTTTATATCTAGCTTTTCCTCTGCTTCTATTTATTGAGCTAGTAAATGGCTATAAGGCAAACTGTCACTTTAATTTTTAAATGCTGCTGTTATGGAATCTAATCTCAAAAAGCAGGAGGATATTTGAAAACGTTCTTCAGGAAAAAAGTTTTGTTTCTTTTCATCCCTTCATTTGTTCTTGTATGTGAAGGTGCTTTTCCTTCTGGCTTTCACATATTCTTTTTTTTCTTTTTTTGAATCAACTGAGACGTGGTGGGGGCGTTAGTTTTTTCACATCAGTAACACTCAGCTAGTGGGTATCTGACTACTTGTGTAATTCTGCACAGAGAAAAATGCTGCTGGGAGAAACTGCCGATTTTGTAGCATTATATAAAATGAGTTTGTTTTTCAAGCACAGAGACGTCATTTGTGACTCTCATCTTCACAGAATAGTAGATACTGAAACCGGAGAGTTGTGAACACATGCATTAATTCTGTTTCAATATTGATATCAAGCAGGCAGGGTTGTTAATGTACAGATTGAAGTAAGATTAATATCATTTACATTGTAGCAATGTTTGTGCTTGTATGTACCAGCTAAACAAGCTGAAGAAAGATTGGGTTTTGTTTTGATAACTGTAAAAATAAATTGGTCAGTATAGGAGAAGACACTTAACTTTTTCCGAGGAGGAAGTCAAAGTGGTGTACCTCCAAAATAAATGGGTAGTCAGGCTAGAAGTGAATCTGGTTACAAAATACAGCATGTTTCCTCAGGAGGAAGATCTCTGAGGCAAAGTGATCTGATACTGGGTGTTACAGTTCCTGAAGATGCCAAGTGGCGTTGCTCCTGAAGTGCTCAAGGCAGATGAGTCTGCTGCATCATACCCAGTGAAGGCATGTTAGGGTCTTTAGGTGGTGGACGGAGTCCCCTCCCGTGGGCAGATTGTTCCACCTCTTCTGGCTATAGAGAGGAGTTAAGCAACCAGTTTACACTTGTAAGCTGAAGTTACACTGCAAAGGGTAGAGTCATTTTGCTTTTGCCACAGTAATCAGTTGCACTTTCAGTGGTCTGTGCAGCGTGTTGGAGGTGTGCAAGTTGCTTCAGGTGTTTAAAATCTATAAACCAAAAGAAGGCAGCCTGATGAAGATGAAAAGCAGCCAGTAAAGTTGTTGAGAGTAGGTACATCTGTGGATGAAAGTGCATGTTATTTTGGGTGCCAGTAATCTGTTGAACTTGTAAATAGTTGCATTTGTTTAACCATCCTTTTAAACAATGCTCCGAGACTGCTTTTACTCAATGTAGAGCAAACATCAATAATTGCAGTATTTTGGAGTTGTGCCTCGTGGATACAAATGGTATGGAAATGTGGCAGTCGTGTAGTCAGTGAAAATGAGTGTCTGTAGACAAAGTGAATAGGTGCTGTTGTGTTTTCTTGGTGTAATTTCCTTTCATTTTTACTTGGTGACTGTTCTGATCTGTGATAACCACAGACCTGGTGTAATTAATATTTTTTGTAAGTATTCACTTTATTACTTAACATGTATTAAAACTCCTGAGTTGACTAAAAAAAAAACTAATGAAAGGGATAAGTAAATTAGGTAACGTGTTTGGGTTTTTTAAATAGATTTTTCTCAGTGTAAAAAAGTGTTAGGTAATACGGTGGCAGCCTTACAAATGGTTTCATTAATGTGTATCAAAATCATATGGGTTTCAAATAACAAGCTTCTAAATAAATGGAAATATTGACTAATACTAGTTTGTTTTGGTTTTCAGGCTTTAGAAAGGATGCGTCCTTACCTGTGTGATAAAATTATAGCTGAGAGACACTTTGATTACCTACGTTCAAAGAAAATACTCACGAGAGAGGATACAGAAGAAATTTCTTCTCGATCTTCCAGTAGGAAAAAAACTGGGAAGTTACTGGACTACTTAGCAGAAAACCCAAAGGGACTAGATGCTTTGGTTGAATCTATCAGACGAGAAAGAACACAAAACTTTCTGTTACAAAAGATAACTGATGTAGTATTGAAAGTCAAAAATGAAAAACTTGAAGCTCTCAAAGGTAAGAAGTTTATAATAATATTTTGTAAGACATAAGTTTTATTTTAAGGGACTGCAAAATTAAACTCCAATAATTATTTAATTCTTAGTACTGATTTTTTTTTTTTTAATTCCTCTAGTGCTTGGGACAACATTCTTGAAAATATCACTAGTTTGGGTTTAAGATCCTAGTACATGTATCCTGGCTTTGCCTTTTCTACTATCTGAACACATCATAAATAAAAAATTGCAAAAAACCTATCATGTGTTGTTATGATGGATAGGTCTGTCTTCACATTTTAGTTTTGCTTTCTATGAGGTTCTAATTCAGAACTTAGAATAGGTGGTTATCTTCCATCTTGCATTTCTCTTGAAGCTATTTACTGCAGTGGCAGGATGCTCTGGTTTTGTTCAACTTTCCACCTCAGCAGAAGATAAGCCAGCAAATGCAACCTGAGGGGAATTTCCCTATATGCCTTCAATGCCAAAACTTAGAATTAGTCACCGTAAATGTTTGGATGTGTTGTTTCATACAGGCAGGGAGGTTTTGTTGACACACAAAACTTACAGTGACTATATGTGCTCATATTTTAAGGCAGATAAAGGAAGTATACTCCTTCTAAACCAAAAACCTTACTTCCCATTCCACACCCATCAAAACAGACATAAAGAAGGAAGAAGCACATTTTAACCCGAGAGATGAAAGTCCTGAAGTTTTCTCTGGCTTCAGGTAAAACAGCCTTCAAATGCTTTGGAGTAGAACCATGTAGCTGAAAGTTTTAAAAGTTTGAAGAACACAGTGAAAAAATCTGTCAAAAGGTGGGTCAAAGGGCTACTTTGACTTCCTAAAATGAAGCTTAAATTATGGTGCATCTTTGTCAAATAATAGCTGATACAGAGATAAGGAAAAATGTCCTGGTTTCGGCTGGGATAGAGTTAATTTTCTTCCCTAACAAGAAATCATTCACATCAGCCTAGATAACCTGCACATATTTTTTTTTTTTAAATTTGTCATGAATATCGGGATGTGAGAGGTGAGATGAAGAGGTTAGTCTGTTAAAAATACTATTGATCTTTTGACATTCTTAGTGATATTAAATCAGAGCACAGTTTTAAGAGTGGACCACGTTGTATTTAAATCCAGTTTCTGTTTTTTATCTTAGGTCTAAGCTGCAGCACCTGTATGACCTCGCTGTATGGAGGAACAAATGATCTTTCTAGATCGTTTTCTGATGAATCTAATTTTTTTGATAAAACAAAAGACAAAGAATCTACCCAGATACATCATCCAGAAGAAGATTATAGCACTGCTGCATTTGTGTCTGCTGTCTCGCTTCATTCAATGAATTTACCGATTGCAGAGATGGGAAATGCGGAGTGTGCTGTTTTCTCAGCAACCCTTCCAGGGCCTGGAGACCCTGGTGCACCCCCACTCCCCCCAGAGCTCCAGTCAGAGCAGCAGGAACCATGTACTAGTTCAAGTGACAATTGCTTTTTGCCTTTAAGATCACGTTCTCTTCAACCACAGTGAACGTAGTGACTTTTGTCTGTTCATCCAAATGGTACTGAAACTTTGTGTGGTGCCTTATAAAAATTAAAAAAATGTGTTCAAACTGTTAACTAGCAAAATCAGAGAAAACAATCTATGCTATTTACTGGTTTTAAGTAGTAATTTTTTTAATTATTATTATATTTTTTTTTTAATTGGGTTACTCTGGAGCTGCTTAATTTTATGTTCTTTAGGAAGCTTCTTCAAAATATGGTATTATACCAGCAAAGGTTTGTTTTTTAAACCAATGTATTCAAGGTTTCACATTTTGCTGCAGATATTTAAACTGCAGTTATAGAACAATTATTTTTTTTCTTCCTACAGAAACCAACAAATTTGCTGTTCTGAATGTTTTCATGACAAGTGAACTGGGAAAGATAGTTAGGAAAAGTATTGAGTGTCAAAAAATAACTTTCTAAACTAAAAGCTTAAGCTTACTTACCAAAAAGCTTAAACTTGTTTACCAAATTTAGTGTTTCTCTGTAGGATAAATTCTGCCCTCTGCATATGTGTGTGCAACTCCGTTTGAAAAAAAACCAAAAAACCAAAAAACAAAAAACCCAAACAAAAAAAACCCTGAATCCAGCAAAATCTGTAGCTATGCTTATTTGCAAGGTGTCTTTTAATTGTCTGAACTTTGTCCTACTAGTAAGTCAACAGGCACTCAGTATCGCAGCGATTCGAGTTAGCAAATATACTTCCACAAGTCTTAGCATATTATTCTTGTGTATTAGTTAAACATTTCTGATTTGAGATGCACTTTAAATATAAATCCTCATTAGTACTGGAAAAGGAATGTAAACTGCTGTAACAGCATCATGTGGGCTGTAAGAAAATGTTGTTGTATAATGCTATTAAGGAGCAAAGCTTCTATGTTTTGCCCCAGTAGGTAAGTAGAGGAGTCGTCCTGTAGCAAGAAGGTATCCATACCTGAAGGACGCTTGGAAATGGTGCACTTCAGATACCTACTCTTCAAACAGATAGGGAAGTTTATGTTTCAAATTGTTCAGTGTCAAATGCATTTTAAACTGTTTCAACATGGGAAGGTTCTCATTTCTCGACACAAGAATACACATGCTGTATTCCTCTCACACTCTACTCTTGAGTTGTAGTCTACTTTTTGTTAAGTATATAATCACTTTAATATTACTAGCAAAGACAAACTCCTACTTGGAAATGTGTTACGCTCTGTTCTGCAGTACTACACTTTGAAGTGATGGGATGTTTTCGGTGTATCAAAGGGTAGGTTTGTATTTAAAGCTTAATTATTTTGGCGCTCATACAGTGCTATAGCTGTGTAATTGCATTCAAATTCAAACCCAGGTGATATTTCTAAACTATGTTCTCTTTTTGTGGAGACAGGCCATCTGCAGGACCTCAATATAGTCTCTAAATTTTTTTCGTGTTTACTCTGGTTTAGGAAGTAGGCTAAAATAAACTACAATGTCCAACTACGCTCCATGCTTGGTACACGAATAGCTTACATTTGATAAAGATGTGGGCTTCTGTTTAGTGTTTATAAAAGTCTTGTTTTCCTTGTATACATCTAAGATCATAAACCTTCCGGATGATGACAGTGCTTTTCAACAAAACTGCTTGGTTCAGAAGGCATAAGCAACATTTTGCTCTCTAACAAAAAAAAATTGAGGGTAGGCTTTAATCCTTCTATTCCATTAACTTGAAATGTAGTTGTACATGCTGGGGCTGTCTGGAAATTGATTTGTCTAAATGCCTGCTGTAACCACTTAAAGAGCTGGGCTTAGGTTTGGGTCCCTTCTTGGAATCTTGTAAATGGAGGAGCACGAACAAGCTTGCTCTTAGCTGAAAAAGAGCATCAGCTCAGGGTGAAGACTGCCTTGCACATCTAAATCTGAACACGTGAAGCATGCTGCCTGCCTGTGAGGGATCGCTCCTGCGGTGGAGCCTGTTAACCTGAGACTTTAGATGAATGTATTGTCTTACCAAATGTTTATAATCTGCATTTAAAAAAAAAATAAATTTTATCACAACTTTTGGAATAAATTCTTTTTTATAATTGCCTGTTTTCCTACCTACCTCTCTTATTAGCATGTGTAGGTTGTAAGAGCAGTTCACGCCAGTGTCTGGGTGGGTGGTTTCGGTTTTGTGTGTGCGGGAGGCTTTTGTTCTCTGTCTTGTTAGAGAGGTTTGTCTTTGTTGGAAAAACTGACTTAATGTGAAACACCTGTGCGTGTAAGACTGCATTCGAGAGCAGCGTGTAGGAAAAACATGCCTATGAGATCTGGAGCTTGGCTGCTGAACTACACTTTCTGTGGTCCATGATCAGTGTTGCTAACCTGATTCTTGCTTTTTTTTTTTCAGGTGACTCAATTGCTCAGCTTCTTAAAGATGGGAGAAGTGTTGCTTCCAGCCATGTGTCCATTGACTTCATTCTCAAATTAAGATTTTTATTAATAGCGGGGGAGAAACAAAACCTTTGGGTGCTGAGCAGCATGACTCAAAAATGGATTTGCAAACGTTGCAGGGGTTGTGGAGGCTCACGCCAGCGGTTGTTTTCATTGTACTCTGTGTGTAAGGTTTCTTTCAAAATAATCATTATAATATTGATCGAGAGATCAGCTGCTCGTGGTTTAGTATCTTTACTGTAAGGAATTGATCATATTATAACCAAAGCCCCTTCCTTGGGCCTTACCCTGCTTCTGTGGCGGCGTGAGTGGCGGGGCAGCCCCGGTGCGTGCTGTAGCCGGTGGGACAGCAGGGACACAAGCCTGGCTGACCGGGGGGGCTGGTACCAGCTGCTCCCGGCAGATGTCAGGATGTGTCGGTGCGGGCAGCCCGCGGGCCTCCGAGCACCGGCGGGGCCGGCCAGGGCTCGTGTGCCCCGGGCGGCTCCGCGTTCTCCCCGCCTGGGCCTGCGGGGGGGGAGGGGAAACGGGGGTGGCCTCGCTCGCGCGTCCCGTCCGCTGTGTCTCACCGCTCGGAGGGAGAAAATCCCCGAGGAGCCAGGGCGAGCCCCCGCGTCTCCCACCTACCCCCCGTTCGCCCTGTACGAGCGGGGACCCCACCCCAAGACGGCACGGTGGGGCCTTCGCCTCCCGAGGGGCGGCCGGGGGCCGGCGGCAGCGGGGGCCGCGGCGGGCCGGAACCCTCGGCGCGGGGCCGGTTTCCGTGCGGGCGGTGTCGCGGCGGCAGGCCCCGCCATGGCGGCGGAGGGTGAGGACCCGCTGGGCTATTTCGCGGCCTACGGCAGCTCCAGCTCCGACTCGGAGCCCGACGAGCCCCAGCCCGACGAGCGCCAGGCGGGAGGCGGCGCGGCGGCGGGGGGGAGCCCGGGGCGGCGGCCGCGGCTGCCGCCGCCCGACGAGCTCTTCCGTAGGGTGTCGCAGCCGCCCGCCTTCCTCTACAACCCGCTCAACAAGCAGATCGACTGGGAGAGCCGCGTCCTGCGGGCGCCCGAGGAGGTGCGGGGGGCGGACCGAGGAGGCGGCCGGGGTCGGGGGGGCGACCCGGGGGGGCGGCCCGGGGCCGGGGAGGGGGGCGGCCCGGGCGCCGAGCCGCGGCGTGACGGGTGCCCCGCTCTCCCCTGCAGCCCCCCAAGGAGTTCAAGGTGTGGAAGAGCAACGCCGTGCCCCCGCCGGAGACCTACAGCCCGCCCGAGAGGAAGCCCCCGCCGCCCCCCGCCCTCGACATGGCCATAAAGTGGTCCAACATCTACGAGGACAACGGCGACGACGCGCCCCGGCAGGCCGGCAGGGCCGGGGTTCTGCCGGGCGAGGAGCAGGAGCCGCCGGAGCCGGGTGAGGGGCCGCGGGCGGTGGGGGCTCCCCCAGCAGCGGCCCGGCTCCCCGGCCGGCCCCGGGCTCCCCCGCCGCTGGCGGGAGCGGGGACCGGCGGAGGCCGCCCCATGGCGCCAGGAGGCTCGGCCGCGCTCGGGTAAAGCGGAGAGCGGCGTGGGAGCTCCCGAAAGCGCCGCTGCCCTGAGCCGGGGCGCGGGTGCGGGGCAGGGTGTGCCTATAGTGTTTGCAAAGCATGGGGGCTAAGAGGGGAATTAAATAAAATGTCTGTGTGACAGGTTACGGAAGAAAATATTTACTGCTCTCACAGTACAAGCTGTAATGGTAATCTAGGAAGTCAAGAAATATTTGGAGGGAGGGAGGACTTACTTTTTTAAAAAAATTGCTGGGGAAAGAGAATAGTCAGTAACAATCAGGAGTCCAAAACCAGAAGAAATTCAGGACTTCCGGAGCACACAGTAATATTTTGGTTCACCAGTAAAGTTGTTACAAACCTTTTGCAAAGGAAGGTTGTTTTAGTGTCTTCCTCCTCCTTTTGCTCTCTGTGTTTCTTCCCCAGGGGCAGTTTCTCTGTCTTGCTCCATTTATTCTGTGTGCTTTTTTTTTCTTTTTGACTGCTACATATTTCTCTTAGTCAGCCTTCATCCAAAAACTGAGAAGATAAACTGTTCATTGACCTTGACATTACTTCCTGCATCTAAAATGTGATTTTCTAGCTTTTTGTCTTATCTATTCATATAATAAGGTTTTTAGAACAGGTACCGTACATTAGCATAGCAAAGCCTCTTCCTAGTTATCCTCAGTGGTCTGTGGTAGTGATAATAAGTAATCATTCCTATTCTGTCCACGTATTGTCCACTTTCCAAAAATGAAGATATCGTCAGTTAATATTACTGTGGCCTTTTTCCAGGCATCTCAGACATGGTTAAGTCTGTTGTTCTGAGACAAGGACAGTGTTTGATACAAAAATAACTGGCTTTTCTGACTTTGATTAACTCTGTCTTTTATTTAAAGATGATGAAAAAGACGATGAACCAGCTTCCGCTAAGAAACGTAAACTAGACTCTGGGGAGCAGGCAAAGAAGAAGAAGGTATAAGCAGGGTGTGCTGGATTTAGCCATAATGAGCCAAATGAGAATTTCAATGAACTTGGATTCTTCTGCTGGAATGGGAAACACATACATGTTTACTGAATTTCTCTCTCCCGTTGGGTAGGGAACTTTATTTCTGTAGTACGCTTGCCTTTTGGAAAGCACAAAATTAAATGGACAGTGTCATGACAGAAACTCGTCTACTGAACAAAACTTAAACCTGTTTATTTAAAAGAGGGATCCATTCTGATGGATACTTGTGCTCATGCCGGTTACAGGGCTTCATGGTATTTTGTTTATCAAGAAACCTGGTAACGTTAGCTTTTCTGGACTGACTTCGTTGTGTCAAAACCTTTTATAAAGGAGTATATACTAAAGATTAAGTAGTGTCCTGTGATATGTTTGCATAATGTTGTTTTGAAATGTATGTAAACACTGCAAATAGGTCACTGGAATAAAACTACATTTGAAAACATATGCAGTATAAATATTGCATTGCATGCTTGGTGAATGGGAGGGTTGAATTCTGTACTGTATGCATTTCAGTGATGTATTTCTAATGACTCAACAGATTCCTCAGGGTTTTGTTTGTAATAAATACACAACTGCAAACAAGAAGAAAACAAAGGACCTAATAATGGGGTTTAATATTTGATAATTATTTTTTATGTTAATGGATCTGAAACATGAGACTAATTGGTGCAGGAAGAATTGACGCGTTTAATGTATTCTTCCTAAAATTGAAAGTAGAATCCGGACATTTATGTGGAAAATAATTATGACAAAGCTGTGATGGAGACTTTACTGCTAAACTGTATTTATTTCAGTACAAAAAGTTGGTAATCTCAAAGTGCTAGTCAGTATATGTTGCATTTGTGATACGCTGCTGCATGGATTTTCGGGTCTGTATATGATAAAGTACCCGCAAAAGTGGGTTAAAGGGAGGGTTTCTCTAGGTTTATTTTCAAGTAAAGGTTCTGTGCCTTAAGAAATCTGCAGTGAGATCAGGCATACTAACAGAAGTTTATGTAATTAAACTACTAATGTAAACATTCATAACTTATTTTCCTTCTGTCTTGGACTAGCTTTAATTTGGCAGAACAGATTCTGTATGCATATATGCTAATACGATGTTAGTATTTTTAAAAGTGATTTTTTAACAATTATTTTGAACCTTAACATATAGAAAAGTGTATTCATTTTTGATGAGTATATGAAGTTAGCAACAAGTTATGCAGTTCCAGCCTTGGCAGCACGATAATGCTTTCTCTGCATCTTTCTTTACCTGCAGACCCTGCAGCCACTCCTTGCCAGTTTTACAGGTTGTTAGGCCACATCTGTGGTAACGTTCCACGCCTTCTGTGCTGCCAGTCTGGAAATGATTCAAAAAATGGTACCTGTTCACAGCTGAGGGTTCCCCATGTCCCAGCTCTCCTAGCACAAACCTATATATCTGACACTGTCATAGCAAGCTCTAAGATGAGGGACAGCATCGTGGGCAAAGCTTATGAAGTGCCAGATGTGTGTACAGTTTCGCAAACCGCTCTGTCTTGGGCTGCGATGGCTGGGCTAGTGCAGGGGCAGCAGAGCAGAGCTGGCCTCTGGCTTGCAAGGTGAAGCCTCCCATACCCTTCATGGTGACCCTGCTAAGTTCCAGCTGGGATAAAGACCCCTTTGCAGCAGTCAAATACAACTGCCTGCTTGCTGAAAGGGAGTTTTTACTAGGCAGAGCACCAGTGTGGCATGACAATTCAGGAACTGTGGGGACCTGGAGCTTGTTGAGTTGAGAGACTAAATGCCATACTTTGCTTTGTCTAGAATGCTAATATAAATTCTCCCTCGTTCTAGTAATAATGTGTGAAACTTCCACTAAAAATTACCATCTTATGCAGACCAGCTCTCTTGCTGGAACAGCTGTCTCCATGCAGGTGAGGATGCCTTACATCATCCACTTCAGGATGTGGATTGTCACAAACTGGTCGTAGGGTCCTGGTTGTCTGAAATCAAATGGTTTCTGTGAGCTTTGCTTACAAAGAAATGAAGGGTGTTTTTCTTGAAGTGCTGAACATGAAGTTTCTGAATGAAACTTTCCCTGTATCTGCTGTCCTATATGTAGCTAGGTTGAAGGTGCTAATCTTCAGAGAACGTGGTACAAAAAAAGACTGCTTATGCTCCTTTTTTAAGAGGAATGTGTTTATACTGTATCTGGCATAGAGAGCTGAGAGTAGGGAATAGCAGCAAGCTCCTATTCAGATATGAAAACTGGAGGTTTGGTTGGTTTCCCAAAGGTTTGGTTTGTGTCCAGGGAGTGAGTTGCAGATTATGGTATGTCTAGGAAGACACTTTTTGAGAAATCTGCCTCTGCTGTCCTATATGTACAGAATTTATCCCAGGTTACGTGGGATGAATGGTACCGTTTCTTGAAATTTGAAGGACTTGACAATGAAGTACGCTGTTCAGTGGACTACCTAATTCCCAAGTCTTACAATAGTTCTGTTTGCAGCTGAATTGCTCCTTGAAGAGCCTTACAGCTGAAGGCTAATGTCACCAGCTCTGGAAATAGGATGCATTCCTATGGCTGTGGTGACCAAGGAGGCTTTTGTTCTGTATTGTTTGCTGTACTATTCTATCGGGCACCTCAGGAAATTACCATGCTAATCACTCCTTTTGTTTTCAAATCATATGATATAGGTAGTATCCAGTTGTCTTGACATTAACACCATCTGATACTCAGCTTCTAAGGTCAAAACCAGCATGGCTAATGTGGGGGAAGAATGATCAGTCATGTTATTTACAGATTGAGGAAATCTTTGTAAGTAGCAACCATGACAGCCTTCCTATTCAGGAGAAATGGCAAAATCAGCCCTGCTTCTTTTTATTAAATAAGACATCTGAAACAAAGCTGTCTGAAGCTATCTGGGTGAATTGCTTCCGCTGCTGGAAGGTTTCTTTGGTTAGAGATGCTTCAGTGCATCATCTTCAGGAGATGATGGTGTGAGAAGTACTAGTACTGCAGCTTCTGAAGCGACTCAGAAGGTTTCTTGACATACAGGGTATACAAAAAAGCCCAGAGCAGGGCAAAGACTGACGTGTCTTGAGTTCAGACATAAGACTATGTGCATTTTATTGTAAGTAAATGGGATTACATAAAAGAAATGTTATGCTTGTATCTTGTAATGCAAACAACTACAGAACTCCTCGTAGTGGAAAAAATGCTGCAGTCCTAGCTGTGGTGAGAATATGGCTGGAGAGGCACAAAATGTTTCTGGTGATAGGCTTGATAGTGTGGTACTTATGAAGCAGTGCTTGCTTCTGCAGGGAAAAAACACAGGTATCTATAGCTGGTACAAAGGGGCTGTTTAGCTCAGCCCAGACATTACCAGATAGAATGGAACTACTAGCCAGGAGGGAAGAAAAGGAGAGAAATCCCACTGATTCTGCCAAGGATCTATAAGGTCTTATTCAGGTACCATAAAAAGCTACTAAGAAGAATGGGCAACAGGCTAAATTATAAATGCTCATCTGGAGCTGGGCTTCTAGGTCAAGATTACTGATAACATCTGTGGCATTCATAGCGACAAAGCTGTAAAATAACCAGCCATTGTTCAAGTTCCTCAATAAGTCACTAGGAGCATTACCAGGAAAGAAGCAGTCATGATAAGCCCTGCAATTATAGGGATGCATCCAACAGTCCCCAAAAGAGGATTCGAGTCTTCTCCATCCCCTTTTTGCATGAATCAAAGTGACACAGATGTACAAACCAAGAAAAAGTGATAATGATGCAGTGCTTAAAGGAAGCAGATCAGGTAACTGAAGAAATGAGCAACAAGAAGATTTTTCTTGATTGTTTTGAAAGTAGAAGAGGGAAGGACTCTGAAGAAGCTGAAGGACAAAGCTTGATGGAACAAGAAACAAACTTGTAGGTTTTCTTCAGGTTTGGGCAGCCAATAATGAAAAAGTGGCTACTCTGTGCATCAGGATGTCAAATGCATTACTGAACACTTCCTAAACTTAAACTGATAGCTCAGATGTTAAAAAAAATCTCTTGAATAGAGAACAGTTTATCCTGGATTGTCTTTCAAGAGGAGAGAGTGACAGCAAACATACACCCCTGCTGACAAGTGGGGAAGATTGCCTCTGAAAATTAGCCTTCTATTCACTCATCATTGCGCTGTTTCTGTGATGATGATCATTATGTGTAACAAGGGAAAAAGGCAGTAAAAAAATGTGTACAAGTTTGATTTGAGAAAATTCTCTTAAAAAAATGTGTCAAGATTAGAAAAACAGTGGCTGGAAGGCAGTTCATTTGCGATGAACACGTTGTGTTGCCTCCAGATGCTGGCACAATAGCAGCTACATTTCTTAGCTTTCCGAGAAAGGCAGGATGATCTGGAAAAGAAGAACTCACATCAGTATAGAAGTACAGCTGTTAAGGATAATGGCTTTCAAGGAAGGCAGGCTGCCTCCCAGAAATGCCAAGGGAGGGGCTGTTGCAAGGCATCCCTTTATTAGCCTGCTATTCCTATGCGACAGCTTGATGCATCCTAAAGCTATTGAAGAACTGATTTGCTTACAAATAGTTTGTGATTAGCTTAAGGTTGCCAATCTGAAAGTGAATCTAGGGAAATGCAGTGTGCTCCACAAAGAGTGATTTATCGTGAACCTGGAATCAGCACAGGAAGAGGGATTTTTTTAGCAGCAGAGAGAAACAGCAGTTGTGCAGTGCTGGCTGACTCTCAGGTGACAGGAAGCTCATTTGCCAGTTTGCTAATTTTGCAAAATCCTGGCAGAATTTGGGTGAAAAGATATAATGCTTTCAGTCACCAGCAGGATTCAATTTGGGTTTTCTTTTTTAGGCTTGTAAGGCCCTTGTGAGGGTTTCTATCCTAGCTTGCTGGTTTTCTCCAAACCACTTGGACTACTGGTGACAGATGTTTGTGCTTTTGCTTTGGGTGTGGGTTTGATGTGAGAATGAGGGAGGACTGTCCTTAAAGCCTGGAAGTTGATTACAGCTGAAACGTGTGTTCTTCGAGGATAAATGGCTGTACTAGTCGAAAGGGACCTGTGGCGATGGCTACAGCTATGCAGCATTTCCATTTTGAGAGAAAATGTAAAAGGTCACCCACAATTACTCATTAGGCTGGGAAAATTGGAAAGGTTGGTCTCCAAATAACTGGAAAAATGCTGGTATCATTCGGCCTGGACGGAGGTGAGCTGGTCGACAGGTGAGTTGCTCTAGCAGCAGCAGAGGGGAAATCGTTGCCCAGGCATGCTCAGGAGGAGTCACCGACTCCTCTCTCAATGATCCACAGGAAGGTGAATGTCACAGAGAAAAAAAAATGTTTCAAAAAGATGGCTAACATGGGATGTGTTTAGAAAAGCCTTGAGCAAATGCACCTTGCTAAGAAATCTGATTCCATTACTGCCAAAGGTGGTTTTGGGATGCATTGACTAAGGTGGAGGTTAAAGAGCGAGGCAAGGAGAGGCAGTCGTTAGCTAGGCAGTCTGCAGCTGTCTCAATGTCAAGACTGAAACAAAAGCAGTATTTCCATAGAGTAAAACGTTGGCAAAATACAGTAAATTGCTGAAAGAAACACAGTGCGTTCATTGCACAGGAGGCTTCCCGTGGGACATGGGAATCTCAGGGAACGGTTCTGTTCCTGAGGCAGACAGGTTTCTAGCAGTGGACTGCTTTCTAAAGGCTTGTAAGTCATATAATTAGGAGCCGAGTAATAGTAGGAAAAACAGAGGGACAGAGATTCCAGTGAGCTAGTTTGCCCTGCGCAGAGTACCACAGACCTAAGGGAGCTTTGTTGTCTTCAGAGGAGTCCACAGAACTTGCGTTGCTGATAGAAATGTGCAAAGATCAGTTGGAACTGGAAGGCGGAGTCGCACCAGAGATTGGAATGGGTTTGTGCTGCTGGCTCCTTTGAACTATTTTCTTCAGGGCACTTGTGAAAAAAGGCAGGAATTTTCAGGGAAGCCAGGACCTGTGGAGCTGGATTGACAGAAGAATGCAATGAATTTAATGAATGGAGATAAGCATTTTTGGTCCTTATCAAATCATTTTATCAGTGCTCTTCACTTAGAAGATGAAGTGCTCTTCATCTTTAGAATGTTTTCGTCTTGGTAGCTTCAAAAAATAAATCTCTGCTTTGCTGTAGCTGTGAGCAGCAACACAAGGACCCTGTGTTTTGCTGTCTTCTAACAAGGTAACTCACTTTTTGAGGCAAACACTGCTAAACTTCTCCCACTGTTTCTTGCTGTAGACGAACTGATAGGAAAACAAACACCGGATTAATACAGGGTAACCCCAGGAAAGTGTAACGGGAAGTTAAACCTAAACCACAAGATTTATCAGGAGAGTATTAACCCACTCTCCTCAAACCAACTGACCAACACTCCCACCCAGCAGCACGCTCTCACCAAAAGCAATTGGGGAGCCTTTCTGCTGGGAAGGATATCATGGGTCCGGTTTCGTTAAACAGGTGACTTCTCTGGCACAGGGTGATAAGGGATGCCTTGAGGAACCAGACCAGGTAATGTGAGAGGCTAATTTCACTTGTTTTGTAGGAAGGATCACAACTACTTAATAAACTCATAAAAAAGGGTTTTACAAAAAAACGTTTCTCTGTTAGGCTTCTGGTCTAGAAAAAGTGTCACTTTCTGTTGTAATTAGAAGATGCTTAAGAGAAATGCACAAATCCCTTCCTTAGGACTGATAAAATTGTGTTTTGTGAGACTAAGAGCTTATATATTGTCTGAAACATTTCAAAGAGTTGTATTATTTAACGTAGTTACAAGGTTGGCAATGGCAAAGGCTTGTTTGGAAGCATATTGTGTTAATAGGTAGGAATACTGATTTTTATACAAGATCTAAGGTTTGCTTATCGTTACTGACTTGTTCCCACAGGAACCTTGGTGCATGCCCCTTGGATAGCTGTAAATAAGCTGTATCTCTCTGACAGTTTAAGTAAGCCATGTTGCTGTGATCTTTGACATAGTAATGAAATACTGCTTACATCTTACAAACTTACGTTTTTCAAAGTATCTGTATAAAGCAACACATAGATTTATGTAAGGCAACACGGAGACTTACATGCCCTAGGATTATTACTTTATTATAACATTAATGGCTTCATTGCATTATTTCCCCACAGAAGCATAACGTATCTCCAGCTGGCAATATGAAAATAAGCAGAATCCTTATCATTAAGTCATTCCAATGCTGGTGAAAAAGGGAGACGTACCTGATACAGACTGGGGGTGTCTAAATCCGGGGCTCCTTTAATGCTGGAGAGCTAGTGGCAAACAAATTCTGCTGTGACCTTGGGAGGATCCCAGGTGTGTATCCCCCCCACCCTCCTGCTGGGGATCCCCTCTTTCCCTGCCTTTTCTCAGCCTTCTTGGGACAGCTGTTGAGCCGGTAAAGTACGTAGCTGGCAGAAAGATGCACGGCCCCATCGGCAAAACCATCCAACGGACCACTGGGCAAATGAAGCCCTACAATAATTTTTGCTGGCTTTCCAGCTGTGCTGCCCCAGTAGAGAGTGCTTTTGTTTACTGCTGGCATAAAGCCTGTTGGAATTTGCGGTACTGCTTTCAACTACGGACCCTGATTTTCTTCTGATTGTCTTTCTAATACTTGATTAAGTGTCTCTTGAAACAGTACATGTCTATTTTGGTTGCTTTCTTGATACCTTGCTCTAGATTTTCTTCGTACTACAAAGGCATTTCAGACAGGTTTTGCACTATAAATTTCACATAATTTTTGAATGCTGTCTGAGGAGAGTTACCATAATATTTCCTCTTTCAAAAATAGTCCTTACATTGATGGATCACAATGGAAAAAATATTTGGCAAACACAATTTTAGTTGAGTGTGTTTGTCCGCAACAAAGCAGTGAAAACCAGTACGAAAATAATGACTGGTGAAATGTCATGCTAAACTTCTATTTGGACAAACTAATTATCGAGTTTCAAAGTTTCTAGCTTAGTAGAGAAAAGCCCGAGAACAAGGGGTTTATAATCTTGTGATTGAAAGAGTAATGGTTGGGTTACATTTAAGAACACTCCAAAACAGCCTTATTTCTGCAAAGTATCAGTAGAAATCAGCAAAAACATGCAGTTGATCAAGAGAGTTTATAACTTTCTTTCCTATTTTGGGGAAGTGTATAACCCTTTTGAGCAGCTTTACGGTTCATAGCTTCGTGTTCATACAGAGCAAGGACTGCTGTGTAAGCACAGGTGTGGATGGCTCAGGGTGACGTATTTGGAGTTATAAAATGTGATCGATCTCAGGTTTTGCCTTGGCTCCTTGGTTGTGGCATAGCCAAGGGAAAAAACATTTTACCTCATTTTAACAAAAACCCCACAACTAATTCTAAGGAAATTGACAGGATTATAGCAAAAGGCATAATTTCTGAGGGCAGTTTGTCTGGTCATAGAACCAGCCCCAGTGCACTGCGTCCAAGTTTCCTTGGAGCAGGCTTCTGTGGAGGATTGTGTTGCTGCTGTAGTGGGGTAACTCGGGGCAGGATTTAACAGTCAGGCCCTGCAGTTCACTTAGAAGTTAAATTAGCCCTTAAAGGCAACTTTTTTCCTCAGGACTCTTCAGAAGGAATCAGAAGAAACTACCATTATACTTGAGAGAAGAAATGGAGTCCTAGAGATGGAACTGACCCACTCACTGTATGTGTTTAGGTTTTTAATTAAAAGACCTCATTTAAAATTTTCACAGGATTTTGGCAACTTAGGAAGCTGAAAGTTAACAGTCTTGTTTGCTGTGGAAATACCTGATGTGATTTGCCTAAAAGGGCTGAATATGCCATATAGTAGGTGGAAACTTCACTCGCTGCCTGCTTTGCCTGCAGTGAAACGGCAACACTGAGGGCTACACAGTTGTCTTCATGGATTGCTCTGAAATTCAGAGTTTGGTAAGTAGCATGAAGAGGCTTAAGTGAAGCAGTTATTTGATGTTGGGAATATTTTGCAGACCTCGATTTTTTTGTTTTTCCTTTTCATTCTGCAGAAGTCCCATAGATTTTAATAGCATTCTGCAGAACTTGACCTGAAAAACTATCACATTTAGTGATAGCACCCAGGAAACTCTGCAGGATTTTCCATCAGATTTGTTTTATATCCAAGATTATGCATATGCACTTGAGTGTTAAGAACCAGAAACAAAAGTGGCTGGCAAATTGTCTGTCCTGGTACTTGGGAAATAATCCATTTCAGAAGGTCAAATCCATCTTGAACCCGTTTGGTTTTCTCAATTATAGTGCACATCGCTTTTGTTTGTTAGGTAAGTAGCTCTTCTGGTTTTTTAAGACTAAGCAGGTTTACTGGCTCTCCTGGTTAATGCTATAGGGTTGCTGGGAAGCTGTATGTGATATAACCGCTTCAATTCCATTTCTCCTATCATGCTGAAGAATGCTGTTCAGTCTGTACTACATTTACATTAATAAGTCATCTGGGAGAACAGGAGAGTGCCTGTCCCGTGAGCCAGGCAGTGCTGCGGGCTGGCACTGCTTTGCCCCCATAGGCACCACGCTCAGCAGCAGTCCAAGTGCATTAAATGCTCCTGGAGTGCATCTTTCTGGTTCGGGCTTTGTCTGAAAGGAATCCAGCTGATGCACTCTGAAAACCAAAGCAGAGTCTGCCGGGCCGATAGGGAGAGTCACTTCAAAAGCAGCCTCCCGATCCAAACCGAAATACTTGTGCAGTCACACCCCACCTGAGCCAGGAGCACTGCACGCGTGGCACCCGGGTGTCTGCGGGACACACCTCTGTGCCCAAAACATGCCTTGCTGGGAAAAACACCGCTGTGTTCAAGGTTTGTGCTCTTGGTACCATGCCAGTGTTGCCTCCTAAATGTAGCTTTTTTCCTCACCTTAGATTTTTTTTATTATTATTAATTGATTCCCTGGATCTTGTATTAAGTACAAGGGGTGGTGGAGAATGGGCGCAAGGGTAAATTGCAGCACTGATCATTGCTTATCTGTTTCCAGACTGGTAACATTTCTCTTTAGAGATGCTGCATTAATTCCTGCAAGAATCTATACATGTGTATGAAGCTCAGCAATGTATGAATTCCACTCAATGAAAATTCTGTTGGATATGAAGCTAATCACATGTGAATTTACATTGCCATGGGCCATGGCATGGAGCCTCTGGTTCTTGATAGAGAATGAAGCCTTGTTGTGCACTTAGCAGTAGCGTAAGGACAGTGATTTGTGGATTTTAACTCCTAGAAAGAATGGGTCCCTTTCCCCTCCCTTTGCTTCCTTTGCAGGAAAACTTAACTAGCATCTGAATTTAGCAAGCTTACAAAAGCATTTTTTCATTTCAGTATAGATGTCTCAAAAGATTAATTTCTCCTTGAGGACATTTGGGCAAGGTGGCAAGAGAGATTGATCATTTCCAGATGCTCTTTGCTGATAGGCAAAGAAAAATTCTGCTTCAGGTTAACATTTGTGAGTTTATTTAAAAAAAAAATAAAAAATTGTATGCAAATCTGACAGGGAGACCGCAAGCCAGTACAACAAGCATATTAAAAGTGCCTGAGATGCATAGATCTGCGTTGTCATAGCTGCATTAATAAGATGGGGCTTGGCCCTGCTGAATAAGCTGAAAGCATTTGGAGCTTCCCTCTCTGTATGTAGCTGGCAAGCAGAGGAGATGGATGTACTTTTCAGACAGAAACACAGATGCCGTGTTCCCCATGCTTTACAGTAGACGATTGGCTCAGCAGTGTTTGCTGAACCAGACGTACAAAAATACATCATTCACCTTTTCTTTGATGCTTTGGGTACGTTTCCTAATGGGACTCCTAAACATTGCACACTAAGTGCTGGCAAGACTTGGCATAGCGAACGACAAGTAGTTTGACTTTGGGCTTCTGGGGTGTGCTCTGAATTAGCGAAGCAGGGAGAGCTGATGTCTTATGTGTTATCTGAGAAGATACCCAGTCAGAGAGAATGGTTGTGCATTGGCATCCTGCTGGCCACACTCTCTTTTGCCTCCCCGCAGAGCGTGAGCAGCGTTGGCAGCTGCAGTCACTACCGCTGGCACAAGAAATCAATGCTTGCTTTGATACTGGCTCTCTTGCCTGGCAGGAGTCTCCAATGGTTACAGCGTGAGGACTTCTTAATGGGGAAAGCTGAGCATCAACCAGTCCTGTAGGAGACCCTGATGCCTGGGAAGAGCAGATTCTTTTTCAGTTGGTGCAGATCTCTAAGGCAACAGCAGCCCCCGCACTGAGCACAGGGAGTCACAGGGCTCACGTCTGTTGGCGGTGAAGGAAATGCCTTCTTGGGAAGCTGTCCTTCCTAATGTCCATCCATAACAATTGTTGTCCTTCTCAACTGATGTTTGGAACCAGAAACGCCAGTGGAGACCGGGATGCTTTTGTGAGTCAGGGACTGGTTTTCACGGGGTGGGCAGAGGTGGGGGCAGCCAGCGGGACCAGCCGCGCATGCTGCTGCTGGTGCGCATCAGACCCTGGAGACACGGGCTCCTGCTGAAAGGATCGCTCAGTAAACCTGTCTCTGTTCAGATGCTGCTGACTGGTTTCACTAACTGACCACCGAAGAGGCCAATACACACATTGTAGCTCCCTAGGGAGGGCTCTGCTCCTGTGTGTGGCAAAGCTCACGGCCCTGGCAGCGTTACAGCCAAAGCCACAGAGAGAGGCGTGTGAGGGCTGCGGTAGCGGTGAGGACTGGGGACAGTAAAGTCCTGCTTCAGGTAATGAACCTTCTATGGAGCTGTGTCACGGTGCTTGCCCCAAAACCCCACAGTGAGCTCAGCTGTGGCAGAGTAAGTGAGGGTAAGGAGGGGATGAGGGGAAGGGAGGAAGTAAAACCAGGGGTATCGCTCTCTGGGGTTGTTCAGGTAAAGCAGGTAAATATCTAAGAGTTTTCATTAAGCCCATTTGCTGTTTAGAAAGGAAAAATTGCTGGCTTAGGGCATTAATTCATTTCTTGTGTTTCAGAAGCAGGCGAAGTGGAGGGGGAAGATGATTCTGAGTCAAATTTTTGGAGTGTTTTCTGTGAGTGCGGGATGTTGGTGGGAGGAAGGGGCAGGACTGGGGAAGGAAAAGGAATGTAACAGGTTTTGTCCATAAAGAAGGAAAACATGCTGTGCAAGCCAGGGTGTTCAATCCTAAGACAAGTTGTTAATGATATCTCGGCGTAAAAGCTCTGAGACTCAATACTGGAGTTAACAAAGCATCAGCTTTACTGCACCAGTAGCACTGCTGAAACAAACTGTCGGGTTTGGGGTTGTTAATAGAGCACAGGAGGCAGTCTTTGGTGCTTGCTTAGGGCTCTTTTCCCCCTAAATACTTAGTAGTGAACACATATGAAGACCTGAAGAGACACATGTGTGTGTCCCCACACACATGTACCTTTCCCAGCCTTCAGGCTTTGACCTGCCAACAGTTGCCTGGACAGGGTCCTGTCTGTCGCAGAAGTGTGTAACGCGTCAGCTCAGAAAGGCTGCAAGCTTGGAACAGGGTCTTAGCACACAATTTAGCCTGTGAGACCTGATGAACTATACGTGTGATCAGAATATGTGATGTGGGGATACATCTTCCGAAGGGATGCTAAAACTGGCAGCTCTGCAGCTTGACCTGATTTTTCTTTGTTGCTGGTGGTAAAGGCAGAAGCCACTACACAGTTAAAATCTGTTTTGTTGTGTTTGGTCGGTTGAGTTTTATTTTGAGGAGGAGTGGGATAATTTTAGTTCTTCAGAACTAAAAATTAGATCAAAATCCTGGCAGCCGTTCAAGATAAATGAGCAACCTTGCAATAAAGGGGTTTCTGTCACCTTGGAAACAACAGTTCAGAAAAGCCAGTTGGAGTTAATTTTAGTTTCAGACTTCCCTCTGCCCTTGTCCCTCCCATGCAAATTTGGTTTGTACACTCAGTGTATCCGGTTTAGCGATGTTTCTTTTCTATGTAGACGGGGAATTTGCCAGGCAAAACTGGAAGAACACTGAAAATTACTTCACACCTGATATTTCAGAACAGAAACTGGTGTTTGGAAACACACAAAGTTAACCTCATTGAAAAATAGATCTAAAAAAATCAGTCTTTTTAGATCTTCACAGCTCAATGTAAAAAATCCAGAAGTTGAAATACTTGGTTTTTACATACTGATGAGTCTTTTTATTCTGGAGAAAAATGTGGCATTTGGGAACAAACTTGAGCAATGAGAAGGAAGGTTGGGGGGTTAAACAAAGAAAAGTGACTTTGAAAAATGGATGTAATCTAGTAAATATACATGGTCTTTCAGAACCCCACCTTCGTGACATCTATCTGAAATTTGTTGTATTAGAAGGCTGTGGGTCTTTGTTGTGGACGTTACACAGGCATGGCTGGAAACTCAAGTAATTAGAGATTAGGATAAAGTAGTGCTTCTATCTGCTAAAGAATGTAAATATTTTGAATATTTTCAATAGCTCACACTTCTCAACAACAGATCTCACCTGAAGAGTGCCCTTACTGTGAGGGCCCACTAGAGAAGCCTTTGTAGACTTTCCCGTCTACTTGATTGAAATCAGCTGAGATACAAGGACTTTCCACTCCCACTCAGAAAATATTTCAAAGTGAAAAGTAAATAGATTTTCAATTCTTTGAAAGATTAAATCGCATTTAAATATATATTTTATTGTCCAGGTAACACTCCTGGAAACTCAGAGGAACCGATGAAGGACTGGATGACACCCCCTGTGACAGCATCTGGTGTCACCTGTGCCTGCTGTGCGGTCTGTTAGGCTGGATGGGAAGAGATGCCACCTAGGACAATGTGCCATGGTCTGAGCAGCCACAGAAGACTAGCAGGGCATTACACTAATACATCACGTGACACATGACTAGATAGAATAGTGGACTAACATTTGGGTTAAATATTTGGAAATGCTTCCTAACCACATGATTGGTGAGACTGTCGGGATAATAGGACCATATAACTTAAGATATTTAAAACGAGATTGGTCTGAATATGGGCAAACAAGAAGACGTGCGATTAAGGGAGCACGCATGAGATTATAGATCTGTTTTTCTTCACCTCCATTTTCTTGGATTAGGCTGTGCCTCCCAGGGGTGACTGAATGTTGTAATGAACATAAGAGAAGCTTGACTGTGCCATCTTCCCATCAGCTGCTGTATTTTTGTCATTCCTTGTTGTCACAGCAGTGAGTGAGTGTTGGGAGCAAGCTGTCAGCAGACAGTAGGCAGCAACCCTGGCAAGTCTGCAAATGGGGGACTTCGGCTGGAGCCGGCAGGATCCAGTACTAATCTTCTCCTTGCTTCGTTGTTTTTTACAAGTCAAGAAAGCTCATCAGGTCAAAACACATGCTCCATAGTGGCTGGCCTAAGTAGGGAAACTTTTTTTCTATGGTGAAACACAGTCTTACTCTGTTCTACTTGATAGGTGTGCTCCAGGAGATGCAAAAAAACTCTGGGGTTCACCTGTGTAGCTATACAAGAATGCTTTTCTAGTTTTCAGCCACTGTGCTGAAGCGGTGTTGTTCAGATTCTGCAGACAAGCCGGGTATGAGCATGCTAATGCATGCACAGACTTCATTGTCATAGTTTCTTACCATTAACTTATCTGATTGCTCCATTTGATGCACACACAACAGAAAGAAGAGAGTATTTCACATATGAAATTCCACAGATCTCTCAGCAGCCTGAGGTGATATGCTGGGTTTCTAAGGCTTCTTTTCCCCATATTTTTGCTTTGTAATATCCAGGATAACTATTATAAAATGATCATATATGCACACATAGAAAGTTTTTTTACTAATAAAATTACTTACCTTGCACAAAAGAGCAGAATAGACTAGATCCTTTCAACACATGAAAGTCATTGGCAGATTTTGGCTACAGAAACAACATGAGTTACTTAAAATTTAAGATTATAAAAACACATCTTTAAGGCATCCCTGTGATTATTTTAAGTACTTTGAGCACAGTACACTATATACACTTCTTAAAAAGGATCACCCTTGCAATTTAAGGACTTTTTCACTTCCCTTTTTAAATACTGCCTTTCCTTTTACAGCATTTAGAAGTACTCTGTACTTCACTCTGACTTGAAATGCAGAGTTTTGAGGCTGAGGATTTAAAAACCAGTTTGCTATTTCTAATGGTGAAAGTAAGGAACTTTAAGAAAGTGGATTCCCCTATGAATATATTAAATGTGTTCCCCCATTCTGGCATTTTGTTGGTTGTTAGTAGGTGATTGGAAGCCATTCAGGATATTCTTCTTACAGCATTTATTCTTCTTACAGTGTTTAAGTTTTGCAGGATTTTTAATAAGTACATTTTGCATATGCAGCATGTTTTAGGACCCTGTGCATAATGGGATTTATGGTAGATGTACCTTGCAACATCTCCTGGACTCTGTTGTGTGGACTGGCAGACCCTGGGCTGTGCTAAGGGTCTGTCGGTCGGTACAGCACTCCCCTACAACATTAACTGGAGCTGCTACAGGACACAGCTCAAAAACTTCATGACTCTAGCTAGTTAGGGGATGAGATTCACAAATATTGTGTTTAATCCAAATTTGGATTAATAGCCAAATACTGTGAGAGACCAAACGATGGCACAGACTTTGTGAAGGCACAAGGCCAAGAGGAAGGATGTCCCACAGGCGGATGTGGGTGAGAGCCAAGAGCTTTACTTCTCCCCTGCAGAAAGCAGGGGCAGAAACGGCAGGACTGCAAATGTGGTCCTGGCCTAGAGAGATAGGACAAAACAGACAGAGAAATGCTTATTTAGTGATTTCAGTTCCTCTGTAGAGGATATCCTAGTGTTTTGAGCATAAATCTGAATGCATCTTTCTTTTGCCCAAACATTTTACACTCTTTGTCGGTGTTTATTTTCTCTTCAACCAAGGTGGAGTGTCACCCGTCTGCTGGTTTTGCCTCCATGTTAGGAGAAGGTAATGGTGATGATGGTCATGATACTGACTATTTTTACCGCATGGGTAATGCTTTGACTTCTTTGTATCCAAAATACTTTGGTATTTTTAGCATATCTTCAGTGAGACTGGCACCCTACCATAGCACTGGCATGCTGTAAGATTGCAGCCAGAGGTGGTAATGACAGCCCTGAAGTTCAGTAACATGTTTTGAAAAGCTCAGAGGGATGTTAGCTTGCATTCTCTAAAAAGACAAATACCAACTTAAAAAAATAAGTGCAAGATACTAAAAAGAGCATGAATTACTGTCTGTTTAAACAAAGCACAGAAGGCAGAGCCATGAATGCTCCTGCTGCTTAACTTAGCTGATAGCTATGAGCAGAAGTATTTCTACAACACCGCTTGTTTGAATCTAGGCTAACCTTACGTGGTTCTTAAAATCCTATCCTGTTTAACTTTAATCACACCTTAACAAGGCAAGTAGACCATGCCACTGGAGCAATGGGCTCAGCACTTCACATCCAGGCAGGGTAGCCACCATCCTGATGCTACAAGTCACATTGCCAGAGCCCAGGCGGCCCATGCCACAGGAGTCAGAGAGGAACTGGTGGTGGTGGTGCCTTCTTAGAGGTCCATTACCTCTTTGTGAGGAGGCACCTTGTTTGGCTGGACACGGCCCAGCACCAGCAACGCAGGGGTGGTGCACTGGGTATAAGATCTTGACTGCAGTGCCTCTTAAAGCAGTTCTGGATTAAGGAGGTTTCTGACAAGGATGCGCTCTAGAAGGGAGTTGATGGTCTGAGCCAAACACTTGACTGCTCTTGGAGGCTCTAAAATTTGCTTTTAAAAAGTGCAACCCCAACTGCAAATGGTTTCAGACTGGGGAGCAGATGGTGGAGCCGTGTTGGTAATGAACACCTTCAGCTTTGTTCAGCCTGTTGTCTAGCTACCTCCTCAGGTTTAGAATATAAATGTTTCTTTCTCCCATTAGTTTGTCTTCCTAAGAAGATAATCAGCTGTATCCTGGACCCTCTGGGCCTCTGGGGTGCCTCGGCTGGCCAGTTCAAAATAGGGTCTGGGGGTAGAAAAGGTATGGATGACTGTAGTGGTGTCTGCATCTGAGAGACATCAGTCATTTGGCAGGCTGGGGATAATGCACACGGCTGTTACCGCCTGATAGAGTTTCATGGGACTCTTGTTTCAGTCCATTTCGATGTCAGGAAGGCAGACGCTTTCAATAAAAAGAGTGCTCACAGATTTTATTGGGGCATTCAAATGCTTCCAGTTCCCAGCTGTCATCAGCTCCGCTTTAGTCATATAGTTGTCACTTTATCCCCCTGTCTGCGACAGGTCTTGAGAGAGGAAAGACACCGATTTGCAAAGCTTTGATGAAAAGGAGACTCATTCACGTTTCCAGGCACTTTTAGTTTTACTCACACAAATGAATCTCACTGAAGTAAAATAAGGTATATCTTTGCACAGTTACATCCTAAATTAATATGTAACTTTTATTTCTGAGGACAGACATCTGAAGACATCTTATATGCTGTGAGGGATGGAATTTTCTGAAGTCAGACCAGAGCAGTTCAAAACTGAGCGTGCACGCAAACAAAAGCCTGTGTCCTTAGGAAAGCACAGCTTCTTCAGCGTATCTGCTGGGGCAGAGCTGATCTCTGACACTGTCAGCAAGGCTGTAAAGGTTACTCTTCAGTCTTTTATTAGGAACTAATTATCTGCGTAATTTCTTCATTCAGCTATATCAGTGCCCAAACACTGCCACCTATGCAGCAGCTTCTTCACTCCGGGGATGTCATTCTCATTGATGCACTTTTTTTTGCAGCTTAAGTTTGACTTTTTTGCTTGCACAGTCATTCACAATTCTCACGTCATCAACTCAGAAAAGATTAATTGATTGGCGAAATCTCAGTCTGTTAATAAGAAAAACTTTTAAAAATGCTTCTCTTTGTACCTTCAGAAGAATACTGCTTTCTATTTGTTTAAAGTCACACCATTTAACCGGTCCTAAATATTTGCCAATCTCCTAATAAGAAGCCTCTTCGAGTGGATGCAGGCTCTAGTCCCATCGTCTTGAAGTAGCTTCTACTTTTTGCAGAAGGCTGAGTAAAAGGACTCGCGTTCAGCAGTGTGTGCTTTGCAGCTCCTGAACAAAACAGGCTGAGCTGAAAACAAAAGCTCAGCTTTGACTCTTACTCCACTGGCTCAAGTTAGTTCCAGCCAGATCCTTAATGTTATTTTATCTGCAGGGTTGTGGGGTTTTTTTTGTGTGAGATCAATGCCAACTCTATTGGGCAAATACGGGATGCATAGGGATTTAAAAAATATCCAGCTGCCAACAAGAAAAAGTGCTTTGTAACCACAGTTTGGAATGGAAACAATTTTCTAAGATACAGATCAAACTGTGTTTATAGACTCAACTACTGGCAGCTTTTCACCGAGCTATTTCCTGTGTGCCTATTGCATAGAGGAATAATCTAAATGCTTAAGCTAACATTTAAAACCGTATAGAACATGAAGAAAATACTGTGTGAACCAGCAAAGGAGACACAATGATGATGAATTTTCTTTTGTTTCCGTAGCTAATACTCATGGGAGAAGGCAGTACTCCACACCAAACATCACCGCCCCAGTTCTTTGCAGGATTTGGTCCTTACTCTGGCTAGCAGCGACTTTTACTGAAATGGCTTTAATTGCTAAGAGAAAGTATCCAGGTAACAAAAATTTCCAAAAATGCCACCTGAATAAAAAGAACTTGCTAAAAGTTACATACAGTTACTTCAAGTGCAGTAAGTTGTTATTCATTAGGGAGCTAATTCAGACAGTCTAAAGCACAGGTAGACAGGAGGAATCTGATTTCCCATTAGAACAGGTGGGAAATCTGCAGGTGTGGAGATGACAGTGAAGGTAGGCATAGACTTCTTTTGTTCACTCAATTTGAAATGGTTGCAACAACTTTTTCTTGCAGAAACAGCCCAGAGATCATCTGCTAGCTGTTTTGAATATTTTCAGTGGGTTTTAACGGAGCAGATTCCCTTTTCCAGACTTCAAATGCATGCCCTTTGGTTCAGGCATACATTTGCTGGTGGCACAGCTAACCTCCTGATAACATCAGTAAGGTCAGCGTAGTTGAGCTGTGATGCCCATGCAGAATTTTACCGGGGATTTTGTCACTGATGTTCTGCTCAGCTGGACTTCTTTCCTTCTACCCAAACCATGTGCGAGCTAGGGAGAATGGCAGTTCCAGTACAAGGAAAGGTTTTGAGTTGGGAGAGTAATATAGGTTGAACGGGAGCTCTGGAGGTCCTCTGGTCAGCCCCAACACAGAGCAGGAGCTGTGTAGGTGAGCTTGGCCAGGGCCAGCCAAGTTTTCAGTGTCTCCAAGGTGGAGTTCCCACAGCTTTTCTGGGCAACCTGTTTCAGCATCTGACTATACTATGAACACCACCACCACCACCAAAAAACCCCCAACATCAAATATGTTTATACTTTTGTTCTTTGACTGTATCCTTGCAGATCAGGACTGCAGTGCTGGAAGGTATAGTAAAAGGCTGACTTTTTCATACTGATTCCAGCCTGGAAATCAAAGGGGTTTTTGGGAATGAAAGCTTAACCACTCAAACGGGTAGGATCAGGTTGGAGGAGGCGGCGCTGGGCTTTGCCTGGGCCCATAGGTAAAAAAGGAAATGTAGCTATGAATTGATCTGCTGGAGGCAGATGCATTAATTGTGCACAGTGAGTGCACTGTCAGAAAAGCACTGACAGTTTTGGTTTTATGCATTTCTTGCCTGCTGCTTTGCCTGAGATGCTGCTCCTAACCCAGCCCACGCATGCTGTGATGCGGCTGTCAGAGGGGCAGGATGTGACCACGCAGGAACAGGGGCCAGGCAGAGCTGTTGGGCCTTGCAGCTCCTCACCTGCACAGTAGTGAGCGTTGGGAGCCTCAGCCACCACCATCTCACCTGATTTTTCCCAAACAAAGGCATTCTGGAATGGTTTTACATCTTGCTCCTAAAATGGTACACAGATATTTCCCAATATGTGTGTTTAAAGGAGTGCAAATGGTTTCAAAAGACAGGATGGCAGAATGGCATTTCAAGTTGTTGCAATGTGACGTAGGATAACTATTGGGAGATTTATTTTAGATGAAGAGAAATCATAACTACTCTGTAATGGGCTTTTCTACATTGTAGAAGTACAGGTATTACTGGGTTACTACTGGTGGTGTCTCACATATAAACATTCAAAATTTTAACCTAATTTTGTTCTTCAGGAAGATTTCCTTTCAAATGATTGAATCATTAAACCACCCTCAAAAATTGTTAAGAGGGGAAATCTGTGAATGTGTGTGAATTTGTGAGCTGCCGTGGTTTTCCCCAGGACCAAATGAGCGCTTCCTTTGGCCCACTGCGGGGCTGGCCGTGTGCCGGGGGTGCTGTGCTCGGGTGCGGGAAGGCTGCATCCCACCTGCCACTGACGGGTAGGAGACGGCGAAGGAGACCCACCGCGAGATAGGCGTGTTGCAGATCGCTTGTAGGACGTGTCGTATCCTACAGGTTGCAAAACATATTCCTGAAGCTGCTTATAACAAAACGAAATGCAGGAGGCACGGACCCATGGAAGTGTTCACCAATGAAAGGTGCTGCAGCACTTTATCTGGGTACAAAAATCAGCGACGTGCCGTTCCATTCCCCAGGGCAGGTTTCGGGGCTGTGCACTTGCTAATGGAACTGATGTTCGATGCAGCTGAGCAAGACGCACACAAACCCCGAATTTTCGCCCGCGTCAGCAGCCTGTGCAGCATCCATGCTGCCCTCATGCCACGTGTCTTCCACCTGTGTGGCATTTCGGTTGGAACACTAGAGTGGCCACCACCGAGGCCAACCTCGCCCCCGCGTTGCTGGCACTGCTCTGGGCAAAGGCTCTCGGAGGGCCAGCCGTGCTGCCCGGAGCGGCCTAAAGTCCTGCCGGGGAGCGGGGCTGCCGCAGCACGGCCTGAGCCCAGAGGGGAGAAATTAGCTCGCAGCCTACAGATTGGTTTCTTGGGGGGCAATTACCGTGAGGGGGAAAGCAGCATTTAAAACGTGGATCCCCAGCGCTGTGGCGGGGCAGACCGTGCGCACGGTGACGGAGGATGCCCGGGTGCAGCCCGGCAATGGTGGCTCACGGGCTCGGGCGACCGTGCCCGGGGCAGCCCGGCCACCTGCCCGCGGTGACCCCAGGTGCTCAGGCCGCCACCGGCAGGCACAGCGGGCCCCCAGCCCCGCACCGTAGGGGCCGGGTCCCCTCCGGCGGGCCGGGGCGGCACCCCTTCCCCTCCGCGCCGCAGGGGCCGTCCCGGGCGGTGCAGCCCCCGCCGCGGCAGCGGGCGCCCCTGGGGCGGGGCGGGGCGGGGCGGGCGGCGCCCCCCGGCGGGCATGCGCAGTGCGCGCCGCCCTCTCACCCCGCTCAGCTATGCCAAGTATGTGCGCGGCGGAGCCGGGGCCGGGCGCGCGGAGCCACGCCGCCATGGGGCAGCGCGGCCCAGGGCTGCCGCCGCCGCTGCGCAGGGGGGCTGCCGGCTCCCGCGGGCCGGGGGGCAGCGCCCGCTGAGGGCGGCAGCACCCAGGTATGGCCGACCCGCTCCGCAGGACGCTCTCCAAGCTGCGGGGCAGGAGGTCCCAGCGCGGCGCGGCGGCGGGCGCCGGGCACCGCCACGGCGGGATCTGCGCCCCGCAGGGTAAGTGTGCGCCGCCGGGCCCCGGCTGTCCGCCCGCCCGCGGCCACCCCTTCGCCAGCCGAGCGGCCGGTGCCCCCGCCGCCCAGGGACTCGGAGCCCCGGGGCGCGCCGTGCCCGCTCCCCGGGGAGCCGCGGGCCGGGGCCGCCCCTGGTCTCGGCTCTCGGGCCGGCCCGCAGCGGTAGCGTCGTCGCGGCAGTAACCGCTCTTCCTCTCGGGGTGAGGGCTCCCGCAGCGGAGCCGGCTCCGGGCTCGCACCCGCGCCGTGCGGGAACCGCCGCGGCTCCCTGCCCCGCCGCCGCCTGCGGCTCCTGCGCGCTGCTTGGCTGGCTTCTCGAGGTGCATTTGACGGCTTCCAGAGCGGTGTTGAGTCCTGCTGTAGTTCCCCTTAAACTCCTAATTATTTTATAGTTTTGCTAGAAAACTTAGTGGCGCAAGAAAACGCGTTGAAAATAGCCGCCAGAAGGGCCGGGACTTGTGTCCCGGTGCGGGCAACGCCGGTGCGCGGCGGCGCTTCCCCCGGGCGGGGCGGGGGCGGCCGTCGCCCCCTTGGGCTTCACACGCGGCGCCTCCGCGTTCGGACCGTGCCGCTGTTGTTACCGCAATGGCTTAGCTTTTCAGTGTATTTTTAAATTTTTTAAATGCATTTAAGTTTCCGTAGGTAGAGGGGAAGGTGAAGGGGGCACCCGACTCCTTAAATACTGCATCGAAGCCTCTTGGGAAGGAACCGTTGTCGCGTTCTGTATTTGCACGGAGGTCTGGGCTGCCTTTTTAGCATATGTTAAATATATTAAAGTACAAATAGACAGTAGGCAGCGTTCTTCTGAGTGAAACTTTGCTCCAGAACAAAAACTCCGTGCCTGACCTGTGTATCTCTGAAAGCTTTGTATTTATTTAAAATTGGCTCGTTACTGTAACATCTAACGACCTGGAAAACTCACTCTGTGATACTGAACCGCTGGTTGTGCAGATACTTGCATGTGAAACAGTTTGTTACTAAAATAAACACAGGCATAAGGGCTTTCAGGAGCAGGGCCAAGTTCGAGCAGAGGGGAAGCAACGCTTGCAAATATTGCTATCGCCTGCAAAAACTGCAGCTGGAAGATGTATGGGTAAGTGCATCATTTAGAAGAGATTCAGTGAACACTTCCAATCGATGACCTCTGTCAGCACGTTGGCTGGGTGGGAGACTGAGAAGGGCTGCTTTTGGGTACGTGTGGTAGCTGGCGTGTCTCTGCAAGCAGTAGGATTACGGGAGTGTGCTGGAGGTGCTTGCTTATTAATGTTTCTGTGGTAAGCTTTTGCGGATGGTTTGTTATCGAGGTACCCGGATGCATGTTGAAAACAAAGGTGAACTTGCTCTGTGCGTTTGCTGTGGCTGGGACCAAAGGGCAGCCAGAGGCTGATGCCAGATGTGGCACTGGGTATATATTTAGGCACCCTGTACTACTTAGGAGCCTGCCGCTTTGGGAATTGTAGGCTGCCTTAACGGCAGGAGGTTATGTGGAAGGGCCTGCGTGTCTATGCTGAAACAGGACATAATTTTCTTTGTGGAAATATAGCTCTCGGATGCTCCCATCTATTTGTGCCACTGGAGCAGGGGCCGTGCCTTGGGCTGGCCATGCAGAAGTTGGAGGGCTTTGAGGTTGCCGTCACCGGCGGGAGGATGCCTGCCCAAGAGGTCACCGATCCAAACTGACTTCTTGGAAATGCAGCCATAGCCCTGCGCCTGCTGCAGATTGGTTTCCTCTTCTTTTGGTTAGTTCTTATTTGAAAGAGTAGTAAAATTGTGTGAAGGGGAGCCTTTACGGTGGCACGCTTACGTTTCCAGGCTCTGGGTGGGGGAAGGAATACAGCTGCTGCCAAATCACTGAAACTTTGCCAGAGATCTGCGTCCTCAGCCCTGCTTTCACGTTTTCCCTAGATTCTGTTAACATGCTGACTTGGGCCCTAGTGTAGCAAAGCACTTCAGTGAAGGTGTGTACAGGCTTCAAAACGAGCACGGTTAATTTTGTTAGTTCTTTGAACCAAGTTAATTCTTCAGGTAACAAATGGTGTTTATATTGTAGTTTAGCTAAACAAGTAAACCTCACTTTTAAAATAAAATCATTAAATGATGAATCTTTCATCAAATGAAATGATGGTGTTTCAGATCTTATCAAGGATCTCTTCTATCATTAAAAGTACAAACCTAAAAAAAGGGTCGAAGGGAAGGTGTTCAAGTGACAGTCTCGTTCCTGTCTCCCTGTCTACAGTGAACTTGGCTGGCTTTACAGAGCTGCTCCTTGAGTCCTCCAGAGAGGTGCCCGTATTTTAAGATCCATTATTGGTGTGTAAATAATTTTTTGCTGAGAATAATGTTCAAGCAGTATCAAATAGCTGCTTCCAGCTGGAATTTCCAGTTGCAGAGGGCTTCGCATGAAAACAAGTTTTCTGTTTTATGAGAAGGCAGTTATCCTCATTTAGACTTGGTGGCTGAGCAAACCCTGTCTGGGTTGTCCTCCTCCGCGGAGGGTTGGCTGACCTCCATTCCCTGTTTGTAAGTTGGATGCATTTGCAGCTTTCCTTCCAGTCCTAGCGAAGGGGCCGGTGCTTGCTTGGGCGTGAGGTGCTGTCTTCTTGCACCCCCCTGGACGGACTGCTGTGGTGCCCTGCAGCCTGCTGGGGGTACCAGGGGTATGGCACTGCTGCTGGTGGGCTGCTTGGGCGTGCTCAGACACGGGGCCTAAACAAAGTGACTTTTTTGATGCATGATTAAACATTTGGCTGTTGCTTTAAAGAAATTGTGTCAAGTTCTGGGAGCAGTCAGTGGAATTTGATCAGGTGTCGCATGCAGTTTTTGTTGTGTGATAAGGTACTTCAAAACTTCCCAGCATTTCTTCCTCCTGCCTTCCTTTCAAGGTGGTGTGTTTCATTTTATTCCCCACAAATCAGGGGATGCTTCTGTCTTAAGTATAGGATAAAGCTGGTAAGGACAGCCCTTTCTGGAGGTTTTTGTGCAGGAGATAGCCTGACCTTTATTTATATGTAAGTCTAGAAGGGAGGCTGTGTGGGGTTTTTGTAGCCATTTAAGTGGTACATTACATGGAAATCGGGGACTGTTTCTTCATTGATGTAAGTAAACTGGAGAAATACTATGTAGCAACTTTTCAAACCAATTCTACCTGAACTTTGCAGGAAAAAAGCAGCTATTTCTATGTAAGTATGCGTGACCTTTCAGCAGAGCTATCTCACTGCCATTTATATAAATTACATGGTGTTAAAAATACAGCCAAACAAGCCTGACTCTATTAATTATGTACTTGTTCTCCTGTGAGAGGCTGATGTGATCACAAAACTAGATTTCAACTTATCTTTTGTCCTCTCGAATGAGGTCTAATGCAGATGTCTTGTGGCAGCGTATGTGTTCATCTGTCAAAAGCAAAACGATAAACTAAATATTTGTCTTTCCCTCTCTTTTTGCCTTTCTTTCTGGGAACAGATTTAATAGAAAATGTTTACATAGCTTCGAGAAGCAGGAAGGAGCCCAAGTCCCCCCAGGCCAGCGAGGTCCCTGAGCACAAGCCACAGGTGAACAGCGTTACTGTTTCTAAGAAACGCAGCTGGCTACAGCAGAGCACGCACCGACCTCCTCCTCGGGAAGAAGATGACCCCTGTAAGGAAACGCACGGGGCCGTTATCCTGGTACCCAAATCTCCCATCCCGCTGCCTGAGCCTGTGGTGCCACGGGCTCCTTCCACATCCCCAGTGGGGCGGCAGCGCCCCACACGAAGCTGCGCTCCTGTGGGTGCCCTACCAAGCACCGCGAGCCCTGCTGCGCCCAGGAGCGCTGCTTTGGACTTTGGTGAGGATGATGATGCAGATGATGAAGGAGAAATATGGTACAACCCGATCCCTGAAGACGATGAGCCTGATTTGCCAAGGATCTGCCTTTCTATTGTGAATAGCCCTGGTGCTGTGGGCTCCGCGGCTGTTTGGTACCACCCCACCCCTGGGGGTGACTCTGGGATGGCCATGAGTCCCAGTGAGGGTCCCCCACGCTGCACAGAGAGTGTGGGGAGCAGTCGGATGGCTCAGCCTAGCGAAGAGAGTCAGGCTGATGCCGCGCATCCTGGGGAGCACGTGCAGCAGCACTGGCAGAGGTTTGCCTGCAAGGCTCCCAGTGTGCCAGCAGTAGAGGACAATCCTGCCTTTAAGTGCCCTTCAACAGGTAAGAGGCTTCAGGAACATAAAAGTGCCATGTTCTCTGTTTTCTTTTAGAGGAATAATAAACCCTCGTTATGTCTCTTTTCTATTTCTCCCCCTTTTTATCTTTATCAAGCAAACTTGTGGAGTTATCATTTATCAAGCAAAAAGGTGGAAATACATGTCATGTTCATAAAAAAAGACTCAAATTGTGAGACTGATACCTACTAAATGTAGAGCTGCACAGTTTTTTGTCAGTCAGTTTGTTCACGGCATGTCCAGGTGTAGTTGTCCTCTGTGCTCTTGGGCCTCCATCTTGCTGAAGATGAAGGCTTTACAAAGCGAGCTTGCCAAAGGCTGGTAATGTGAGGACACGCTGGCTTTCCTTTGTTAGCTAGTGTCTAACCCTGGCCTTGGATTCCAGCCTCGAAGCTACTTAACGTCTGCATAAGTTTCTTTAACTTGCTGTCTGGGACTTTTTATTAAAGACTTTTTGGAAGACTGTATAAACGCTATTCATCACGTCGCTTTCTGTAATTGCTGTCTTGTTGGCTGTCTCAGGCTAATCTAATAGACTGGAGAGGAGTGGTTTTCACTCTCAGAAGCCAGCCTCTTTGTTTCTTGTTATCTTTGGCTGAGTGTTTGGTAGTCTCATTTCCATAATTCCATTAGCGTGTGAGTTCAACATTTTATTAAAGATTTTTCCCAGTCTATTAAAAAAAAACAAACAAAAATAAAGCCACACCGAACAAAAGTAAGCGTAAAACCCCCAACCCTTTCCAGAGAGGTATTATTTTTAATTAGTGATGTGTCTTACATTATCTTGACCTTAACTCTAGTATCCTGTTGAGAGTTAGAAACAGTGTAAACTTCAAGACACAGGGAATTCCATGTTCCCCGGTTTGGAGAAAGTTCACCTTTTCTTTGCACTGCCATTTAAGAGCCTGTATTTCTGTGTGGCTCAGGAGCGAGGACCTGAAACGCTGGCTTTGGAGCCTGGAGCCCACGGCTGGGGTTGGTCTCGCCATCCCAGCAAGGCCCTGGCCCCGCATCCCTGCCGGCCGGCAGCCGCTGTGCCTGGATTCCCAGTGCGGAGATTGCTTCTGGGAATGGGGCTTGTTTTTAAAGGCACCAGAGCAACCGCTGTAAACAGCGGAACAAAAAAACACTTGGTCTTCTCTTCTGGGAGCTCACATTTTGTTCTTTTTGTGGAAGTGCTGCAGATACAAGTGTATTTTTAGTTGCAAAGTGTGTTAAAGTTGTCGGGTGTTTATTTAGAAATAGCTCACTTTATTGCTGCATGAAATACTTAGACCAGTTGTATTTGCTTGCAAGAGGGATGGAATACCATGTCATTAGGTAGATTTTTTTGTCATCTTTGGATCTCTAGGTGCTTTGGAGACGTCAATAAGCATGGTTATTTAAGAAAGCTGTATATGTGTATCCTGCAAGCTGTTTGAACCCCCGTTTAGGTGGTTAATCTCTCAGTATATAGGTGACTTTTTTAAAAAAAATCAATCTCTTTATGTAAGAAGAAAAAGGTCAAAATTGTTTTCATACTGAAGAAACGTTTATTTCTCAAAGCAAAATTGCCCATTTAAACTGTCTCGTGAAGCCAGGAGGAGTGTTATATATTTCACTCGATAGGTTTGTTATGCAGTGAGTTAATTAAGGTACTTTAAAAGCAGCTTTCCTTTTGCATGTATTGAATAGTGATCACATTGAATAGATTAATTGATGATGAAGTGGACCCCTGCTGCTCAGTAATTGGCTTTATTACGGAGAAGTGGCTTAGTTCTTCTTTTTAATCCAGTTAAGGTATCTACAGTTATTTTCAGTCAAATTTAAAATGACAGCTCATCCATACAAAATCGCTGCATGAAGGGCAACATGGCCAATTTAACTTTGTGTTAGGAGCTTGTCTGATTATACAACCGCTATGAAATAGCTGTCTGCAGAGAGCTGGGTATGGTAAGCAGTAACTCCTGACAAATAAGCAGCAATAACTCCTGACAAATAAGCAATTACTGCTTTGGGGGAAAGTCTGCTTACCTTCCTTATTGATAGGAAATTATGTATGTCAATATTGGTTAACATTAGAGTCTAAAGTATTAGATCTTGGGAAGGGTAGACAGAAAATGTGGGGAATATAAAAGCCAGCAAAATATCTTAGTTGTTCGTTTTGTCATTTGCTGTTTCCTTCTTTGGATAAGGGAATCAATTTTACCTTCCAAACATTACACGTTGCTGCCTTATTTGGATTTCCCACTTAGTAGAGGGAAAATGGTCGTGGATTTTTTATTTTTAGAGTCTCATTATTAGACAGAAGATTAAAAAAAAATGAATGATAGAATTCAGTTATTGGGGGAATCTACAGCAGCGAGTAGATATTTCTATAAATGTTATCAATAAGATGGATCATCATTGTAGAGGTGCTAATTTGCTCCATAGTCTTTAATTTACACCATTAGTTCCTGGTGTTGATCTGGTTACTTTCTACAGTAAATGCCGTTTGTGTTAATAGGATTTGTCAGGTAATTCCTTAATGAATAATTCTAGACATGATGGCTTTTAAAAAGAAACTGATTAAAAATAAGGCGCCCCTATAGCAGAGCTAGGGGAAATAATTCATGTATTTTGTTTGTAGCAAGGATATCAGAGGTAAGAATAAGAAGGTAACTTGGTTCCGAGTTAGTAATGTAGAAACATAGTGCCAGCTCTTGCTCTCAGGTCTGGGAGGAGTTTAAGTGGAAAAGGACCCTGGGTCTCCTTGCACAGGCAAATGGTTATGATTAGAAAATAGGATTTTTTTTTTTTAAATAAATACAGCATGAAAAATTAGAAATATAGTTTTTTTGCATATGTAAAATGTTAAAGTAAATTCTCTTTACAGCTTTTCAGGGTTGAGCTCTAACTGTATGTTTTTGTAGATGTATCACCTGCAAAATGTTGAAGAAAACCAGCCCTTTATAATGTTGGCCCCTGTGACAGATTTACGTTGTGGAGCTCGGAATAGTGCCTTCTGAAGAATTTGTAATATTTTTGCTTTTGGTGAGGATTACTGTTGGGATTAGTGTCCACCTAGTCAGTGGAATCATGTCATGTGTCTGTACCTTGAAGACATCCTGGTAGGACTTACACACTGTAGGTTGCCAGGCTCTGCACTGTGCTTTTGCTACTGAAAATGTACATGTCTTGGCTATCTGGATGGAAAATCCTGGTAGGAATCACCATAAACAGGTAATTTTTTCCCAGTGTTGTAGGAAGTAAAGATTGATGGCATATTCCTGCTTAACCCCATTACATGCCAGCTGGAGCTTGGTTTAAATCACACTAAAACTACATTGCTCTTCTCCACTGAGACTGTGACCACCATCCTGGTTTCCAAATACATCTGTTGGGGCCAATGCAGGCAAATATTTTGCATGCTTAAATGTTGCAAATAAGCTCCCAGCAATATACGTATACTGGGCAGCAAATCCTATCTACCAATTTCCTTCCACACGTTGCAAATACTATTTGCTTAATTACTTTTTTCCAGATGGAAGATGCTTTGTGATATAACTCTTTTCCACGTGCAAGGAGCTTTGGTTTAATGATGTGGAAAAGCATTCGTGCGAAATATTTGTGTTATATTTGAGATGCCAAAATGGTTTGGTGTGTGGCAGAAAGGTCCCTCTGCTCCCTCTTTCCCCTGCAGACCTGAAGCCAGTTTGTCGATGGGCTTTTGGGGAGTTTGTGTACCTTTTGAACGTCAAGGGCTTATCCATGCATGTGTCTTTGATCCATGGAGTGCCAGTGCCATAACGACCTGCTGGTGAAAAGCAAAAGGGTGTAGCTTTTGTGAAGTGGAAGCAGTAAATTTAAAATAGCTACTGCCTTTTTCAGTTTCTGATTTGTGTCGAGTAACTGTTTATATCTTCTGACTAGGGAAATGGGGGCAAAACTCCTTTTCATGCCACAGAAGACACAGCGAGGGGAGGAAATCTTGGTGGGAGCAGCCCAACTGGACAGTGCTTGGCAGCAGCCACACAGCTGCCGCTTGTGTCTTGGTGGGATGCCAGTGTCTGAATAGAGCTGACTGGTTTACGTGCATTGCAGAATCATTAGTGTTTAAAATATCTGCAACAAACTCATGCTTGTTTGTAGATACCGAGCTCTTCAAGTCCGGTCAGACATCTAAAGTACTGTTACATGTGCTTGTTCTTCTCTCTGATGAGATGCTGCTGTCGAGGATGCTCTGAGGATTGCCACTGTGATGAAGAGCAGGCAGTGGTCAGCCCTGTCACCTCGCAGCAGGCATGAGTCTCCAGAGGTTATGCTCTAATCACCTCCTGTTTCAATCAATAGGCTATTTAAAGCAATTTATTTTATATCTTTTGCTTCTGTAAAAGTGATCCCTGGGTTGATGGGTTTATCATGACTTAATTAATGTCAGTGTGCATAGCATTTGAAGAAAGCAAACTACCTTTACAGAGCTCTTGGAGGTAATTTTTGTGTGTGGTGGTTTTTTTGTGTTTGTTTATTTTTTTTTTAACCTTTTTAATAATTTCTCCATTCCCTAACTCTGAAGCGGTCTGGAGAATGGTAGGGAAATTAAATTACCTATCAGGTTTAGTTTGGTGGAACTCAGCATTTCCATTAGCTATGAGAGTGGCCAATTGGGACTTTACAGCTTTTCTGAGGAACTTTAAAATGACTCAGAAACCCTACCTTAAGCGATGAGGAATGTAACACGTATAATAGGGTAATCAAATGTGTCTGTAGAATAGGATGTGTTGCTGGCAGTGGGTATGACTGTGATATATGTGCCCAAGCACATGTAAATAATGTTAAGCAGGGTCAGACGAGCTTTTTTGCTGTGCTAGATCACTACATCTGTCTGGCAGGCACTGTGTCGTATGTACTCAGACAGTTTGAGTCCTCTCTTCCCTTAGGGCAGCGTTGTGTTGGGCTACGGTCCGGTCCGTCAGCGCCAGCCTGCTCGACCAAGGGGGCCGCAGCAATTGCCCTGCAGAGCAGACACCTGGCCGGGTGGGGTGGGAGAGGGGGTCTGGGTTTGTGAGGCACTGTGGGCTGTTTGTGTCTCTCCAGCTCTGTTTCTTTGATCATGAGAAGGCTTTATCCTTTCACGCAGCCGTATCGCTGAACAAAATAAGAAGTGGCTTTGCTAGTCAAGCTGCACAAATAGCTGATGGAAGCAGTCACTTATGATGTTGAGTCCATTTGACTTGGATTGCAATTTTTTTGCTGTATTACTCATGCTGGTAAAGTTTCTGGAAAGCATAAGGTAAATGTAGTAAAGATGGTATATCATGGAACAGCTCAGGCTGGACAGGACCTGGGAAGATAATCTGGTCCACCCTTTGGTGGGAAAGGGAGCCTAGATGAGATTACCTAACACCCTGTCCAGTTCCATCTTGAAAACCTGTAGTGATGGGGACTCTACTATGTCTCTGGAGAGGCTGTTCTAGTGATTGAGTGTTATCATTGTAAAAAATAAATTTATATATACACACACACACATATAGTCAGCTGTGTACATAAAACTGACCATCCCCTTGCTGGTCTGGTAGTCACTTACACAACAGGTGCCTCTTACGTTTCACCTCTTTCTACCATCCTGCTGTAAGGATATTTTTGAAGTTTAACTGCTGAGATGGGGTGTGTGGTGGCAGAGCGAGTGGGGACAGGGACAGCGAGGAGCCTGTTTGCAGCACAGCCTTGCAGCTTGTTCAAGGAACAAGGCACAGCTCAGTTCCTCCGGCACCCGTGTGGGAAAGCGACGTCGGATGGGTAGGCTGGGAAGCGACGTGTTCCCAGACTGTGCTACAGCTCCTTTTGCAGCTTATTCAGAGTAGTCATGTACACTCTTTAAAATTGCATGCATACCTCAGCGCATTGCTGGCTTTAGTGGAACAGCATGTGGCTGAACGCTGGTGGGAATACCATCCTGCATAATACTCGACTGTTAAGTTTCTCCCAGCCACATATTTCATTTTAACTGGTTGGTGCTGAACACAGCAGAAGTCGGACACATAAAAGTCAGAATGTTAGATTGACTCTTCAGTTTTAATGAGCTGGAGGGCAAGTTTAATTTGCTGGCTTGCTTTTCCAAGCCTGTGCCAGAGACTTTTGACAGAGAGGGAAGATGAATGTTAGCAGGCTGCGGTGTGGCACGGATGGCTACAGAGCACTCCAGGCCAGCCCACCCGTGGGACCGTGCCGTGATTTGCAGTACAAGGGAAGGCTTTGTCCGCTTTTATCAAACGCCACATTTCTAACTAGCTGCTTGCCAGAAAAGCACAGCAGGCGTGCTAGAAATAGCCCTTTCTCTGCGAGGGAACTACTTCCGTGAGATGCAGGACTAAATTCGTTTTCTTCTGTCACTCTGGAAAAGATTCTATGTACTGTTCTCCGTAACTGAAACTTTCCCTTATAAAGATACTCTTCCAAGCAACTATCTGCAATGGTTACTGAAGGCAAACTTCTGCTGGGACCAGAACTAGTCTTCATAGGGTTGTTGGGTTTTTTGCAGGGGGACAGGACAGGGATGGGGTCAGACCAAACCCACAACAAATCACTTCGGTCAAAGACCAGATCGCCTGATTTGGCTGTATAAGTGAAGTATAAAAAGTAAGTTACAGCTAAATGGTGAAAATTAATTTGGATGAACAAGGGACTTGTAAAAATCACTAGATGTATGGTGATTTGGACTTGAAGTTTAGAATGCAAAGCAGTAAGCCTTTGAGAAATCTGTAAGAGAAATCTCTGTGAAGTATGTCTTGCTGGGTATCTCATGAAACCAACACTTTTTTCTGTTTATATGCTGTAAATTGACTCTCCCTTTCCCTGTCTAGGAAGCGGGGGGATGCCAGGCAGATAGGGACGCTGGAGCCTCGATGTGCTGCTGGGGCTAAGTCCACCAGGCAGGGTTGGTGTGCTTGGGGTCTCCACAGCACCATCACCTGCACAGGGGAGGCTACGCGGGTCCTGTTGGGAGCTGCTAACGATTGCAAAGTGCTGAGTACATGGGGTGGTTATTGCTAGCAAGAACCACTGCTGGTTTCCCAAGGGATAGAAAAGTGACTCTAAGTGGAAGTGCTTATATAATTTTATTAATATCTATCATTCTAACCTCAGTTCCCCTCTTGCATGCTTCATTAACTGGTGTAAATTCATTGCCTTTCCTACGGTCATTACTGCCTCATGCTGGTGACAGTGAGAAAAGCTTAAGCTGTAACTTGGTCTCTGGATTTCCTCGACTGTTGGAGCACGAGGTGAACAGCAGGTTCCTGGACTATGTGCAGTGCTGGCTTACGTCTGGTTGTGTTCCTTAAATAGTTGTCTTTTACTGCTAAATTGAGAGAATCTTTTTTGCTCTTTAGGATCAGTGCCTACTGTTGTTTGGTTTTTTTTTTATCTTGAAAGGTGGGTGATTTCACATGAGATCGTCACTTGGGAACCATGTACTTCTAAGCTCTGCCGTAGGATGGTTGTGCCAGGAAAGATGGAAACTTGCTGGCAGGAATAAGGCAGTGCAGGGTGCAGCTTTTGGAAGGAATAAATCCTCGTGTTGTGCCGCCTCCTCCACCCTGTGGCAGAAAGGAGGTGCTGTGAGAAATGGAAGAGGTGTGAGGCACTGCCTGCACCTACACAGGAGGGATTTAGGGCTCTTTGGGATAATAGACTGACATGCACAAGAGTAGCCATATTCTTTACTAGAGATGAGTGTCTGTCTTCTGGACCTAAGAGGAGTGGGCAGTGCTGATGGGCTGGCTATGTAGCTAACTGCTTTGTAAACAAGGCTGCATTTGCCATATTCCAGTGTTTTCCCAGTTAAGGCTGATTTTGTTGCACCTGTGCCGCAGGAATGCAGCCATGTCTGCTTGTATGGGAGATACAGCACAAACGGATCGAGCTGAATGTAGCGGGTGAGATAGCTCATTCGTTTATATGTAGTTTCTGGCCCTTTCATCTCCGTAAAGCAGAACAAATCTGGCTTTTGACGATGAACTGCCAAATCTGGCTGAACGAGTCAGCAGAGCGCAGTTTTCTGAATGCTCGTGAACATCTGACTGACTGACTGAACGATGGTTGACTGATTGAATTGCTTTTATCAAGGTATGACAAATCAACATGTTTCCCCTAGTTCAAGATTTATTTTCTCATTGCTGTGAACTACAGTTACCGAGTCGTTTGAAAATGACTGTTCCTTCTTTTTTCCTCTAAAGGGTCTGGAGTTGCACTTGCGCACAAGGCTGACATACCCTCAACAGAGGTTTCTCCTCCAAGTCCCAGTCCTCTGAAAAAAAGCGGATCAATCAACTGGCCTTTCCCTGATAGAATTAAATCTCCCAGGACTGTGAGGAAGCTTTCCATGAAAATGAAAAAGCTGCCAGAGCTGAGCAGGAAGCGGAGTGTCAAGGGAGCTTCAAGCCATACTAGTTCAGATAATCCTCCCCCCCTGCTGAAGGGTAGCTGCCAGGATACAAGCCATACGGTGTCTTTGCCATCTTCTGGAAACTCAACCACAGCTGCCAGCAGGAATGTGATAAGTCGTTACCACCTTGACAGCAGTGTGTCATCGCAACACACCTACAAAAAGAAAAGCTCCAGGAGCTCCAAATCCTTCAGCAAAGGTGGTTACCTCAGTGATGGTGACTCTCCTGAGCTTATAACAAAATCAGGTAAACATGGGCATGAAACCAAGTGTGGGAAAGGAAAGGAGAGCCTTCCAAGTAACAGCGGTAAACCAGAAATAGATATTGACGCCTTCAGACACTACAACTTTTCTGATCAACCCAAGTGCTCTCAGTACATCTCTGGACTCATGAGCATTCACTTTTATGGTGCTGAAGACTTAAAACCACCAAGGATAGACTCAAAAGATGTCTTTTGTGCAATACAGGTTGACTCAGTAAACAAAGCGAGAACAGCCCTGCTTACATGTAGGACAACATTTCTAGATATGGACCACACGTTCAACATAGAAATTGAAAATGCTCAGCACTTAAAGCTGGTGGTGTTCAGCTGGGAGCCCACCCCACGGAAAAACCGGGTCTGTTGTCATGGAACCGTGGCTCTTCCCACTCTCTTCCGAGTGACAAAGACGCATCAGCTGGCTGTCAAACTGGAACCGAGGGGGCTGATTTACGTCAAGCTGTCACTTATGGAGCAGTGGGAGAACTCTCTTGATGGCCTCGATGCAGATCGGGAGCCCGTGATGTTTGGGGTAGATGCTCGGAAAGTTGTAGAGAAGGAAAATGCGGGCTTGATGGTGCCGCTTCTGATGCAGAAATGCATTCTGGAGATTGAAAAGAGAGGCTGTCAGGTACTGTGCGTATTTTCATCTGTTTTGTTAGTATTTCTGTGTCAGGATAGCTGCTGTTGGAATGTGTGAGCAGTGAGTGGGAAAGGGGAAATGAAAAACACTTCTACGTGCCCCTTTTTTTTCATTTTTGCTTTGCAGCTCCTGTTTGGTGAACACTAGTCATTGTAATGTGGGAAGAATAACAGGACTGTGTGAAATCAGTGCTTCCAACTTGGCCTTTGTAGAGGAGCTGTACGCTTGCTCACAGGAGATGCTCACAGTAGTGCTTTAGGGCTAGGGGTAGTGAAATGAACCTGCAGCCACCAGCGTGCAGAGTCACCCTCAAAAAGCAGAGCTGAGATGAGAACTTGGAAATGCTTGATTCCTGAGGCATGGGTAACTCTGTAAGGACATGTGTCTAAATGCAAAAATTAGTGTAATGCTGCCTCCTACCCCAAACCGAGGCATTGTGTGCTGCGACACAAAGCGATGAGGGCAGGTCTTTTGACAAAACTTTACTTACATGTGTGCAGTCTCAAGCCGACATGCCAGAGACTTATCTCTGCCCTTGCTTTGTGCACAGCATTAAGCTGAGGAGGAGACTCTGAGGGGCTGAAATAGTTGTTTCCCCATGCCACTGCTCCTTGTCTTTCTTCAGGTTGTTTTCAAAATTAGGACAGGAGGTGAATGCTGTAAAGCAGCAGTGCCCAGTGCCTTCCCTTCATCCTAATACAGTTTATTGCTTGATACAACCTAATGGACAAAAATACGTGTGAGAAACGAGGTATGGAAACAGATTGCCAGTTATGGATGCTAGGCAAGAAGTCTGTTAGGAAGAATTATGCACAGTCCTGAGGTCAGATGTTCCCCTTGGCAATTAATTTGAGACTGGTGGGAGGACTCTTGCATGCTGTTCCACAGCATGTGTGAGCCTGCAGTTTCTTTTACACCTGTTCTTGCTCAGGTGAAATTGAGAAGTAGTCACACCTACCACTGTTACTATTTTAAATTGCTGACAGGTTGGATATAGTCCCAGGTGTTATGAGATTAATGCTGATATTTATAACCTAGGTCATAAAGTATAAAGAGAAACAGTACTTCTATGTGATTACTTTGCTGAAAGTCACTACTGATAACTGTATGTTTCTTACTGTGAATGCTTCCCCTAACATAATGCAAATCAGTGGAAAAGAGAAGTTTTATTCTTTCCAATGTATGTGTCCCATGGTTTCAGCTTTTTATTTTGGGCTTATTAGCACCTAGTCATGCAGATGGTATTGGGTAATCAAGGCAACATTGGTAATGAAGTGATTGGGATCTGAATTGTCTGAATGTACCTGGTGCTTTTGAGCATGAAATCTAATTTGTGTATTTGCACAGGGAGAACCAAAAATGCGAAATATACTGTTAACTTCTCTTTTTAACCATGTACTTGTCAGATGGTTTTGACTTTCCTATAGACTGCAGACTACTGTCAAGATGTATTATCTCCACCTGAGTTTCAGATGTGGCATTAGAAAATTTTAAAAGTTCAAAAAAAATTTCTTGGGCAAATACTAGAATCATATTCAGACTTGGGGAAGAGGGAGTACAAATTACATTGGGTAACTTTCCATTTATTTAAACAGGAAATAATATATGGCCAGACAAATTCTGTTGTTTGCAAACCTAGATGCACATAATCTAAGGGGGTTTTGGTTTGGCTGGGGTTTTTTTCTTTGTCTTTTGAGTCCATGGTAGTTTTGGACTAACCGTTGACTGCTCAGTACAACTGCCTATAAAGCTCATGGAAATAAAATGAGTTATGTTTAAGATTTAGTTCCTTCAGATCACGAGTGCTTTGTGTAAATGGTGTTGGGGAAAATGAAAAATAAATTATCATAAAATGCAAAATCTGAGTGCATGAAAGCACACGATTTAACTAGCAATTCAGTCCAGGAGCCTTGTGGGTTTCATGTTAAATAACCCCTGTTTTGCATGAAACTTTTCATATAATTTGAAACATGTGGAAGTCAGCATCTTGTCATCTTTAAAACAGCATAATATAAGTGTAATAATGCAGTATTCACAGTTTTCTTGCAACTCTGGTTACTGCAATAAAATAAAAAGTATATTTTGTTCAATATATAACTTAATCTTCTAGGAAAAATGTTTTTGCTTGTTTTGTTTGTTTTTTTTCCAATTGGTTTAGATAATATGTTCTTATTTTTAGTAGATAGTTGGATGGCTACTTTTTTTTGCTAATGATTAATAAATGTATTTTGGTATACTGTAATTTGGTATACATAAAGCTCAAAACACTTCTCATTTCTTTCTGCTGAAGTTGCAGTTCTATCTTGTATTATTAAACAGTTATACTAGGATAAATAATGGTGATCTGACTGAGTAGGATAAGAAGAAAACAGATGTTTCACCTATATTTCTTTGTTTCCTGAGTTTGCATAAAAGCAAAGCAGCAAATGATTCAAATTTAAAACTCATGTTCTGTTGATAAAATACTGCTCAGTGTGTTCACTGTTACAGAAAGCATCAGTGTTATTCACTTACTGCTCAACAGTCCTGACTGTGTCTCTTGTGAAACGTTTGATGCTGTATGTATGTGACCGTTTGGTGTTTGCAATGTTTGAGTTTCCTTAACGTATGTTTCCAAACAGCTGTTTTACTGTGCTTCCCAGGTGAGACAATGCATGATGTCAATTATTAGTCCCTCTGCAGGAAAATGACTGATGTGGGGCCGTTGTTTTTGCTTCTAGGTGGTAGGCCTGTATCGGTTGTGTGGCTCGGCAGCGGTTAAGAAAGAGCTTCGAGAGGCATTTGAGAGGGATAGCAAGGCTGTTACTCTCTGTGAAAGCCAGTACCCAGATATTAATGTCATAACAGGTAATACACTTATCTGGTTCTCTTTTAATGTAGAATTGTGCCGTGTTCCTAACGTACCTTTTAAAAGGTGAAATTGTGCTCTGAACTAGTTTTCTGTTGTCATTGAACAAGCTGTTCACTGCTGCTTCGTGTTGCTAAAAGCCAGGTGACGGTGAGTGCTGTAGCCTTGGGGGTGTGCAGCTGCGAAGCAGCAGTGGTTTGGAGGGAGGAGGGTATGGAAGGAGCCGCTTTCACTAGCTGCTCTACCAGTTACAGAGGGACGTGGAAGTCTGGAAGGAGCAGAGATCCCCTCAGCTGTTGGTTTGTATTGGAGCACATCCTGAAACACTCGGTTGTGATCAAGCACATCCCCTGCGCTGGATGCTCCACAACATGTGATCCGAGGGCCGTCTGGGATCGACCCGTTGTCCTCCCTTTTCTGTTGGAGATTGCAGGGTTTTTGGAAACAGATTTCCCATAGTCTTGTGCAGGCTAGTTAGAGCTGCAGGGAAGTGCCTTCCTTTGATCATTGCTTCTTTTAAAACATCATTAAATAGCAGCTTTCTCCTGCTCACCAGAGTGGCCCTTTACTTGCTGACACCAGGCAAGGGTGAGGAGCGCTGGGAACACAGGAGCACTCTTAAGAAGCCTGTCTGCATCCACACCAGCTCTTTACACGAGTGTCTTCACTAGAGTTGCACCGCACAACAACAAAGTTGTTGAGGTTTGTTTGGTTTGCTTGAAAGTGGAGCGGTTTTGTAACTATTGATAACTTGTTATGTAAGCCAAAGTTGATTTAATTTCGGGTATCGCCAAGTAAACCAATCACTCCAGGAAATTAGTTGGAAGCATTTGTTTCCTACATATCCAGGGATGGAAAATACAGCAACAGTAGTCGGGGTATACATTTTCTGTGCCAAAGCCCTTTCTGTAACATTCGACATCTGGCTGTATAGGACAGTCCCTACCCTGTTTGGTGATTTATTTCATTTCAGTGTATTGGGAATTAATTTTGTTCATTACACTTTATAATTATGCAAAGTGTTATCAGAAGTTACTACTCGGCGACGTTTACTGAGGTAGAGCTTTTGGTTCCGAATGTGCAGCTAGTCAGTTTGCCCTGCTTGCCTTGGCTGGTTTCGCTGTCGGGTTCGGTGTTGCTCACAAGCAGCGATGTTCTCAGCAGCAGAAGCTTGTGTTTGTGTTTCACCCTGATGGCATGCACCCTTTATAACCAGGAGGTGTACAGTGAAAGTAAATAGTATAAAAACCTTTTACACTGGATAATTTTCTCTCTTTACAAACAAATTCAAGAAGAAAAAGCAGTGATAACTTCTAAGATCAGATTGTTCCATGAAATTATTGAAGTCCTGTTTTCTTCCTGATTTTTGTAAATCAGCTCTGAAGGGCAGAGGGGTGAAACCTCTCTTGCTTTCTGCAAAACATTAGGAACTGTCTGATGCTGATTTGTAGGCAAACAAATGGCAAACTGCTATTTGGTTAATGTAAACTTTTGGATAATGGAAAACTTCATAATATTTTAAAATCTTAGAATAATGAAAGTGACATTGCACTCCCATGCTTCAAGTAATCATTACAGTAGAAGAGTATTCGCAGAAACTGTTCAGGAGTGTCATGGGAAGGTGTGTGGGAAATTAATTCTCATCCATATACAAAACAGCCTGTAACATTTCATAAGCACTTTGGTTTTCCTGAGTACATTGTACGCTTGGAACCAACCAGAACTGGCTGAAACTGAAGTCTGAACTGCAGGAGAGCTCGGTGCTGATGCAAAGCCCTGGAAGGGCAGTGGTGCAGCCTGACTGATCTTTCCATCACAAGTTTATGATGTAGTAGTTAAATAGAAAAGTGTACTTCAGTTTTTTAATACATGTTGCTGCAGGCGTTGTTGGTGATGGTGGATTTTTGTGTCCGTGCAGGTCCTGCTGGACTCTTGGGTCTTTTTTTTTTTTTGATTGTACTACTGAAAGGTAGTTTTTTGCATCCAGAATTTCTGTTGTAAGAGTGAAAAGACTACAGCCTTGGTGTCTGTCTTACAGAAAGAATACTGGGTATGCTATTGTATATGTTATACTGCAAGAGTTTACTTACGTGCTCCTTACAAGGAGAAGATAGTTTTAAGAAATTACATTTCCAAAACCTGAATTCTTTCCCCTGGAGCCCCGCAGCTGTGCTGTGCGGTTGGCTGCAGTGCCTGCGTCAGTGCTGTGTTGCGAGGACTGAGCGCAGGGACCTGCGTGAGCTGCGGGGGAGGGGTGTTTGCGCCCATAACTTCTGCTGACCAAGATGCAGCCCGCTGTAATTACTGCAGAGAGTGTGGTCTGGGTTGAAAGGGGAACCTGCGGTTTTTGCTGACAGACCTGAGGTACTCATTGTGTTTAGCACTAGGAATAAAAGAGCCTGCTGAGCTCTCTTGCGTGTCCTTCGAGAGGTGGGTTGGGGCGGAATGGTTTTTCCCTGATGTTTTACTACTGTATTTGCAATGCCGAGGCTGATGCACGTGATTCGTACTGCTGTGTATGCCAAAACATGTGTTCCATAAAATATGAATCCTCAGCATAAATCTTGGCTGATTTGAAGAGAAGTGCCGCCTTGTGTCCTTTTTGAAATTTGAGTAGCGCTCTTTTCCAAGAAGATTAAAAAGATTTGGTTGGGGTTTTTTTTGACAGCTCTCCAAAGACTGAAGAATGAACATTTAATGATTAAATCTTGACTGAGAAATGCTCTTGGGATTGGCACAGACTTACGCACAATTAAGTGTGCTCGTGGCTCGAACTGAAGCGTGCAGCCCGTTTTCAGAGCTGACCAGTAGTCATGTTGTTGCACCGTGTCTGCTCGCATCCACGTGAATTCATATCTCTGCATAAAGTATGCAATACTGTTAACAGTTCAGTGGGTCAGAAAAATCAGGAATTAATGAAGTGGATGGCAATTTCTGCTCGCTGTCTAAATTTGTTGTATGTGGCTGTGTCAAGGGGAATGTGCTAGTGGGCTGGCAGCAGTGGGAAGCATAGATTCATGGAAAAATAACAGCAGCCTCTTACAGGGCTAATTTAGCTGAGTGAATAGCAAAAGGATTTAGAAAGGCCAAGGGGCATTCATGGCTCTCAAACTATCCTGTTATTCAGGGCTAAACAGGAGAAAGTCCTTTAGCAGGTGGTAGTCCTATGACTGTGGATGCTATTACAGGAATTCCTACTAAATGATTATTAATAGACAGTTGTGAGTGTTTCAACAGTATAAGCTGATTTGATTACGATGTACCATTTCCTACTGTAAGCTGATTCTGATTTCAGCCTCCCCCTCCAAAAAAAGCACAGCTGAAACAAATACCCTGCTAAAAGTCAGCATTTCTTGCTAGCATTTTGCTTACAGAAGAGGGAAAACACCCCAAACTACATTGTACGGCACCAGCCTCAGCCACGTTAGTCTCAAATATTTTAACCAGCTAATCCACGCCTGGAACATGGGCCTCTAAAATTTGAGGAAGAAATAAAATTTGTTGGGGGGGGAGGAGTATGAGTTATTAAGCAAAAGATAGCCACTTAAGTGGAGCAGTAGCAAAAGCGACATATTCTTTTTAAAACAAACAAAACCCACCAACCACCAGAGGGAATATGTTTTTAGGAAAATATGTTGATGGTTGTTCGCATGCTTTATATTCCTGATGGGATGTTGCCATTTTAAGCACGGATAGAGCTGTTGGGTGCTGGTCTGCAGAGAGGTTTTCCTGGCTGCCCTGTGCCTTGTGCTGCAGAGCTCTGGCTCTGGCTGCTTTTTGGGTTAGCGCCGCTCGTGCGATGTGGCTTCAATAGCAGCGTTACTGTTAAGTGCGGCATTATTTTTAAAATAATATTTATACGGGAAGGAGCTAACTTTTACTTGCATTCTGCATGTGAACATGGCTGTGGAGGGGGAAATGTTAACTTTCATCCTCTGTATTTTTTTAGAAATGACCTCATGACAAAGCCTGCTGTTACACAGCTCAGTTTACTGCTGGGTTATGAAGACCGAGTTTACAAAAACTGTTGGGCTGTGAAGTGGCACAGTGTGATGGTATTTGCTGTGGTTTGGGATTTTACAAGGCTATGAGGAGCGCGTACTGAAAAATCTTCTACTTTTCAAACTTCGCCTTTTTGGAGGACAGGCTGTTAATAATGACAGTACCTGCTTTCAGAAAGTTTTGGGATTTTTTAATCCACCATTTCTTCTTGAAGTATTGGAATTCAGTTGTGATCTAGCTAAAATGGGTAGATATTTGTGGCACAGAATGCATTTTTTTTTTAGGAAAATAAAAGCTGCTGGGAGGCAGGCTTGTTTCCTTCAAAGCTTTCTCTGTCAGTTCTACTGGATGTGTTGTTGCTCCTGGATAGCATCCTGCTGTGTCCTTTCTAGAGGGCTGCTGTTAAAAGTTTTAATGTTTTGGGTCTTTTAATGGTTATTGTTACAATCCCTGCAACCCCACTCAAACTGAATATCAGCCAGCCTCTAAAGCCAGCCTACAAGAATGCAAATGCTTATTCCTTTTTGTTGATTTGCACCTGCAGAAGGAATGGGGGTTAAAGAGGCGCTTGCCTGGTGGTTGCATCCCCCAGAAACAGCCTTCCTCCAGCATGTCCCCAGCTCCTGGAACGGTGTGGTGTGGCTCTGCAGCTGGGATGGCTCAGCGCGTGGTGTGTGAGCTAGTGTCTCCTGTGTACGTGAATTACATTTGTCACAGCAGAAGCGTGTGGTGTGCTGGGGGTACAGAGCATCCAGAGGCAGGGGGGAGTTGGTGTTTCCCTCTCGAGGACATCTGTTTGGTTTGTGCTTTGGGAGGCAGGAAAACTGTGTGCTTCACCAAACATGCCACTGGCACTGGGCTGTTTGCTCATGATTTTACAGCTGAAAACAAACTGAACAGAAAAATTAACTGCTGGTTGTCTAAAGGAGGAGGTGCCACCAAGCTGAGGACTTTGGTGTTTGTAGGAGCTCCTTTCCTGTGATAGGAAGTGTCCTGTTGAGACACTTGGGGAGAGGGACCTGGAGGGATGCTCGCCCTGTGCCCGGTGTGCCTGCTCCTGCCCAGGCAGCAGCCCCTGCACGCACCCCTCCGGTGGCAGCGCACCTCCCTACCCCTTCGTTTGCGATGAGCTGCCTTGCGTGGGCTTGGAGAAGCTGCCAGGACAAGGGGTGCTGGTGGCCCCGGCCTGGGGGGGACGTTGCAGGTAGCCCCTGCCTCTTGGCTGGCCCCGGGGAGCCCTCATGTGCCTGTTGCTCGCTGTGCCCTTTTGCTGTCCTCCCCCCGCCTCGCTCCCGAGTGCAAGGTTTGTCGCTGACACAGAGGATTTTCTCATGGGACGGGAGAGGCTGTGGTGCTTTAGTGCTCCCAAAAATAATTTGAAAGGGAATCTGCAGCTTGTTAAAGGCAGGTGTTCTTGTGTCTCTTGTGAAGGTGTGCTCAAGGATTATCTGCGAGAGCTACCCTCTCCCCTGATAACCAAGCAGCTCTACGAAGCGGTGTTGGATGCCATGGTGAAAAATCCCTTGAAAATGACAGCAAGTGGTTGTGAGAACGACCCGAGTGACTCTGAGCACACAGCAGCCCTTCTGGATTGCCTGCCAGATGTTGAGAAGGTGAGCGGTATTAGAGGGTTCAAGTAAATTGCATGCTTCAGAAAGTAAAGGAACATTTTCACACTGGAGATGGAATGTGTCAAAATGTGTACACCTATTTGGTGACTTAACAGTCCACTTGGATTTTTTGATGCCCCACGTCTTTGAGAATACTTCCATGCTGTGATTAATTGGAAGGTCTGCATCGCTGGGTTTACTCCAGATTGCATTTTATATTGTCCTGTAAAACTGAATGAAAAGCTGCGATTGCTACTTTTACATTGCTCGATTGAAGATTATTCCTGTGTGTTGTCCTGCTCCGTTTCTGTGAAGGTCTCCGATGTATGTATGCTGTAATTACACGGACAAATGCATTCCTCTTTCCTAAATATGTGCAATAAAGCCTTCACTTCCCATACAGTGTAATAGTGCTGTGCTGTTACGTGCCAGATTCACCTCCGTGCAAAACCACAGCCCGTTTCTGGGGTGAGAGAACGCGAGTACCTGGAAATTACCTGGAAGCTTGTTCTGATGCTGAGGTCATATTGAGGGTTTCTTTATTTTCTGATGTGCCTGGGTCATCTGGGCAGCTGCTGCAGCTTCTCTCCCTTCCCTGATGTCCCCTTTCCACTGTGAGAAAACTCATCCATGTAAAACTGAGGTCAGGCAAGAAACAAGCTGAATTTTACCAGAAAAGCTGTCTTAATTAGTCTGCTTTGGGATGGTCTAGTACAGCTTTTCTAATTCAGCATTTAAATGTTCCATTGATGGGTGCTGGTAGAAAAAACGTAGCGATCAGCCTTGATCTTGCCCCTCCAGAGCAGTGACATTAGGATGTCAACACCCCCTTTGTCTAGCGTTTTGTTTCCTGAGTGGTATTTTGTTCTTTTAGGCTACCCTGAAGATGCTGTTGGATCACCTGAAGCTGGTGGCTTCTTACCACGAAGTGAATAAGATGACATGCCAGAATTTAGCTGTGTGCTTTGGGCCTGTGTTGCTGAGCCAGAGGCAGGAGACCACCAACCATAACAACAGAGTCTTCACGGACTCAGAAGAGCTTGCTAGTGCCCTGGACTTCAAAAAACATATAGAGGTTCTTCACTATTTACTCCAGCTGTGGCCAGGTACGCTTTCATGAATCTGATCAAGGGAAAATGTCAAACCACTACTGCTTGCTTTTACTGTGTGACAGTCTATGTTAATTCACAGGATGACTGAGCAGCATCAGAGTTCTTAAAACATGTGGTACTATGACATCACCTATTAATGTAAAGAAATCATGACAATTTTATAATCTACTCTTTGTATTTGGTCACTTTGTTTAATGGGAAGTTTGTCGTTTCAGTTGCTTTCTTACCAGATGGCAGAGTTTGAGTATGTTAGAAATGGTGATGAGTATTTTATGTGAGTAAAGACACTGGAAAAAACAAACTTAGTGACAGTAAGGTTTCCGCATCTGAATTAAGTGGTTTGGGGATGGATTTTTTTTTTTCATTGTGCGCCCCCGATTTGACCATTCCGGTTTATCTGTGTATGGAACTCATTAGTTGTTTGGTCCCTAAGATACCTGAAGGGTTACTTTATTTCTGCCCTTGTAATTTGGCAGAGCTGGGAACATCCTTACAGTAAGACCTGTGCAAATTCTAGTTGTTTTTGCAGAGCTTTGTATAAGGAAAAATGTTTTTAAAACAAAATGCAACAGAAGACCCAAATGAAACAAACCACAAAACCCAAAGTAAAATACTCTTAAGTACCTTTTAGCTCTCGCTTCCGAACTTGAGAGGTTATGTGCTTTTGCACAATTTGGGGTCAGTTCTCGCTAACAAGGGAAGTGAAATTCTAATCTTCCTAATAAAATAACAAAGTAGAAGTGAAGGTAACTATTTCTGCTAAGATTTAAGATGGGAAATGATTGCCCAGTATTCATGTTTCCCCTGGTATTCAGAGAGGCGTAAGTGGGAATAGTCGGGACGACATCTGGAGCCCTGGGTTTCAGCCTGCAGGGAACTCCCCGGCGTCGCTGCCGGACCACAGCCTTCTCTTGCACAAGCGCGGCCTGAAGTCGGAGCGGGCAAACGTGTAGCAGCTCTTCAGTTAACGGGGGGAGTTTGAGGGTCGTGCTGTGAAACGACTTAATATTGGATCTAATGAGTTTAGTTTTGTTTTCGGGTAGTCTTTGGCCAAGCAGTGGAAGGCTATGCAGAAGAGGGGTCTGCTGTGCTCTGCTGTGGCTTCTTCCTTTTTCACAGTGGTCTGGCTAACTGGTGTGGGGAACTGAGCTGTTTGGTAACTTGAAGAACTTGATATCCACTTCTCAAATCTGAGCAGTGTAAACCCTTTAATTCTTGAGGCTAAGAGAAGATTCAGCTCATCTAAACAGCTTCTCAGTTGTTCCCTTTTGTAACACAATGATTGCTTCTGGGAAACCGTGGCATTTCTGCACCAGCTGATGTGTGAAATGGAATTACAGTTAATCTAAGTGAACAATACGTATGATTTTGTTTGATTTTAAATTTATTTTATTTTTCTTTGAAGAGGTCTGCTTTTTGTGGGAGACCTGGGGTCACCCAGGAAACATGGAGGGTCGTGAAGGGCCTGACTTGGCAATACTGCATTGGAGCCAGCTGGGTGGGCTCTGCTGCTCGCTGTTGAGGACACAAAATATTCCCCAATGCATTTAAACAGTGTTTGGGAAAAGGCTCCCGGCTCCAGCATCCCCTCTGTTGCAAATATTATAAAGAGCAATTGCCATTCTTAGCTAGGTGGTTCTAGAAGCATTGTATTCTGGAGGGCCCAGGAAGGGCTCCTGACATGTAAGCATGCATTGGCAAAGACCTATATCTGGCAGATTCTATACAATAATTAAAAAAAACCAAGCAACCACCTGTCTGGATTTGTTGCCTATTCCTAGACACGAGGTATAAATGAGTGTGCACTAGCAGACAAAGTGCAGGATAGTCATGTGAATGTGTAGTCTTTGTCTTACCAGTTCCTAATCAAACTATGCAAGATACATGATCTTGCTGTTAATTAAACAGGGTTTTGTGATTACAAAAAAAGTAGAGGAATCTGCGCTGTATTGTTACACAGGTCATCTTAACAGTCTCTGCTCTACTTAGCCAGCAATATTTGTTAGTTTTTTTATCTAGAGATGTTTTTAAAATATTTGTAAGGTGGGGTTTTTTGAGGTCTTTTTGGTTTGGTTTTTATTTTCATTATGAGAGAGAAAACTTTTTTCAGAAGGTTTAATCCTTTCTTGGGTAAAACTATGAAGTATCAGGACAAGTGAAGTAAATACCAAAGAGTTGACTGTGAGCTCGCTTGACCAGCCCAGCATAGCTGCCAGGTTTGTGAATAGCCCCCTGAGGTCTTTCAGGTGCTTGAACATTTCTTGCGGTATATCAGGTTATCGGATACTGATTAGTTAAAAGAATATTCTGGGCAAGACAGTATTTCGGCCATCGTGGGCTGCTACGTCATTCCTCTTACAGCAGTTTGCACCCAGGGGGTATCGCTAGGCTCCTTCCTACTGCCACAAACCTCGCTGGTGAGAGCTGCTGTGAATCGGGGCGTGCTGCTGGTTAAGGGTCAGTGAGCCCCTGCGCCTGCCCCCGTCGCTTAGCAGTGGGAAAGGTGAGTTTGGGAAAAAAGTCAGTGTAGACAACTAGTGTACTGGAGCGCAAGTCTCGGTTGTGTTGTCCAATTACAAGCAAACTATTATAAATCAGCTTACAGGCATGGGAAATCAGGCAGTGCCAGCCACTGCCCTGGTGTTTGTTCAGCTGAGCGGGTGAGTTGCTTTCCAGCACTCAGGCGCAGGTGCTGGAAGGATGTCACCGGCAGGACAGCTTGAAGAGCTGCTTGTGGGCGATGTAAATGGCAATACTTTTAACATTTTTTCCATACTCTGCTGACCTGCTGGTGGCCGTGCCCTGGAGTCACCTCCTGTAACAGCTGACCCTGCAGCTGTGGCACATACACGCTGGCCACGCTCACGGTCAGCGCTGCTGGGGTGCTGCCGGCGGCTGGCTCTGCTTGCTGCAGCCTCACAGAAACCTCCTTTGCCTGAAAATAAGAGCAAGATGGAGAGTTGGTTTGACATACTGTGCAGCTTCATGGTGGGCTTGAGGTGATTGAGGACACTTGTGCTCCCTAGTCAGCTGCAGCTGGGCAGCCCCAAAGCTGCTGACCACCAAAAATGAAAAGCAGCTTTCAGTCAGGTCAGTGAGCCCGCACAGGAGAGAGGGGGAACACGGGTGGAGGAAGGGGAAGACCAAGAGCTGTCTGGGCAGCAGTAACTGCACAGGAGCTAATCCTGAAACCCTGGGCATGGTTTATGGCATGGCTGCTGTAGGGAGCAAAAGCAGGTAGGTGTACCTCTGCCCACAGGGAGCACGCACCACGGTAGAGGGGGCAGGAGTAGGGTTACCAGTAGTGTTTTCCTTCACCTTGAAGAGCAAGCCAAACACTATCCCTTGGTGTGCGAGAACTGTGCAGGACATTGTGCTAAAAGGGAGGTAAAACAGGAATGCAGAGATGTGAAGCAGGTGAGCACCATACAGTGTAAACAGAACAGTTGGACCCAACAGAAGGGTTGCAGTCAGGTCCCTTACGTTTAATCTTCTGTAGATTGAGACAGCTTGATAATCAACACGTTGTGCAATACTTCAATTTCCGTATTTTTCCAATGGAAAACAAATAGTCCTTGTTAGGTTAGACCATGTAATACTGGCAAGTTATTGTTAACCCATGGCCCTCCTTCTTAATGGAGCATAGTCTGAACAGAAGAGCTTTTGTTACAGCAAGGGGAGTGGGGGCAGAGCAGTGGTAGTTATTGCATGTTGCTTGCAAGAGGTAAAGTGAGACTAAAATCCCCTGGAGAGACCTGTAAAGCAGACCCAGAAAGAGAAGCATTGGGCACGTCTCAGGACTGAGCCTTTGTATGTGTGTGCGTGTGTGCAAGGAGAGACTGAACTGCACGGGTTTGTGTGCGCTGCTTTTTCAGCGGTGAATGGGAATAGAAAAATCTCTGCTGCTAATTAGAAGAGGTAATGGTCTGTATAAAAGCAAAAAAAGCTTTGCAGCTCAGATGCTTAATAAGCAAGGTGGGTAAAAATATTTGTACTGTTTGCCATAGGAAGCCGGTAACAGTGGAGGAGGCTTAGTAACTCACAGTGTATAATCGTGAGCTCAGGTAACACTGCCATCAAACCTGTTTGAGTGTATGTCTGACACGGGGTTGTGGCTGCTTAGAAAAGTTAATGCAAATGAGCTTCTCTAATAGCGCAGAACGTTAGGGCAAAAGAGAAGTGCAAGAGTTCAACTCTTGGTGTGTCTTCAGCTTCTCTAGGTGTTTCTCAGCAGTGGTATTTTTGTGTTTTAACCTCTTTTGCTGTGCCTGCTTTCTGTTACTCCTTTAGCCTGGACAAAGCGTGCGAGCTGAGCTGTTTGCTTTTCTTTGACCCAGAGCCGGATGGTGATTAACTTGTGCAGTGAATTTAATCGGTGCTCTTGGAGTTTCTACTTTTGGACAGGCTTCTCTGTTGCAATTTGAATCTGGCATGAGTCTTGAAAACTGAGCTTTTATGGTAGTTTTTCTAATTATTTTATATCAAACAGTGGCAGAAAACGTAGCAGTGGAATGTATTGGCTGTAAGCTTGCATGTATTCATGCATGCTGTTACCGTGTGACATCAAGGGAGGACAGTGGACATCTGTCATGGACTTTTCTTGTTGCGGCACGGGTTCAGTCCTGACTAGTTTAACTTCTCTCTTCTAGTACATCACTGGCCTGCAAAAGAACCAGCACATCTGAATGCATTTCCCGAGCACACATCCTCCCAGAATTACCTGAGACCCAAGAGGCAGAGACCTCAGATGCTGAATCTAAGCGGTACCGAGATGTCTGGGGTGCTCAGACCAAGGCCAGCAGGTCTGGACAGCCCATCAAGCAACCGCTATGCTGGAGACTGGAGTAGCTGTGGGGAGAACTACTTCTTAAACCCGAAAGACTGCCTGAGTGAAGCAGATTATGACGACGTCCCTTCGGAAGATACAGAGAGCGGGGATGACAGCAGCAAAGCTGAGGAGTTGGATGCCCCAGTGGGACAGGTGCCACCGGTCCCCAGGGAGCACGCCTTCCAGAGCTATTTGACAATGCAAGCAATAGACTCCGCCGTGGATCACAGAGCAAACCTCAAAGACCTGCAGGAAAGTATTGATACTCTGATAGGAAACCTGGAAAGGGAACTCAACAAAAACAAACTAAATATGAGTTACTAGATCCTGTCCTGCATGATGCTGCCTCCTCACGCCTCTGTGCCCCGCATCAGGCTTCCCACAGCGGTGCGAGGAGTGACGGTGCCCCTGGACACCTTGTAAGACCACCTTGCGTTAACAAATTTTAAGCCATTCCGTTACGTTGCTGCCTCTTGGTTAGAAGGTGTTGGCCTGATTCAGGTGTTTGGAGGCAAAGCTTAGCGACTGTGAGGTAATTCCACATAGTGGCATCTCTCCCTGAAAACACGGTGCACTTAGGTGGTGTGGGCAACACCTGGGGGAGGGTGAAGCAATGTCTCTGCTGTCAGCGGTAGCAGAACTCCTCATTCCTGAAATCCTGGCTCCGGTACAGATGTTCCTCTTGGCAGAGGATGAACGCTGCTTGGCCTCAGTTTTGCAGCATGGACTTCAGATAGACTTGTTTTACTGTATATGCAATGGCTGCTATGAAAAATGCTTTATATATATATATAAAATATTTATATATGAAGTTTTAATTGTACAAATATTAACGTATTCCTGCATTAACACTTTTCAGTAATAATTTAAACAAGCAAAAATTAAATATTTTTCTAACCTTGTTTGTATATATCTGTGTATAAATGTGCATGTGTCTGTTTGTAGCCACCTTTGGACAGGGGAGGTCTCTCAGAATTACGAAATGTCCCTGTTTCTAGGAAGACGTGTTCAGTGATGCCAGGATGAAGTTACCCCTTGGGTAACAGAGTGTTTGATTTACGCACAGAAACACAGCCAGAGAGAAAGCAGGGTGAATGATTAATATAAATGACCTTGTGTGTTGCAGGGGCATTGGTTTGCAGGTGTTGACTATTAACTCTCTCTCACACAGACACCCCCCCCTTCTCATTTTTTCCCCCCCCTTTTTTTTTCCCTGTTTTTTTTGTTTGTTGGTTGGTTTTTTTCCTCCATGGTTTTTCTTAAATATAAAGAAGGTTTGGAAGGTATTTACTTCTAAAAATAAATGGTTCTTGTTTGTCCTTGTGACCTATTAAATTATTCGATACTTATTTTCTTTCCCCTTCAGAGTTTTATGTTATTTTTGTTGAGGTACCATTGTCTGGCTGCTGGTAGTTAGATGTTCAAGCCCTCTCTGAAGGGCTTTGGCTCTGGAGATGCAGGATTCAAATTCTTTACAAAGGCAGTTACTTTTTTTCTCTTGAGTTGTTTTTTGTTTGTTTGTTTGTTTTTTTTTAAATCTCCCAAAAATAGAAACCTGAGTTGTTCCATGAGGTTCGGTGAGTTGAGTGATGTTACTCCTGGGGAGTTTGGGTGGGATTGCAGCTCACTGTGACCTTACTAAATCCTGCTATCACCATCTCGGATCTGTAGTCCTTTATGGTGAGCAGTTAAATTTTTCGTGTTAAGGAAACACATTCTTGGTTTAATTAAAAAAAGTTACCAAATCATACACGGATGTTTCGATAGTCCCTTTAACCAAAAGGCAATACAGAGCCATTCCTTGTACTTCACGGGTCACCCCTGTGAGGAAGGGGGCACTGGGGCGGCGGGGGGAGAGGGTGGTGTGTTTTGAGAGGACGAACACCCAGTCGCTCTCAGCTGGCTGGGCAGAACTTAATTCTCCTCATCTTTTTGGTACGATGTTGGCATCCCGCCATGGCTTTCCGTTCACCCTGTGGGTAAGTGCTTTTCTGCTAACCTGTACTTCCTTATATTGCTTAATTGAAGAGTTATTTATTTACAGTAGTAAGGAATTAAGAATCGCTATGGCATACTTCACCCCTCTTTTCTAAGGAATTATTTTAGCATGGTTTCAAATGGTTTATTCAATCGCATTAATTTATTTTTTATGTGTTAAAAGATGCAAAACAATTATTGCAATATAATGATAATGTATGAAAATGTAAATTTAACCTGAAGCATTTATCAATAAATCGATGTATTTTTTTAAACTTTTATACCTACAGAATGTGCATACATTTTAAACTATAAAGTTAAATTCTAAATAAAATTTGAATTAAGAACAAAATTTGCCTAAGCCTAGTTAGTGCTTATTTAAACCTGTCTGAGCTGGTCCCATCCATCTGCACAGGCTGCACATGTGAATTAATCATGTGAATTAATTCCATAAAGACATTGAGCTTCTCAGAAGATGCTTTGTTCTGTTGTCATTTCTAGATTGAGCCAGCATTTCGTTACATAATTTAAAAGAACACCAGGCCACTACTTAATTTAAATTCAAAAGGAATAATATTCTAAGGACATTGTCAAACCAGTGTTGTGGCAGCATTTCTTCTTCTGTTGCAGGATGCTGATGCTTTTGAACATAGCCTGGCTTCTGCACCGGGTGTGTAGATGTATTAGCACTGGTTAAAAGTTGTTTGCATTTATACTTATTTGATGAATGGTATGTTAAGTTTTAATTGTCTATAGTAATCTAGATGATGTAAATGAGCATCGTTAGAATAAGCGTGAACTTTTCCCACAGGAGGGTTCTGTAACTCAGTACAGCAGTGCACTGCTCTGTTGGCTTCAGTATTTTAACCTTACAACAGGGGAAGTTAATGAGTTGACAAACTGTATTAATGTTAATCTAATTAGTTAATTAAAGTGTTGGTATTGTTCAAATGAAACATTTGCTGTTAATCTAGTTATAACAACTTGTATTGTTTGTAGAACATGTTGTGTATTTTAGAAGTCCTCTCCTAAGGAGACGTTTTCCAAGTGGTATTTTTGTTATATGTTGTCCCTTACATATATTCTTATAGATACTATTACATTTTGTAAAATTACTTATATGATCCAGTCAAGATGCATCCTTCTCATGATTGTTACAGACTCTCAAGGAACAGGATTATTGTGGGAATCGCCCTAATCTAGAAATTGGGAGATTATAACAACCTGCTTCTACTAAAGTAGTAATGAACATTTTTTTTCTTTATACGAAGGAGCAGCCTTGGGCTGCGTGTGTTTTGCAGGGCAGAGCTCCTGTTGAAACCCGTGGGCACAGCCAGGAGCTTCTCTTACTGTACTAACCTTTGTTGTTGCCAGCTTGGTGTAGCTCGGTTTGTCAGCAGGAGCAGCTCCTGCTGGAAGAGGTTAAAAGCAGAGGCAGAGCCTGCAGTTGAGTTCAGAGAGCAGATGTCCTTGGAGCGTATGGACTTCCTCCAGGTGTGACCTCTGCTGCTGAGGTAAAGGAAATGGATGTAGATGCTCTTGCAGAAACAGTTCCAAGACTTGCACCAAAATTGCATACAGTGTTATACCCAAGTACCGGGCCAGTGATGGCCACATGCTGGGCTGGGTGGCAACCAAGAATTGTAGTTTGTACTCCCCAGGGAAAAGCAGAAATGCATCTTTTGGCCTGTGCTGCTCTGCTGCCAAGTGTTAAGGGTACGATAACCGGGGTGGGTCCAGGAATGAACCAGGCCCATTCATGGAGCATTAATCCACTGCCGTTTGTTTGAACGGGATTGTCCAAATGCTGCTTGTGCTGTGTGGCTGACCCAGCTGACACCAAATCCCTTCTGCCCCTTTCTCAGCTTCCCACAGCAGCTCATTACAGGAGCACGCAAGAGGTGGTGAGGGGTGTGGGGCAGGGGGTGGCAGCATGTCCTCGGGCTGGCTGAAGCCACTGGGGACCTACATCCTCAGAAACTTCACATCTTTACATTTGTCTTTATCAAATGCGTAACATATGTGCATGTTAATGCGCCAGGCAAGAAATGTAGCTGCCGCTATTTGGACATGTTCTAAAAATAGAGGGAGCTGTCCCTACAGAAGTAGATACTGGGTTTTTTTACAGAATAAATCTATAAATCTGATAAGCCAGAGACACATCTGGTACTTCTGCTGCCAGATCTTAACCCCTTCACCTTCCTCCCCATCCCAAGGTTCAGGACTTTCTTAACAGTAAAAATGTATTTTGATGTAAGAGGTCTTTAGCTCAGGTTCTGGAGCCGGCAACAGTTGAAAGATGGTTATTTGGGGTGGCAGGAGGACTGGTGTTACATTTTGTGTAACTGATGCATTTGTTTTAAAATATCTGTTTTCATCCTATTTGATTATTTTTTTTTTTTGACCATGCAGGAAACACCGTAATTTGTCTTAACAATAAAATTTGCTAGGCAAAATTAACCTGTGGAACAGCCTGCCATGAGATAATGCAAAGCTGACCCTACAGGTATTTGAATGTCTAGGATTGCATTAGAGAGGATAAAAGATCATGATGGGATGTATAATCCCATGTTTCTGGTGTTATTTGGGAACAGAGATGAGGAGGGAAGTGGCTCTGAGGACGGCTGCTCCCTTGCCCCTGGGGGATTCCTGCGGCTCCCAAGACTCCTTTGCTCTGGGGAGTGTGGGGAGCTGATCAGCAGAGCCCTGATCTGTTGCCTTGTCCTCACTGTTAGTAAAACCCAGCTGAAATCCGTCTCTTTTCAGAATACTTTCTTAATCAAAACTCCCAAGTGTGCCTCTGTGGTGGGGAACAAGGCTGGTGTGGAGGCTGCTGCCTCTGCTGGGTCACAGGCAGCGCGCCGGTGGCGGGGCTTTTTTAATCAAAAATCTGTGGAAGATGATCTGAGGTGGTCTAACAAAAGACCAGGTCTGATAAGAGAGCTGAGCTTTTTAATTAGTGGGTTGTGGGATATGTACATATCTGTATGGAGCAGCTGTTAGTTAAATATTGATTTAGCAGAGGAGCTGTGTTCTCTTCCTATTTGAGCTCTGACTGCAAACACTGCTGCAGGTGGTAGGGATGCGCTTGTTGTGTTTTCCTAGGTTTTAATTTAGAGGTAGTTTATTACTATAATACACTAACAAACAAGACTATTTTTCAAACCAAGTCCTATCTGGTGGCACCAAACCTCTCTTAAATCTGACTAAATTTCAATCAAAGCAGTAAAAGTGATGGGGAAATCCTGGCAGTAGAAAGCTGGAGGGGCGTCTTTTTAACACTGCCTAAACCAAATGTGCAGTGTTTGTTTCGGGAGGCTCACAGTGCTCCTGCTCTGTGCTCGGCTGTGCTTTACTCTGACCAAGCAGAGCACCGGGGCTGGCTATCGCTCATCAGCCAAAGATGCTCTCTGCGAATCTCCCACGTGTCAGTCATCTTTTGTGCTTTAGTGTCCGCTGTGACCATATGGACATTTGTTTGACAGGAGTCTGTGGCCCTCGGGCAGTTCAGTGAGTCATGGAAAGAGTGAACTCACCTGTATCGAGTTTAATCTGGCCGCCTCTGACAGATTTAATTTCTGCTTGGCAGGCTCAGCTCAGTTACCTGGCATCTGACCTGGCTGTCGAGACTCAGCAGCCAGCAGAACACGGCTCGTGGAGGAGCCCTCTCTGTAGATGCAGGAGGAACATTAATATTCATAAGCTGTTACTCATTTATGCTGGTAAATATTAAAACTTCCATATAACACCATTTGATCTCTCTCAAGAATAATTATCTTTCAACAGAAATGCGCACATTCAGCAGCTGCAGTGTGCTTGGTAAATGCAGTTTGTTCTAGATAATACTGATTTCCTTGAGGGGACGATATATTTTAATGGCTTTCATTTTCTGTTTGTAAGCATTCACCAGGCAGGCTTAAGTGACAGTTGTTTCCTAATCTGATGATGCCGAGTAAAAGTGGTTCAGCCTGTGAAGCTTGAAGGGTTTATGAATAGTGTGGTCAGATCTGTGCTTTTGGTTCAGCAGCCCCTGCAATTTGTTTAGAAATTTCTGTGCTCCTCCCTTAGTATATCAACATATGGATTCAGCAGAGGTGCAAGAGCCTCCTCTATCATTTAAGTAAGTAACAAAGTGAAGACCTTATAGCATGGTGAATATTTCTTGTGGCTGCATATAAGAAAACAGAACCAGGTTGCTTTTGTGGAGGGAGCACTGATGTTGATGCATAAGCAGCAGCATTATATGATGCCTTTTGAGCACTGTGGCAATCTCCTTGGCATAGATCCTCTCGTAGCAGTGATGGCCATCTCTCTTCTCTGCTGTAGTCCAGGTAACTGTACATGCTATTGGGGAAACAATTGCTTGTGGAAGTTGTAGTGGGTAGAGCAAGGCTGGCTGATGATGAAATCAGCTTTAGTGTAAAAAAAATACCTTTGTTCCTATACTTTGTGAGCTGCAATAACTCATTGATTAAAAAGAGCAATTTGGGGTCTGGTTTTTATCTTTAAATCCTTTAGGAGAGAGTAGAGCCTTTGCATAAGGAATTGTTCCTTCCATCTATGTTCCTGTGATCACTGTGGCCACCTGAGGTGCCCGTGTGCCTGCGGGCCACCCCTTCTGCCTTCAATGTGCAGCCCCATGCCCCTGAGCTGCCAAGTCTCAGGTGAGCATTCTTCACCCTGGAGTGCTCTCTGTCACTGTAGCTCCAGAGCAGGAAATCCTGGACATCTCAGAAAACACCCTACTGCTTGTCCCTAAGTTTTCAAAAGGTGTGGATACTTTGGGGATGAAGGAGGGGATGCTTGCTGGAGTGGAGTAGCAGAATCTGGGTGGCCTATGTGAGTGTAACTACTGGAGCAGAATGGCTTCCCCTCTGGTGGGAGCAGGAGGACGCAGGCTGGAGGCGTGAATATTGGCATGTTGGTTTGACTGGCTGAGTTGTATTTAAGATTTTTACAGCTTATAGAGTCCTGACAGACACAGAACTTTGAAAACTATTACGTAAACAGATAGAATATTCATTATAACTGCATTATATATAACTGTATAAGTGTGCCCAAACTGGTTGCTTTCTAACCACGCTGTGAGTAAACAAACAAACGAAGTTAATGAAACTATAATCTCTAACTGCAAGATGCTTTATTTCTGAAGCTAAACATGTTCTGCTGAAATAAAGAGGTCTGAAATAAAAAGCTCACTGGTTCTAAAGGTGGTAACAGACTCTAAGCATCTGAGGAAAGTATTTCTTGACCCTTTACTTGTCCTAAATCCATTAGTAACTGCTTCTCCAGGTCCAGAAACACAGTATAGTCTGCATTTTCTTGCTCCTCCATCTCTTCTCTTGTTTTCTGTAGAGTAGTCATACTCTGAAGGAAAAAAACATACCAGGCAATAATGCACTGTTAGGCTTTGAAACCTGTATGCAACCCCAATGCTTTCCAGTGGATAGTATCAGTGTTACCACAAATCATTGAAAATAGGCATCACCTAGGGCTAGATTAACTGAATTGTCATTTCCTTGGTTGATTAGTTGGTATTATTAAACCATTTACCAAAGAATGGACAGGCAAAACTTTGCTTATGTGAATAAAGGATGGAAGGCTGGAGTCTTTTCTCGCTTGAAGGAGGAATATTTATAGGGAAGTTGCCAAAATAATTTCTTGAAAGAGCAACTGATGTAAAAAGAAAAGCAAATTCACAGTTGTTAAAATGTCCATAGGCTCTAATAGTCTTGCAGGAGTTTCACTTGACCAAGAGCTGAACTCATGTGAACTAGGAATACCTGTTCCTCTCCTAAGAATTGTAAACGTGAAATAAGGAGCTGCTAAGCTGTTCTGATTCTGTGCATCCTGATTTTTGAAAGAACTATGGGAAATCCTGCCTAGCAAAACAGGTGCGTTTTAAAGACCCAAAGAAACAAAGAAGGTTTTCTTAATTCCAAGTATAACATACTGTTTTCTCACTCTGTGCCTCCAGCTCTGTTTCAATTCTGTTTTGGCTTCAAACTCTTGATACTCTTGAAATTCTTGTTCACGGTACTTCAGATATTTGACTTCTCTTTCAAAATAATCAAGTATGTTGGCGTGCTATTAACACAATGACAAACAAGGGTCATTACATGCCCAAAGACACAGAATTATTGCTGATGATCTGAAAGGTATTATTAGTTTATCTATACTGGGAATGTACCTATCTCTATCTGAATAATTTGCAGCAAAACAATATGAAGATGTGGATTGAAACCAATTGATTTTGGATACAAATATGCATGGGGTTAAGTAATTTTTATTACACTGACTCTGAGTAGATCATCTTTCAAGAACCTGCGCTGAAATAACTAAGCCAGTTGTAGGTTAGTGATTTCACTAATCAGTCCAAATCCTCACTGACCCAACTTCAGGTACAAAGTAGTTGTTATATTGGGCTTATATTGCTATGTACTGTAGCTCTGCACACAGCAAACCTTTATGGGATGTTTAGAAACTATTTAAGTGCATACTTAAACAATATAAAACTGGGATAGGATTGGAAGAAGATTTTGCGATGTAAAAAGACTAGGCAGCAGGCAAGACTGCTAGACTGGATGAGATGAAAACACTAGCTTGATCTTTGGCTGGGAGGTAGGGGAAAAAAACAACTGAAATTTATGTGGAAATAGAAATTAAAACTGTTCCCATGGCCCTTTGGTACAGATAGTCGTTATTTCAAAAGAGAATGAATGAGTGATGATGTTAGTAACAGTTTTTAAAATGTGCTTAAATTAAGCTAGAATCAGGTACTAAGACATGTAAATTGAACTACCAAATTTACAGGAAAAAAACCTGACACAAATGCAGACAAGAAGGTGTAAAGAAAAAGAAACTCAGTATATTTACATTACTATGCACTATATAGCATTGTATTAATGCATGAAATCAGGTGTCACCTTATGCATGTGGCCAAAAATGCTGAACTCTTTATTGCGTTTCCATGTAGCTAGGTTGGACCACTGGAATTTTGCCAGCTGTCACCCAGGCTTCCTTCAGGTGCCTCCTACCTGAGCTCTGCAAAACCAGCTTTGCTACAGGTGGTCTTTGGAGAGCATGGCCATACTGATCTCCAATTGCCATCCATTTGAAAGCAAGATTTTCCAGGCAGGCCTGTTTCTGTGCTGGGTGTTTTCAAGATAAAGATTAATAAAAATTCTTACCAACCTCATTCCTTGAAGGGTGACTTAGTGTCTGACAAATTTCCAAAACATGCAGTACTCCAAGGTCATCAGAAGCAGCTAAAAAATGCTGCTTTGCTGAAAGATATTTGACAAAAAACATATAAACAATCTAAATGCCAACAGTAACGCATACCTCCACCCAAACGCGAGCTACAGAGGGATCATTTTTGTTGTGGTCTCTTTGGTTTATTGTTCACTGCAGCAAAAAGGCAGCCTTATTGCTCATTTTCTTAAGAAATGAAATTCCATTTAAAGTTTATACTTTTTCAAACCACCCTTTTTTAATGTTTTCTGTTGCCTTATGCTATGGTAGTACACTTAGAACTGATGTATGCATTTTTTTTTATATAGAGAGTGCAGCGTACAAGTATATGATTATATATAAAAGTATGTACTTGTAATATGCTATCATATAAGATCATCCAACAGGATTAAGTGTGCCTTGGAGTCATGGGCCATTTTGCAAACAGAGTGGCACAGTAAAGTGCAATCACCATCAACTTACGTGAGGCAATCCAGGGGCTGATGAAAGTGATCATTGAATTGGAGATGTTCTGGAAGTGAGATGGCTCATGAGTTTTCTTCAGTATGTCCCAAATATCTATATTTCCATCATCTCTGCCAAGGAAGAAAATTCCTGGTCTTGTTAAGGACCATTGTCCCACAGTGTATCTTCCTGCAGAGCAGCTTGACTGAAGGATTGGTCCATTCTTAATTTTTTTTGGAAAACAAATAAAAGATAGACCCAACAATCAAACATTGCTATCCACTCACTACTTCAGTTTTCCTATCACTTGAGAATGTTCACATTTTAAATTTTTTCTGTTACTAAAGTTGTATCAATGGCAAAACTGGTATCGCCTGCAGATAAAGAGAATTGTGAGATATATGTATCAGGTTTTTTTACTTCCCCACTTCAGTCTATTAAGTCATCTGCTGTTAAAATCTGTGGTCTTCAGATTTTACCAGGTGCAGCTAACCAGGATTCTTACATGAGAAGAAATGTAAAAAACCATGTTTCTTTGTCTTCATCTGATGAAAAGACTGTGTCCTAAATAAGGTTTCTTCAGACCTGTTTAGCACACATATTGCCTTTATTCTTCCATTTCCCTAGCAGCAGAATTAAGTTGTTGAGAAGCTACAGTTTTCACAAGGTTGGAATTAAAGATGGTCACTTCATTTTTTATTTTTTTTTTCTATAAAAGGCAAGTTTACAAAGCTTTTTTTTTTATTGCGTTTCCATGTAGCCATGTAGCCAGGCTGGACCACTGGAATTTTGCCAGCTGTCACCCAGGTTTCCTTCAGGTGCCTCCTACCTGAGCTCTGCAAAACAAGCTTTGCTACAGGTTTACAAAACTTAAATAGTTTTCTGATGTAAAGAAAAAGGAAATGCTTTCCTTGTACCCCATTTATTTCTAAACTATGAAGCTTTATGACTTAAACATTTCTGAAAATACAGTCTGAGGCTATTATAGTTGTCTTGTATATCTATCAATCATGTTACAACTGTGTTAACTTACTGTAACCTCTTCTTTCCAAATGGCAAAATTCCGGCCTCCAATGCTTAGAATGATGTCTTTAAAAAATGGCGATCTCTGGAGAGTGGTGATAGTTTCAGTGTGGATGGTATACTTCTGAGTGTGCTTCCAACCTAATGGAACGAAAAAGGCAGTTTCTTCTAATTAGTGCTTTAGTGGTCATCTTCACAATGGGAGTTATGCAGGGGGAAATGAGCGCAGGATCCACCACAGGCTTCAAAGATACTAGCCTCTTTTTTTTTTTGCTCGCAAGGTAGTTACTATAGAGTTACTATATAGTTACTTCCATGAGTTGTGCCAATAGGTACTAGTGATGCACCTGTGATAATGGAGAGGGCTTTTGCTATTCTGTCATGACAGCTAAACTGCTTGCACTTTTGAGGGTGTACTGCTAAATCCTGGTGTCATCAGTGAGGTAAGTCTTATTGTAACCCTAAAAAGACAAGGTATAGATGCAAATACTTTAAAGTTAGTGATATATTAAGGTTTAAGCAGGTATTGAGAAACTTGAACTTACTAACTGGTTTTGCTGAGTCACTATCAATTTCCATTTTCCAGTCGGAATAAACAATTTCGCCATCCTGTGATGCCAGAAAAATGAAGTAAATGCTAATATTAGAGCTTGGTGGCTTATACCAAAATGACTTGTTTTTAAGCTGTGACTTAATTATAGCCATCATTAAATATGTTCTGAGTAAATTAAAATCTACATTTGCAGCTAATGACTGGAAAAACACTACAATTTTGGATCAGCATTTTTCAGTTACATATCGCCAAAACAGCTTTACTTACCATGATGTTATGTAGAAAGTCCTTCCTGCAGAATTAGGTGCTCAGTTTTTACAGTTAGTGTTTTGCTCCAGTATTTGGGGAAAACATGACTGGAAGCAAAAAGGTAGCTAGAAGCCAAATTTTCATTTCCACATGAACTCGACACTGGAAAAGACTTTGGGATTTTAGATATGTAGGGTAGGTAGAGGGCTGGGACTTACTAAAGTAGAAATACGTTGTGGGGGAAAATGTAGTATAAATGTTTTTACCTGACATTTGGGGAAACTAAAAAAATGGTACTTATTGCTTCTGGAACAAGGAAGTATTAGTTCGTTCCTGACAACAGGTAGTTACGTTCAGCATATTTTGGAAACGTCTTCTAATTCTGAAGTAACCTTGAAGTAAAGATTCATAGTCTACAAAATATTGGTGGTTTATTATTTTAAGCATGTGGATAAATGCATTAAAATGGGAGTAAAATGTGGCATGTCCAGAAAGATGTTTTTAAACACCTGAAGAAAACGTGCAAGTTCATACACTTGTGAAAACTTATTTAATCATTTAGTCTTTCAGATATCATGAATTAAATTTTCATTAGTAATCTGCTATTTTCACTTACTTCAGTTCCAACAGAAAAGCTGGTGGAGATGCTCTCTAGCGCTTTCAGGTTTTTGCTTGAGGAAGTACTCATCTCTGTGTATGGGCTCTCTCTGGTGGGTACTTCTAGTGTGTTCAGAGATGGTACCTTCTCTGGGAAACAATAGAGGCACATTATTTATTATATGCTTAAATTTATCAGTCCAAGCAAATCCTTCGACTCATAAAGGTAGCTCACACGTAAAGGGGATTTCAAGAGGAGAGATGAAGGAATGCTGCCAAGGAAAGCGGCAGTTCTGCAGGTTAACTTTCCTGGTGGAATCTCCCCATCACTGCAGCTGCTCTGAAGTCACTGCTTCCCATACCCAGACAACCACTTATAGTAGCCTGGTCCTGTTCATCGGTTTTACACAGCATCAGTAGTGTCTCCATGGGAACTGCCCTTACGCATCCCCCTTCGCTGCTGCAGCCAGGAGCTAACTTTTCTGCACCAGGGAACAGTGACAGCGTGCACGGGAGCAGCTATGCTACAGCAGCTCAGCTGCCAGAGAGGTGGTTTTTGGCATGGTTTGCAGTCACTCTTTCAGGTACTCCAACCACAGCTACTGGCTGTCAGCTTGCCAGCTTTACAGAAGGGTTAGTAGCATGTCCCTGCCACAAAGTACCACAGTAAGAACTGATCTGCTATGGAAGGTGAAGCGCTAACTTGACATTCTGCAGCGAAAAGTGACACCTCTATCCAAAGCACTACAGAAATACCTACAATATATACTGTTACTCCAGGATTGTTTTTCTGAAAACAGTATTCTGTAAGGGCTGTTTCAGGGATAAAGAGGCTGGGTGGGGGACCTGAATGGGCTCTTAAGTGAAATCTGGCAGAGTTACTGTGGACACGAGCTGGTCTTTTTGTATGCAATACATGTGCATATCTTTGGAGTCAATACATGTATGTCGCACAGTGAATACCAGTGTATTTAAGAAACCTTTTTTCCCCAGATGCATTTAGCCGTACACTTTGTTGCTCAGCTTTCATTATGTATATACTGAAATATAAGCTTATTAAAAACACTTTCCCCAGTAAGGTGTAATAAAAATATTACCTGGAGTTTTGTAATGATAATGTAGTTCCCTTAAACTAATTCTGACGGGACCGTACTCTGTGCTGGCACCGCTTCCACACAGGTTTATCTGTTCAGAAGAAAATGTATTTGCTAACTCATTTTGTCAGATCTTGGGAGGTATAAGACTAAATTACTTTCTGCTGTAGTGGAACAGGTCTTTTCAGTCTGGAGCGTGTTTGTAATACTCCATGAACAATATCTGCCACCTCACATGCAAGCACAGAGAAAATACAAACCCGTGGCTTCTCTTGTGTTATCCTTTCCTTGTGAGGATTTTGCCATGTTTCTAGCAAAAAACCAGCTCCAGTGGTCATGCTTGTTTGACAACCGTACCAGCTGCAGCTTTTCTGAGTAGCATAGAGCAACGGAGTTTCGGTTTTCTTTTTCTTTTTTTTCTTTCTTTTTTTTTCCCCAGCATTATGTTCAGCCTCACTTTTTTCATAAACTGCTATGACCATTTTCATCAGACTGAATTTTGTGTTGCCAGTAATTATGGTTCTGTTGACCGTGACTGTGTTTCACAGTTTGGGACCCACTGAGATAGCATAGTGGTAGAAAAGGCTGACAGGAACTTACACTATTCATATAACTACTTTTGCCTCTACTGCAGTTTTTAAGAGGCAGTCATGCTGTTTCTTGTGAGTTAGCTTTTCAAAATTAATTTTATTGAAGTTTCAGAAGAATGTTGAAGTCTTTCATTTCATAATCTGAAGGAAATTCACAAAGAAGTCACAATTTGCTGGAAAAAATTGAAGAGTTGGGTAGCAAAATAATACATTCCTATGGAGTTCTAGCCATATCTACAGTTTGGCTTGATCCTTTTGTTCTGTATTTGTGCACAGTACCTTTATGAGAGGCTTCCAGCAGAGATCTAGATGTTTAAAAGTGTCTGGAACATCACGGGACATATAAAAAAATTCCTCTTCTCTTACTTTCTCAGATGAAGGTTGTTCAGGAAGTTTGGTGACTGGAATATCCCAAAATAATATTGAGCTGCAAAATGATTTTATAATGTTATTCCCTGTTTTTGTTTCAAAGATCAGTTTGCCACACACTTTTATTTTTTTTTTTAACCTTTCATCTTCAAACTTTACGTAGTAATAGATAATCTGAAAAGCAGACAAATGCTAGATACCTAATTGCTGCTTTTGTAAATTATGGTATATGTTCCTTTATTCGCTATTTCATCAGTTGTTATCTATACCAAAGCAGCTAGATAGCATTCATATAGTTCGCTTAGGGAAAGTTACTGTGTGAAATTCCTGGAAGCTGAGAAAACTGGACAGAACTCTGTAGCAGGTAATCTAGTATTCCAAATTGAACCTCATCCCCAGTTCTTGTGTATACCATTTGGTGACTTTCAAGTCAAATGGTCCCACTCACTGGGATGAATCTGTCATCTCATTGGAGTTTTCAGCCCTTGGATTGTTCCTGTTGCTCTACTCTGGACATTCATTCCCGAATTTAATACAGACTGATAGTTTTCCTCATTGCTGAAATCTCTTTCCGTTTTCTAACAGGAGTTGCTTTTCAAGAATACCATTACAGTGACTTCCCTGCCCTTACTTTTAGGTGAATACTTCTAATTTGGAGCCCTGATGTGTGAGTAGTTTAAATTATTTTTTTCTGTGTGCATTACTTGCGTTACACTGAAAACTTATGAACAACTGTACCTGTAATCATTCTTCTATCTTAATTCTTTGAAGCCTTCTCTGTATTTGATTAGGGAAAATAACTTTGTATCATTACCAAATTTTGCACTCTCTGACCCTCCTTTTGATGTAACTAGCAAATACGTGATTGAGCCCAGCCATGCATCTTTAAAGCTTTAAGCTTTTTGCTATCGTGAAAGCTAAACATTTATTTCCACTTCTTGTATTCTTCCCCCTCACCAGCCTTTATCACAGGATAATATCTGGTCATAACCGCCATGACTCTTCAGTCCAAAAAAGAAGAGATTCACACAGAACAATTTTGCCAGCTAAATTTCCAAATGTAAATATAGTTTTCAGTATTTCTGTGGTCTCAGAATATTTAACAGCTTTTTGTGCAAGTCATATAATCAATGTAAGTGTGAAGGTATGGATCTCCAGGCTAGTGTATGTGTGATCAACACTCTTCTTAAGGTATACACAGAATATAAACGTTTATGTGTGAGGTTCTTCAGTTAATGAACCCTTAATGCCATTACTGTGAAGGGTGTAACTGGCCATGAATTTGATGTGCTTATCTTCTGCATACAGAATTTCAGCTGTTCAGGGTAGGCTGATAGGAATCCAGGAGCATGCTAGTTAAATCATGGAGCAAGCTCTGTAAAGCTTTCCAATGGAAACTGGAACATCTTGCAGAGTATGTATTGTACATACCAGTCGGGAGAGCAGGTTACTAGCTGCACGCAAATTTCAGCTCTGTTTTCAAAAGTAGCACCCATTCGGTTGTCCTAAAAATAACAGTAATAATAATTACAGGCACTGAAGATGAGACAAAACAATCATACTCTGCTAAGTGAATACTAAAACAAGTAAAATGGGCTTCTAGAAATAAAGTCACTGTTTATGCTTGGGTAACGTTTGCAAATCAGGACTTACTAACTTGTAGTTATAAAGTCAAGCTATTTTACAAATGTACTTCAAGTGAACTGATACCAGTTTTGCCTGCTGAACACCTAAAATTTCATATTAAGTCAGCAGGGTAAACACTTGCTGGCACCACGGCAAGTCAGGCCCTCCTTAGGTTGCCACGTTTGCAACGTTTTTTAATCCAACTTAACCAAAAAGCAAATAATTGAGAAATTTATCTCAAACAGTTAAGTCTAGTGGGAGTGTTGTCTCTTGGTCTAGTTTACACCACAGGTCATCTCTTTTACCATTCAGCTAGACCACGCTGCAGGATGGTAGTAGTGGCTTCAAATATTAGTTATTAATAGTTTAGTTTGTGTATGTGGGGTTCTGCTGGTTTTATAGTACTTACCATTTACCAAGTAGTCATTGCTTTATACCTTTATTTTTTTCAGAAAAATAAAGGAAAGTTGTCAGGGTGGGAATGAGTGATTATAGGCTAGACCCTGACTAAATATATTTTGGCTAAAACTGTACTTATCAACTACGTGGCAAAGTTTTAGCTACTTTATTTTTTTTCTTTAGGCCAAATCCTACTTTTATTTTCATTCATGAGTTGCCTACCTGGAGTCAAAATGGTAGTCTCAGAACCACGCAAAACTGAATTAGGTTTTGGATATAACTTTGAATACTTTTTCATCGATATGTAATAATAAACTGCTAATTTTAGGAACTGTGCCGTAAAAACTGTAATGTTGTGCAAAGGCCGACACACCTTCCATGCTTATGTAACAAAAAGTATGTCCCAGTACAGGTTGCTAGACATTGACAAAGCGATTCCTTTGCCAGTGTTATTTATCAAGCACAGGTCTCCTGTATCTGTTATCCCACATGGACATGAAAACAGCTTTCTGAGCCTAAATCTTGGCAAAAAACCCCCACACCCAAACAACAAAAAACCACACCATTCTGCTATCCAGTCCCTTTCTTTGTGTAAAACGCCTGGTACCAATTAGTATCCGTGGGTGGTACTACTGCAGCATAATTTAATAATGAATCGTTATATCAGGCTGATTATGATATTTGTGCGCCCTTTTCCTCGCTTTTCTGGTAATGTTGCAAAGGCCTGCAGTATCTATAAAGTCTTAAAAATTTGTTTTAAAAATTATTGATACATTCATAAACCTTCTAAAGATCTCAGTTTTCTTCCTCTTGACCTGCTCTTCTACTGTCATTATTTTGCATTTGACTACGTTTTCATTTCAAATTGGTTTGGGCAATGATTTGCAGTATTTTGATGGTAAATTACCCAATACTCCTGTAATAGTGTTGAGCCCTTTAACTACATAGACCCTAAGTACTATGGAGCTCTAAAATCATCATAGAAAATGTAAGTTTTGAGTACACAGGCAGCACCTAGAAGAATTAAGGTAATTACAGTAACACAATTCTTGGGTGCCTAGATATTTGGGTAATTGAAATTATTTCTCTGAATTATTGGTGGCAGGCTAGATTGCTCAAAGTAGAAATTCAACGTATTTTAGATACGGAAGGCTTATTGTAATTTTGAATGCTAATTTTCAGTAAAGCTACAGTGGTTTTTTTTCCAGTAAGAGCAGATTCATATCAGATTGAGAACACAGCACAGCTGTAAAGCACAGCAGGACAAGTGGCACCATATTATTTAATATTTAGAAAATGCAGTGAGAAATAATGAAGGCTATTACAAAAAATCGAATCTTTAGTATTTTATCTTCAGTTTACACTATGATTTCTGAGGTTGTAGATAGAAAAACAAAAGAAGAAAAGTGAATTTTTAAACTCACCTTAAAATAATCTGGGAGCCAATGTATATCTGTTACTGGTTTTTTATGACTATACTGTATGGAAGAGACTGCACAGCATCTCACTAGAGGTGGCTCTGTGTTACTCTGCTGGACTTGCATAAGTGACGGCTAGAAATGTTTTAAAAAGAGATATCTTAGTGTATTTCCAAAAAATGATAGTAGAACTGTCAAAGAAAAAAGGTTATTTTACATGCTGTTAATGCTTCTTCACATATTTCAGATCAGTTTATAGAACTTTCTAGAGGTCTAATACCTTCCCTTTGGATAAATAAAAATAAAAATGGAAAGCATCAAAACAGGCCTTTGGATATGAAGCTCTAAAAAGAATTCCAACATGCCTCCACAGGCATATGCACATCCATTTATGTTACTAGTTCCTCCTCTGCTCTGAAGTGTCTCTTCTACTTATCCGCTTTATAATCTCCTTCCACTGAAATCTTCTTCTCGTCTTCCAAGCTACCTTTTTTCTGTCCATAAAATTCCGGAATAATTTTCAGTATTACACTCACAACAAATGCTATATGTGTTTGATAGGCTTCCTAAGGCAAGAACTGAGTGTATGTTGGTGCCCGTTAAAGAACAGTCTTATTGAAGCCAAAGTCTGCACAAAATGCAGTAAAGCTGTTAAGATGGACTAATCGGGCAGAAATTACGTTGTGATAATGGGTTTATTTCATGAACTCATCAGGTTTCTTATCCTTTCTAGTCTCTCAGTGCAAAGGTTATCTGCTCCTCTGTTTTGAGCCAGGATACCATCACCCCTTTTTCCCCACAGACATACAGATGTACCAGAATATGTTTGGAATGGAAGCATCTACCATATTAACAGCTGTTATCTTGATTCCATCAGCAAAAGTTTTTGCATTTTGCAGCTTTTCTTCACGCTGAGAAATATCCCACAGTACAACCTACAATGAGAAGTGAGTATATTACAAAGTATTTAATCTTTTATATTAATATGCATCTTTTCAAACACAATTCATGGAGGCTTAAGGAAAAATAAGAAATTCACTCTCTGTACTAGACCTAATGAAGTCTTTAAAGTATTGCCTCTTCAGTCTGATGCAATTAGTTGAAAGGCTACATTTGTCTCAACAAAAAAAAAAAAAAGTCTTTACACCTTGACCTATTTATCAGTACTACAAAGAAGCATCGTACAGTAATGGTTCAGCTATGGAATAATGACATGAAACTTCAGTACAGGATCAGAGAATTTCTGAGACTGTGACACCTGTCTTGTGACGCTATGTGTTACTATGGATGTTGAGTACATCTCTTCAACCTTGTTTTTATACTGTAAGAAAATACAGAAACATCAGATTTTATTCTTAAACAGAGAATTAACACCTGTCCGTTGATGCAGCCACCAGCAATAATATTTGGATCACTGGGACTGAACTGAAAGCAGTAAATGTCTTCAGGACACTCCAACATTAACTAAAATGAAAAAGAACAAAATAGTTGAGAAACACATTTGCACTGATTGTTCTCTTGTTGTTTAAACACTCAGTGTATTTAAAATTCCTAATTAAATACCTGAGGGTGGATAGGGTCAAAAGAACTCCAAAAAAGTATTAGTGACTGCTGCAGCAATGATTTGTCAGAAAGGTTAACTTGCTCTTTGTAAGAATGCCGCTTTCTTGCTGACACTGCTATAATCCCTGATTGAGAGAGAAAATGAATTTTCTCAGAAGACACGATTCAAGTTTCAACACACTCAATTATTCTAAGTGACTTATAACTTCTGAATACAGTGAAAAAAAAAACCAAAACAAAAAAAATAATAACAAACAACCAACAACCCCCAAACTCACCCAATCATGTATTTATATTTTTCTTTTTACAGATCAACTTTGAGGAAATTATTTTTGTTACTTAAGTTATTTAACAATGAGTCATAGAACCCAAGCATTAAGATCAAATTCAACTTTTTTGCTACTACTCCTTAATGGTGTAGTACTGCACCTGAAATGATGTGACAGGCACATAGTCCTTGCCACCCATCATGAAATCAAATCTTTTGTAGCTGAATTAATTTTCTACACAGACTGCAGTGATAGCTATTAGTATGCTGTGCAGCTAGGACATTTATATAGGACTTAATTGTGCCGTTAAGCCTGGCTGTGTAGAGCAATAATTCACAGCGGGAAGCAGGAGGAGATGTTCAGTGTGCCTCCTGACACTTCCTGGCACTCAGCAGAGGCATGTCCCGTTGTGGCTGTAACATTCCTCACAAGCATTAGGCATGCTATGAGGACCAGGGAGAAGAACAATGGTATGCAAAGCCACCAGAAGAACCTGGCACAGTTGCAGCCCCACTTAAATGAGCTTCTTAAGGGAGAAATTTCCCTTTTCTCTGATCTCCGCTTATATGTTAGCGTGAGGGACTTCGCATAGCCTGTCTGAACTCTACAAAGAATTTGTCTGTCTCATTTTTCACTTCATCTCAAATCAGTAATTCAGACAGATACACTAAATCAGATTTGATTTGTTTTTAAATTTGAAAGCTGATAATTTTATGAAATATGCATATTTTATAGCTGTCATATTAATACGTGTCATTCAAGTCTCAAATTAGTATTTTAACTGCGTTACCATAAATGGTTGGATGCCAGCAAACGCAGCTAATAGTTCTGTCCTTGAGATAGTGCAGATCTGTAAGTGTTTGGTATGCTTTAAGACAGACATCTGGCTTGCCACCAGAACTGCTTTCATCTTCTGCTAGGGCCTTCCAGTCATCAAAAAAAGCATTCATAATTTCATTTTGCTGCAATGCAATTTCCATTCTGTTTTGTGAAAAGAACAGTTAACACTTTCAGTAATCCAGATGTCACTACTCGGTAGTAGAATCGCAAATATTTCTGTAAAGAGGCAACTTTTGATTTACATAAAATTATGACTACAGTAGTAAAAAAAAGAAAGTGTTAATTCCTCAGTGATGGATCACTGTAAGGAAACCCTCTTCCATTTAAATATAAATAACTAATTGTAACAATAATTTAACTCTAGTTCTGTGTTGATTGAGTACAGTGCAATTGTCCAATTCTTGTGCAAAAGGTGTCACTAAGTGGGACTTGTCTTGTGACTAAGGGCTGTAGGACAGCACCTTTGCTCTTCTGTGTAAGCCTCTGCTTGAGTGAGCAGCGTTTGAAAGATCAGCTTTGCAGCTTGTTCAAAAAGATGTATCACTATCAACTCTAACAGTTCTAACATCTATTTAAACCAACATTCATATTTATATGGCATAGACTTCATGTTAATTTTCACAGAAACAAATTTTAAGTTAATCTTTGTTAATATTAAGCTAATAAGCAAAATTATATATTTTTATATATAAGCATATTATTTGTATAAAAGAAACAATGTATTTATATTTTTTTATATATGTGACCTGTATTTGACCACATAAATGGTCCACTCGGCTAGGAGTTCTCACTTGTATTATATATTATTTCAGGTAGCCTTTAACGTGTATTGCTGCATTAATTTACCTTAAATGTACTGAAGTAAGAAATTCTTTCAGTTTCTCAGATGACAGACTCTCTTCTTTCTCTTTGTTTGACAACTGTCTAGGAAAATACTGCGTGGCTGCATTTTTTGGATTGGTCCTAACCAATTGGAATAAATCTGAATGTAAGTATACAAACAATTTCAAAGACAGAAACCCATGTAATGTGTAAAATTAAAAGATAAGCATATTCAGTTTTTCTAGAAACTCTTTGGAAAAGAGTGAAAGAAGAAAGTTGCAAACAGAGTATCTGATTCTGTTCTCTTGATCAGTTTGTAACTGAGCAATTCCAGAAGAGTTAATTTACATGACTTTAGTTGAGATCAGAAATGGTGCATAGCTTAATAAACAAGCTGATAAATATCTTTTCACACTTACCATTTTGTCTGAGTACTAGCTTCTCTTATTTTTGGAACCATTTGTATGCCCACATCTTTTTCAAGCATTTTAATACTGAAAGTTTTTTCTTGATAGGACATGCATTCAATGTAACTGTCTTTTACATGTGAAGCATTCTTATCAGTAAATGTAATTGGTGCACCAAACTTTCTGCGTACTCGAGAAATCATATACTTAATCTGGAAAAGAGATTATTTCTGTAATTAGCAGAGGAGAGAGGTTTTGGAGAGTTTGTTTTGTAAGATGGCAACATTCATGTAATTGTAGAATTAGTTTTATGGTTTATTTTTGTGCTGAATTTACTTATATTTCTGCATTTTGAAATTCTGAAGTGCTCATATAAACAACCTACATGTGTAATAGAAGACAGATTTGTATTTCTAAAACAAGAAGTTGCCTTTAGGTAACATTTTTGGACTACTGCTAGTAAGATAAGTACATTTTCTAATTCATACAGTATCAAAACTCCACCTTTAATTAAAGGATTGATTTGTATGAGGTCTTATGTAATACTGCATTGGACTTCCAAGACTTAAATGTTCAGCCCTTCCCTCTTAGTGCAATTCTCAATTTTGGGTGAGATATTTCAGCTTCCATTGAAGTGCCTAGGGACAGAAAAGTACCCCAAAGAGGATCCTCAAAAATCTGAGTGAGTTTTCTTATAGCATGAACTGGGAATGAAAAAGGGAAGTGGCTTAACTTCTACCCAAAAAGGGAGGGAGGCACTTGATTTCAGGCAGTAGAGAGGTGTTGCTTTGTCTTGGATTCGTAACCAGGTAGTTTTTCCCAACACCTCCCACAGAACTGGAAAGGAATGTAGGCTGAGAATACTTCTGAGTGGACCTTGCCAGCAAGATAGATTACAGATTACTTGGACTGTGAATGTGGGTTAAATTTAGTGATGGTTAATTACCTTTAGAACAATCAGACATCTTTTTAAGTATAAGAAAGATGTCCAGTTGCTGAGAACTATCAAAACTTAGCCAGTCTTCCCTGAACAGGGATTTCGGTATTGAGTAAAAATCACTGATGGAAAGTTAAATGTTTGGAGATGCCCTACACATCACGTTAGGTGACAGCTGTGAGTGGATCTACGCTTTGGATATATAATTTTCTCAGGATAATCTGTAGGTGTAGTTAATCAAATATGTCCTTCTGTGAAGTCAACTTGTAACCTGTAGTCAATAACATTTAATCCAAGGTAAATAGCCGTTAAAAGTGTTGCGCGCTGCTTAAATGCCATCCATATAATGGAACAGAGTTCACTGGGCTCCATGGAAACAGGACTAGGTCCTTAGAATATCACAGTGACTCAGTTTGTAATCTGGCCAGATAGTAAATTGAGCAAAAAGTGGCAGAGATGCTAATGACCAAAGATTATCAGGACTTCTGAATTTACAGCTTAAAAAGTAAGTATGTCTAATGCAGTCTCACATGCCTTATTTGCACAGTTTAAGGAGAGCAGAGTCTTAAAAAAAAAAGTTTCTGCCAGCACTTTCAGTTTTTGTTAGAAGTTGATTTGTTTTCTTGAAAGACCTCAAACAAAACTAGAATTACAACTTTCAGTTTCCTGACTTATTTTTTTTTTAAGGAACTTAAAATAAATTTGTTTTTTTGATATTAATTTTATTGACTAACATTTGTTGAGTCTGACCTTTTTAACACTCTCTTTAACAGATTCCTCTTCAACTTCCTTTTCGCTGCCAAGAGAAACCCAAGGTTTGTGGATACAAGGCTTATAAGGATGGATTTCCAGAGTTTCCTCTCTGATTTCTTCTTCTTTTTCTTCTGCAGTTTCTGGAGGCTATGATATCAGACAGTGAGACATAGTACTTTTCAAAAATTTGTTGCTGAAATGTAAGTATAAACTAGAAACCCAGTTTTCAGTCTTTATTTACATGTTCTTTACTTCTGTCTCAATGCAGTAAGCCTGACTACACTGTGCCCCTGGGGAGGCTTGGGTTAGGTCCCATTTTATTCATTCGTGCATTAGAATTTTCCAATAAACATGACATATTTAATATTTAACTGCTAAAGAGAGACTGTTGTCTTGAAAGCATATAACTATTCTATAAAAAGAATTTATAGTGATTATCTACATTAGGCCCTCCTGCCTGGAGCTGCAATTTGCTTTTCTACTGTTACTTCTACTGATGCTGGGTGGCAAACTCATGTTGAAAAAATATATAATCTACCCGTAAGCCTTCTCCTATGATGCAGTGCACGAGGGGAAATCTTCTATGTATCTAGAGTTATTTAGAACTCAAGAACATTTTGAAGTATAATTTGAAAAGCATATACATACATTTTGTGAGAAATAAGTATAATATTTCTTTGAAGACGCCCAATATATTATCTTTTATATTTATGTCTTGCTTAGAGACCTGGGTCTTGGCAGAGAAAATTAATACTTATGAGGGTTAAACTGGCACTCTGAAGTAAAATACAGAAATTCAATTCAGTCTTTCTCAGTATAAAAGATATTTTTACAGTGATACAGGTATTTTTGCATGATCAGATTAACCTTTAGAGAAACATTCTGGCATGCCAAGCACATCAGATGCTTACGAATACAATACCATTCCTGGGGTATATGTTTGCGACAAGATTCTGAAATATCCATAGATAGAACAATGCTGTGGGACACTTGGATTTTCTTACCTTCACAAAGTTTTCCTTGGCTTCCTCAGAAGCAACAAAGTAAAAGTTCTGCCCATACTGGAACTTTGCATCAAAAACTACCAAAAGTTCTTCCCCTGGATATTCCTATTTTAATTAAAACAATTAGTGGAAAACTGAAAACAAATAACATAAAAAACAGACATGAGCCTGTGACTGGCAGAGCCAGTACTAGTGTAAATTCACTATCTTTGATTAATCTTGTGGTTTTAACAGAGATTTTCATGTACTAATTGAAAAGAACAGGTGGATTTTATTTTGTAATAAAAATTTCTGGTCCAAACAAAATTTCTTCATACAGAGAATCAAACAGAAAAGAAACTGTTTTAATAATTCTCAATAAATGGGCTATGAAATAGGAGAAGCCAAAATATGTGAAGTTCTGCCAGTTCACAGAATCAAAACTAGTAATATTTACATTACTTTTAGCATACTTCCAATCTACAGTTAGTTTAAAAAAAAAAAAGTGCCTGGAGAGCCTTTGGATATTACAGCATTAGTGTATTTACACAGAGTCAAACAGGGACAGACCTTATCATCAAAAGAATATACACTTAGAGAGCATGAAGTCTTAAAGTGAGAATGAAATAAGCTACGTACTAGGACAACTTTTTTGACGGGGTGGAAATCAGAAATTGTAGCTCTTGTTTTCAGGTCCTGAATGATGTCCTCTTTTTTAATAAATTTGAAACAATTTTCTTCTGTGACATCTTCATCAACTCGGCAATTAAAAATTTCTTGGGTCTTTGCAGTGAAAAATAAAGGAAAGATTTCTGGGTGGCCTATGAGAGAAAGTAAAATTGCTTGATAAACAAATTCAGCGTTGTTTAAACATAAACATATACCTCAATAACTCTGGGTCTTTACTGTTTCCTAGCAGCATGCTTTTGAATCTCTCAGCTTAGTTTTTGGTATTTTTGAAGGCATGGAATACAAATTATATTACATTTTGTTAATCTTGGAAAATACCCAACACTTCCTACTTAATGAATATGCTACTCTTAGTATGAGGGGGTTTTTTTCCTCTCAATCAACAGGTGATTAAGAGCTTTAGTGAAGAGTTATAAATGGACTCTTTTAAATACATTAAGGACACAATTGCATGCCTCATATAAAAGCCTTGAATAAATATACTCTAGTCCTTTCCTGTAGAGTGGTGCCATTTTAAGCCAATGTTTAATCTAGATGAAGCTTCAACACCCTCACAAGTAAGGACGCTTTTGTGATTTTGGACTTTCATCTTCCTCTCATTGAGTTCAGAGTGCAAGATCATTAAGATTTGAGCCAGATGTTTCTTTTCAGCTTTGCTGGAGAATATATAGCTGTTGTTTTCTACACATGTGATCATTCATATTAATTCAGAACAAGCTATTCCTTATCCTGGCTCCGGCACTCTTATCTTCATTGGCTTTAGTGAGGCTGGGTGCTGTCAGGTGCCCCATCAACTGTGCTTTGCAAACACTCAATCTGAAGGTAATAGCCAGTGCTTCTTGTTAAGTGTGTGTCAGCTGTATGTAGGAACACTGGTCCTTCCCATATTACACGTTCTGCCTTCCAGCTTACATAACAGCTGTAAGTGATGAAGAGCACTATAGGCCCAGCTAGCTGAACCCTGCTGCCCAAGGGACTTTTCCTCCTTTGCAGTCCTGCCATGCTAGCAGCCTCTGTCTCGGCCTTTGTGAAGAATGCTCTTACCATGGCAGCTACTATACTTGGTCTGAGAAGGCTGGCAGATGGTCACTTTGAATGTTCATCTTTTTGATAAACTGGAAAGCGTATAAGATTTAGGGACATGTATACATGGGATTTTTATGTACTGCAGTGGGCTGGCTTTTGTGATAATAGCTGATACTTTGTCACCTTTGTCTCATTTTGAGTTATTTAATATTTTATCTTAATTCCCGGCACCTGTGGTATCTTTCTTTGTGTATGCCTTAAACTGAAGTGGATACTTCTAAAGTGATGATACTGACCAGCTGGCTCAGCATGTTTTGAGAAGCCATCTTTAACCTAAGCCAACAAGGCCTGACAAAATGATAAATCCTCCTTAATCTCTATCATTTGGGAAGCTAAATCTCTGCATAAGCCTATCACATAATACATAATGTTTGATGAAGCTGACATTTATCCTTTAAAATCTTTCAGTGCTGCTCCTCCACTGCATCTGCTCTGTTGTAGTCATCCACTAAAATTAATGACATGCATGATGCTTCTGCTACACCCTGCACTACACCAAGTGTCATTTACTCAGCATTCACTAGTCATTTTGTAGCGCGCACAATCCATTTGTAGCATGCACAGTCTATTAGTTCACTTTCTTCACAAGTTCTAGCCAATACTGCATGACTTTACTTCTTGATATCTCAGGGATTTCCAGGATTGCTCTGTGGACGCTTCCAAAAAACACAGAATCATAGGTATGTTGATTGGGAAAGAACTCTACAAGTCAGCCAGTCCAAACTCCCTGTTGGTAACAGCAGACCAACATTTAATCCTTTTAAGGAACCGCAGAAGTTGATCTGCAGGACCCCCAGGTCACCCTGGCCAAGGGCATGAGGCCCCATTAGGGTGTCGTTAGGAAGCAGACTCAAACCCTAGTACAAACTGCAACACTACAGACACACTTCACATTTCAATATAATGGAGCAAAAAAAATTAGACCTCTTTTTTGCAAATGAAATTTCATAGGATAGAAAGAGGATAGAAACCTAGAGCTGTGCACCAGAAGAGAATGCAACTTCCACCCTCTGCCATACACAGCTGGCTCACAAGAGAGAATGGACAGGAGAGCAAAAGAACAAGAAATTTGTATGTATCACAGTTCTCCGAGTTGGTTATGTGGCTAGCGCAATTAGGAGTGCTAGAACCCATAGAAAATCTATACTTTGCTGATTCTTCTGTGAATTTTTTTTGGATCATTACCATGGCTTAAATAAATAGAATTCAACCCATCAGAATTAGATTTTTTTCTTTTATACATCAAAAATCCTAACCAGGAGTAACTGTTGTTTATTCAGTAAGTTTGTAGGATGTTATTTTTTAAAATGCTGAATTGTGCCTACAGTCTTGTTCACAAATGCTAACGCTAAAAAAATCCTTTCAAAGAGATGTAGGTTTCAATGTCAAATGAAACAATGCAAGCATGCATTAAAGTTAAGCAAAAATACCATCAACATTACTATGAGAGAGAGCAGAGTAGGCCAGATAGTCTAAGTGCATTTTCTTCAATGCTCTATTGCTGTAAGTCCTAGTTAAAACCAAAATAATGTTCAGAATTAAAATATGTACATCTTCTAGTCTAATGGACTAAAATTATATATTCTAGAATACTACATTATAACGTTCTCTACTATAGAATCTATAATATAACACAAGAAGCTGATACTGGATTTCTAACTATTATGAACATTTTTATTGAATGCTGTTTTCCAGTAAAAAGTACGTAGCATCTAATCAGAGGCTTCACATTGTTTTTTCTAATAGCAATTTTTACTCATATGATCTGCAACAGTCAACAGCTCTTAGTGCTATGGTCCTTCACAAAGGACCAAGAAGCCCTTAGAGAAGTAAAGACACTTGCAGTTCTTAGGCTGAGGAGGTACCATGTATACAGTTTAAATCTGTGCAGTGTGTGCATATAGTAGCATTATTTTCCTGCTTTTAGCAAGAGGTTTCTAGCAAGTTTAGATATTATGACTCTAACCTTATTTGCCACTAGGTGGAGGTAAAATTCTGACAAAACTGTATCTCCAGCACCACCGAAATAAATCTTTTTTTTAAAGTAGTACTTTCACCATCTGAGGGATCATTTATTGTCCGTTTTCATTAATTGCAGTTTAGCCATTTCAGTGATGCTAATCGGAGTGCAATTTTCACTTCCACCTGTGTGCTAATAGGATTATGTAGGAAGACAAGTGATTTATAATTTCTTTAAAAAGGTTACCACATTATTTTAGCTTTTAGCAATAAAAGCTGTACTGTTAAAAGTCAGTTAAGAAGATAACCCTTTGGGCTGTTCCTGTAAACCATTATTACTTTTACATTGACATCAACATTAATGTAAGTTATACCCGAGGAAGAACAGCGCAAATCGGAAGAAAAATCCAACCAGAAATGTTAAAAAAATTTAAAAATTAGGTGGTGTTTAAGAAAAAAGAATACTTTAATTCAAATAATTTCATATTTTAGCTCTTAACTATGGCCACACTTAAAACTTGCACATAAGCCAGAAGAAATGCTTGATATCTTGTGACTTTTAAATGGCAGATCTTTTCCCCTACAAAGCAAAAGGTGTTAATGTATATTGATATCTATGATTAAAAATCATCTTACCAAATTTATTAATGATTTAACAAAGATCAAAGCTTTAAAAATTATAATATTTCAAGTGTTTCTTTCAATTGCTTAACTACTACTAAATGTAAACATTTTGCATCCTATAATTCTGTTGTGATGGTTTTTACTTCCCCTGATCTCAGCTCCTCTCGACCCAAGATAAAAACATCTTCTACAAACCCCTACCTGTTCCAGCATTCCTTGTCGCACTGCCCTCTACTTGGAGAGTGGTATGGAATCACTACTGTAATAGCTGCATTTCTTCATAGTTTCTTTTTTTGTCATTCATAAAAAAATCTTTCTTTTTCTTTCCCTGGCATCAGTAACATTGAAGCTTCAAAATGCTTGAAGTATTCCAAAGCTATTACTTTAAAGCCCAGTCAACACAGCACTTACCTATACCAGCCATTGAAAGATCAACTTCATCTTTTTTACCTGGAATATAACAACATTCTGTTATCCGGCATTTTTCTTCCTAACAAAGTAACTCTAAATATACAGTCCTTTCCTTGTTGGGGCAATATTTAAAATGTCTCTCTATATTTAAAACTAAACTGTGACAAGGAAACAAAAATTAATTTCTATTCACTTTGCATTTAGTATAAGAAATGTGCAAAGCCTTTTAAAATAGGCCTTTATTTTAAGGAGATGTTAGCATATTTTGAAACTATGGAGATTTTAAAACTAATTTTTATTTTGAGCAGGTGGTCTGCATAAGAGAGAAGCCATAAGAAATCTGTCCTCTTGTGGCACACACCGCAGTTTCCATGGCTGAAAACTGCGACTGCTACCTGATAGCACCTGCCTGGGGCAGTTAACCTTTGCAAGTCATGGGAAGAGGAGAGAAACGGGCAAGGCTCACAAACACCAGCCAGGAGCAGAACTGGCAGGTGTGCAGGTAGGAGCAGATGTTAGTGCCCTCTGACAGTGGTGAGGTGGGCAGGCTTGCTCTGGGTGGCAGGGTGTTGCAGGAGCTGGGCTTTCTTCAGCTCCTGAGAGAGGATCTGCAAACCTCGCAGCAAGGTAGGACAGGAAGAGATTAGCACTGATGTGCAGGATATTCTCTGCAGCACCACAGCTGTTAATCAACTGGAGGGAAAAGGTGTTTAAAAGGTGAAAGCAACTTCAGGAAGATGGCTGTCATGACAGAAAAATAATCCATGAAACAAAACCCAAGGAAGAGTACATGCCCACCCTTTCTGAGAACGTGCATGAATCACTGGAAACAAATATTTGTATATAGCAGACTCTTTAGCCTTGCACTTCATTAACTATACACTTATTAAATGACACAAGTGAGGCAGTATGTCAGCACATCTCAGAAGAAACACAATACAATGCACTTCAAAATTACGTTGTGAGACTTTGGTATATTTTCAGGCTCTATTATCGTACCTTTACAGTGTGATCCTGAGCATCTGAACTCCTGCTTCTGGGGACACCTCTCTCTGCCTGATGCTCTCTCTGGGCTGTTAACTTTTGTGAATCTCCCCACTTTATATGAAGCCTCCCAATTTCCCATTCAATACTGTTATTATGACACCACAAACTATTACATCTAAACTACCAAGACAGAGTGTAAATATTGCAATGTAGCTTTCTTGTGTTCCATATATTAGTTAAAACCCCATAATCAGTAATTGTAGATCTCTCATTGATATACAATAGCGTATTCTTATTTCTCTCGCATTTACCTAAATACATGGGCCCAAAATAATTAAGGTAGCTGTCATGTGAGACCAGGTTACTGCCTGTTTCATTGCTGCTGTACCTTACGTACCAAGCTGTGTTCGTTTTCCTTTTGAGGATTCCTTAGCTTTGTTTTCACCTTTCTGTTTCTTTGCCGAGGTTTTTGGACCTTTTGAGGAGGTCTCACTGGATATGAGATTTTCTGACATTTTTTCAGATTTCTCTAGATAAAGATACATATCATCAATAAACTTCAAACAGGCAACAGAATGCACCATCTACGAGTAAAAAATTGGTCCATGACTTTATGTAGTTTACCATTATAGTAATATTTTCATACACTGCCAAAGGTATGTTCCATAATCTTAAATCATAAACTGTATTTTGATATGCTATGTGGAAATATGATGGAAATACTTCTGTCCAGGGGTGATTAAGTATGGAAATCGATGATGCAAAACAGTGAAGGGTTAAATGAGAATAGGTGTTTCCCTTACAGAAAACTAAGGACCTGAGCTACAGTGGGAAGAGTGCAGGTGGAAATTCTCCAGTTATAAATGTTTGTCCTAACGTCCTTAAGTGTACACCATAGTCTCAACTGTACAAAGCATTTCTGTGCTTTTCTATTTCCAGTTCACTTTTCAGTGTAGCTCTGTGGAGGACAAATTTAGGAAGTTGTATGCATAATTATGTGTAGCAACCACACACCGAAGACAATACAGTATAGAAGGCTACTCTTGTTTCATCGACTCTCCTTCTTCCCAGTACCTGGAATAAGGATAAAGGATGAGAACAGCAGCATAGAAAAGGCTCGGTTCCACTGGGAAGAAGGAAATGCCGTGCAGCCTGCCCACCGTACAGGCAGGACAGCGCGCTGCCACAAGATGCGCTGCCAGCACCATCGTGTGGAAGGTGCCGATAGAACAACTGCATGGGGATGGTCCAAATTCTGTTCGCGGTATTAAAAAGGGTTTGATGTTATTATTCAACAGCTAGAGGCATTCCATTGGGATAAGGACAGTGGGACTCTCCATTTGTTTACATCGCCCCTCTCCCATGTTCCCACTTTTTTTTTTAAGACTTTAAACTGACTGGGAGAGGAACCATTTTTTTAAAATGTCTACAAAGCACCTACAGTATTTGGATGCTATTATAATTTTAACACTAATAAAAGCGAAGCAGGTTACAGGACAGAAAAAGACAGCACCTTCGGGAACTGTGTCATGACAACTATTTCTGATGAACTCTTACAGGAGCTACAGCCTGCCTGCCCACACACGTGAACAGCACATTTACTGTCAAGATGCTTAAGGTGAAAAGGTGAGTTTATAAAATAAATGTTCAATCTTGACACTTTCCTGATGAAAGGCCTAAAATAACATGAGTGTTAAAGCAAACACACCATGACCTGTGCGTCTGCAATTTCAGTGGTCACCCTGACTTTGGGATGGTCTTTCATTCCCAGATTGAGAAACAGTGTTTTTCTGTTTCGAAACACAGTTCTCAAATACTCCAGAAGCAAGCAATGCAATTTTAACTTCTGATCTGAATTTTAGTTTGCAGATGGCAACTGATGGCAAGATATAGGTCATGGATGTATGCCTGGTGGTATAGCCTGGGTTTGGGATCTATGCTAACTTCCCATGAATTCAGGGTAAATTTTGCTGTTGACTTTAATGGGAGCAGCGTCTGACACTTACTACAATTAAGTGTTTTCCTTTTTCACTCTAAGCAAGACAGAAAAATATACTCTATAAATCCTCAGGCTCTTTTCTCTATCATATTGAATCTTGCAGATCACAGGTGACAAGCTGCATCCATGGGATGTTTGTGCATTTCTCTGTTGTTTCATCATTATGGCAAATACAGCCCCCTTCATTAATCCATCTGAAGAACTGTAGCAATTTAATCTGCTTTTTCCAAAAAGCAATGATAATAACAATGCAAAACAGACTAATGTTTCAGAATTCTGAAACTTTTGCCTTGCAAGGGATAATGTTTTTGGAAGATTAACACACACACACACACACCAAGTCACGTATAATGAATACAAGGAGAAAGTTAGGAGTTTTTTCTGTCCTCATTCTCAGTCGTTTTGTCAAATACAGGACTACAAACATTGACAGTATATTTATGTCTAACATTCGGTATATTTTCCCAGTTACAGTCTTTCAAAGGAGCGTCTACATTGAACAATATACTTAGTTTATAGTTCTGAAACACTGAGGGCTACCTAAGTTTGAGTGCATGTCAATTCAGATGGTTAAGAGATGAATTTTCCCTTATTAAAAAAAAACAACCTAAAGCTATTTCTTATCCATCTCCTTGTATATTTTACATTAAAAAAAATGTGTGACCCGTTTTTATAAATGGGTTCTGTGACTACTCTAATTTGAAACCAACCTTGATGCCTCTGGATAGAAGAAATAGCCCTCTAGGACAGGAGGAGAGGCCAGCCGTTTTAGAAATTAGTTGAAGGACAACATGAACCATCCCAGATATATATTACAGTCACGTTGTCTTACTTCATCATTTCCTAATTATACACTGAAACAAAGCCAATTTGGAAATTTTGAGTTCTTTCTTCTGAGTAACCTAAACCCTAAGTCACATGAATAGAGGAAACACTGAGAGGGCTGAGATAAGTCACATGCCTATGTTTAGTACAGTAACTTGCAAGTAAAAACATCCCTTTTCCTTCAACTGACTTGAAGCATATTATACTTACAAAACCAGTTAAAGCTTCTGCAAATTGTCTCCCAGTAATGCAGTTTCTCCTCCTTTACTGAAAAAATCAGGTGCAGAGGTACACGCAGCACTATACAGATATAAGGGCAGTGCTGGCAAAGGGGGCATCGGTGACTTGAGTGTGTATGTACATGCGTATGTTAATACAAAAAGTATCCCCATTTAAGGGTTGCAAATGAATACAGAAATCAATAGGACTGTTCATGGTTCCATCTGTGATGCACAGAACCTCACCAGCTGGAAAGCAGATAGAAAAGTACAAAGTAATTATCTCCTTTCACAATACCCCTAATACCGTATCGCCTCTGCCCATTTGTCGTCCTGTGGACATATGATTGTCAGTTGTTAGGAAACATGTAAGGCCTCCAAAGAAAGCAAAGGCAGAACTTCTAAAAACTTATCTGGAAACATAATCAAACCCATAGCCATTTACAAATGATGTATGCAAAGCTGGTTTTTTACACAAGATTATGCTACTAACCCCCAAGCTCACCCTGCAGGAAACCAATGCATCAAGAACTTTAAAACAGGTACTGAAGAGCCATCTTTTGCACCGCCCTCTTCCAAAAATTAAATAAAGGAACAAAAATCCTAATGGTTCTTAATGTGTAAGATAAAAGCTAGTATTTTCAGAAGTTACCTTTTCAGGGATTTGGTTTTTTTCACTACGTAAGTTTTTACACAAAGTACCAAATCCTACCAAGAAAACCATGAAAAAATTGGGGTCTGTATTAGAGGACTGTCTGAAAATATGACAAAAAAGACAACTTCTTTAATCCGTGGTTGGTTCCTGTCCTTGGGGATATTTCTATATTGCTTATTTAGAGGGGACTCTAATATATATATATATTTGTCCAGAAACATGCAAACGTATTATGCCTTTCCATTAATGCCTATATAAATTCATGATTCTATGATTGAGCAGAGTTTGAAAACAACATTTAAATTAACCTAAATTGTATAATATAAGAGTGCAAAGCCTACAAAAAAGAATAGCTCTGGAAAAGCATCATAAGTATTGTTGTATATTTTATTTTTAAAAGTAGGTAATATTAAAACTGCATTAAATATGTTCAGTCTATTTTTTCAGCAATTTTTCAGAGGAATACAGTGTTACATTATTTAGTTGGTAAAGCCCAAGTAAATATTGACAACTTTGTTCAACATTTTGTAGCCTAGTTTATTTATAGATGGCTGTAATATTTTGAACATTAGGCTCAAGAGAAAAAATATCAGAGTGTTCTCCTAATCATTTAATGTACTGAAACATTTACAATTAGAAAACAAATCTGTGAGGTTGCTAGGTACTGCAAAAGTGGAAAGTTAATTAGCTATGAGTACTACAAAAGATGCTGTCTGGTTTGAGGACACAGAATGATTCATTAGTTGCCTAATTGAATGATTTAAGGTCAAGCCTGTGTGCTTTACTAATTTAGCACTGTAATTTACTACAATTTAGATTGGCGTAAGAATTGAGTGCTCTTCCATTTAACAAAAGCATTACAAGGAAATTATCGAAAACATGTGCTACTTGGTTTTTTGTGTGTGTCACCATCAAGCTAAAAATCACGTTTCTGCCTGTAAACATTTAGGAACTTGCTAAAAATACCACCTTGAGAATGACCTAGTCTCTCCAGAAATTCATAATACAATGTTTCCTATAATTAAATTTATTCTACTTTGCTCTACATGAAGAGCAAATAATACAGACACCTGAAGTTTTTATTATTAATAATGCTTGCGCATATTTGGACACAACATCGTATAAACTGTAGGGAGTGAAGCTGAAGTTTTGGCAACTGCCAAATCATTTCAGCATTATGAATAGTTCTGTTTGAATGTGCCTGATTTCACACATACTGCTTTTTATTAAAGTAGGCCTACTTGAACCAGGTGTAGATATTGTTACTTGACAGAAACCAGTAGAGGTAGTTACAGGCTCTGGGATGTTAAGTACAATACATTAAGAATTAATAAGAAAGGCACAGAGAACAGAACAGAAACATTAAAATATTGGATAACGCTGTGTTCTGTTTCTCTCTTCCATTCAAAGAGAAACAGAATAGAATTTGAAAAGGTGTAACATGGATGACTGAAGATATGGAACATGTTTTGTACTAGGAATAAACTAGGATTCTTTTTAGCCTGGACTGAAGAGGATGTGAAAGAAGTCAATAAAATCATGAGAGTCATGGAGAGAGTGACCAGGGGATGATTATTTACGGTCTTTCGTAACACAAGATCTAGCTGGCATCACGAGCTTACCAAGGGACAGACTGAAAACAAATAAAAGGAGCACAGAGGTATTTCATTGCACAATAGGTGGCTGGATTACAGAGCATGCTGCCTGCGGGCAGGATAGCTGCCAAAGGGTACAATTTCAAAAAGTAACAGGGCAAACTGACAAGACGAAAAATTGAGGGCTACTAAAACCAACCTCTGGCTATAGAAATGAAGCTGCAAATCCAAGGAAAAAGGGTGCCAAGAGTGAAAGTGTACCTTTAGTAGGTTATACTAACTGCCCTGGCTCTTACTGGTCCAGACAGAACTTGTGGTGTGAGCCAGCACAGCTGGTCTATATAATTAAAATTAATTGACTATTTGGTCTGTACTTCAATAGTTACAATGTTTAACGTGTGATATTTAGTTGTCATAACATCATCCTGTCAGGAAGCAAACAGCAGAGTAGGGTGCCTTGTTAGGACTTTTGAATCAGAAATGTTGTATCATAAAGGTTTACACTTGATAAGGCTTTATACATCATTTTTTAAGCAAAGGTAGGAAGAGTAATCATTCCTTCATTGGAATGTGACAGGCTGTTAGAACAAAATCCTGTCCTGAGGCCGGGCCGGGGGGTGGGATTGCAGGTGCTTTGTGGACGCTGAAGGGTCCTTGCCGGTGGGGCTGCGGGGCGCTTGGCTCCACGTTGCGAGGAATGCCAGCAGCCGCCCGGGTCCCCTCAGCGGCAGCTCCCCGGCCCCCGGCACAGCCCCGGCCGGGCGCCCTCCCCTACCGCCGGCGGGGGCCGCGGGGGGCGCAGAGCCGGGCGGGCCGCGGTCAAGAGGCGGCCTGGCTCGCGCGGGGCAGGCCGCGGGCCCCGCGCCGCAGCCTCGGCCCGGCCAAGCCGCGGTTCCTGCCGGCTGCCGCCCGTGCTCTCCAGCCTGCCACTTGTCACCCGCTCCCTCGCTCTGCCGGGTCCCCTTCGCGTCCCGCCCGGCCGCCCCTACCTGCACGGCCTCGGCCCCGCCGCGTCCGGGCGCCGCGCCGTTGTCAGGGTACCGGGGCGGGCCGGGACTGACGCCTCCGACGGGCAGGCGGCGCCCCGCTTCTCCGCCCGCTTCTCCGCCCCGCCGCGCCGGGGGCCGCGGCGCCTCCGCCACGAGTGCCGGTGCCGGCGGGCTGCGCGGGGGCGCGGGGCCTGCTGGGCGCGGCGGGCGGCAGCGGGGGGCGTCTCCCGCGGGGGAGGAGGTTTGGGTGATTCGGTGCCATGTGGTGATACGAGGACGAGTGTGCAGCGTCCTTCGCGCTTTTGATGCATAAAGGCAGTTGCGTTTGCTGTGCTGCAACGCAACACACAGGGAGCCCCGGAGTACCTTTCCCGCTGTGTTTGCGGAGCACCCAGTGCTGGTCCTTGGTGGTGTGGTCCTTGGTGGCACCCCAAGGACCACCCGCCCTGCTCGTGGTAAGCGGGAGGGACCCGTTTTCCATTTCTCTCTCTACAGCCGGGAGGTTCCCCCTCTTAAAACGCCCGCTGCTCTCCCTGGGTCTGCGTCGCCCTTGTTTTACCGTCTCTTTCCACGCCAGCGCCTGCGTGTGTCCCCGCGGCACCCGCCGGTGGCGGGGCGCAGTGGCGGCGGCCCGGGCCGTACCCCCGGACAGCGACCCGCAGGTTGGTGGCCGCGGGGCGCTGAGGCCGGCCACGGCCCGGCGAGGAGAGCGGCGCTTTGGAGCCCGGCCAACAACCGTAACGGCTTCCTTGCGCCTAAGTGCGATGACCCGAGCGTGGCAGGCGTCCCGCTCGGCTCTTCACAATACAGCGCTGTGGCCTGAGCGGCGCGGTTTCATTAGAGATGGGGCACCGCTAATTACAAGGCACGCGCTGCCTTTTCTTTCTGCCGACGCAGGAGCCCCAGTTAACAAACCTGCAGCCGGCACCCCCCGCCCGAGAGCCCGCCCGGCGCGGCAGGGGGCAGGCGGGCGGGGACAGAGGCCCGGGCCCGGGGCTGCGGCGAGGTTGGCGGAGGCCGGCGGAGCCCCCCGCCCTGCCCCGCGGAGCCGGGAGGGCGGACACGGGCAGCGGGCCCCCACGGCCGCCCCCTCGGCCCCCGGCCCGGCTGCCTGCGTGGGCGGGAGCCCAGGGAGCAGCGGGACCCCCGCGGCAGCGACGTGAGCCGGCGGCAGGTATGCCGGAGCCTTGTCTCCAAAAGCACGGAGCGGTGCTGGGGGGCGCGGGGGGCAGCTCACGGCTGCGGGACGGGTGCACCGGCGCCGAGGCGGGGCGGGGCCTGCGGCGCTCCGCGGGGCCGGGCAGGCGGGGCGGGCAGCGGCGGCTGCCGGGGAAGGGCCGGTGCCGTGCGGCGGGGGCGCCACCCCCGTGCCGGCTGTGCCCGTCCGCAGCGCTGCGCCGGGCAGGGGGCGCCGGGACCCGCGGGGTCTCCGCCCGGCTTAAAGAGAAAATACCGCCGGTGTGTCATGTTTGCCTGGAACGTCTGCTCAAGCCGATACCCCGAGGTCAAGACGGTTTAAAATTTTTTATTTTGATTTTTAAATCAAGCACATCCGTGGACCCGAATATCGCAGTATCAGAGTAAGGCTTAACTTAGAAGCGACGGATCCGCTGTAAATAAATGAGTGGGACCTGTGGCACGCTGTATCCCACAGGGCAATGGAGACCTGACAGAAGCGGAGCTGGCGTATTTTTAAGCCTATTAATGGGCCTATTCTTAGTATTAAACTGCTGATTGAAAACTTTTCTTTCCCTCTGACAGCGGGGGAAATGGAAGGGCTGGCATCGTGTCTGAGAGCGGGCTGGTGTTCTGGTGTGTGTGGGCTGCTGGGGGGGCATGTGACCTACACTTTTTAAAAAATTAATCTTAGTGATGATTTTTTCTTTGACTTATATTTTCTTAGGTAAACTAAAATAGACTTGTCTCATATGGCGCATCTTTACATTTATTCACAACTTAGCCTGTCTCCTCTGGTTTTAATGTCAACAATATTTTATTTGAAGTAGATATTCCTGGCTACCTCTTAAGTACTTTCTAAAGCATTTATAACATACTTGTGAGTCAGTGAAGTCAGCAACAGATTAATGTCTAAACACATTCAATACTATAGAGAGTAGTGTCTCAAATTGTGTTTATAAGGTTCTCTTCTAATCTTTCCCCTCATACTCATCTAAAATGTGAGCCTCTTCAGCTAATCACAGTGCTTGAATACAATTACCTTTTGGTCTTTTTGTTAGGTTCATGATCACCATTGGTTTGCATTCTGTCTTTTATGGCCAAAGAAATAGATGTAATCTTGCTAAATGACAAGTTAATGTGCTCAGGTAATTTGTGGATTGCAATTTGGCATGCTGGGTCCCCATTTCCAAGAGGGAATGATGGTAATAGTAATGTCTAAGAAAGCTGCTGGCTGTCTTGGAAATTCCATTTCTTTCAAGGACTGGACAGCAAGCTTTTAGATTTGGGGGAAAATACTAGCTACAGAAGTAGGCAAGTTTTCCAGAAAAGTGAATGCTCATGAGAGGCTTTTGATACTCTTCTGGAGTATCCTCCTCAGAAGGAAATGAGTCAGGATGTCTTGCATATGTAATGTTGTTGGCAAGGGACAGATGATGAAGTTTTCTGCAAGTGACTCCATAATTCCAAAGGGACAGAAATTCCACTATTAAATAAATGTTGTGACATCCTATCTGCAAATTTAAGAGCTTGTCCAGACTTCTCTTTGGGTTCTGCGGAACATGTGGAGTATCATGAGGTAGGTCCTAAATTCAGTGTAGTGTGCAAGTGCCTTTCACAGAAGATAAACATCTTTGGGGTCCAGGTTGTCAGTGCAGGCCGATCTGATGCTACTGTATTCATGCTTGCATGTTTTCCAGCCGACATGGACCTTCTTTTCATTCCAGAAATGGAAAATCCTGAAGCGGCTGTGAGCAGCTGCAGTGCTTACGATGATGAAAATCTTTGCAGCTACAAACAGCACCTGTCAGTATCACAGGAGGGGCTTTTGGAAGACCAGCTTAGAAGGAAGTTAAAATTCTTCTTCATGAACCCATGTGAGAAATTCTGGGCCCGGGGCAGGAAACCTTGGAAACTTGGGATTCAACTACTCAAAATAGCAATGGTTACCGTTCAGGTGAGTATGGAAGCAGGGACTCTTCTTAGCTCATGGGAAGTCAAATGAATGCAGGTGACAAATGCTGTTCATGGTGCGGTGCAGAGAAAGGCAGAGGATAGAACACAAAACTGTCGTAGTTGCATATATGTATCTTAGATCTCAGCTGGCATAATTTTCTCCTAAAAATATTGACTGAAAAAAAGATCTTTCCGAAGAACAGAGATGAGAGAAACCATGTTTTTACTTTTTTTTTTTCCTTCCCCTGCAAAAGATGGCATCATACGTCTGTTCCCCCCAGCATCTCCACTTTGGGTGTGTTTGTGTTCAAGGGAAGAAACAGTGGCTTGTCTTTCAATATCACAGTGATACGAACTGAAATTGGTGGCCTTTTAGTGATGTTTCCTTGTATCTTGTGTATGGTATACGCACTCTTGTATTGGAAAAAACCCAGAAGTTCTGCCCCACTCTTCCTCTCACCCAGCCTTACACCAGAAATTTCATACAACCCATTTACCTGCTGCACAAAACACAGTTGTTTGTCTAAGTTCTGTGGTCAAGGAGGATGAAGATCCTTTATAAAACCTTTCTAATACCTCAGATGATGGTCCTTCAGAGTTGCCCACATGTGGTTTACCTTTATGGTGGTGTCAGCATGTTTGCCACAGTTGCATGAATAGTTCTCCTGCTATACATCTGGCAGCATGTTTGTATCCCTTACTGCTTCAGTTTTAAATGTATCATCATTCTCTGATTGTCATCTGTCCCATTTTGCAACTAGAAAAAAAAATTGATGGTGGAAGAACCTAAATAAAAAAGAAACTAATGCTGATTTAGCCTTTTCAGAGAAAATCTGCCCATAGGTAATGCAATCCTAGCACTGTTGATTTGCTGGTGTATTCCTGCATGCCTGCACGATGAGATCGCCCACAAAGCATTTCAGTATCTCTGTAACCGAATTATTCTTACCAAAACCTACATATCCACTATGCATCATGGCCATAAAACTAATCTGTAGACTACCGATTCAGACTTATCTCTGATGAATTTCTTTACAACACTCCTGACACTAGTGAAACAATAGTCATTGAAGGGAATTGTGAGCTCCCACAAACACTACATCACATTTTTCTAGAAACCTTTTAGAGCCTGGGTAGTAGCTAGGAGGGTTTTATGTTTTTCGTGAACAGTTAGAGGTTATCCTGTTACAAGCACAGTTTTGGTCAGTTATTCTCAAAGCACCTTTCACTGAAACATGAGGAAGAGATGTTTGGTTTTCTAAGTTGTCCTCAATTCGCCTTTTGTGCACCGGAGTAAGGACTTCAAAGTGGGGTCTGGTTAAGTCCTGTCCTGCCTTTTTGGCTGAGGGACACTGATATTCCCCAAGGCAAATCATATTAATGTCAAGCTGAACTCACAAAGCACGTGTAACATTATATAGGTAGCTTGAATTTGAGATGGTATCCTTTTCTTTGCAAAAATGAGAGTCCTTGGCCAAGATGCTGGTAAACATGTTAAAGGAACATTCTTGAAACCCATTGTTTCCTTAAAGTCAAACTTTCTTTTGACCAGATGTGAAAAGGAGTAAGCAGCCTGTGTGTAACTGCCGTATCTACCATCATGACAAAAGAGTGGCTGTTTGTAGGACAGGACTTGTATGTTAATCCAGAAGCCAACTTTGAACAGGAAATACGTCTTTTTCAGCTGGTTGTTTTCGGATTGAGCAATCAAATGGTGGTTGCTTTCAAAGAAGAGAACACTGTTGCATTCAAACATCTCTTCCTGAAAGGATACACGGACAGAATGGATGATACCTATGCTGTATACACACAAACAGATGTCTATGACCAGATATTCTTTGCAATAAACCAGGTAAGGATGTTGCTGCAACATATACAATATATATGCTTTTTACCTGGATACCTTTTCTTTTTCCACCTTCCCTGATGGTGTCTGAAATTGAACTTCTGGGCCAGTTGCTGAAGACCAGAGTGTCAACTCACTTAGGTTTCCTGTCATTGCCAGAGGATTGTACTTGTGGTGACACCCTTAAAGCTAATCAACATGCTAATTATGCACTAAATGCAGCCCTTGGATTTGAGCCAGAGTTCTTTGCAAGTAACAAATTAGGCTTTCCAGTAAGGATTGTAAAGAGAGAAAAATGATACACAACAAGGTATTTAGATCCAAGTCCTGCACTTTGTGTTTCTGTCAAATACCTTGAAGTATTTGATGACTTGCTTGTAGTGTGGTGTAGTTTTCAGAGTTCTTTGGGTGACCTTTTAAATAAAAAAGATGGGTTATGGCACAGATCCAAACTTCTCTCAGTTTAGTTTTTGGTTTTGGGGTTTTTTTAGAGATTAACGGTTTTGTTGCCATATAAGTCAGCGTGTCTGTTTGTTCTGAACTTTAGTACTTACAGCTGCCCAACATCTCCATTGGAAACCATGCTTATGAGAAGAAGGGAGCAGAAGAGACACCTCTGGCCGTGTGTCAGCAGTTCTACAAGCGAGGAATCATCTGTCCTGGAAACGACACCTTTGATATAGACCCAGAGATTGTGACTGGTGATGAACCTAATCTATTATAGCAGTTCTTTGGGAGGATAAATTCTTAAGAAAAAAATAATCCCACAGTGTTGTGTAGTCCTATTACATGATCTGTATTGAATTTACTAGCAGCCAAAACTGGTAAGAAAACTACTGTATAACTGACCTCTAGCCCTCACCTCCAAGGTAACAGTCTTTCGTGTCCACTGCCACAAAACAAGTGATGAGCTGTTAGCACTGATGGACATCTAATATTGTATTCTGGGCTAATTTCAGGAGCCTTCCCTGTGAATTCATGATGAGTAACTTGGCTGGTATTGAGGGAAGCCAATGTATTTGTCAGCTAGCTTCCCAAATGACTCCTCACTTAAGCACGCTATCTTGTCTGGTATAGTCAACAGCTCTTTACAGCCTCGGGCATGGGAAAGGCAGATACAGTTAAAGGGCACGATAACCCATGAGATGTTGTTGTCAGTACTTATCCATTGCAGACTGCTTGTACATTGAGCCAACGTCGCCGTTAGACAGCACAACAGTGGGAAAGCACAATTTGAATTTCACTCTGGATTTCCACAGGTGAGGAGGAATCAGCACCCCCTGTGTTGGGGTATTCATGCATTTTCCCTGTGAAAAGCTAATCCGAAGCTCTGTTGCAGACTGGTGACGGTGCAGCTCATGTTCAACCTGAAGGCAATCAACCTCCAGACCGTTCGTCACCATGAGCTCCCTGACTGTTACGATTTCAGTCTGCGGGTACGTGGAAGCCTGCTGTGTGTCTTTCTGTTCGAAATGAGAGATCGTTCTCACTGGTTTACCATACACAGTCAGTGCAGATGTTTTCTGATAAGTGCTGGGCACCACTGACTGGTCCCCAGCGGTGCCTGGATTACTCTGTCATGGCCTAGTGTACCCTCCAAACACCCACCAGCTGTGGCTGGGAGGTTCAGTTTTGGGTGCTTGTGGTGTGGTCCTGAAGCACTGACTTGGCTTACAGCCTTCTGCGCTCTAATTCATCTGAAGTGCAATGAAAGGATAAACCTCTTCTCTTTAGAGAGATGCTTCTAGGAAAGGTTGTTTTCAGATCATAGAGGAATGGGGCTGTAGTTCAAAAGAATTTCACCTAGTATCTAGTTGATCAAGCAATTTGTGGCAAATACATGGTTTACCAGATTTGTCTTTCACTTTGACAGTATTTATTTGAATGAACTGGAGTTACATTAAGCTTAAACAAGGTTTGTAACTTCTCCCCTAGGAGAATTGTTCTGAATCATTATACAAGCTTAGCAATACAGTATGCTACATATGTAATGGTTTAACTTTAAAGACATGCACTTTTTTTTTGGTTGTTGTTAATACAGATAGTGTTTGATAATAAAGCACACAGTGGAAGAATTAAAATAAGTCTAGACAACGACATAGCGATCAGGGAATGTAAAGACTGGCATGTTTCTGGATCAAGTAAGTGACATAAATGTGTTCAAATTTTCATGCTAAACTTTTGTCACACTAGCACAATATTTGTTAACCATTTTCTTTATTAAAAGATGAGGGACTCTTGACGTACATTTTCTAGTGAGTGCCCTCTAAACCTGATTTTCTAAACAATTATGTTCTTCAAGCTCTGATCTGAAATCCTGGGAACCCAGCCACACCATTGCTTTCCTTAGAAGTTCTCAAACCTTGCACCATTGGCACTGTCAAACCAATATTTTTCCACACGTTACCATGCTTCCTTCTAGCTTTGGCTACCGAACTTACGCTGCTCATTGCTTAAGGCAGGGCCATGAACTGTTGTTCTAGCACCAGGCAACAGAAGGACACATGATAGCAGTGGAAAGTTGAAACTGATTCATTCTTATTTCAGGACATAGCACCGGGAAAGATGATAAGGAGGCACTGTTGCTAAGGCTTGCTAGAGTGGAATGGCTGGAAACACTTCTGACTGCTGCTTAAATGTTGTTTGGCGTGTATTTGGGTGTAACTGAGACACCCAGTATGGTTATATTGTCTTAAGCAGTTACTCACAAGAGCACCCTTTTTTGGCAGCTCTTTGGTCTGGTCAAAACATTGTCTGAGATCTTTTTTGATTAGAGAAAACAATCTCTTTGAAAGTCAGGAGTTTTCCAGGACTCTAAATTCCACTTAATTTTTAATTTTTTGCTGAAATAAGCAATAGGATGAATCAGGTCCATTTTTCTACTTTGCTACTTTCCCCTTTGCTATGCCTACATTAGGAAATGAAGAGCTGGTAGTGAAAAAAAAGTGAAATAGGTTTGCTTGTTTGTTTTTAAAGATCCAGACTGGAGTTAATTTTGGGGAATTAAACGAAACGGATCACAGAGTACAAACCACACCACTTACGCAATGCATATCCTTTTATCAACTAGCTTTGCTAGCTGTTGTGTTACAAACGCACACCAGATGGCATGCTGTCTCTAACAGATTAGCAGTGCAAGGCGGTTTTGATACCAGGCTTCCCTTATAATCCACGTTCGATTTCTATGTAGATTGCCTCCATAACAGTTTTCAAAATAATTTCCTGGAGTACCCTGTATTATCTTCTGAAAGCCAAGGGAAAATACAAAGGTAATGATTGCAATTGGACAATAATAAGTCGTTGGTGTTCTGGACTACATGGCAAAACTAACTTAAATGGCAACAGCACATGTATTAGTAACCTTGGTATAAGCAAGAAGTAGGTGGGCTTTTTCTGAGTAGTGCAGTTTGTGATGTCAACTAGAACTTCAGTATCCAATTTGGGAGAATTGCTGCACCTTCTTGCCAATTTAGCGTTAAGTTGTTTTCCTCAATCACTCTTTTAGCATTAAAAATCTAATCCTTATACTGCCTCATCTAGTTTCAGCAGTATGATAGGTATAAAACCCCAAAAGAGGTGTAGTTGTAGATTTAGTTGATGAAAAATAGGAATTTTAGTAACATAAGTGATGGTGAACTCCTGTCTAGTTCAATGTTGGTCTTGGCTAGCTGAGCAGCACTGCAAATTATCTGCACTGTTCTAGGTCAGAAAACCTATCTGATAGTCAAATACTGGTCTGGAAGAGAAGATATACACTCTAAAGTTCCAGACATGTTTTTTTTAAATTTTTTTTAATAAGTTCTGTCACTGCAAAGGCCATTCCAGTGCTTATAAAGTGGGCAACTCCCACTCTAGTTCTGCAGGGCTTTAAGAAGCACTCACGCTCTGGTATGCTTTCGATGTGGTATCAACCTTCCTAAATGAACTGAAGTGGTACCTGTAGTGCAGATGCACTTGTGTCTCTTGTGACAATATGTCAGATAAACTTTTGTGGGGAAAATGCTAAGATTTTTCTTAATTCAGTTGTATAATCATAGTTAACATCAAAACTTGCCTCTTACTTCAATACTCAAGATGGTCAGCAAGATGAAATGCATCAGACTATAAACATGTACATTTTTGTCCTTGCAGTACAAAAGAACACTCATTACATGATGATCTTCGATGCTTTTGTGATATTGACTTGTCTGGCTTCCTTGGTCCTTTGCACACGATCAGTGGTTAAAGGAGTTCAGCTCCAAAGGGTGGGTATAACTCTTTCCTTGGGAAGCCTTCACATCTTGTTTTAGTCTCATTAAATTTTTTATTTCTTCCTTCCTCCTAGGAATTTGTAAGCTTTTTCCTATATTATTATAAGAAAGAAGTATCTTTCAGTGATCAAATGGAATTTGTCAATGGGTGGTATATCCTGATTATGATTAGTGATGTCCTAACTATTGCTGGATCAACTCTAAAGATGGAGATACAAGCCAAGGTAAGCTTTTCATACTGTCAGGTGGAAGCAAAACTGATTGTTTCTGTCCCAGCTAGGTTTAAATATCTCGGAGGACTTCAGGCCATCTATACTTGATTCTGAGTGGCATGAAATTTTAAAACTCCTATCTTCTCCTCTGGAATTATAACTGAAATGTGTAGTTTCCAGTTGTGAGATTTAAAAACTCCAGATATCACTAGTTATTATACTTACAATTATCATTGCTCCTTTGTGACTCCAAGGAATAAACTGAACTTCATCTCTGAAAGTTAAGACTGTGGACTTCCTCTCCTGCCTATTTAGGACCACTTATATTTGCTTGTTTGATGGATTTTTTAAAATTTAGCATTTAAATTTCTGTTCCCCATTTAACTAGTGTCTAACTAGCACAGAGACTCTCTCCTAAACATCACTTTGCTGCCTTTCCAGCTTCTGGTTACCAGCATGTACATAATGGTCAGTCACAGCCAGGTTCTGGGCCTTCCATTTCTAGAATAAACTTGATATAGAAAAAAAGTCTTTCTAAAACATATAATGTGCAGCCAGAATTAGGGAAGAAAAATTATTACAATATGCTATGCTGAGGCACTCTAATATTTAGATAATGTTGTTCTTCACCGAATCTGTAGCAGACTTTGAAGTGTGACATTGCAACACCGCAGACTTTGGACAGTAGTGATGAAGGGATGGGTCTGAAATCCATCTGGTGACAGCTTGACGATCATAAACACCCTGTACAAATTGCCTTATCTTACCTTAGGAACTATAAACTCAGATCTTAGGAATAGAAAGAAGCTATGAGGAAGTTGGCTAAGATAAGAGGTAACTCCATCCTGCTTTGGGAGAAGAGAAGACGAGAACAAGACTGGAGTAAGATCCTGCATTTGGGATTCCGGTATCTTATATATATATAAATACATTTATTTATGTATGTTATTTTTCTAAGAGAGAATTTTACTAAAACTCTTCTCTACAGGTACGTTTCACTTAATTTTGCAAGACTTGTGGACCATAAGAACAAGATTTTGTTCCATATTACTGTGTGAAAACCAGTGGCTGAATAACGAGTTCATATTAAAGTAGCCTAAAGTTGTGTTTTGTCAAGCTGTAAATGAATTACGCTGATATAAAAGATTAGCCAACTCGTAGAGGAATAAAAACACAAAATAGTAAGAACTTATTCAAGTAAGCTGGCATGATCTGTTTCAGAGCAGAGCTGCAGTTCAGGGAACAGGGTATATGCTAACTCAAATGGAAACAGGCCAGTGTGTACAGGTGGAAAAAAACCAGTGAAGTGCCAATAAAATATAAATGAAGTTCCAGTTAGAATTAATTAGAAGCTAATTAGTCTTGTCCTTGATAACTTTCTACACCTCACAGTTCCTGGCTACCTAACAAGATCCTCCTTAGTGTTTATCTGAGCTTTGCTGACAAGTCATGCTATTTTTTAAAACCTGCTTTGCCTATGTACTGGAAGAACCTTCTTTGCTCTGCGGTTCTAAAGTCATGTCTACACGGTCCGTTGGGATGCAGTGGAGAGATTCCTGAGCTCTGGGGAATCTGTCAATGCAGATTCCAGAAGCAGTTGCCACGGGTCTGGAAGCAGCATAGTTTGCAGTGCCATTCTGCAGGTCCCAGTGAGACAGGCACAGAGGGGTGGCTCTGTACCTGCAGTGCAGCTGCCCTCTAGGTCTTCCAAATGAGGCTTGTCTTGTCAGAGGCTATTTACAAACTGCTCTATGTAAAGGCAAGTGAAATGAGTTACACTTGAAAGTGCCCTTGCTCTTTGGTGGGACTTCTGCTCTTTAATGTACATTGCCTGAAACTAATTTTTAATGGAAGAGATTGCCAGGGGGAACAATGTTTCTTAACAGATCTTTGTAGTAATGAGAGTCACAATGTAGAGCCTGTCAGTTGTTATAATATTTGATTTCTTTTTTCCTTCTGTTTTTTAGAGTCTGACAAGTTATGATGTCTGTAGCATACTCCTAGGAACATCCACTATGCTTGTGTGGCTTGGAGTCATTCGCTACCTAGGTTTCTTTCAGAAGTATAATGTAAGGATCTCCTGAGATCTTCATGCTGTTGGTATTTATTCTGTTTGTTGCTATAAGAGGACTGGAAGAGACGTCTGGTTGAATTCTAACGGTTTGCATTGCTTTGTGCAGCTTCTCATCTTAACACTGCGAGCAGCATTACCCAATGTAATGAGGTTCTGCTGTTGTGCTGCTATGATCTACCTGGGCTATTGTTTCTGTGGATGGATTGTACTGGGACCGTACCATGTGAAGGTAATATACTTAACATGAAAAAAGACAACTTGAATAACAGAATGGATTCCAAACAAATGAGAGATTACTGCTGTTGTCTTCTAAGTTTACATGTCAAGGCTTCCCTTAATATAAAAATAGTGCATCTTCAACATGATGCTGCTGCTTTGTTTGAGGAGTCTGACTTCCATGACTCAATCTGACTTTCCTTGAGTTATGAAAGCTCTGAGTCAGAAGTGGAAGCTGCTGTGACTCCCAATCACATGCTGGTATTTTGAGAAATAATTTTCATCTTGCAGAACCCTGGTGTCAGACTAAAGCTTTGGAGATTTTATCCTTATCCCTTTTAAAAGTTAAATTGGCTTGCCTGAATTGAATGTGCATGTTTACATTCCTCAAATGTTTTACTGTTTCCACCTTGTCATACCCTGGATGTAAAAAGAGATCTGAGGCAGCCAGTCATCAGCTGTGTATCTTCTTTGTGTTATGTACAGTCTTTGGATCCAAATAAAGTGGCGATGGATGTACTTGTCTTCTTCCCTCCTCTCTAGTTTCGTTCTTTGAACATGGTTTCCGAATGCCTTTTTTCATTGATCAATGGAGATGACATGTTTGCCACCTTTGCAAAAATGCAGCAGAAAAGTTACTTGGTTTGGTTATTCAGTAGGATCTACCTCTACTCCTTCATCAGTCTGTTCATCTATATGGTGCTGAGTCTCTTCATTGCACTTATTACAGATACGTATGAAACTGTCAAGGTAAGCATGGACTCTTACTTTTTGTTTGCAGTAAAAATGCATTAAGAATAAATGTAATGGCTACTCTTGAGGCTGTAGAGTGATGAAGACAGGTTTTTAATCCCTCCCTGCTTCAGTTTTCTTACAAGCCTGTCTGATTTCCTGCTCTGACAGAAGCTAAATATCGACAAAAAGCAGTAACTTCATATTTTGTTCTGTGAATCCTCTGATTTCAGGCTAGAGCAACATCTGAAAAGTGGTCTGGGGAGGATGTGGATTGTTGTGTGTTTTAGCTTTGTTAAATGTTTAACTAAATGTCAATTTTTAGCACTACCAGCAAGACGGCTTTCCGGAGACAGAACTTCAGAGATTTATATCTCAGTGCAAAGACTTACCAAACTCTGGAAGGTACAGGTTAGAGGAGGAGAGTTCTGCATCTCTCTTCTGTTGTTGTAATGGTATGTACCTATATTAAAATTAGACATTAAGGTATATGCAAAAGCAACCCACCACAAAATGTCCCTGGTATAATGTTTATGAAGAGTACTTAAATTTTGGGGAGTGGAGTGGATACCACGCCCACCTCCCCCTAAAAAAATGTCCCAAACTACTTCTAATGCTCTAGAATGGAGCACTTTAGCAAAATGCCTGCAGCCAACAAACTCCTTAGGAGAGGTTAGGGTACTTTTAAATCAAGAATCCCTTAACATGAAAACAGTACAGAAAGTTAGGTAATATATCCAGTAACTTGGGAACCCCATATGTATAATGTGTAAGCATTAACACTTCCTGTGCTCACTGTAATAGGCAGAACTTGCAGAACTCATTCAGTGTCTTCTCACCCACTTTTTAGTGATAACGTGCAGTAAGGTGTCCCAACTTAAATGGTAGAAGGCCTGAAACTTAGAGACAAAATCAGCTTGCCAAGGTTTTAAGACAGCATGCAATTTAAGATACTACCAAAACACTTGGAAAAGCATTGCCTAACTTTCGCTGTGGAGAGCTTAATGCTTCAGTTACTTGAAGTTTTGTTCCTTCAGGAATACTGCTTGCAGGATATGTGGTTTATATTTAACCTGGCTGGCAGCAACTCTGAGTCTTGCTTGCTGAAGGCTCCCTTGGTGGGGAAGCCTTGAAATATTTGCAGCTTGACTGAAAAGATCAAAGGTATTTGTAGCTCCTTGTATTGGACTTTTCTGGTGTGCTATATTGTTATATGCCACACAGAATATATTTATGAGGGGAAGGAGATGGGGACGTATTTTGGAATAGGGAGACAACAGAGCCTGCTGTGAGCCAGTCCAGAGCAGAGAGCCACTGTTCTGACTGAGTGCCTTACTGGAGATGGAAGTGTCGGACGAAGCAGAGCAGGGCATCTTGCTCCTGGGTAAAGGGCATGGGCGTGTTAATATTTCCTTTTCTGCACACACCTCTCAGTTTAACCAGGTAAGAAACCCAGCGTGAGCTGGGACAGGATGGGGATGTAATACTAATGCTTTTCCCACTGACTGTGAGGCACGGGACTCTAGAAGAACATTTGAAAAGGAAAATTTGGTTACTTTCAAGCAATTTTCTTCAGGACCATTGGGCATCCAGCAGCACCCTGGACTTGAAAAGAGCTGTAGGCATTTAAGTGCCTTGTTTCAGAGCCTTGTTTCCTAAATGGATTACCTGCTCTTTGATGATTTTTATCCTGGTACCAAATGCCTCGATCCACATGCATGCCTCCTACCATATGCATGTTAGTGTTAAAAGATTTTTTTCATCTGGAAATGGTGTGTTTCTTTCTCTAGAAGCTAGACCAGGGGCTGACTTTGCAGTTACCTTTGAATACTGGCCATTGCTCCATTAGCTCTGTACAGTGGTCTTTCGGTTTTACTTTGAAACAAATCATCTGCAGGAATAAATAAGTACCTTCAGCAGAATGTTGCATTACCTGTTCTAGGGCTTCTGCTCCTTAAAATAGTCATACGGTCCTACAGGACACACAAGGCTTCTCTTAATTCTTTCACATGTTCAAAATATTTTATGGTGGTTCATAGGAGTTTCTTACCAGTGCATGTCACATTAGTAATTAAATAGTTCAAATGCATTTTTAAGGCTCCTTGTATAATGAAACTATTATTTTGATGCACGCCCCTGACAACTTCTTTCTCCTTTCCTGTACAGGTTGTAGTTAACATATTTGATGGGTTGTGGGATTGTGTCATGGAGGCTTTAAAGCAGCACACATAGCAAGAACTGGACAGTGGAGCTGGTGGAAGACCTTATACCTAAAGACTGAATTTGCTTTTCTTGAAAAACAGTGTAACCCTGTGGAAGAAGCTTATGATAAACTTCAAGTCTTTCTGATTAGGCACTCTCACTGCTAGTTCAGGGGTTTTGGGGGGTTGTTTTTTTATTAGCTTTGTTCTATTTGTTTCCTCAGTTAAATTGCACTAGAATGCAAAGGGCATTAAAAAGCTGTATGTGTTCAGAGACTTGGCTAGATTATGAGTAGATTAGAAATGCAGTAACTTTCAACTGTAAGTAGAAACAGCGCTGGACAACTGCAACTTTGAACACCAACCTAGCACTCAGTATCACAGGCATTAACCTGAAGTGCAAACTAAGTCAAATACACAGAAGATACATCTCTGAGCATCATCTCTGTCCACACTTTAGAAATTGGATGTTTCCCACCAACCTAATAACCTGGTACTGTTAGTAGCTGTCTGAAACATTAGATCTTATAAAAGTTCAGTTTTGACAACTTAGTTTATATACTTTGTTGAGTATGATACCATTTAGTGGATGCCTTATTTTCTATAGTCTTTTCACTCTGGGAGCAAAATAGAAAACCAAAGGGAAGCATGTTTTAGATAACTTGCATTTGTGAGCAACATTCCTATAGCTGTGTGTGACAACGTATAATGCTGTGCACAAAGGTGGAGGACACTAATCATGTTCTTTCTGAAGGTTTACACATTATAAATGTGCTACAATAAACACTTTCAGCTGCATTAAGTATTGTGTGCGTCAGTATCCATCTTAAGAGTAAATATGTTGCCAGGTTAATAGAGGAATATAGGAGCGCTTTATTTATTTATTTATTTATTTGTTAAGAGCAATATGCAATTGCTGGCATGAAACAGTGTGTGGAGAGTGTGCGAACTTGTGTTTCCTGTAGTCAGGATAGTTCCTGTGGACCCTGGTAAGGACTTGTTCCCAGCTGATCCTGTTTAACAGCATTTCAGTTTGCTATAGAAACAAATAAGCAAGTATTAAACCTTACACTAAAAATGGTCCTGTACATTGCACGAAGTTCAAAGTCAGCAAAGCAAACTAAGTGCAAGGTGTAGGCAGAACAGATTATTCACATTACCTGAAAGTTTCCTGTATTGAGGTCCTTGTCTTCCAACAGTCCCTAAGATTGAAGCTTTTCAAGGAGATTCAAGGCAATCTTGCCTCAGAAAGCAATTATTAAGTGACTGCATTTTCTGTTGACACATTAAACTCCTTATGGATCTCCAACAACGCTCAATATATAATGTGCACATCACTGTTGTATTAAAATAGTTTGTGAAAGAAATTCTGACAAGGATGGCAAGCACTTTAGGATCCCTGAAATGCAGAAGGCTGACTTCTTAGCAAGGCTTTCTCACACAGAGTTAAGAGAAAGCTAAGATTAATAGTCTGCTCAAAATGCAGGTGCATTTTGTAAACAGGTATGGAATACTTTGTTTGCCAACAAGTTATAAGGCAAGTAGTAGTCTCATTTCACTTAAAAAAGAGGCAGAGCATATGCTTGATGACTGTTAACTTAGGAAAATGGCAACAAATTTCAACAAAATTTGAGAGAGCTCTAAAATATCAAATTCTTACAAAGTTTTACAGAAGCAGGGAGAAACCACAATAGAAGCCTGCATTGTGAGCATAATGCATGGAAAGCTATCATGGGTGATGCCAAAGTAGAAAAGGATACCATGTATAGATTCTTTCAACTCCTAATAGGAGAAATCTTCCACTGAAGACTGGTTTGTGTTGCCTGAAGGGCAAACTTCACTGTGAAGCTTGTTTTGCAGTGCAATCTGTGCTAAGGGTCTTTAAGTGATGACCTGTGCTTGTGCTACAGCTAAAAAGTCAATCAACTGAGGTGCAGAAATTCAGTGGAAACCCACACTCTACTACTTCTGCTGGACTGCACGGCTTTTAATTGAGCATTGCTGACCGTTGTGTAGGTTTGGGGAGGAAAGAGTTGATGAAAGGCAACTTTCAACACTATCAGGAATGCCAAACAGTAATGGGCAGGGTCACAGTGTGAAGCCAGGAGGGAGGGCTATCTAAAAGTAGAAGGATATGTAAAGTCTAGGATAGGATGGTGTGGAAGGAAAAGAAGGGACAACTGCTTAACAGGTTAACAGAGCAGCAATTGCATATTTCTGGCCACGGGTGCAGGCTGTTACATGGGGGAAAGAAGAGCAATACCCTGAAAGGTTCCTGGCTTACACCTGCTCAAAATGCCCTGTTCTGACTGGAAAAATAAATGCTGCTTGTATTACTTATCTGACACCTATCTATATTTCATTCTTCAAGAAAACCAGACACTCAGACATGTATTATTTGCCTCAGTAGTGCTGCTGGCAATTTAAGCGCCTGCTGTCCGGTTTTTTGACCTGCTTGATCCTCAGTGTTCCGGATTTTCATTTGCCTGAGTATTTTGCTCACCTGAGACCTCACCAGTCAGTGCTGTGTTTTCTAGCCTACTGGCTGCATTTGAGGTGCAGCACAGCTCCTCAGCCAGGAGATCTGTGGTTGCTGCTGTTGCCTGCGTGGTCGTGGAGCTTTTTGATCTTATTTCATGTCAATATATGATGTGCTGGTTATGGCCTTGCATAGCCAAGAACCAAGAAGTGTGACAACGATCTTATTCTAAAACAAACCTTGTGACTTCAACGGTATCAGTGATCTCAACTTCAGTAATGCTAGAAAGGCATGTAAAGCTGCGTCCTGGAGACATCAGTATCTTGATGCTGATACAATTAAGCAGACACAGACAGAACTGTAAAATGCAGGTGGGGAGAGCAAAGAAGTAGATAAAGCATCAGATAAACTCATTATGCCTAAAAACACCATCCTATGGAAAACAGGGCTTTCAGTGTTGCCCAAGAAGGTGTGGAGGGGTAAGAGAATTCCTTTGTTCTGATTCTCACTGGTCTCTGGAAAGAGTTGCCTGAAAAGTATTGATAGTCAGTATTTCCTCATGAAAATAAGATGCAGGGGCCTAAACTTGGGTAATAGCTGTTTTCATACCAAGGCTCATTTCCATGCCAATGTTTTGCATATGCTCAGGTAGTGAGAACTTCTTGTTTTCAGCAGAGCTCAGATCTCTTAACAGAATGAAATTACACCGAGGGGAAGAAAGAGGTGGGGGCCATACTTTTTTCTAACTACCAGTTTCCATGTTGGACCAAAGCATATTCTCAAGGTAAAGAGCGTGCATGCAAAAGAGGAAGAAATAAAAGTCCAGATATGGTCATACCTTTCTGATAAAAAAAAATATATGGAAAGGCATTAATTTATCTCTGGCAGAGGATGGGAAAAACAGATGCTGCTGTGCAAGACCAAAACTGTGATCGCACCTGTTGGGAGCATCTTCCTGCCTGAGGCAGTGGCTGACACCAGATGCTTCGGAGAAAGCCTTATGAAAACTTCCATGCACGAGCCGACACACGCTCCTGCTGCTCATTTTGTCACTGCACATTGATGTTTGTTTGGGCTTTTGTTCCTTCTTCTTCCTTAAACAACGTGACTGTTACCACGGGCAGCATCCATCGAGCGCAGGCCGGCAGCGCCACGGGGCCACCCGCCGCGGGCCGGGGGCTGCAGCGCGGCCCCTTATGAGCCCGCGTTGGAGATGGGGACACGCGGGTCTGCATTAACCCCGTTACAGCACGTCCCCGGAGGGACCTGCGGACCTGCAGAGCCACCAGCCCCGTGGCAGCCGATCCGGCCCCGCACCCGCCCCGCGGCCCCCGCGCCCCACGCCCGGCGCCCGCGCAGCGGGGCTGCTGCGGGGGGAGGGGGGCTGCTGCGGGGGGGGAGGGGGGCTGCTGCGGGGGAGGGGGGCTGCTGCGGGGGAGGGGGGCTGCTGCTGCGGGGGGGAGGGGGCTGCTGCGGGGGGAGGGGGCTGCTGCGGGGGAGGGGGGCTGCTGCGGGGGAGGGGGGCTGCTGCGGGGGGGGACGGGGCTGCGGCGGGGGGGGAGGGGGCTGCTGCTGCGGGGGAGGGGGGCTGCTGCGGGGGGGGGAGGGGGCTGCTCCGGGGGGAGGGGGGCTGCTGCGGGGGGAGGGGGCTGCTGCGGAGGGAGCGGGGCTGCGGGGGGGGAGGGGGCTGCTGCGGAGGGAGCGGGGCTGCGGGGGGGGAGGGGGCCGCGGCAGCCCCACCTGCGGTGGCCGGGCGCAGGCACGTGGCCGGCGGGGCGCCCTCCTCCGCCCGGGCCCCATAAAGGCGGCGCGGCCGGGCGCGGGGCTGGCGGGCGGTGGGACGGGGCTGCCCGGCCCAGGCCGCTCGGGTGGCGGCGCCGGCTCCCCGCCGCCGAGGGTCTGCCGCAGCCCCGCGCCCCCGGCCCCATGGAGATCTCCCTGAAGTACCTGCCCGGCGGGCGCGCCGCCGCCAGCGGGTGAGCGGGGCGGGAGGGCGCGGCGCTGCCCGCCGGGGTCAGCGCGCCCGGGGAGCGGGAGCGGGGCGCCCCGGGGCGCGGGCGGGGCACGGCGGCCGTGCGGGACCGCGGTAACGGCACCGGGGGCGGGTGGCGCGGGGCTCCCGCGGTGCCCTCCGAAGGGGAGCCGGGCGGGCCGCCAGCCGGGGCCGTTACCGCCGAGCCGGGCTCTACCTCCGCCGCACAGGGTCGGTCCTGCCTTCCCCCCCCCCCCCCCCCCCCCCGGGGCTCGGTGCGTCCCGCGGGCCCGGGGGAGCTGCGGGTGCCCTGGGCCCTGCCCGCTGCCGGTGGGGGTGCAGCCTCGGCGGGGAGGGGGTCCCTCGGCGTTCTTGGGGCGCGCTGCAGAGAGCGCTGGGCGATGCCCGCCCCTGGCGAGTCCTGAACTTGGCGAAAGACGGTGAAGGTGCAGCTGGGGTTGCCCGGTCTCATGTGTAGAACTCAGCTCAGTGACTCTCTTGATATCTTTTTCCACCCCCCCCCCCCCATCTGGTTAATACCTCTTTAAGACCTAGAGCTCAAGCAGGTAAGTGTCGTTAATACGGAGCTCTGACGGACACTGTTAGTGTTGCTCCTCTACTGAATTGCTCATTTACCTTTTTTTTTTTTTTCTTTTTAAAAGCGGATCTATGCTCTGTGGCTTTTTAGCCACTTGATTCAATGGTGCTTTTTTCTGCTAGGTGAAGAGCTACGTATTGAAAGCGTATTTCCGAAGTAGGTAACTGTAAGTCGTAGTCATTGCTGTTGAAGCACATCTTTCTTCAATAGAACACTGAGCTTAAAGTGCCTCACTGCAACATGTTAGCCGAACAGTAGGTTTTCTTACCAGATACGGTATTGCAATGCAGTGGTGGCTATAGGAATGCAGCTTTTAGAATTGAATTAGTAACAATTACTATCTGTAACACACAACTCGATGACATTTAGATATGTATTTAAGCATGCATAGTAGCTCTGGTCTGCATTCACAAAACTTGCTTGTATCAGTGCTTTACAAAATGTGCTATGGAAACCTGTTGAGCAATGTTAATTACAGTGCAGTGTCTGAATCAAATTGCTCCGTTACTCTGTCTTGAGCTAGGTGCTTTGGATTATTTTTAGATGATTAGGCTAATAAGCAGTTGGTAGAGCTAGATGTTAGTAAATGTAGTAAGTCACCATTAATCACTGCGAGTTTTTTAGCTGCCTTAATACTTTGGTTGACATTTCTAGTTCTGCAGTTTTAATGTACTTTGTTCGGATGTTATTTTGAATCTATCCTGGAAGCAAATGGAGTGGAAAACAATTGCCATATCTCACCTATTGCCAAATGAATTATTTGTTAAATACTATACCAGAGAATGCCTGTTCTTTATTTGAAGACAAAGTCCAACAGTGATACAGGCTTGAATCTCTTCATCTTAAGTTGAAAAAGTATGTTGCTTTCCTTGGCTGAACTTCCTACTCACAGTTTCTACAGCTAATTAATAAAGGAAGCTAAAGACATCAGTGGAAATAATCCCTAGCCTGTAAAGTTAAAGTGAGGGTTGTGTAAAAGTGGAAGTATTGTTATTGTTCAGCATCAAGTTTTTAAAATAGCTGTAGGGGCTTGAAAGCCAACTTTGGAAAAAACCTCATCTTCTGTGAAATGTATTTGAATATCAAAGGAAACAGTGTTTGCTATAAAGTTTGGTTGATGTATTTATTAAGTTCTGTCAGTTCTGATGTGCTTTTATTAGAAGCTTAGGGGAGGGTTTTGCCCAGGTCCTGGAGTGGTTCTTGTGTCATACCTTCATGCTGTAAATACTGACCAGATCCAGGTTAAACCTGCTCCATTTCCTCTTTCTTTCCCACCTACTGCTATGACTTTTGCTTTGGGTTAGGTGCTGTTTGCTGTGTACCCACGAAAATGCTTCTGCCTGTTCAAGAGAAGCTGGTACAGGAGCAGTGCTGTCTTTGGGTGTCGGTGCGGGACTTAAGTACATATGTACCAGTTTCCTTAGACACTCACAGCTATATCATGTGCTTTTCTGTCAGAGGTCTTTAAATTTTTCAAAGTGTTTATATCTGAAACGTTATTAAAACTAGTTCAGTATGTTTTTAATGATAAATTTAAATAGGGATGTACTCTGCAGTTTGTTTTTCTTGAAACTGTCTCAAAATAAAAATCAGCCCACCACCTGTCATCTTCATGAATGATTGATTTAGGGCTGTATAATCAAGATAACCTTTGAACTCCTAATGTTAAAATAGAATACTTTTTTTGTTGTTTTCTCACTTCCTCTTATGAGGAAACATCACAGCGTCTGTAGACTTTGCTGTGTTTTTTAACTCTCGTTTCTCTCCTTGTGAGACAGCTTGTTCTAGCAAATCAAATGTGCTTTGCAGTCTGCGCTTTGGGCTTAAATACCTGTATACTTCAGACAAGTGAGGACTCAAAGAAGTAAGAATGCATCTGAAAACTTGAAATCAAATGCTTTTGGTTTTGACCTTGAGAGAAAATGTTATCTTTTATAAAATTAAGAACATGGGGAGTAATTTTCTGGGTGGTAAATGGGGCTGATAATTGGCTAATGTAGCCAGTTTCAGATATGATTGCTCTACCTTAACACGTAGAGGGAGGGGAAAAAAATTACAAGTTTGGTTCTGATCTTAGTGTGAAGTAGGAAAGTTCTGATAATTATGGTACTGGAAAACAGGGTTGAAAAGATTAGGAGAAGGGGAAAGTTTTTCAATGTCCCGTTCAGTTGAGAGGGGGAAACTTAGAGTGATTTAAGATGCTTATAACAAAAGTCCTCTGTGCTTGTTCGTTGGATTTATACATGCCTAGATATTTAAATAAATAAATGCCTATGAGTTTAGCCCTTAAAGGTGTGTGTTCATAAAAGAAGCATGCTGTGAAGCCTGCTCTGGTTGCTCTGTCTTGAAGACACCTTTTCTCATGGTAGAATGTGGGTTATTCAGAGAAATGTGTTAACAGTGGCTCTATTTGAAATGCTTAGCAAGTCTACATGCCTTTCTTTCTTAAACCTATTAGCGTTACAGATCCTTTTATTTAATGCCTGTTTCCTGAGAAACAGTTGTGTAAGTGTTGTGTTTTGATCTAATGTGATTGAATGATTTTTATTTTTTTTAAATGATGTGATTTTAGGGAAATTTCTTGCATTTTGCTGTAAAACAAACAGAAGACTGTTACAGACCTTTTATGTCGTGTGGTGAGCAGAGGTGAAACTGCAATATGAGGAACTTGTCTGTCAAAGCATTCTGTTGATTTCTAATTAACGTTATTTATGGCAGAAATATGATGGCTCAGTCAGATTTAGATCTAAAAGAGGCGGCCCTGAAGGAGGATTTGAAGTTTTACTTCATGAACCCATGTGAAAAATACAGAGCAAGACATCAAATACCGTGGAAACTGGTTTTGCAGATTCTGAAGATACTTATGGTTACTACACAGGTAATCCTTCTTCTGTTTTTGCTCTTAGAAAGCATAGCAATAGTGTGCAGGAGGAGTGGGTCTGTAGTTCTGGGCCTTTGCCATCCCTGGATATTTGTTACTGACTTGAATGTCCCGCTTCATAAAGAAAAAATACTATGAAAGGCGTGTTGAGGGGGAAGAATAACATAAACTAAGTTACAAAAGCCTCCTGGGAGACTTTGGGGCAGCATTTTTCCAGGTATTTTGCTGGTTTTAAGGTCACATTTTAAAGCAAATTACTCTTCCCCCTAAATCCAACGCTGTCTTCAGGCTTGCTGTCACACCACTGCTCTGTGTTCTGCTTCCTGTTACATTCAGAGTTTATAGCTTCACTGGACTGTTTCAAAAGTGATATTTTTTTGAAATCTGGTCAGTAATGTGAAGAACATGTACTGTGGTCTCTGGTGATGGCTGGGCTACAGGAATGAGATGTGCCCCTTGCTTCTGTCATCAAATGATGAATTTCAAACAGTCGGTCCCTAGATAGGCAGAGGCAGAGGGTGTTTTTAAAGTGCATTGGTATCACAGTGCAGTTGGTTATTTTACAGTCCACTAAGAAATGGTGACTGGAGGTTGAGGGGAGCGAAGTGGGACACTTCTGAAAGTAGAAATTGCTCTTCTGGACCTTTGAGATGTAGGACTGACATCTGACAGTCTGCAAACAGCTCCTAAAAACAGACTTGCAGGTTCCAGGTTTGTGTTTGACTCGCCCTCTAGAATGAAGGTGGCTTAGGTGTGCCTGCGGGGTGTTGGCAGCTCCTGCTCTTCCTCTCCTGGCTTCTGCAGCTGGTGCTGGGGCTGTGCCATGCTGGTGTCCTGCTGGGGCTCTGGCTGCAGGCACAAGCAGGATGCCGTGGTCGGGCTCTCTGGGCCAGACTAGCTAAAATAAGCTATTTACACTAGTGCTGGCACCATTGCGACCCATGGTGACAGGGCTGCTGAGAACAGGGAGTGTATTAAAGTGGAGGTGGGGAAGGAGGCAGCGGGCAGCATAAGCTATGAAGAAAGGGTGCCCCATCTCCAAGCAATTCTTTCTGGATCAAAAGATGATGTATTCCAGTGAAGGGGAAAAAATAGGTGTGCTTTCCAGTTTGCATTGTTTTGAATGAAGGAATTTAGATGTTAGTGGAGCTTCCTTTTTGCTTTGAGAGGTTTCTAAGTTTACATTTCTTTTGCTTGTAGTTTCTCACTCTTGCTTCTTCCCTACTTCTGCTGGTTACTTGCAGCGCTTGGAAGCTCCGTGCAGTAATGGGACAGTTTCACATTTGCTGTTAGTAAGTAGTTTAAACCTAGGCTGAAGGATTAGCTATTTGGTGCTTGGGATATCTTCCTGCTACTAGTGAAGAAACTCTTGCTGCTTGAGTCTCTAGCTTCTAGGCTCCATTTATACATTTTCCTTAGTGCTGGTGGGAAATGGGAGCATCCAAACAGTAGGGCAACACAAATCCTGAGTAGTAACTCTGCTGGCTGCTGCTTATTACAGCCTCCTTAACCAGCACCTGGGTCAGGCAGGTGATGCTTTTTGTTTCTGTGGGGTCCCACATAGGTTTGCTCTAATCCTGTGCTGTGTCAGGGGTAGGAAGAAGGTGCAGGAATTTGTCCCATAGCAAAGCAGGGCATTTCTGGGGTAGCAGGCTGTGCTGTCAGGTTAGCTTTTCTGCCATTTGCATCCTCAACAAAAGTTCTGGCAAATCCCAGTTAGAGTTGTTGGTCCAGGATGTGTGAAAGGTGGCAGTGATCTAGCTGGCTGTTCAGTTGCTGCCTGTAATTTTTGGAATTGGTAGGAGACTTAGATTTCTGTTTCCCTTGCCCTGCATGTGGTGACCTTGACTTTAGTAGTCTTATGGCATTAGTCAACAGATTCTTTGCTCCTGTTGTAGCAGGGTTATAGTCACAGGCACTTAAAGTCAAAGCTGTTCCCAAAATGTTGCTGCTTGACTGGTGTTCACAATTCAAATTTGGTTGTGTTTTTTTTTTCTTGTCAGCTTATTTTTTTTGGTTTGAGTAACCAGTTGGTGGTCTCATTCAAAGAGGAAAACACTGTTGCTTTTAAACACCTATTCCTGAAAGGCTATTCTGGAGTTGATGAAGATGACTACAGCTGCAGTATATATACACAACAGGATGCTTATGATAGCATTTTTTATGTTATTAATCAGGTAAGTGTGTGTGTTTACAGCTGTAGCTTTGGCTTTGACACTGTTCATCGTAAGCTTCTGCTAAGGCTCTGGGTTTCTGTCTCCATTCTTGGATTTCAGTTTTGATATTTCAGCAAATCACTGTAGGTGGGGTGTCCTGAAGTTTGTTGTTGTCTGTGTTTTTGTCTCTTGGAGAAGAATACAAACCAAAATTTTACTTGGGTAGTGTGTAGTACTGAAAGCCAGCAAGTTTGAAAATCGGTCATCTTGCATGAACTGGAACCTTTGTTTAGGTCTTACTTTGAAGAGCTATGGACCTGAACATACCTATGCATGGTATTTAAAAATATTTTGCTTACAGCTATACTGAGTTGCAGCATTGTAGTGAGTGCCAGAGGCTTCAAAATGGGGACTATCATACATCCAGGAGTGTAGGGGCACTTGCCTTGGTTAGGGGGGTGGTATTTTAAAGAACAGGTTCCTTTTTACAATCATGGGAAGAAAGTGAATAAGCCTAGGATGAAAATTCAGTAAGCATTTTTGTGTCTAATATTGATATATTGAAAGTCACGAGATGACAGTGTGTGTGTAAAATGAAACATCTCTTGTGTTTGTGGATGCTGATAAGCCCAGAAACAATTCATGCTGGATGAATGGAAAGTGGCTTTAAATCACCTTTTGTTTTCCTTGGGAACTGTTAAACTCCGTTTAAACTCTGGCAGTTGGTTTAAAGCAGTTTTGCTGCTGTCAGTCAGGCGTGGTGTGAAGGCTATATCTCCTTCCTAAACATGCACCCACCTGCGGCTGCTCCTGCTCTGCCATCTCCTCTAAGCTACAGCAGAGCCATCCACAGATCAAACCATCAGCTGTCTCCGCTGTGCGGGACATGGCCAAGACTCGGTCCTGGTATGTTAAATAAGCGTTGAAGTAGTCTTCTCAGCCTTGCTTTGACCTCTCAATATTGCCACTATTTCTGCTATAAAACTATGTTTGTTTTTTTTTTTCTTTCTTCCTTGCTTGCTTTGTCTCACTCTCCTTCTTTTGTAGGCACTAAGGCTGAGGTGAAGTCCAGATAGAAGACAGTAGAGAAATAATAGCTTTATATCATCAAGAATGAGCCAATGTGTGATACAGGCATCAGAAAAAGGTCTCTTCATAAAATGTCTATGTTTTATAAATGTAGACATATCCTTTAAGGAGATTAAACTTGTGTAATCTGGGTTCTTTAGTGTCATATGGAGTTCCTGAGGCTTTTCATCATATGTAAGACTTCAAAAAGTGTGCCTCCAGGTGAACATTATGGTGTTGCTTTTTTTTTCTGTTTTTTTTTTAAATTATTTTCAAGGATGCTCTCTAGGAAGAGCCAAACCAGGTGATCCTAAGCTAAAAGTAAGGCTTTTTTATTTTGAGCTGGGCAGCTAGAAGCCGTAGGTTTTGGTGTTTTGCGTTTTAGTTTAAACTGTGCAGCTGGGAGGTGGGGCGAGCAGAAGGTTATGATGTTGTGTAAGGTGGTAATAGGGCACAGCAAAGCAGAGTTGTTAAAAAAAAAAAAAAATTTTAGGCTTAGTGTAATGTACCACTGGGATATTTTCACTCTTTGGGGAAAATACCCTACCAACAAGCAAATAAAAACACCCTACAAAAACCCAAACAAACATACTTTTCCACTTTGAAGAGTGTGCAGCTCTTCCTTGCTCCTTTCCTGGGTCCAATTTGGGAAGTTTCTACTGCGAAGAAGCTGTGTGGAGTTGTTACACTTGTACCCTGCCCTGCAGCAGTGCCTGTGGGACTGGGATGTTCTGCTGGCTGCTCTGTGTCTGAGGCTGCTTAGAAATGTATAAATGGAAATTTGCTTTTACTGCTGCATAGTATTGCTTGAAAGCGGCCTGTGAGCAGCCCAGAGCCACGTGTTGTGCTGTCAGTCAGGCAGAGCCCGAAAGAGCACGTGGATGGAGCAACAGCTGTTGGGTGCAGTGATCTGGAGGTGTCCTCAGAGTGGAGTGGTGACTGTTCCCACTCACTCGACCTGCCTTAGTTAGACTTGGCTTCCTTAGTTTACTCTGAGTTGAAGATAACGTTCTGATGGTACAGAGGCTGTGCTTTTCTCCAGGGCTGTCTAAACTTGTTGCAAGCTCAGCTGTGAAGACTAGTAGTGACACTGTGAGGCAGAGCTTTGGGTGGAAACATGGTAGTTCCTTTTGGATGTGGAGCATGTGGTTATTAATGACTGCTGGGATTTTGTACCCCGCAAGATGAGCTAGTGGCTGTAATGCCCATAGGAAGGAGGAAATAAGATGACACGGAATGGTGCATAATAACAAAATCTATGTTTAAGGGAAAAAGGGTTTAATCTATATCAAAGTCAGCTGGATAGTTAAGGCATGGGAAACTTTCTCTGACCTCCCATGTTTATTTATATTGGGTCTCTTGGGAAGCTAGATGCTTCCCTCGGAGCAGACCAGTGCTGTGCACTGCCCTGAGCCCTTTCACTAGGTGAGGTATTGATGACATCTGAAGAATATCTAGATGCTTATGCCTTCTTCCTCAAAGGGCCATGGGTCTGGCTGGCTGCTCTTGGACGATGTTAGCTGGTGCAAAGCTGAGCTGTCAGGCAGCTGCCTGCATGGTTAGTCCTTGATTGCTCAGCTGTTCAGGAGCCAGGAACCACAGGGAGAGCTGTGCCCCAGGGTTTGCCTTGCTTGTGCAGGGCTGCAAGGTGTGACTCCAGGGATCAGAGGATCTGTCTTGCTTCCAGCAGACACCAAGGACGTGTGGAAGGCAAGCTGGGGGAGGACTGGCCTTGAATGGAGTTCTTCAGTGGTGCTCAGGGCTGATCCATGCGTGGACAGTGCTTGGCTTGGCATAGCTTTAGTCACTTCCACTTCTAGTCCTTGTTTTCAAGCTTATCTTACGGCACAAGTCACCTTCTTTGTATGTGTTTAGAGTAAGTGGAAAAAGAAAGCAAGTTTCTCACAGGTGTGTTTGCCGTTGCTTTGGTGCTTGTGTAAAGCAGGTGGGTTAAATTACTTCTGGAGGCTGCTCAAGCTCTGTGTATGTTCCTTGGTCGCTGGTTATATAGCGGACGCATGGCTTTCCTCTTCTGTAGTTGCACAGGGAACAGCTTCGGGTTTGCTGTGGGGGTGGATTTGATAAGAACTGTGATTTGGATTGTATGTAAAGCAATCAACTGTCAAGTGATGTGAAAACTAACGCCTTCATGAGGTGAACACATGAGATATCCCTGGAGTGTGTATGGTTAGTAGCAATAAATACAGCATTGAAGTTGCTGCCAGGCATCTAATTAAAAGCTGTCTGCTGGCTTGCTGGCTGGCACATGGGTAATCGTTTGCAGGCAGCCCAGTAGGTATGGGGCTGCCAGCCACTGTGTCACCAGGATGCAAATCACTAATAATTAGTGTCCAGCAGCCCTCTTAGCTTCCCATGAGATACCCACTCTCAGTTTACAGACTTTATGTGGAAATAAATGGGGGTTTTTGTTTTTTTAAATGTAAAAAGCAATATTGATGTGCATAACTCTGAGATTGCAAGTTACTATCTAATGCAAAAAAAGATGACTCTAACTTCTGCTTCTGTTTTGTTTTTAAACTAGTACAAGCAATTAAAGAACATATCCCTGGGGACGCTTGGTTATGAACATGATGGATCGGGTTTAAAAATCTGTAAACAACAGTATAAGAAAAGCACAATGCTTCATTCCAATGATACGCTGAACATAGATGTTTCTACTGAAACAGGTATGGTACTGTTGTATTAAAAAATGTCTTGCTATGGAGTACTACTATTCTAATGCTAAATCAGTAAAGCTTAAAACCAATAGCTTTGTGTGGCAATAGCAGGGATGTTACCATGCCTCCTGCCTGTTTCCTCCTTGGTGTTTAGTACCTGCCCAGAAATGACAGCTGTCGTTCCTAAACTATAGGAAGATGTCATTAGCAGGTTGTTCTGTTTGGTTGATGATTTTTTTTTTGGGGGGGGGGGATTTTTTTCACACACACACCCCCCACACCCCAAAGTTCAGGTACAGAATCTGGGGTGCTGGTCGGTCTGTACCTTCAGCGGGTGGGTGCCCTTACCGCCTCTTGGAGCTGTCTTGGCTGCTAGCTACTCTGGAGTAAGTACATGAACCTGCTTCTGATCCCACTGGCTGGATCTCTGTATGGATAGGCTTGCTCAGAATTAACATTTTGCCTGATTAGGACTCGTTGTCTGTTTTCTAGTTAAGTCAGTTTTATGCTGTTTCCTAAGTTTTTAAGACTACAGCTTTTTCTCTTCTCTCTCCAGAATGTATCTTTTTAAAGCCACAGGAGCTAGCCAGTAAGAAGGCTGAACAGAAGCTGAACTCCTCTTTTTTCAATCTTGAATTTTACAGGTAAAGTGGGGTGGGGGGAATTTTTTTTTATTTCAACTTGTCCTTTCATATATATTATATGATGGATTCTGATTCATGCAGTTGGTGTATGTATCTTTTTTTGTGTGTATTTAAATATACTTATGTGCTTTTTAAAACATGCAGGCTTATACAGGTTGAAATCTCCTTCAAGCTGAAAGGCATTGCTCTACAGACAATCCATGCCCGTGAATTGCCTGACTGCTATGCATTTCAAAATACTGTAAGTGAATATGGTGTATGGCACTTCCAATGCTCTATGTATAATAAAAGCTTAAGCTAAGGGGTAGGTATCGTCCTTGTATCTAGACAGCAAGAGAGAAGCAGCTGAGCATGTCCTGGCCCTTACTCCTCCTTCCCAAAGGCTTCTGAAATGGTGTTGCCACTGCACAATGTTTTGTGGTATTCCAGCTGGTAACTTCATAACCTGAGAAAGGAATAAGTATTATTCTTCTAAAGGTTAAACTTGAAGCTTGGCCTCTTGGAATACTGCTTTTTATGCAGTATGGGTCACATCCGCAAGTTATGTCTACGCCACCATTTAGGGTGACAGTGTTCTTAAAGCTTACCTGACTAACAAATATTGCAGTTAGCAGGATTTGTTTTCTGGAATGAAATTTTGCTACTTCTGTTTCTGATATACTTCTGTGTTCCCAGATAACTTTCAATAATAGAGCTCAGAGTGGAAAAATGAAAATCTATTTTGATAGTGACACTGATATTCAAGAGTGCAAGGACTGGCACATATTTAGCTCTGGTAAGTATGGCACATGTGTGGTTGCGTGATAAGTGTTGGGCAACTCCCATCGCTTCCCCTGCTCTATAACAGTTTGTCCAGCAAGATATTCCCCATTCTGTCCTTCCCTTTCCCGCCCTTAAAACAAGACAAAAACCCCCACCAAAACCCCTTGCCTGATGCAACTCATTACCTCTTTGTAATTAAGAGCTGCGAAATAATTCCTTTTCATGAGGGTATTGAAATGAGGTGACATGGGCATCTCTGTATTAGTGCTCTGTGTTAGCAGCAAGCTGTACCTGGAAGGAGGGTGAATGTTTCTTCTATAGATTTTAATTTTTCTGCTGCTCTGAGATCACTGAAACAATTTTAATGCACTAACAATGGTAAATCCTAACTCAAACCTTCTACAGCTTTCAGTTTTTTGTTGTGTTGGGTTTTTTTCTCCTCTAATTGAAGTGTACTATTTCTGGAAGTAGAGATTTTTTTTTTTTTTAACCACTGCTGCTAGATTTAATGATGTGCATGAACAAAGGGTGGCATCTGCCTTGTATTTCTAGTGTTAAGGCTTGGTCTGATAGCTAAGGAATATATGCTAAAAGCCCCTTCAGAGCAATAGTAGCTATGACTGAGCACTGTGCAACTGCTTCTCCCATGCGTTGACTTGCTGTAAAGGACTGTGGTGAAATAATGTTTTCACTGTGCTATATAGGATCTTGATTAGCAAATATGTCAACTGGCTTGCCTTTTGCTTGGGCAAAGCCAGCTTTTCTCTGATAATACCACGGAGTACTGATACTAAAGGGGTCTCTTAGAGCACACTCTGAATAACCATGAAGTGTTAAGGCTTGTGTCTATGTATAACTTCTTGTGGCTGTCTTTCAACTAGCTGTTCTTGAGTAATTTATTTTGCATGTAATAACCAGTTGAGGGAGCGTGCATAATTCTTTAATAAAGGTAAGGTGAAGTGCTATTGCAACAGTTAAAGATAGGTGTTTGCCTATTTCATATAGTTAAAATCTATGTTGTGAAAAAGGTAGGGACAATTGAGAGGAGTAAGCAAAGGAAAACACCTGATTTGGGTTCACATAATGGCTTCTAAACCATCGGATGAAAAGAATATAGTATAGAAAGTCATACAAGTTTCTGATTGCCAGTGAGGGCATAAGAAATAAGGCAGGATCTTTTGGTTTGGTTGGTTTTTTTAACTTAGTGTTGATATGGGCCAAAGTCTGTGTTTCTCTTACCCTCTGCAGTCATAACACTGTTTGAGCACAGACGGACAGGTAAACAGTGGAAAAGGGGGTCACCTGTATTAATACACCCATTTGGGGTTTATTTTGAAGAAAGTGAACATGCTTTTCACTCTTGTGGCCCAATTTCCATAGCTGTTTTCATGGAATTCTCTGGTCTGTTAAGCTCAAGGTATGCTTGCAGGAAGAATATTTCTTAACCCATCTATTTATGGGTTGAGAGTGTTTAAATGCTAAATATCTTGTAGCAATTTGTGCTGAGAGAGATGTGAAAAGACTAACTCTACATCCTTTCCTTGACTCTTTACAGTTCTGCAGAAGAACACTCAATATATTCTAGTCTTTGATGGGTTTGTCATTTTAAGTTGTTCTGCTTCTCTCATTCTCTGCACACGATCCATCGTTCTTGCCTTGAGACTACAAAAGGTAAGGACAGTGCTGGCAATCTCAATGCTTGCTTTGTCTCTGTCTTGTTTGTCACTAGTCTTGTGAAATGACGTGTTCTGAAACATTGAGTAGTAAAATCTGTTGCAGGAGATAGCTATAATAGGAAGTCAGCAATCTCTGGAAAGGATGTGTAGATGTCTATGAAGTGTTTCTAGCTGTTTGTGTAGTGCTGTAAGTGAGAAAGAATTTCATTATGTCTCTCAATGGAAAAAGGAGACTTTTCTTTGTCCAGGATTTTACGCAAAAAAAGACTTCTGAGTCTTTGGGCTGCTAACAGCCAACACACCTTGTACCTTCAAAACATGAATTCTTCCTTCCCTGGTTTCAGAGTAGAATTCCCATAGAGGTCTGGACATAAACTAATGCCATCTAAACATCCCTCAAAGCCAGCTCTAACTGGAGAAAATGTAAAGTATGGCATAGAGTCTAACTGGCTGGGGTTTTTTTGGTCTTTCTGGGGCTGGAAGTACCCTCTTTCAGTTCTTCTTTCCTTCTCCTGCCGCAATCCCTGATCAGTCTGCTGTCACCTTCCCTGCTCACCCTCATTGGTGGACTGAGACTAGCCCTGTCCAACTTCATCTAAAGCTGCTTGCAGAGCTTCATGTGAGCAGAGTCAGCTCTTCTGGTCCAAATACTGATGCAGAAAAAACAGCGAGGCTCTGAGATGTGACGGCTTTATAACCATTAATTGACACAAACTTTGCAAGCGCACAGCTTATGAGAGAAGAGCGTGGGGTAGGTGGGATATGGAAGTACAGGTACTTGCTGATCTTGTTCAATATATCCTTTTGGTAGCTTGTAAACAAGACAAGGGTGAGGAGGACACAATTCAGCAAAGGCATTGTTAAACTCCTGTCAGGAATAGGGACATCAGCATTTATTCATGAGCAAAAAGAGCAAGTGAAAGCAGGTAGGCAGTGTTGGGAGTGAGATGTGCTATTGTCTGCCCTCTTGGAAGTGAGCGCTCTCACCTTAGAGTTGTATTTGAGTTATTAATTTTCTTTCACTCCTTCAGTTGGGTGGCTTTGCTCTGTTGGAGGTGGATAGAAACTTTTGTGAAGGGTGTTAAAAAGGGGCTGACAGGTCATGGTTAGGCTAGTAGGGATTGGCTATGAAGTTAGCTCTTCTGTGGGAAGCTGGCTTTCACTGGCCTAAACCAATCTTAATTTTCTTCTTATTTCTGTTGCTATTGAGTGGGTTTTAATCTAGTATTCTGATGAATACTATAGGAAAAGGGGGTATGTGAAACTTAAGCACTGCTGCACTACTGGAGCATCTGTACATAATTTTCATCTAAGGTGACCTGTAACTAAACACCTAAATATTTGTCTATAGAGATTTGTGAACTTCTTCTTGGAGAAATATAAGCGTCATGTCTGTCACGCTGATCGCCTGGAGTTCATAAATGGGTGGTATGTCCTGGTAATTATCAGTGATGTGATGACAATCATTGGGTCGATCCTAAAAATGGAAATAAAAGCCAAGGTGAGTGTTTAATACTTCAGATAAAATACTAGTCTTGTTGCAACCAAGTGTAATGTGTTTAAACTTGGACAAATAACAAGAAGACTAGTAACTATGATAGCTCATTTTTTACTTTTGCTGGTTCTTACTACTTCAGTTCCTAGTGCTAGGTTGACTAATAAGTGGTTTCAGTCCCTTTTCCCCAAAGGCTTTCAGTAAGACCGTGTAAGCAATTCAAACATCTTACTTCCACAGTGCTAAGACACCTAATCCCTGGTATAGGACCTGGGTTGTGTGTGGTTTTTTTTTTGTTAGGAGCTGTCTAACAACAACTTGGGTTGTTACAGCTTCTTACAGAAATGGTACGTTGTACAAAGGCACCAAGAGTCATCTCCTTGGATAAAACAGGGGTCTTGATGGCTCTCTGAGCTACAGGCACAGTGTCACCTGCTAGTCCTTGACCTCCCCGTCTGGGCTTGATGAAATCAATATGCTTTGTCCAGCTGGCAACTCTTCAGGGGGATTTTGGAGTTAGGTTTTTTGGTTGTGGTTTTTTTTTAATTGTTTAAATAGAGCATTATGTCAACAATTCATGTGTTCACTAAACTTTGTGTTCTGGGAAAAACAGGGTCAGTAGTGTGCTGCTCCTGCCTTGTGTGCTAAGGCTCAAAGGGCAGATGCCCAGAGTGGCCTTCAGGGGAGGCACCTGAGAACCTCCAGCTGCATGGTGAGGTGGGGGGATGAGGGTAGGAAATCTTGAGCTAGATGGGTATCTCATGCTTATTGCAACCAGTTCTAGCTTTCTGAAGTAAAATGCAAGTAGAATTGGTTATAAACTTCACTGGTAGTAAAAATGATGTTTGGGCTCCAAAGAGCTGCCAGCCTGTTGCATTCAGAGATGTAAACACATGTAGCATGGAAAGAGCTGTAGTCCTGAGGCTTACTTTTTCATTTAAATAAAGGCTCATGCTTTTCTAAATAGTGAATGAGAGCTTGCTTGCTTAATGATTGCATATATTAACCTAATTTAAACAAAAACTTGGAGGTATTCAGTCTAATTCTAAAACTGTTGCAACCAAAGTAAGGTCTTTAGTTGCTCCAGACTTCGTGCAAAACTTCAAGAATATCAGCGTAGATATGCTTTCATTTGCAGCACTATTGCTTATGAGCGATCTCAGTAAATAACTGCTGTTCACTTTGGTCTGATTTTTGTGATGTAGCAACATCCCTTCACTATTGGCTTGCCCTGCTTTGTTTGTTTGAGCTGCTGGAACTTGAATAGCTGTCAAGTTGGCATACCTACTGCTTTGTAACTTGACCACCTGCTCTGTTTGGATCCCTCAGAACCTCACAAGTTACGATGTCTGCAGCATTTTACTTGGAACATCAACTTTGTTTGTCTGGGTTGGAGTCATCAGATACCTGGGATATTTTCAAACCTACAATGTAAGGCAGGAGTCAAATATTTAACGATTAAAGCATATATTTATGTCTGTCACTCTTATTCAGGTCTCTTTAACTTGTGGCTTTTTTCCGCTTCTCTGTTCCTCCACCCTGACTTGTAGGTGCTCATTTTGACTATGCAGGCGTCATTGCCCAAAGTGCTAAGGTTTTGTTGTTGTGCTGGAATGATTTATCTTGGCTATACTTTCTGTGGCTGGATTGTCCTCGGACCTTACCATGAAAAGGTACATCAGTAGTTTTACTCTTTTTCTGCTTTAATGACACATATCTGTGTATAGTTCCTAGTTATAACAACAGAAGTGGATCTTAAATTCAAGTTTCTGTTTAAAAAGTGTAACGTGAAGAACACGGGAGCGTTTCCATTTCCATATGTACCTCCTGCCACCTGCTTCTTTTAACAAAATAACTGTTCTTGCTTTCACTGTGTGCTTGAACTCGATGTAATCCCCAGCACAAGGCTGGGTTTGTGAAGAGTGGATGGTTTATCCAGGCGATGTCTGGCTGGAGACCACAAGCGCGTTGCACCGTCTCTCTCGCCCTCTCCTGGCAATCCCGGTTCAGTGGGGTTTGAAGATGCACCAACTAGTTCAGTTACTGTTCCTGGGAATCTTTTGGCTTTGACTTTGTTTTTCCAAATCTTTCTGGTGCCGTATGACTTCAGCTCCTAAGTCTTGACTCATAAAGGGCTGGATGAGTGCTTGTCTCGTTTACTTGGCTTCCTGTGGGGGTGTGTGTTGTGGGGTGTTTTGCTTTGGATTTTCGTGGATGTTGGGGGGGGTGGGGTGTTTTGTTTTGTTTCTTAAGGTTAATACCAGAGTATGTGCCTGGTAGGTCATCTTGTCTGAAACATGGGTACAGGAGTAAGGCTTCATACATTCCAAAACACAAGCAAAAACAACTGTAAAGCTCCCCCCTGCCCCCCCCCGCCCTTTGGTGGATGCTCTATGTGACAGTTTGAAAAAAGGCAGGTTCCTGTTGTGATATTCTAGATGTCCATTGATGAGTAACAAATGTATGACTTCTTGTTTGTTGGTGACAGTATACAGTCTTAACAGACACATGCTGCAGTGCGCTTTTTCAGCTTCTTGTTTCCCCAGAGCTTGGATTCCTCTAACATAATGTAATTTGCTCCTTTGAGAAATGTAGGTATTCAATCCACACGTTTTCATGTTTTAAGTTGGTGACAATACATTTCTGTGGGATGCTGGATGCTGCGTGATCCTTAGTCATGCCAGAGGCTCAATTATTTATAACAAGCACAGCGTAAATACTGTTGTAACTTCCCTGCAGCAAGTACGTTAATTATCTGAGCAGAAGGAGGTGTAGTCAATGTGCTTATCTATGAAAATGTTACCTCTTGCTAGTGTCACCGATCACTGTGGAGGAAAGCCAGCGCAGCTGGGGGGGGTGTTCTGACAGCTCCCCGCTGAAAGTCAGTGCTGCCCAAGCCCGTGGCTGGGCTTGCCAGGCTCTCCTGCTGCACCAGTGCCCCCAGTAACACATGGGAAGGGCTTTCCCTGCTCTGCAGGTATGCAGGAGCCAAGTCCCTATGTTCAAAACCAGGGGAATATGTATGTTGCTTTTCCTTCCTCTACTACAGCCAGGGAGAGGGAGTGGGAATCCTGCGTTTTGTTACGTTGATCCAGGGGCTATAGGTGAGCAGCCCTTCGCAGGTCCGTCTTTGTGTCAGTGCATCGAAACTCATGGGTTGCTCAAAAACTACCTGTGTCATGCACCACTTCTTCCCAGATAACATACTGCTGGGTTTCATACTAGCTCTAAAAACGCATACTAAGAGTAAATAAAAAAGCGCCATAGTTAAACCCAGACCTACTATTCTTGTACAACTGTGTTCTCCTTACAAGTGTATGCTACTTCACCTCTTGTTTTCAATATAGGACTGCAGTCCAAGTGAGTGTAGTTGTGTTACTTCATTGATAATAACTACATTAAAACATTGTGTGTTAATTCATATTGTCCAATAAAGTATAGTTAACAAATCCAGTTCTTTAGAGGGGTGGAGCAAGAGTGGGAAGTGTGCTTACCTGGTGGTTGAATGGAATTTAGCCTCAGGGAATGTTCCAGCCTGGGGAAATGGAGCTGGGAATTTCAGAGAATGTCCTTGAAATGAAACCATGTTTTTGTCCAGGGTCTGCTTCAGTAGGTTCACAATACAGCTATAGTTCGTACCTACAACTCGGAAGGCTTTCTGAATGACAGGTAGATGATGTTGTTGCAAGACAAATCTAGTTTAGATCGTTCAAGCTCTGAAGGCTATATGCTGTCTCCAATTCCTTAATACAGTATTGATTGATTACCCATAATCTAGTAATGCGGCCGAGCTGGGAAACCAGAGAATGTGCATTTTGTTCCCAGTGCACCACCACTGATTTACTGTATAGATTCTGTGGAATCGCATTATCTGTGCTTTGGCAAATGGGATGATATTTTCCTGCAGGTCTAAAATTGCTTAAAATTCGGTAACTTAAACTTTCAGTGCTGGTCAGTTATTGACTGTATTGCATGTTGAGCACAAGAAGTTTATTTTTTGTTAATCTTTTATTTCTGATGTCAATATATAATGCTTAGCCAAGATTATATTTCTACATGGATCTATTACTAATGTGTATGTTTTGGCCTGAATGTACAGGAAAGAAAGTGTGGTAGCATTTGATTGATGGGGTTGGCTTTTTAATTCTGCAATGAGCAAAACTTTTTTTTAAACAAACACACAAAACAAAACCAAAATTTACTTTTGTTTTTATAACCCTTTTTTCACTCTCCATTTAATCTGGGTGACTGTTCTTCACATTCTGTCAATAATTTGTACTTGTTGTTTTCTAGTTTGAAGATCTGAACACAGTGGCTGAGTGTCTGTTTTCTTTGGTCAACGGTGATGATATGTTTGCAACGTTTGCTCAAATCCAGCAGAAGAGCACCCTGGTGTGGGTGTTCAGTCGGCTATATCTGTATTCCTTCATTAGTCTGTTCATATACATGATCCTCAGCCTTTTTATTGCACTCATTACTGACTCCTATGACACCATCAAGGTAAAACATTTTTCTGCTATGCTTCTGATCAGTTTTGTATTGATTCTTGTTAATCACTCAGTAAGATACTGTCTCTAGCATTAGTTATGATGACTGGTGAGACTATTAAAGTCTCTTAGCTTAGCCTGTTGTGAAACTGGGGGGATGACTGGGTAGTCATACAAATGACTAAGCAATAATTGGTTTGGAAGATAATCCTTAGTGTGTATCCCTGTTTTGTATTTCCTGCTGCTTCACCTGGCTTCCAAAAGGTAAGTGGAGGGATGAGTGGAAAGAGTCAGTTTTTTAGGAAAACAGAGCTGGGTAAGTCATGTTGGAAGTGAATGTTTCTTATGGCACCAGAAGCTGAGGTCAGGAAGAGTTTTCTGGCATCTCAGGGAATATCCCCTTGGCAGTAGCGTGGCAAAGGCCAAGCAGATAACTCTAAACTCATTTAAGTGTCCAGGCTTGCTTAACGAGCTGCTTGGAAACGTGTGGTTAAAAGGAAGTGTCTTCCAAAAGACGCGCTACTTCTTGTTCAAGTTAAAATTGTGCCATCCATTTCCAGTACAAACTGGCTGAAAGTGAAACTAAGTTTTCAGTAATTACCTTTTGTTCTTGTCCTCTAGTACTGTGTCCCCTTTGTGCTCCTGGTAGCTGCAGTAACCAGGGGGAAGGCAATGTGGATCATGCTCTTTGGCTCTCATTCCTTTTTCTTGTCTTAGTATCAGATAAACAGGCCAGCAGAATCAGGCTAGTCTGGCATGAATTGCAGCTTCCAGGCCAAGCAAAAGCTCCACTTTCTAAGCATCTCGAAATAAAACTTAACTGTCTCTGCTTCTGAGTTTATTGCATGGTCTGACCCGTGAAATGTTTCCCTGTTATTCATCCTTCCAAGCACTCATGTGGATCAATGAGGAGCTGTTCCAATGTGCAGAACTAGTGTTTTGCAGAGCATTTCTTCAGCCTGCAATGCTGAATATCCACATTAGGGCCCTTCAAATCTAGCATTGGGGTGGCTATAGAAAATGAGCCCAGGGCGCCCACAGTGAGTGAAGCAGCTCGTGTGAACAAGGGAGGATCAGTGTCAGTATGATTTGAGATCACTTTCTTGGTCTTATGGATAGCAAACAAAATTAATGTTGGTCACAGATTCTCTTACATTTTATGTCACTTAGATTGCTTTATTCCATCAACTACATATGTGGTGTTTCTAGGATGGGATTGGATGGTGTTTTTTTTTTCTTCCTACAGCAACACTGAACAAGTGAACAAAGTACTCTGGTTTTGAGTATCACATTCTAGAGGAAGTTTTAGAACACATCATGCCTGGTAACTTCTTGTGTGTTGCAAATGAAACACATTCTCTTTCAGAAATACCAACAAAGTGGGTTTCCAGTAACAGATCTACATGAATTTCTGAAAGACCATGGCACTGTTGGTTACAGAAAAGAAGAAACTTCCATGCCATTCATCTGCTGCTGTAGGAGGTCAGTAGGGTGTTTTTACTGAGTGTTTTTCTCAGAAGTATGCAAGTTAGCTTCTCACTGCAAAGTGCTGTTTCACAAATGCTGGAGCACCCAGAATTCAGCCTGTGGAATATTTGGACATTGTTGTTCCTCTTGTGCTTTACTTTGTGTTGGATCTTTAGTCTGCTGATAGTGCAGGAGCAGCCATTCTGAGCTTAAATGCATGTTTTAAGTGTTTTGCTCATAGGGAAATTACCATGCAGAAACTGGTGGAAGCTGATGGAAGGACTGCAGAGTATAACATGGAACTGCTGAGGAGTCAGAAGCAAGCTAAGTCCGCTTCATAGGGTTCTGCCAGTCTCCTATTTCCAGCAAGCTTTTCCACAGCTAGGCTGAGAGTTGTAGCAGAAAGTAAGAGAATGCAATTCGGCCAGGGGACCAGTACTTAATCCTGAAGCTATGCTGTGCCTGTGAGGCAAACTGGTTCAATAACATAGGTCAGAATATTGGGAAACACACTTGTAAATGTCTGGTTGTGACCAAACTCAGGCCTTTGGAGGTCTTAGCAGTGTTTTTGAGCTTGTGTTGGTGAGAGATGAACATCTCGCCTGGTGCTTGCTGGTCTGGAAGTTGACTCTTTGAATTCTGTTTCTGAGAAAACCTGGTTGTGGGCACTGTGCAAGGAAGCCAGGCTTTGGGAGGAGGAATAGAGCTGAATGTGAACACTTACTCAATCCTGACTGGTGTAACAAATCCTGTTTTAGCAGTACGGAACTTGTCTACTTAGATACTGAGGCTTTTGTGAAATACAACTTTATACTTTTGATCTACTCTGGTAGATGGAAACCTCATAGCCAAAAGGAGTATGTGAGATGATGATGGGCAGGTATCCCAGCAGTTGCTGTGGATGCTTGAAGGCCAGCTAGTTAACAGGAACTCCAGCCAGGTACAGCTTCAGGTTTCACATCCAAGTCATTGTGCAGGATCAGAGACTTCTGTCTGCTTGAGTGTAATAAATATGCTTTACAGTAACATGCTGCAGAGTATTGAGGGCTCAAGCCTAGTAGCTGGAGTAAAAACCTAGAGGTTTTGCTACTATAGCAGTTTCTGCTTGATTGTCCCAGTGCAGGTGTTGGAGCTGTATGCTGAAATAGGAGAGCACAGAACAGAGGATTAAAACCCAACTTGTATGGGTAAACGCTTCCTATTGCATTTCTTGCTGAATTAAAAATTGTGGGTTTGTTTTTTGCAGACAACAGAGTGATGACAGCTTGATACTTATTAATTGATGGTTATACATTAAAATTCACAACTAATACATGCTAAGAAAGCATAGTTGTACGGAGAAGAATAATTCTCCAGATTGCAATGAAACTCACTATCTGGACCTGCCTCGTTGTGAACAGACTAATCTTACCTAATTAAGGTGTTTTCAGAAGAAAAGCTGCTGTGACATCAGCTGGCTGACCAGGAGGAGAGCCAAGAAGCTGCATCTGGAAGAGAGCTGTGAAGAACTCTGTGTTCTTGCCGCAATGTCTGTCATGTTAAAGGCTGATCCTTGAGCATTGTCCGTGGGAGCTCTGTTTTGCTAATCACATCTAGGAGGAAAGAAGGTGGCCCTGAATAAGCTGTTGTTACTAAGAAAAATTTACAATTTAAAAAAAATATTCCATGTTAAAAATACTAAATAAAAGGTAATCGAGAAGAAGGGAGGAGTTCTTCACTTAAAGTGATGCATTCAGCCTGTAACTTCTATGTGGTACAACTCCATTTCCCTGAAATAAATTTTTGTAAAACTACAAAGCTGCACGAAAGTGTGAAATAACTGCTATTCTCCCCCTTGTGTATCATTTTAATGCAAACCTTGTATAGATCACAGTATTTTCTTCAAGAGCTTTACTAAAAGCAAAAGCTTTTTTTTTTTGGCTGTAAGTCTTTTCTATTATGCATACAATATTTGGTATGTACTGTGTCTAAGTTGAAATTACTACTTTAGCTATATGTAAACTCTTTTCTTGTGTGGTTGGAAACTTCCATGGCAAGCATCGTGTGAAGAATAAGAAGTTTATTGCTTTTTTTTGTTGTTGTTGGGGTTGGTTTTTTTTGGGTATTGCATTGTTGTGTTGCTATATCCTGGAGGACAGATTATGGCAAAAACAATGCCATGGAGTTGGCTTGCCTAAATACTTCCATTTCAAGCACATGTTAATTGGAAGAAAATGTGTAACAACTGAGTCTGGCAGCTGATTTTTCTAGGTGTCTTTGGGGTGGTCATCTGTAAAGTACTGTATTTTTCCCTTAGATCTTCATAAACTCCTTTTCAATGACAGTAGAGCACTTTCTGTAGCTCTAAAGCACTTCCAGTATAGTACTGTGTATGTGTTAACCAGGTAGTTCTGAAAACTTCTAGTGCTACTGACTGTTCCTGGGTGGGCAGACTGTTATATTAGGTGCCCCACTTTGAATGGGGCTATCTGCTCCGTAAAAAAACCAAACCCACACCTGTAGCAGCTGATGTTCACTTCAGTCAGAGTATATTGACTAGGACATGGGATTGATACGTGTTCTTGAATACTAATGGTGGACTCTGCAAGTTCTGGTGGTTTGATGTTTCAAATGGCGAAGGGAATTAGATATGCTGCCCTTGCATGAATAAGGTGAGTAGCAGCTTCTTCCCCTCCCTGCCCAAGAAACTGGACAGTGGGAAAAACCAGTGCTGGATTCATACCTTTTTTGGTAGGTTGAAAGACCTGTTTTTTTAACAGGTCTGTTTTCATTCTCTGCTTCCACTCTGGGATGTTTGAAGAAGAGAGGTTGGTAACTGCAGACTCTCCATCAGTGTTTCTGGCCATCAGGTAAGAGCAGTGGTGACTGAGGTCTGGAAAGGTGTGCCGTTTAAATATTTCCTGCCTAGCATTTGCCTTCCTGGCTCTTTTTTTTTTTTTTTGTTGGAAAGGAATGACGTTTTGTCTTGCTTAGGCTACAGCTAGATATCTAGGAGAGATGGTTTTCATGTCAACATTTCTATGCATCTAGGCTCGGCAAATTTTAGTGCTTCTCTTGCTGAAATGTCTTTGGGACAGAGAATCTTTCCATCCCAGCCTGCGCAATACCTTCCTGTGGCTTCAGCTGTCACTACAGCTTGTGGATAAAAATTAAATTGTTACCAATAACCAAGATTTCACACTGTTGGCAAAGATTTTCAGTAACTGTTTTCATCAAACATGCTAACTGTGTAATCTAGGACAGAGGATTACTGTCTTCCACTTGGGACAGAAGAGCCAGTTTTTCTCCTAGTGTTCGTGTGCAGAACTTGTTGGAGTCAGTGTTAGTCTTGCAGTGTATGCTGTGGAGCCCTGGACAATCCAAGTGTTCTGCAGACAACAGAGGTGATCAGCATTAACTGATTGCTGGCAGAGTTTCTTGGCCCATGCTGTGCGCTGTCTTGCCTTTATTATGTGTAAGATGCTGGTGTGTTCTGTGTTTACTGCTGTTTTACTGGTGGCTTTCTGGAATGCCTTGTTTCCGAATCAAACAATTCCCTAGTAAACAGGACCAAAATCCAGCACATCTGAAAATGCATTGTGTTGTACCTTCTGCCAGTACTAACAGAAATCTTAAATTAGAGACTTGGACCTAGAAGAAGCAGGTAATTAATACTACGTTAGTGGGTAACTACTCATATAACATCTTTCAGTATGTGTTGCCCTGGTAGGGCATACAGATACCTTGGGCAGTACATGCTGCCAAGGGCTCTTGCCTGACCGTGCAGTTCTGCCCCTTCTGTGAAGGTGAGATGTCGTTACTGCTAGTGGCTGTGAACTGCCAACACTTGATGGCAGCAGCAGAAGTCCTTGGGCTTGGATTTTTTTTTTTTCTTTTCTCTTTAATTTTTGTGCAGTGCTATCTAAGGTATGACAGCAAGTTGTGGAATTACTTTCTGACTTAGGAACAGTGTGACAGGCTCTTGACCTTCTGAGGTCTAGTGCCTCTCTTCCCTAAAGCAGGTGAGATGCATCCCGTCCCCTTGGCACTGTGAGCCACTGTGCAGGAGCCCCCAAGCTCTGACTCGCTGCTCCTTTCCAATTTAGTAGGGCATCGAGTGTGACCTGCCAAAGCCATGGCTTAGATAAATGCTTGTTTGTGAGAGAATCCTCAGGGATTAAGGGGGAAAGTATTACCAACCAAAGGAATGTAGAAAATACCTATTCTTACTGATTTTAAGACTTATTTTCTATAATAGAATCAAAGCTTTCTTGTCCAGTATTGATTAAAAAAAATACATTAAAAAAACTCAGATGCTTGCTGGCTAGACCACTGCTTCAGCCTTAGCATATTAGAGCAGGTGACTGTGTAGTAGAAGCCAATCTGTGTCTTCACCATCTGTTTAGTGTTGTGGGGTTTTTTTCTCTTGGAAAAAAGATAAGGGCCACTTGCTAGAGCTTCTCATTGGCTCTCTATTTCATGGAGGTTAAACTTAACAGGAAATCTGATGTACGTTGTCTCTTAAATCCGTGCATTGATACAGATTTAAATACGGTTGCTGACATTTCAACTGCTGAGGAGGTGATGCACAGTGATGGAAGTAGAACTGGAGCATAAGTTTTGCAAAGTGTTCTGAAAATGAGCTGTTACTTCTGGTTGTCTTGTTTCCTGGGAGTATGAAGCTTTTGCTAATTGCCTTTAGGACTTAATGAAAGGAGGAGAGAAGTGGGTGGGAAGGTTGCATTAGAAGGAAACGGGCAGGAAGGGGAAGCAGCAAGCTTCCTGAGCCATTTTCAAGGTGAGCATTCAGGTGAGGAGGACAAGGTTAATAAGAGTTCGGGCTCGTACTTTGGGGCTTTGTGGATAAAACGGGGAAAAAGCTGCTGGAGCGGAGGCCGCCTGGCATTTTGTATGTAACGAAGTATATGATGTTCTCACCCAAGGCTCAATCTAGTCTTTAACACTGTGTCCAGGTTTCACACCATAATCATCAGGACTTCTGAGGAGCGGAGCAGAGACTTTCTGCTGAGGTTTTCTTCTGTCCATTCTCCAGCTCTGAGCAGACCTGTGTGGAGCTCTGTACTCCTTGGCACTACACCTGGTCACAGTAACTGATTAGGGTAGGTAGTAATGGTTAGATCCATGTGATCGTGGTCTCAAGATAACCTGGATCTTGTACCAGCTCCCAGGTCTGAGTTTGGCTTGCCCTTGGTGGCCGAGCTGTATGCACGGTCCTGCCCTTCGGTGCTGAGCCAAGCTACAGGTTTCCGTGCCGCCGTTGGGTGCGCGGTGGGTCTGGGTTGCTTGGTTTTGTACTATGTTTAAAAGAACAGCTATGTATGATGCTGGAAGGAAGCAGAACATGTGCCTGCCTGTGCTGTCATGACCCAGTCATGGAAGTTACTGCGGTTTTATCTGCCTTTTGCTTCCCAAAATGTGGATGATGGCGATGGACCTGGCGGGCTCTTCGGGTAGCACAGCCCTCTAGCTTTCTGCCGCTCTCGGTTGCTCGAAGGTCAGACCTGCGTGCCTGGGCTCTGCCCGCAGCTCGGGAGAGCCAAACCTTCGCACCCGGGGGGGGGGGGGGACGGGGGGGGGACGGGACGGGAACGGACGTATCCGTAAAATAATACAGATGTGGTTCCCGCTGGCAGCGGCGTACGGGTTAACGCGGGGCGGGGGCGGGCGGCGGGGCCGGGGAGTGGGGCAGGGCCGGCGGCGGGGCCGCCACGGGAACGCCTCGGCCGCGGTTTGTTCGCGATTTCCCTCGCAGCCGGGCGGAGCGGAACTTTCTGCGGCTTTGTGAAGCCGTGTGCCCCGAGCCGGCCAGCCCCGGCCCTTGCCGGTGAGCGGGGAGCCGCGCCGGGGCTCCCCCAGCGCTGCCGGGGCGCTTACGGGGCTGCCGCAGCACGGGCACCGCTCTGTGCCCACCTGTACGCGTACACAAAGCTATAGGCGCTTCCTACCTGCACAGTGTGAGCTTCATGCAGGTGGCACTGGGTTTGCGCATCCCTGGACTGGCATGTGCATCGCGCCCTGCGGAGGCACCGGCCGTAAGTACGCGCCGCGGGGGCTGGCAGGGGCACTGCTGGGGAGCTCTTCACAAGGTGTCATCTTAACGTATACAATACTGAAAAACACAGTGATATTACTTGTGTTATATCTCTTGATTAGTTTTTTTTCTAGAGGAAAGAAACAGTGCTGTTGTACCGCCTCGGTGTTGGTGGAGGTGGGTACATCGGCTCCGCTGGTGGCAGCGGGTGGCGGGGAAAGGACATTTCTCACCGCAGGTGGCTCGGGTGCCTTGTGCAGCTCTGCCCTTTAAGCTCTGCGGAGCCTGTGGCTTCTTCCATGTTCTTGTGGTATTTTAAGAGGTGTAGTAGGAAGCACCACTCAAATCCAGTTAGGTGTTGAAAAATCTGATTTCACAGAGTTCATCAGTGTACTGAAAATGAAGTGAAATGTAAAAAAAAAAAAAAACCACCCACAAAACAACCAACAAAAAAACACAACAAAAAACCCCCCAAACAACCCAACAACCAACCAAGTTTGCACAATCGATAGAGAAGCAGCAGCTGCTTCAGCAAATAAAGCTGCAAGGTGTGTTTGGCTCTTTGCAGAATACTAGACTATAGTTTCAGACAAGTTGGATTGACTGTGCCCTTACCTGCCTGTGCTGCTGTGACTGTTCACAGTTCTGGAATATCCTCCAGCACAGTCTTTATGCTGTCAGAGAGTGAAATAAAATCTCTAAAGTATAAGGTGTGACATCACAGAGGACATGTTCCTCTTAGATAAGAGTCTTGAAGATTCACATACCTAGATTCTACTTTTAGGCGGTTAGGTCCACTTCTAAGTCTCTACCAAATAATTCTTGGTGCCCACCATTTCTACCAGCTCCACTGAAGTGTTTGCTTCCAAACTGGGGCTCCGAATCTGTTACCAGATCGGGTGCGGCCAGGTGCCCTGTTTTCATCAGCAGTGGCATGATTCAGGTCCTCATCAGCTGTGTGCTGAAAATAAACAATAAAAGTTCACTTGGTTGTGACAGTGCTGAAATAGTGTGCGTGTGCTGGAGATTTCATGAAAGCAAGCTGATTTGTTGAACTATAAAATTGAGCTGGTAGTGGTCGAGGAGCAGACCTGCAAGTTCTGCAGAAATGGAAAACCTAGCTTAGAAGCAGAACAGGTATTTTCTTCTAAGCATGTTTCACAATGTACAGGCTGTTTGAATGGCTTTTAAATACTTTAAATGTGTCTGTTTCCGCATTATAGGATGACCTGCCAGCTCCTTCCAGAACCACACTTAAAGGAGACTAAATGAAAGCTTTGCAGTGAAGTTTTTAGTTTGAACTCCATATATAGATTTAGTAAACCATAATTTCAGAAAGTCTTAAATTACTGAAGTCTGAAGTCTAAACTTGTGGTAACTAGTGAGTTACTTAGTATCTGTCCCTAACAACTTTCTGCAGTGGGTCAGAGCTTTAAAAAGCAATTTAGTGCAGTCGAGCAGCTCTGTACTAAAAGATTTCAGGAGCTGGAGCCTGAGCTTTGCAACACCTCGGTGTAGGTGCCCCTGTATCTGTGTCTCACTGTTCAGCTGCCTGTGCCAGTCTACGGCAGCTCAGAGGAACAGCACTGTCGCCTACATGGGCAGGGTGACACTTCGGTGCCTCAACCAATTTTTTTTTGTGTGTGCCTCTTATCAGTCTGTGTGTACAGAGTGCTGTGGTCTGTGGCTGGCGGTACTACTTTCTCTCTGCAACTTAAATATTTAGTCTTGAGGTTCTATACTTTTGATAGGCTTAATACTACTTAAGATTCTTTTGCTTGTACCATATAGCCTTGGTATTTCATGCAGGGTATATGATATATAACAACTTCAGGCGCTTCTACCGCTGATACATCGAAGTTGTCAAAGACTCATCTTGATTCCCTTCACCCCGCTCCCTTCCCTTTTCCATCCAAAAGATGATGTCATTAAAATGGGCTATTACTGGAAATGACCAGAACCCCAGTGGAAGCATGAGTGCTGCTGTACATTCCATCAACCATCAAGTTAACGTTATGCAGATGAAGCAGGCATGGAGTGGAAGTGGATGTGGTGCTCTGCTCTCCTTAGTCTAAAAGACACTGAAGACCAAGATAATGGGGTAACACTGCTTGTGCGTGCCCAATTTGAGTCCAGCCAATTATCTGAAATTGGGGGTATCTAAGTTACAAAGAAAATATATAACCAAGCAATCATAAGTAGATTATCTTGCTAATAAGTTTGTTCTCTGGATTAAGAACTTAATTATTGAGCTGTAGAATTTTTTAATTTTTTTCCAATTTGTAAACCTGTATTTTAGAAAGGGTATTCTCAGTTCCTTTAAGTGGACCATGTAGCATGCTGTTCCAAGTACAGGTGCTGCCCACAGAGTTTCCTTAAAAGTGTAGAAGTTACTTCTGAGATGATTTTTCTCTGTAAAACCTGTTAAACTAATGCCAGCTTCTGTTGTGTCCTCTAATAGTAGCGGATAAAAAAAACCACCTTTAGATTGAGATATTTGGGCATAACTTTGTGTTATGTGCTTCCTTTCAGTTTGTTTCTCTAAATTGATTTTGGTTATATCAATTAACTATTAAAAAGAATTAAAAGCAAACCAGAGTACCTACCTTACAAACCCCCTTCTTACAGTTACATATTAACGTTTTTGGCCTCTGCTGTGTTACACACCCTTTTCTGCCCTGGTATTTCTTTTTAAGCTGAGGTAACCTGAATGGGTTTCTTGGGTTACCGTGCAATCGTTTGTCTGTGTTTTCCTCTGTGGCCACACATGTATGCAGGGTGTGGAGGGGAACAAGGAACTGATTCCCTTTATGAACTGGTACTACTTGTATGTGTAGCTGGGCTGCCCAGCACCCTGGCGTCCTGCTGCTGCCTCTGCCTTTCTCTTGGGTATGAGCTGAGAGTGTGCTGCTCAGTAACAAGAGAAATAAAATCGGCACCAGGGGTTTATGTGGGAGCAGAGGAGGGGGCAGAGGGTGTGCGTGCCTGCCTGTGGCATGGGGTGCAGGCAGGTGGGAGCGCTGCTGCGGGGAGCCCAGGGCTGCACAGGCTGCACACCACCAGGCAAAGCTGTCGCGCTGCTCTGTTGAGGGCTGTCTGCTGCTGGTGGGATGAGTTTAAGCAGCCTATAAGCAGTATGTGCAGATGCTGCTGCTTAATGTCTCTCTGCAGTAACACTTAGAATGCAAAGAGAGTGAAGTGACTTGCCTCCTTGCTCTGCCATCAGTGCCTGCAATCAGTCAGCACAATAAACTCTGCTTTCTGAAGAGCAGCGTCTGTAACAAATCCCTGTGCCAGCTCAGGAAAAGCAGCAGCAAACCAGGCTGGGGTTCTGCCTGGGCAAACCTGCCTCTCTTCACCCACGGTAACGTTCAGTCCTGCTGTAGGACTTCACTGCTTACCCCTATAGGGCTGGTCCTGCTCCACAGGCCTTGCAGCCCACCTGCCAGCTCTGCTCAAATCCTCTCACAGTATCTCACTGTGCCAAGCCAGGCTTGTCTGTTCACCCCCCACCCTTGCATTCATTCATCCAGGAGCAGGGCAGAAGCCATCAAAGTCCCCCAAACTGACGCCAGCCCTTCAATCAGGTTGTGGCCGATGCATTGAAACAACTTGGTTTTTAATGGACAGGAAAGCAGTGGGGTGTGCCATGAATCACATTAGGGCTCGCAGGCTAAATTTTGTAATGACCTTCTCGTTAAAACACTCTGGGTTTTCTTTCAGAAATGGCTGCATTAATAACGAGTAACTCGGAGCTAGTTTAGAGGCCAAATTTAATTAATTAAATTTCATTGTAAATACACAGATTTTAGTAACTTTCTTGAAGCAAACTAGATTCACTTGAATAGTTTGCATTAATTGAGTATTAAAGCATGTTAGCTTGCAACTAGCTAAAGCTTTTGTCCCAAACAAGAGGTGATATTTTATTTCACTAACTCTTTATTTAGGTAGCTAGTGTAATATATTCTTATATACTCATGCAAATTCTTGACTTTTATTTTAAGAATGGTGAAGGACACATTCTGACTTGATCCAAGTTGCACTTAGTTAGAGGAATTCAAAATTAATTCAAATATACAAGCTGTCTTTAAGACAAACAGAGCTCAAGAAGTGCTGGATTGGGAAGGATTCTTAATGTGTGCTTTTGCATTTGAAATCAGTTTAACTGAACCAAATCCTTTGAGATTTTTTTTGGAACAGATGATTTCTCCCACTCAAAGCTTATGTTTATTCAGAGTGGCAGAGGAAAACACACTTCACAGTCCATCAGTTTCTGATCTTTGTAGCCACTAATGGTTGAACTGAAGCAATTAAATATATTGAAGGAAGGAGAAGAACCTTTTTGACGGAAGTATGCTTTTGGCATTTGCAAAGTTTTGATGTATTTGCTTGTGAGTAACTTGTGGCAGGTTAATAACTCAACCCATCTGTAGAATACACAATATGAGGTTACTGCTGTCAAACTTTTGGAGGTCTAGATGGAGGGCTGTAAAATACAGTGTGGCATAGAAGAGGTGACTGGAGATTGTTTGCTGTCCTTTCCCATAAAAAATGAGAAGTGTCAAGCTTGTGAGAGCCGCTTTCAAAGCAAAAGAAGGTAATTCTTCATGAGGTGAGTAGCAGAACTGGGGAGCTGCCTGCTGCAGGTTCCAGAAGGCTATTGTCTTTATAAAGCTGGGCTGACCAGTTTACCTGTTTCATTACTATTTCAGTTTCTATTACCTTTAAAACTTTGAACAGTATTTTGCTTGCATCTTCACATCTGTGTGTACTTAATAAACAACTCTGAAATATGTAATATTTAAGGGTGGTTTGTTTTCCTTTTAGGTTTAAACCCGCCCTGATTAAGTTAAACATCTCTGATTTGGCTGCAGAAGAAAAGACGTGGAGAATAAAGTCCTGCAATGTGTTAAACTGTGACGTGCCAGGAAATATGGGATATCCTATCACACATCTCTTGTGCCTGGTGTGGACTGGGGCAGGACCACTGAGGATACAGCTGCAGAGCTCTGTCACAGCTGCCCAGCTCCCCTGAGGCCAGACTAGTTCTTCTGGAAGGACTTAAAATAAAATGAAGGTGTGAAATAAACTGTCTGGAAGGACCCTGGCATGACAAGTGCTTTTTGTACATAGGCTAGTACAGACAGCCAAGTGCTACATCTCTGCTCTGGAGGACTGGGATGCAGACTAGCTCCAGTTCAGCTACCATCCTGCAGCTTCCATTTGGACACCTCCAAAGTCTGCCCTGGGACTCTGAGACCTCAGCTGGATGCTTTTCTGCTCCCTCCTGCCTTATCTCAACATCTCAAGACATCTTTGTCAAAATCATTTGAGCTCTGCTGTATGACAGTGAGTGCTTGCAGTGTGATTATTTCAGTGGAGAATTATGGGTGTATGACTTTTTTTTTGTTGTGGTGGTGGGAGGGGTACTACTTTGAATGAGGATGGGATCTCAATAAGCTGAAGTATTTAGAAAGGGTTCATAGTTGGTATTTTGGATTTCTTTTAAGCTTGTTCTCCAGATGAGATGCAAAAAGTATCTGCAGATCTTTCCTGTCGCTGCAAATAAAAGAGCTTCATCTGCTGAGATGATTACACAGTAAGATACAGCATGTTCAGAAAACCTTCCCTATAATTTTCACAGATTTTTTTTCTTTTTTTTTTTTCTTTTTTCTCTGCCATTCTTGCCCAAAATGCTGCTTCTATTTGCAGGCATTTGGGCTGTTCTGTAAAAGCTTCATGTCAAGCCCAGCAAGTCCCGTACTGCCTCGGTGGGTGAGGGCAGAGCCACCTCGGCTGGTGGTGGTCCCCGCGCCTGGCTGCTCGAGTAGCTGTTGTCTGCAGCTCCTCCGTGACTTCTGGGTATTTGCAGAATGAATTTGACTTTTGTTGAGTACTTCCTAGGTGAGAACGGGGCATGTGCCGACTGCCCCACTCTGCCATATTGCCCTGAACAGGGAGTGGCAGGCGCTGCATTCCGGGTGACTCTCTGCGGTGGATCTGAGTTGCTGAGGCTTTTTTATAGATGAAGGGGTGCTCTGTAATATTTCAGCACAAGGGATGATTTCCTGGTTTCCTTCCACTTCTTATCCTTAAGTAATTGTTCTTAGTTCTGACTATGTACTTGAATTTGATGCTTTAAGTAATATTCTATAAAAGAAGTAGCTGCCTAGGTTCTTGAGGGTAATAAAATGGTCAACGATGTCAAGTGGCCTGCTTTCATGTTGACTACTAGATGTAGGGTGGGAACCAAGCAAAAAAGGCTATGGAGCAAATTCAGAAAAATGAAATATTAAAAAACCCCCCAACTTTAAAAATATTAATCATGGAATAGTGCAAGTTGGTTTAAAATCAGATAATACAAATATGCCATTTGTGTTATTTCTCTCATGCAGTAACTTATATGCCAGAAGATTAACCTTTTTCTCTTAAAACTCAGAAGGAACCTTTAATAGAAATGTGGCTTGTTAGCCAGCTTGCTGGCAATTGCTTAATGAGTTTCCCGGTCCCTGGAGTGATGAGATATAACTGTTAAGTAACCACAGGGTAATAACAGACTAAGTGAACCTGATCTTTATCTGTGATCAATTTTAGCTGCAGAGCAGAAAAGCTTGTACTTTTTTGTATGGTTCTGCCTGTAACCACTTCTAGGTGTATTTTTTCTTTTCAGCCTCATTCAGTCCGTCACTGGCACTCGTGACAGGCTGAGGCTCACAAAGTGCTTTACAAAAGCTATTAGTGCTGCTGCCTCTCTTGCAGCTTTGTATCCTGCTACTTCCTCCTCTCTGTCCTTGCAGTCAGTCACAGGTTTGCTGTTCTGTATAATATCTAACGTGATTAGGATCTTGTGCCATGGTTGGGTTCCTAGGTTTTGCTAAAAGTATACAATATCTGTTCATGAAGTCGTTGTTAAAACCCTTATGTAGATACTGACGGAGAGCGTGAGGGCTAGTGATGATCAGACACAAACTCTCCCTGCTAGGCTGAGAGACCCTGCCTGGAGTCTGGCCAGCATGAATAATTGGTGTCAGATCTGCCTGTGTAAATTAGTTGAAGTTCAGTTTGGTTCATAGTAAAGGCAGTAAAATTGCTAAGGCAGCTGACATTGACCTCAGAGTAGCTGGTGTGATGTAATTTGGAACACAGATTCCCCTTCCATCGTGTTTAAGAGCCCTGTGTCCAAAATAGTGCCGAGCGGGTATAAGGAAAAGCCCCGGCACTACTGCTGTTGCTGGGGCTTCCTCTGTCCTGTGCCTGGGTAGGGACCTGTGTTTTGGTTTTGAAGATAAGTGGACTGTGTGGTGCTCACAGGGCTCTGGTTGACAGCCCAATAAAATAATCCCTGGCTTTAGAGTAGTCAAATACACAGAATATTTTTTTCCGTTTTCAGGACATTTACTTAAATCCTGCAGTAAGGAACAAGCATGTGCTCAGAATATATATTCCTGTAGCACCTTATATACGTACACTTTTACATTTATTAATGTATAATTGAAAAACCAAAAAATATTTTTTCCAGTAATAGGCATTTTATTGCTTAGTCAGTAAAGTGGAAGATTTATGATTTATGTTTCCCTGTCCTGACTGGATACTTTAGGAAATGGAAATAATGATGGGTCTGTGGCTCAAGCAGGATTTCAGAGCAAGAATGGCTTGGCCGTTGCTCAGATTCTCTTTGTGACCTCCAGAAAGTTGCTTTTAACCTCTTAATTTCCACTTTGTTGCCTGTGCAGTATGACTGCTAGTGCAAAGGGACTGTGCTGGGGTTTTGTAAGCAAGTAAGTCTTGTTAAAAATCCATGATTCATCCAAGCATCGTGCACCGCAGTCCTCCAGTGGACAGAATATCTCCTTCTGCCTTAACTCTGTACAATATGAGTTTTTACTTAAGGCCTCCAGATATATACCTTCTTGCATCCCTGTCCCACCCCACCCCCAAAAAAAACCCCAACAACTGTTAGGTATGGTGGTTGAAGCAAGGACCAGTGGTTGAATTTTAATCCTTCTTTCTTTTTTCCCTTCTACCCTTCCTAGGATGCAGGGGCTTTAATCCAGGATGAACGAATGCTACTATGATAAGCGCATGGACTTTTTCTATAACAAGACAAACACTGACACCGTAGATGAGTGGACAGGGCCACAGCTTATTGTTGTTCTGTGTTTTGGGACATTTTTCTGCCTCTTCATTTTCATTTCAAATTCATTGGTCATAGCAGCTGTGGTCAAGAACAAGAGGTTTCATTTTCCCTTTTACTATCTCCTGGCCAACTTAGCTGCTGCAGACTTTTTTGCTGGAATAGCCTACGTCTTCTTGATGTTCAACACTGGCCCAGTGTCTAAGACATTAACTGTTAACCGCTGGTTTTTGCGTCAGGGTCTTCTGGACACCAGCCTGACAGCTTCCCTGGTGAATCTCCTCGTCATAGCTGTTGAGCGGCATATGTCGATAATGCGGATGAAGATCCACAGTAATCTCACGAAGAAGCGAGTCACTTTTTTAATTATATCCATTTGGGCCATTGCTATTTTCATGGGTGCAGTTCCTACCCTGGGTTGGAACTGCCTCTGTGACATTAGTGCCTGCTCATCCCTGGCACCTATTTACAGCAGAAGTTACCTGGTGTTCTGGAGTGTCTTAAACCTAGTTGTCTTCTTCATTATGGTGGTGGTTTACATAAGAATCTACATGTATGTTCAGAGGAAAACTAATGTCTTGTCGTCACACACTAGTGGATCCATTAGCCGCAGGAGAACCCCTGTGAAGCTTATGAAGACTGTCATGACTCTCTTAGGTAAGAGATTACAAACCATCGTATGGAAGGCTGGCAGTGCCAATGAATAAGTTGTTGGTTTGTTGTTGCTTGTTTTGGGCTTTGTTTTAATACAAAGCAAAAACCCCCAAACCTAACCATCTAAACCCAAAAGAAAACAAAATCACCCTCACCAGACTTTTAAGTGCTGGAGGCATTTAGACTTTGCTCTGCTTTACATAGTGAAATAAGTGTTGCACCATACAGAAATGCAAAGTAGAGGACTGGTCAACATGCAGAAGAAAAATTATCTGCAGGGTTTTTTGGGGGGTGGGGCCAGAACACAAAATCACTTTGGAGAAAGCCTTGTGAAGATTCACAACTGCCTAGCAGAATGTTTTCAAAATAATATTCTTTAATATCTGTAGAAGGCCATGAACGCTATGGCTGGATGTGGGTAGTTTTCTTTGCACTTCTTCCTCTTGGCTGTTTTCTAAACATACAAATGACTTCTCCCTGGAAATGCACCTTCCCTGGTGAAAGGAGAGGATGCCTGGTGGGTCTGTGACATTGACAGGACATTTTGTCTTGTAAGGGGAAAATGAATTTTCATTCTGTGAAGATTGCACAGTGCGAAATACTTTCAAGTGATGATACAGTATGGCCTTGGATCCCTAGCTCATAACGTGAGATTTGACCTGGATTCTGCCCTAGAGACACTGATGATGTTTGGGCATCTCAGATCACCTCATCAGCTAGTTGTGATGTAGCTGTTTATTATATTAGAGATGCACATAGTGGATGATTGATCATTGGAACAAAATACTAGCTGTAGCAGTCAGTTTTCCCTGGGAAGACTTGAATCGGAGCAAAGTGTTTTCTGGAAGCCAGGCACTGCATGAGCATGGTTTGTGTAGCTCGGTGTGGGTGGAAGTGGGGGTACGCTGGGGTGCTTGTGGAGCTGGGGACTCTAAAACCACAAATAAGGCCGTACCACTCTGACAACTGTTCTGATATTGTGTGAGCTAGCATGGAAAAGCTGGAGTTTTTGGGAAAGCTGTTGTCTATGCATACCTGGGACACAGTTGTGCAGCATGGTAGTGCTAGAGAGCTCTGGGAGAAAAGTGCCACTTTTCATGGAGGTAGGAGTTGCCATGGTAGGAAGTTCAGGCTGAGGACACTTTCTTCCCCTTACGGTCTATGTATGCTGTTTGCAGTCTGGTACCTGCTTCTTATTTTTTCTTTTTTTTTCTTTCTTTCTGAAATAATAGTGCTGTAGTACACAATGCCTTTGTCTACCAAATAATGTTTTACGATGCTTTAGAAGCTGTGATCAGTTAAACTTTACAGTGCCTGACCTCAGAAAAGAAAGTGGATTGATGGTTCAAGCAAGTACAAAGTTCTCACTTATACTCCTGTGTCTTCTGCAATTGGCATGTCCACTGGCAGGGCCTTTCCCTTCTCAATCTCTTTCCAACTGTCCTTTTCTTTTCCTCCTTGACTTTATGGCACCTATAGAGAGACAACGTAGTGGTTGTTCCTGTCCTTCCCCCTTGACTTGCAGGGACAAGATTTGATCTTTCACCCTGCCTGAAGCTCTTGTGCAGGGAAACTTAACCCATCCACCCGGAAGGAGAAAATCCATGCAGGAAAATGGAATTGCTCCAAATATGATCTTGCCCTAATGCATAAGCATTGGGTAGACTTTTGTTAACTGCTGCATTGGAAAGAGACAAAAAGAAAAGCATGTTTAAAAAGCAATTCTCTGAGCCTTTCTATTGAAAGCAGAACTGCAGGCTGCTTTCTGGGAAGTCACATGAAAATAAATTGTGATACATAGTCATGCCTAATTTATATGTATATTTATAGTTAATATTGCTTTGGTTTTGTATAAGCCAAATTTGGAGGGTGCTGAGTGAGCGCTGGAATGACATTGTTAGCTGTCAGGGCATCCGTGCGTGTTTGCAGGTCGGAGCAGAGAGGTGGTCTGCGTGCTGGGCAGGACACCTGCGTGGCTGGCGTAGGAGTTGGAAGGGCGGTGACCGTGGCCACTGTTTACTAATCCCTTGTGGTCCTTTAGCCTGTGCAGGTTTTCGGTGCTTACCACAGCTGTGCTGCTGTGTGGACATAAACCCCGCTTCAAACTTCATTTTCAGCTTATTCTATCTTTTACTAGGGAGAGGGGCCTTAGGGCTATGGGCTGATTTAAAGACCAGCATTAGCTTTCTCTTACTTGCAGAACGTGGCTTTTCAGCCACCAGGTTAAACTATAATTCGGGCAAAGCATTTAATGATACTGTATACTGGGCTAGGCAAATTCAACTTAGCCTGAGTGCTACTTTAGAGATCATGATTTTGTGTATTTACTCTGTCAGTCAAAAGCAAAACCAAAACAGAGCCTGCTCCCAAAGAAGTCCAGTTAGTGCGTGTGTTGCTGGGTGCAGGATCTACCCCAAACTCCTGTGTCAGAGGAAGTGGATCTTGGCATGTACCTTCATATCAGTTCTCCAGATTTTGACTCTGAGAGGCTTTTTATAAATGTTTATTTCTAGGAATGAGAATTTATTTTTTTCAAACAGTTTGAAATGCGTATTCTGGCTAAGCCATTCAAGCACACGGCAAAATGTGTTAGAAACTGAATAGTATGTTTTCTGGGCTTTCCAGTTACCAAACGAGTCACCAAGTGACCAAAGTGATTCTTCCACAATTCTGCTTACATTCACTGATGCAGCAACCTACAGCTACATGCAGCATGTGGATTTTGCCCAAGGCAGTTATTTTTAATGGTTTGTTCCAAAACACCTGAAAGTGCTTTGGGGCACATGCCTGGTACGGTCTTTACTAAAAGCGATTCCAAGATGCTCTGTTGCCGGATGAAGCATGATGAGAACCAGAATTCTTGTTAATGTGCTTTGTTAGTTTCGTAGGAGGTTCAGGACAACATCCTGCTGCAGTGTGGAAGGTGGCTGCATGTAGCTGTGTGGTGCTGGCACGCTGCTCCTCCTGTCTGCACCCCTCCCCTTCCTGGGGAGGCCAGACCTGCGGCTGGCTGCCCCTCCACAGACATCGCTGTCCTAGCTGGGTCTTCTCCTTCTGTGCTCTTACAGCTAGGAGGTGGGGGGATCTGGGTTTCAGTGTGACTCTGGATTCATGGTGATCACAGCTGCAGGAGGCTTCTTGCACCACCCTTTGGGCTTGGATGGCCCCTTCCAGAGGCTGGGACTCAGGTCCCTGTCATCTGCCATTTTCTACTGCGACACCTGAAGTGGTCCATCGCAGGATAGCAGCAAGGCTTTCCCTTTGGCATGCTAAACCATAGGAAGCTATCTGGTTGAAATGGGAAGATGTGAAACCTGGCAAAAGGGGCTGAAGTCATCTTAGCTGACCTCGTGGCATGGTCCTAGCTAAGCCTCTGACTGTAACTTTGAAGGAGGGTGGCCGCATGGGTACGTGATTTTCAGGTGGCATGTATGTGTTAGCTCATCTGAACTTAGAAGTCCAATTTCTGCTGAAATAGCAGCTTTGGGGCGGATGATTTTCAGTTTCAGTGAATTTATAGTTTAATTGGTAACTTGCTGTTTTAACTTGGGTGTACGGTGTGGCAAAGGCAACTGGAAGCTACTGTGCTTCTTTCCCCCCTCCCCCCTTTTTTTTTTTCACCTCAGTGTTGGCATGCTTAGGGACAGCTTTGATGTGCAGAATTTTATGATGTGGTGCTGCTGAAGCATGAGTAGTGCTTCCAGGTACACAGAAATTCACTTTCAAGCAGAGATGATGTAACCTACAAGAAAACCCGTGTTTAAATCTAATGGAACATCCTCAAACTAACCTCAAGGCGTTGTGACACCGGATCTCCCATAATCTGGTGGGAACGCTCAGAGCGGTTCTTTTGATCCATGTTGCATCCAGGCAACATTTCACATAACTTCGGTGAATTTTAGAGAGTTCCAGAAACAAAATTGCTTTTGGAGTGTGGCACTTTGTCATGAGAGGAGCTCCTACGGGGTAAAAAGTCTGCAAACAAGAAAATCACCAAAGTGCCAAGACAAAGGTATATATTTATGCTTAACTATGGTTCCCTTTGAAAGCTCCATGGTAAAAATAGCAAAATCCGAGCAAGATTGAGAGTCTGAGCCATGCCTTGCTTTCATCTCTGCAGTGCTAAGAGCAGGGTGTGAATCGCTTGTGTTGTCTCCACACACAGCAAAATGTATTTTTGATGGAGTTGAAACAACACCCTGTGAAAGCATTAGGCAGTAACCGACACTGTCTGCACTGCTCCCTGTCCTTGTCTTCAGTCGTGCCGGAGGAGGAATGTGCAGAGAGATGTCTGCAGATGTCTTTTATCTTCCCTTACTTTTGCCACTGAGACCTTTTAGGGTTTTGCCTGTGTAGGTGGACAGGGATATGTGCTAGAAGTTCATGGAGCAATCCTACCTGCAATCTTGGGGTTTTGTTTGAAGGAGAGATTTCTGTATCTTTTGTTAAATGTGGTTCTGGGGTCTCTTTCCTCTCCTGCTGATGTCCCTGAAAGCATGGTTGAACTTTGCATGCTTTGTGGTACAAGGGGTCAAAATGCTTTCGGTGCTTGTTCTAAGGAGGGTTTGTCACTCTCTTAATTTCTGCATGGAGCTGGTGTATTGGTGACTTTGCCCATGACCCTTGGTGGCTAATGAAAGCTCTCCATCCAAATACTTACCGAGACACTCAGCTAGACACCGTATTGTTGTTTGGGTGGGCCAATTCCACTGCTTGTTAAAACAGATAGGGTTTGCTGGTGAACCCCAGGGCAATAAATCAGGACAATATTTTCTCCATTATAGACCATGAGAGTTGGTGTCATAACTGCTTACTCAGCATGCTGGAGCAAATCTGTGTGTAATATAGAGACTGACCAGAGAAAATAAGCATTGTGGTAGCAGCTTGCAGCTCCCGATGCCAGTGGGCAATGGAGGAATGTTACTGATGTTAACCGGTATCTCAAAACTAACACCATGAAATCAGCACTTAGCAGCATCACAAAAATCTTGGTACAGAAGAGTAGAAAATGCAGTTCCTGAAGGAGATGGTCTCGCTTTTCTGTTCTCTTCAATATTGACTGGAACATTATCTGTTGGTTGGATTTTGTCTGGACTCCAGGAGCACAGATTTGCAGCAAGCTCTGCAATACCTTGTCCTAGATACATTTTGCAGCAATCCTAATGCTTACTAAATCACATGAATTCACTTTATATACCATTATGGCGTGCCAATCACATGGGCACAGCATCCATTAAAATCCCCAATGAGGAGAAGTGCCCGGTGCCGTGCGGTCAACCCGTGTGCACAGCACAGCCGATGGGATGGGATGGGATGCCTGAGGTGCTGCCGAGTCCTGGCTCCAGCCGGCACTGCCTGGGTCCTGCCATAAGCCAGGCTGCCCTCCCACCGCTTGCTTGCACAGCTCAGTTAGGGGAAAACCAGTGGCTTAAAAAACCCTGAGCTGGACTTGTTTTCCCTACTAAAATTGATGAACAGATACCAACACCCCCAGGAGAGCTTTGTAGCATGTGGCTGCTATCATCCTTATTTGTTTGATTATTTTTTTCTAAGCCCATAAAAGGGGAAACTACTGTCACAAATGATTGGAATTTCCTCAGTGCGTTGTTGAAACTCCGACTGTTGTACAGAGTTGTAATTTTCTATTTTTGTATGTCAGACAGCAATTGTGGCTTGTGCTAAGTTAGTATTATCATGCATATGGCTACTCCTTCCTCGGGCTGAAGGCGAGGCATGCCAGGCTGCGGTGCCGGGGGAGGTGGGAGGGCAGCCGGGGCAGTTCGGGGCCCACCAGGCTCATGGCCAAGGCTGTGTTTGGTCACGGTGTTCCCCCTCCCCACCAGTCCTGCCCACGCCCCTGCCTGTATGGTGGGGATGTACAGTAACGTGAAAGGATGTAAGCGCAATATTGAACTTCCTTCTAAGCTGTGGCTTTTTTGCTTTTTTCATGTTGTCTTCACTCTAAGATCTCTCTTATTCCCCCTTTCTTTCTTTAATAAGTATTTTTTTTTGCACAGGGCTGGTGGGAGAGGTGTCTGTCTGCCTCTTTCAGCTTTTATTAGCACCCTGTGGCTGTTATTCCTGCCTCGCAGCTGAAACACAAGGAAAACTCTGCTGCTCCTGGGCTTGTCCTGTGGTTTCTTGATGTGTTTTGGGGAAATACCTCTTTTGCAGAGTTTTCTTGTTCCCCTATCACTAAACTCTTACTTCCTCATCCTTTCTCCTTTTTGTCTTTTTTTTTTTCTTTTCCTTTTTGTTCTGTTCTTTGCTTCATTTCTTTGCCCTGGCTGCTACATCCCTTGGTTCATCTTTGCTGACTCATCTATTTGTTTCTTTCTCTCTTTTCTGTTACAACTGAGTTTGTTTCCTGGATCTGAGTTGCTGGGGCTCAAGCATCCAGCGTGCACAGCCTGGGGGGGGAGCAGGGGAGAGGGGTGGGCTGCTGCTCTGGCCGGGGGGCTGGCAGGGCTGGTGTGTCGCAGGCAGTGGCAGGCATCCTACACCAGCTGTGGAGTTTTGCAGCCAGGACGTGTTCAAATTATATGACTCTTGTTCTGTGAATTAGGCAGTGTGCCCATAGCTCTGCAGAGTCATCTGGAGTGTGGCAGAAGACTCGTCTCTTCTTTGGATCGTATTGTGGCAGTGGAAGAAATGTGCCACATGGTATCAGGGCAGTGGTTGCCCCTGGTGCTCAGCACTGGTGAGGCTGCACCTCAAACACTGTGTGCAGCTTGGGCCCCTCACTGCAAGAGGGATGTTGAGGTGCTGGAGCGTGTCCAGGGAAGGGCAATGAAGCTGCTGAAGGCTCTGGAACACAAGTCTTACGAGGAGCAGCTGAAGGAACTGGGGTTGTTTTAGTTTGGAGAGAAGGAGACTGGAGGGGGGATGGGACACCTTACTGCTCTCTACAGCTCCCTGAGGGGAGGCTGCAGGCAGGTGGGGGTCGGTCCCTTCCCCCAGATAACAAGTGACAGGACAAGAGGAAACAGCCTTAAGTTATGATGCGGAGCCTTAGATTGGATATTAGGAAAAATTTCTCCACTGAAAGGGTGGTCAAGCACTGGAGCAAGCTGCCCAGGGACGTGGTGGAGTCATCTTCTCTGGAGGTGTTTAAAAAATGCATAGATGCGGTGCTTAGGGACATGGGTTTAGTGATGGACTTGGCAGTCCAGGGTTACCAGTTGGGCTTGATGATCTTAAAAGTCTTTTCCAAACTAAATGATTCTGTGGTTCTATGATTCTCCTCCAGCACATGAGAGAAAGATGAAGAGAGGCAGTCTGTGCTCAGAGCACCAGTTCTCTACTTGTTAATGCTCCAGAGCTCTTGTTTGTTTATCAGCGTGGGCGAATCGCTGTTGCGATGGCCTTTTCCCACTTGTGTTTGAGCTGATGCTGTTAGCAGCTGTGTTCTTGCTCCCTGCAGCCTTCTGAGAGCTGCCCTGCCTCATGCTCAGGGCTTGGCAAGAGAAGCAGTAGACAGAATTTTGCTACTGTCATTAGAATTTTGTCCTCTCCTGCTTTTATCATTTTTGTGTAGAATTGTGATGAACCAAATAATGTTGTAAGATGCAGAACACCCCAAATCTCCAGCAGTTTGAAGTCTTTTTTTTCTTTCTTTTTTCTCTCTATATCTAGGTGCCTTTGTTGTCTGCTGGACCCCTGGCCTGGTTGTCTTACTGCTTGATGGTCTGAACTGCACCTACTGTGGGATTCAGAACGTTAAAAGGTGGTTTCTTCTCCTGGCCCTGATGAACTCTGTCATGAATCCAATAATTTATTCATACAAAGATGACGAGATGTGGGGTACCATGAAAAGGATGATTTGCTGCTCCTCTGAGGATAAGACCCAGGACAGGCGCTCATCGCGCATCCCCTCGACAGTTCTCTGCAGGAGCACAGATAACTCAGGGCACTACATTGAAGATGGCATTATTCAGGGGACAATTTGTGGAAAAGGAGATCTTGGTGACAAAGGAAACTCCTGAGCTATTCAAGGGACTGACTTGGCTGGAAAAGGAGAGGGGGAAGGGAGAGGTTTTGTAAGAGAAGATTGACTGGCAAAGCTAGTAAACAATATATCCACTTTGTTCCAGAGTCTAAACTCCAGTGTTAACAAAAGTTCTTATAAATAATTGCCTGATGGAAAAAACGCTTTGTAATGAAGAAAACTTTCTGTGCTGCCGTCTTTTTCTCTTTTTTTTTTTTCTTTTAAGTACATGAAATTGTTTTTTTGTATGAATGGAATAAATACATCTCAGAGACTTCTTGTGTGTGGAAACAAAATGTAAGCAGTGTAGCAAGATCCTCCTTAAGCTCCTGCAGAGAGAATAAACCTGCCTTACTGTGCAGGCTTGGCATTCACTGAGTACTTCTGGTTTGAACAGTTTCTGTGCATCTTGAGGAGGATCATAGGCTTGGTTGGACAGAATTGTGACCTGTTTTCTTGGTTTACTAAGTTCATGAAATGTTTCACACTTACCTACTCTCTTCCTCATCCTTATCTTGCTTTCAAAATAGGTAATTTGATGGTTTATTAAAACTATGCCAGAAACCTGGCTGTGATGGGAAGCCCAGACCTGACACCGGTGTGCGTGAGTATGTCCCAGCAAAGCCAGTATCACTGCCATGGTGGGGTGGAAGCTGCACGGACATACAGTGCACTCTGCTGCTGTTGTGCAGGCAGGTGTTGAGGTGGGTTAACTGAAGAGTGGTGTGGCTGTGTTCATTATGCTCATTTCTTACTTCCCCAGATAACAGCAGATGGGTGTGCTCACCCCAATTCAGCTGCTCTGCCACTGAGGGAAATGAAATCCAAAACACCGTTTTAAGAGGGCAAATTTTTAAGGGAAGTTTAAGTATACATACATACAGGTTCAATCAAGCTATTGTAAATACAAATTAATTTACAGGAGAAAAGCATGAAACCAGCCTAAACCCCTGCAAGATTACAGTGTGCATTGATTGTCTGACCTTGTCTGGACTATGTTTAGCCTCTGATTTTTAAGCTGATATTACCAGAAGGTACGTGAGGAACAGCAAGCAATGAAGGGCTTTCAGCATTGTGACTAACCAAGTCTAGTGTCGATGCAGCCGCAGCCCCAAAAGCTGAAGTTCTACTTATGGAGTATGCTCTGATGGAGCATCCGGCAATTTAAAGCCCTAGGGTAAAGTTTTTCAATTTAAACTTTTCAATGAAAAATTGGAATGTAATTTTCTTACTACTCTAAAAACCTGGCTCCTGCTGTCTGGTTTCAACAGCGGTGAGTTCCCTGCTACCCATCTTAATTTCAGGAGGAGTTACTTGTGTTAGAAAGTCTGATCCCTGGTATTGAAGCAGGTGATGATGACCAGAGGTCACTCTGGAAAATTTTGGAAGTTTTGGCCACTCGGAATTGTCAGAGAACAACACCAAGAGCATGTTGTGTGAGTCTGAAAGATAACGATCAGCTGTGGTTTAGGCAAATTCTTCCTCTGGTGCAACTTGCATGTCGATATCCAGACTGTGTTGGTCAAAGCAGAGCCAGCACTTGGCTCAAAGGCCAAGTTGCAGTTCTGTAGAAGGTGCTGGGTGATTACACAGCGAGCCTTGGCTTACAAACACAGCAAGCCCCTGTTTAGGGAGCTCTCCCATAACACAAGTTACTTTGTAGGCACGTGGCCTAACATTCAAGGTAGATGCTGCGTTTGGGTAATGCTAAAAAGGTTTACACGTTTTGCCATTATAATGCAATCTTCTTGTGCAAATACTACTTCATTATTTTGGTGTTTCTGTGAAGTATGTAGAGTGGTGCTTTCTAGAGCCAGCGGTGTGGTGGGTTGACTGGGGCTGGATGCCAGGTGCCCACCAAAGCTGTTCTGTCAGTCCTCCTCCTCAGCTGGACAGGGGAGGGAAAATATATTGAAAGCATTGTGGGTTGAGATAAGGACAGGGAGAGATCATTCACCGATTACTATCATGTGCAAAACAGGCTCGACTTGAGGAAAATTAAATTAATTTATTACCAGTCAAATCAGAGTAGGATAATGAGAAATAAAATCTTAAAAACACCTTCCCCCCAACCCATCCCTTCTTCCCAGGCTTCAGTCCCAATTTTCTCTTCCTCCTCCCCTGCCAAGCAGTGCAGAGGGACAGTGCAGAGGACTCCTCGCAATTCCCCTGCTCCCGTGTGGGGTCCCTCCCACAGGAGACAGTTTTCCACAAGATTCTCCAATGTGACTTCTTTCTGTGGGCTGCAGTCCTTCACAAACTGCTCCAGCACTGATCCCTTCCACAGGGTTCAATCCTTCAGCAACAGACTGCTGCAGCGTGGGTCCCCCGTGGGGTCACAAGCCCTGCCAGCAGACCCGCTCCAGCCTGGGCTCCTCTCTCCATGGGTCCTGCCAGGACCCTGCTCCAGCACAGGCTGCCCGTGGGGTCACAGCCTCCTTCGGGCATCCCCCTGCTCCGGCACGGGGTCCTCCCTGGGCTGCAGGTGGGATCTGCTCCACTGTGAACCTCTGAGGGCCGAGGGGCACAGCCTGCCTCACTGGGGGCTTCACCATGGGCTGGGGGGAATCTCTGCTCCAGCACCTGGAGCCCCCCCACCCCTCTGTGCTGGCTCTGGTGTCTGCAGAGCTGTTGCTCTCACATAGTTTTACTCTTCTCTTCACTGCAATTGTTGTGCAGTAACTTTTCCCCTTTTTTAATATGCTGTCACAAAGATGCTACCACTGTTGCTGATGGGCTCGGCCTCGGCCAGCAGTGGGTCCATCTCAGAGCCAGCTGGCATTGGGTCCATTGGACATGGTGGAAGCTTCTGGCAGCTTCTCACAGAAGCCACCCTTGCAGCCCCTCCTGCCACCAAACCTTGCCATGCCAAACCCGATGCAGGTGGCATTGCAGAGGCACGGCATGCAAGCATTCCTGTCCCTACCTGTAGTGCGCCGTTTCTGTTAGCTAGGCAGAAGCTCCAAATACAAAGCTAATGGGAAATAAAATGCTACTTCAAAATAAAATACTTGTTTCCTATTCAGATGGTGGTTGAATATTACCTGTCACTAAAGTCAGCTGTAAATGGCTGCTGTTACTTTTACTTGTTTCCACAGATACATCCAGGCTAAACCCGATCGAACTGCAGATAATAATGAAGATGGGGAAACGTTGTTCCATGTTACCATGGGGTGGGCTGGTGGAGGGAGGGATGTTTTAATAAAATTTTCGTGTTTACTAGCAATACTAGGCAGTGTAATACTTGGTTGAGTCAGGCCCTGAAGAGAGCTTGGGTGAAGATCTGGAACATCTGCAGCAGTGGAGAAAATACTAGGTCTCCTGCAGAGCTTGACATTTGGGCTGCAAAATAGCTGCATGTGGATGTTTTTTCCAGGTAAGCAGGAAGAGGTGACTCCTGTAAAGGTGAAGGACTGCATTGTTTATTGAGCATCTCATACAGCGAACTCCTGGTCTGGATTAAGATCTGAGAGGTGCTATAAATCATTCTGCTATAAGAAAGTGGGAGAATTTGAGGTCTGCACTCTTAATCCTTTTGTTGCCTCATCTGAAGAAAAAAAAAACCTAACAAAGCCAACCAACCAGCCTCCAAAAGCTGACGAACTGGTGCTCTGTGAATGGCATTATTTGCAGTGACATGTCCTCTATTGCAGCATGATGCTTCCCTCAGAGCTGCTACCTCATTGCCTACTACTATAAATTACAATGTGACACAAGTGGAACAGCAAACTGATCTTGCATCAAACTTTCCTACAAACTGCTACAACAGAGACTGTATAATGTTTCCTACATCAAATTGTCTAAACATCCAGCTACTTGTGTAGCAGGGATTTTTTTTTTTTGAACTCCATAAACATTTATCAGAATAGTTTGTCTCAAGGAAAACATTATTTGTACTTAGGTAAAAAAAAAAAAAAGGCAAAAAAGCAAAGTGCAGTTGGTGAAGGCAAGTTCTACAGTGTTTCTCTGTTGCCCTTTTCACTAATATCCCAGAATAAGAGATATTGGTATCTGTTGACTTTGCATGTGCCTGCCTCTATTTACATATGCCAGCGTACTGATGGGTGAGATGAAATTTGTTCTTTTGGTGAAGGCTTTAGGGTGAACACCCACAGAAATCCAAGGGTGTTAATTCTTAAGAGGCAGAGGGAGGCAAGGGTAGAATTACCATTAAGGTGGATAGTTGCAAGGTTTTGCGTGCTCCTGGTGATGCTGGAGGCCTCTCTGTGTCCGAGAGTGCCTTGGGGGCTGCTGCACTGCAGTAAGTAGCAAACTAACTTCTAACACAACATCTTTACAGCAATTACGGTTTGAAACCCTTTGTGATATTCTCCTCCCTTTCCCCTCTCCAGCTGCTTGTCTCCTGAACCAAAGTTGCTTTTCCAGTTGATCAGTGTGTCCAGGAAGAAACGCTCCACGGCTTTTCCCAGGGCAAAGATGTAGGTCTGTCCTCTGCGGCTAGCTCTCCTGTAAAGCCTCTGTGGTCACAATCATTAGAGATGCTTTTCAGAGAATTACTACTAAAAGCCGGGAACAATGGGGTTTTATCTTACACGATAGAGCTTTTGAATCTTTCTGGATAAGCAGCTAGACTGATCATTGTTTAATAACTGTGTGCGTGGGAGAGAAGTTTCTCTAGTATCTGTACTGTCAGTTTGACCTAGGTGGTGTGGGTGATGAGTCCCTCTGGGACAGCAGCCAAATCGCTACAGCTTGAGCGGCTCTTAAGTGTGGCTTCTCCACTGCTTTGGGGATGCCTTACCATGACTACTTTTCCCTCAGTATAGTTTTCTGGGTTTTTTTGTTCTTTGGGGGTTTTTTTGTTGTGTTTTTTGTGTTTTTTTTTTTTTTAAGTAATTACTGCAGACTGGTGAAATACATCTGTATTTGTGCATATGACAGCTTGTGCATGTATTTGTGAACGGCAACAGCTACTGCAGCTATGTTAATGATGGTGCCTTTCTCTCACCAGATCTGTATTTTATATATATTTATACTCTTCCCCCACCTCCCCCTAAAACTTTCTTCTAAGTAACAGTTAACTATAGGAGCAATACTTCTATGACTCTTTCGCATTTTTTGTGAACTCTGTATGAATGTTTCTAAACTACTAGTTATTGGAAGCTAGTGGAGGAAGGGTCGTTTTAAACTTGTCATATTTCTTATGCTCTTTCCTGGCTATTGGCCACTATCCTAGCAGTTGCAGTGCAGGGTCAGCCTTTGGTCTGGCCCAAAGCAACTGTAGCTTGCATGATTAGGGCCAAAAAGTGAGAATATATGGAAATGTTGAAAAGAAGGTGGCAGGGAAATACTGCTATTTAACTTAGCCTATAATTCCAATGAATTAAAATGTTTTAAATCACTTGAAAGAAGTAATCCTACTTTCCCCCTTGCACCCACTCCCTCCTTATGCTGGTGCAGCCATTTGTGAGACCATATGGTGAACTGTAGTGGGGTCTGAAAAATAACCCTGAGTGATATATGTTGCTAGTAACTAGAGAAATTTTCCACTTGTAGTGAGCTAGCAGCTCTATTATTTCCTCTGTTCATTATATAGAGTCTTGTAGATGATTTGTTTTCTAGAAATCTTTGTAAAATACAGTCCACTTTGAATGCTACATTTGGCAGTGACTAGGCATGCTTCTATCAGAGGGAAAGTAAAAAAGTCCATCTGGAAACAAGGAATTAGGTCACGATGGTCTTCCCCCCTCTCTCCAAGGTCTCTCGGAAGATAAGGAGTTAGACACTTCTATGTTTTGAGCCATTCTTCGAAACATCCTGCTTTATCTTTCAAGTAGTAATTGGTCCCTGGGCTTCTTTTATACATCTTTTTATAATACTGAGAGTGTTCTTTCACTGCAGCAGGCAGAAGCATCTGTTTTCTTCCAACCTACTTAGAAGTGCTATTTTGCAGCCCATAGGTATGCTGTTTTGAACTGTCTGTATATGCATCCGTGCATTGTCTCCTGTGTGTGTTGAAATAATTTTCAGGCTAACATCTGCTATGTTTACCATGGACAACTGTGCTAGGAATAGGATGTTTTTTCTGAACTAGCCTTTACTAGTATCCCAGCCGTGCACTTAGTACCCTGATGTACAGCCCTGTAAGAAAATTAACATGCAGAATAAGTTCAAATCACTTATTAATCTGTTGTCATCAATAGCTGTATTTTAACTTAAATGTTAACTTCATTGAAACTATAGATATGGTCTAACTTCTCTAAAAAAAAATCCCCAAAACAAGTGAACAGAAATTCCCACTAAAAAAGCCATGACAAAATAAACAAAAAAAACCCCAAACCCAATTTGGCATATCTGTAGGCCAGGAGTAGGTAAGCATACTTATCTTCTCTAACCTTTAGTTTACCTGACTTGCTTTGGTATATATGAAAACAAGGAAGTTGTGTTTCTGAGCACAAGTAATTGCTTGGGGTTTTGGTAGGGGATCTCCTGGGGATGTGCTGCTCATCTAGAGAGGTTCTTTAGCTTTCCTCCTAAAGCTGCTGTGGAAGGAGATGGGATACTGGCCTGCAAGCATTGTTGTTGGTCTCACCCAGCATTACATTTCGTATACGTAATAGTTAAGAATATATATCTACTATCTTGACCCTAAATGTTAAGATTCTCTTGCATATGCTAGACTGTCTCAGTACTGTAGGGTGAATTTTATCTCCAGCTTCCATTTGTATTCATGCAAACAAATGCTTGGTATGTTGGCTTTAATTAGGTTTCCATTAGAAATATGTTCAGTTACTAATGGATGTCAAAGTGCATGAGAGTGAAAAGGCTTGACCTCCAGAGATGGAAATATTATTAATGCTTAAATGATTCTATTCAAATCCCAGTTAATGCATCAATTGCTATGAATGTCAGTGTATTTGTTTGTACAGCACACTCTGTGATACTGGGCTGGGATTTTCCCACAGGTATGAAAGAGTTAATTTAATTAGAAACTTAAGGTTTTGTGCCTATAGGGATAAAGGGCCCACAGACCGTGAACTCACAACTGCTCACCCACATGCTTAGCTTTAACTTTCTGTGCAGTTGCATTGCTTTCAGTAGACCTTTTTCTGTGGAAGGAGTCCCAGGTGTCTTGGCATTTGTGAGATGAGGGCATTTAACGTCTCGTTTCAGACTGTAAGTTTCTGCTGTATGGGGAACTGCCCCTTCGCCAAGAGGCACAGCTGTGGCAGCCTGGCTGCTCTCGCACACCATTCCCTCGCAGGCACAACTGTTGATTTTAAAGAGGAAACACTTGGACCCATAAGCACAGATGTACAATGTTGGATTATATCCCAAATTTTCCCTATGTAGTTTTGGCCTATTTTCTCCTTTATAATCTCTTTGCACAGTCCATGTAATTTTTTGTGTGTACTGCTTTGTTCTTCAAAGCATAGATTAAACCACAGTTTTCTCTAAACAGATAAATTCCAGCAGTATTGGGTCCTAGAGCAACCCTCCAATTTCACAGACCAGAGAGCCACAAAAAGAAATAAATATGGTTGAGCAGAGATTTTAGTCTTGGGTTTTTGAAAGGTCAGAATAACAACAATGAAAAAAAATATTATGTTTGCATATATTAGTTAAAAACATTGGAGAATAATACTTCAGCAAAATTAAAATAGATCCTAAGCTTATGACTGATTTTCACAATTGGAACTTGAGTTGGGAGTCCTAGATGGTTAACTGGTGAGTTCTCTGAACTGCAGAACTGAAGAAAACTGTTCTCTAATTGATTTCTTCTCTGAACTGGAGCAAAGCTGCCACACGCATTCAGCTCCTTCCCAGCACGGGAGATCAGGGCTGGAGGGTGATCTCCTGAACCCCTTCCCCCAGCAAAGCTCCACCCCACATTTCTGTCTCCATGGGCACCAGGAGCTTTGCTGATTCACAGAAACAAATGAAAGCCCGAGAACAGAGGAACTTCTGCTGAACATGGCGTGAGCTCTGGCTGGAGACTTTCTGGCAAGTCTTTGTGCCCCCTTTCCCCAGTGGCATCTGGGGAACCCCCCATGGTCCTTCCTCTGGTGGAGGCGAGAGCAGACTCTCCTCTACCCAACTTTCCCCAAAACCTGTTGGTGTGGCAATATCTTTAGATCTCTTCCTCTCAGGAAGTTTTACTGAAAGTGATGATTTCAGAACTGTGAGGCACTAAGCAGGCAAAAAGCAATACAGCTGCACATGCCTCATTCCATTCAGCAATCAGGATAAACGGTTCTCTGGTTCAAGCTGTGTAAGTCATGGATGCAACTTTTTGCTTGCCTGTGCGTAGGTGAGGGCTCCCTGGGGGAGGATGAAGTCAATCCCCAAAGCTGCTTTGCAGCAACCCCCTAGGACCCTGATATCCCACCACTACTGTGTCTCTACTCATCTCACCTAGTCAGTGCCAGGAAAATACTGGAATCTGCTATCTTTATCCCATTTTATAGCCAACAAGATCATTAAGGAATTATTGAGGTGAAGTAGGTTTGACTCTCTGCAGGAGTGTGAATAAGGCTTGTGTTTCTCCAAAAGGTAGCAGGATGGGTAGCGAAGAGCTGTGAGTCCACCTGTAAACACACGGTTATAAATGAAGGAAAATCAGGCTCCCATGCTTGCCTGGCTTGTGCATGGTCTCTTCACTTCGTGATGGCCAAATTTCAGAGGTTTTGCAAAGCAGCTTGAGGATTTGCTTCTGTGTGTGAATCCTGAGACCTTTGTGTCCGGTGGGAGTGGTTCAAATGTGCCAGAGATCACAGACTGATCTACCTGAGGGAGCCTCAGGGGAAGCAGATGGTCACGGGAGATTCCCTGTGTGGCTGCTCCTCTAACTAAACCTGATGCTATTGTCTCTTCATTGGGCTGTTCAGCTAACAGCTGTGGTTGTGAGGCCTTTTCATCTGAGCGGGAGTGGGCCATCCCAGTGGTGCTGCGGGTGTTCAGAGCCTCAGCGGCCACGCTCAGGGGCAGCAGGACCAGGCATTGGCATTCAGCACCCAGAGACGAGGGTAGGAAGCTTAAAGGAGTAGTAAGAGATGACACCTCAATATCTCAAGGGATTTAAGCCTGAATGACTTGCTGAGGGTTGCCAGACAGGAGTCCCTGGTGGACGGCAATTCACTTCTCTCTGTCCCCTCTTCTCTTGGCCTCTGTCCCTCCTCACCTTTTGCAGCAGCAACGCGAGCTTCAGAGTTGAAGCGCAAAGAGCTTTCAGCAAATAAAGACAAATGTTGATTAGGAGAGGTGCCAGGGAAGCGATAACACTTGGATTTGGTATGAGCAGTTTGTCCTCCCCTGCGGCAGTCACGCCGAGTATTTTGACTTGCTACGATAATTTCCTGTGGGCCGATAGTGACTGATTTGATACAAATGGCAGCAACAGGCTCCATCAGGAGCTGCCCTGAAGGGCTCTTGATTCATTTAGTCCCATAATGAAGATTGAGTGAGCTATTATTTCATAAGGCAAGCTGGATCCAGCATGTATTCATATCAACACGCCAAAGATGACACAACAGGTGCCTCACCCAGCCCAGCAAAGTGGGTTTTTGCTAGTGCTTTATTTGGTCTCCATGGCTGGCTGGGGGACAAGCAATGCTCTTGTGATGTGTTGTCTTTATGAATGGTGAACTAAAAATGTTCTCTGTGAGGGGGTGGCACTGCTGTATTCTGCTCACTTTCTGTTTACCTCTCTTCTGCATAGGTTAAAGTGGGAGACGTTGCTGGGAGGATGAGGACCTTGGGCTTCCTGAGATGCCACAGTGCCTGGAACTGCCTGCCCTCCAAATGCAGCTGGGAGCTCCTTACAATCCCTGCCATGTTTTGGAAGAGAGGAGGAGAGCTGGAGGGTGGCCTCTGGAGGAGTCCTGGTGGTCCCAGTCAGTCAGCGTGCTGCGGCCAGTTCCTAACCCTCCTGCAGGGTCTTTGCACCACTGCTCTCCCTGGAGAGCCCGCAGGCACCAACGCATCTTTCCAGTTATGGGGAGTTAAATTTTTGTCCCTGTAGTTTTTAAGGAACATTTTTGACATTGTCAAAGTTGAAGCAGCTGGAGCTTGCTTTGATCCAGGAGCAAAGTTGTCTCCGCTCTGCTTTGCTCAGTCTTATTTAAAGACCGTGACTACCGCTTCTGAAATGTTACTTGTGAATGCTATATTATTACGTTATCTGCTTTTCCATCTGTTAAATGCCATGGTTCCAGCAGCAGAAATACCACTGTCTGACAGTAGCAGCTGTCAAAGGTCTTATTTAGTCTTCTTCAAAAAGTACTAAACCCTGATACCACTGAAGATAAGCCAAGTTTTGTAACAATAAAACTTTCTTTGGATGTGATTTTAGGAATATTGCTATTTATAGCACCTCTGGATTTTTACTCCTGCATAGGAGGGAGGTGGGACGCATCTATAAGTACAATTATTTGTTTATTCCTGGTTTAAACAATGTTACGTTCTTGTTTACAACTCATGTACAAATATATAATAACCCTCTGTGTAAATCTGGCCTCAGCATTCTGTGTGGCTGTTCCCCAACCCTGGGAGACAGCACCTACGACCGGACTGCTTCACACAGGGTAAAAAGGAATCACTTGGGCCAAGCCCATCTCCTAGCTTCTGTACAAGCCCAGTGACTTCATGTCAAATTGAAAGGGAAATTATAAGCATAGCTCGTGAAGCAAGAGATGTCCTGAACTAAGTCCTGTGTATCATTAGAAGTGAAAATTACAATTCCATAGTGAATAGCGCGCTTAAATATGAGTGATAATTGGGACAACAAATTAAATGAAACATTGTTTATATTAATTGAGTAGTTCTGAAGACTTCTTGAAGGCAGGTGTTCCTATTAACAAGCATTGCCTAATGGATTGTGTGTCCCTAGGGAGCCCCACAGCCTTGGCCTGCCACGAGGAAACAGCCAGAGGTTCTGCAGGGCTGTGTCTGCGCGTTGCAGGGGGCTCGGGCGCCCCATCCCTGCTCCAATACCTCCGTGCCCACAGGCTCAGCACCCACTGGTCCTTCAGCCTGCCTGGAAAACCACTGAGGCGAGGAGTTCTCCCGAGCAGAGCCCACCAGGGATGGGGTGATGCTGTGATGGCCACCAGCTGCTCTTGGGGCTGGGTCCGCCCCAGGCGGAGGCACAGAGGGGAGCGGTGCCCTGCAGCTCCTGGTCCCACCACAGCTGGAAGACACGGCGGCAGCACCGGTGGCTCTCCTGGCACTGCACAGGCATCTCCCTGACCAAGACCGGGGGTGTGTAAATAATGCGCTGGAGAAATGCATGCTTTAGGGCTAAAACCAGAGGCAGGACGGGGTTGTGCTGGGGCCTGGGCTCTTACTGGTGGCAGCAACAGCAGTCCACTGTCAGGTATGGTGTATTTTTGGTGTGCGGGTTTTTTTTCTTTCTCTTTCCCCAGCAGCCCTAGTACGCTTGGTGCTGCTGTGGGACGGCTGGCAGGAGCCACTCCAGGGGGTGGCACAGCATATTCCCTGCATGGTACATGGTGCTCCCAGGGCCCCCCCTCACCCGGCGCCTGCCGGGACGGCCCAGCGCCTTGGTGGCATCATTGTTTGGTGCCCACTGGCCACGTGCCAGCCCTGAGGGCTCCCTCACCATCCCGGGGGGCTTTTCCGTGTTGCGCTGATCCTGCCCAGCCACTTGAAGCCCCTCTCTGGAGGCTGGGCAGGGGGGTGACAGGGTGGTGTAGAGGGAGGGCAGGCAGAGGGGTGGGAAGATGGGGCTGTTGATAAGGTTCCAACCACTGAACCGGTCTGAAACCATGTGATTTGGCACAGCACAGAGAGCCGTAGCTAACAACACAAAAGGTGAATAATTGCAGGTCATGGCATTCATTCTCCCAGCTTAAAAATGATTAAGCTCTCGGCAAGGGCAGGCAGCTGCAGGTTTGGGCTGCCTTCGTCCCCCTGGCAATGGTTAATATGGCACTGAGGTCCAGTGGGATGCTGGCCTGGCTGGCAAGCGGGCCCCTCTCCTCCTCGGGCAGCCACCATGGCTGGGGACCTGGTGCGCCCCTCCTGCCGCTGCGCTTCGGAGGGGATCGGCGCAATGCCAGTGCCAGGGGCTGCCACTCCTCCTGCTCATCCCGCCTGCACTAGCTGAGGGGGTGCAAATCTGCACTGTGGGTTAATTAACAGCCACAGCATGTGCCTGCCCCACGGAGGTGGTGACAAAAGGGGCAGGAAGGGCCCACGTGGAGCATCAGCTCGGAAGGAGCCTTGAGTCGCTCCCCAGGCCATGGGGCCAGAGCTTTAGAGGGGTTTGTGGCCTAATGGATCTGCCTAAATTGACTTGAGTTCTGAATTTGAAAATAATGAGTATGTTTCACTGAAATAAAATAGCCAATGGCTGGGAGATTTTTTTTTTTAAATATTAGTGAGGGGGGAAATAAAAATAAGAGGGCTGGTTTCCAGTTAGAAAACTGTAACCTCTATAAAACTGTATCTTATCAGGATTGTGTTATCTAATTTTACATTCTCCTTCAGCACTATGGTGTGGTACCATGCGTGCCTATAAGTGAATGTGTCCTTGAAACAGGAACAGGAGCTGCTGCGAGTTACTGCAGAAGGCTCAGACTGAATAGGAAATCCCAGGGATAGTGCTAGTAAGTGTGGAAATGTTGACTTTGGGACTGCTGCTGTGTGTTTTGAGCTAAGGATGTGTGTGAGTCTTACTGTCAATCCACAGGGATGATGCTTTGGTATGGTTAATGTGGCACCTCAAAGCCTGAATCCTATAAGCAGGATGCTGAAGCTAAAACAGGAGGGAATGAAACCACCAGTGTTTGCTGAGTGCTCCTTTCTTCTGACTGCTGAAGGTCTTTTAGTCACTTCCCCATTGGGCTTTAAATATCTACCAGCTCCCCTCAGAGTTGCAGCATTGCTTGCCTAGGAAAATTAGTTCTTTTGTCTTCTAAACTTTTTCCCATTTTACTGAGCAATGCTTTGGGAACCCCCTCAGTGACTCTGTGACTGCTTTTAATACACCTTTGCTGCAAAGCTTGCAGAGGTGACTCCCCAGCTAATTCTTTACAGCAACAAGTGATGTTGCACAGACCTTCAGCACTGGCAATCTTGGGGAAGAGGTGAAGTCTGGGATGGTGAGCGAGGCATAAGATTGCTAAGTATGAGAGACAAAATGCCACCTAATGGAGCAGCAGTTGCAAGTCAGGGGTGGAAGGAGTGTACTACATAAGACCTGGGAAAGGCTGGTGTTTAATTGTTCCTTCCTTTGTCCACATGTGGAAGGAGAAGTGAGGGGTACATCAACCAACAGCATCAGAGCAAGTCCACCCAGTGCACAGCACCCTCAAAGGCTGCACAAACTACCCAGCCAGGTGAGTTGCCTCCTGTGAAGAGCAGCTTCAGGTTGTCCTGTAGTGGAGAAGTCCAAGTAGTGCATGGAGGGGCTGTCCAGAGCCAAAGAACAGCTTCAAAATGGCAAAAAAACCAACCAACCAAACCAAAAAAACCCAACCAACTAAAACCCACAAACCAAAAAAAACCCCAACAAACATACAAACAAACAAAAAAACCCAACCCAACTGAAAAACCAAAAGGCAAAGACACAAGGTGTTTATTGGAGGCAAGGTACAGCATTCACCTTTGCTGTGCACACAGAGCTGCTCCTTTAGGGTCAGCCTACTGCGTGTATCTGCATGGGAGGGGATAACATCTGTACACAGGCTATCAAAGTGCATTTGACATTGCATAAAACTCATAAGAAACCTTATTTAAGGTGCTCTGTGATGCACACAGGCCTTGAATCAGCTATGCATCTCTCCTGAGGGTTCCTCCTGTTATATGAGATTACGGCCACAGATTCCAAGCACTACTGCTGTTGCAGACCTCTTTGGCTTTCCCTGGAGAAAGTTGAATGCAGTTGCCTTTCAGTTTACAGGGAAAATAAGGCCCAAAAAAACCCAGAGAAAGAGTTTTGAGAAATTCTTGGCCTCTCCGATGTTTACACTGAATAGCATCTGTGCAGCCTGTTAGTACCCCATCTGCACTGTTAGCTTTCAGCACTCTTCTTAGCCACCAAATATCGCACTGCTTGGGCAATCCCTGCTCCTGAAGGGTATGGGTGCCTGCTAATCCTGAGTACTGACTTGCACAGATATCTTTACATTTTACTGTACGTACAGAGGTCTTATCTTTGAGCCTTTGCTGTCAGTAATTTTGCCATATTGTCTAGAGAAAATACCCCCCAGAAGTTTGTTCTTTTAATAAAGAAAAGGAAGGACCACCTGAGCTTTCATCTGGGAGAACAGTGTTCTCCAGTGGCTTGTGGAGATCTGAGAGTGGCTAAGTTTATTTTTTTCAAGGCTGATAGTAAAGGACATTTCCAGGCCACTTTCTGTCCTCTCTTGGCAAGAATTAAAATGTTGCATTCTGAGCTATGATTCACATCTCTGTCCTGCAGCTTTGAAAAGCATTCAATACATCTTACTGTTAGGGCTCATTTTACTACCCAGGGCAGGTCAGGGCTAGCTAACAGCTGCTTGTTAGATATAAACATTCATTCAGGTTGAAGTTGATTGATAACAGCTTAAAAATGGACAAAGTTCTTGTTCTGTAAGACTTCATGTTTCCCTTCTTGCCTGCATTGTTCTTTCAAGGATCTCTGTGTAATTCTTCTACATTATTTTCAGCATCATTCTCTGTACCTTTTTCTTTTGTTCATTTCCTTCTCTTTCTTCTTTCCCATGACAGATTTTTCATTTCTTCTGTAGGTTTTCTTTTTCTATTTCTTATTCTGTTTCTGATTTTTAGTTCCTTTCCATCACACTCTGCTTTTTCTGTTCCCATCATCATATTTTCATGCAGCCCTTTCCCTCCCCAATACACATCTCTTCACCTGCCTGATATTCCTGCCTGTGCTGTCATCCCAATGGCTTTGGGCACGTGGTTCAGATGAGGCTAATGAAATAGTGAGGAAAGCCTTGCATTTGGAAGAAGAATCAAGTGCAAAACCAGAAAAGGCTATCACAAAAACCAGTGAAAAATACTGGGTGGCAAACTGGATATAAAACACTAGTGTTGGGCTGTTGCAAGCAAAGAAGCACAAGTCGTTTTCCGAGATATGTTGATGGGATGATTGCACCAGCAGCATGGTGGGGCAGGTATCTTGTTTTGCTTTACAGTGGCTTGGACATCCAGGAACACCAGGTTGGACTTTACGGACAAAGTGGGAGGTGTCCAGAGGACAGCAATGCATCTGGCAATTGTAAAAAGTATGACCACTGAGGAAAGGCTGAAGAAATTGAGCTGGGCACTAGACCTGTCTCATTAGGGAGAATAAACACCATTACTGAGTGTTTTAAAAAGAGAGCAGATAAGCGTGTATGTGGGAGCCTCCAGTTATGGTTAGGTGTATCGATTTAGAAAGAATTATCTTAGGTTTCTTCCAGTGCTGTGCTCTGGGGCTTTCCTGTGTTACTGCAGACACCCGGCCAGGGCTGTGAAACTTTCCCCCTTCTCGTTTTGCAGGGTAAGGTGGGAGGAAGGCAGGCTGGCAGCCACAGCACAGGACCTCACAACGACTGCTCCCAAACTCCACATCTGGTTCCGCTGCCAGTCCCCAGCGGCGTTATCTGCAGGTAATAAGGTTACTATTCCCGTCCTTCCTGAAAAGGTTAGCAGCTAAACTCTTTCCTGAAGCAGGCTGATGTCTCTGTATGAGTGTGGCTGAAGATCTGCAAGTAATGTTATGTTGCTATTAAGAAAGCATGAAGGATAAACTATCTTGGCTTGCATATAAATATTTGCAGTTACAAACAGGAGCAGAAGTAACTGGAGCAAAACGTGAAAGACATGATTTTCTGTCATTTTTTAAAGTTTGCTTTCCTGGGATGAAATACCTTTTAAATAATTCTACAGCAACCACAGCACAACAAACCCCACACCCCCTTCCACACAGTTACTTTGAACACTGAAACACAGGTTGATCACTGAGTCTCAATGCCTGCCAGCGTTTCAGCCAAAGCACAAGCCTGCGGGAATGGGGTCCTGCCTCTTTCTTTGCACAAGTTAAAAAAAAAAAAAAGTTATGGAAATGAATATCAGGCAGTTACCAGTTACAGCAGGGGACATAGATACAGGAATAATCTGTTTTATTATTAAAAGATAGCTCTAAGCATCCAACGAGTGCTAGGCCACTCATCAATTAAAAATCACCTCAGGACCATAAAGCAAGCTGTGCGTTATACTCTCCCACCTCAAGCAGAACAATTACAGAAAACAGCTTAAAACAGATACTAAAAATAGCAGACATCTGGTTAATAACCATCAGGCTTGAGTACATTAGGAAATAAGAGGTTTGCCTGTTTATTTGCAGTTTTCTGGCACAAAGAAACAACAGCGCTCATGAGCCTCTCCTCTTCGGGACTGAGTGTGCTGCTAGTGCAAGGCTGTGCTGGGAAATCTGCAGAGATTCATGACTGCCAGTAGCAAATCTTGTAGAAAAAGAAAAGGCAGAGCTGTTAAGGGTCATCTCCCCAGGACCGGGAGTGGTGAGCCCTGCTCTGTCACCAGCACCTCATATGTAGGGTGAGGTGGGGTGGAATGGGATGAAGCTACAAGGAACGTCCTGGTAGGAGAGGTTGCTAGTATAGGAAACCCCTCCTGCACCCTGGGAGATAGTGGGTGCTGTGCAGAGCTGTGTGGTGGTGCAGAGCTGTCTCCTTGCTGCTCTCCACAGCCCCAGGTGAGGTGGGGTCTTGGTTTGCCTGCTAAGGGGAACACAAGTGCTCTTGGAGATTTAAACAGGCAGAGGGTGAATAGGACCTATGGACCACTGCCACCCCCCAGGCAGAGCTGTTCCCAGCGGTATATTCCTAAGCACTTTGTTCAGTTTAATTCTAAATGATCCTCTCACTGTGGCTCTCCCCACTTCCCCCAGGAAGCTTGGTGTGTTAGGTCCATTAGTGCAATTAGGGATTCAACACAGCAGGCCACTTGAAAAGCAGCCGTTCAAGAGGTATTTCACTGAAAGCTGACATGGCTTCTCTCTCACTCCATGCAAAAAGCTGCATGCACAAAATATGAATGTCTGAGTGTGGCATTTCCCGGAGAACCTTCTTTCTGCTATGAAAAACCATGGATGCTTATGTGGTTCTGTGGTCTGATCGCAAAGCAGAGCTTGTGCAGCTCTGTGCTACAGCTGGGCTGTGTGGCAGAGCATCCTGGGGACCAAACGCGGTTGAGTCTCCCTGCCATCTCAGGCTCAGCCCCCATACCCTCAGGAGACTGTCCATGCCAGAGAAGCAAGCGAGGTCCCTTATCTGGAGGCAGAACATGAATAACTGGAGGAACAGAGACACTGTCAATGGCACAAAGGTGGTCAGCATGGTCCCACATCCCCCAGATGTGCTTGCAGGTCAGTGGCATTACACACAGCTCTCTGCTGGAGGTGGTGGATGTCTACTACAAGCTGAATCCTAAGCAGAGTGCCTGGGAGTGACTTAGGAGGCAAGTTTCAGCCTCCCTTAAACATCAGGTCTCTCCTCTCTCACCTGGAGGTGAGCTAATCAAGGTGTGGGGCAGCTCTGGCATTGTTTGGACCAAGCTGCAAGCCAGGATTGAGCTATTTCTTGCCACGTGCGTTTGCAAGGGGCATGTTCTCCACACTGCCCTGCTAATAATCTTCTGCTGAATCAGAGAACAGTCAGTGCAATGAGATAAAAATTTCTTTTTAGGAAAAGATTGATGGCATATGCAAGAGCTGTTATGGGAATGTTGCCTGGCTTTGGACAAATAGTTTTTGTTCGATAATGTAGGAGATGATCATGATCCACTTTTAGATTTCAGTATGAAATATTTTAAGACAGCAAGTCTTGATGTCAGTGGGAAATGAGCCTATTTATGCTAGACAGAATTAGGGGACGGCAAACTAGAACATCCATATGTTGCACAGTATTATGCCACCTTCCCCATGCACTTTTCTAGTTAGTTCCTTATAATTCAATATGCTGAAAGTAGGGGCAGGCTGTGCTATGTTTCTGGTACTTGTGCAAGCAGAAAATCCTGTTAGGAGCATAAAGCTGCCTAACGCATTGATTGCTTGTTGCATGCTCAGCACCATCAATCGTTGCCATGTTGCAGGAGCTGGGGAAGGCGCGGGTGTGCCAGAAGCCTTTGGCAAGGAGCAGTGCCCTCGGGGCTCATGGCCACAGTTCAGAAGGGGGGGCGTTACTGCAGCGGTGAAACTGCAGCCCCCGGGTGACTGCCTGGCCCATGCCATGGATGAATATCTTGGTGGGAGATGTGGCTGAAAGGCAGGTACAGCTCCACCCTGGCTGCTGCCTTTTACAACCTGGTGTGTTAACCTAGACCGTGAAGGGTTTCAGCTTGGGTTAGTATGCAGGACTGTGAGCTGCAGCAGCTGTTTGGCTGTCAGAGAAGGGACAGGACATACCCTGTGGCAGCCACACATGGCTCCAAGGGCCACAGCTACGTCCGGCTGCTGTTCAGCCCATAAGCAGCACATGCAGAGTGCGTACCTTCGGAGGGCTGTGCTGACTCTTTGAGGCTGTCACCCCACACCAAATGCCAGGAGCAAGTCAGAGCTGAGGGTAAAAGGAGGAAGCACTTCACTTAAAAAAAAAAAATAAAAAAAAATCAGGTAAAGTTTCTGAATGCAAAGGCTTGTGGTATAATTACAATGCAGGTATTGGAATTTCCTAGTTGATAAACGTTCCTTAAAAGGACTTATTTAATGAAAACCTTAAAAAGACAAAATGTACAACAACAAAAGCCCCACAGGCCATCAACAGCATATTTATTTCTCTGTTCCATTTAGGTAAAAGCACTGCGGTGGAGACTTAGTTACTAAAAATGTGTGGACTGCCACTGTTGGATTGCCTTCAGCCATGCTCAGCACAGGAACCGAATCCTGCAGCCCTCTGACAACTTCGCAAACAGCTGCATCTCCCGTTGCCATGGAAATCAACCTGAGCTCACTGAAAGCTGGGCAATGGGCTCTAAAATCATCACTGCTTATATTGAAAAATTGCTGGGGTGACATTAGGTAGTAGTAGAAATAATAACGTCTCAGCTTGTGGAATATAGTCTTTGTTGGTTTTATTTTATAGCAGTGTTATGTTTGTGTTTGTATTTGAATTATCTGGTCAAATGTAACCCTCCCATTTGTCTTGCACATACTGACCACAGCGCTGCCGTGGTTAGATACCACCCCGACCCAGCAACAGGGACAACGCCACTGAGAAAATGGATTTGAGTGGGAGGATTGTTTGCTTTAACTAACCAGGCGCATGGACACAACTGACCATTCCTTTTACCGTGGCTGTCCTGTTGCACAACCGCTTTCCATTAGTCCAGAAGTGTTTGCTTGATCCATTGCCATTACAATAGATGATAAAGTTCAATATAATTATGTCCAACATTAACGTCCTTTCATTTTGCTGTGTTCAGTGATTTCTAGCTTTGCCCTAGTTTCACAGTGTTCTTAGTTGTACTGAAAATGTTTGCCTGTAGCATCGTAGTAACATCTTACTAAGCAAACAATAGTGGCAAGGAAAATTATGCTATGAAGATAAACTTGACTGTGAGAATTTAAACGGTAAAAAAATTAAAGCTTTTAGGGAAAAACTGTGGCTGTAGTCACAGGGTGAAATGCAGGGCTGCAAACAAAGAAAATGAGAGTTAGAAACTAATCTTCTCAGCCCATGGTTTTGTTGAAAAACCTTCGACGCTTACCAAGAGTCCTACAAAACCAAAGTGCTCATATGCTAACCTTAACCTGAAGATATTTTAATAGGCTGCTCTTAAATTATTTACCTTTATCAGATTAGCAGAAAAGCAATTTTTTTACTCTAGTATCAGTTCTTGAGGAACAATATTGTGCACCAGAAACGATTGTGGTTTTTTCATTACTGTAGCATATTAAGATATGATCTTAAAATGCTTTTAAATCTGAGAAGTGAGAATATCAATATATTACAGCAAAATGAGATGTATGCTTTTAATTCCTGGAAAAACCTGGCTCTCTTAGAGGATCTGCAAACATATTATGTTGAAATTAACAGTGTGTAGGTACTCTCCACCTTAATTTGTATACTTATGGTGTGCTTATTTCTATTTACTGATCAGATGTTTTGTGGGTGGATAAATGGGTTTTGAGGCTATTTGCTTTGAACATGTCCTTTGTCAATCCTCTGTCAAGTTAAAAAGAATATTCTGTAACCACCTTAATTCATTTCCCAAAATCAGACTTGCCTCCTGATGGAGCCTAACAGCATTACTCAGAATTATTTCCAAGCCTATGCAGAGAGTTCCTGCTGTATTTGTTTAAAAAGATGCCTAAACTTTGTCCGTTATAGTTAGAAGGATCTCTGTGGCAGGGATTGGGTTTGCGCATTCAGGGGAGATGCTGGTAATGAAGGAAGCCAGCACTTCTGTAGTAAAAGTCATTGGGCATGCAGCCAAATTCAGATCTTACAGTCTTCCTCCAGGCCATGCTTGTCAAACTCAGGCTTATTTTAATTATATTGTTTCTTTCAAGTAGATTTTATAGGAAGAGTATTGCACTGTTTTCCTTCAGTGACTACTTTTTTCAGCCTCGGAGTAAAGGATCTCTGGTGATTAATTAATTTCTGCATAATCTTTGCACACCCACTTCTGTATGGGGCTTGTATTTCAGAGTCAGGATTGCGACTTAGAGAGCTGAGCTGGTGCAGACTGCCACTTGCAGAATAATATGGTTAAAGTTCTCCAAGCCACTGTCAAATCAGCACCGCCACTTTCAGTGCTATTTACTGGCACCACCAAACTAACACATGGTCTTTTATTGAGGACTGGAGTGGACAAGGTAACGGTGATCTCCTGAAGAGACAGTTAGTACAGGGCTCTAGGAAGAGTCTTTCACGAGACTCATCTCTCTTTCAGAATGACCTGGAACCTGCATCCCCTTTTCCTCGTGTTAGCTCCCAGCTTCAGTTTGAATGAAAGCAATGGCAGATCTCTCACTGGCTTCAAAGCAGCAAAGCATTTTTGGCACTGAGAGCAAAATCACTATGAAGAATAATGATGCAATAGAAACACTTCTGTTATAAATGCAGAATGTAAATAACACTTTTATAGCATTTATTTAAATCCCTGGGCACTGGTGGAAAATAGGTCTCCAAATAACCTAAATAGTTCAGCACATTAAACTCAGCCTTTACAAATATTGGTAGTGTTTCAAAGAATGCATTTTTAAGTGAGCAGTAAAGAGCAATTAGGCATGTAATTGTTTTTTTAGAGATCTAATCCAATTCCCACTGCCGTCAGTGGGAGTCTTTACATTTACTTCAATGGGGACTGAGCTGGGACCAAAAATTTGAAAGAGGGAGGGGAAAAAGAAGCAGGGTGGGCACAAAATCTGCACAAAATCAGAATTGGAAATTTCATAAGTCTACATAAAATGCACAAAACATTGGAGGTAGTAGACAGTAGTTAGGCAGAAAGCATCTACTAACCACAACAGAACAAGTTTCCCCACGCTCCCCCCACCCCACGTGATGCCCTTTCTGTCATGCAACAGACACAGAGTTAAGTTAAAAGGTAGTAAACTTTCCTGAACTTCTCAATGAAGTTTGCTTCATTTCTCTCTGTCAGATGTCACAACACGTAATTTTAATTTGTTGTATTTCTGTATTTGAAAAGTAGCACAAATGTTGTCATTAAGGCAATGTATAAACCTGTAACAGGCTAAAGCCTGTAGAAATTATATTTAGGCCAGAGATGAATGGTATCAAAACAGTCAGATGGAAACCTTTGATATATATTTTATGATGTTACTTGGACTGAAATTAAAAACTGTATTTATTTTTTAAGGTGGAAATGGGAAAGATAAACTATTCGGAGCATTCACAATTACTTGTGGGAATCATGGGTGATGTATCAATATCTACAGCGCAGAGATCTGAATCCAGAATTCTAAGTATTTTGTTTTCTCCCTGGTTGATATGCAAATATCTAATGACTGTAAAGACGTAAAACTCAAAACTACATACCCTGTATGAATCTTTAAACTTTTAAGTTATCAGGAGTATATCTGAGGGGAAAAAATATTATGCTTGTTACAAGATTTTAGTGGAATTTTATTGCATTTCTTTCCTGAGGTATTGCAGCATCTCATTTACAGTGTTTTGGTTCCTGCAGAAACGAGACTGCATAGACACTTTTGTCATTACCAAGTAGGGGGTTTGGCTCATTGCTTTAGCTGAAATCTAAATGGAATAGCAGAAAATGGATGTAAACGAGCTACTTGGAGGTCTGGTGGAGTAAACACCCCCTTTCTTTTCTGTGCAGGAGAGGTGATGGGCATTAAGATGATCAGCCTGGTGAGAATGGAAGCTCTCCCCGCCCAATTTAAAGGTGAGACTCTAAACCCAAATTTGACAAATCATGTTATCCTCTTAAAACTTACTTTCAGTCTAGGAAGAAGTGGTATAAAGCTATACAATGCAATGATATTTTCATAAGTGATGGCTAGTAAGGAGACACAATGCAACTCACTTCAGTGATATCGCAAAAATAAGTTTCCAAGGGTTTGTAGCAACCAAAGTATTATTTCTGGTGATTTATAAAGGTGCACGCAGATCTTTTTCTACACAATCAAAGGAACCAAACAGAACATGGCTGCAGCAATATGTTACAGTTTCTTTGACCTCATTCTTGGTCTCACAAGAACAGGGCCTTTAGATCAAATGAGTTTGCACTAAAGCCAACTCTGCCTATCCTACAATTACTTGCCAACTGCAATAGGGCCACAGAGAATTAACTTATTAATTGTTGGACTTCAGAAAATATATTGTATTCTTTCCACTGAGGTGCAAATACACCCCATTTTCAAGTCAGAGTATTATTTCCCACCACCCGAAAAAAAAAAGCAATCAAGGACAGAATATGAGGTGCCCAGTGAACCCTGGGGAAGGAGTACTTTGAATTTTGCTGTGACTGACCACTGGATGCCACTATTGTTCCACTGAAATAAAGTGTGTTGCCATCCTCTGGCTGGCTTACTACCCCTGAAGAGGGGAGTTTAAATAGCGCTTGTACGTGCAATTTTCTGCAAAAAACAAGCAGTTAGATTTGAAATTGTTAATGGCTTTTACTGCGTTTAGAATTGACTTTCCTCCTTGCTCAGAGCCCCTTCTCAGCAGGAACCACAGCACCAGCCTCACCTCTCAAGGGCCCTGGCAAGCTACCCCCATCTTTTCACCCAAGAAGAGCGGTTTCAAATCCACATTCTGCTCATGCAGAATATTCAGGCATTATTCAGGAAAAGAGGAAGAGATGAATGACCTAACATTGGCCGCCAGCAAACCGGAGACCTGAACAGGGTAGCTGGTCGGGCAGATGGCTGGTGAGTGGCTTAACCCCCCCCACCCCGCCCCCTGGCACCGTGGTCCCCCGCTGACAGGCTGCGTGGAGCTCAGAGCCTCTGTCAGTAGTAAGCTTGGAGTTGAATGTCAGAGAGACCTTGAGAATAGAAGAAAACAATGTAAAAAAATGCAAATTTTTCTCTAAATGAGTGGGTTTGTGTTACCTCGCTTTTAAAAGCTTTTCACTGGTTTTAACATTTTAAAATGTATATATGTATTTGAAACCAGACTGATTCTGTCTTGCTCTGCAGAATTATGGGACATGGATCGATGTATTTCTCACCATCCTCAGATCTGCGTGTGCAACTCTGCAAGATCTATGATCTGTTGAAGGCCACGGGAAACCCCTGAGGCGCTCCCGGGATCGCACCGTGGCTCCGCAGCTTTGCCCCTGGCAGGAAAGGGTTTGCCTTTCACCCCTGCGGTAAGCCGCAGCGTGCAGTGCTGCCCCGAAGCCTAACGCACCTGCAGCCTGTGACACCAGGTCTGGGTATTATTTCACACTGGTGCTTTCCCTGATTAAATTCCCACTTGGAGCTGGCACTGACCCTGCACCAGTAACAGAAGGCATGCACAACAATGCCGCTTGTGAGCCCCTCTGCTCCCCGCTTTTCTTCAGGCACTCTCCGTGCAAGCTCTCTACACACGGACACTGTTCATCCCTTGCTGCCTCTGCTGTGCAGCTGTAGTGTCGGGGTTTTTCTTTTCCAGGAGACAACTCAGTCAGTAAGGAATAGGTGTTCCTCCCAGCTGCTCTAGTTGATATTCAGAGGCAGTCACCTCCAGCAAGAGGTGAAGGTGACAACTGCAGGTAGTAATGTGTTAAATCCTTTGCGTTAAAACTTTGCAGTACAGACAATTGTGTTACATACTGGCACCTAACTGTAGCCCTAAAAAGATGTTTTCCCCTATAGGTAGCATAAAAGGGAAATATAGCTGCTCCTTTTCTTATGAAACACACACGTCCCTTCTATTGGCAATTTCACACACATACTGGATGTCTGAAATTAAAATCAAGATTGCTTTATTCTAGCTGAGGGATCCCTAACCTAATTTTGTAACTGCCTTTCAAAATCCAGCAAGTGGGCTTCAGTCACCAGGGATAGGTGACTGTCATCTATGTGGATTTGGAGACCAAAATGACAGCATACTTTATAATTGAATCTAAACCAAATCTTCTCTGTGGCTTGTATTTTTTCTTTTGTCATTTTCAGCAGTTGAAGTGATTTCAATATGACAAAAAAGCTTCCTACCATGCTTCTTAATACTACGTATTTGAAAAAAAGGCCTTTTTGTTTGTTTGATTGGTTGGTTAATACCGTGGGTTCCTTTTATGTTCCACCCTGGCTGCTTAAAATGATTTCTTTGGCTTCATTTCTAAAGGGCACTCCTTAACTTCTTGTAAAGTCAAGCATACAATGTAGAATGCCAGTTTTCATTTAAAAGGGATCTGATATAGTAACAATCAGTGCCCTGGTCTCACACATCACAGCCTAGACAGTAACAGAAGAGGTGCGTACCAGAGTTGTTACCATGCCCACAGCATACAATATTAGACGTTGTTCCTACAGACATTCAAAGAAATAACCTAAGCTTACAGACTGGGATGTTCAGGCATTTGCTGGAATGCAACCCCTGATAACAATTTTTCAAAAGTTATTTCACTTAAGGACATTTTAAAAGATCCATTTGTTTGGCCTCAATCTGTTTTTAAAGCAGCTGACTTTATTTCTTCAAATAACATAAAACCTTTCTTAAACTATTTCCCTAGACACCTGTAAGAACAAGTTACTCATCGTTGTTTTTCCAGTTCTGGACAGAGAGCTATTATGCCAGCTGTATTTGTCATGTTTAAACTGCCTGTGCGAGTGAATGAGAAGTTTCTTTGTGCAGTTTTCAGATTAAGAACTAAGAAGAAAACCACTCACATTACCAAGATTTTCTCATTATCTTTAAACATTTAGATTTTAAAGTATTTTCTTCTTTTTTAGTTCTGTCTTTGCTTTTTTGATGGAGGCACAGCGTGCAGGAGTCATGCTAGCTATCTGCAGAGACAGCACGTCTTGGCAGAGCTGAGAGATACTCACTTCCATATTGCTGCCTTAAAATTTATTTTAAATAACTTTTTGAATTTATTTTTAAGCTATTAACTTGAATATTGCATTTTTGCAAAATAGTTTCCTTTCAGCTGGTAATCTGTCCTGATATTTACTTTTTTCTCTAACAGGTGATGAATGGTATTTGTGTACATGAAGTGTAAGTTGTACATAGGCACTCATGCATCAACACTTGCAAAACCGGGGGGTGACATAGAATCGCATATGCAATTGTTTCCTTATGCTTTTTCTGAGCTCATCCTGAAAGAAAAAAAGAAAGGATGTCAATTTAAGTGTCTTTAAGCAGTAAACTCACCCTAGCTCAGACTATACTCCGGTGACATGACATGCAGTACCTCTCTTGGGAGAGATATTACTATAAGCTAGTTGCAGCTGAGGACACTTAAAAACTGGAGTATCAGCTGTGTTCACTGTGGATAACTGTATTTAATTGCTCACAAGCCAGTCAAAGACCAGTTGGAGAGACAGGATTAAAATCATTCTGTTGTGTTGCTTTTCTGACAGTGTTACTTTGTGGGTCTCAGACTGAAAGGGCTGTACTGTGGAAAAATATAATTCTAGATTTTTTTTTTTCGCCTAAATATGTCACTGTATGGTTGATAGTGGCACTGGGTGAAAGCTTTAATTCTTCTCTTCTGACACACGTATAATTCTTTTTACAGTTAATAAATGATGCTGCAGTAAACTTTCTCATGGAAGGAGAAGATTTGTACTTATGTGTTTATATGTACTTACGTCACTCTTGGTAGCTCTGAGGCTCATGCTGCTCCATAGGAGTGCAAAATGAACGGTAAACTCAAGTGAGAGGGCCAGGGCATATTTCTATTGCAATTTAATGTCCTCATGACCTGAAACTGGAGCTAAAATCATAAAATACAGCCCTTGGTTGTGGAACAGACTTCCCTGAAAACACACCTAATACTTTGGTGCCTCAGTTCCCATGTGTTTAAAAATTGTGATACCAGTCTTTTTATCTGATAGCTCTTTGGAGTCTGGGGTTGTGTGTGTTATTTTGGGGTGCTGAACAACAATGCAGACATACATATTTCCTGACAATAAAAAAAGTCTTGTTTTCATGACTGGGGAGAAGTCAGATAAACCAGAGACTGTTCCTGTGGACGCCACGCTAACACCCTTCATTCACCACTTTCCCCTGAAATGTTATTGTGCAGCTTTTCACAAGCTGTGGGGGCTTCTTTTCATTTCCCTGATGCTACTTTTCGCTCTTCCCACTTTACGGACACGTTACAACAATTTCAAACACTTTTGGGCACCTTAGTGTTTGGTAATGACACTTGCCCAATATCTGTCCAAAATAATGATTGTCTGAACAAAGGAGAGCAGTTAAATGCACAAGATTCAGTCATGTTTAGCCATGCCTACAGTGATTTCATGACGTTTCATGAGTGTGTGATGTTGAACAAATTTTTGTGAAGCTTTTCCAGATGGAGATTAAAGCAGACATGCAAAATATTGTATGTATTCTTTGAAGATGGTGTATGTGTAGCACAGGACAGGGTGGGAAGAGGAACAACTGTTTCATGGCACAAATTGCTATAGCTACTAAGATAAAAAAATTTTGTGAAGTATTTGCATCACCGAAACCCTTCAACACAGGTTGAATTAAATGGCATTGTCTGCGCTGCTCACCTCATGGAATTAGTCCCTTGAACTAGTAGAGTCTGAAAGATTTCAGAAGTGAACTTGAGTTGCTGCAGGCATTGTGGCCATCTGATGTTTTACCCTCCTCCAAAGGTATTTGGGGTAAATCAAGTAAAAGCTTACCTGGCACCTGCGTCCCAGAATGGAAAGGAAAATTTAGGTGCCTATGGTGCCTGTATCATGCATGGAGACAGTCAAATGAGGTGAATAACTGCTCTGATCTTTATCCAGAAATAAGGTTGCAGAGACAGAAATGTGAGGGAAGAGATGATGTCTCGTTGACACTAAAAACGTGAAGTCTTGTTCCTCTCCCCATTCTTTATTTTCCCTCCCTCCTCCCCTGGATTGTCTTGAACAGGCTCTAGCCTATGTGGAACCCTCTGTGAGCCAATTCACGTGCTAAGCTGTTGGAACAGCAGCCCAACTGAAAAATTAAATAGTTAGTGAGCTGAACTGACTCAGACAAGGGTGCAACATAAAACAGGGCCCATACAAAAGCATAACAGTGTAGACAAATCTGGGAGGAGCAGTGAAACAGTGATAGCCTGTGGTTTAGTGGCATGTTGTCACTCAACCTGAGGCAATCCTGTTCAGAAGTTTTGGCTGTAGTTTCTTTGCTATGGAGTCAGCGTCCTTTTTGTGTTGCATCGCCTTGGATCCCTGATGCTTCGTTTGATTTTCATGGCACTGGTTTGGCACAAAGACTTGGGTGGGGGATGCTCTGACCAGGCAGCAACACCATCTCATCCCAGGGATATTTTTGTGACTGTTGGTGTACTTGGTCAAACCCCTGGGGAAAGACAGGCATCTTTTTCTCCACTTTTTGTAATCGAACAGAGATTAGCCTGAAATGTCACAGTCCAAGTGCAAAAGCAGAGGGAACTTTCAGACAACAGTTGAATGTCTCTTAGATACCGAGCCAAGTAACTTTCCTGTAGTGAGGCAGGGGGGAGAGAGAAAGAGACTGGATCACACAGGTGGGCTTAAGTGTGTAAAGTCCACCTAAATCCTGCTGTAGGTCTCTGCATCTTCGGAGCCTCCAATGGGCTCCAGAGATACCTGTTAAGATCACTGCATGACTGAAGCTTCTAATGTGTGAACTGGAACCGGGAACAGACCTTAAAGTGCTTACCAGCACACAGTGCAACCCACAGACTGGCTTATGAGGTTATTTTTATGCATTTCCACAAAAAGACGTGAAAACCCCATGAGTCGGGCTTTGTGGAGACACAGTTCTTACCTCAGGAGACAATAAAGGAGTCACAGGCTGCCACTGGCCTATTGCATAACAGGATCAGACATTTTAATGAGCTTCTGCTAGTCCATGGTTCGTCAGCCCTGCTGACTTGTAATGAAGCAGGACACTGCTATAGAAACCACTCCAGCAAACAGCGCTTTTGAATGTACTTAAGAAGATGAGTTTGAATTGAAATGCAAACAAACTGTGGATCAGTCCATCTCTCTCTGAATTGTAGGAGTCTGTTTGCCCTCCTGTCCATGTTACAGTTTAATCCAGCTTGAATTTGAGTTTTTAGAGGTATTTTGCATATCTCATTTTCCAAAGCATCTAGTGTCCTCTGGTTCTTTAATGTTTTCCCCATTATAATTCTTAATCCCACTTTTTAGCGAAGGATTACAAAGAAATGATGAACACATCTTCAAAATTTCTCTATTAATTTTATCCTCTGAACCATGTCTATAAGAAAAATGGGACTAAAATAAATTTTAAGGATAATGGTCTATATCACAAAGAGGAACGGCTATAAAATAACAAAAGTTTTTTTCTAAACTGCTGAATTGTAAAGCAAAATAAAGTGAGTCTCCAGATAATTCTATCAATTAGATTCAAGCAAATCTAAGTAAAGAAGGAATAAACTGTTTAAGCAGTTGTACTTTTTAAATTTGTGTTAATGTCAAAGACCTGACATCCATTACAGGGTATTTATGATGTTACTCAAGACAGCACAAGAAATACTTGATGTTTTCCTCTTAGGAACCAAAACTTCCAATGGCTCTGGTGTCTCCCCCAAATCCTACCTAGATGCCACCTTGTTTTGAACCATTTCAGAAAAGTGTATTTTAATTCTCACTGTGGTTTATGAAGACTATATTACACCAACTGGTGCATTATCAATAAAGAACTGCGTTGGGCTACAGTTTTTCATAAGGTAAAATTTCCTCTGAAACTTGCCTGAATGCATCCCACAAAGACTTCTCCTTTCCTGGCCAGCCCTTTAAAAAAAAAATCCATAAACCAAACCCAATCCATGATGCACAGCAAAGTGCTTGGGGAGTTCTCTTTTGAATAGCATCAACTTCAGGAACAGCTGCCAAGATCAAATGGACAAAGGCAATTCAGCACCACCCACCCCATGTATTATCTTTTAAAGCCCCAGGAGTTTAATCCTTCCTGTGAACAGAGTCTGTTGTCCCACTTGCCATTACCACTAGTGTATTACATTCTGTGTAAGTCTGCTTCCTCCTAAGAGTGCACCTGCAGCAAAGCTACAGTATAAAGGTCCAAATTCTCTGCAATTAACCTGAGTCATAAAATGAAACATTACTTCTGCACTGAGAGTAATTATTTCCTATGACCTAAAAAGAATGTAGTTATTAAAATATTTATTTCTGTTATTGCAAAGGTACTAAAAGCTAAAAAAATAATCAGTATTTCTGCTAGCCGCTGGAGTCTGCTTCCCACACAGTAAGAAACGGTCAGTTTACTAACCCTACGTAAGCCTTTTTTATCTGCCTGGCTGGTTTACCCATAAATGAGAGATACAGCTTTACTCCCAGTCTTGATGACAGGAGTATATTTCATTCCTGGGAGTTAAATTTTAGTGAGAATTTTGAAAGGCTGATTTTGACCTTATTCGGCCTTTTTACATTCTCAAGCTGACCTTTGAAAACCAGAAATGTTGAATGAAAAAGAAACTGGAAGTACAGCAGGCAGCATTTTAGAAATGTAAGGAAGTTTATCACAGCTATGTTTGTGGCAGGAAAACCTACAAGACATTTTCTTTTGTGATTGCATCCCTTGTTGCACGCCACAGAATATTGCTTTGTCTGTGTGGTAACCCTAACAGTGGAAATGCTAATGTATGGCCTGTACCCTGTATTAGCACTTTCTTACACTGAAAATACAGAAAAATAATAAAAATTGTCAACTTGGGCAAATAACTGAACTTATGAAAGGGTATATTACTATATAATCTGTTAGAAAATAAATATTTTATATCCCAGTTGCCGCTATTTCTCTATGATGGTGGCTTTCCTGTCAACAGCCATCCTGTCTACTGCATTTTAAGCCTCTTTTCTGTCAATAATTATTATTTCCTGACCTGGACTATAACACCCTAGTTTTTGAACAAATTGACAAAAATAATCCTCAGTCTCTTCACTCTACTTGTGTTCACATGTTTGTGATTATTTGCACCGAGGCCTCCAACAGGATTCTTGCCTCAAAGCTGAATGTAAAGAGAATATTGGACCAATAAAGGTAAGTTTACAGAGAACGGAGCTGAATACTCTTTAAAGAATCATTAGTCACTAGAAATTAAAATGTTTACTGTATTAAAAATGTTATTCTACTCAGCAGAACCTGTTCTGGTGACCTAATCTTAAAAAAAGAAACCAGAATAAGGTTGATAATATTGAAAATTACTGGTTTTTAACCTGGAAAGAAATTAGGATGAAAATTTCAAATTATGAAAGGCAACGTAAAATCTGACCTATTCTCCTTTACCAAAATATATAAGGACATGTGAGATGTCAACAAACCTACAGCAACGCACAGGACTGAGAATTAGATATTGCAGGTATAGATACACATGACTGCAGAATTTGTTGTACTGGGGTGTGAGGGTGGTAGGTGTCAAGAAAAGTCAATGAGGATGTCACCGAGTCAGCGAAGGCTGCAGTCTTGCAAACCCCAATAGTGAAAGTAATCAAAACCTATGCATCGTGATTACTCAATCATAGTGGGTTCTAAGGAGCAATTTTATTAAAAGCCTTGCATATTTAGCCAGGGAATGCTAGACAATTTAACTGATGTAGTGTGGGCAATAAGGCATGTGCCAGGCTGGGTGCCTCGGTGCTCCTCCACCGCCGCTGCCGGCCGCGGGGAGGGCTGGCAGATACCCGAGGTCGCACAGGGAGGCATTTTTGTGATGTCTGGGCAAAACTGGCTCTGGGTGACTGCCAGGAATTCCTGGTGTAAGCTGATGGCTTGAATCAGCAATACCTTTGTTTCAGACAGCACCAAACAGCTCTTGAGATCAACTATGAAGCCGCCTTCTTTAAAGTGTATTCTACAGAGACGTGATTCTGGGCTAGCGGAATAACGTGACGCAGAGGACTTCTCGTGCTTTTGCGTACAGCCGCAGAAATTGCCTGCGGGGAGGAAAAATCAAAGTAGCAACGCGCAGTCAAACGTAAGGGCTGGTATTTAATGACGGATCTTTTTAAAAACTTGCGAACGCTGTCCTCCGTGAAAGGCGCTGACGTTCTGGGCCGAGCATTAGGTAAGGAGGCACAGCTCCCAGCGTACGTGCGGCGCGGCGGCGGCGGGCCCGGCCCCGCGGGGGCTCCCCCAGCCAGACGGAGCTCGCTCTCTCCCCGCCCCTCACCGGCGCCGCAGCAGCGCGGCCTGCGCCGCCACCTGCCCCCCCGCCCTCGGGACCTGCCAACAGGTGCCAGGCGCCCAGCCACCGCGCCCGGGCCGGGCCCTGCCTCACCGGCGGAGCAGATGCCGACACAGCGCGGCCGCGGCACCTGCGCGGCTGCGGGCCCCGGCCCGCCGGGGCGGTGCAGGCCGCTGTGGAAGGTCTCCTAGCAACTGCGCGGCCAATGGCAGCGGCGCCGGGGCGGGGGTGTGCGGCGCCGGGCGGGTTAACCCCGCGGGGCGCGGCCGGCGGTCGGCGTGGCGGCAGCTGCGGGGCGCGGAGCGGAGCGGAGCTGAGCTCGCTCGGGAGCCGCCTCCCCTCTCTCCCGCCGCGCCGGCAGCAGGTGGTGCCGGGGCTCCTCCTTCCCCTCACCGGCGGCGCGGGAGGGGGGTCCCGCGGGGGCCGCGTCCCGCCTGTGAGGCGCGGCGGGTAACGGGCGCTCGGCGGCCGTTGGCGAGGGGGCGGGCCGCGCGGGGAGCGGGAGCGCGCCGCAGCGCTGAGGTACCGGGGCCGCGCCGGGGGCGGCCCGCAGCGGGGCGGCTGAGGGGAGCGCGGCAGCGCTCGGGGCTCGCCCGGGGGCGCCCGGGCCGCGGCGGGCTGCGTGCGGGGGCCGGCCTGGCTGGCCGCGGCGGCGGCGCGGGTTTGACATGTGCTATTCCCGGCCAGGCTCCGGCTGATCCGCAGGGACGGGGAGAGCGGGGCGGGCGGCGGGGCTGGGCCGGCCCTCCCGCGGGAAGGCCCGGCGGCTTGTTGATCTCTGAAGCTACAAGCGGTGGGTGCTCGAAGAGGTGAGAGCCGTGAAGCTTCCTACCGAGTCTGCGAATTGGTGGCCGCTCGGGTTTTGCCAGTAGTTTCACGTGATGTGGAGTACAGGTTCCATGAAGGATTTTGGTTTTGTTTTTATTTTGTTTAAAAATATTTTTAATTTGCAGCAAAGCCTATTTCAATTTGAAGAGCAAATCGTAGTGTGAGATCACTTTGTAGTATGTGCTGCACCCCCTATTTATGTGGAACACACTGCTGCTTTCTGTGCTGTCAATGAAACAGTTACACGGGGCTCCATATGCTCCAGAGGTATGGTAGGAATTTCGGGGCAATGACTTAAAATAGGAGGCATGCGAAGTAAAACGTGAATGTATTAGGAAAATTTACGTAGTGAACTTGGCAAGGAGACCTAAGATACCACTAATGGAAATCTCAGATTATAAGCATTCAGGTGGGAAGACGTTATTTTTGTTTCATGTTTTTTGTTTTGTGGTTGGTTGGTTGTTGTTTTTTTTTTTGGGGGGGGGGGGGGGAAGCTGTGGTACTATGGTCAGTTATCATTTGGGCTGGAGAGAGCGTAGGAGAGGGTAATACTAGGCTCATTGAGGTCAGTATTTTGTCTCTGAAAGTGGCTGGCAGCAGATGCAAAGGGAAAGACCCTGAGTGCAGGTTGGTTGTACAGCAGTGCTTTTATCTGTGTATCCTTCCAGTATACTGCGGTCTGGAGCTGAAGGATTTCTGAGCAGAGGTTGTATCTCTCTTTAAATTTAAACAGTTGCCGATGGATGTTTTTTAATTAATTGGAGTCTGTTTATATAGCTGGAGTTCACAGCACCTCATGGTGATGTGAGTCCACAATTAGCTGTGTTTTATATGGGGGGAAAAAAATGCTCTCATTTTCTAGCTTTTGTGCTGAATGTTTCATTTAATTCTGCATAACTGTTGTGTTAAAAGAAGCAATTAATAATTGCTTTCTGTATGTTTGTCCTATTTATGTAGCTCTTTCCTCTTCTAGTTGAAAAGTCGTAGCTTATTAGTTTCTTGTATGAAAATGTTGGTTGACCTTCTTGCACCATTTTTAGCTCTGTTATGCCTTGTGTACAGAGAAGGTTGTACCTGCATGTAATATTACATATGTAATACGTAAGCTTAATGTTCATATAGAGGCATCATGATGATCTCTCTTCTGTCCTCCTCACCAGTGTTCTGTTAACTGCCTGTGAGCTGTTATTTCCAGATGACTAATCATAGTGACCCTGGGATCTCTTCCTGCATGATAATACCTAACTAGAGGCTGTTGGTTTAAGTATGTAGCAGAATTGTCTCTTTTCTTTTTTTTTCCGTTGTGTTAGTTTGTCCTCATACTAAGCAAATGGATGACAAAAATCAGTGGCTGAAACTCCATGTTCATAAACACAATTTTCTGCAGTTCTTGCCGTTCAATCTGGGTGTTTATTTTTCTGAATAACTCTGTAGAATACACAGGCTTTCTCACTTAACTCATCACGTTTTTAAATTTATTGAACAACAGAGATGCCTGCACAGACCCATTGAGACCCTAAGTTTTGTATCTTTAGGACTTTCATATGATATACTTTCATATCCTCTCCTCACCCTTTAATTTACTCCCACACTTTGCCCTTCCCCATCTTTAATTGGTCATTAATAAATCCCCTGACATCATAGCTTAAGAGCTTTTGGTATGTAACATGGTGAAAATTTTTCTGGAAATCCAGTTATGCTGTCTTGCCCAGGTATGTTAGCTCATTCCTTCTTCCAGAGCACGAAGGCAGACTTGTTAGTGTTCCTTCCTTCCACAGAAGGCATGCTGAAGCTTCACGAGTCCTGTTTATTTGCAGTTACCAATTCTGCTCTGTGACACTTCTGTGTTGCTCATTAGAAACCTAGAATTTACATGAGAACAGTCTTTGAACTCCCTGGCAGTCTAAAGAAATTAGTTAGTTACCATCTTCCATTTCATGCCTGATTTAACTTGCAGGTTATATGCTACTGAAGCTTGTAAGTCTCATCACTTATGAGATCTGGAATACTAGTTCTGGCTCTAACCAATAAATACTACCAGCCTCAGGATCTAGTAAGGCTGTAGTCTGGTTTTGCTTTTTTCTTTCCTTTAAAATCATCTCCTTGCAGAGACAGCCAAGCTATAAATTTTGGCTAAAGCTGATCTCAGGAAAAGGAGAAGGAACTGCACAAGACTGTTCCTGAGGTTTTCCTCTTGGGTATCTGATGTGGGGATGTTTGGTAGCAGAATGTTCTGCTCCAGCTACATGCATTAAGTAGTTTGTGAATGCAAACAGTGGAATACGATTTTGAATATTAACAAAAATAGTGCTATTGTTTAGTAATAGGAAGATGCTAATGTGAAGATCCAGTGTTAGTTCAAAATGGGGTAGGAATTTGGGAGCCAGATTAAACATTGCCATGTGTTTCAATTTGCAGTGATTGCATTAACAGAATTTCAGTCATCTGTGTATTTAAAAGGTAGAGTTGAATCTTGAGGTAGTAGATCAGATTATTTTCCTTGTAACCTGAGTGTTTGAGGCAAAGACTGTGACAGAACAGTCATCAAATGCTGTATTTTTATCAGATGTGAGAGTATATTCTTGTGTGGCTACACATGTTGAGGAGATAAAATAAGCATATTCTTAAAACTGTTGGTTTTTTTTAGTTTATTTGCTTTTTAAGTAAAAAGGAGAGGAAAAAGGTAGTTGGGATTTTGAGTATGATACGCTCATAATGAAGCAGAGACTTAATATGCACACACTGGGTGGTGATACCAAAAAAAAAAAGAGACCAAACTCTCTAATACCTGGTTTGGAGTGTTAGAAAGCAGGCATTCTTTATTTTTGGTGTTGGATGCGCGGGGGATAAGTTCTGCCCAATGTGCATACCGACTTTGTTCACTGTTTATTTTTATATGGCTGATCTATACATATTAATGACATTTCTGAGAAACTATTAGCATATTCATTACGGTTCCATGAACTACTTAACATATTTACACTCTTGCTACGCATGTGTGGTCTAATGGGTCACGGGCCCTCTGGTTTGGGACATCTTCATCCTCTTCCTCTTCTCGTCCTTTTCATGACCTCTTCTTCTGGCCCTGTTTCAGTGCTTTGGGCTTGTATCTTGGTTTCAGACAGGTTCTTAGCTGCTTAGTAGCTGAACTATACAGTGCAGCGTTCTACTGGTAGTTAAACTAAGTAATACAATGTTGTACAGCTTGGCCATGTCATGGATACGTAGTTGCAACATTTACCCTTAAGCACACTGTTAAAATTCCTCTGGTATCAGTGGTTTGAATTGACTTTTCACCTTACTTTTGACAATACTGAGATGTTTAGCTGGAAATTTGACTTTGCTTAAAGTTCCTGTAGAGTGTGGGTAAGCAGAGGGATTTCACCACCCCCATGTTGCAGTTAATAGAATAACAATTGAAGTGCCCCAGTCTTATAAATGTGGGAGAAAAGATGTGGGATCTGCTTCAATTGTAACTTTAATGATGGCTCTTGAGATATTAAATATAGGTCACTAAAACTGTAATAGATCTTTAGATAAAGAAATTCTTTCAGCTCTCCAGTTATCACTGGATAGCATATGCATATTAGTGATAACTGTAAACTATGTTATTAAAACAGCTGTATAGAGAGAATAAGTGTCAAAACTCTAGGGGGGGGGGAATTCATGGACTCTTGTGGTGATTACAAGAACTAAAACAAGTATATGTTTTACAAATAGATCCCTGATAATGTCATAAACCTACAGTGTCATGGCTGGAGTATACCCTAAATTTGCATAGTCTGTGTCTTTGTGTCTATCTGGATAAAGCCATCTGTGGATTACTAGACGAATGTAAAGGCTCTAAGCACATTCACAGCTCCTTTTGGGACATAATTTTACTAGAAGGAATCATACTACCCTTCAAGTAAAGGCTAACTATGCCCTCCCCGCTGCCGCCCCCCCCTACGGTTTTACAAGTTGAAACACACGTGTGTCACAACCTGGTTTTGAAACTATTTGAAATATACAGAGAAGGAATGTTTATTTGACAATTTCTGGTTGATACTTTTTAAAAACGCTTTCCCAAGACATTGCAGTATTGGGGCAAGTAGAAATTACCTCTCCAAAAACTGCTTTTCCCTATCTTCTCTGCTTGGGGGGTGGAGTTCTGGGTTACTAGATACTGCATTTCCCATTTGTGTTACACCCTGTGTAGGTTAGAGATGACCAGATGGTGTAATATGATCACAGCACAGTGTTCTGACAAGCGATTCTCTTCTGATAGAATGAGTTTTACAAATGCAGTTACAACTACTTCTTTTCAAGTTTAAGCATGATATTTAGAAATTCTAAGTATACTGTGTTGTGTACAACTTATAGTCTTCCTTGTCTGTGATAACTTGTCATGCTGAGACTGCTTGTCATGCTTGAGTTATGATATGGTCTAAGCTCAGGCTTACTTAATCAGATTTCTGTCTTGAATCTTAGCACATTCATTGTCAATCCCTCCCCTGTCCCCCAAAACACAAACCAGTCATTTTAAGAATAGCTGCTTTCAGCTCTCTGGGTTTGTGAAATGTACTATTTTTGATTTTTCATCTAAACTTTTTCTTGAAAAGAAAGAAGTGTTTGTTAGTGAATCATGTAGGAGTTGGTGGAATTATTCCTGTAGACTTTTTGTCAAAAAATTCCCCAGGTGCCTTTCTAAGAATTAAATTATGGTATGTTATTACCATGACAGCTTTTTTAAAGTTCATTGGGTTTTTTTGTACTTCACGTGTTCCAGCAAGCACTTGAATGCTGCAGTTTGATTACTGCTTCCTTGGTATTAATCAAGCTCTCTGTGATTTTTAATGCAAGTAGCTTAGGGTTTTTTTGTTTTGTTTGAGGTTTAGATTTCTATTTGCAGTGAGATGGCTCTGCCATTATGTTCACACATTTGAAATTGGGTCTCAAAGGTTCATTTTTTGACAATCCACCTAGGTCTTGTCTGCTCTGGGAATTTCTCACTTGGAATAGGAAGCGATACTGCCAACTAGCAGAATTACATCTAGCAAGCATTGGGTTGTTACAGTTCTTTGGGGGTAAGTTATCAAACCTGTTGGTGAGGTAACTGCAACAAATCCTGCTGTACAGAGAATGGGCATAGAAGGAAAAATCATTAAGTAGAGCAGTTTTGGCTGTTCAGTGGTTCTTCTCTCTCCACCCTGCAGTCAGTCAGATTTTTGACATTACTATGGGATGCTGGGAAACAGTAGAACTTGAATTACTTTTTTTTTTTTTCCTGTATGGCATGTTTTCCCAGCTGGGGCTTAAGGAGGAGGGAAGAAAAAACCCAACCAAAACCCCACAAAACCTTCTCCCTGCTTTTGTTTGGTGAAAGCCTTTCTGTGTGAACTAGGGTAGTCTGGGTGATCCTTTAAAGTACTTCTCAATCTTACGTAGTATTTTATTATTCTTCTGAAATTACACAAATTACTGCTTAGAAGAGGAAAATGTGTAACTCCTATGTGAATGTTTCCTGTGTTACGGTGGTTCGAGTGTTGTAGTATACTAAAGGTGAAGAGTCCCTTCTGAATATGGTGTATCCAAATTATTTTTTGCGTCCATGCTGTCTTCATCAGGAATGCTCATCTTTAGTTCTTGCATACCTTAGTGAGGCTATATTGAGCTGTTTTGCTCCAGAGGGACTGCCTAGACAGGGAAGGAAATGATCTGATGGGTCTTAATCACTAGGTAGCTTTAGCAATCACTGCTAAGGTCCCGAACTGGCAATAGAAGCCATGTGGGACTGATGAGATGATCTTGGACTAAAGGCTTATAGCATTCCCTTTTGCAGCTGACATGGGATTGTCTTGTTCTGCCCATCTGATTTTAATTCTCAATACAGTATATAAAGATGATTCAAATATAAAATACTGACCACTTTCTGAAATTATTACTGCTTCAAAGCTACTGCACTTGTTTGACCCATAACAAAATAAGATATTTTGGGTTAGTGGTTTAACAGCTGAAGAAAGTTTTTTTGGGTTTGCTGCTTTCCAAACCTTGAAATTACTGAGGGAGGTTTTTAATCTGATGTATTAAACAGCATGCAGTGTACTGCAAGTGGTCGATTTAAGACAAAGTCTCTAAAGCCTTCAAGGTAGATTAATGTAAGAATATAGTTGCATCATCTGGATTTTATTGGACTGCCTATACGTTCTTGCTTTTTCCGTCTTCACTAGACATCCTTTGGAGCCTGGGTTTGTGTTAATTTTCTTTGTGTCTTGTTGGTGTACTAGAAACAGCATGTCACTAGAGAGTAGTCTTGATAAAGCATCTGCATGTGGCTTGCAGGGCTCAGATTTAGAGAATCATTGCATCCCCACACCTGTACTAGTGCTGTTCCTGCTTCTAGCCCAGCGTTGTTTGGGATGATAGATACTGTGTCAGAATAGTATTGTCAGTGTAGAGAGACCTGTGGGTTGGTAATACGATAAATTGAGGGAATTTGGGTGATCAGATCTCTTAATGGGTGTGCAGCCTCTTAGAGAACAAAAGCCAGTTTATTTGAAAGTAATGACATATCTGAAATAAGAGTAGTATTTTTGTGGACTTTCCAACAGTCCTTAATGGAATTTGTGTGTCTTGAGTTTCTTAAATATCTTTTGAAATACCTTACTAGAATGCAAGATTGCAATGCCATTAATGAGAATATACTTGTAGCTTAATTTGCTGCCTTATTTCCTTATGTTTGCAGATTTCTCTATCTGATAGATCCAACAAATTAACATGTAAGAAGTGTGTCCTCTTAATCCTTAGTCTTGACTTTGAATTCCATTTTTAAAAGCACAGTTATTTTGGATGGGTGGAAAAAATTGCCTTGCAGATTTCTACTATGAAGTCATTTCTTGTCTTTAGAATCTGAACCTTCACCCTATTTGTTTGTGGACATGTTGGCTTTATTGGGGGTGAGCAGTAAAATATGCATAAATGAATATGGGCTAAGAGGAAGCAGGAAAACCCATTTCTTAAACAAGAACAGCCACTAGACTTGATGCCTTACATGTACTTTCTGATACGTTATCTCAGTTGTAGGGCCTTCAAGTTATCTGAGGAATAACTGTTTTCCTTTTTTCAAATTTATGAACCTGGAGAAATATTCATCCAGGTGGATATTTTATTTTCTAGTGCTGAGCATTCTGTGACATGGCTGTGTACCAGTATGATACTTTAAAAACTTGGTGTTACTTTGGACACAGTGTTCTGTGTTGAAATGCTACTGAGAACACAGACAGTAAGAATCTTTAAGAGACCTTACGGATAACACAGCACGCTTTTCCTGGCTCTTCTTTGTTTCCCCACAAATGACAGTTTTCTCTATAGTGATAAAAATACAGGAGTTTAGTGTCAGAAATTTAGAAGTTGCTTGCCCAGAGTGTGTTTACTGGGATATTAACCAGGGGTTAGGGGAAAACATCCCTGTGCTCTACAAGTCTACGGAGTCCATCTAAAACTGACTTGAGGTTTTGTTCCAAGGTGTTAATTGAAAAAAGGGGGCCGCCTTTCCTGTCAGGAGGAAAGTTTGTTTCCCTGAAGTATCATTGTTCAAATGATGGCTGATGGGTTGCACTGTCTGAATCTTAAACATCCAAGCTGGATTTTAAGTTTCCAGCAGTGTGGTAACTCTAATGCTATTATGTGCTTTCTTACTGTGTGGTAGAGATAAGGTGAGGGGACAGTTTCTTCTTTCTTATGAGTGTGTGACTTTCCTTTGGTTTCTAGAGGGCTGGTGCTGTACTGGGTGGCTGTGTGGGGTAAAGCTTCTGCTGTTTGCTTTCTTCAACAATCTTAGAAATTCTGTAAAGCAAGCAACTTGCCAGGGAAAGGTACTATAGCTAAAGGTATAAGTTAAACTTAAATAGTTAAACATTCAGAAGTTCCTTTGTCCTCTCTCTGCCAATATACCTCCTCTACAGCCTTTTTTTATCCTTCTTTTTAATAATCCCACTCAGATTCATGTTAAAACTTCACATATGTTTACCTTAACAAAATTGCTTCCTGGTCATATGGCAGGAAAATACTTAATATTTGGCTTGCTGTTTTCTCTAATGTATGTTATCTGCAGTGTGAGTCTTCATTATTTTCATGTGTGCATGGCATTTTGGCTTTAGTTAATGGTTTACAAGACTTAGTTAAGTTTAAGGTTAACTGAATATAGACAGATGCATTATTTTTACAGAGTAATATTTGCTGTGCTTACTGTGTTCCAAATACTGTGTAAAGAAGTAGAAGAATTTCATGTGGCTTAAGTCCAATAGTTGCTCTCCTATGACTGGTTTAATCTTTTAGCTGTATTAGCCGCTATTGTTAATCTAAAATGCTCTTCCTATTTTAGGAGATGCCTACGTAACATACGTTGCCAGCAATTATACTAAATACTTCACTGCTGAACCAGTTGCTCAGGTACCCTGCCTGTCTTTGTTGCTATGGGAGATTGGAAGACTATTACTGTGCCAGTGCTGTCATCAGGTAAGCTGGTAATATTTGTAATTTAGTGGATTTGTTAATTTTTCCAGTAATAGCTGCTAAAGAGAGATTGGACTTCTGTGCATGACACTTGAGTAGTTAAGCAGAATGTTAAGTAATAGGTAGTACTTAAAGTGCTTTTTTAGATTGAGTGATTACAGAAATGCTACTGTAAAATACTGTCTTTTCACATATATATAAAGGATCCAAGTCTTTTCAGTCATGCTTTTTTAAATTGCATCTTTTAGGATATCTTTCAGGGGTTTCTTTACTTGTTCTGTATTATTTTGCCTTATTTTTTACAAGTTTATTAAAGGAGTAAATATCTTGCCTAATTCTGTCTAGTGGAAGAGTAAATTACAGTATACTTAATATGAGTAAGGATATTACACATTCTACAAAAATTCTCGCCAAATACATAGTTTGTGTACTTGTGTAAAAAAAAAAATTCCTGTTGTAGCAAGCCAATTGGGTAGAAAGTTTGGCCAGTGTTTTCTTGGCAGATGAGTAAAATTTGAAAGATATAATACCTTAATGTTATAGAGTCTTTAAATCTTCAGTGGAAGCTTATCATCTTTTTATTGTGAATTGCTTAGAATTTCACCTAGAATGACATTAAGTGCTAGGATTGTAAACTTCTGTAAGTAATAATGTAATAGGGATTTGATTTTTTTGGTATGTGATGTGTCCTAAAGTACTAACTCTGACTTGTTTCTTGATGTTTTTAACTTTTAGATAGCAAAAATATTTTTCAATATACCTCAGAAAAAAAGATATCTTGCCCAAGCATGAACTCACAAGTGCTATGCTTGCCACTGCCTTCATCTAAAAGCATGCACAGCTTTTATAGTGCCTTCTGCACAGAAGAGAATATTGAACAGAGTATATCCTATCTCAATAGGGTAAGCCAAATTTTCTTGTTTATTGGAGGTTGTGTGAAGGGGACATTAAATCAGTTGTGGTAGTAAAGATTCACTGGATTAAGAAGGCTTCTTTCTCAATGCTTAGAAGTCAAAGTTGGTGGGGAGTAGGATTATTCTCCCTCTTTCCCCTTCCCCCCCCCTCCCCCAGGATTTCACCAGATATTGTTTCTCTCTTTTGGAGAACTGTGAGAGATTGATCCAGTTATTTATTTCCATCCCACCTTGTCTTTTACCAGGAATTGACAACATTGGGCTTTCCTTCTATTTATGCCGAGTCCAAAGGAAAAGAATTAAATTTAATATCTATCATAAATTGCATGAATGAATTGCTTGTACTGCAGCACAAGAACCTTCGAGCTCAGGAAGAAGTAGAAATGCAGCATCTGAAACTGGGTAGTGATATGGATCACTTACAGAACTGCTATACTAAACTAAAGGTAGAAAACGAGATAAATCCACCGATATTATGCAGCACTTATGTTTAACAGATACTGTACATTCTTAACAGTGACTGGTTTTGCCTTTCTCCCCAGTACTAATCTGCAGTTGTTTATGTGTATTTTGGGGTATATTTTGAAGTCTTTTTTTTTTCCAGTTGAAAATTCCTTAAAGTCAACAAAATATGAGTTAATGAGAACTGAAAATTTATTTAGAATTATGGCCTTGTCAATCAAGGAAGTGAAGACTGTTTGGATTGGAAGTGTTAATGCATGCTGTGGGTAAAAATGTTAAATGCTTCAGTTCGTATCCTTCAGTATCACTTAAAACGATATGTCCAGCTCTAAAAGATAAATTCACAATGTAATTGTAACCAGTAAAAGTGTAGGTAGTATTTCTAGTGTGTGTTACAGGGGGGTTATCGGTCTTTCTTTGTATATGTAGCTTTTTCCTTTTTTTTGTTGTATTCCTTGGATAGCTGATGACAAAGTCTTCTTGCTCAGAAGCTAGTGTCAAACCTGAAGTTATAAGCTTCATTTTATCACAAAGCCAATCACTGGAGTAGCTGATACATTGGAAGTTCAGTCTATGCTACTTCATGGGTACCTGTATGTGCAGTCATATTAGTGTCTCTGCCTTTCTGTCAAGAAAAAAACTCAGTGTGTGATTTGGGGCCTTTTAGGCTTGCTCTTTGCTAGCGTTGGTCAGCACTATCTCCTTGACAAATACTGCTGTAGATGATGAAAATAATAGTACTCCCGCTGATATTGCATTCATTTTTATGCAAACATTAAATATTAGTTCCAGAACACCCCAATTACTTTGCCTAGACAAATGGCTTTAAAGTGAGGGGGGGTGGTGGTAGAAAACTTTTTAGTACTACTTCAATCCCAGGGTATTTAATTTAGCTTGTAAGGTTTATAGTGTACATTCTTTCAGATACCATGCAGTAATCCTCTTGCCTTCCACTAATGTGTTACCTATATTTCGATGTGGTTTGCTTAGTTCTTGTTGCTTAAATATCTCTGCATACTTGTAGCTTTCTGCATGTGAAGAAAAAGAGTTTGTATGTAGTGTTTGGCTCTGTTTGTGAAAATATTTCTAAAAGGCTAGTTTTGCACAACTTGTTAGAATGAGATCACCTGCCTAATATTGTATTACATTAATGTATACATTAAATATCCTGTTTGCTTTGGTATGGTCGCAGTCTGCATATCTCTTTTAATTGTTCCCTTCATTATCTAACAAACATTCCAGTGAAACTGTAGTCCCAAATTCATACAGTTTGCTTAGTATATACCTCATTCTCACAGTATAGATATACTTACAGAATCCTGACTTACTGAAAAAGTAACAACTGCATAGGATAACATCTGTTAAATAGCAAGCCAAATATTTGTTTCCTGTACTGTAGAATCATATTTCTTGCTCAAGAAAATAGAATTAACTTGTCATTGAGAATGCAAGATCATCCCCCAAACATCAGATTAAATACATAGGCGAACTTACCTCAAGTGAGGTGGCTTAGTAGTTTGGTTTGGGTGGTCTGGTGGTTTGGTTTGTTGTTGCTGGGTTTTGGTTTTTTTTTTTCATCCTTTGCTATTAATTCTTAATGATACTGAATTATCAACACTCTTTCTAGGAACAGCTGGAATCATCTAAAAGGGAAATAGTTGGACTTCAGGAAAGAGACAGACAACTGCAAAGCAAGAACCGAAATTTGCACCAGTTACTTAAAAATGAAAAGGATGAAGTGAGTTGTTGTGTACATTAACACAAGTCATCACACAGATATTCAATCTATGTTTTTTGTAAGAAGTCTTGCAATTATTCACTTAAGATGCTTTCTTGTTGGTAAATGTCTTTCACCGCAGTGAAACTGAAATGTTATATATGGACAAATAGGTTCTGTAAGGGATGGGTCCAAGTTATAACAGTACTAGAGAGTACTGCAGAAATGCACATGTGCAGCTTTCTGAGGCTTTCTGTACTTTTGAGCATAGCGTTATCTCCGAATATTTTAAAATACCAAAAAATGGGAGGGAGCAATAGGATTCAGTTAATTCCTCAAATGTTGGCATATAGGAACTTTCTCTTTTGTTTATACTGTAGAGGGGAGCAAAAGACCCAAAAGAAGGTAGGTAAGGGGAAACTCAGCCCAAAAGCACAGTCTCATTAAACTTGGGAGTCTTGGAAGAACGAAGATCAGAAAACACTTTGAAATCCAAGACACTGTTCAATTTGGGTTTTGTTTCCAGTGTGTGCCTTCCCCAACACTGTATGTTACATAACTCCTAAGTTTCTGTGAGTGTTCTTGTGTTCATAGACAACTTTATGAATATGTTTATCACGGCACTATCCCTATATGGTGAGCATCCTAAAGTTCCAGCTTGAAATATTGAATGTACTGTATGTTTGTTAGGTTTTTTGAATTGTCAGTTTAACCTTAAAAACAACCCCAGGTATTGATAGTACAGGCCAAGTATGTGCTTTATGGTAAGTTTTAATGTTCTTTTAGGCCAAACGGAATAATCTGTCTTCCAGCATCCTCCTGTCCAAAAGAGTGTGGTTTTTTTTTAGTGTAAACCTAACAAGCATACTTTAGAATTAAAGTGCATCCTGAACATTAGTAATTGAAAGCAAAAAAGATATCTTTCTCAACCTCCTTCAAATACCTTTATTGAACAAGGTAATGTGAATTACCAGAACATGAGTTCAGAGGAGCTAGTGTTAAATGTTGCTTATGATGTTGGTTTCTTCAGAGAAGAAACTAAATCCCCACAGACTGGGAGACTTCTCCCAATTTCTCTTGTCACTTCCTTTCACCAAAAGTACAGTTTAATAGAAGTGTCATTTTGCTTCACGTTTTTTGGCTTTCTGAAAAGATTTGTGTGTATGTTTGTTGAAGAAGCATGGTTTTTGTGGGGTTGCTTTTAGGTACAGAAGCTACAGAACATAATTTCAAGTAGAGCTACACAGTACAATCATGATATGAAGAGGAAAGAGAGAGAGTATAACAAATTAAAGGAACGTTTACATCAATTAGTCATGAACAAAAAGGACAAAAAGATAAGTAAGTTGCTCTGAATTTTACTGTAGAAGAGTGGTGTATTCTATATGTTAAAAATGCTTAAATCCTGGTTCTGGCCATCTTTAATATGGCCCTGCTGTAGATTTTTTTTTTTTTCAGATGTTAGTGTGTTATGTAAGATGTAGTATTTCATGTCAGCTGACTGTGTAAGGCTAAAACTTTTATATTGTTTTCCATAAGATTGTTCTCCAAGCACAAAGAAATTAGTATCTCTAGTAAATGATTTTTTTTTTTCTTTTACTAGAGAGAATTATTCAGAATCTATTCCTAAGGTAGAGCTGTCACTCCTCTACTTTCTGGCTGCTGCTACCATCGTATGACTTTGGGTAGTGGCATAAACACTATTATGCCCCCCAGCTGCAGTCAGGAAGGAACACTGCATAAGCTCTTTCTTTGAGATACTGTAGACTATTTGTGTTAACAAGGGATGAGAAATTGTAGAGAAGTAACACAAGGTAGACATAGTATCTAGTGCTATGTAAAAATGAGGAAGAAATTGCCTTTATCATATGAGTACTCATATGTTGAACACAATTTTTGGGAGGCACAAGACATTCATGAGTGCTGTTTAAAGTATAGCTTTTTGTGGTGTGTTGCTGGAAACAAGTATCAGTGTTAAGTAAACAAAAATATCTGCTCCTTTTGGTTCACCTATCTGACCTTAGAGTATTTATATTGTTTATCTCCAGTGGAAGGTGAGTCCTGCTCTTCCTCTTTTATCCCTCTTGCCACTGCCAAAACCCTCAGCTGTTTGCCAGCATGTAGTGCATAGTGCTTGTGAAGCATCAGGAAGCTGCTTAATCTAAACTGGAGATAAAACTGGCATTATTGCCAGAAGAGAGGTTAGAGTTGACACAACAGCGATGTAAAGGTTGAAATAGGGATGGTGGTGTCATTAAGAAATGTATTAAAAAAAAAAAAAGATAGGGTGAGAATAAATCCCTCTGAGTTTCCAAATACAAATTATTTTCTTTCTTTGACTATCTTATTCTTACTTTGAGCAGAGAAATGTGGTTTCATATGGGTCTGAAGACTGAGGGAGATACTTGGGTAATGTGGTCTCTTGACAATAGTTACGTGTAAATACAAATATTTAAATGCAGTGTCATCTAAATATTCATATGTTTGCATGTCGTTTCACGCTTTGAAATATCCTTTTTGTTTGTAGCTATGGAAGTGCTAAATTATGTTGGTAGAGCTGATGGGAAGAGAAGTGCATGGAGGACTGATAAGACAGATGCCAGGTAGTTGTCTCAGAACATTAATTGAAGCATATATTACACCTGTTATGTTGTTACTCTAAGACTTCCTCTTCCAGAAATGAAGAGGAGATGTACAAAGTTCTATTAAGTGATTATGAACAACGCCAAAAACAGCTTTTGATGGAAAATGCTGAGCTGAAAAAAGTTCTTCAGCAGATGAAGAAAGAGATTATTTCACTTCTCCCACCACAGAAACAGAAACCTAAAGAAAGGTCTGAAGATGGGCCAGTAAGTATTCAGTTAAAATTAAATCTGAATGGTAGTTTAGTGCTGGAGTAATCTGATAATTTTAAAAAAGTAAACTTTTGAGACTTGCAGTGGATTGCACATCCTGTGCTGTGCTTGAAATTCCTCCATGTTTAAATGTTCTACTGTCTGAACAATACCCAGTGTATTCTTCCCAGTCAGTTAATGGAAAGCTTGAAAGTATACTTTGAATTAATTTAAAATGCATTAGCTACACTTGTAACTTCACATAATGATGCAGTTAATAGGGAAGGCAGATAAAATCCAAAGGTGTTGATGCTAGTTTTCAAGGTGCTTATGCAAATAAATTGGGCTTTCTATAGAGTCTGTGAGGGTGGAGAAAATATAATTAAGGTGTGCTCCTATAGTATGTGGCTTAGAGTAGCTCTTAATTCCTTTTACAGAGCTGCTGGTATGTTCCAGGAAGAAGTTTGATTTCAAAAGTAAAATGGTTTGTGGGTGTCTGATTCCACATTTAAAATATTTCTTTGTTTACACAGGCTATTTTATTTTCATGGAACAGTAGACTGCACATTCACTGTTTATCAGAGTTTGTTTATTATGATGATTCCCAGCTAGAGTTGCAGCTCTGTTTTGATATCGGAGTGAAGTGGGGAGTAACCTAAAAAGTTTGCTGAGCTTTTGCTTAGCAATGGGAGAAAAAAGTGTCCCTGGGCGTAAGAAAGTTGAAATACAGAAAAATGTGCATAAAGGCTAGATTCCAGGGATTATTCAAGATTGATGGCGTAGTAGTAATAGGCTATTAAGACAATATGGGTAGTCCACAGAACAAAGTATGAAACATTTTTATTACAGTAAATGGTACAGGTTGGTACATAAGAATATGTGTAGATGGAGTCTTCCAGAGCGTGCCAATTCGGTGGAATCTAGTACTTGCCATTTCAGAAGGTCCGCTGTCCTGCTCAAGTGCTGTACTATGTCCTTTATTTCTGAGCAATCTCAGGTGCATTTGTCAAGCCCCAGAATGTGCTGTGAAGAAAAGCTCTAGGCTTTCTGGCCAATTCTTTGTAAGATGTGAATAAACTTTTCTCAATGTCACTGGATGACCTGCCCCCTATACCACACAGAGTGACTCTCATATGTATTTGGTGAAGCAGTCAGTAATGTGCAATGTGTTAATCTTTACCTCAAAAGTTCATCATGCAGATAATCGGTAGATCTAATTATTACTCCAGTTCAGCAATAAGAAGTGATCTTCAGTCATGGGTGTTGGGTATAATTTATACTAGAAAATAAGTGGTCCTTCTGCTTTTAGGATTCCAATGAGGCCAGGAGGGCTTGGCACAAACTTCAGTACATTGGTGAAAATTCAGCTGTGGGAATGGGCTCTTTGTAAACATTTGAACGAACTTGAGGAAAAACTGGGACCTGGTGCTCTGAAATACACTGTTCTTGGGTGATTAAACAAGTATTTAACTGTTGTAGCATTAATAGACTAATAAAAAAAATATTAAAAGCCTGTACTGAAACTTCTGTTTGGTTCTCTTGTAATAGTACCAATTAAGCAGAGCAACTAATTACTACACAGTAATTTCTATTAGCAGAATAATAATAGAAGCACTTATTAGATGCAAGTCTTCAGTTATTTCAGCAGGGGTGTGGGGGTTTTTGGTGGTTTGTTTTTTTCTGGATGTTCTTCCATTTAATCTAAAAAAATCAATTTCATGGCACTATAAAACTGGGGACAGTTTTTTTATCATTATAGGTATACTGCTCAGTTTTTTCCACATTTGTCAAATATAAAAAGGAAGAATACTGACAAAAATTGTGGTTTTGCAGAAATTATGTTGTGGGACAGACTAAGTTTTAAATACATAAGTTTTACATGGATTAGTTTTGTTTAGCAGTACTAGTTTGCTTTGTGAATATCTAAAACATTGCATCCGATAGTTCATGCTTGTTTGTGGCCCTTTTAACATTTTGGCCTGAAGCGTGAATTCTTACTGAATCCCTTGTAGAATAAAAAAACACCCAAACACTGCATTTCTACTTAGAAATGTGAATTCAAAGTATGTGTTTCCTTCTAAGAATCAATATGGAGGTTGGCAGCTAGTGATGTATACATACCATTTATTATTTTCCTTCCCATTACAAAATAACAGCCATGAAACCAGCCAGACTGTCATAATACAGTACTATCCAGAGGCCTACTCCAGACTGGGCTTTCATTGCATTAGCATATATAAATATAAGTAAAGGAATAAGATGTTTTTTGTGAACTGACATAACTCTTAAGCTGACCAACCACAAAAACCCCAACCCAAAAAACCCGGGCTTGTTCTCTATATTTGTTTTTCTCCTCAAGATCTCCTGTGATCCATGTGTAAGTGATTTACTTGCCTTTTGAAGTTCTTGATTTTATACTTCCCATCCTATTTATCTTATCTACTTGTAAATAAAGGGGATTATATAGAATGGTTTAGATGCTTGAGAAGTGAAGTGTTCATGCCAGGTATTCAAACAGCTATGGCTTGTCAGTTTAAATCTGCTGAACTGTCTTGGCCTAGTCTTCTATCATTTAGACTTGCATCTTAGCTAGTCAAGATGGCTTTTGGGTTTGATATTTGAACTGTAGTGTAAAATGCAAGGGGGAGAGGGAGGTGCTAGTTCCACTCAACCTTCAATGTGTTGTGAGTGTGGTTGTCTTTATCAGGGAGGAAAAAAAGCGGGGACAAATCAATGCTCAACAGGAGAAAATCTTTGTCTTACATCCTGTTGGTGCCGTGTAGTGGGTTTATGGACAGCTACCACTTAAGTTTGACAGTGGAGGTCAGCAGTCTGAACTTATCTAGCTTGAAGATGTGTGAGTCGGTCTTGCTAGTTGATAGCCCTCAAAACCCACCACAGAGAGAGTGTAACAGGTCACTTCTGTCTCTTCAACATGATGCTGTCAGGGAACTGAACTCCCTGACAGTCAGATTTCCCTGGATGGAAAAATCTTTACTGTACATAAGCATTTTTCTTCTCTTCAGTATATTAAAGCCATGTAAATATTTAAATAAATGTGTGTATTTGGAGTGGTGGAGTGATTTGGAGCTGCTTGTTTCTGCTTCAACAGGTGCTGTCAGATCTGGAGGAAGATATTGGAGAGTTAAAAGAGAATATGTGGGAACTGTCCTGTGAAACTGTCAGAGAGCAGCTTACCAACAGCATTAGAAAACAATGGAGAATGCTGAAAAATCATGTTGAAAAGCTGGATAACCAAGGTGATGTTTAACTGGATTACATGTACATATAAAATGCTACTGATGCCATTTGGTATTGCCCTCTTAAGACTTACTTTACTGACCATTGAAGCTAAAAGGAATTGTGACCTGGTAGACTTTTTCAGAAAGGGCATTTTCCTGTGTGAGTTTTAATTGTAGGTAGTTAAGGAAGAAATGGCATATCAAGCCTGATATCATGGGAAAAGGACATGATTATAACTTGACACAGTAAACAGCAACTTTCTGAAGAAATAATTTTTCTTTTGAAAGTATATGCCTCTAATGTTTGTTGCATTTCACCACCTTTTTAGGATGTTCAAGTAATGCAGTTGTAATGATCTGAGGTAATCAGATGCAAAATATGTAAATCCCTTTCAAGCATCTAGGCTTGCCCCATCCATACCTCTGAGGCTGCTTGTGGCATTCTGAAGTGAACTGGCTGATGGTATGGTGCTGGGCTGTTCTCATTTCCAGCTGTTAAACAGCATTAAAAGATGGCTAAAAATACATAAAATTCTTTCCTAGTATTATCTTCCCATGCAAGCAAATGTTCTTGCTACCACAAGGATATTTGCAGTCAAGAATAAGACTGAGGAGGTCACACATGCAATTGCAAATAAAAGAGCAGACGGTCTATGAGAATGTTTATACCATAGAAAAGATTTTTAAGAACACTAGTTCTGAGTATTGCTTGATTTGATGTAACTAACTGAAAAAAAACCAGTTGTAAAAATCAGGAAAAATGTTCCAAGTATTTGCTGTTTTCTTGGAGCCACCTTTTTGGGCTTTGGAGTTAGAGATGGCCATAGTCTAGTCCTTTAGGATTCAATTAATGTTCAAGAAACGGCATCAGGGGATAAAAACTTGTCTTATTAATCACTGTGATAGCTATGCGTGGAATTAAATAAAGCAGTATGTAATTACACAAAATACACTTTATTCCTCTCTAATTCATTCCCTTACTGGGATGGAAATATGCACACAATGTTTGCTAGCTCTGTTTGTCCTTCGCAGGACTCAAAGGAAGAGATTTCTTTTTATATCTGTGACAAATATAGTTACTGTCATATATTTATGAACACACAAGCCCTTCAAAAATGGGCTCAGAAGAATAGGTTAACAGCATGTCAGTGAAAAGTCTTCAGTTTTATTTTTTTCTTTTAAATACAGCTTAAACAAGTAGGGGGGTTTGTGTGATAATTACTGCAGCACAGATGCTTGATTTACCTTGAGGAATGTGAAACAGCTATGTTTTCATTGCTATTTTTTCTGAACTGGGTTTTGTGCGTAATTACATGCATAGCACCAATTCTGGATCTCATGTCTAAGTGCTTTTCAATCCATTGTGTATGTCTCTGTCAGGATGAAACAAATATGGATGGAAACCTTTCACTGTAGTGGTGAGTCCCTGATGTGAGGAACTTTTTTGTTTAAGTAGGCTTTTTCCTTTTCCTCCCCTCCTTAGTGTCACGTGTACATTCAGGCGCTTTGGATGAAAAAGATGTCATTTCAAGGGAAGACCACGAGCTGGAAACTGAAAAGCTGGAGTTAGAGATTCAGCAATGTAAAGAAATGATCAAAACTCAGCAACAGCTCTTACAGGTAGCAGGCTTTATTTTTTCTCAACTGAATCTAAGCTTTTTTGTGTTTTGTTGTGCCAAGCTTCTCACCTCTGAGCCTTCCTACATTCTTTGATAATGCTGTTTAAATATCTTAATTGTTGTTGTGAGTACAGGTGTGCTGGTGGGTTGTTTAGTAATTCAATGAACTTGTAATCCTGGTAGGAATAATTTTGGGGGATTAAAAAAAGGTGAGGAAGGTAGAGGTCAGCTGCCTGAACAGGGACACTTGCTTGCCATGTGAAACTCTGCCCCCACCAGCCACCAACTTGATACTTACTACATGGTTTCCATATTAAACATATAGAATAATTGTTCTAATAAAACTGAACCTGTGGAAATACTGCATCTCTTAACCATCCCAAATTAATGTTTGTGTCTTTTGTTGCTTTACATGTGCAGCAGCAGCTTATGTCTCCATGTGACGATGACACCACTCTGTTACTACAGGACTGCTATTTGTTGGAAGAAAGAGAGCGTCTTCAGGAAGAATGGAGACTATTCCGAGAACAAAAAAAGAATTTTGAGAAAGAACGAAGAAGTTTCACAGAAGCTGCTATTAGATTAGGACTTGAGGTATCAGGAAAGGGAACTCCTATGAAAGATGAGTTACAATTGTTAAGTAGTTGTACACACTAAAGTGCAGCTGACAAACAATATCTGTTTGCCAACATCTATAGAGGAAGACTATTCCCATACTGCAGAGAATTTACCTTTGGTCATTGCAGATCATTGTTACCATTTAAAAAAGGGGTTTGTGTGTGTTGGAAAATACAGTAGCCACATCTGGAATGGCTGATTTCTTGTTTTAGCTTTTTAAATATTTAAGTACTTCCAAAAATCAGTCCATTTTTTCACTAAATCCTTTATTAGATGTTGCTTAAGTTTGGCTTGCCACAAAAGCAAGACCTATGCAAATTTCAGTCAGACTTCATTGCTGGGTTGCATTATTAAAGGTACTTAATTCCTAAGCTTTCATGAAAACCAGTGACTGTTGCAGAAATCAAAGTAATTGCTGCCTTTCCCTTAGGGTCATTATCTGTTCTGTTCTTACAGTAAAGGTGGCCAGTAAGCACACATACTGGAAGGCAGTCAGAGTAGATGTGTCTGAGTTCTATCATCTGTGTCCTTTGGTCTAGCAACAGTTAGGGCTTAGAACGTGAAGGAGTTTACAAGTTTTGCAGGGAAAGGCGGTCATGATGATGTTGTGGAACTATAGTAGTATATATGGCAGGAAAAAAGCCATTGAATTAAAAAAGAAATGGACTTTAGATTTATTATTCACAGAACTGCTTGCTTTGACATGTGGAGCAGAAAGTTGGAGTGGGATGTGATTTAAAATTTATAAAACTGTGGACTCAATTGGTCAGATGAAAGCAGTACTGCTGTTCACTAAATCTCTCTAGATTAAGACTAGAGGGAGCTCACGGAGAGTGCTTGAAATTACCGCCTTTGCTGGGTATGGTTTAGACTTACTTTATGTATCAGGGAGTTGACATCTGGATTTTGCTGCCACAGGAGATTGTGAAGGCCATCAATCCCAGCAGGTTAAAAAAACAATTGCCGAAGCTCATGGACAACACATCTACAGATGTGGTACTAAAAGCAGGGGACAAGTGTGCCTTCCAACATACCTAATCAAAAGGCTTTTGGGGCTGGAACATCTGAGGGAATGCACTGCAGAAAGTGGCCAGGTTTATGTGATCTCATAAATAGCATCTCTTGTGGCCACTGTTGAAGACAGAATACTGAGCTAGATGGACAACTTGTCTGACTCAAGACAGGTTTTTTTTTATTCTTATGTTGTAAAACTTATTGTAAAGAACATAAAATACTTCGGATTTTACTTGAGATACTGTCACGGCAGTAGTTCACATGGTGACAAATACTGACTCAGACTACTACATACAGATAAGCGGTCTTCAACTTTTCATTTAACTTTATTTGTGTTTTAATGAATTTGTGAATATCATGTTGGACCTGGAATTCAGCTTTGAAAGTCTTGAGTGATAAGTGATAATTGTTTGTCCAGAAATGTATAGGACTACGTTGCAGCATAAGCATAACTATCCATGCTTCTGCTTGTTAAAATGCTTAAGTATGAAAAGAGAAGCAATGCTGTAAGCTTTGTAGATGTGTTTGAAACTGGGCATTGGAGTTCAGCTTGCTCTATTTTCTACTGACACGGTAGAAATAACTTTGTGATGGGGGTGTCCTGCTTCATTGATGGGTTTTGGAGGTGAAGTAGGTTGGTTCCACAGAGCCGTTGGATATTTTGGAGGTTGTCTTTCAGCCATTATTTTCATCATCTGTGCTCAGAGTGATAGGAAAATGAAGCAACCCTTTTCTTTCTGCCCCAGTTTCAGAAGGAAGTAATCAGTGCTATTTTCAACATCACTTTTCAGAGAAGGCTCAGGATTGAGGTTTAAGCAGTAATCCTTACTGGCAGCCACCCAGAAATGGGAGCTGCCTCCAAGAGGTGGTGCTACACTGAGGGGGGAAGGGGAGTTTAGGAGGCAGTGATAAGACACTGTGTCACTAGACTGGAGAACAGTAAAATGAGAAGATTAGTCAGACCTCTGTGAAACAAACCATGATGTTTGGCTTGTGAATAAATAACCTCCTTAGCTAATCCTTGTTGCATCCAAAGCTTGCTCACATGACTGTAATCTTGTGTTAAACTTCTGGCTGTCCTTAATTATGTGGACACGTTACAACTTCTGCGTTCTTAGAATAGCATTACTTTAATGTGGACTAAGCTTGTTCCTGTGGTCGTAAGTGTAAACTGTCATTTCCTTTCCTAGAGAAAGGCATTTGAAGAAGATAGAGGAGCGTGGCTGAAGCAACAGTTCTTAAGTATGTCTACTGATTACAAGCACTCTGAAAACGTGGCAACTCCAAGTGCCTTCCTAGGAAGCAAGTATTTGGTTCAAATTATGTTCTTACATGTTTCCCCTCCCTTTCAGTTAGAATATGCAAATAAGAAAAAAAACCCTTTTAAACCTCCAAATCTTTGCAAGAGAAATTTTATCATATATCTGTATGTCTCTATCTGTCAGGGTAACTGATGGTTCAAGATTTCTTGTTAAAAGAAGGGGATAGTGATAACTCCCTCCCTCACAATAAATGATGTAATCCATTTATATTAAGTGATCTGGTCAATGTTGGGTACCTGACAGCACAGCTGTTAAGAACAGGGAACTTCTAGAATTACTGAAGTAAATTAAATGTGAGCATATTAATTGCCAAGGGAGTTAAGGAAATCATGACCTATGGAGACCTGTCTAGATTAGAAACAAGTTTTGGAAACAAGAACATCATAATGTGGAGATGGCAGCATTAGTTATTTGAGATGAGGTAACATACATACATATTAAGTTAAAAATAATTTGGAAAAAGAAATAGTGAAAAGAGCATAATGAAAACATTTGAGCAATATGCAATTGAATTTTAAAATTCAAATCTTCATAAAGGAAGAATTTCTTCAGAAAAGATAACAAAACTATGGCTGTATGATGTATTTTAAAACATTGTTTTTAATGAAAGTATTTTTTTACTTCCCTCTACAATTCCACCCCACCCCACCCCCCCCCTTTCCAGTTGGAACTTTTATTTCTCATCCCCTCATGCCTGAATATGCATGTGCAGTGTTTTGGTCTTTACCACTGAGTCTTCAATACTTTCTAGGGGAGGGGGGAAGGGATAAGGGAGGAAAAACTAACAGCAATCTCTGTTAAATAGACTCTTGTTGTGGCAGCCAACATTTAAAGATAAATGTGTGAAACACCTGGCAAGTAAAGATAGCTTGAATTTGTATTCTTGTTTAGATAAAGTAGCCTGCCTCATGTTCTGGGTTCTGCTTGTTGCAATTCCTGTAGTGCTTCTGTAAGTAAGAAATTAAATGTTCTTCCACAATAGGAAGACCTTTATTTTTAGGAACAGAACTTAGATTGTTTGGCTGTTGCTCATGAAGAATGACTTGATCTAGTGATCTGTGAGCAACCTGAGATCGGTTTAACATTCATTGTTCACCTAAGCTTTTGATTTGTAATTGCCTTTTTCCAAATTCAAGTGTTTCTGGATGTATTTAAAGCCATTATTTTCTCTTCTAAATGGCATTCTTCTATCTTACATATCCTAATATTAAGCTACTGGATAATAGCAATAAAAACAAATGTCTGCCACACTGAGGATCATACTCAACTTGGATATTACTCTACAGGTTACCGTTAGAATTATCTTAAGGTTAAATTTTCCTTTTTCATGACACTTGTCCAAAATCTTTTAATTCTGTAGTGCGAGGATGAATACTGTACAACACAGAATCATTCTATGTTTTTTTTCCACTTCATATGAAAGATTTGAAATCTACATGTGAGGAATAGTTAGTGGGGGTTGATCTGGCCCTGCCAAGTTTGGCCATGTCTTTCCATTGATTTCAGTGGTGGTTAAGTTCATATAAATGCTAAGGCATCTAACTTACTGCTTTTCATTTTTTCCTGTACTCTGACAAGGTTGTATGTTTCATGTTGATGTTAATTACTGTATATGCATGCTGGAGGAGTTTCTACTAAAGGAATAAAAAGCTTTAATAATTGTAAAGCAAATACTTTACATTTGAGTGACTCTAAACTTGACTTCAACATGACTACTTGCAGCAGTGCTTGTGGATGTAGATACTTCACTTTCAAATTTAGAATCATAATTTTAACCATTACTTCATTCAGTAGTAGTAAGTGTATTTATAAAATGTTACCACAGATCTACAACAATAAGATTTATTATAGACATGCCATAAAATGTTTGGGGTGTTTTTTTTAAAGCAGAAGATATATAGAAGCAAGTCCCTCAAATTTTTTCAGCTGTACTGTAGCTTAACTGATGATGTGTGTCTCTCTCAGGTTCTGACCAAGACAATAGGTTAGTGAAATCTACATCTCAAAGAAAACCTCACTGTATGTTGAGTGGTCCTGTTTCAGCAGAACCTTGCCAGACATCTCGGTATGTTACATATAACAAGTATCAGAAATGATGTTGCAGATAGTTATTTCTATAGTGGTAAACTATATAGAGTACAGAGACTAAGTTATGATAACTTAAAAAGCCTAATCTAAGGCTTATGATTGATATCTAGCAGAACAATATTAGACACACAGTACTGGTTTTATGCTATTTATCTGAAGCACAATTTATTGCTTTGTAACATTCTCTTTTTCCCAGTTCCAGTGCTGCATCAAAAAAACCTGCTGCAGATAGCAAGCCAAATCAGTGGGTGGAAAGCGACAAAGAAGAAGCTGAGTAATGCACAAAGTCGTGGGAAGACTCTGGAGTTGGCACTCTGCTATGTAGAAGCTTGCACATAGAACAACTGCCTTAGACTCCCTAGGGTTGCCTGCTGGGGTTTTTGTTAGAGATTTGTTCATAAATTATTCTAAAGTGAAACAGAATGCTGTGAGTTTGATCATTCTTCTAGAGGATTATGTGGTGATCTGAATTGTGGCGTGTGTGTGTATGTGCGTGCACATGGCTTTTATTTTTTAGACCATTTTTTGCCTCTTTCTTGCAACCCTTGAAAGAAGACAACTTAGAAATATATACAAGCTTTGATATTTTTTCTAGTTACAGAAGCTCTGATTCTGTGAATGAAGCAATGGTCTGAAACTTTGACTGCAATGAGATATTGGATCCTAATGTTACCTTTCATCACAGGCAGAGATAGAGCACTTTTAGAAATTGTTTAATTATTGTAAACATTCATTTGTCTCAAATGTAACTGGCATTAAATCTTTTTTTGCCTCAACTTGAATGTACAGTATACTGTAGATTTTTAACAAAACAGGTTCTATATTTATTGTGTGATTTGAAAATACCTCTTTGATATTTCAGATGACTTAAAGTGCAAAATCTTTATATATTTGTAAATAGGCAAAGTGGTTATGCTGGGAAACCATTAAATGAAACATGTGCATACATAATATTTTACATGGCATTTAAAATTGTTTTATAGTGACACTCAGTTTACAGATGCATTAGAACTTTCAATGGTTCAGTCAGGAACTAAATTATTTCAAATGTGATAAATAAATGTGTAATTCTATTCTAAGAAACCCTGGTTCTGTGTTGTGTGTGCTAAACTTCTAAGCTATCATTGTTGTAGGGCTGTATGCTATGTCAATACATCTGATGCTGGTTTTGTATTTTGTTAACTTTTCCTTTTTAATTGACTCCAAATATCTTTTGATGTAGCCTTTGGGAAATCTGTTTGTGTTTATAATAAAAATAGCCAGGTAGAGGTAAGATATGTTTCAAAGTCTCCTTCACCTGACTCGGTGCATGCTGCTCTTGTCCATTAGAAATCTACCTTGTCTCTTGTTGGGTTTTCATGCATCTGCAAATGCATGTGTGTAGCTCTGATCCTAGTGTAACCGACCTTTTGGAAGATGCCCAAGAAACTTCTGCCTTTCTCAGGGTCATAGGAAGGAGATTAACTCTGAAGGTTAGAATGCTTCACTGAAAATGCATTGCTGCTCTGCCCGTTATTGTTAGAATTAGATGTAACGGAGTGATTGGACTAATGGAGTAATTGGGCTACTTGAGGGAAAAACAGCAGTGGAATAACATAAAGGGAAGAAACTGGAGTTCTCCAAGAAGCTAAGACAGAAAACTGCAATTTCTGCTGATCAGGTCTGTATGTGGAGTTACAGCTTGAGACAAAGTAGTAGCCAATGCAAACTGCAGAGGATGCCTGGATGGTTCTCACATAGCACCCGGAAGGAAGCAGCAGCCTCTATCATTATATTCTTGGTCAGCTTTTTGTTTCATAGGTAGTCAGGTTGGAAAGACAATACAGATAACATTTCTTTTTATTTGTCTCTCCAGTTCCCCCTCAATAAATGGGTGACCCCGGTTGTGCCATCTGCTAGAAGGGTTTAGCAGCATACAGCTACAGTTGGGCTCGCACCTTCCCCACGGGCAGCTCTTGCCTGAATATTAGCGATGGAAGAATAAATGTAAGAATTCAAAATAGGTGAAGATGTAAAGTGAAAAAAGCCGTAACATATCGCCGATTGCGTGGGACAGCTTTACTGTACAAGTAGGCTCCTTCTCCTCGGGCCGGGAGGTGCCTCCAGGCGGTGGCCCGTAGCGAAGGCAGGGTCACTGTGCCACTAGGGGCTGCTGCTGTCCCGAGGCAGTCCTGGGCTCGGGGGGACACCCGCATGCGTTCCGCTCAGTTGGACTTCTCTACTTGCCTTTGAAGAGCAAAATTTTATCTTTTTAATCTTTTTTTGCCTCTTGATGATTAGGCAATCAACACATCTTGTACTAATCTTGCTTTAACATTCTGTACCCTGTAGAAGTGGAAATTTATTTGAATGCCTCCGTGGAGGAACCAGCTGTGCTAGAAGCGTGCATGCAGCAGAGTCCTGAGCTGACCTGGACTGGAAGTCTGGGGTATAGATTCAGTCCTGTCCTTGTAAAGAAAGGAAGCATGCCTAGAGGCTTTGGGTTGCTCTATAGGCAGTGATCTTCAATTGGAGCTTTTTAATCTGAAGCTACTGCTAATAATGGTACGAATACTGCGGGTGGTCTGGTTGGTAATGTGGAGATGTAATACTTTGACTGTGTTGGAAACAGCTTTAGGATCTTACTCGGAGATTGTTGGAGAGCAAAGGGAGAGAGTGCTTGCAGGAATGCAGCACAGGTGTGTCGCTGCACACAGGTGTGTATCTGAGATAACAGAGCGAGTGGCCTGCATACCTACTTGGGAAGGAACAGGGAGCACTGACTGCCAGGGACTGGCACACGTACGGTTATTAGCTACCTATACGTGATATTGAAAAGATGACTAGTTCATCTTAAACTGTGGTGTTTTATTTCACAAAATCTTTAAATGTAAGATGCATTGCTTCTTTCTCTTGCTACTTGATGAGACAAGGCTTAACTTATAAATATTGGTCTGATTAGGTATGAGAATTTACTTTCCAGGATTAATTACAGCTGTTACTTTTTCCCTTTCATCCCCAGTGGCTGAGGATGATAAAATACAGCTTTTGCAAAACTGACTATAGCAAAAAAAAAAAAAAAAAAAAAAATATCAACAAATGAAAACTTCAGTAAACTTTTCCATAGAAAACAGCTCTGCTCCTAATTTGAACAACTGCTTCCATCAGCTTCTGCAGACTTGGACAAAAATATTTCCATGCGTATAAAAATAAAATCAGACCATGTTCTAGCTTTTTCACAGGGATTATTCTACGTACGCTTCAACTAGGCTAAGGTGACTAATTAATCCCCAAGATAATACCAGTTTAAACATGTTGTTATTGAAAGGAAAATAGCAATATATACAGGGTTCTGGCAATGCTGTGCATGTGAAATTAGCTTAGCTATTACTTGTGTTGCTTTTTTCTGGTTTTTAATTTGCAGTTACCACAAAGCTTTTGTGTGTGAAGACACGCAAGACCTCTTGCTTTTACTTCTACCCCCTCCCTGTAATTTGCAAGACAAGTAAATGAGAGGATATGAGTAGATGAAAAGTTGATACAGCTGGATTCAAAACCTGATATCAAAAGAAGGCTCAAATTATCTGTTTGTTTGTTTATTGCTTTCAGACAATACATCTGACCTCTAATGTTAACTATGCCCAGCAAAGCTGCACTGTTGCTAAAAATAATAATAATAAAATATCCCATGGTAGACACTGTGTTGTAGTTCTCACACTGACACAGTACTCATGTTTCTTTGAGTTGTGCAAGGCATACAAGTAAGCGGAAAGCATAACAGGTGCATTTGTTAAAAGAAATGTTCAACAATAAAAAGTTAATTACAATTGTATGGAAGAGCTTGCCAACATCCTAGTGAAAAGTTCATCACTTGAGGTGCAAAGCATGTTTGTTCCCTTTAACAGAATAGATTGATAATAATGAAAAATGAGACATTTCTGGCTAATGTTGTCCCTTTCCCTATGTGTGCCCCCCACCAATAAAATAATAATAAAAAAGTCTTCTGCACAACCCCAGATGGATTTACAGCCCAGATGAAATCTGTTTGAAGAAGTCAAGACTTGTGGGGCTGACAACCCAGGAAGAGCAGTTGCTAGTGGGAGACTGTAGAAACTTCTGAGATAGAAAATACATGTTCATTTTTGTCGTTAAAATAGTATTTGCCACAAATCTCACTCCTGTGGTTAATCTTACAACCATAGCTATTGTAGGAAGAGAAATAAAGTGACTGAATTACCAGTGTGTTGTAGATGTTCAATTAGAATCAGATTCATTTTTTTGTGTGACTTAAAGGCTGTGGTTTATTGCTTTGCTGAAGTTACCCCTCTGGAAATACCCTCCAACTCAGAATCCCCTGTGCATTTTTCTTGCCTTTTTTTGTGATCCAGTTACCATCCAGCTCGCTTTGGAAGATTATGTAACTTTTCAGGAGGGTTGACCAGAACTCATTCCTACTTTTTTGTGATTACCAGCTTATTACCATGCTCAAAAAGGGGAAAGCATGTTTTGTGCATCTCTACTTGCCTCCGTGCCCTGGACATCTGTAGAACAGAACACTGGTGTGAGTGTGGTCCTGGGCTGTCACAGCAAATTAGTGATGAAGCTGGCTGCAAGCTCACGTCAGTTCAGGTACTTGGCTGCATTTTGTATTTGACTCCTTAGGAAATGCAAAAGTTCTAGCTGACCTGCACTCCCATGCCCGCTGCTGAGGGGCTGTGGCTTTTAATTGTTCACATTTAGCTGGCCTTTACCTTGGAAGATAAAATATTTACAGATTGCTTATGAAATCTTTGTTCATTTAAAAATTTTCTGGGTCAGCGTGACCGGAGCTGAAAGGGCACACTGATAGTCTGATTTGTTTAAACATATATATATGTTCCATATGTACAGGTTTTTGGTAGGTTATTAAATGTGCTTTGGTGCACATGTGACTGCAAGAATAGCAAGGGTTTAGCTGTCTTCGTCTCCTATCTAGAGGGATGGCTGTAAACCAATGTTGAGGGAAGCGAAAGAACACCCTTACGTGTGTGACACTGACTCTGCTTTGTTAATTGGGCTGCTATCAATTAGATAACAGCTTGGGTCAGATGTCAGGTCAGCACAACCTGGGCAAAATCAACTTAATCTATGGCAGGAGCAAATGACAGCAGCCAGCCGTGACACAATCTAGGAAATTAATGTGTTTGTTGTAAATGACCTAGTAAAATTGTTTTACTAGGATAAGCAGAAACTTTTAAACAATCCAGCAAAGGGCTTATATGAGAAAATCAGTGGGATGCCAAGGTATGACTCTATTTCCATGATTCCATCTGAAGAGAAAGTATGATTGCAAAAAGGGAAGTGTTTGCATAAACTGATAAAAAACTTGAGAATTCAGCAGAACACAGCCACGTGTTCCTGAGCTTTCTTCCATAAAAGTGTCTCCATGTCCGGCAGAGCCCCATTCACCTTCAGTATGAGGGGAATCATACTGGCACTAGCACTCACCCTTGTAGGTAAGCCTAACATACCCCTTCTTAATCTCTCTTTCCCAAATTTTCTTCAAGTTCAGTGGCAACAATTGGATCTAGACTGAGTGTTACTCATCTGGTTTTCTATCTCTTTTTGCAGGTAGCCAGAAGCTTGACATTGGTAAGTAAATTCCCTCCTATAACCTTCTTTCGGTGACTTTCTTGTGATTTCTATTTGTTAGAACGTGCCTGCAAGTATTGTGAAAACTGCTCTTATCCCCTACAGACCCTGGATTCGGTGGCAGAAAGAGCCACTTGTACAGCTATGAAGGCTGGGTTTTGAACGGGCTTCAAGAAAAGAGTTTAGCCAAAGCCGGCGTGCGCTTCAGCAGCAAAGTAGAGATCAGCGGGCTGTCAGAGAGCACCTACCTCCTCAAGGTAACGCGTCGTCTTCCAAACGTACCGTGCAACAGCGAGCTACAAAGTGCAGTCGTAATTGCACCTGGGTGATCTGTGGTTTGGGGAAGCTGTAGGAAACCCAACGGGAGACTTAGCGTGTAGATGTCAGTGAATGGTCAAGCTAAAGTTTCAGAAGTGACGAGTAATTTGGCATCCAGTCACTTAGGAATGTTTGTTGTAGGAATTGATCGTAGCAGGTGCTCTGCAAGACTTCTTGTCAGAAATAGAGGTGCCAAAATCAGAGGCTCTTTTAGAAAACAGTTATTTCTAACTCAAGGCGCTCAAGCCTGCTCTGAGTTTAAGATTTGATTCTAGTCTCAACACAGAGTTCCAGCTTCTGTGGGAAGCCTGGACTTGGGTAAGTAAAATCATTGTCATGCAATGGCAGGCAAATTAAAAAACATAGATTTAAAAAGTGACAAAAGCACGATTAAAAAAATGAAAGGCATCAAAAAGCATGTAATATTTAGTGTTTGGATAATGCAGTAAAAGGTCTGTACATGTGAAATCACACTCCTGCTAATGTCAATAGAGATAGGACCTGACCCATTCAAAACACATTTCAGAAAAATACTTTTATTTGTCTGTTTGATTTAGTTACATATCCAAGCTGCTTGTTCGGGCTCTGAGTTCAGTGACAGAGCTCTCAGCAGCTGTAGCTGAGCTGTAACCTTCCTTCACTGATGCGGACAAGGTGGCAAAATTACAGGCTAGGGATTGCACCTCGCACCGGAGCCTTCATCCTGAAATCCTTGCGTGGTGTGCACCAGGCTGTGCTCTGAGGCACTGAAACCAGCAACAACCCTGCCAAAGTGACTGAAATTGCTTCTGTTTATAAATAATATAAGTATAAAAAATATAAGTTTATAAACACATTGTTCATTATTAAAAAAAGATTGGATTGATTTAAGCATTTGAGAAATATGAATCAAATATAGCAATTAGTTTAATTAAAAATAAATTGGAAGGGGACAAGTTAAAATAAAACTTATAAAAAAACCCCTATAATTTTTAACACTTGGATTGATAGAAACTTTTTTAAATGCTAAATTTCACCTAAAGCAGAGTATTTATTTCAAGGCTGAAAAAAGGAGACATTTTTATTTTAATTTTTTAAAGTACTTTTTGAATCGGCCTTTCTCCCTATAGGGTTAATACAAATCAAATGTTTAAAATGTTCCTGGGAGTTAACAGCAGTACATTAACTGCTTCTGTATGATAATCTGCTGAGCTCACAGAATTTGTAGAGCCCCAGGGTTTGTACTGGCTTTACCATAGTGTTTTCAAGAGACAAAAGAATGAACTCCTAAGTGTGTGTTCGGAAAGAAAGAGTATGTAGCTAGGGATTATGTTAATTTCTTCCAATCTGTTTGCATATTTAGTACCAAAGTAATTTTATTCACAGAAGTATCTTAATTTTCTCCTAGATCCGCTCTCCCCAGTTTGAGGAATACAATGGCATCTGGCACAGGGACCCATTTACTCGATCTTCCAAAATCACCCAGATGGTTTCTTCATGTTTTACCCGGCCCTTCAAGTTTGAATACAGTAGTGGACGGGTTGGAAACATTTATGGCCCAGAAGATTGCCCTGATATGTGTATTAACATAGTGAGGGGAATACTGAACATGATGCAGATAACCATTAAAAAGTCACAGAATGTGTATGAACTGCAAGAGGTTTGTGTTTTCCATTCTAAACCTACTTTACTGAAAGGACGTTCCTCTTTAGGTGCTCTTCCTCCAAGTTTCTGTTTATTTGCATCTACTTTCAAATGTTCATCATCAAAAAAAGATGATTTTCATTGATGTAGGAGAATATGTGTGTGTATGTGTTGAACAGATAATCTGGGCTGGATTCTTTTTAAGACATCTGTCTTCAAGACTTAACATGCAGTCCTTTGAAGAAAAAATAATTATCTATGAATGTATTTGTTATATGGCTTCCCTCATACAGCTACTTGATCCATTTTATTTGTTCGCTGTTGATGGTAACAGGTTTCAAAACACAATTGAGACTGTTCAGGAGGTCCTTACCCTCATACTGCTCCTTCAAAATCTTCTTTCAGTAAAACTTCTCATGCAGCACAATCCTGATGCAACCAGTAAGTCTCATTATCTGTGTTGACCTGCCAGGCTGGAATCGGAGGTGTGTGCCATACGAGGTACGTCATTCAGGAAGACAGGAAGAACAGCCGAGTCTCGGTTACCAAAACTGTAGACCAAAACAATTGCCAGGAAAAAGTGAAGAAGAGCGTTGGAATGGCTTACATCTATCCTTGTCCTGTTGACATGATGGTATGTGAGATGTGAAAAGATCTTTGTGATTACAAGTAGGGCTGTCCTGTCCCCATTCACTTTTTGGGTCTCTTTTTCCTCCTCCAGAAAGAAAGGCTGGTAAAAGGCACCGCCGCTTTCTCCTACAAACTGAAGCAGTCGGATGGCGGTACCCTGATCACAGAGGTGGTGTCGCAGCAGGTGTATCAGATCTCACCGTTCAGTGAACCCACCGGTGTTGCTGTCATGGAAGCAAGGTAGGCAGGACACGGGCTTGCTTCACCAGGTGAGAATCATTATGGATTCTGGCAGTCCCTTTCCTGCCCGACTAAAGTGAAACGAGAACTGGGCTCCACAGCACTTGGGTAAAGCTATGAGTAATCGTACCTGGGGTTTCCGCACTCCAAAAAATTCAGTGAGCCATTCTTTATTTGTACCCTGGTGAACTTGGCACTACAATTACATGGAAGAAAAGAAGAAAAGCTCTTTTTCTTGCTTATGTCATAAGAATGCAACTTTACTACTCTGTCCTGAAAAAGGGCTAATTTGTAGTGTCAGGTGGAAGATGGTGCACATAGAAATAGGGTCATAGATTACACTGTCAGTAGCTCTCTTTCCAAAGACAGCAGTTTAGCTTCTCCTCAGAAATAATGTCATTGTAGATAACTCTAATACTATTTTGTTGCAATTAGAAGGCTTTATCCATTAACAAACTCTAAGATTTTACTGTGATAAGAATAATAGAAGTGATACCATCACAGTATTGCTGAACAAACAAACCACCAAGGCAGATGAGGAAGACAGCTAATTCATTCTGGCCATAACACTCGTCTCTCTACAGACAACAACTTACCTTGGTTGAAGTGAGAAGCGAGCGGAGCAGCAGCCCGGACATCTCCATGCAGAGCTACGGAGGCCTTCGCTACCAGTTCCCATCAGTATTGCCACAGATGCCACTGCAGCTAATCAAGACAAAAAACCCCGAACAACGGGTATAGTATTTTTAGGTCTTCAAATTGCTTTCCTAATAAAAAAAATAATGAATAAAAGAATAACAGTCATGAATTCCAAAGCATTTAATGATGTATGCCCTCTCTCTTGTGTTTTGTAACAGATAGTAGAAACACTGCAACACATAGTCCTGAATAACCAACAAGATTTCCATGATGATGTTCCGTATAGATTTTTGGAGATTGTCCAGCTCTGCCGGATAATGAGTGCTGATACTCTTGAGTCCGTCTGGAGACAATTTTCAGATAAACCCCGCTACAGGTATTTCATTGTACCAACTTACAAGAAACTTCTCAATTTTTGGAGAATTGAGAGCTAAAATTAAGGATTTTTTTTTTTTTAATCTCCTTGCAGGCGCTGGCTGCTGAGTGCAGTTTCTGTGGCAGGCACCACAGAAGCACTCAAATTCATTAAGACCAGAATTCGCAATGATGACCTTACCTACTTGCAGACTCTTCTAAGTGTTTCTTTTGCTCTACATTTAACAAAAGCTGATGAGAACACTGTTCCAATAGCAGCAGTGAGTAAATCCGTGTGAATCTTTCCTGTCTGATAGCACAAGGAATGATAATTGATGGCAACCTTTGATTATTAAGTAACATTAGAGATTGGATTCTCCTCCCACGTACACCGATTTTGTGCAAATGTTGAGCCATTAACTTCTTTTGGCATTACATATGGAGAGGAGTTCAGTCTTGTGTCTTCGTTTCACTATGTGGATATAAAAGCCCTTCTTTCATAACAGCTTCTGAGAATAATTCCCGTTTTAGTTTGCTGGGATCACGTCATGCCTTCTGCAGACAAAACTTCACCCACTTCAACATCTTACTTCTGAAAAAAATGGTGATTTCTGTGGTATGTCATGTGAATAGCTCTTTTAATTGCAAACTATTCCTATGACCTGGAAAGTGTTGCAAGTGCAAGTATTAGTGCAAACATCAAATATTTTGACACTATAATCAATCATTCATTCTGAACAGGATTTTTGCCATCTCTAGTCAATATTCTTCTTCTTAAATAGGAAAAAAGGATATGATATGAGAATGCATCATTAACATAATTGACTTGCACTTTGTTCATATATATATATCACATATATTCCATTTCTAGAATGATGTTTACCCATAATCTTTATATATTCAGTGTTATGCTCAATTAAGGAAAATCAAAATGGTGCTATGTAAACTTACATATATTGAAACTAGTGGGGAATTAATCTCTTAAGTGAAGCTTGCAAATACAGTGTCTGCAAGCTGATTTAATTTGTTTGGATGTGAACAATAATTGTTCTGAAATTGCTCGCCTCAGATAAGCTCTGATGATTTTCCTGCTCTGAAAGTAATGTGAAACACTATATTAAATAGCAAATTAATATTTCCCCCCTTTTTTCCCCCCATAGGATTTAATGACCAGTTCTCGAATCCAGAAAAGTCCTATGCTTCAGCAAGTTGCCTGCTTGGGATATAGTTCTGTGGTCAATAGATACTGTTCTCAGACCTCAACATGTCCTAAAGAAGCTCTTCAGGTAGGTGGCTTTTTGTCAGGTTGTTCTTAATAGCTTAGTAGTGTTCATTACATTAGCTTAATTCTTTGAGGATACAGTATAAAAATGACAATTGGGCTTACAAAGGCACATTTCATAGGTCTCCTTCAGAACAAAGGCAATGAATGTTTTTATTAATGTAGATATTTGCTTCATGATTGAAAACACAGGTTTTGCATTGTAAAGTAAAATCCTGAGAGAGAGAGATAAAAAAAATCACTGAATGATTTTATTAAACCCAGTTTCATTATTGTGATTGGCTTTTCAGTGGGTAGGGGGAACACTGTGGACAATCTATACATTAGGAAAAGAAGATTGAGCTGTGCTTTGTCTATAGCCCATCCATGACCTGGCAGATGAAGCGATCAGCAGGGGCCGTGAAGACAAAATGAAATTAGCTCTGAAGTGCATTGGCAACATGGGAGAACCAGGCAGCATCAAGAGGATTCTGAAGTTTCTTCCCATATCTTCATCCAGTGCTTCTGATATCCCCATCCACATTCAGATTGATGCCATAATGGCCTTGAGAAAAATAGCTTGGAAGGATCCCAAAACAGTAAGTAGGATCTGTCAGGGATTTCTGTACTTAATGAATTAGAGAATATATATTGTAAGGGTAATGAATTTAAAGGTATCGTGTGTGGATTCAGCACAGAATTTTTTCTAAGAACAACACAATACATTTTTATATTTCAGCTGGTGTTTTCTGCTAAGCTGTTGTAATTATTGGTCAGTAGGAAGCTTCCAGAAGGATATCAGCAGTGTTACTTCAGTCATCTGTCATAACCAATTAAGTCCTGTGCTAGTTATATATGGTGGAAATAAAAGTCAGACATATAATTTAAACTGCCTCAATAGTCAGGAGGAGGGACACTTTCTATGGACCTCGGAAGCAAAACATCGATGTTGCTCTGCCTCTTTTAGACCCTTCCCCTAACTGGGCTTGGATGAATCACCACTGACCTCCTGCTGAGGTTGCTGGCACGGTGAGCATAGGCAAGACTCCTACCTCTCTGGTGGTTTAGCTATAGGAGCTATATGACACAGCATCGACTCAGACTGTCTTTGGGGAGCTGCTGAGCTCCCCTTTTAGAAATGGTCTGAAACAGTGAAGCGTGTTCACAGAGTCAGTGGAGCTACTCCAAAGAATGAATCTGTCTTAATACCTGCAATTGTTTCTTCCAAAGTTACTCACCAGTCTTTGAATGTCAAAAAATTTTAATGCAAAAAAGCTATGCTGATGTATTTTTGATTGTGGTGGGCTGACCCAATACATCAGTACACAGACATTTGCTTTGCATTCAGTCCCTGCCCTTCTCCATGGGCCTGTTGCTCCATGGCCCACTCCAGTTTCTTAATAAAATTATGTAGAACCATGCAGTAAAAATTATCAGGAAACCCTTCTTTCAGGGTTGATGACCCCCTCTCCTGTATTTCTTGCAGGTTACATGTGGATCCAGTCTGCCAAAAAAAGCCTCAATTTTTGCTGATTCCACACTGCTTTCTCTCTGCAGGTGCAGGGGTATCTCATCCAGATCCTTGCAGACCAGTCGCTTCCCTCCGAAGTGCGAATGATGGCTTGTGCTGTTATCTTTGAGGCAAGGCCTGCCCTTCCTTTAATAACAACGATAGCTAACGTGGCAATGAAGGAGACCAATTTGCAAGTGGCCAGTTTCGTGTATTCCCACATGAAGGCTTTGTCGAAGAGCAGGCTGCCGTACATATACAACATGTAAGTGGCGACAGGAACCGAGTGGGTGACCTTCTGCAAATACAAAATTGTTACATTCTTGTCGGTGAGCACTGCACATGCTGACAAACTGAATTCAGTTTATATTCTGATGCGATGCAGCTTACTTCTGGATATTATTACCTCTTTTATTTTGTTTAGATCTTCAGCTTGCAATATTGCCATTAAACTGCTGGCCCCCAAACTGGACAGACTGAGCTATCGGTATAGCAAGGTCATGCGCGTTGGTGGTTACTTTGGTGAGTTAAAAGTGTTTCAGTGACCACAGAACTCTCACTTCAGAAATCATTCTTAAGAAACATTAAGCCCTTTGGAGAAACATGTCATTCTGTGCTTCAATAATAACTTGTATTAAATGTGACAGTCACGTATTTAAAAGTGCATGAATAGCCATTTATTCTTTTGGGCCTAAACAGTTAAAATTTATGTAATGATATATCTTAGAGCTGACAACGAAAAAGCTGCAGAAATATCATCTTGAATGATAAGTAGAATGGTTAGAAAAAAAGATGTGTCCTTTTTTTCTTTTTGCCATAGATAACTATAAAATCGGTGCTGCTGGAGATGTCTTTGTTATGAACAGCCCAGGAACGATGTTCCCGTCAGCAATCATTTCCAAGCTGATGGCGTATTCTGCAGGGACAGTGGCTGATTTGGTGGAGGTAAATATTTACCTAAATCAATAATAAAGCCAAGTAAAATTAAAATTGACCACAAAGTTTCATCTCTGTGAGTAAGTTTCAGTCTGCTCCTTCTCATGCTGTTTTGGTAGGTTGGTGTCCGCGTGGAAGGCATCACAGATGTCATCAAGAAACAAAATATCCCGTTTGCTGAATATCCCACATACAAAAAGATAAAGGAGATTGGAAAAGCTGTAGGTATTTTCAGTAATGCAATGCGTGGGTTATATGAAGGGGTATTTAGTGAGGCTTGTCCTACTAGTTAAGCCCTGTCTCAGAAGGTAAGCTACCCGCCTAGCAGTCAGCGCGAGTATTGTTGTGAGAGAGAGATCTGCAGCAGGGCTGCAGGCAACGTCACTCCTGCCATGGCTGCGATAGCTTCTGCGGGTTCTTGCTCTGGCCCTGCCTCCTCCCCACGCCATGGGTGGCTGCAGAAGGAGCAGGGGAGGAGAGGGGGGATGCGCGCATTGCAGCACAGTGTGGGTCTCATGCCTGGCAGGCTTCCTCCTCCCTGCCTTCATCTACCTCACTTAATTTACGAGGATATTTCTTTGTCTTCGAGAGAAAAGGTGATTTGTTGCTGTGCTTTCGAACTTGGGTTTAGTGGCACTAATGACCCAGACCCTCTGTGTAAGTGTTACAGCATCAGAACACAAAACACTGCCCAGGAGGCCCTTCGTGGGCATCTCGGTGGTGGGGGAACGTCTGAATTATTGACGCTGTGCTGTTTACAAAGCAGCGAGGAAAAACAAGCAGCAGTGGAAGGCTGCAGCTGGGTCAGGACGGGCTTAGCCACCCTGCTGAATTACCGTTTATAAAGTGTTGCATTAAGGAACTTTGCTTGTTTCTTGATCTCTTCCCTAGCTGCTGGGATGGAAGGAGCTGCCAACAGAAACTCCCTTGGTATCGGCCTACTTGAAACTATTTGGCCAAGAGCTGGCCTACATCAACGTCAATAAGGAAGTCCTGCAGCAGGCTATGAAGGTACCAGGGACCCCTACTTTTATTTGCAAGTTTTGACACTATCATACTTTTATATCCCAACCTCTTGGATCTCTGTTTTACTGCAGACTGTGCTAGAACCTGCTGACAGGAACACGCTGATGAAGAGAATCGCCAGTCAGATCCGCAATGGCATTGCAGGGCAATGGACCCAGCCGGTGTGGCTGGGAGAGCTGCGATACATCACTCCCACCTGCACTGGTCTGCCACTGGAGTACGGGTTGTACACCACTGCTCTGGCCCGGGTGGCAGCCAGCGGTGAGTTGAGAAGTATGAGATCAGTTGTGAGAGGTCTGAGCAGGGGATGAGAGGGACAAGCTAAGAGGGGCTAGAGAAAGATGTGGAAAAACAGGAAATTAGAAAAAGATCTAATTTTTGTAGCGGAGGGGAGGTAGTGAAGATGTTTGAAGAGAAGCTGGACACAGCCGATTTCTGCCTCATCTTTGCATGGACTGGAGACAGAGAAGGTGAGGGGAGAATGTGGGAAACCAGAGAGAGAAACCACAAAAAATGAGAGCTGCCTGGGGAGCTGACACAGGCGTGGGCAGAAGGGGGTACTCCTGAGAGACGCATGCACAGGCTGAGCAGGATTCAATGGACATTTAGAGAAGAAAATAGAAGACAATCCAAAGAGATCTACCAGTAACATTAGAGAAGGCAGGAAGAGAAGAGGGCTTGTGAAAAGCGACAGAGCTCTGTTTTAAAAGAACAAATATAAAAGTACAAATACTTATAATGAAGTTAATTCAGTGATCATACTGCTTGTTGTACAGCAAACTTTTAATTTAGCCAGAACTGACCCTTGCTTCTGCTGTCCCCACATAAGGAATGAAGGGTGAAGTACAAGTACTTGTGCTCTTTACAGAAGCCTCATATGTGTCCACTTCTCACTGCTCTTGGTTTTTGGTTTGTTAGTTTGTTTTAATGACATCTTTGAACCCCTGGCCCTTGTTTCGTGGGTGGTTTTTTTGTTGGTTGGGGTTTTTTTTGTTTTGTTTTTGTTTGTTTGGTTGCTTGTTTTTTTCTTAAATAACATCCTTGTAGCCAGGATGGGGAGGTATGGATTCGATGGATGGGCTACAAGGTGATTGAAGGCTGTCTGGACTGCTGGTCTATAAGAGTAGTCAGCAGATGAAAGTCTAATCAGTGCCCTGTATGAGCGTCACTTCTCTGTCATTAGTACTTGTTCATTGTCTCTTTTAACAACCTGAACTTTTGAAAAGAAGGCACCCTCAGGAAATCCATGTCAATGATGACGTTGAATTGGTGGGAGCAGTCACTGCACTGGGGTGGCCAGGCTGCCACCCAGGGGACCCTGACAGGCTGGAGAGGTTGGCCTGACAGAGGTGTGATGAGAGTGACAAAGGCAATGCAAAGTTCTTCACCTGGGATGGAGTAACCCATGCAAGTGTGTCGGCTGGGCGATGCCCAGACAGGAAAGGGCCAGGGAGGTCTGAGGACAAGCTGGTCTGGTGACCCAGCAGTGTGCTCTGGTGGTGGTAAGGCAAACTGCATCACCGGCTGCAGCAGCGAGGGCACAGCTAGCATGGAAATTACTTCCCCCCTCTGTTTAGCAGATCTGGGGCTGCATCTGGACTACAATGTCCAGTTTTGGGTCTGCAGTACAAGAAAGATATTCACACTTGCTGTGAAGAAACATCAGGGTTTGTCTAGCCTGGTTGCCCACCATTCACTCTGTCTTCTGACCCCTCGCATTTCTGAAATTTTAATATTGTACTAATACACAAATTTCGATTTGGGTCAGCTCTTTATTCTCTTACTGTATTTTTATTTCCATTTTCAATATGTTGCATCAGGACCTTTGCCTACAGAACAAGCTTTCTGTATATTTTCAGTATTTTTTTGACTCATAAAAGATCTCATGTACCCCAAAGTCTGTCTTGTTCTCCAGCCATGCTTGTTGTATTAACAAAAAATATTACCTTTTCCTGAAAACGTGTCTTGCTTAAATTCAAATCCTTTCCTTCATTTTTACCATGTCTAATTGTTGTTCTGTTGTTTGCAGTTGATGGAAAGATGACCCCCCCTTTAACTGGAGATTTTAGACCTTCCCAGTTGCTTGAATCCACCATGCAGATCCGGTCTGATATAAACCCAAGGTACGGCAGGTTTCTAAGGCTTGACATAGGATGGAGGTGGGTTATGGAAAGGCAGAACCAGATGTTTAAAAGGAGCGCCTTTCTTACACCTGACCCTTCGCTCTGTTTCAGTTTGTACGTATATACGGTCGCAACAATGGGTGTCAACACAGAATACTTCCAGCATGCTGTTGAACTCCAAGGCAAGGTCCTGACAAGAGTGCCAATGAAGTTTGATGCCAAGGTAGACATGAAACTGAAAAATGCTAAGATCGAAACAAATCCATGCCATGAGGAAACTGAGATAGTGGTTGGAAGGTATGGTAGCATTGCTTCAGAATACTTCTGTCACTGAAACCTTACAGAGTTCACTACCCACTGACCTCTACAGATGTTTCCAAACAGGCAGAGTGACTTTTCAGCGTGTAGCAGAACCTTTGGGATAAAGAGAAAGGAAGAGAAATAAGGGAGTTAGAAGTCAAATGTTACCTACATTATTCGGCAGTTTAATTTTTAATCTGTTTATTATTTTGTGGTTCTAATTTTTATTTGTTGATTATTTTATTGTCTTTTAAGGTTTTTTAATTTTTATTTTTAAATTAATGTCTTTCATGATTTGGAAATTTGTTTAAATTTATCCAGATTTTGAAAAATTTGTGTGAAATAAGGAACCGGTGTTTGTCATGAACTCTTATTTGTCTTTAATAATATTTATACTTACAGTTGCATATACAGTCCCTGAATGTTTGAACAATTCGTTCAAACAACATAACTCTGTGCTCTCACATGATACTGACAGGTTAATCCAAAGACAAAGGGTCAGAAAAATTAATATTTTTTTTCCACATATCTCAACAGACACAAGGCTTTTGCTGTATCAAGAAATATAGGAGAACTAGGTGTTGAAAAGAGGACCTCAATTCTCCCAGGAGATGCTTCATCTGATATTGTGGAAGAACCTTTCAAACCATCAGAGAGAGCTTCCAGTGAAGATTTCACAGTGGTAACCTATTCCTTTTTGCTTACACAGTAATATTTGCCTTCCCTGTGATACATATGTCTGCAGTTTTACCCTTGCCTATGATATGCTCCCAGTGGTATTCATATACTCATCTCCAATGCAGCAAGGAGCTGACAGCATGCCAAGGAAACATGCCTACAGCTCTCAAGAGGATCTTCGCCATGGTGTAAGAAGCAAAACTCGTAAACAAGACATTTGCATCAAAATGCATCATATTGGTTGTCAGCTCTGCTTTTCCAGAAGGTCACGAGATGCCAGTTTCCTAAAAAACACGTATTTGCACAGATTAATTGGAGAACATGAAGCTAAAATAGTCTTGATGCCAGGTACAATACTGAGCACAAGCCTTGTCATCTTAGATTTGTCAGTGCTATTTGGAGCAGTATAACCTTCTAATGTGTGCAATTGGTGTGTAGTTGAAACAGATGCCGATATTGACAAAATTCAGCTGGAGATTCAGGCAGGATCCAGAGCAGCTTCCAAAGTAATTCATGTGGTAAACTCAGAGTCTGAGGAAGAGGATGAGTCATCTCCATATGAGGACATTCAAGCGAAACTGAAGAAGATTCTAGGCATTGACAATGTGTTCAAGGTAAGAGACTTTAAGTGTGGGAGGGGGGAGTATTTTCCCACAAATGAAATCAAGAATTTGAAGTTTATTGTGGAAAGCTGGTGCGGGAAAGCAGGGATAGGGCTAGTTTGAAAGGTGCCAGTGCCACATCTGGTGGGACTGATCCTGTGAGGTGCATCCAGCTGGGGCTGATCCTCCATGCTGGGCTAGATTTCAGCTAAGCAGGGTGGATTTAAAGGGAGATCTACAGCTTCTGCAGTGAGTGAGCCGGAGAAGTTGTCATTCCTTGAAAGGCCAGTGTGAGCAGCTTGTCTAACACTCAGAGAAATTTTACATTGTAAATATAAAAACAGATGTATCCCCTCTCTTGCACTTCTCTTTAAACTGTTTTTTCAGGTTGCAAATAAAACACGACAACAGAAGAAGCAACCTTCTAAGAAAGGAAACACTATGCTAACAGAAACAGAGACTGGGACAGACCCCAATACAAAAAATCCCTCGAGCTCATCGTCTGCCTCCTCAGCTGTCTCTTCTTCTTCATCATCTGCTGCTGCTTCTGATCGTAAAAAAGCCATGGGTGAAGATGAGAATGATCAAGTAAAGCAAGAAAAAAACAAAGATGCAAAGAGCAGCAAGAGCAGCAGTAGTGGCAGCAGTAGTAGGAGCAGCAGCAGTAGGAGGAGCAGCAGCAGTAGTAGCAGCAGCAGCAGCAAGAGCAGCAGCAGTAGGAGCAGTGGCAGCAGCAGCAGCAAGAGCAGTGGCAGCAGCAGCAGCAAGAGCAGTAGTAGTAGTAGCAGCAGCAGCAAGAGCAGTAGTAGTAGTAGCAGCAGCAGCAGTAGCAAAGGTAGTAGTAGTAGCAGTAGCAGCAGCAGCAAGAGTCACCATAGCCATGGGCATCACTCAAGGTATCTGAATGGCAGCAGCAGCAGCAGCAGTAGTAGCAGCAGTGAGTCATCGAGTCACCATAGCCATGGGCATCATTCAGGACATCTGAAAGATGGCAGCAGCAGAAGCACGTATTCCGAAATATGGGTAACTGTCAGTAAATTGACCAATGCTGCTAATGTTCATGAATCACATTCCTGATGGCAGCTGGCTTTGCATCATAAATCTGGAAATTATGAGCTGACACAGTAAATTTTAGCAACATAAAATTGCAAAATCTATTCTGCAAGCACACCTGCAATCATTGGCTCAGATATCTACTTCAAAGCATTCCAAAAGTTTCTACAAGTTTGTTGAAACTTTTGTTATAGGCACAGAACCATTTTTTTGCCAATTTACTGCTTTCTGTCAATAGGCATTGCATATTTCTGTCTTTATTTTGCAATAGGAACATTAATGCTTTGCATAAACTACTTCAGGTCTTGCGTTATGTGCTTGTGACTAAGCATACAGAACTATGTATGAATGATGAGTAAAATCCTTACTTAATTCCCAGTGCTCAGATTTCAATGTAATTGCAGCATTTCCTTTCTTCTGAGACTTCATCTTCTTGTTTTTATCATTTTCAAAGGAAGAGCATGAGATTTATCAGTATCGCTTTAGATCAGCGCATAGACAAGAGGTGAGTTTTTCTTTCCTTAGTAAATTAAGTATGGAATCTGTCATGAGTCAAATGGAAACCTTAAAGGCAAGTTGTTGTCTTTGTTCAGGCAAATTACAGTACTGATAACGTTTAGAACACCAAATCAACTGTGGCTGTTCTTCCGAAATGCATAAAGACAAAGTGTGTTCTTCTTTGTTGTGCACATGGTGCCATTTGTGGCCCTCCGAGTAGATGCAAAGCTCTACCAGAGCAGTACCAAGACTGGGGACACACACACTTTGGAGGAACAAAGATCCTACCATCAAGGGCTTGGGTCATTTGACTGGCTTTGATCACCTGGCTTCCTGGGTTGGAATCACTGTTGGTACACACTGGGATAGTGACGCTGACAAACATGGGAGGATGCTTTGTTTTATGGTGCTTTAGTTTAGCAGAAGACTCTTACTAGGGCATGTGCCAGTCAGGAGCAGTGTACTTGATATTAGTGTTCCTCAAAAAGTGAAAAGTTCAGCTGTGTGTGTCTGTTCAGTTGGCACTTCCCATATAGTTGGTCCATTCAGTACATCCTCCAGCTGACCAGGCCCCTCCAGAAGTAAAATGAACCAGTTCTGGTCTTTCATATTGGATTGAGAGGCTGGTTCAATTTGGCTTGCTCTGGTCCATTGTTTTTTCACACAGGGAATTCTCATGTAGACGTGTTGCTTATTTGTCTCTTCTGAGAGGTCAGATGTATTTGGGGAAACATGATTTTTCAGAGCCAGATCACATGTGCTAAGCAGGACCAAGCATATTGCAAGTTATTGAGCTGCTCAGGGTTGGAAAACAAGTTTACCAACACCAAATGCCATGACAGGGAGAATTTGCAGCACTGCCTAGTGCAATTTCTTCAATCACACTTTTAAGTTCCCCTCTTGAGCATGATGTGTTTTCTTCTTGCAGTTCCCAAAACAGAAGGTCCCAGCTGACCAATTTAGTAGCACATACTCCTCTACTGGATCCAGTCATGCCTCATCTGAAGCTGCTTCCCGGGTTAGTTTCACCATTTTTAGGGGGTTTTGACAGCTTGGAAGAATGGCAGCGTGGCTGTGCATTTGCAGTAATTGTGCAGTTAGGATAACGGGAAGAGAGGAATACCAGCCTCTCACGTCTCAGGTATCAATCAAGAGTGAGACACGCACCATCGTTCCCACACAATCCTCTGCAGTGAGGTGAGCATCCTTCCTGCATCTTGCACCACAACCCTCACAGGGGAATCTCACCCCACAGATGCCTGCAGAGGCTGATCTTGTGACTCTGCAACCAGGAGGGAAGCTGAGGTGCTGTGGTGCCGGTGCAAGGTGGTGGTGGTGGGGGACTGAGGCTAAGACTCAGCAGAAGGCATGCTCCAGAGGTGACATGCAGCACCTTGGCCCCTTGCTACCACCCAGCCCAATGCCTGCAGCCTTGCTCTCTGATGCAAGTGATGAGGTGAAGTCTAACAACGGAGGAAAGGAATTGCAGGCCCTGCTGTCAAGGGGGGACATTGAAGACAACGTCCTGAATTATATTTTGTGCTAGGGTGCTGTGCAAACCTGCCTGCCCCACAGAACTCACAGCTCAGGTGTGAGGTGAAGGCCAGCAGACTGACCAGAGATGAACAGGAGGACACTAGCTGGGGGGTGCTACTGCTGTGAGGAGGAGTGATGAGTACCACGGACAGCTGATGTTGTTAGTCACATTGAACCGCTTTCTTTCATTGACAGGCAAATATATGGGTATTCACAATGAAGCCCAAATCAGTCATTACTGTACCCTAATGAAAGGAATATTCCCACAGTAACAGCTGTAGCTCAGAAAGTGGCACAAATTTTGGCTCATATAAAATACAGTGATAAATCCATCTGTGCATGCAGAGGCACATGCGCACTAAAGACATATGCATGAGAGTTTATAGGCATGTGTATGTGTGTGATGCATATGCTGGTATGTATTTGCAGTTCAGTTGCTTATTTTTCATTTATTCATCTAGATCTTGCATCTGAAATGTTCCATGGTAACTGTTTTATAATTATATTCTTTGTGTAATTTCTCCCCCTTCTTCTCAGCCTAAGTTTTTGGGAGATGTTAAACCACCAGTATTAGCTGGTTTTCTTTACGGCATTCGTAACGACAAGAAGATAGGAGGCCTCCAGCTTGTGGTATATGCTGATACTGACTCCATCAGGCCCCAGGTGCAGGTATTTGTATCAAATCTCACAGATTCAAGCAAGTGGAAGCTCTGTGCTGATGCCTCAGTCCTCAATGCTCACAAGGCAACGGTAAGGCTCAAAATAGTTATATACAGCTGTATGCATCACATGAATGTTCCAAGCATTTGAAAATGGACAATTTCCTTCTCCGTGACAGGCTTACCTGAAATGGGGCCGGAATTGCCAGGACTACAAGATTTCAGCTGAGCTGGTAACTGGGCGGTTTGCTGCCCACCCTGCTGTACAAGTGAAACTGGAGTGGCCTAAGGTGCCCTCAAGTGTCAGATCCATAGCAGAATGGTGAGGTTTTAGTCTTTGGTGACACTCATTTGTCGTATCTGTCAACTGGGGAAAAATCAGCATCCCCCCATGAGGTTCTGGTGGTTAAAATACTGGCTGTTATTTTATTCTCTGATCTGCCTGGGTACTGCCTTTGGACATAAAAGCTGAGTGGGAGATCATAGCCATCCTGTTCTGATGTATGGTAATTGTTTGTACCGGACATAATTACTAAAACCTGAGGAACAGATCGTTCCTTTCACTGATCACTTGATCAATAGCACCGAGAGTGATCATGGGGACCTAGCCAGTGATCCTGAAGACTCTTTGTGCTACTTACACACACGTGTGAGACAGCCTGGTTGGGATGTGTGCTGCTTTTTGCTTCTCTATTTCACCAGATCTTTCTGATTTGAATTTTTGAAGGTTTTACAAGTTTGTCCCTGGGGCTGCATTTATGCTGGGGTTCTCTGAAAAAACAGACAAGAATCCTTCTCGACAAGCCAGGGTGATCGTGGCTCTAACTTCTCCAAGGACATGTGATGTTGTTATCAAGCTTCCCGATGTAATTATGAAATATTATTATCACTCTCCTATTTTTTCCTAGTAGAAAAGTGAGACTGTTGCATTTTAATTACAGTGGCTTAATTACAGAGAAAGAAAAATTAAGTAAGCATCTGTTTGGGTGCAAATGATGAAAAAAATTTGTGTTTATTCTCAGCCTTTTCATATTACATCCAAGAATATTCATAGAGTGATTTTGTTCATGGAAAAAGTGGGTACTCATAATGACATGAGTTTCCATCTGTAGTAGCTCCATACATGCTCACCTAACCACCTTTGAAGGGGAGTAACTAATTCTCTCCCAAATAATACCTGAATGATGGCCCACACCGTGAGAGAAAACTGTAAGCAGAAGCAAAAAGCTCATGGACAGCGAGGCAGATGAGTTGCGTTCATGTAATGTCTTTGTCAACCAAAGTAGAAGAAATTGAAATCAAAGAAGAGAAAAAGCTGACCTCAGCTGTTTGCTGTGAATACCTGGCAGAAATGTATTTTGAATGTGCTTTTGGATTCCTTTTCAGATCATCCTCTATGAAAAAGCCATGAGGCTTCCCCTGTCACTCCCTGTAGGTCCAAGGATACCAGCTTCAGAGCTGCAGCCTCCCATCTGGAATATCTTTGCTGAAGCCCCCTCTGCTGTGCTTGAGAATTTGAAAGGTCAGGGTCTAACCGGGTTCAGAAGCATGATATCCTCAGTCTCCCAAATTACTTGAGCACTTTCTGAATTTTTCTGTGATTATTTGTCTCCACTTAATTAGGAAATGTGCTGTCATAATGCAAGGATGGTTCAGCTGGGAGAGAATATTGTGCATATAGTACAGAAATTATCAGCCTTTCAGGGAGCAAGATACCAGTTATCTGAGTTGATAACATTTAAACTTTCTGGCAATTATTTTTTGTTAGACAGAGGAGTACATTTTCCATGCCTTGTTTAGAATTTATGGTTGTTTAGTAGTCAAAAGACCCTGTAATCCATAAAAAAAAAATCACATAGTGGAAAAAAATATGAAGCTACAATAATATAGCACTAAAAATAAATATATGCCATTTCCTGACTTTCTTTTATGGAAGAGCAAATACTCACTGGCATTTTATTTAACCAGCTTACTGCTCAGTTTCCCACAACAAGATCACAACCTTTAATGAAGTTCAGTTTAACTATACAATGCCGGCAAACTGCTACCACATCATGGCTCAGGATTGCAGCTCTGACCTGAAGTTCCTGGTGATGATGAGGAATGCTGAAAAAGCTATGAACTTGAAAGCAATCAACATCAAGCTTGGCAGTCAGTAAGTAACTCCTGCCAGATGCTGGGAGCGTGAGGGACTGCATCGTCCACGTTTAACGTGAGAGGAGCTTAGTTCTGAGCTTTACTGCAATGGTTAGCAGCCCAGGGGATTCCAGCATTTCCCTTATTTACTTTCCGTGCATGTTGAATATGATGCTGATGATGTTATCCTGCATCTTGGGTGACAAGAATACCCCCGATGGAATTTAAGGGGCTGAAATAATCTTATGCTGTGACCAGTGATATTTAGTGAACAGGAAAATGCCTTTGTCACTGTGTGCGTGTAAATGTGATACAAACAGGGTACGAACGCTCTTCTCCTTAACAGTGAAATTGATATGCGTCCTGCAAACGGACAGGTGAAACTGCTGGTAGATGGGGTTGAAAGCCCCACGACGAATGTTTCCTACATATCTGTTGGTAAGTGATGCACCATCTGTTGTTTCAGTGTCACATATGTTTTAGGAGAAAGAAAGACTCTATCAAAGAGATTCCATCAGTATTTCTACCTTTGGTTGTAAGAGTAACACTTAAGAACATGTATTTTACTCATTTACATTTAGAAAGACTGATTAGAGAGTGAAGCTCTTGAAGTGGCCTAACTAAGCAAGATTTAACTAACATGAAGGTCACTCCTTTTCATACATTGCTGCAGCTCCTGCTGGAGTTCCAAATTTGAGAAATGTTTTGGTTATGCTGTAAAATCTTGTTTGATTAAAACTTTTTGAAGTAGAGCTTTTGTAAAATTCACCACACTATATCACTGTTTTTCTTAACTTCATTTTTAGGTATAGATCTGGCTAGCATTCTGAAACCTGCAGGCAATAAATATGGAGAACTGCTAAAAGAGCCTGCTTGCTTCTCTCAAAGCAGAAATAGTTTGGGGTTTTTTTTGTGAAAGGTACAGGAGGACCTAGTTACATCCTGTGCTGTGCAGTCAGGGGCTATACACAATGCAGGTAGCTCCTGACTGTGGAGCTGTGGTATATGAATCAGGCTAAATCTTGCTGAAATTGGGTTAGCATCTGCCAGTGCTAAGCTCTGTCCTATTTGTTACGCACATGGGAAGCAGTAATTGTGCTAGAAATGGCTGCAGTGACAGTCACAGTGTCACTGTGTCACATATAGGGTACTCAGGGCCCTGTATATCTGCACAACTATACAGATACTATAGACAGCTCTGTAATCATTTCTAGAAATAAATGTGAATATGTTAATAATGCAATGATGAATAAATCTGTGATCATTAAAATTGTTTTCCAACGTTTTACAAACACCTGTTTTCTGTATATACACACTTCTATATTGTTTTGCTGCCTGTTTTCTTTCTTGAATAGAACAATGGAGGAGTTTGAAGGAGAAGAACATTTTAGAAACATGACAGTTGCTTTTTTCTTTCTTAAAAAAGCTAGGTTGGGTCTGTTTTGGTTTTGCTTTGTTTTATTTTGTTTTCTTCTAGGTGCTCCTCTGTGGATCCACAGTGAAAAGCAAGGGCTTGTACTTGTTGCCCCAGCCTATGGCATTGATAAATTGTACTTTGATGGATACACATTCAGGGTATTGATATTCCTCTTCATAAGCTTGGGTGTTGAGAAATTTCCATAAGGTTCCCTTAAATCTTCATGTATGAGTGTAAGAGTATATAGTGGCAAATCCAGATGTGTGCAGGGCCCAAAAAACCCCAAAGGGAAGCGACACTACAGCATTGCACAGCGGTGCTCTTTATTTCTAGGCAGGAGATGTAAGAATCTTTCACTGACAAAAATACCTTATTCTTGCAGTACAGGTGTGTGTTGGAAAATGGGCTGTGAGCGTACACACACTGCGTCAGCAGTGCATTGGCAAGAAAAATGAGTTTTCAGCTCCTGTCCACTATTCTTACAGCTGTATAATTCTTCAAATCAGCAAAATTGCAGCCATTCTTTTAAGACGAATAAATGCTTTAAAGGCTGCATTAAAAGTAATGTGAAATAGGAATGTAAGAAATTGGCAAACCATACTGTATCTATCACCCGTACTATGAAAACATCCCTCAGACAAAAGATTTATTGTATTAATAGTTTGGACTATTAATAACATACCAGACTGGCACAGTAGGTTTTAAAGGCTGTAACAGTCAAAGATGCTGCAGCACCACGGGAGTTTGGCATCTGGCTGTCAGACCCTTTTGAATTCCTACTAAAGAGTTTTTAAATGTTTGTGCATTAACGAATACTAGAAGGGACCTGCATAGCAGAGGTCTGTTCCATAGGTATTACTTTTGCTAACTTGAAATGGTTTTGACTTTTTTTTCTCAAAGATTCAAGTTGCTTTATGGATGGCAGGGAAAATGTGTGGAATGTGTGGAAAATATGATGCAGAATGTGAACAGGAATATCGGATGCCCAACGGATATCTAGCTAAAGATGCAGTGAGCTTTGGACATTCTTGGATTTTGGAAGAAAAGCCTTGTACAGGAGGTATGCAAGCTCCAATAAATTTAATATAATATACTGCAGTTCTTTAGAAAATGTAGAATCTGTTTAGAAAATTTTAAATCTGTGAACAATTTGGAAATACAAAGCATTTTATAAGGATTCATTATCAAGTTTATATATAAGTTTTAAAATTACTTGCCCATTTAGAAATAAATTAGAAGTTACAAGTTAATCAAGACAAAATACACAAGTCAGTTGAAATTAAATGACCAAGCGGAAACAAAATCTTTGTTTCAGTTTTGAAGTGTTTTAGAAGACCAGAAAAAAATGTTAAGAGGATAAATTCACACGTAATGCTTTGATTTAAGCACAACAGCATTTTCCAGACATCAATATCCAGCATTTGACCCATCAAAAAAATCAGATGGAGATTAGTAATTATTACCATGGCTAAGCACCTGATTTTTGAACCAGTGCAACCTGCCAAGCAAAGCATTCAAGTGCATGAGCAGTTCCAGGGACTTAATTACACGGTTGAAATAAAAAAGCTGTATTTTAAGTGCTTCAGTAGATTAGGATCTGATGGTGTGCTGATGCTCCCCGCTGAAGTTATGATGCAAGAACATCCTACAGTGCTGCAAGGACAGGCACAGCTGCCTTTGTGAAAAGACTTGTCCTGGTGGGAAGGACTTCCTCGGTCCCTAGAGATGGCTTCTACGTGTTTAGCTGTGCATTAACTGTTACTCTATGTCTTTGTCAAGAATACTGAGCATCAAACTTGCTTCAGATAGATATAACGTTGCATATACCCAATAACATTCCCACAGTTGGTAGTGACCACATATAGTGGAAAAGGCTGGAATTTCAGAGAATGAAACTTATAGTCAAGGGTAGATTGTGGCCCATTTAGCTTCTCACACACTTGCAGCTGCTCATCCTGTGAATGCAAAATGTGATCAATATTACTGGCTGGCAGCAATGACTTTTGGTCTCTCTCTGCAGCAATTCTGTATCTGAATGACAGTGGTAATAGTGTAATTCTTTAGTGACTATTTTTATTTGGTTAGAAACACCGCCTTTATTTCCACTGCTGAGTATTCAACACTTTCCAATGTGGTTTTGTAGCTATCCAGTAAGCTGGTTTGCTTTGAAAACCGTTTTTTAGAAAGTACATCAGGCTACGTTTCTACATGTTAATCTAGAAATAAACCAGTTGCATTTGAAATTGACTTTCCATAGCTCCATATCTAATTAGCTGATTTGAAAAGCTTATCAGTGAGTGATACTGCTTCACTTATGACCAAAATACAGTTTTCACAGAGGAAAGTTGTTTGCAAATTGGCAGCGTTGGCAGTTGGAGATCTGAAGATTTTTGAATGTCAGCACCTAAACTATCACCGATGATGTGTTACAGCCTGTAAACTGCGACGCTCGTTTGTGAAGCTTGAGAAGACGGTTCAGCTGGTGGGTGTAGAGTCCAAGTGCTATTCTACAGAGCCCGTGCTGCGCTGCATGAAAGGATGCTCCGCCACCAAGACTACTCCAGTCACTGTTGGTTTCCACTGTCTCCCAGCTGGTAAGCCAACGGAAATTCTACTGAACAGGGGCTGCACAAAAGTCTGAATAGATTGTGCCTTGACACGGTTATTCCACTTGAAACATATGAATAACACCTCCACAGGCAGGGTTGACTTCCTGTGCTATTGACTGAAGACCTTTCCCTGTTGTCATTAATACGTAAAACTTCCTTTAGCAAGATAAGTGTTTTTCTGTTGTAATTTTAAGTTTTTCATTATACTGGAATTTAAAATCTATACTGAACTCCCCTTCATGGTGCTTTGAGCTAACAAGGTAAGGGCAGGCAAACAGCACAGTCAGCAGCAGCTGAAAAGCCATGTATTGCAGCCCGAGAGGATTCAGCCACTGATCATGTGCAGCACCCTGAGACGGGGATCCTTACCTCCTATATTTTAATATATCACTGCCTTTGGTCATGATCCTTTTTCACTGAGCTGATTTAGGCAATAGAAGGGCAGGTGTGGGTGGGATTTCTGCACCCAAGTGCAGTGATATAGGAGGATGTCTTTTTTTGTAGGTATATTGTAGATTGTAAGAGTTTAGCTAAGGTAGATATAGATCATATAGATTATAGGTTTGTGTCTGTTTTCCATGTTTGTTTTCCCTTTAAGACCATAATATCCTTTCCTAAATGTGTTATTAATAAAATTCTAGACGGAAGTAGTAGTTTCCAAGGTAGAACTGCTTTATTAATTAAGTGGTTCTCCTAGAACATCTCTGTGTGACTTAGACAAGTATAAATATGTAAGCCAGTGAGAAGCCAAGCCTTCTGTAATTAATGACTAGTGCATGGGAAATGCTGTACCTTGCAAAACTACTTATGAAGCATACTGTTTACTTTTCATTTCTTGTTGCCCATCAGATTCAGCTACCAGCCTGATGGACAAACAGACAAAGTTTGACCAGAAGTCAGAGGACATGCAGGACACTGTTGATGCACACATAGCATGTTCTTGCGAGGACGAAGACTGCACTGCATGAAGCTGTACATCACAGCACGGGAAAAACCAGAAATGCTTTAATGTTTTTATTGTGTGGTGTAAGAAAACTCATCTTAAGGAATAATAAAGATACTAAATTAAGTGTTTAAGGACGTGTGGAATCTTCCCAAGTAATTTAAAGTATTAAACTTTATTATTATAGAAACTGTTATGATTGCCCTTAAAGTACCTGATTTCGTAATAAATCCACGCATGGAAAAAATTATGAAGGCTTCCTTATTTTACTGGTTATTGAAAGAGAAGGTCACTGTTGCTTGTCCTCACCCCCCATTTTGTAGAATTTTGGTATCTGTGACCATCTTCTGCGCACCAGGCATGTGTCCATGTCAGGCCCCTTCGGGGGTATAGCTGGGTAGCTGTGGTAGCAGGTTCCTCCTTGTTTCCCCCAGTACTTTCTTCCCCAATGCTGGGATCCTGCGCACCAGCAAAGGAACTGATCACCTCTGTGTGATGCAGCACCCTCCACAGCAGCAATGCTGTTGCGGTGCTCTGCAATAACTGCATGGTGTGCCAGCGCTGGCCCTAGGGAACAGCAAGGTCAGGGGATAAGCCTGAATCTCATGGCACTGGACAAGGCTGCCCTGAGGGAGTCAAGGACACACTGTTTCTGATGCACCACATGCAGAAGCTAGTGCAAATCAGGGGCCTTTGAACAGGACATGGTAGAGGTACCCAAGTTTACCACTTGCCAAAGGGTCCGGAGCAGAGCTGGTCCTTTGCACTTTGGGTGAGATGCTCCCACCCCCGTGCCCAGCTGTGGCCACCATCAGCAGGTGGGCTCTGCCTCCTGCCCACCCGCTGCAGGTCTGTGTGGGCACAGTGAGGGACGCGCTCATCTGCTGCGGGTGCTGGAGCCCAGAGGATTCCAGCAGATCTGGAAAATGTCTTCTGCTTGCCCCTAAGGCTGTGCTTGCAGGCTGAGTATATGTGCTGGGTGAATTTGTTTTTCAGAGAAGTGCCTTAGGAGATGGTATAGACATAAAGAGTGATGTCAGTGAGATTTTTGGCAGCTTAAGTCATCAGGAGTTTTGCACAAATTTCAATAGAAATGGTATTGTACTTAAGTTTATCTGCCTTAATTCATCAGTGTCCTCCCAATTAATACACATACATCCAGCCATTTTTATTACTGACTGAACACACACATTTTTTATATCTACATTTGTCAATGCAAAGCAGAATGTGATCCTACTCAATTGTTAAAAATGTAGATCTCCAGTAAATTAATTAAAATAAAAGCATATTATTTGGTTCTTAAAATCAGTAGAAACCAAAGAAGAAAAATGGCATTTACCATGTCGGGTGGAGGGGTAATCGCTTGCCTGTTTTTGAAAACAGTTGAGAACGTTCTGTGTCATTTTACTTTCCCCAGCAGCTTTGGTACCTTCAATGGATGCAAGTACATGAGTTTTGTTGTCTGGATGTAAGTTTTCTAGTTTGGAAAGGTAATGTCTGTAGTACCAAAAGGAGTATGTTTGAAAGGCAGGTATAAATATACAGTTACATACAGTTTAAGTGCTGTCGTGGTGCCTGCTGCTGGGTGTGCTGGGGAGCTGCCAGCAGGCAGTGTTTGGGCACTACCTGGCAGCAGCAGTAAAGCGATGAGCTGGTGGGTTTGCTGCTTGCCTGGAAGTCAAGCAGAGCAGTCATGGGAAGCACAAGCTTCCCGGTAACCCCTGAGGCTGAAGCTGGGGCTTTGCATGACCCCCTGAGCTGGGCTCCCCAGGGGGGCTCTGGCACGAGCTCCCAGCTCCGGCGGTGCCAGCCCACAGGGCCCCTCTCCTCCCAACGTGCCGAGGCTGGAGCACAGTTTTGGGGTGACTCTCACCCCCCAGCCCCCGTGCTCAGGTGCGAGGAGCTCCGCAGTGACGCCCTGGCAGGGGACCCAGCCACCATGGCAGCCAGGCACCCGGGGGGCCCAGCCGGCCTCTGCCCCTCTCCCCCACTGCCGCTGCGGGGAGCTGAGCACAGCTCAGAAGAAATGCTGTCCAGGGCACGTCCTGGGCACAGCAAAGTTGTTTGTCACCCTCACAATTTTCTTAGGATTTTTGTTTTGTTCCTTTCTCGCTCTAATTCAGGTTATATCCTTCAGAGAAATATGACGCATTAAAGGGCTGTGCGTGTATGAGGGGACAGGCTGGCAACTGAAGCTGTTCTTGACATAGCGGAGAAACGATCTAGAAAATAAGAGGGTTCAGTTCCGTAAAGAAACCCCCAAGAGGTTTTGCCTGCACCTGGAGCAGAAGGACAGGAGATCCCGGCCTGTGGCAGCAGCACGGCTGGGCTGACCGGGGATGCAGCATTTGCTGCCCAAAGAGGGGGTGAGGGTCTGCAAGTCCCAGGCTGGGGGTTCTGGGGAGACCCTGCCCTTGCAGCCAGGCACAGCCCACACAGCTCCCGGGGCTGTGCCTTATGTTGAGGAGTGTTATGGTTTGTGGCGTCCTGTTATAGTGTGGTATTTTAGCGATATAGCGTTATAATTTTGTGACACTGAATACAAGTGCTGTTGCATTTAATCCACTATCACAGCAGTGCTCTTCTGCTTGCACTGCCACTGACCTCCAGGCCTCACTGCCTGCAAGGGGGTGTGTGGGTGTGTGTGGTTTTTTTTTTTAAAAAGAAACCTGTGCAGCTGCGTATAGTTATCCCATAACATATTAGCTCTTGAGCCTTAATTACCGGTCACCGGTAGCTATATACTCAAATCCTTCAGCTACATTTACCAAATCTTCAAAGACATGACACAACCCACTAGTTAACAGCTTGGATTTTCTGTCATGTGCCATCAGTTTCACAAGGGAAGGTGTTAAAAGCAACGGGACCAGAACATAGCGTTGGTAAAAGCACAGTGAAGTATTTGCCATGCTTCAAAATTATATTTTTTTTTCCCTACAGATGCAATCTTTGATCTAGGAACAAAATCCATAGTTTGTTAAACATTATAAATTATATCCCAACTGCCAATTCTAAAACCCCATCAGCGAAAGAGCATTATGAAAATTAAGCTGTCTTGAATAGGAGCCACTGACCTGTCGGTGATAAGCTGTCCCATTCCGCAGTGAGCTGGGCAGCAGCTGTGGTTCCCCACCCACAGAGGAGAAGGTTGGTGGGCAAATGGTGGCTACGCAGCACCACTGTGAACCCCTCAGCACCGGGGCTGCCATAGCTCTCCTCGTGCAGGTTCCTGGTGGGAGCAGTGCTGGTGGCCCCATCCGCTCCGGCTGAGCCCAGCTCTGGACCCCGGCTGGGGGACCCCAGGGACCAAGCCAAGCCTGGAGCCAACAGGAGCCTGAGGGACCTGCAGGGCTGCCTCCAAAGGGACAAGGAAAACGCTCACCGATGGGAGAAGGGGCATCCACCATGGGGTGCAGATGCTGCCCCTCGTTGTGTGATGTGAAATGAGTTTGGGTGAACCACTTTGTATGCCTTGGTAAACCAGGAACTTTGTGTCTACAGTGCCTGTCACAGAATGGTCAGAGCTGGAGGGGACCTCTAGAGATCACCTAGTCCACCCTCCTGCTAAAGCAGGTTCACCTAGGCGAGGTTCAGCTGTCAGCCTCACCAACACCTGTCTATGGCTAATCACACAGCTGAAAGGGGCTCATGCATTAGCCCTGTAAGACAAAGCAGATGAGGGAAGGAGGAACATCAGCAGCGTTTAGCCATGGCCTTTGTGGCAAAGATGGGAGGTTTGTGTTACTGGGTGAAGTCCCTGTTCCCAGAGAGCAGTGTTGTGAGTGACAGCCTGTCCTGCTTCCAGCAGGGTAGGTATTGGCACGGTGTCACAGGAGGGCTGCTGGGGTTTTTTACACAATTTTGTTGGGGCACTATCAGTTAGATAAGCTGTGTGCCTTGTGGTCAGGTCAGGATAACCTGGGCAAAGTCAGCACAGACTGCAATAGCACTGGGTGCTTCCAGCGGATAAGGATAATCAGTAGTTTTTCTTAATAAATATTTTGGCTTTAACAATATTTTAATACTTCTGAGCACTTGTTTCAAAAGGTACTTTCAGTATGTTCAGTTGGTGAAGTGAGAACAAAAGTGTGTGATGTTTTTGGCTCAGCAATAACAGCCAGCACCTTGTCCTTGACGCCCTCTCCCTCAGAGGGTTTGAGTGGTTGATAAAAAGTTGACAACTCAACAAAATTCACTGTGCCTGTTAATAATTCTTCTATAAAAGCTGCTCATTTTCCCCTGCAGTCTTCAGTCACTTTTAGCATGAAGGGACTCATCCTGGCCCTGGTGCTCGCCCTCGTGGGTAAGTTGAAGCTCTACCAGCACTGCTGAGCCACGATGGCCACGGCGGTCCGAAGCAAACTGCATCTCCTCAGGGCCTGTCAGGGATATTTACAGCTTAATTTGCTGAGGCTCTTTTATGACTTTGGCTGTAAACTATTGGATTTCTGTGCCTAGCTTGGCAGCAGGGATAAAGCCCAGCAAGCTGCAGCTAGTGAGCAGGGCTGGTGGGGGCTTGGAGTTGTGGGGGTGTGGGGTGCGCCCCAGCAGCCCATTACTAGTTGTTTGCCAACCATTAGCACACTGAATAAATGAATAATAAATGAAGGGATCCACAGATGTGGGGGGGGTTCTCACGCATCCTTCTCTTTCTTCCCACACAGGGGGCCAGAGGCAGGACCTCGGTAAGTGCGCTCCCACCCCAACGAGCAGCTCCCACGCTGCCCTTCCCTGCGGCCGTGCCTTGCCCACTGCTTGTGCCTCCTTTGCAGCAGTAGCAGCCTCACCCTTCTTTGCTGGGATGGTTCTTGTGAATAACATTGCAACAGTCATAGCAAAGCAGGTGTTTCTCTTATATTTTTTTAAATAGACCCCATTTTTCATACCGGGAAAACCTACCTGTATGGCTACGAGAGCTTCATCCTGCACGGGCTGCCCGGCAGGGGCCTGGCAATGGCAGGGCTGAGGCTGACCTGCAAGCTGGAGATCAGCCACGTGTCTCGCAGCATCCATCTTCTCCAGGTAAATCGCCGTGGGTGTGGGAACCCACCCACGCCATGCAGCCTCAGGCACTCAATTCATACCTCCCGGCTGGCAAAATAAGTAAGAGTGATGAGAGCTCACACGAACGCTTGGGGCCCTTCACGGTGCTGAGATGACCCCACGTCAGAGCAAGCAGCCTTGCTTGGGCAGGGATGGTTTCCCCAGTGCGGGCATAGGTGCTGGGCTTTGCGCCCCAAGCCCCCGAGCTGTGCTGGGGGAAAGCCAAGGGCGCCACTGGAGTGTCTGTAGCTGCAGCCAAACTGCTTTGAGCCACCAGCTGTGACCTACAGACAGCAGCACAGGCTTCCCCGCAGCCCACGCCTTCAGCTGGGGAGCTGGACCTGCTCTGGCTCTGCTGCCATCAGCACTTGAGCCCCCTTGACTAAAGCTGCCTTAGGTTCGTCTCCTTAGGTTCTTTAAAGAAATGTCCTTAAGGTAGTTTTCCTATGCTAAGCTTGAGTATGAAAATAAGAATTCAAGCATGTAATACCCAGTTTTTCAACCTGGTCCGTAGCCTAAGAAAAGCTCGGTGCTGGAATTCACCTATCGCATGAGAAAGTCCCATCTGTCTCCACTATCTTCCTTTTGATATTCTTCACATAGGCGTTAATTCAAACGTGAAGAATTCCAAAGGTAATGCTTGTGCTTAGCATAATGATATCAAATCTGGAAGCGCTGTTACTCACTGAAAAGACTAAATCAAACAGCTTAAAATACTGGCATGGAACGAAAGACCACAGAAAAGGGATCTAGAAGACACCACGTGGGGAGAAAGCTGTAAGAGGTACCCTTAGCGTTCATCCTAGAAGTTTACTCAGATCTGTGTAAGTGTGCATATATTCCTGAAACAGCGTGAAGGAGTGCTTGTTATCAAGCTTTACGCACTGCTGCAATTGCAGGCTCTGTGTAACCTTGCTAGAGCTGCTGTAACTTCAGCAATTGCAGATGATAGTCTTGAGTAGGATTTAATCTGAGGAAATGTGACAAGAGGCAAGTCACCCTTACAGCATTGATTATAAATGCCTAAAATAAAACAGAGCACTGAACCCACACCATTCCCCTGCAGAGAACACACAGCAACACGTACTTCTGTGTGCAGGGGGGTGCGTGTATGTGGCTAGATAGGCACATGCATGCAGGCACGTGTTTCCCACTAGGTAGCAGTCAAGGACTTGGGCACAAGCTTTACAGCTTGGTAAGCTCAAAATGATGACAGCTGCTTCCAGAGAGACATCACATCCCACGGGGCCACCTCCTGCGTGAGGTCCTGCGGTCACCTCTCCTTCCCCATCAGCTGGGCCGCAGCTTTGGCGTGCTGGGATGTGCTGGACTTGGAGCAGGAGCCAAAATAGTCCCCGTGTGCTTAGGCAGGCAGCTTGAACAGCGGCTCAGCTGCCTTGCAGGATGAAGGGAGATCTCACCAGACACCTGGGGAAACCGGGTGAGTGTTCTTTCTGTACAGACTGCTGGCAGGCAGTGTTTCGCTCACCTAGCAGGCTTCACCAGACTTGCTGAAGTTTTGAATGTTGCTTGCACAATCTTATTTCTCTGGCACAAATCCTTCATGGAAAATGCACTTTCAAGGATGCTTCCCAGGCCCAGCACAGGAACCTGGGGAGGAAAACATTTTCTGCAGTGTTGGACAAGTGGCTTGTATCCTGCCATGGTTTGGAAGTGCCCAGTTTCCCTGTTATTGCACTATTTCAAACTGACAGTGAATAGGATGAACGTTTTTCCTAACTTTATTCACAGATTCGATCCCCAAAGCTGGAGGAATACAATGGCTTCTGGCCCACGGACCCCTTCACTCCATCTTCGAGGCTCACAGAGACAATCGCTGCGTGCTTCAGCCAAGCCTTTAAGTTTGAATATGCTGCAGGAAGGGTTGGAACTATTTTCACCCCTGGGGACTGTCCCATCCTCTGCACTAATCTAGTGAGAGGGATTCTGAACATGATGCAGATGACCATCAAAAAGTCACAAAATGTGTATGAACTCCAGGAGGTTTGTTTTTTTTCCATTCGGATTTCATTGTTATTCTCATTTTACTGTCTTAGAGTAACTTGCCTGTACATACACTTCCCAGGCAATTTTCTTTGACCTGTTTATTCCTGTTTCAAGTGGAAAGTTCATTGTGTTTAATCAACGCTCACAGGCTGGGATTGAAGGCATCTGCCAAACCAGATACATTATCCAGGATGACAGCAAGAATAACCGTGTTACCGTTTCCAAAAGCAAGGACCTGACAAACTGCCAGGAGAAAGCAGTGAAGAACATGGGAATGGCATACATCCGCCCCTGCCCCACCTGCCCCCTGGTATGAGCAGCACAGTGACCTGCTGCCACGCTTGGGCATAAGCCACTGCTGAACACTCACGTGTTGCGCTGATGCTAGCAGGGAATTTGACTTGTCTGTGCTAATTTACTACCACTCCTTTGTCTTTCTGAATGGGTCTCTTTGCACTTCTAGAAAGCCAGAAACATTAGGGGCACGGTGATGTTCACTTACAAGATGAAGTATGATGGCAGCGGGACCTTGATGACGTCTGCTACATCCGAGCAGGTGTACCACATCTCTCCCTTCAATGAGCCTGACGGGGCAGCAGTGATGGAGGCAAGGTAGGCACTTCCCTGGTGCACGTCCTTAGCGTGGCTGTGATTATCAGAGCCAGCAGGAGATGCCAGAAACATATTTACTGTCGATTTGTGAGTTAACAAGAAGCATCTGGCCTGCGGGGTGCAAAGGGCCAAAGCACAGTGTATCCCTCGGGATGCACAGCCAGGTCTGATGCCCTGCTCTTTGGGGGCTTTGCTGGGCCACCTGTAACATTTGTCCAACTTCTCAGAGACTTTGGCAAACTCTAATGAAAGCTCTCGCCAGTCCTATGACATTTCCAGATAATTCTATGCAATGCATGAACAGAGAAGGGCACGATTCTTCTGTGGTCAATGCTCAGCCCGCAGCAGCCGCTATAAGCGTCCACGCACACGGTGACGTTCGAGGCTAGTGACGCATTTTGTTCTTTCCCTTGAAGACAAGAACTGTCTTTGGTCGACATTAAAAGGGCTCCTGTCAGTGCACCAAAAACTCAGCTGCAAAACCAGGGGAGTCTCCGTTATCATTTCTCAGGAGAGCTACTCCAGATGCCGGTTCCTCTAATAAGGATTAAAAATCCAGATTTACAGGTATTAGAGGCTTACTTCTCATACTTTTTTCATTATTTATAAGGTTAATAAGTCATCACAATTATTTTAGACATGAATCCTTCCAGCTCTCTGATCTTTCCCACAGTTAACAGAAACACTGCGGCAACTAGTTCAGGATAATGAAGAAGGAGCCACTAAAGAAGCTTCAGTCAAGTTCTTACAAATGGTCCAGCTTTTTCGTGTAGCGACCCTCGATCACATTGAATCTTTGTGGGTGCAGTTTGCCAGCGACCTTCCCTACAGGTAACTGTTCCCTTCAGCCAGGATTTCTGATCGGAGGCATACTGGGAAATGGGGATAATGAATCCTCCTCTCCCTGGCAGACACTGGTTCCTCAGCGCCATCTGTGCTGCTGGAGCTACTGACACGTTCAGGTTCCTGAAGCAAAAAATTCACGATGAGCAGCTGAACATCTGGGAAGCATCTGCGGCTCTCTCTCTCGCCTTCCATTTCGTTACACCCAACAAACAAACCCTAGAAGTTGCCTCAGTGAGTACAGATCATCCTTCTTTCTATTTCCCTCTCACTCCTTTTTAAAGGTGAAATCAACGGATTATAAGTGAAAGATGCAACACATATTCTTCAAAATTTGTAAAAGGTATTAACAGAACTGGGGAACGCTTCAGAAAATGTTCCCAACCACTTGTTGCCAGTATTTTTTAATGGTTTTGGTATTTGATGTTAAAACCCACAAATCTTAAGAAATGGCTATTTATTTATTTTTGCCAAAATTACCTTTTAAAAAACAAATAGACAAACTCAAGAAAAGAGTATCATGTACCCAAATTCTAAAGTGCATAGAGTATAATTGGAGCGAGTCTACTCACTTTTATTGTAGCTGAGTGACTAACATTTGGGTTAACTTCTGAAAACATTTAGGAAAAATCCAAAGCAATTTTATCTATTTATTTCTCAAATGTAATTTTCACTAAATACCAGCTCTAATTACTAGAAACATTAAAGACTGCTGCTTCTTTCTTCTGCAGACTTTTCTGACCTGTCCCCAAATCCAGAAAGCACCAATGCATCGGATAATTGTTTACCTGGGATATGGTAGCATGGTAAATAAATACTGTGCTCAGACTTCACTCTGTCCAAATGAACTTCTTCGGGTAGGTGTCTCTCTTTCTGTATTTATAAAGAGTGAGGTAATTTTTCAAAAGCCTCTAATTTAGCTCTCATAATGCTGGCAATTGGGTAACTTGCTGTTCGCATGCCTCGCTCTTAGCTGTGATTGTCTGTAAAATTGCAAAGACAGAATGAAACACCGAGCCGATGCCTTTGAAAAATCTGATCTTAGCAGTTCAGAATTTCAAATGGAAGTGGTAGAAGCCCATGGTGATAATGGATCCTGTAAACATCCTGAAACTAGTTTAGGCATAACAAATTCAGGATTAAAGCAAAATCATTATGACTCCTCTCTCTACTTTTACACTAGATAGAGTGTACTTAACAATATTAAAAAGGCACTAAGGTGTGAATACAGGCAAAGCTGTAGGTGTGTCACAGGTTAGGGCTTCCAAAACTGCTTATAACTGTCAGAAATACTCAGGACGTTGTCCTTCGGCTGTGCAGCTCTGGCTCCTCGCTCAGAAGGACCACAGCACTGAGATGGCCTGCTGGCCTTTGACGTGCTTGAATCTTCCCCAAAAGACTGAAACAAACCCAAGCCGCTAGAATGGTAATTTGTCTTCTCAGAACAGCAAAACTGTTTAAGTAAGCTTGCTGTTGCTATAGGAAGTGAAAAATATGCAAGTGCAATACTGCTGCCCCGCAGCCGCTGGGGGCTGCAGGCTGCAAGGGCTAGTGGGGGTGTCCCAGGGAATGACCGAACCCCGCGTCGGCTCGGGGCTGCTCTGGAACTTGCAACAGACTCCCAGGTACAGGCATCCACCCAGGATTATCTCCTGTGCTCAGGCACAATTCAAAATCAACTACAGCACTGTGTAAGGAGAAAATCAAGTTTGCTTGTATGTTCCACATTTGGCATCCTGATAACTATGGTGAGATTTTTCCTGGAAGAAAATTCTGAATAGCTTTATTCTGGGTTTTGCATCAGTAGTTGTTTTGCTTGCTATGGCAATGCATATTTTTATGCATTTTTACATATTTTAGGCCTTATTACAAGATTAACACAATCTGCTCTGTTTTCAGCCACTCCATGACCTTGCTACTGAAGCCACCAGCAAAGATGATGCCAAAGACATGGCCTTGGCCCTGAAAGCCATTGGCAATGCAGGAGAGCTGGCCAGTACCAAACACATCCTGAAGTTTTTGCCCACATTTTCCCCGGCTGCCGCTTCATTACCAAACAGAATTCATGCTGATGCTGTGCTGGCCTTGAGGAAAATTGCCAGAAAAGACCCTAAAAAAGTAACTGAAATCATTATTTAAAGAAATGTCTTAGAGGGTATGGTTTGGGTTGACTTCATGATCGGGAATATAAAAGCTATCGGGTAACATTAGCAGCTCTGGGCAGATTTCTCAGTTGCTGGTCTTCCTCTTGCTCACACTGAAAACTCCTGACATCACCCCATCCTTGCTGATATCCTGGGAAAGAGGTTGCTTTAGTCGCTGTGACACTGGGACCATTACTAATGGCTGTTTCTTCCAGCCCCATCCACTGTGTGCCCACAGATATCTTAATTTTCGGTGGTGGGTCCCACGCTCAAGTCTCTGTTTAGGGTTTTGTTCCCTATTCACCGCAGGTCACGCGTGCACAGTTTAGGAGCCACTTCTCACTGAGAAGCTGTGAGGTACTCACAGGTCGTATCTTCCTCCTCTAGGTAAGAGACATCGCCCTCCAGGTCTTTATGGACATCACTCTTGCTCCTAAAGTCCGAATGGTGGCTTGTGTTGTCCTCTTTGAAACGAAGCCTGGTCTTCCAGCCGTAACGGCGATGGCCAGCTCGCTGCTGACAGAGCCCAGCTTACAAGTAGCCAGTTTCACGTATTCACACATGAAGGCTTTGGCAGTGGGCAGGATCCCACAGCTCTATAATCTGTAAGTAGAGGAAGAAGCACATTCTTTAGTAGCAAATTTTTTTCCTTGCAGTTTTCTAAGAATTTGGTCGCACTCAACTATCTTCATACGGTTGTAACTCTTCATTACTCAGATCTGCTGCCTGCAACATTGCCATTAAACTACTGAGCCCCAGGCTTGACAAGCTGAGCTATCGTTACAGCAAGGTCATTCACATCGGAGATTATTCCTGTGAGTACCAGGTGCCCTGGTTCACCGCTTCACCTTACGTAGCCAAATGCCTCTATTCCATTCAGTGATCTTCATCCAAAATCCAATCACAGGCTGCGAGTTTAGTGCACTCCTGAAACAGAAAAAGCACAAGAGCATCCTAACATGCAAAACCCCCTGAGGATGTTCTACCACTCTCTGGGTATCTGGTGGGGAAAGCGGAGCTTGCACGTGGATTTAGGCCTCCTCCTCCAGTTGCTGTGGTCATGTTGACTCTGTCCTAGAACAAAGTTCTCCTCTTGAGGTTGCAAACTTGAAGACTTATGGGACTGAATCCTGGCAGAACCTCTTGTGATCTATAGCACATACCTGAGGTTGCTTACATGCACCAGGCACCTCAGAGACCCTAACCAAAACCTCTGCTGCTTTTCATTCCTGTGACAGCTGAACATCAGGCTGGTGCCATTTGGAGGGTCTATCTAATGAACAGTCCCAGCACTGCATTTCCATCTGATATAATCACAAAAGTGAGAGGATATTATGCAGATACTGCAACAGATATTATCGAGGTAAGTATTTATCTAAAACGGCTAGCTAGGTGCAAGCCAGCTACAGATAGTATTACTTGTTAAGACATTTGGACTGTGATGTAGTGTTTAACTCCATCTCTGACTGTGAGGGCGGATGTGGAAGAGAAAATTTAGATAATGATTATGATTTTACATAGGCGGCTTCTTTTATTTGGGCTTCTTGACACATACATTCATCATTGAACACACGCACTATAGGCACAAAAATGTAGAAGAGTAGAGGAAAGCTTGCTCAGCAGTACATTCATCTGCTTGCCTAAGTCACACAGCATCTCTGGTATTTTGCATAAGTACAGGGAAGTAGCATCTGAAATTAAATTTCAGCCAGCACTGCAGCCAGGGCAGTGTGAAGCCCCATGTAACAGCATGCAGGTATTTACTCAGAATCTCGGGCAAGCTTTGCAGCCTGGGCTGAGCTCCGTGCTGCCTAGAATTATCCCTGCTGACTAATTCAAAGCTGGTTTAGCACATTCTCAGCATCTGCAGCCATAGCCTGCAGCCATCTGCCAGGTAGACGTAGCCTTATAAGTGCAATGGCTTCATCCAGTATGTATTTAGAGTGGCCTTAGTGAGCGTGACAAGGGGTACAAAGGTTTTCCTGGGCTCTCTTGTACTCGGGCTGTAACAGCTGCCTCCGTTTCCTGCAGGTGGGTGTCTGGTCACAAAGCCTGACCCAGCTGATCAGGAAGCAGAATATTCCCTTTGCTGAATATGATACATACAAGACGCTGAAGGAGCTCGGTAAAACGGTATGTCTCTACACACCCTTCTGATCTGTTTGCAATACGCAGTCCTGCTAGCTCTCGGGCCGCATAGCCCACCCACCCACCAAGCCATCCCTTTGATGCTTCAGTGAGCAAGGAGTCAGTCTTCCTGTTTGGTTGTGGAAAAATGTACTTGTACTGTACTTAACGCTGTCAACAGATGCCACCTTTTCACTCAACATGTTTTAGCCCTTAATGTACAGTACAAGAAATGATGATGATGGTGATAGGGAACCAAAATTCACATTATAAAATGTCTGTTAAAACACGGTATGTGATTGGTCTTCTCTTTTAAAATTATTATCGACTAAGATTTTTGTTCATGAGTCCTAGCGTGTCACCCACTCCAGTAGCAGAAATCACCAAGTTCTTACCTCATCCTTATGTGGGGAACCTCCCACTGAAGTCAGTTATGCAGCATAAGAAAGGCCACATAGGTTCAGACCTGTAAGACGTCTGTTTGTTTTTTGGCTAAGCAACCATGGCTAGCATCATTCAGATGGGATCTGCACTTTGCTAATACATTACTGTATTTTACGTGACACTATCTGCTTCTTCCCTTTCTCTCCGTCTCTCCTTAACACCACAGCTTCTGGGATGGAAGGAACTGCCTCCCGAAGACCCTCTGGTGTCCATTTATGCCAAAGTACTGGGCCAAGAGATCGCTTTTGTTGACATTGATAAAGATGCCATTCAGCAGACCATGACGGTACTGACAAGGCTGTTGTCTTTTCTGTCTGTGGTGCTGAATAATTTCCCCTCCCTGTCTCTTCTCACATAATCACATAACCTATTTCTCTGTTTTCAGAGTCTAACTGGATCGTCAAACTGGCAGCCAATGGTGAAAAAAGTGGTGGAAGAGGTCCAGCAAGGTGTTTCAGGCCAGTGGATCCTGCCGGTGCTGGTGGGTGAGCTGCGGCACGTTGTCCCCACGGTGGTGGGTGTGCCACTGGAGCTCAGCCTGTGTGGCACTGCGCTGGCCCAGGCTGCCGCCAACGGTGAGCTTGGGACTCCAGACCTAGCGGTTCCCCACAATAACTGGGGGTCCAATCCCTCTGCTGAAATTAAATCCCTCTATAATCTTGAAAAATGCTCTTGTAATGTGGAAACATCAGTGTTCAGCTACCTCCAAATGGTTTGAGAATTAGCACGTTCTACCTCAGACATATTTGTATAATTCATTTGGAGTAGCAATCTTTAAATAAACACATAAAGTATTTCAAAATGCAGAAGCACTGCCTGTGTGTTAACTACTGTGCTTACTGAAAACATTGTATTGCCAGCATTTATTGTTTCTCTGTTCATATAATTCCTGTCTTTTGCAGTGAATATACAGATATCACCACCATTATCTGACAATTTTAGACCTTCACAGTTGTTGGAAACCAACATGGATATTCATGCTGACATCAAGCCAAAGTAAAAATTACATATATTTTCACTTACACACAAGCATTTATATTTATATTTGAAATAGATACGTGATTGCATGTTGCCATATAGGGGTCTTACTTGCCCCAGGTTTGGGACGGCTGTGCTAGTCCAGAGCAGTGAAGCTGTGAGAAAGCGACGCAGTCACCTGATGCTTTACGACCCTGCGAACAGCAATGCGTGCTGTATCCTACAGGGTGCTGTGCTGTTCTGCCATTGCTGAAAATGCTTGCGTTTGTATCTGTTCAGTGACTAAAGACACTGAGCTGTGAAGATGTGTTTGCTTATGAACAGGTTTTTACAAGTTCAACATAGAATCCCATCACCACCTGGCACAAGCTGGGGGGATTTCGGGGGAAAAAGGGAAACGCTTCTGGATCTGCAAAAGTACTAATAACGATAATAATAACAATGATAACAATGATAATGATAACCTAGGAAAATCTGAAGCTAGAAAATTCTAGCATTAGCTTGTCCTCAAGCAATATATTGGTGACAAAGCAGTGAGAAAGTCCACGTTAGCTTTGTTCATCAGATAAATCCCTTCACCTTTTCCAGGGGCACTTCAGCATTTTTTATCCTGTTGTGCTACATCTCTTCATCCATCAGTAGTGGCTCTTAAAAGAAACAGAACAGTGTGAAAACGTAATTTTGCATTTCAAAGTTAAATATGTGCATATTAATCTGTGATTATGCATGTTTTTGTTTCCACTCTTTTAGGGCGTATTTTCATGTGATTGCAATGATGGGGATTAATACACAATATTTTCAAAGTGGTCTTGAATTTCATGCAGAGTTCAGTGCCAACACTACAATGAATTTTGATGCCAGGATAAATATGAAAGAGAAAAATTTGAAAATGGAAATGCTTCCCTGCGATCAGGAGGTTGAGCTCGCAGCTGTGAGGTACAGAAGAGCTTGTTGCATTTTGCTTGTTAGGTGTTACTACTGTTCATGAGCTTCCCGTTATAAAATCATAGACATACATCTCCTTGTTAGGGTCTGCCATACTTCAGCAACTAGATAAAGCTTAGTTCTGTCTTTTTTTGCACCAGCAAAGACAGGTAAGCAAAATCGGAAGGCATTACTTGTGTCACATTTATCGCTTCTACAGGACTGAAGTTTATGCTATTTCAAGGAACATGGGAGAAGTAGATTCCGAAAAGAAATCCCAGCTTCTCCCCAAAGAAGAAGTACCAAGTACCTCCGACCAGCCATTTCAGCCATTAGAAAGAGCCTCGGGACCTGGCAGCTGGAAGGTAAGGAGGCCTCTCGCCATCTGTACTGCAGACAGGTAGCGAACAGAGAGCTCCTCGCAGGGGCTGACCCCCCAGCACAGCCGCTGGCTAGCCAGGTCACAGGCACACAAACTGTGGGATTCAACGGGTGCCTCGCGTACCCCAAACCAAGCCTAACGTAAGTCCCCGTGGGTTCAAGACATGATGAGAGTGAGCAGACTGTGAATGACCATCTCACGCAGGTAGGGTTGCTTTGGCAGCATGTCTTCCTGTATATTTACAGTCATAGGGAGGGTGTGTGAAATTCATATCCTTTGAACAATATCCCTCCCCCCCCAAGCCAGAGCCGTGCGGAAAAGATGGCTCTTGGGCAGGGTATATGTTTTTCTTCCAAATCCTGAGGTAATCCCTGCAGCGGATCGCAGAAGCCCGTTCTCTTATGTGCTCTTCAGCTTCTGAGGCTTGGGTGGGAAGGCTAGGTTGGCTTGCAACAGGAGGGCTAGTAACCCAACACTGATGCAGAAGGATAGCCCCTCAAAGAGCCCGGCAGGTTCTCGTTGGGAAGCGTGTTTGTGAAACACTGCCTGGGAAAAGTTGGGCAGGAAAGCAGCCCTCTTCCACACAGCACCACGTCCCATGCTTAGATCTCTAATTTTAAACAGGACTGTCATCATTCTCTTCATTAATAGGAGGAAAGACTTTAGGAGCTGTGACAATTTTTTTGTAGAAAATACCTTTATTTGCCATATTTTTGTTTAATGTAGCAAAGCAATACTCCTAGTGTGATATCCAAAGGATACCAGCAAGGTTCAGAAGAGGCACATCACTACAGTGTAGGAGGAAGATCTTACACACACCTCTTCTGTGGAAAATTTGAGAGTTTGGGATGTTCTGCTTGTCTCAGCCTAAAGTCACGAAGTTCTGCTTTCTTAAGAAATACCTACCTGCACAAATTAGTTGGAGAACTTGAAGCCAAAATAATTTTGAAGCCAGGTACAGTCATGACAACAAGCTTTTCGGTCAATCTCTGTGAAGTCTGCTCAAGCAGAACAACCCTGCAATCTAAGTATCTTGACTTCAGTTAATACAGATGCTGACATCGACAAAATACAGCTGGAGGTTCAGGCAGGATCCAAAGCAGCTTCCAAAATAACTGATGGACCAACCTCAGGGTCTAAGGAAGAGGATAAGACATCTCTGTACAAGGACATTCAAGCTAAACTGAAGAAGATTCTAGGCATTGAAAATGTGTTTCAGGTAAGAGACTCTGAGCATCAGAGAGGGAAATACTTTCCTATAAATGAAGGCAAGCATTTCCAGTGTGGAAAACTGGGGTGGGTAAGCAGGGATTCCAGCTGGGAGGAATGGGTCTAGGTGAGTTCTGGCGCAGTGTGCAGGGCTGGGAAATTGTATTTCATTGAAAGCCTGTGGTGAGCAGCTTGTCTGACACCCAGAGAAATGTAACAGAACAAGCTATGAATTCATAATGCTTTGAACTGTTTTTGGAGGTCGCAAATAAAACACGGCGCCGTAAGAAACGTATTCACAGAAACGACAAGCCTGCAGTGACAAATGTCTGGGCAGAGCCCAGTGCACACCCCCTCTCCAGTTCATCCTCCTCTTCCACTGCTTCATCTGTTGATGGTAAAAAGCCTGGAAATGAACACAAGAAAGATGAAATAAGGCAATCTGGGAAGAAGCGTGGCAGCAGCAGCAGTGTCAGCTCTGCTAGCAGTAACATCTGCAGCAGCAGCAGAGGAGACCGCTCTGGAGCCCAGCACTGCAGTGGGGACAGTGAATATTCCAACCAACAGGTAATTCCCCACGCTGGACCTTTCAATATTTCTTGTAGTGAACATTTTTGTGCATCAGGACATTGTACCCATAGAGTATGGACCAATGAAAGAAAACCAGACTGTTAAGGGTGGCTGTTTGCTGCAGGACAGACAAGGTAACCGCTTAGCAGAGCTTTTTCCCCTTTTTAACCTCGTTGGTTCTCTGAAGCATTTCACATTTCGGAGGATTTCGGTTTAAAATGTTTTAAGAATTTTATTTTGTTTTGCCTTCTTTCCATACTCAATACTGATTATTTTTTTTTAATGCATTTGTCAAAAGTTAGTTCTTTGCCTTCTCTTAGGTCTTCTTACATGCTGTTTTCACAGGGAAATCCACCTGTTTACCAGTTTTGGTTCAAGCCAGCAGACAAACAGGTACATTTACTGCTTATACGGTGAGCAGGGCCTACAACTGCTCTCACTAGCTTTGCTGCACTTAGAGCTTAGTTCTCTGAGAGTAAGAATATGAGAAATTAATTCTGCAACTTCCAATGGTAAACAACTTGCTTCAAGGTGTTTCTCTGCTTTTGCAGGGCCCAGGAAGAGAAGTCCTGAACAGCAGCATCAGCCTCTCCTCTTCTTCAGCTAGTGATGAAGGCATCTCTAGAGCCATGTCTCAGGTGAGCATCATAATCTACGAGAAATAAAATAATTTACTTTGGATTTCCAGTTATTGTATTATTATAACAGAGTAGGAAAAATATAGTGATTTAGCATATTAGGTAATGATATAGAATGAAAATTGTTTCCTGTTTTATAGAGGTGAGCACGTTGGAAGGCCGTTGAATGTTTTTTTTATATTCACTCAATACAGGCTACGTTTTTTAATGAAACTGGAATGTATTGCCGTATATGTTGAACTTTGTGTTACTCAATAACCAATTCACTATAAAAATGAGAACACTTTAGAAGTGCTGATGTGCTTGATCAGAAACTGGTTTCAGGTATTTTTTTTATTGCATATCTCTGAAAATTTCAGACTCTACCACTTTTGTTCGTTATGTTTTCACTGCCATGTACTTCTGTTCATGTTAGCAGGACCGTACAAGGCCTTTGAAAAGACCTTGATTTTGCAGTAAAGCTTCAGCTTTGAGAGCAATCCCGGTGTTTATTCAGGAAGGACAGCATGGTACATAGTTAGTTAATGGTGCCTCATCCTTCTGTAAGAACGGTTGTAAGAATTATGGAATCTGGAGCAGATGTTATCAAAGCAAATGTCACACGTTTCACACAGTGACCTACATGCCTACAAAACAGTAAACCTTGCTTTGCTGGGGCACCCCCTCTGCACCAGCAGCTTCCAGCTGATAGTGCAAGTAGCTTGTGGGGAAAAAAGGCAACGAGATCTACCTTCTCCCCCACACACTTCTGTGTAACTTGAATTCACCTCTCTTTTCCATCTTTTCACATTACTACTTCCCTGAACCCCTCTCAGTCTCCCCCAATGCTCTCACCCCACACACCCTCCTCAGCCACAGTCTTGCTCTTTCCCCATTCCCCCTAAGCCGCCAGCCCTGTCTCACCTGATCCTTCCGTGAGTCTCTGTCACCCGGACTTAGCAGCACAGGGGGGACCTGCTGTCCCACATCTCACCCCACTGGCAGCTCCCCCCTGGCCCAGTGGGGACTCCTGCCCCACGGCTCGGGTAGCACCGGGCACCAGGTCCTGAATTTGAATGGGGGGGGCACGTGCTGCTCCTTGTGCAAGTACCACGTTTTGGCCTGCACTGAACAGGTCCCTCCGTCAATACAAATTATCACCGTTTCAAACAGGTGGTTACACAAATTTTATCAAAAAGACTACTAGCTAAACTACAGGTTGGTAGGAGAGCAGCGCTGAGCTGGGTGATACTGGTTCTTTCTGCAGTAGGGTCCTGCTCCACACTTCCCTGTGTTACACTGAAATTACTTTACAAAAAGCTTCCCAGCAGTACTGTTTTACTTGCATAGGTCACGACAGCACCCTTGAAAGACTATGGCAAAACTGCATATGAACCGAATAGATCAAGCAACAATCTATGATGCTATCCCATAAGTCATGTAAAAAGACCTTCTGAATGAAACTTTTCCTTTACAAATACTTTTTATCTGTCATTTTAATAGAGTAATTTTAATGCTTTGTTTATGCCTTTGGTCTCTACTTCCCTTCTACTGACTTAAGCCTAAATTCTTGGGAGACAGCAAGCCACCGATGCTGGCTGCAGTCCTTCGTGCCATCCACAGAAACGAGCAGCCGACAGGATTACAGCTTGTGCTGTACACTGACACACAACCCATGAGATCGAGGATGCAGATGTTTGTTTCAAGCATCACAGGATCAAGTAGATGGAAACTCTGTGCTGATGCTTCAGTAATAAATTCCCATGAAGTATCGGTGAGTTTAAAATAACGATGAGCTCAAAAGTAAATGAAATTTAATGATCTTAACTATGTTTTATAAAAAAGAATATATATATATATATATATATTCCCCTCTACTAGGGTTCTCTTAAATGGGGTAAAGATTGCCAGGACTACCGGATTGCTCTTCAGATTGCAACAGGGCAATTTGCTGCTTATCCAGCTATGCAGATGAAGCTGGAGTGGCCAAAAGTACCTTCACTGGTCCGAACAACTGCAAAATGGTGAGATTTTAACTTTAATTTTTGAAAAATTCACCTGTGTCAATGCTCTAGATAGTTATAGATTCAGTTCTGCAACTTCTGAGCTGGAAGAATTTCCCTTAATTGGTATCATATTATAAAATCAGATTACACGTGTCTGTTTTCTCTGTGTATTTACTCCCTCAAAGCATAGTGCATTTTAGTTGGCAGGAAACCTGCTTGAAACAAAGGGGTTGATGGGATTCAACTAATCTGTTGTAGACTTTTAATTGAAAGTGCCTGAATTAGGAAACTGGTCTCCCAATGCTTCCTAACTGATGGAGGCTCACGGCAGAAGCTTAACCTTGATTCTCTGAAGGACTGTCTCTATTGACTGTACAGGGAAAAGAATTTCCTAATGTAGGCACCTTGCCTCCGGCTTCGGAAGAAGATGATACAAATACTTCCCATAAGGCTTATTGCACACTAAATAGCAAATGTTGTGTGACACTTAGTGTAAGAAAACTGTAACTGCTGGATTCATTCACTTATGTGTCTATCCATACATGTGCAATGTATGAATGAATACAACAGAGCCTGTACTCACACATGCATTTGCCCAGAATACCATACTGATTGCATATCAAAGACTAATCTTTTTCCATAGTGCTACAAAATAGAGACGCATACAGCAACTCAATTATCTAAATATGCATGGCACACAAGCTTTCACATTAAAGGCACACAGGTTGACAAACGTATACTGAAGAGGAAAACTTTTTTATATTAGATTGAATTACCTGAAGTGCTGTTAATCTGCCCTTATTAGAGGGGATGAAAACATCCAATTGGCTATCCTGGAGCACCGCCACAGAACTCGCCTCTCTTCTGCTCTGAGACTATGCCTTTTTTCAAAGGAATATTTTCTGTATTTCTCTATTTGAGTCCCAAGCCTGTAAGGGAACCAAATCATTGAGATGCCTCTGCCAAATCATTCTTAGTGGGTGAAGGATCCTTACTAAAAGTTACCGCTGCAGGGCTCACACATTAATACACGGTCATCTATTTTTCAGCATGTTAGTATTCCAGTTTTTATGTACTTGGTGCCTATTTTTGACTCTGAATGTATTTAAAACAAGTTGGATATACTTTTCTTCTCATATCACTGTCATCCAGTCTTCTGAAGACTGTTTAACCCACTAACAGTTAAAATCTGCTTGTCCCTCCTCCCATACACAACACATAAGGTTTGTGTTAGCAAACCCTGACACAAAACATGGCTGACACAGAATGCATACTGCTTTATGGGGGTATTTTTGCCTGAACAAATAATAAGCAATGTTTTCAAAGACAGATCATTTTAATACCTTCCTTTTCCAGGTTCTACTCGTTTCTTCCAGGAGCTGCCTATGTGCTTGGGTACTCCCAAAGGCAACAGCATGGTCCCTCTCGCCAGGCAACCTTGGTTATGGCTCTGACATCTCCAAGAACCTGTGATGTAGTCCTCAAGGTACCCGAGGTAACTATTTCCATTATCTTTTATCCTGGGGCATTCAGTGCTTATGAAACCGAAGGTTAACAGCTTTTTTAACCCACTGATTTTTTGATTTTTTTATTTATTAAAAGATAAAGAAGCTCCCACCACAAAGATATTACATTCACACAGTTGGTTCCATTACGAAAATATCTTACAACACATTTCTCTTTCTCATGTAGCATGCAAACACACAAAATAAGAAACAGATTACAAAACAACCATCATGATTGGTGGCACATTAACAATAACTTATTAAAAAGACCAGTCCTCCCCAAATCTTCAGGGAGATAATAGGTTTTCCTGCATCCTGGAAGATAGTAAAACCAGGCTGTAGAGAAGCATGACAGCCCAATAGCAGCCCTCAATGTATAGGCAAGGAGAGGGTGGGCATCTCAGGTAAGCAAACTGTTTGCATTGAGATCAGATGTGATGTACAACTCCCCAAAAGGTTACAAACTGGTGGATGTCAAACTTCATTTATAGCACTGCTATTCTATAGGTTGCAGATGCATCAAACAGTAGAGCTATTTCATGCTGTAGCCAGAGGACTTCTTTTTAGCTCTGACCTAGCCCTGGATCAGTCAGTACAGTCCTCTTTGAACATTAAAGGGAAATGATCTCTCATCTCTGCACTGTATTTTGCATTTACATTCATGTTTGTTTTCTGACTGCTTTTCAGCTCACCATTTACGACCGAGCCATCAGGCTTCCCCTACCATTCCCTTCAAGTCCAAGCAGGTCGATTTCAACACTGCCGCCCCCTGACTGGAATGTCTTTTCCCAAGCAAGAATTTCAATCATTGAAAACATTGAAGGTCAGCAATTAACTGTTTACACAAGCATTGGTTGACTTGCAGATTTTGGAAATAAGATTTATACTTTGGACATAACTTGAAATTGTTTTACATTCACTTAGAAAATGTGTGGTGATTTCAGATAGAAATAAACCCATCTGTATGAAAATCTGTGAGGCTACAAAGATGTAAAGCAAAGGAAACTTATCAATAAGATTAAATACTCAGTTCCATGCCAAATAGTGATTCCAAATGCATCCATTCTCAAATGCATCCATTTCAGGATCACTGCACAGGTTGCTCGTGAAGAAAAAAACATTACAAAATTAGTGAGAGGGACATCCAAGTGATCTCAGATTTGGGCTGCTCTGCTTGATTAGTGCTGTTATGTAGAAGCTAGAACAGATACAAAAGTATAAAGTATACCCATTAATTTAAAATCCTGCACTTGAAGGGATTATTGTTTCATTAATGCTGTATTAAGAGCTAATCCCATTATACTTACTTAGGGTAAATTTTAAATGGAAAAGCTTTATGTAATCCTGGGTTAAGGAGTCACGTTTTGCTTGAAGTCAGTGGGCTAATATCATAACTGTGTATTTCTTTGGTAAACACCAAAACTAGTCCATATTAGTTAAAATTGCTGTAAAATAATTTCTAATCAGAGCTGGTAGGATTTCCATCAAAATACCATTACAGTGAAAAAGGAGAAGTTTATTCTAGTGTGGCTTTTTTTCCTCCCATCTTCTAACTATTTCTAATCCTTGTTATGACTCAATAAAGGCAGCAGCATTTTAGTGAATCTCCTCCGGTGTCAATATGTGAATCATTAACAACATTTGAGAAATACTTTTGACTACAACAAAGTTACAAAAGCAAAAAGGCCACAAACAGTTGCACCAGCACCAGCTGTGAGCAGAATTTATCTAACACAGAGACTGAATCATGAGTGGGTTGCACTGATGTCTGGGGACTGGCAAAGTTTTGTTTTGTATTACTACAAATCCCTTTTTTCATCTGAAGGAATCATTTTGCTTTTACGTGAGAATAGGTAAAACCAGAAAATATTTGGGTTTTTTTTTTTAATTACAAATCTAAAATAGAATAACTGTCTTATATAAAGTACAAAAGGCTTGCTTTTGACTGATTGGTTTTGTTTGGGTTTTTTTTTAGCTCGTTGTTCAGTTTTCCAGAACACGTTCACAACCTTCAATGGCGTTACATTTAACTATTCAATGCCTGCAAATTGTTACCATGTCTTGGTACAGGACTGTAGTTCAGAACTGAAATTCCTGGTGATGACGAAAAGACTTGAAGAGTCTGCTGACCTTACAGCAATAAATGTCAGACTCGCCAACCAGTAAGTAATTGCAAACTTAATGAAAAATAGATGTCAAGCTGAATATGCTATAATTGTGAAGACCAGATTGTTAGGGCAAGTTAGTGCTAGCGTAAGACGCACGCAAAAATTAACAGTGTCAATGGAAAGATTTCTAGGAGTGTCACTGGGATTTGGGACTTTGTCTTTCAAAAGTGCTTCTGAAATATATCTGAGGTTCACAGTAACCTAAAGTCTTTATTGCCCAAAATTCTTCATTAATTTGTTAGCATTTAACCATCTCATTTCAGTTCTTTGTAATTAGGTAGACACATAAACTATAAATCCACAAGTGACTACTGTAATAATTTAGTCTGGCCTCCTACGCTAAGCTAATAATTAGAACTAATTAGCACCCAAAATCATCTCAGCAGAGATGTTGAGAAGTGGACACAGCTGAAAAGGGAATTACTTATCCCAGATTAGAGGCACTCTCTTAAGTCATACTTTTAGTTGGTGCATAATGTTCTAATCTATATGAAATTCATTTAAGACACACATTGTTTCATCTTGGAGCAATCGCCTCTGCCATCATAGGTTCTTCTTTAAAAGTATAGTTTTATACTCGAAGATGTACGGGATTATGCATACCAAAATCATTGTAGGGAGTATTCTTCAAAGTGCACAAATGGACTTTGATCTGTAAGGTTTCATTACAGGTAATTATTTAGTTCTGAAAATTGTGTGCCTGACTGTGCCATGCCATAACGTTAGAAAAAGAGAGAGAAACTAGCATTCCCTGCATGTGTTTTGTGGAAGAACCGAAGGATACTTGTTTTATAGGCTGTATCTTTTGTGATAAAGACATTCCTCGTCACTGTATCATTCCTAATCATTTCACACAACTGCATGGAAGTGCTTTTGATGTGCTTGAGCTTCATATTTCTTCATTAGAGCAAACACTGCTCTGAAGAAAACACTACAATACACAGACTATTCAGGCTGTAAGAGAACCACCGTAGGGAATCCAATCTTCCTTTGAAATGTAAAGCACTTTCAATTTATGCAAATGTAATAGCAATTACATTGTTCCACAGCAAGGGTCCCTATAGCCTGGTATCTTCCTGCCTGAACTGTGGCCACAAGCAGACACTCAGAGATGAGTAAAGCCAGGGAAAGATGTTTTGTGAGCAGTCCTCCCGGCACACTTCCCTGGGCGCTCGCAATCTTCCTCCCAAAGAGTAGCAGGTGTCTCATGCGAAAATGATATAAGCATCCTGCAGTGTTGTTTCTACCAGGACTTGAAATTTTGAGCTGAGTAGGGCAAAGGACAAACATTTGTTTATACTCATTTCCTTTACTTACAGCGAGGTTGACATGTATGTTTCCAATGGACTCATCCAGTTGAAGATTAATGGTGTTCAAGCCCCAACAGATGTTCCATACACATCTAATTCTGGTAAGACTTATCTTTACATTTTTTTTAATCTTTCCTGACCTTTTGAAGAAGGAGAGGATGTGATCCTGCAAACACCTCTCAAGATAAAGATCACCATAATTTGAGAAACAATTAGGTGATTTTAACATACCTTCATGCTAGCTTTCATAGGGGGTTGCAAGAAAGCTGAGCAGAGAAAGAGACGCTGATCCTGCATGTCTTTGTGCAAACCAAATAATGCAGGGCTGTGGTTTCTTGTGCTGATCACAGAGACCCACAGAACGAGCATCTGGATGTCCCCTGGCCACGGCCACCCTTGTCGCAGGGCTTTGTCTTGTTCTAGGCCAGGGAATAGTATGATCTTTTTCATTTCCCCCACCTCTTTCAAGATAAATTACAGCCTGCATTAAGTACCCAGCAATTTAACAAGTGATTCAGGTTGGACACTAAAACATTAAGTTCCTTTTAAAAGAAATCCCTTTTTTGCTTTTTTTGTTGCAGATGCAAGCATGCTGATCAGCAGCGAAAAGGAAGGCCTGTCACTAAAAGCCCCTGATTATGGCATAGATAAACTATATTATGACGGGCATAGTCTTGAGGTATTTTTTAAAACTATTTTCAGTGTTTTTATTTTGAGAAGAAAAACATTTAAGTGCGTCTTTTCTTTGCTTCTTCAAAGATTCGGGTTTCCTTCTGGATGGCTGGAAAAACATGTGGTATATGTGGAAAATATGATGCTGAGAAGGAAAGGGAATATCAAATGCCCAGTGGATATTTAGCTAAAGATGCAGTGAGTTTTGGTCAGTCCTGGATCATCTCAGAAGACCCCTGTGCTGGAGGTACTAAGATTCTAACATATTAATGTCTTTGCCTGTGACGAATTAATTGGTCACACGAATAGATGAGTTACATTAATTGTAGCACAATCATCTTATTTTTCACCGTTTCTGTGATTAGTGGTCATAGGCTGAAAAAAAAAATAAATCTGGCTTTCCTGAGTTTGGTATTTCACTGCAGATTCTAGGTTTGTTACATTTTTATATCAGCTTCTTACACACTATGTAGTTACCTGAAGTTTGTGTCTTCCAGATAAAATTATAAACTTAAAACTCCCTAAGATGATAAGTTAGTATGAAAAGTAGGTAGTTTGACTGTTGGAAAAAGACATTTTATGTCATCCTTAATAGTTTCATTCTTTATTTCCATTCTATCATTTCCAGACTTTTAGTTTCCCAGAAAAAAATTTAAAAACTAGCCCTGGCTATCAAAGTGGAGGGCATCTGAGGTGGGAAATACCCGGTTTATTTTCCTCAGTCTGAAGATGGACTTCCTCTGAAACTTTCAGCCTGGGAATGGTTGTTCTTACCATCTGGGTCCTATATAAAAGCAACATGAATGTATTGGTAACATTGGGGTGCACCTCCTTTTGTGTGGAAACCGACCCTCTGGACATGTGGTGGTATTTTTATAATACAGTCGTAGATCAAGCTCCCCTGGGGTAACTGGTCTAGCAAAACCTGGATCACTGAGGCTTAAGAACTAAGCTACTCAGCCATGGCAAACCAGATGTGATGCTAGGCACAGCACAGAAGCGGATACATGGATGTCTAGGTGCCGCTACTGCCCCCAGGTGAAGTGTCGTCATAGTTTGGGTAAAGTTGAGTATCAGCTGAGCAAGGTTTTCACGTGCATCTTTTCTGGATTTGGACACTATGTTCTACCTAGGTCCTATCTGGCAAGCCTCTGTCCTTGGAACTGTTTCCCACATGCCTGACTTTCCCACAGCCTAAGCCATTGGCAGAAAATAGACTTCAATCAAATTGGCTAATTAATCCACGTAGCCTGTGTCACTTGGTGCATCCATTGGTCTTAGCTGCTGCTTATTCTGCAAACTAAGTCAAAAAAGTTATTCACGTGAATTCTGTAGGTGCTTTAAGAGAATCCATTTTTGTAGCTTGCAAGCTGCAGCGTAAATCTGTCAATATCGAGAAGCCTGTTGCGTTTGAGAAGGCGGCAGCAAAATGCTTCTCTGTGGAGCCGGTTCTACGCTGCGTGGAAGGCTGTTCAGCAACCACGGCTGTTCCCGTCTCCGTGGGCTTCCACTGCGTCCCGCCCGGTGAGTCTGCAGAGGGATACCTGCGCCCAGCACGGCCGCCATGTCTGGCTGCACTTCTGTGGGAAGCCGCGGGGCTGGCGGAATGTATGTATGGAAAATATACATCACACGACCTCTTCTTTCTGCTTCACAGACTCTGCTCTCAGCCTGGAAGGGCAGGCTAGGCTGGGCCAGAAATCAGAGGACATCGTGAGCACGGTTCCCGCTCACACCGCGTGCTCCTGCCAGCGGCAGTCATGCCCGCCGTGATGCCTGCCATGACACCCGCTTCACCGGGCCCGCTCGCCCCTGGCTGCCACCGGTGGCCGGGTGGGCTGGGACACTGAGGAGGAGGCCCCGTTCCCTCCAGGCCATCGTTCTTCTCTAGTTCTTCTGCAGATCTCGAAAATAATTCTGGGCACCCCTCGCCGGGCTTGGCCCTTTAATAAACCGTTGCTCTGTAAAAGCAGTCGGTCACGATCGTGTCTCTCCGACCAACCGGCTCCCCTACGCTGGGCCCCGCTGGCCGCCCCGCCCGACACCGCCTGCCCGGGCGCCGCTGCGGGCGGAGCTCAGGCCCGGCCCGGCCGGCCCCGCTCGGAGGCGGCGGCGCGCCATGGGGTGGCCGTGGGGCCGGTGGCTGCTGCCGCTCGGGCTGCTGCAGCTGCTGGGCGGCCCGGCCGCCGCTGCGTGCCCCTGCCGGGACCCGCGCCTCTGCCACCCCGTCACGGGCACCGGCGGCTTCGAGGTGCGCGTCCCGCGGCGGCGCTGGGCCGCGGGGCCTGGGGAGAGCGGCCCGGGGGGAGGCGCGGCGCCGCCGGCGGGTTTCATTTGCCTGCGTTACCGGGGCCCAGCCCGGTGCCGGCCGTGGCGGCTGTCGGAGCGCCGGGCAGCGCGGGCAGGGCCCCTTTCCCAGAGGCAGGGGGGCGGGAGTCGCTCGGAGCTAACGAGGGTGCTTGTTACCCCTTTTCCAGGTCTTCGTGTTCGATGTGGGAACGGATGCCTGGAAATCCTACGACTGGTCGAAAGTCACCACGGTGGCAGCTTTCGGGAAGTACGACCCCGAGCTGGTGTGCCAGGCGCACTCCAGAGGCGCCAGGGTGGTCCTGAAAGGTCGGTTCGTGTGAGCCCGTGGGCGTTTGTGGGGTACCACGGATAAGAACACACACAGAGCGCTGTAACACCTTGACACTTCACATTTGCCTGTATGCCCAGTATCAAAATGAGTAAGAGGATTAATTAGGGAATAAAGCACACAGGACTGTAATGCCTTGGCCTTTTGCACCTGCTGGTATGCAGGGTATTGAAAAGCAGCAGTGGCTTCTGCCACAGAAGTAACAAAACCATTCGGGTGATACCTAATAGAAGTCCTGTAACGGGGAACGTCACAGCTGTGGAGGAGCAGGGAGGAATGGAAGGTCCTGTAGAAGATGCCTATTTGAGTCTGCATTCTGGCAAAGTACCCAAAAGATGGGGTAGGGGAAGGGACTTCCAGTAATTTTCAGTACTTTCCACTTCAGTCAATCCCTCTGTATTAGGAAATGGCTGAATTTTAAAACATGAGTACTGGCGACCTCTGTGCAGGCACAAATGCTGATTAGAAAGACAAAGTCCCTTACAGCTTATGTGATCTAATCAGGGTTCGGCTCTGTTGAGGCATAAACAGAATCCAGGACCACAATGTGGAAAGCACAAAGGTTAAGCGTAACAGTTATGTTTATCGGAACAGCGAGACAGTCTCTCTGGCTCTGTGGAAATACTGAAGGTACGTTTATTTCAAGCATGATAGTTTACAGTGGCTAAAAGAATACTACGTAGAAGTAAGGAGATTAAAATTACAGAAAAAAATCCCAAAGGAACTCTAATTTTAAACATTGCTGTCTAAGGAAGCTTGGTAATCTCTTCTGGGGTGGGTTCTCAAAATTACACTTGGGGGAAAAAAAATTAACTCCTTTGTATTTTACCAGTATGGATGTGGAGGCTTTTTATTTTGTGGTTCTGTTTGTTAGTTTAGTAAAGGCAAACCTTTCCTCCTTACTATTACTGTGGTGCAAATACATGCTGACTCTTCAAGGCCTCTTCTCTAGGTGATGTACCTCTTAAGGAAATTGTTGATCCTGCTAAAAGAGCGGCATGGATATCCCAACAGGTGGACCTTGCAAAAAACCAGTATATGGATGGAATTAACATAGATATAGAGCAAGAAGTGAATGAAACCTCCCCCGAGTATTATGCATTAACAGAGCTTGTCAAAGAAACTACAGATGCTTTTCACAGAGAAATACCAGGATCACAGGTAGTAATAATGTACTTTATACAAATACTAACTTTATGAAATGCAAGGAGTTTCAAGAATGCTGTTTAGCATATGAATATGAAAAAATTTGTGCAGATCTAAAGCATGATATTTTCATGCATGCTTAATTATGAATGTTAGCTATGATATGCTATCATAAGAATCATTCTTTTTGATCTCTGTTAATTTAAATGGAAGAAATGTTTTGCTGAGATTTGTAGATACAATGGTACTGCCTTGTTGTGAGCTGGCAGTTATTAGTATGGCTTAGTAAGTCTTTTAAAGTAGGGCAAATAGAGCCTTCTGGTGCAAAAGCTTGACAATGTTTTGGTAAACCCATCACTAAAGTTTTAAGGATTTGCATCATGCTTCATATTTTCGATCAGATGCTTTTCGTGTTATATTTTAATTTCTTCGGTGTTTTGTATTCACTAGTAAGGGCACTCACTGTTCAATGTTTATCAGTTCATTTGTATCGCTCTATGTTAAATGCGGTGCAGCATTTGGGAAATACTGTCTTTAAAAGTAAGCTTTTCTTAAAGAGAAAACAAGGGCGCCTAAGTGCCATACACACTACTAAAAGTTGTGCATTTTTCCTTCAGGTAACATTTGATGTGGCTTGGTCTCCGGCATGCATAGATAGAAGGTGCTACAACTACACTGGGATTGCACATGCCTGTGACTTCTTATTTGTGATGTCCTATGATGAACAGAGCCAGATCTGGACAGACTGTATTGCGAAAGCCAATGCTCCTTACCTGCAGACTTTAGCTGGTGAGGACAAAACGCCTGCCCAGGAGTCAGAACATTTCCATTTGTTCACATGAATAGATAGAAAAGATTGCCTTTTCTTAGACAAGTTTGTTGGTTGTATTAAGGCTTTCAAGTGTGTTCAGATACGTGGTTGTCCTGATGTGAAAATACTATCCCGGATCCTTATGACACTACAGATAGACCTTTAGTAGTTGTGTATTGTTACTTGTAACTTAATTGTCTAGCCCCTACTATTGGGAAGAACACTTTCAGAATAACGAACAGCAGCCAAAGCAATGGTATTTGCCTGGGCTTGCAAAGAATCTGAAACATTTCTCTCATTCTTCTGAACTGCTGCTGTGGGCAGCTGGTTTTAAGTGTGAGCAACTAGAGCAGTTACTAGGATCTGAATAGAGCAAGACTAGGAGTATGTAGGTGGGAGGTAAAGAAGAGCTTGTACCTTCACTTCTGTCTGGGCATCATGCAAGTTCTGTATTGGCGGCTCTGGCTCTAGATTAGTTGTAAGAATAAAAAGCATGGGGAAAATGCAATAATGTATCTTAATTTTTATTTCCTTCAAAACTAGCTTATGAAGAGTACATTACTATGGGCATTGATCCTAAGAAGCTTGTGATGGGCGTCCCCTGGTATGGCTACGACTATGTCTGCCAAAACCTATCTGAGGTAAGTTGAAGATTAGTCATTAGCAATTGTACTGTTCATTTTTTCCTTGGAAAGAGACAGCTAGATTTTTGGTGATCCTGTTCTTGGATTAGGAAATACTGTGGTCTGTCTGATGCAGAAGAACATAAAGCTGAGACTCAAGACAGAGACTTCTGCTTGGCTGATAACTGTGTGTTACCAAATGAGGCATTTTATCTCTCCCTAGGCAACTTGAACCCCATGATACCCAATTGGCATATCTGACTAAAGAGCTATAGGTGTTACAAGAAGAGATGATGTCCACACTTGTAATCTGTCTTCTCAACACCATCACTAAGCTCACTGCTTAAAGACTAGGTGCAACAAACCACAGTGAAACTATGACTGTTAAAAAGTATAGCAGCTTACGGATAAGCAATGGAGTCTTAAACAACATTATACTTACAGAAAATGTAAGAGTAAATTAAAAGTGGAAAAGACAAGACAATGTTATAAATTGCATGATGTCCGTCATATATGATGTCAAATCCTGTATTAATACAGAGTGAATAAAATTTAACTGTTTTACTTTACTTCTGTCTACAAATCGTATGTATACCACAGATACTTGAAGATTTGGGATTTTTGAAACCCTAGTGCCTTTTGTGACTTTGTTCTTGGCTGTATTGCCATTTTAGAGTTCTATAAATCTATATAAAGTGAAACTCATGCCTTCTGCTTTTTTTTCCAGGATCATGTTTGTTCTCTTTCCAAAATACCTTTCCGTGGGGCTCCTTGCAGTGATGCTGCAGGGCACCAGGTCCCCTATGGAGCAATCATGAAGCAGGTGAACAGTTCTCTTTCAGGGGTGCTCTGGGATGAGGTACAGAAGTCTCCATTTTATGAATACAAGGTAAGTGTCTCTATCATCATGTTGTGGAGTAAGTGTTCATGAACCATAGTTTTTTGATGAGAAAGTTTTCAGGGTTTAGATTCTTCCATTTATGGTTTTTACTTCTTTTCGTGTGTGTGTGTGTGTGTGTGTGTGTAGTAAAGGATGGCTGGATTTCCCTGTCTTGAATTTCTAGTCTGAAAGAGGGGTGCAGTGACTGAAGCCTACAGTAGTAATAAAGATCTTCATTATTTCGCGCTTTTCTTAAGAGACTGTATCATGTCACAAAGGATGTTTTGACACAAAGAAATCCTATAGCTCCATGCTTCACTATTATAGTTACTTTTATGAGTTGATGACAGATTTAAACTAAAACAGATTCTGAAAATGCTCGTAAGTTTTTCTAACCCAGTGGCTTGCATGCATACTCTCGTCTGCAATTGGTTTTTACACAGACATAGTGAAAGAGTCCATTAATTATTGTGCCTACATGAACAGCTCTGTGTATGCATTTCATCTTGTTTCTTTAGACATAATTTTAAATTTCACATGTAGATGCTTAAAAGGTGTTGCAAGCAATCATCAGGTCAAAGCAACAAGAATTTGACAAAATGTTATTACCTCCTCTAAAACTCTTCATTGCTGAAAAAAATCTCTAATGAAATTCACCTGTTAGGTTAGTGTATCTGAGATTTTAGCTGTGTTTTAAAAAATTATTGAAGGACAAACTAGCAAAGTCTTTTCATCTAACTTCAGTTAAAACGTTTTATAAAATGTGTTTTATAACTTAGATTCCACAAGTGAAAAAATAGCCAAGTAGGTGGCTTAAAAATTTTAATTGTCCCATGTGAAAAATAATTTGTAAATCAGGAAAGTATTACGTAAATCTACATAGATTTTTAATTGTACTTCTCACTGCATTCAACAGAACATGTAATCAAAACTCAATGAAATTTAATGTGTCATGTTTATATAGATAGGTAGATACTGATGCTAGTGTTTAAATGTTTTTCTAGGATTCTCTTGGTCACTTCCACCAAGTATGGTATGATGATCCCCGCAGCATCTCTCTAAAAGCAGCATATGTGAAGAACCGAGGTCTAAGGGGCATTGGCATGTGGAATGGAAATAGTCTTGACTATTCCAGGGAAACTGTAGCAGAACAACAAACTGAAGCCATGTGGCAAGCCCTGACCCCGGAAGAACTACGTGAACCCTTGATTTAGATTGATGAAAATTGGTAATTTTTTATTATAGCTTATACTATCATAGATTTTGACTTACATAAATATACCACGGTTACAAAACTTGGAGAGCTAGCCAAATTCATCTTCTTACTTTGTATATGCAAAGCCATATTTTTTGTTCTTCAAAAAGTTCCAATGTTGCTTCAGCAGCTTTTTTTTTTAAAAGACTGCTCATCTTTTTCATTTTTCACAACTACGCTAAGTTGGTTAAAGCTTGAACGCAGTGTGTATCTGGTAACAAGTAACACCAAGTGGTGGATTTACAGGGGCCATCTCATACCGATCCTTTGCTAAGGCTGGGCTGCCTGGTGCAGCCAGTATTCGTTCGGGTGTCTGACGGTGCAGTCTCAGCTTTCTGACTTCCCACCCCAACCTGTATTTCAGCTAAGTCACTCTTGAATCAGGTTAAACACTGGAGAGCTAGATTGTTGCTTACACACGGCTTGGTGAAACTTGTGCTCATACTTGGTTACTCTTCTGAAGATTAAAATATTTCATACATTGAAGAAATTATGTAACATGTAGTTGTTGCCAGTAAGATTTCTGTCAGACTTGTTAGAGAGGAATATTCAGTAAACTCCAGTTTCATTGTGTTTATGTATCACGTAAATTCCTTACTTTCAAAAGCCAAAAATCTTAGACCTTATCGTGAAGAAGGAGCATTAATATGGAAAGGATTTGGATGATGTTTTCTTCCATTTCAAACCAAAAAATTAGAACTCAGAGGCTTATTTAATGAACTGCGTATGTCTTTTTCCACATACTTTAAGGTTCATTCAGTAGCCTGCTGTTTGTTTTTATGTGGTGCTGCCTCTGAAATAATACGTAGTTATATTTTTCTTTCCAGTTCTATTTTTCGTACAATAATTTGCCTACAGAAACTGTGTAACTTTTTAAAAATAGCTGTAGTGATGGAAGGATTGACTGGTGTTTACAGGAGTGTTTGTTAAATAAGATGCTGTCTTCACTAAGGTTGGTAAACAGTGTTGTCTGTTTATGCTTTACTTGTTCCACAGCTTACAGCCCACGCTGCTTCTCAGAACTGTTTCACAATCAAATTAAAGCGCAACTGCGTCCTGCTTAAGTGACTCCATTAATTAAACAATTTATTTAATTAGATATATGTAGTCAGTTATGAGGGTTTTTTTTCTGTTTGGTTTGTTTTTTTCTCTTGCTAAATAGTTACCAGGAAAACACCACAGAATAGCAGCACTACCATAATGGCTGCTGAGGAGGTGACTGGAAGACTAAATATGAGTGTCTGACTGCTTGATACGGCAGGTGATGGAAAGCAGAAGTTAAGCCTACTGCTCTCACATAAAGAAAAAAAATCCCTTGGAAAATCAGAGGGCTTTTCACTAAAACTCTGATCCGTAGGTTTTAGGATAAACTGATAAATTTGACATACAGGTACTTCAGAATTTGCATTACTATGCTAAAATACTGTGAAATAAGATACTTGTGAAATTGAGAGGTCTTCTGGTGTGGATGACCTGACTTACAAAATCTTAACTGAAGGCCACATGACTTTATTATAAAACTCTGTCCTGTAGCAGTCAAGAATTATGCGTTGCTTTTTTTCTTTTTTCTTTTTTAGCTTCAGATATTCCGGTAACTAGTTGCCTGCTCCTGTGTCTTAAGACACAGTTCTGAAATACAGGATGTAGGATCCAATCCTGAACTGAGTAAAAGCAGCTGTAGTTTTAATAATTCATTTGATATTTTAGCTAATACTTTGTTAAAAAACACTAATTTTTTGTTAAATCCTATCTTTAAGAAAACAAATTGGATAATGGGTGGTTTGACTCAAGACATTTGGAAGTTAGTCCTTTGGAGAGTTGCATAATTATTTTACCTTATTTTTGATTTCCCATGAGTGTTTCACTTCCAGTAATAAATACAGCCTTGTCAACTTTTTAGCTGACTAATTCCTGGCATGTTATTGTTCTGCTTCACATAACATGTGGTACTGCAAAGAGGCAAAGAGGAGAGCTAGAAAAAAGTTACTATCAAGAAGAGGTTTCTGATTACTCTTTCAGAAGGAGTATTATCTAAGCACATGCATGAGCTTGAACTTAAAGAACAGAATATACAATACTGTAGGTTGGAGCAGTATCATCATTACTGCTTGTCGAAGACAAAGCTTGCCTCTTTCACTTAATGCAGAAGAATGTTAATGTTCACGTGGCTTTCCTGGTAATAGAGGGAACAAAACCAGCTAGACATGAAATAAGGTGAGATTATCTGAGATTTTGTTCATACTTCTTAATAATATGGTAATAATACATTGGTAATTTATAGATAAGACATATAATGACAAAAATATACTTCAGTAAATAGGTGAAGTTCTGTACATTACAAACAGTAAATTGCTATAGTTCTACAGAAGATGTAATGTAATAACTTTCCAAAAAATTTAGTGTGTGTGCCTGAAAATAAGAACAGGGGATTACAGATTAATAGGTTTATTTGCTTAGCAGGTATTTTGTTGATGAAAGGACATCAGCACACCAATCTGATATTACACAATTCACTAATTTGCACTTTTAAAATAACTTACCTTTGTTTCAGGCACATTACTAGGTTAAACTATGTTTAAGTAGCTGACTGATCTCATAGTGAGATTTAAAAAGAAGTGAGCTGCAGTACCTCAGTAGCCTAGTATACAAATTCCACAACATTTATATAGTTGATGTCTTTTTACAAGGTAACTTCAAGGGCACTCAAACAAATGCTATGAAATTCTGATCTTCTACATACATTAAAGAGCTCCTGTAGACTTTACAGATATTGAAGTCACACCATCCTGTTAAATTCTTGATTTTCTGGACTGGAGAACTAAAGCTGAATGAATCTTCTTCTGTGTCAGTTCCGCCCTCAGTGCTTGTAAATCAGCTGCTGCCTGCTTTCTCATCTGCAGAACAAGTAATTTAAGGAATTGCAATTTAAGAAAGTTTTGGAGTTGAAATGCATATAGGTTTATATAACTAAGGTTGAATTTTATACAGGATGGCTGAATAAAGGATATATCTTTTCATCTGTAAAATTTTACACGTCTAATTAGATAGCCTAATTCTAGCACTACTTTCTCCTGTACTTTGCCTTGGTGGTTTTAAGAGACAGGTATGAAATACATTGTTCTTTCCATTCCTTGTTATACAATGGAGGAGGTGTAGCGAGTACATCCACCCTAAATTACCCAGTAAACAGGGGCATGGGCAATTTCTGTAATGTGGAGGACTCCTGTTCCAAGTATTCAGAGCTGAAAAGCTATCCAATGCGAAGGCCTATACTATCATTGTCCTTCGAACGGGAGCCACAGGCAGCACTGGTATGGAATAAAGCAGATTAAGATGGCCATCTGTTTAAAAAGTTTTTTTTTTTTCCTTTTTATACCATTTTTTTTCCTTAGCCATGGTCTACGACTGATCAGTGCCTCACCAAGTATGTTCCTTCAATTACCTTTTGAGTGAAATGGGAATTTTATGAGATTGTGAAGCTTAGCTTATATAGTACCTTGAAAAATCTAAGTTGCTTGAAATGCGTTCAAAATCATCTAATACCCTAGTGTTCTGGAGTAATTTGGCTCAAGTGATAAAGTTGTGACAACTAACACCATAAAACTTAACAGCATAAAACAAGAGCTGTTTGTTTAGCAAGTATTTACATCATCTAATGTTTGAGAAGATCTAAGCTTTTTACACATAGTAATGTTTTAACTGTTTTAATTAAAAGGCAGAGTACCTTAATTTCTGTTATGAGTTTCATTTTTGTATCATCCACCTTCTTTCTCAGTTGATCGAGTTCATGCTGCACTGTAGTAATCCGTATGATTGTGTAATTCTGTATGAAAAAACAACAAAACTTTAAAGAGTGGCATTAGCGCACCTCTTTATTCATTGGGTGTTACTTCACCACTCAGAAAAAAATCCTCTAAACTCTTAACTCCCCTGCTTTTTTCCCAGTCCTTGATGTGCACTGGGCTGTCTCTCATCTATGAGCAGTCTCCTCTCCCAGAGAGGGCAGCGCCCTTCAGCTGGGTGCAGAGTTTTTTCCACTCCCTGCTGCTTTGGGAAGTTCAGCTCCAGATCAGATCTCCCAAGTCACAGCACACTGTTTTGCAATTATATTTTATGGCTACTCCCCACTTATAATAAAAAGGCATACTTCAAATCGGACTTTTTTTCCTTCACAGGCCTAGCATCACTCTGTCACAGTAACATTTACTGATGAGATTGCTACACTCATGTAATGTTTAGGGCAGATAATCTCCTGGTCATACAGCACGTCACTTCAGCCATAGCTGTGGGTGGGCCTATCTTTGAATTAACCTGTAAAAGTAAAATTTCTACTTTCAAAATATAGGTTCTGAAACTCCGCTTGTGTAAGCCATGGCCCCCTCAAGTCTGTAACGCTGAGGGGTGGGGGTGTACATGGTAGTTTCTTGATGTTCCAAGCCTTTAAAAATGCTATTAAAGTGCTAGCTGAAGCAAATTATGTGATAAAGTTGCCCATACAAGGAGTCATTAGTATCTGTAGCCTCTCATCTCTGAGCTCCTGCTGTAAGCTTCTCCCCACCCAGCGATGTAGCTGCCTGCGTACAGGGGTCGAATTCCCAGCTCTGCCACTGCACAGCCATGTAACCGTGGCACAGACCACTGAGAAAGCATGAAAGGTACACGGTCATGCAGAAAAAAACCTGGCAGTGCTGTCAGACTAGGTGGGGGCTACCGAGGAATCACCCTGTCATTGGGCTGAGTCACCAGTGAGGACAAAGCTGGTGGAAGATGGGAAACCAGTGACAGCGGGATCTGTTCCCCAACGCCTGACTCTTCCTACCTGACTGACGCCTCCCTGGCCAGCACGTTGCTTACAAGGGGTGGCGAGCATACTTATCCTTAGTCTAAAAGCTCATTAAATCTTAGCTATCTTCTGTGTGTGCTAGCCAATAAGTAACTGCCGTATGCATGTTAAGCTGTGCATATCTGTTCACATAAGGCTTCTTGGTGTCTAGCCAGAGAGACCTAAAAAACCCCAACTGATACCCCTCCCAAAAGGAGGAATAACACACCTAAATATAGCTTGTAATATAATGTAATACCAACCTTATTAATATTTTTATATTGTAGATATTTATATTAAGATAGCTCAAATAATACACGTTTGTATATAATATACACTTCTAGATTGTACGTACACTCTCCCACCTTTCAGATACAAGAAAGGGACAATTATTCTTCCTAGTCTAGCTCCAGATTTGCCAACAGACTTGCTTCCATTAACATATTAATAAAATTAGCATATATAATTATTGGGAGAGGTGTTTCCTCCTTTTCTCTTTTCTTTTTTTTAATTCCTCTCTGATTTGACACCAACAGCATAATGTGAGACTTACAGTTGCACAATAGTTGATGTGCAACCACCCCAAAAGGCTCAGACACATTTCTTGTCCTCCAAACTAGAATTCATTACAGCTGTATGTCAAATTTGGGATGATGAGAACAATATAGAACTGAAAAATTCATTAATCATACTGAACAAAAGGGGCTTTTGTTATGAGAAGGTATTATACAAAGACAAAGACTCAAGCACTTCTTCAGTCTTTTTGAAAAGAATGGGCTGAAGGAATTTTATACTTCAGATCATTACAAGATATTTGGCTGTTAAAGCTAGTTTACAAGTCATCATTTTTTTGGTGACAAATTTGTTACTTTAAAAAAACCCAAGCTGTGTAAAAAAAAGAGATTAAATAATACAAACAAATACCTTGGAGTTTGTCACGTTGCTTGGTTGTTTCCGGCTATCTCTGGCTCTCAATTGCAAGAGTAATTTCTGGTGATAAAGCTCTACATCTCGTCGCAGTTTGTTTAAAGCATCTTCCAGTGAAACCGTAGCTTTCTTAGTTTCAAAGTACTTCTTTTTCCATTCCTCACGAACTACAAAGGAAAACAGTAATACCGTTTGGTCTTTTTCACCTTATGGTAAAGTCTGTTGAATACAGTAATGACCAACTGATCTCACAAGATTAAGTTGGCCAATGCACACATTAAAACATGGCAGTAGGTTTCTTTTAAAAAAGCACTTAGTGAAAAATCTCCATTAAAATGACATTCACTACAAATGCAACTGAATTTTCACGCAATCACCTGCAACAAGAGGCTTTGTATGCCCACCAAGATACAACACAAGGTCCAAAACAAAAATTTCATTCAGCCTGGCTGTCATTCACCTGCACTGTAAGTGCTCCAGACCTGCAAAGACTGGTATGCCCACCAGTCTGAAGTCCGCTGCTTTACTGTAGCAGAATATTTAGCACTGTAGATTTACGCAAAACTTGAGCTCTGCAGGGCCAAAGATTCTGAACAGCTGAGTTTTGTACAGAAGTCCCAAGATTATGGGAAACGGCTATTTACCTTTACACTTAAATATGATTCCTCCTACGTTGTTAATGTGCTATCAACAACTGGCCCATAAATCCGCCCTGGCTGGTGTGGCGGTCTTATGGCCACATACATCTGTCCACTCGTCTGCAAAGTGTTTTAAATGATCCCTTCTTTCAAGGCACATTTTAGGAAATCAGGACAACTGCTTCTCAGAAACTTACCCAAAAGAACCTAGGTGTTGGAGGACTATACAGTATGTAACCGAGAATGGCTGTCAGCATGGCAATCTTTGGAGGATATTAAATAAAGACTGCATTGCTGTCCCTACAGAATATGCTCGTCCCTTCATAACTTGTGAAGAAATGTTTACAAATGCACTTACTTAAGAAAATGTACAGGTCTGATAAAAATAATTCATAGATAAAGACATTCCTTAAAGAACCTGCAGAAGCTGTTTGAATCCTTGTGAAATAAACTTTACCTAATTGGATACCATAATTTAAGACAACACAGGAGCCATTTAGGGCTTATCTCAGCAAGGCAAATTATCCTGCCTTGCAGCTCCATGCTAGTACAGATTCACTGCTTCAAGTACCCAGGTTTGGTCTTTTTAAAATGCAGCCTCGCCATGCTGCAGAATGCAGCGTAGCCATGTCCTTAGAGAATAACTGGAAGAATTGGCTTGTCTTCTTTCTACAAAGCTGCAAATAACAGTTGAGACTCCTAGAGATTTAGCTGTATTTAAGTACGAAGAGAACGCTCTTCAAACACCAGTGATTAAACCTCATCTCTATAACTGGAATGTGACTCGGGAGGATAGTTTAAGTATAAACCTGAAAATAATTTTATGAAGAAAATTTGAGTGGGATTTCAATGAGATTTTTTCCTTGTTAAAAAACAAGGGTTGTCAAGCTTGTCATGACAGGCTTGTAAATTGCATGCCATAAGCTTAATACCATTAGACAGGAGGAACAAAAAGTATTACGCTGGCAATTTAACTAGAACCCCTATCGCCACACCGAAAACCTCTGTCAAGCACCAGCTAAAGGTAGGCTTAGAATATGGCAGCTGCCCTGGGCCTCTAACAGCAAAGCGACCTGCGGTAGCTCTCTGGGCACTGTATGTACATGGGGCACAACCTGAAAGGTTTATAAAAAACAGGCTATTTTTAGCTTTGTAAGACTGCCACAAAAAAACTGGAAGGAAACGCTGCAACCTTGAACCTTTTCAGCACGCTGTTATACAGATGAGCCTTCTCGGAGCTACGGGTTAGCAAACTGCTCTCTCTGTAATTAAGCTCACTGACAAGGAGACAAAGTTTTTCACATTGGTTTCAGTGTCATTTCTCAATCATTCCAAATTCCATAATAAAAGTGTACCGTGGTATCTCCTCAGCTTATTTTGTTCCAGTAACCTTTTAGCTTTTTTCATCAGCTCTTCTCTAGTTTTTTCCATGTGCCTTCTGTCTTTCTTCATTTGTTGCAATTGTTCTACCATCCCGTTTTCTAAAGAAATTATAATTGTGTTTAGCAAGCATTTGGATACTGTAAATAGGAAGGATCAATCAAGATTTTTGTAATGCACCCATCACAAATCATGCCAAAAGCCCTGTCAGAACAGGCAGTGGAAATGATTTTATTCTAATAAACTATCTCTAACTTTTCAAAATGGCTGGTGCATTGGGAAAAAGTGAGAAATCCAGCATGCATCCAGACACACATACATACAAACAAGTAAACACCCTCTTATATGTCTAGACAATGTATCACTAACACTATATATTCAAGATATGTATACACTTCATACATTGAAAACTCTTGCCACAGGAAGCCAAAAAAGCCTCCCAAAGATTATTTCCTGCTCAAAATACTTCGTGATATAAACTGTGGCAAAATCTTGCTGTCATAGGGAGGATAGCATCTCAGACTTTCACTAGAGTGCATCAATGGGTCAATCACTCACTTTCTCACTGTTCCCCTCCACCACAGTAGAGGATCCTCAGCAATACTTCTAGCGGCTTTCTTTGCTACATTCTCACTTGAGCCTGCAGTATTTCATCCCATCTCCCTCCTTTTCTCCTTCCATCCCCAAGTCCACAATCTGGGTTTTCTAGCACTGGGAACCTGCCATGTTCCATGAATAGCCCATGCATTTATAAATGCCTGGAATTTTCCAGCCACAAATTAAGATTTGTAACAATACTGTCAATGAATGTATGTACAAAATATTTTATAAAGTAGGTATTTCTGTCTTGATTAACTATTCAGTCTTGATTAACCATTCATTTCACTGCAACTTTTTGGAGTCATATACTCACTTGTTGCAGGAACCTGAGCTGGAATCATAGGAAGTGCCAAAAAAGGTGGACTAGGAGGTGAAATATATTCTTTTGGACAAGTAAGATGATTTTTCTTGTTTTCATCTGCCTATAGAATCAAAAGATACAACTATAAGGACATAACCCATAATCCTCAATAGTTACATAAGACATATACCCTGAAAGTGGCCTGAGTGAATGGGAGGGCTGAATTTGAATTCTGCATATAAGCTTTTTTATTCTGTTACCAGCACAAATGATTGCCAAATTACAAACAGCTGGACCTCTGCAAATAAAATCATAACACTGAACCCTTACATCACAGAGAACATACAGGCAAAAATGTAGACTGTTCCTAATGTTCTTGTTCATGCCTATAACCCCACAAGTTACTGACACACCCATGCAACACTAGAAATAACGGGCCTTAAAACTGCCACCTGGCTCATTGCTTACAAAGCCTGGACTGCCAAAGTCTGAACTAAAATTTACAATAGCAGAGTTTCCATTCCATTATTATTTTCATAAGACTCCACTACAACCACTTCTGCACAAGAGCTCAAAGGCTCACAGTTAATAGTGATGGCTGTTACACTGTACAATTGCACGTGGGTGCTGAGTTTTCCTAAACATGTTCTTAATCTAATACTATGACTATATCATATCTATGTCTTAAAGGATTTTATAGTTTTTATCAGAAGTTTTGCTTGGCTTGAAAGACAAATTTGTCCTATAGGAAATACAGAACTATAAAAACGTCACAGACAAAACCGATAAAATGTTACTGTCAAGAAACTGTAGACAGAATTCAGGTAACATTAGTAAGACTGAGACTGAAACTGTAGTTTCTGTTGAATTATAACCAGAGGTATAACTTCGATGATTTAATTGTTTACAAATATAGTTGATTTTTCATTAGTAAATCTGCTAAGTAGCAGTGCATAAATTAACTTTTCTCAATTGCTCTCAAGTCTACATTTGAGTATTTCATATTCCTAATGAGTTACCTGTCTTATAAAATAAGAATATTTCTATCTGGAGGACTATGTTTATTGCTCAATATTACTAGGAATATTTTATCTTTAAAAACATACCTCATCAGGATCATCTATAGACTTGTTAGTTCTGTATTGCTGGAAACTAGAGATAAAATCAAAGCAGTAAGTGAAAATTAATGTAATGAAATTGGTTTTTCCCCCATTTTCTTTCATATAGTTGAAGTCTGTAAAATAATTTTCTAAGTATGCATTGATATTATCTGTTATTTTAGTAGAATCATTATTTACTAACCTTTGTTTTTTGTGTGCATATTCTGTGGTTTGGTCTTCCATTATTTTAATAATTCCAGAACCCTGTATTCTGTCTCTTCTTAGTTCAGTATCTTTCTGGTGGTCATTATTTTCCATGTTTGTTAGTTCTGTGAAAGGACAGCGATGATTAAAAAATATAGATTACACTCTCAAAATTCAAGCTGTTTTGACTGTCAATGCCTGGACTTTCCAACATGTATTAGAAATTCAGTGAATCGATTCAATAAATAATGATACCTCTGGGGCTTAGAAATGTATAAATAACAGAAAAAGAAATGAAGTGAAAAACAAAAAAGATATCTGTTTTGAGAATTTGTACCTAACGAATTCTGGCAATTACTACAAGAAACATTATCACAGATAAAGAAACCACTTAATTATTTCATCTTCCCTAAACTAATTCTGTATGTAACACTTTCTGTCTTTCAGAAACTGAAGATCCCCTACAAACTGGAGCTAGCAAGAAAGGGAGAACAAAATGTTTTGCATTTAAATGTTAATGAATAAATGTTATCTGCTTTAAAATATGTACAATAAATATTTCAAAAGAAAATTGCTGACAGACTTTACCTTTGCTAGTACAAAATCCTACAATCTTCATAATTCAAAATCAAGTTATGGAAAATTTTCAGTTATTTACATATATATTTGTATATTAAGAAGTCTCATACTTAGTATCAGTTAACATGACGATGGAGGGATAAAGCTGGTTTTGATATATTATGACTGAAAAATGAAATTACTGAAAAGTCATCTACGAAAGCCTTTTCTAATACATTCTCCAGGCACATCTCAAAGAACACACTATCTGAATTTTGTTTTCTTCCTCAAAGTGCTGGATATCCAGAAAATCATTCTAATTAAATCTGTAAGGTGCCCATACCGATGAAAAATAGAATATTGCCTTATTTAATAATTACTCATTAAAAATTTGCAATAGGATAAAGGTCACCTTTTTTACATTAACTACAAAATTCTACTCAAATATTAAGACTTGTCTTTCAAAATTATTTCCTGAAAACCAATTTACATTATAATCTTGATGAAAATACAGCAGTAGTCACTCAAACTTAAATATGTCAGTCATTTCTTTATTGGTGATCACTAAAAATAGAAGAATGTTAACATTCTATTATATACCATTATATAACCATTTGGGGATTTAATGGCCCTCAGTATCCATAAGACGCTCCATTTTAAAGGAAATAGCAGTTAATAGATCTCTTCCAAACAACATTTTCTATTTTGCAAAGAACTGTTCTCTAGTTAATACTTTTGTAGTATTTTCACTGTAGCCTGTTCAAAGAGTTCTTTCACCTCTCAGTTTTAGGAATGCATATAAATAAACACTATATGGGAGGGAGGGGAGGAAACATTTCCTCTTCAGTAGTAATGTAGCCATGGATAAGATGACAACGGAAGTGTAAGTGAATAAATGCTTCCCTGATATACTGATAACAAGATTTTTTTCATTTAAAATTGCTGTTGAATTATGAGATCATTATCGTACATCTTTACAGTAGCTGCTTCGTAATTTTTTTCATATAAATAAGATTAGACAAGTGTGTCAACTATAGTAAAGTGTTTCCTTATATCAGTACACAGTGATAAAGGACTAATCCAAAGTGAAACTACAGCTGTTTGAAATACATCATCATTATTAAAGAAATTAGAATACTGTTTTGACAGCAATATTCCAACTCATGCTTTAAATTTCTTAAAACTTAGCTTTACTCTGCCAACTTTCTAAAATGCATTCTTTAGCAAAAAGATGACAATGAACAGTTGTACCCTTTTGATATTTAACGTGATTTGGGGGTGTTTGGTTATTCTGGCCTTGTTCATCACTGAGGTTTACATGAAGAGTGGGAGTGGTTCGTTTGGCTTTCTCATTCCACTCAGGAGTGTTACGCTCTCCTTGATCTTGGCTGAGATGATTTTGCTGAGCGGTCTGTAATACTATATCACTCTTTCCAGACTCCCGGTCTGCAGGATTTGAATGACTTGGTGTGAAGAGAGATCCATTGGATCCATTTTGATCTGCATAGTAATTGATATTAGAAAAGAGAAATATTATTTTATTGTAAATTTTAACCATAATATTTATTCCTCTCCTCCTCCATCATCCTCCTGCAGTACATTGGTTAAACTAACCTTTTTCTCTAAACTGTATTAGTTTTTCTTGAATCCTGTTGTTATGATCTTGCTTATGTTTTGTGTGCAAAACTGGAACAGGTTTTTTCTCCCCCCGTTCCACAGATCTGTGCACTTCCTGATTTTCTAGCTGGTAACTGTTCTGTATACTTTCTAAAAATTGTTTGCTTTTTTCAGGTTTTGGTTGAGGAAGACTGGATAACCTTGATCCATAACTAAAACTATTAGCTTCTCCATTAAAGTGATGTCTTTGTTGAGTTGATGCTGATAACGGATAAACATCTTCAAAGTATTCCACTCCAGGTAATAAATATAATTCAGGATAAAGTGCCTATAATATGCAGCATATTCATCAGACAGGACAAAAGAGGAAATGTAAAATGTAAAAAGTTTCTGAAAATTATGCCTTAAAAGCCATTCAATACATACGTAAGGAGGAACAAATGACTTCAGTTCCAGTTCTGTTTCTTGCTTTGCTTTCACCTCGGAAGATAAAGAATGGAAGCATAACCAATAAAATAATTTTTTATCAATAATGTTGCATATCACTTAATTTCTGTGTTCTATCACCACTTTTACATACTATGTTTTTTCATAACCAGCACTATCTTTTGTAGTGGCCTCATGGGGAAGAAGAAACATAGACTACTATCCTGTTTTCTAACATGGCACTGAAACTTTATTTTGTCTATGTTTCAAAAATTTCAATCAGACCCACACGAGTACATGGATATACTGAATAATTCTTTTTTTTTTATCCTTTGCACTTTATGTTATGGTTCAAAGGACATGATCCAACAGTCACAGCAGAAGAAAGTCTTTGACTTTCTTTACCAAAAGTTGCTTTAAGCTGAATCTGAATAGAAATGCTGATTCTTACGTAAATCTTTTCTATTCGCCTCACAGAATACTGCAAAATAATTAATGTATATAAAAAGAAAATACCTATTACTTGTGGATAACTGACTAGCTGAAAAGGGTCACATAGACATAGTCCAGCTGGCTGGACAAAAATGCACATCGCTCTCAGCTTATCTGAAGTAAAGCAAAATACACTGTCTTTGGCTGTCCTTGTTACACAGTAAGAGGAAGATTTTGGTGGGAAAAGAATGTTGCAGGTGGGAACAGAAAACTACAGAAGAGAAACTAGGGGCGGGCTTGGTATTTAGGCAACTAACCAATAATGAGCTTAACTTTTGTAATATGTATGAGCTAATTATAAGAAGGCATAAAAGGTGACTGTAAGAGACAATAAACGAAGTCTGCTGATCACTCATATTGAGTGACTGTGTCTTCCCTCCGTCGCGACAATTACTCTCCTATGTCTTCTGTATTTATTGTTTATCCTAATAGTCTTTGTGTGATATATACTTTCAGAGTTTAAGTCATCTAAAAACAAAGTCCAAGATAAGCATTGTTTATTTGAAAGATGTGCTCTGACAGGAAAAAAAATAAATCTTAGCTTACACTTAAATAATGAAATTGAACTAAACATGGGGCCAAATTCTATTCTCAGTAATGGCTGGGCAGTGCCACTGATTCACTGTCAGAGACATGGGCTATATGCAAGAAAAGGAAGAGCAAATTAACTGAAAAATAAACAAACTAAAATCACATTCAAGACCCTTACTTGCAAGTAGGGTACAGCTCTCAGTGCTGCTTACATTGTCACTGTTGTGAAACAGAAGACGGGGTGGAACCCCCCCCCCTCCACTCAACAAATATTTGATCATGGAAATGTAATTCATGAGGTTACCATGACCCTAAACAACAAATAAATCAGTTATTTGGTTTATTGCTTTACACTTTGTTATAAACATCAAGCAATAGTAAATACCCCAAATTAAAATTATATCTTTAATTTGCCACTACATATTTTCACTTGTATCTACCGATATTTTTAATTCCACTTGAAGTCAAATGTTTTATTAATTTGATGACATTCTAAAGGAAGCTGGAAAATTCCTCCATTTACCTCAAAACTATCTGTATATTCAGAAAATATACCATCTTACTTATTATCATCCAGTTAAAAAGGCCTGAATTCTTCGAAGACACACACATTTTCAGATTTAGATTGTGTCAAAGTCTTCAAGTTTTTCTGCATGTTTTTCTACCTAGTTTTTGCATATTACTTAGTATTTATTTTAGTCTTCTGTGTGAGTAATTTTAGTGATAACTCCACTGCAAATAAAGAACGACATCAAATTTCCAGCTTGTAATTAATTTCCAAATCCATGAGGAACAGGTGAAATGAGAGACAAAAGTATTCTATGCTTATGTACATGATTTAAGTCTTTGTGTACTACAAGAACAAACTTTCAGTTGGACTGATTTTCAAGTTTCTTTAATCTTTAGCTATAGTTTGTAAGATATAAATATACAAGGAACCAATGTGAGGAACAGTTATGATTCAGAGATGTAGGTTTTTGATTACGTACATCTTAGGCTGTATTACTGGGCTAATTAGTGGAACACAGATGTACATCCAGAGAAGTTCTCATTCAGAGACTGATTTGTTACAGGTTCTTGGGCAGGTCACAGTGGGAACCGTTAGAGGAACTCTGACTTACTCAGCTTCCATTGCAAATTCTTCAATTGCCATATTCCCTAACCATGTACTGGGAATAATGACCTTAGGGGAATATATATTTTTTTTTCATGCAACCAGACTTGTCATATTTAATCATTTGACTTATCAAAACTAGCATCTTTTCACTGGATGGCAACTAATTACATGTGATACTTTAAAGGATGTTCCTAATATACCTGTCCAACTGTGCCTTTTTATTTGGGGAAGTAGATGTGCTCTGACAAGAGCTTATGCTCCAGCGTGTTTAAAAACAAATGCTAACAGAGCTCCTAAAGTCATCTTTTATTTGATACTATCTAATCTGCAGGAATGAAATCTGCAGTTTACATGATAAAGCAGAATAGCAATAAAAAAAAAATAATTAACTTACCACTGCTAGTCTTTTCCCAATGCATTTTAGAAATTTGAATTTATCTGCAACTGCAACTCCACCCAGGTACTCTCCCAGCCTCTCCCGCAGCACTCTTAATGTGATGTGAGGAGACACCCTAGAATGTTGTTATTCATTAATACATCTGTAAGATCAAATAATGATGGCTAGTTAGTAAGAGGGGGAAGATAATGCTACATACATGCTGGCTTGCGTGGAGAGAATAACAAAAATTGGAAATTATGTCCTAGAACTGAACCTAATTACATACAGGCCAGAGAGTCTTGGTATGGTAAAGTCAGAACATTGTATCACGTTATGGTAGACTGTATTACAAGGGCTGTCATTACATTAACTAGCAATATTTATATTTTAGGAACCCCATACAAAGGAAGAATGTGGAAGTAGCTGAAATTTGAAAACGAATCCTTCAGAATGCTCTTGCTCATCTGCAGATGAATAACAAAAACATTGGAAACTACAGTCATGCATTTCCACATAGGTGACAAGGTTTCACAGGGCTGGTCCAGGACTGTAGAACATATCCATTCAAGCACTATGGGCTAGATGAGACTTCACCACCATCCACTTCAAGTAGCAGGCACATTCCTTGGATTTTGTCTTCTCCAACACAAATTTACAGTTGGGTATGTGCATGCATACATGCAAATGTATTTTAAATCAAAAAACAAATGCTGCAGAGTGAACACTTCCACCATAGTTTGAGGATGAGAGAGCTGATGCAAATATGAATTGCATCATTTAACGTACTACTGAAAACCATGCAAATATTAAAGTAATGAGCTTAGTAATGAGATAAAAATCACTGTAGAATAAAAAGCATCTCTGCAGAATAAAACCAAATGTGCAAGAGGCACATAAAAGCTCTGCAGCACAGCATAAACAATTCTAATTCCTCCTATGCTGCCATGCCGAATAAACCGGGGAACAAATTCAGGCCTGAGACTGTTAATCACCCATGCTGATTAAGTGTCAGTATACTACTTAGCAGGACCTAGCACGATAGCTACCCAGGCAGCTATCACCCTTCAAGCAATGCACAGACACAGCTTGGGGGATAGCATGTGCCATTCTCAGTAAGCAGTATAGACAGGAACGTGCCATTCCTTCGCCCTGGACAGGTCTTCAACATCAACCTTTCAGGGTTCGTTTGCACTTTCAAACACCCCTATATACCTTCATTTCACATTGCAGGTGTGTAAAAACACCATCAGTTTCATTTCATAAACACAGTACTTCAGTGGGATACAGTGCTTCCCTCACATTATTTCAAACACCCTGGACTTTGAGGACCCTCCTGAAGATCATAAATCTGCCTTGGAGCACAGGCATGCAGCCGAGGAAGCCAAAGTCTGCAGAGCGGACACATCCAGGTTACACTGCTTGGTCCCTGTAGATTCTGCTACTGTTTATTTCTTCCCCAGCTACTTTTGGCCCACGCTTGCTGCAAATATTAGCCCTAATGTCATCTATTTCAAATGTATAAAGAAATACATGAAAGTTGGATACATAATTCAATACTCATCCTTCCAAGGTCTTATGTGAGAAGTGAGATGATCTATAACTCTAAGACCTCTCATTCAGTATCATTACTTCAAGCTGATGTCTCAGAGAAGATATACCTTTTGAATGGTCTTCTAAAACACAATAAATGCAAGCTCTTTCAGAGGCAGTTCTAACACTGCACATACTTCACTGATAAAGTCTGTCCAAACCAGCAAAGGAAAACTGAATCTAAGACATTTATAAACAGTAGGGAAAACATTGAGGCAACTACAGGGTATCCTGGAAGAAAAGTATCTGGGTATACAGAACCTGAGACATAGGACAGGAATTTATCTAAAAATTATTTGCCAGTGCAGCTTCTAGGAACATATAGTATTATATTTCTTACTTGCAGCCACTGGCTAGCAGAAGACTAGTCATATCACAGTCATTTGCTTCAGGGTGCTCCTTTAAAAGCAATGCAAACTAGAGTTCACTGCAGCCATCTCATCTAGAAATAACACAAGTATGACTTCTGTGGTGAGGAATGAGGAATAAATAAAAGATCACAGAGGCTGAGAAATCAAGCTCATGGGAACAAGAACTCAGGGCCATAAATAATTACACACTTAATATTTCCCTGTAATTCATGATTAATGGAAGCAGCCTGTACTTAGACCTAGGAATCCTTTGTTAAGCTGACTCAGACAGTACTAGGATTGTCAAGCTGACTGGACAGTGCTATCAACAACGGCCAAACAGCATTAGTACCAGCAAGTCTGCTGTTCCCCCTCCTGGATTATAATAAGACATTTTTAAAAACATTTTTTGTTTTTTAAAGACTGGTACACTGGCCGGGTGCTAGTTAGTTATTTGTAATGCTAACGTACCGCAGCATTGTGTAGTACCCATAGAATAGTTAATTAGCAATTATTTAAGACTCATTAGCAAGCAACAAATACCCAGACAGATATAAACCCACTGAAATCAATGAGAATCCTAATTTAAGTTGACGCATCAGAATTGAGACTTAGTGAAATAAACTAGAGAAGAGCAGGCGGTGACAGATGTCCAATCGCATGAAATGATCTAGTTCCCACTCCATCCATGTATTTTGCACCTCTGCTGGAGACTAGAATAGCAAACAGAACAGATACATGCACTTATTTCCTCTGGTTTTGAGCAGCCTTTCAACAAAAGAACCTGCAAGAATGAATACATTCTGCCCTATATGCCTCTACTGCTGTCAGTCTTTTCAGCGGTGCAATATACTGTCCTAAATGGACAATATAAGCCTAAGTTTATATTAGTTAAAACCCATATACCCTGCAGTTTAAGCTAAGCTGACAGGTTTTGCACAGGAGCAGACAAGGTGTACATAAAAGCTGTTTCAATATGCATCTTTACATTATTTGATTTTTCTTCAATTTCTTACCACACTATATACATACAGGTTTTGTAAGTAAAGTGTTTAGGAGTATAAAACAAACTTTCAAAGTTACGAAAGATTAAAACAGAAACTCTGTGCCAGGTTTGGGCCTAGGACTACGAACTGAGGTATTCTTTCAGTAAGTCTTCTAAGTAGCTACTGGAGAGCAAATATAGCACATGGTGTTGTGGGCAACCTTTCAGAAATACGACTGAAGAAGAAGGAAGATATGTTGGTGGTTGTATGGGCTGTAATGCTTCCCCTTGAGAAACATGGCTTAAGCTCCTTCTTTGGACTGAGAGAGCTCAGACTGACATATCCCTGTTCCTGGGAACTGACAGGCTATCCCATCTTCATCAAGCCACACTGCCCTGAAGCTGGCCCGCTGCTGAAAAGAATTCAAGACTTTGATAACGAGGCTCAAGGAGACAGAAAAAATACAAGACTGTGATTTTACAACATAAAATTATTCCGCAGAAATACTAGCACTGCTCTGAAAGTGTTTCAATGGCCTACACCGTGGGCTGCAATGCAGCTGAGCTTGACACAGTCCAAATAAGCATAATGCTAGCCATCGGCACCACTTACCCTCCAGAAATTATTAGAGAACAAGTCTCCTCTGACAGATGTAATTGCATTCTGTAGAGCAACAGCTGAACTAAATGACTGAAGGACAATGGAGAGGACCTTACACCTACATGAAGCCTAAGACTATACTCACCTTATAAACCCAGCTGAGATGAATTTGCTAGTAAGAGCTACAGGAACTGTATTCAGCTTGAAGTTCCACACTTCTTCTGGGACATAAAAAACATGGAGCTCCACCAACTAAATAAAGAACAGATGATCATAGCTGTAGATACCCTCTTCTATATGCTTTGTTTTGTTTAGGCAGGCTTCGAATTTCTAGGGGCAGAAATGGCTTCTTTGATAGCACATGGACTAGAAGAATGCAGCTCTATCTGACAATGACTAGATAGTGAGAAAATCAATGAGTAGAGCAATTTGTGATCAAATGCTAGCTGACAGCATTAAAATAAGTCACAATAGAAAAAGTGAAACAATGGAAATGGGAGAAAAGAGAGCCTGTGCTACTGCTGTATGTCACTGTGACAGCAACGGGCTGAGCTTACCAAAAACATACTCTGGAGCGCGTCATGGTTACAAGAATACTTCAGCTGAAATCCTACCATTGTTCATCTGACAAAAGATGCAAAGCACTGAAAGCTTGATATAAACAGCACGAGGACTTGACCTTGCCAGCAAGAAAAAAAACCTCAAAGTATTTCTGACAGTTGTTAATAATATTAGCTACCTTGGAAGCACAGAAATGCTCCTTTTGATGTCTGCAAAAAGGGTAACTAAGACTGCTCTGAGCAAGACTCACTTAGTGTTCAAACCTGTGGTAGTTGTGGGACTGTTAATGTCTAGGTCTTGATATATTTAATGAAAATCAGATGGTATTGTCAAGGATGATACACTTCTCTAAAACTAGAAACCATGCAAATAAACCATATTAAATAATTCTGCAATTGTTGAGTTACTAAATATTAACTAGAAAAGAATGCTTTCTATATATACTATGTTGAAAGCACATTTTTTCCCCCTCAGGTCCCCTAGAAATGGTACAGTGTCACTTATTTTAATATTTTTTATTTGTGAAATCTAAAAAGTCTTTATGGAAAAGTAAAAAATTTCTCACCTGTGATGTTCGAGGTCTCATTTGACTGAACGACATCTTGGTCCCTGTACTTGATCACAGTGAATGCCAGGTGGAGTTTCTAACTTTCTTTTTGATCAAAACATTTATTTAAGAATGAGTTTCATGATAATCTGTTACGAGAGGAGTTATCCATTAACACCCTTTATTTTCATTTACTGTTCTTTCCGTTGGTGAAAATGGGAAAGGTTGTTTCTGTGCTGAGGCAGAAAGCTTCCAGCTTATTGCAGACAAACAGACTCAGCCACACCTTCCACGCAAGCCAGTATCACCTAAGTAACTGGGGAACTGCTAAGTCACAGCCCTGCACCTCCGAAAGGTCTACCCTGGAGTATTCCCTCTTAACATTTTCCCCCCTTTCATGAAATACTTGGGTTGTCTGTCACTTTCTACACAATTGTACTGTTTTCCTAAAGACGCAGACCTAAATCCCACCAAAGGGGACCCTTGCAGGGCCTGGGTTTGTCTCTGATAAAGGGACAGCTGCTGTGCCAAGCCCAGCCACACACACGGCACACCGTGCTGGCCAAACGCAGCATTCCAAGGAAACCCCACAGCGCTGGGTGACCACATCAGAAAAATCCTTTCATCAACTACAAACCATGGCTCTGCCCTGACCTTGTGCCTTTCCTCAGCGCTCCCACTTTGAAGGCTCTTCCAGCACCTCACAGGTTACAAACCCCATTCCGGCTTCCAGGTGGCCAAACGCCCTCACTGCCCTCCTGGTCACCTTGGCAGCTCTCCCCCTACCTCTGCCACACCTGATTTACCTCTGCACCAGCACAAGTGACCAGCCCTCCCAGGTGCCTCCCAGGCCTTGCCCTGGCTCCCTGCGGTAGAACCTCGCCTCAGTGGGAGGTGCCTACTTAAAATGGCGCGCGTCTTTACTGGCCTTTTCACAAATCCACCACAACGAGCTCTCACGCATGACCCGACCGTAACATCCCACTGCTTCTCCAGTTATTCCCAGCCAAGGCTGCAGCAGATCACGGCACAGGTTTTTCCCACTAGCCCCTGCATGCCCATGGGATGTTGCACTTCGTGTTACAGCATGGCAGCCCCCCGCCCTGGGGCTTCATGCTCTTGTCATTCCCGCGCAGACGCTCCCTGCAGCAAACACCCATCGCCTCCAGCCCGCAGCCGAGGCCCCAACACGCTGGCAAGAGCAAAGTTAGTAACTTCATTCATTACACCTCAAGGTAACCTCCAGACTAGTAACCTGCTGGATACAACCACCATGATTTGCCACCTGGGTCTTCACATCGCCTTCTCTTTTAACTCGCTCTGTAGTTAAATGGCGGGTGTGTGTGTGTGTGTGCCTCATCTCTGTGCTTCCCGGCGCCCCCCCCTTCGCGGGCACCCACACCCGCCGGCGAGGGGGCAGCCGCGCTGGGGGCCCGGCCCCGCCGCCCGCCCCGCAGCGCCTTCCGCGGCGGCCCCGGCCCCGGTTGCGCAGGCGCCGGCGGGCCGGGGAGTTCGGGACGCGCCGGGAAGTTGGGGCTGGGTGTGGCGCCGCTTGCCGTGGCCGCCACCGCTCCCGCCATGTCGGGCTCCTCCAACGTGGCGGCCATGAAGAAGGTGGTGCAGCAGCTGCGCCTGGAGGCCAGCGTGACTCGCGTCAAGGTGAGAAGCGGGGACGGGACGGGACGGGGCGGACGCGCCGCCATTACAGCGCCCCGGGGACGGCGCCCCGCCGCGCTCCTCGGAGGCCGCCCGGCGGGTCAGGGGCCGGGACCGCCAGCTCCGAGCAGCCCCGCCCCAGCGACCCTCCTTGGCGCTGGCGTCCCGCTCCCGGGCTTTACCCCGGGGCTCCGTCGGGCCTCCCCGGCTGAGCCGACCCCGGGGCGGCTGCGCAGCTGCGTCCCGTCCCGTCGCCTCCCCGGGGCCCGGTCCGGCCCGTCCTGGCTTCCTGCCGCCGCTCGGGGACCCCGGGGGACGGCTGCGCCCCGCGCTCCCTCACCCCTCACCCCGGGAGCGGCTCCTGCCGCCGGGCTGCTGGAGGGGCCGCCGGGCCGGGGGCGCAGCAGGTTGCCGCGGCGGGCCTGGGCCTGGCGCTGGGAAATGGGGACGCTGCCCGCCGGGTGCCGCTGGGGCGCTCTCGGGGCGAGGGCGCGCCCGGTCCAGCCAGAGAGACTCGGCAAACTGCGGGTACGGGATGCCAGGGAAGACGCAACTTTCTGAATCTTTGAGCGTTCGGTTTTTATGCGTTCAGAGTTGCAGCAAATAAAAGACGAAGCATTTTTTACTGTTCTGTTTCTAGGTCGGTACAGCCTGCCAACACCCCACCCCACCCCCCGTGTGCTATCACCTCATAAGTATGGCTATCCAAAGGGAGATAAAATGCCAGCTCAGTTCAGTAGAGCATCTTAAACAACAGGCTGCATTTTTAAATGATTCATGCTAGAGCAAGAATCTTACATTTAACAAAGCCATTTCCAAGATGTTGCTCATCCCTCGCCCTTCAGGCTTTTAAGTTTAACATGAAAACTTTCCAAACAAATTCTTACTCTAGTATCCACAATTTCTTCTCTTTTAAGAAACCAAAAAATTGCAATGAAACTGTTGTATACAATCTATGTAAGCTGTATTGCAGAATCATTTAGCAGTGTGCTTTATACTGTTTGCTGTAGTTACATCCTCAATAAAGACTGTTCAGTGAATTCTAATGCCAACTTTTATTATGACCAGGTTTCTCAGGCTGCAGCAGACTTGAAGCAGTTCTGCCTGCAGAATGCACAGCATGATCCCCTACTGACAGGAGTATCATCAAGTACAAATCCATTCAGACCCCAGAAAGTTTGTTCATTTTTGTAATTATGTGAACTACTTCAGTATCTTTCAGTGGTAAGTTCTTGAATTACTGTTCATAAACTGTTCTGTCATTAAAAATAGCTGGCTTTAAATGGGACTGCCCTGTATTAAAAGTATTCCGAAGAGACATCTGACTTCTGCAGCTGGTGTTGGTCTAGATCCCCATTTTGGGCCCTTCCTCTGGTTGTAGCTCTGTACTGGACACATGCTGTTCGTAAGTATTATGAGCAGCATTTAGCTGTTGCAGGGCTTTTGCCAGTTTCTGTTGGTGCAGCAAAGTAGTAGTGGTACCAGCTACTACTGACCTGCTATTTGGACTAACCTGGTTGTACAGTAATGCTGCTGTATCTTCCTTCTGTGTAAGAGTATTAATGCCCTTTTTTTCCACGTAGGATTGCATGCCTGACATCACACGTGGTGAATCCTGATTGTGGCAGATAAAGCAGACTTTTGTTCTTACATTTTTAAAGAGCACTTCCAAAGATAGGTTAGTGGTGGTCTCCAAGAGCACTGTCCACACGCCCTCTAAACCAAAAGAAAAAAGTATGTAGTCCAAGAATTGTATCAGGGCCCATACTCACTCAAATAAGCTACTACATGGGTAGCAGTTTAAATTAACTAGAAGCAGCTGAATACTCCTTTGGATTTTCATTCCAAAACTTCTATGGTTTCATTAGCCCTACTGCTGTCACTAAGAAGACCGCTAATCTGGCATTCCTTGAAAATTCTGGTAATTAGATTTTAGGCTAACCTATTTAGAAAGGTGAGCTTTAGATCCACAGTAGTCTTACCAAGACTGACAGTCACAGTAACTTGATATTTTGCCCGCAGTAAATACATAATAATTTTACTGTGTCCCTCCTCCCCATTGCCCCTTGACTTTGATCCATTGGGGGTGAAAGCATATACATTTCAAAGCACCTGATACATAGTTACCCATAGTTCACAATCCTTAGAAACCTCATAGCAAGGCTTAACCTTGAGGAATTCTGGGTTTGTAGCTGACTTACATCACCCAAAGAATTGTAGTTTGCTAGATTAAATTGTGTTATTTAGGCAGCTTTATAGAAGGAGGACCACAGTCAGACTGAGTTGTTAAAATCGTCCTGCCCTCAAGCAGCCTGTAGAAAGCTTCCAAAAGGTTGGGGTATAAACAAAGTGGTTCATGCTAGTGAAGACAGAGTAGTAACAGTAACTTTATAACAAGCAAAACCACTTCCCCCATTGTTTTGATCAATGAATTGCAGCAGTGTAACTGAAATGTGCTTTCGAGTTCCTGTATCTTTTGAAGTTATTTCTGTTGTGTATTAAAAGATATTCTTGGACACTGACTTGTGTCCACACTACTGTAGCTTCAGCTTTGAGCAGTAATTCAAGGAAGAAACCAGTTAATCTGTAAGCATTAGGCTGATAACCTATAAAAAGCCAAATAAACTGTACTTTAATCGGTGACACATACAGTTCCTCACTGAGGTTTGCCAAGATCTAATAATTCCTGGGTGCGGATGTCAGGAAATAACGTTTCCTCCATCTCACATGAGCATGGGCCCACACAGGGCATAAAAGGCTTAGTATTTTTCTTTCTCAGTTACAGCCTTTATCTTTCCTTTCTTTGATTTTGGAAGGGGCACTTGTTTCTGCTGCCGTTACAGGCAAGAGTCGCTAGAACAGCAGCTTTAGTTATACTACCTATATGGAAAATTTTTCCTTCACTGTATCCCTTGCAAGCACTTCCTCAAAATAGGCAATTTCTTATTTGTAATCCCGGTGTTTTCACAGTGAGCCAACAGACTTGATGTTTGCAGTCAGCACCACCTCTGTGGAGTAAAGAGGAAGTGTAATTTCTTAAGTTACACAGACTCTCCCTGCTTTTCAAAGACAAAGTAAATGCCGGATACTTCTGTAGGCACCAAGTGACTGGGCACAACTTTTTCTGTCCTTTCACGTTGTGTCTCCTGGAAGTCAAATTGCTATGCTTCAGTTCTTTTGTAATGGCTTTGATTATCTTCTTGCACCCTTGGTGATAGCTTAATGGTTTTGAAAGCTTATTTTATAAACTAGTAGTTCTACAAAACAGCTGTAGAAAGGCTTTTTTTTTTCCTAAATAGCTGTCCATGGCATACTCTGAAGTACATGTTCTTAGACATACAGTTGATTCATTTAGCGTTGATACTTTTCTAACTACATTTTTTTGTTTGTTTTTCAGACCTTTTAGCATCTTTTCCTAGCTGCTGATGTGTGTATGGGCAGAGTGCCTCAAGGAGTGGCCTGGTTTGAAGTCTGTACAAAAGCTTAGCTTTAATGTGCCAAATCTAACTATAAAATTGCTACTGTCGTCAAACCTCTTACCATCTACCTCTCCAAATGAACTGTATGCTAGTTACAGTACTTCTGTTTCATAAGGGAATCAGTTTTATATGCCAAGCAAAAAATAAAAGTGTCTTGAGTTAGCCTGGTCTTGAAATTACTATAATAAGCTGATTAACTTCTGGGTATCTTGACACCTCACCCGTTACTGCCTCACTCTGCAGCAGCTGGAAAGCATATACAAGAGTCTAACTTTAAATATTCTGTGCTGCTGCAAAGTTTTCCTGGGGTTGGTAGGCTTACAGAACAATGAGGCTTCATCAATACTATACTTCGAAGCATCATAAAAATAGAACAGGAAAACATTTTTTTGGCTGTTAGTTTAGAATTAAACTATACAGCTGTTCTGTATCATAGGCATCAAATAAAGACAAAGAGTAACTGAATTACTCTTTATCTTAAAGAGTAAATCTATCCTAGTAGATGACTTACTCTATGAACCATCCTACTCTTTAGGTAAATGTGAAAAAGCATATGAAAAGAAAGGAAAACAAGGAAAACTTAGCTTTTTCAGATGCCAGTGAATGTGCAAACTTAAGGCAGAATGGTATTTTATTCTGCAGGTAATACCAACTTGAGTACAGCTGAGGCTGAAGAAGCATTTTAAAGATTCTAATGGGAAAACCCCTGCTCAAAGACCTCACCTGTTCAACTGAGCAGCGGTTTCAGATAAGATGATAGCTTCATGTACTTCCTGTAAACTGGCCTTATGAATTCTCTCTCATTGGTGTTTATTTCTTTTTAACTGCTTTTGGTATATACCTCTTCCAAACACAACATTCACATAAGAGATACCTGTAGGAGTCAAGCATATTTTTCTAACTTCAGCAACATGGCTGTTTTATGCAAGATGTTAATGAAACAAAATACCACAGACTTCCTGGATTGCATACAACCTTCTCAATGCTCTCTAGATAGGAGACTATTTTTATCACCATACTGTTAGGGAACCGCATACCATAAATTAGAAAGAGATTTAAAATATTTATGTCTTACATGATTAATGGAAGACACCTGGGTTTAACTGCTTCACAGAAAAAAAGAGCTGTATAACAAAATACTTTATTTTAAGAATATCTTTAACCAAAACACTGTCTTTGATGTCGCAAAGTGGAATTTATCTGCTGTTGTGCTATATTTATGGCAAATACTTGGTGATAACTGAATTACAGGCTTCTCTGACATTGCCATAGTTTCTCCTGCTAAACTGGAAGAAGGGGCACATCCTTGTGATGTTGGATTTAGCTACAAAATTAGGAAGAAAGATGCATCCTACTTGATCTGCTTCTGTAGAAAGTTTTAATGTTTGCAGTTTGTTTTTCTGTAGATAGATACTGTTCAGTATCGTTATCATTAGTTAGGAGTCCAAGATAATCCATAGTTCAATGCAGTTACATTTCTGGTCACCAGCAATTTGCAGATAACTGTCCCTTATAAGTGAAATTTTCTTCTGCTTGTGTCCATTTCTCGACGCTGAAATTTAGAAGAAAAAATTATTTATCAGCAAATTTGTGCAACAGAATACAAACAAGGATGACCGCTCCAATTCATAGTAGGGTAGGCAGCGACATGTCACAGTTGCTGTGTAGTTGACTCTATAGTCAGCTTTTCAAGACTAACAAGGTTCAAGAGTTAGAGATTAGTGATTTAGAACTAAAGAACATGTAGCAGTTCTCTGTCTACTCAGAGTAGACTTAACTGTCTTTAAAACAAACAAGATTATCTTTTTCATGGACTACACCAAGAGTATTAGAATTTTCCTTCTGGTGTAGCTTGGATACTCACTACTAAGTTTTGCCAATCAACTGCAATTCCATGGTAAAAATGACTGGGAAAGTAATTCATCACTGCCTCAAGTAACATTCCTTTCATTCGAAACACTTCCATTTCTTTTCAAAATGAAACACATTGAAACATGTGCAGAGGTCAGTGTTACTTCCCATTCACTATTAAGAAGTGACATTTGCGTCAATAGCTTAATCATTTTTACATTATGATTCTTGCACAAAAATAGCTCTAGTCAAGTTTACTAGGCTTCCAAGAGTAGCTTATATCAAGGGAATATTTCTCACATTTGGTTATATCTGTATATGCTAAAGAAATTACATTCTGCAAATAAGTAGTCATGATATATTGATATTCATCATCCTTGCTATTTTTGACTTGCAATGTAGCAGAATGCTTCTGCTTTGCGTATTTCTTAAAATATACCTCTAAATATTTCAGTTAAACACTTCTGTATTGAGAACTGCATTTATACCACTTTTTAGGTGAAGATTTGCAGTTACATTTCATGTCAGATTTATTCTCCCTTCCCAAGCAGGGCTATTCTTATTAGACCTACCTTATGAATCCATTCATATTCTCCAAATTTGGAATCAAAGGTTCCTTTTTGAAGAGACCTCAGCTTTAATGTAAAACGCGGTCCAAGTTCTTGAATTCCCACTTTCTTTTCACTCTTGAAGATATATCTTGGGCAAGGAAAAAAAATAATTAGGAAGTAAGTTACAAAACCCCTCTCATTTGTAAGTTTTGTGGAAAATGTCACCTGTGGAATCTGAAAAAGATGTAGTCTCGCTGATTGTGAAATGTAGCTACTTGTCTTCCAATGAACTGAGGATCATGTGGGAAGAGAGCAGCAAACATGCGACCAATAGAATGGCCAAGTCGCGTTGTGAAATTATTCAGGATTACTTCGGGTACGTGTTCTGTGGGGTCTTTCCCTCTTCGCTGAAATGAAAGTAATAGGTAAAAATGCAAAAAATAGATCAAACGCAAAAGAATTTTAATACATTATCAAAGAAAGAGTTTGAAATAAAGTAGAGGGAAGACAAGCAGAGCCAGTTTCTTTTAAACACAGTGATAACATGCTCGAATTATTTTTTCACAACTTAAGTTCATACACAAGTGAAGGAGCAGCTGGTAACATAAGGATCCTTGGTTCAACAACATAAACTGAAAAAGCACAAATAAATAATTTTACATTTCCTCTCTCCTGCACCAATTCCCACTCCTGGCAGCACCTGTTATAGCAAATAATGCAGTCTACCTGTCACAGGAGTCTTCTCTCTATACTAATACTAACTAAGAGCGTAAGGGATTCTTCTTCAATAAAAACAGATTAAGTTTAAAAATTACTTATTTCATAAGAGAAAACAAAATCCATTTTACTACAGAAGAGGTAACAGGGCTGTAAGAATTAAGAAAAACTAGGTTTTATTCAAGACTAGGAACTATATCTATTGATATCTTTTATACTGCTGATTTTTATATACCCTGTTGCGTGTATGCTGTACATTGGGAATTCCCTACTGATGTAGGTTATCAACTGCTATTTATTGGCACGACTATAAAAATACTTGGCAGACAGTTAAATTCAGCAAATAACTATGAAAATGGAAATATGCTGCTTATGGAGGCAGAATATACTAGTCTTTGGCCTCCTGTTAGCTTATGAAAAAAAACACCTGTACACTATCAGCTGAATCATACAAAAATGCAACCAGTTTTGACAGTTCAAGTAGACTGAATGTATTTATCATACATCAACAGACTTACCCCTTGGGGGGAGGGGGTTAATAAATTTTGTTGGAGTCTCACCTTTATTTCTTTACGCAAACGGACACTACTCATTCTAAAATGAGCAGTTGGACCATCAGGCAGATGACTTAAAACCAGACCATCTGTTCACCAAGTTAAAAAAAAAAAAAAAGCTGGTAAAATTCAACCTGTAATTCACAGAGCAACATCTTCTGTGAATTGCAATATTACATTAGCGTGTTACAGCCACAATCTATGCCCGATTTACAAAGTTTCATTATATTTTTGAACATACATTCATAAACTGGTTAACTAGTGTCCTGAAGTATGTCCACTAAATTTAGTTTCCATAGCTAACCTAAGTTACCTTCTATAGCTTTCTCAGTTATTAATTAGTAATATTTTATCTAGTCAGCAAAACTAAATGGGACTTCCTGGTCAGAAGAACTTGTTAATTAATCAAACCATTAAATTTACTGAAATAATAACAATGTTTACCCATATATTACAAACTAAAAAAAAAGCCAACGCTTTTTTCAATAATTCCAAGTTCCATTAGCCATCAGATATTCAAGTTGGCCCAGTGATTTTTAACTCTATAGTTACGCTGTAAGCTGCACAGTAAAGAGAAAAAATCCAGAATAAAGTAGATCTTTGATGCACACCACAGAATTACTTTCTTTCCCCAATAGGTCCAGAGCCAGTATATCTACTTTAATAAATACACAAAGGATACTTGGTATTTTGCGATCTTCATTAATGACAATTAAATCCGTAAAGTCCCTTGCAATACACTGTGGAATAATTCTTTTCAAAGCCAGTCCTCTTCGATAGTAGACATGCGAGTTGGGTATAACAGTAGCCAACTGTTCACAGAATCTCACTGTTCTCTGCAAAACAGGTGAGTAAAATTACAGTTCAGTAAATACAGTGCCAAATTCAAGTATTAGGGGGATGGAGGGTTGCTCGTTCCAACTGCACTCCCTGATGATATATTACTTCCAGTACAACCAATGAAAAAAACCCAAAACTATCTGCATTAAAGACTGCAGCACACCAGGGACTTTTTTGTTTTTTTTTTTTAAAAGGATTTTTTCCCCTCCCTCAATCATAGAAAAGCAGGAAAATTCTACAAGCATAACCTCCAGACTCATTAAGGACATTGGTTTACAAAAAGCTTGTAACATTTTAAACTATTACTTCAGGTACTAATGTCTGAGTTTCCAGGTAAACTGTTTGCTGTGTACTTTTTCCTATTTTTAAAACCACTTCTTTTATGGTTTTCACAAAAGTTGGTCACCTCCCCAGTTCGGTAACACAATCATTTGCATACAAGAATATATGCATGAGGTTGGTTTTTGCTATGAAGGAAACAAACAGTGCTTGAGACACTAACAGATTACATACTTACACAAAGTTATTGACAGTTCACTAAATACAACAGCAGAAAAAAGCCATGTGAAAGCTATTATTTTCAGCTTTGATTTACCAATCATAATACGAAAACCTCGGTATCTTATAACCAGTTGACTGCTCAGAACTCTCCAAGTAAAATATACGTACTCCGCGAGGCCTGTCTGATGTTGTAATAAGAATCTTGGGAACTGTCTGTCTGTTGAAGTATGGTGCAAATTCATCAGTTGCTTCATCAAAAGCAACCTGGAAGAACAGAAGTCTTGTTAATCTACCATATATGAAATAATTGAAGAACAAACGTTTCATCTGATCTAAATTCTGATAAAAATGGCTTGAGTAGGAAAAATTCCAATTCACAAGTTCTATCCTATAATTAATAATCACAAGACAGGTGGTTTCTACATTTTTAAGAATCTAGTGTGATGAACATTGGCAGATTTTACTATCAATAACAGTAATGCAAAAGGCAATTATCTAATGCAGATAATGAAAGGATGACATCACCTCTTTGTGAGTCCATCTCATGTAAAACATAATTCATCAATACCTTAACATAAGTGGTGAATGTTAAGTTTCACGAATCCATTTTATGTCCCTTCTTGGGGGGGGGGGGAAAAAGGGTTAACAACAGCATGTGTAGAAATTCAGCAGTTACCTCTTCATCATTGGGATCTACAGTTGTTTCGTCATACACTCTCTGATTTTCAATAGTCTTTGGTACGGCTTTTGGAGGTGCCTAAAATAAACAGATTTATAACATACAACACTCATGCAATTTTTAAGTATATTGGGAAATGTATTCATACTACCATGATACTGTGTATATTCCTTCACAGAACTGAAGTATTATTTATTTCAGGCTAGCTTTTAAAAAAGAAGTTACAATATCACCTTGATTAAAAGTATGCATGGGTATTGGGACACCAGAGAGCATCACATGGACAAGAAGCATCACTAGAAGAATGACACCACTTAATTTCAGTCCAATTAAGAAATGGGGTTCCAAAACAAAACAAGCAAACAAAAAAAAAAAAAGAAAAAAGAGGGGAACTACCTATCCACTTCTCTTCCATGGAATAAAGAAGCTACACTTTCAACAGCAACACAATTTAGCCTTGACATCTACAACCTAACAACTAATAGCCTATGTTTACCCTGCTGACTTACACTACTCTTGTGAGATTATGATAATAAAGGAACTCAGAACTGTCTTCAACTATTAATGTGCTTTTGAAACAGTTCAGGAAAAGAAGGAAAATGTTTGTTCACAGCTAGGCTTGGAAACAAGAAGGCAACTGGTCTGGGCAAGGTTTGGTCAGATCCAATTGTCTGAATTTCTCAGAAATTACTCATCTGAGTATAAATCCCAATAACCTCAACACAGCACTTACATTGGACAGAGGACAGTTTTCAGGAAGGGCCTGCTTTTATGCCATTGTTAGCTTAAAACTCACGCTGCCCCGTTACGGCGTCATTTAACGCAGCACCCACAAGGTGTCTAAGCTCGGCGGCTGGACGCCGCTACACAACACCGTGCCGCTGAAGGCTCCCAACGGCCAACGAGCACCCAGCCACTGCTCCACTTCACCGAGGTTTGCGGAGAAACCGCTTCACTCACGACACGGAAGGGCCCCCCGCCCGGGCTGCGCTGCAGCACCCCGGCAGGGCGGGCTCTCCCCGCTGCCGGCGGCGCCTCGGCCTCGCCACCGCACGGGGCCGCCGCACGCTGCCGCCGGGGCCCTTACTTTGTCTCCGAGGGCTTCTCGCTCCTTTCTCCGCTTCTTCTTGGCGGCCAGTTTCTCCTAGTGGGAAAGAGAGAGCCATCCGTTAGCTAGACCCGCCGCCCGGCCGGCCCCCGCACCCCCTCGCCTGCCGGTAGCGGCCGCCGCGGAGGGCCCTCCCCCACCTTCCTCTGCTGCTGCTTCCAGCGAAGGAACATGAAGTGCCGCCGCTGCTTGTTCTTGATCTCGGACACGCTGAAGGTAGGCGGGAAGAGAACCCGCTCTGGGGCCGGCAGCGCTCCATCCCCCGCCGCAGAGCCCACCGGGCCGCTGCCGCCACCGCCGCCGGCCATGCCGCCGCGCCAGGCAGGAGCTGACCCCTCACCCTTGACCTCCGGCCCCGCCTGCCGGGAGAGCGGGCGCTGCGCCTGCGCCGCCGGCACGGGCTCCTGCCGCGCATGGGCGGGGCCGGCGGCCGGGCGGGGCGGGGGCGGGGCGGCCGGGGGGAGCGGGCCGGGGGGCGGGGCCGCGGGCCGGGGGCGGGGCCGGGGGAGCGGGCTGGCGGGGCGGCTCCGCGCCTCGGGGCGGCTGCGGGGAGGCCGTTGGCAGCAAGCAGGCCTTGTGAGCCGAGTGCCGCAGCGCTCGGTGCGCCGAGAGGCGGCAGGGCCTTGGCGGCGGTGGTTGTATGGCGAGTCACGGAAGGGCCCAGCACCGTCCACCGCCGGCGCAGGGGCGCGGAGCCCGGCGCTGGCCGCGGCCGTGAGGGGTGCGCCCGGCGGGGCGACCGGCACAGCCTGTTGTGCGGTGCGGGGACCTGCGAAGTGGCTAAGCTACTTGCTCAGCAGGCTACAGACCTTCAGATAAGATGAGAGCGATACAGATTACCACCGTGTGTAACTTATAATCAGGGTTAACAGTACCCAAATGTGCAGCTTTGGACAAACATCACACGCCAATGGATTTACAGCAATGATAGTAACACCGGACCCAGCAGTATTTTCCCATGTGCACGTTCACATTCAGATACTTGCTCAGGGAGTTAAGCTGTGGGGAGCACCTGCTTAAAAGGAACCATAGGGGTTTTTTGATGGTAATGTTCCTGAAAATCCCTTCCATTCCATTAAAGCCGGTCAAAACTTAGGTTAAGATGAAATGAGAACCCCTACAACCAATTAAAAGAGATGTAATTTCTGTAAAGCTAGAAATGAAGTTTTCTGTTCCTGAGCTGATTTGCTGGTTTAGACATATGCCAGCTTTGCTGCAGCATGAAGACTATACTCTGTTTCATAGAAATTGAGTACTCGGGGATTCTAGGGGGCCTGGGCTACATTTGAAGTATTTTTAATCTGAGACTGCAAAATGCTGAGCCTCAGTGGGACTGATTCATTCCATTTCTCCCAAAGATTGTCTCAAAGCTTGGAATATGTCTACTATTTTTATATACAAATACTATTTTGCATTCCTAAGTTTCTCTTCCTAGAAAAGTGAATAAAGAAATGTGTTAACATAAATGCATGAAAATAATGGAAAAAAATCTAGAAATAACCTGAGCTAGACAGTGTCTCAAACCAGCTTCTGTCCTATAAATGAATTGGACTCAGTAACACAACTTGCTTCACTGAGGTTATTTCTACTTAACACAGATGTAAATGAATGATCAAAGGCTCATTATGCACAATCCTATATTTTCTGGCCTTACTCCAATTTTTGTCATGAGAAAATATTCAGCTACCCTGAGTGCCTTAAGGATAAGTAGTTTCCATGGTAATTAAAGTTTGGGGGATTAGTTGAGAATATGTTAACCAAGGACTTTCTGTAACTTCATTTCACTAGCTGATTCAAACATCAGAGATTGCAAGTGTATCTCTAAAAGTCATTAGCAGAGATTTTCATCACTGCTGTTGGCAGAGCTAATAGGGAGTTCTAAGTTATTTGTAGTTCCAGTTTGCAACAGTGGTTTTGCTGGGATCATTGCAAACTGATGTGCAGCATAATTGTGTGAAGCTCACTGAATGCTTATGTGTGGAATTATCTTTCTCCCTCCCAGCAAGAGGGAGGACAACCTCCTAACATTACTCAAAGACTTTTCTTCCAAGGACTGACAGGAACAAAATAATGATGCACAATAATACAAGAACTTCCTAGGGCAGGGGAGGGGCAATAAAAAGACACCAGAAACACATCGTGGACTTGGTAAAAATAAGATCACTAACAAGGTACAATTATAACTTCAAGAGAAGGCCCAGCTAATAAATGCATGCATAGTATTAGTTGAATTTCTTTATAAAAAATACCAGGGTCTTTTGCTGATTTTAGCTATGAACTCTGTTCTGTGCAAATAATATTTTGACCAGGATACTCTTTTTTTTTTTTTTTACAGCTAATGTAGCATTGCTAGGAAACGTCTTTTGGAAGAAGCTGCTTGGTTAAAAAAAACAACAACAACAAAAACCCAAACAGAAAACACCAGTAGCTTTGATCTGCGTAAACCAACATGTAAGTTCTCCACTGGAGAGTGATGAATGAAGACATTTATTCCATGTCAGCACTAAGGAATTTTGGAGGAAACCTTTCTGTAAATTACCACTGGCCCAGCTGTGGTAGTGGAAGCATTATTTTGGGTGGTATCAATGAGCATTTGGGGTTTTTTGCTTTTCTGCCATTTTAAACAACTGAAAATTACTTTGTGATTAAGTGGAAAGGACAAAAATTCATCCGGGGAAAGGAAATTAAGTTCGAAAATATTTATGGAAGGAGACAAGAAAAGAGGAGAAGCTGCCTCTGGATTTAAGAATTTATTAGAAACAGAATTCTTAGTTGGTTTGCTTTGGTTTTTTGGTTGGTTTTTTTTTTAATATAATAACCAACAATTTTCCTATTTGTCCTGGTTCTTTTTCTTAATTTCATTACCTGAAGGTAGAGAGGACATACTACTTGTCTTTTGTTACACTGAAAAAAAAATGCCCCAGAAAATGCAGCGCTCCAAACCAAAGAAAGACAGATAAGCCTTACAGGCTTCTTTCTTTCTTCCTACGGAATACTGATTTTCCCTTGGAAAAACCAAAAAAGCTGTTGTATGTGTTTTTAAAATGGATTCATTTTGACTGTAGTTACGTTGTCTTGTTAACATGCAAAGCAATTTCCCCTCAGAATCAGTGTGCCAGAATTCTTTGTGGTTGTTGTTAAAACGGATAACCACCAATCGGTAATATAGTCATGTAAAGATCACAAGATTCGTGAGCACAGTTTCTGTAAAGTAATGTCTGAGTTCTAAGGATTCTTGGTGTGTTAGTAGAGTAGAGGACAAGGGAAAACTGGCTGTTTTCCTCTAGGAGAAAAGCCCCCAATTTAAAACACTTGGAGATAGTATTGTCATGCATCTAAAACCTGGAGAGGAGAAGGGAAATCCAAGGCGCACGAGGTCCACAACAGAACATGAGTAAGAAGTGAGGTGTCTCAAGTTTCCCTCAAGGCTTAGCTTTGTGCAGGTCCACACTGATGTCTCTCAAAACCTTCTGCAGGATCCCTAAGCCCTCTGAACTCTGCTGGCGGTGAAAAATATCTCCAAACTGTTGAAAGGTTAGTGCTATATGCTGGTAGGCAAGCTAAGTCAGAGAAGCTCACACATTTAAGCAGCACAAGGCAATGTGGAGCAGAAATACAAGTTGGGGCCTTGCAGTATGGATGCATGCAGCTGCAGCAGGCATCCTTTGCTGAGCCGCCCAGGAGGGCTAACTGGCAGGAGCAGACTGCTGAACTGAGGCAAGTGTACTCTTCTTATTCTTGCATTCAAAGCTAGGTCTCCCATCCCTTCATGGCGCTGTGTAGATACCAAAGTTGTACCCCAAAGGTCTGGGGTTTTTTATGCCTGTAAGCACCTCAGCCTTGGGACTGCAGAGCAGTTAGTACAGCTTTGATCATGTCAGAACCTTACCAGGCCCTTCAAAATAAACATTCTTCACAGTCTTGCTTGCAGCCTCTCTCTGGTAGGCATTCTCAGGGACTGACAGCACTAACTGTGCAGTCCCTGTAGTTAGTGATAGTAGGTTTCCTTAACTGGTAGTTCAAAAGTTAAAGCACTCACATTTGATACAGAAGACAGGACTTTCCAGCTTCTGGAGATTGAGAATAACAGCTTCCCTTTCAATGGAACAATCAAGCCGCAAGCCTGCAGGTTTTTCAGAGGTGAGAACTGTCTTAATTCTTCCGACTGAAGCTAATGCTGTGTGCAGAATAAGATAAAGAAGATGCTGGACCAAATAGCTAGTGGCTGGGACACACTCTTCCTGAAAGTAACGACTGTTGGATTCCTGGCCTGGTCCCAATGCTTTCCCTGTGGTTTACTTTAAAGAATTACACAGCAAAGCAGAAACAAGCTGTAGAGACTCGATTGTAACCAGGTTCAGTCTTCAGGTGTGTGCCCTCATCACTGGGCTAAAGAGTCTGGTTCCTTTTACACTGCTGGCTGATGCTCTGTTGGGCTTTTTGCACAGTGAAGAAAGGGTAACGTGGTCTCACCAGGGTGGAATATTCAGAGCGTGGCAGGAGACGCTCTGTGTGGCAGGGGAATCTGTGTTTGAGCCCACATCTCTTCAGCTGAGGAAAGAGTTGAACATGGGCCCACCACATTATGCTGTCATGTGAAAGATGGATATCTATACCATCACTTTTTGAGAGAAAGCCTGCATTGTGTTTTGTAGAGAGCCTAGGCCTGTGATGCTTGTTACATGTAACCGTACTAGGCCATCTGGGATCTCTGCTGCAGAAAAGCCTTTTTTTCATCCAGCTAGGTGTGAGCATGAAACAAATGCTAAACTGCTTAGCTCTTTCCAGGCTGTTCCCAGACTTGGGCATAGCCAGAGCTGTTTCTGCAGGGGAGCATTATGTAGGGGAGGAAGGTAAAATTACAAGGTGCCTATGCAGGAACTGCGTGGGTAGTTTTCAAGATCATCTGTTTGGGACTTCGAGGCTTGCATTCCTTAGTGGATCTTGTTTACAGTCTTTAATTTCAGTATTTCCAGTCACCTAGGGCAGTCTCTCTAATGGGTAAAATGGGGATCATGCTTAATAAATTTGGATATTATTTAACATTTCAGAATGAACACTAGGTCTTACAATGTGCTCCCAATGCCCGTCCCCATCCATAACTCAAACACAAAATTTAATTATTTCTTATGGCTTTTCTGGTTTACTCGTCTTTACAGTATCTAGCTGTGTGCAAACATTAAGGTGCTTAGTGGAAAGAAGGTATTATGTCCATGTACAGATGGGAAAATCAAACAAGTTTGTCCAAATTTATCAGATTTAGAAATGCCCACTGTAAGACACCCGAAGATGGATAGTTTGAGAATTTAGCACCGTACATTCAAACCACAACTATGTTCAGTTAGGTTCCATGCTCAGGACCATTCTAGATATCAGATTCCAGGTATCTCAAGTTCAGCACCCTGCAAGTGAGTATGCAGACTTAGTGTCTGTCCCTAAAAGGAAATTAACGTTTGTTATACTATGGGTGAATAAGGAACCAAACGAAATTTTCATAGTCAGTGTTTCATTCTGTAATGCCCTCACTTTTGAGAGTTCCTTTACGTATTTGTTCAGGGCTTTTGAGTAAGTTGTCCTAGGTTTAAGAAAGTAAACAATGGTAAAATAAGCAAAGGCCCCTCCAAATAGCAGCTTTGCCTTCCAGACAAAGGGTGGTGTTGACAGCCATAGCCCCAACCAGGTATCATATCAGAACTTGCCGAAGCGCACTCTGTTACCTTGGTCTTGGTCATGAATAAGGACAGTAAGAGTTTTGGCCCCTGAACGTGTCCCTGAGAAACACCACCAGGAAGCGGCCACCCTTTGGGGGACCTCGCACAGCTGATCAATACCCGTTGTACTCCACAGCACAGCTGGTTATCCGTTCAACCTTGTGGTACGTTTGTTTCATTCCGTATTTCACCGGTTGGACTGTAAGGGGTGCCATGGGAGACCATGCTGTAAGGCCTCCCTAAAGTCAAGGTAACCAGCACGCACTGCTCTGCCTCCTCTGCCGAGCCAGTCTTCTCATCAAAGGTTTACCCTTGGGAAAGCCACATTAAACCAGCTGTTCTCAGTCACCTTTGTGTCCTTCAGGTGCTTGGAAATGTCTTCCAGGAGTATTTGCTCCACAGTCAGCCTGGGGATGCAGGTGAGGCTGACAGACATGTGGTTCCCTGGCGCTTCCATTCTGGCCCTCTTGAAGGTGCAGCAGTTCAGCTTAGTGGTAACGCTCTTGCGATGCTGTGCAAAGAGCATGACTACTGATGCATTGAAATGGTCTGTGTCTAACATCTCAGAACGGGTAAGTATGTGTGTGTAAGAAAGAAAAAGAACAAAGCTTTGGAAGCCACGAGGCAGAAAAACTTAAATAACTAAGGAAAAATGAAGCAAAGGAGAGCATTTTAAAAAGGAGGCATTTATGTGGTATTCTTGCAAAGAAGGTTGAAAATATATTAGTGAAAAGTTAGGGAAATTCCATAGTCGGCTGTATGCAAGTGGCCAGGTTTAAAGTTCATTAGAGTTTTAAAAAAAATACTTTACAGCTACTTTAATTATGGATGTCAATACAATCTTAAACAGGTAGGTTATAACCTACATTACAATAATTCCTTCTTACAGAACCTTTCAAGATGTCATAGCTGGCCATTATCTTAATCTGGGCGATCAACCTGAGGAGTACTGGGTGTTTGATTTACTACAAGCTGTCAGCACGTCTGGTTAGTTAGTAGATTAAAATTACCAGATAATGTATTAATGTAGGTAAGCTAAAAAAAAGATAAAGGCTGATCTTCAGGTGCCTGGTGAAGGAAACGGGAATACTTCTTCAAATAGAAATTCTAGAAACAAGAAATTGTAATTTGATACATTTAGATTTGTTGAGAGTTTTATCCAATAGCTCCCATGCAAAGTACTGAAGGAAGCATCTGCTGTTCCAACCTGGTATTTTGCGGATTCAGTTTTGCTGCGTCTGCAGATCACTATCCTTTTAGAAAGAATTGTCCTGTAAAAGGCAAGGTAGCAATGGCAACATTTCATCAGCTTGTGGGTATGTAGAAAATTCATGTCTCTGGCAGGTGTGGTCTTCTTTGTAGGAAGTATGCTAGTATCTTTCTGCTGTGCAATTACATATAGCGTGGGCGCCCTTAAGTAAAACATTCCTTCACATACCAAATAAGAGTTTTATCCAGCATTAGAGTATGACTCATTTCATAGCCAATTATTTGTTCAGAATATACTACCTTGTGTTTTATTTTATTTATGTGACTTCTTTTATTTTATATTAAGGCGTATTTTGCACTATAGGTGGAATAATTCGGTGTAATAAAACAGAACTTGTACAGAAAATAATGTTGCTTCTTTTTCTGCTTGCAGTTACCCACAGAGATCCAAGATTTTCTCCTTGTTCAAAGTCTTGCAAGGGAATTTGTAGATGTTACTATAGAAATAAGGCAACTATTTTGTTACACAGTAAAACACCTCAAGTGAAACTGTTGTTTGCCTTGCAGATCACTCAACTCCATGTTATCAACACGTATGTTATCAACAATTAAGCAAGCATATTGCTTAAATATTCTTTTATTTAATATGTTTCAGTGGTGGCTATATTACTCTTAGCTTTTAGTAGATACTTTACATTTTAAAATGGGAAAAAATTGGATCATTTTCTACTTGGCGTTACTATAAGTCAGAAGTGCTTATAAATGGCTAATAACACGTATTAGTTTACAAATTTGTAAGATAATATTGCATAAGAAACCGGAGCTGTGAAGTGATACGTGATAAGGATTTATTCCACAGTGCACCAGAATCTTTGGTAAGGTGACCTAACTTCAACACTGTGCATTTTAATATAGTTTAAGCCACAGGCTAATATTTCTAGGAAAAAAAAAAAGTAGATCAGTTATCTGATGGAGGACTGTATTGTGAAAAGCAGAGATACAGGAAAGCATTAAGAGCACACAGAACTGCTATCCTTGTGGATAAATGTAGCAATAGGGATTTCATTGGTGGAGCAGTATGTCTTGGCCTGATGCTGAGACAGAAATTGGGAAAATGGTTAAGCAGAACTATATGGTTGATTTGAGATCTAGAAATCCTTCTTACAGAAAAGACTTAAAAGGTTTAATCTCTTCAGCCTATCAATGAATCACATAAGAGCTAACTCACCTGGAATTACATAAATGAAGAGAATATTTGTAACCTTAGAAATTCTTGGTTTAGCAAATAAATCGTTTAAAACACGTAGTGTTTGAAATCTGAGCCAAGACACATTTTATGATTAAAAAACAAAATACAAAACCCCCTTAAACTAACTTAGCCTTGGGAAAAAAAAAAAAAATAGATCGATAGGCCTGTGAAGTATTCATTGTCACCTGAAGGCTAAATCAAGAAAGCAGACTTTTTCCAGAGGTTGTAGACATCACTTATCAAACTGTCACCTGTACTGTGCAAAAGGGCAGCCTGGAGAATCATGGTGCTTTCTTTTGGCCTGAAAACCTGTGATGCTATGAACATCACAATGGAGGAAAAAAAAAAAAACAAAAAACCCTTTAAGATGTTTTATAAGATTTTTTGAATATCTGCCATAGTATTCTAGTATTCATATAGTATATGGTTACAGACTGCAATGAATGGATTTTAGAATAATTTAAGGAAACAGACATTTTAACTTACATTACAGGGTTTTTTTCTACTTTGTGTTGCTAAATTTTGATGAATAGTCACTAGAATTGCAGTATCTCTTTTATTTAAGGCTACCCAGCCCCTTTTCCCTGATAAATTTCTGTTTCCTTTCTTCATTAGTTTATTAGATCTTTAAAGACTGATATTGCCATGCTGGGTGTTCACCTCAGGATAACTTTCTGGAAAGTGTATTTCTGTATTTGGTAGTGATCGTAACATCAAAAGCAAAATGACTAAAGCTAATAAAAACAAATGTTAATGAAAGAAGTAGTTGCAAAATATTAGACAGATTGGTGAGAAAATTTTGAGATTTACCAATTCTTTCTCTTTATATATAAACTCTCAGTAGCAGAACTTTTTTTCTTATGTGTTGATAAAATATGAACATGTTTTTGGATGTTTATAAGTGCTAATCACAAATTAACAAAGGTAATGACCATTGTAAGACATTTAGCTGGCAACATGTAATAATCTCAGTGTCAGATAAACTCTTTTTCCCAGTATGCATATGTAGCTCTTATTAATGAAACTCAAGCTGCACCTAATTACTAGTAACAGAAAATCACTGGCGTTTACCTCCCACGTACAGAGCCACACCTTGCCCTCCAGGAAACCCAGAGAGCTTCCCAAGAACTATTCCTAGCTCTGCCCTATATTTCAGCCTCTTTTGTAGCATTTTACAGTAAAAGTTTGTCACAGCCAATCCTGTCTGTATGCACAGGGTTTGACTGAATGCAGAAATGAAGCTCATCAGGAGATCTGGTCTTAAGTTAGACCTTTTATTACAGTAACTCTTTTGCTTGGTCTACATGGCTCAGCAAGTTTGGTGCTTTATGCAACACAGACTGATGCTGAAGACTATCTCTATTCCCTACAGTAGGAAACAGAGGGCAGAGTCAAAAGTACCATTTTGGTAAAAGTTACCATACAAGATGAAAGGAAGAATTGGACAAGATAGTATTTTTTTTTTTAGTTTTTGTTTCCAGTTTGATCACATTTTCCTCCTGCTTGAGAAAATACTTTATTTATTTTTGGAAAAAGTATGTGTGGGATTATTTATGAAAGAGAAGGTACAACATGGTTACCTTTGACAGGAGAGAGTTAGGGTAAATGGGTTGTTATTTCACCAGGAGACTTTTAAATGCATCTGAAAAGAAATGACAACATTCGGTTGATACTGGGATGGTATCCATGAGCTGACGATGCATTTGGTCATGGCCTCTGCAATTCAACTTCAAATGTAAGTGTGCAGTACTAGTGCCAGTATGGGATTCAGGAGACCTGTCCTCAGTTTCCTTCTTCACAAATACTTCATGCTAACCACTCATAAGTCCCTTAGCGCCTTATTCTTCTACAAAACTAATGTGAAAGCATTTTTGCCATATATAGATAAATAAGCATAACATATTCTAGAAAGAAGAACAAGAGCCCAGCAAATCTCCCAGGGAGTTCTCTCCTGGAAAGCAAAGTCACTGAAAAGCAGCTGGAAACTAAGAGAGTACAATCGTTACTTCTCTGACATGGTGACTAGAACAGGGAATCTAACTCGATTGCCCAAGAATATAGAGAAAGAATAGAGAGGTTTATACTTTCTCTGTGTCTGGCATTGATGGGGGGTTGTGTCCTAAATTCAAAATGTGTGATGAAAAATGAGAGGGATTTCATAGAACAGACATGAGACATGATTAAAGGATTAGGATACTCCCCTTCCTGAGTGGGGCTCACGCTATTTAGCTTATCAAAGAGAAGGTTAATGGGGGCCCTTTCATACACCTTTCTCTGTAGTAAATACTCATTTTAAAATACATGGGTTAGCTCTAGCAGACAAAGATCTAAGACCTTCAGTCTTAATTTATAGTTACCCATAATTAATCATTGAGAGAGTTATCAAGAATTATGGTAACTTTTCTGTTGATATTTTGTATCAAGATGTGATGTTTCCCCCTTAAAATGATACAATCTAGTTCAGGGAAATCTCTCCATTATACAGGAAGTCAGATGAGAAGATCACAGGTCACTTCAGGCTTTCTAATCTGTTAATTAGATAGTTTATATAAATTCAGTTTAATTGGTTCTGTGATTGATAATAAACAGTACTTTTAATGTATCATGTTTGACTACAGCCTCACCTAATCTCAATTATTTCTTGCTGTACGTGGGTGGTAGGACTTTGTCATCCTACCAGCATCTCCACCTTCATCCCTAAGGGTTGCATCATTATCTTGTTACACAACCTGCAGGGTTGATATTGTTGACATGATGCCAACCACAAAATCATTGAGTGATGGAGTGATGGCGTTGCTGGAGATCCCAACAAAACTGCTCTAGATCCTGCACTCAAGTTAATTGCATCATTATCTTGTTACACAACCTGTAGGGCTGATATTGTTGACATGATGCCAACAACAGAACTATTGAGTGATGGAGTGGTGGCGTTGCTGGAGATTCCAACAAAACTGCTCTAGATCCGGCACACAAGTTATTTATCAAGACCAAGTTCTGTTGTATTTTTAAAGAAACTTAACTAGAACATAGGGCTCAGATGATTGTAGTCTCTTTGCAGGTCTCTGTTGAGGATTTTTAGCATGTCATTCTAGGGTTTTTTTACAACTAAGTGTATAATTTTCCAGGCTTTTATCCAGGCTGAGGCTGATATTTAAAATTTTGTTCTTACTTGTTCATTCAGCTGTATTTTGCTCGGTAGTTCTGTGAACAGCCTGCACCCTGACAAGGACAAACAGCATCCATTGGCCATGCTGTTGTTTCTCTGGGCATCCCTCCAGTTTTGCATGAAGAGCAGCCTGTCCTTAACACCATCTCGTGAGGAAGCAGTCCATCTTTTGGGGGACACAATGATTTCCTTTCCTTTGGGCTCAAGATCTTTCATTCCATTGTGCCTGTTGGCAGAAATTAAATACAGTAATTCTGTTGTTTCAGATGAGATGTCAGTCTGGTAACCGTCACCTACTGGCTATATTTCTAGATTTTATCCTGTCTCAGGAAGAGGCAGGCACTCCACAACTTTCTGCAATTCAAAATTCTTTGAAAAGTGCTGTCCCCTTCATGTTTGCATTCCTACATTGTTTACATTTTTCTCATTCCAAAAAGCAAGCTGCATTACATAGCCCTCTTCACTCTTTTTGTTGTCCCACACTTTGGTGCCAGCGGTCTCCAGTTAGCTTCCTGAGCCATCTGGCCTTTAAATACTTCTTACATTTCCAAGAATTTTGAACAGTTACAACCTAAAACTTCAACGCTACTGGATATTACAGTGTATTCTCAAACCAAGCTTCCACCTACTGTGATTTGAAAAAGACGTTACATGTGTACAGTACATGCAGAGGAATGTGGTGTGGCAGAAAACAAACTATGTACTTGGGGTGAAAAGCATTGCAATGGGTTTTAAGAAAAGCTTTGTTATGAGGTAAAGGCTTAGCGTGAAGCCAGGATAATCTTGTGACTAACAATATATTAAACTCAGAAAAATTGTTTAGGAGCAGAACTTGCTATAGTATACTGGAAGGGGACCCGCAGAAGGAAGGAAATGAACAATATGAGTCTGTTAATAATACATTCTCTTTTTCCCTCCACCCACAGGCATACATCTTACTTGTACCACTACTACGTACCAAACGTGAGAACCGTAATACTTCAGGGAGCTAAATGTACAACATTCCTATGACAGAATTAGGTTCTGGGATGGAGCTGGCTAATGAGCAATAAATAATACCAGAATACTATACACTTACTGAAAAGGATTAAAAACCAGCAAAACCCTTACCCATTATCTGCTAAAGATGTAGATTTTTTACAGGAAATGAAAGATGTTCCAGTTGGAAAAGACAGCTGTACACAGGCCAAATCAAAGTTGCACAGGCAAATATAGTTATTTCCTCACTTTTGAATGCTATATTTTACAGTATTAGAGCTCTTCAGTTTTAAGTTTCTCTTTATATGTTCATACATCTGTATACAAGACTTACTGGAATGCATTTCAGTATTAAGCCACCTGGGACACAGTGCTGTGGGAGTTTGGAGTAAAAGGAATCCAAATATCTGGTCTGGTAAAAGTGCTTTCTTTTCAGTCCAGGAGTTGTTTTTTAATAAGCCTAAAGAAGAAAAAAAAAAACAAACCCACAAATTAGAGTTACAGTGAAGTAAGCTGGGGCATCTAACAACTGCAGTGGAGGGAAATGGCTGAGCTGCACTGAAAGCCAGTCATCTGGGGGAGTCTGGGGCATCTGCAATGGCAATCTCCTCCTGGAAGTATTCGAAACAGAAAATTCAAAGCAGTAACAGATACAAAACTGTATCAGCAATGAAAGAAATATCACAAGGGGCTTCTTTTCTTCAAGAACAAAAACTTGAGTTCTAATAGAGAGTATTGGCAAAGAGTCTATGTCTGAAATATTTTAAAGGCTTATACCTTTGAATGTATTAGGTCCAATTTCCAAGGCTGCTGAGAATTTGCCAGTTGCGTAATTTTCATTTGTAATTATGAGAGATTACTGTCAGAGAGTTGACTTTAATTTCTGAAGCCCAGTCCCGAGGAGATACTGGAAAACCAGGACTCACCCTCAGTATTTCTGGTCATGCTTTAACAGTTCCTTTTGATGGAGCAATACTGGTAACATAATAGCTTTGCTAGAGAGCTTTTGAAAACTGGTCTCTCAAGCTTAGAAAATCTGTGTGAAGAAAGTAATAGTTATCATTCAAACTTGACGCCAGACTCTAATTATTACTTCAAACACAAGAAGAACACAGCATCAACAGATTTATTTTTTTTTTAATCTCTTTGGTACACTGTAGTAGCCACACCTACATCCTCTTAGAAGAAACATATTTCTCTTCTCCTGAATACATTGCACAAATACGTATTAATTTGTGCAGTGCATTCATAAATTTGTCCAGAGTTTAGCTTTTCTAGTTTTTTACCGAATTGATCTTATTGTCATGCTTCGTACAGTACTACATTTAAATTACACTAGACTTACTTCAAATGCTGTTAGCCCTTGAAATTCTCCTTGCTTATGGAAGATACCATGCTTACGGTATACGTGGTAACAGCCATGAAGCTGCTTAGTTTCACTTTGCCTTTACCACATTGGTTTGACTAATCTAATCAAATTGGTTGTGCTCAATAGCATTATGTTTAAGAGTGTCACTTGATCCACAAAGTGCTGGGCTCATATACCCAGAGAAGACCGGCACCATGAAATAAAGATTAGTTTCTTATCTGCAATACCATGTTTCACCTTTATTGCACTATCTGTCTAGCTGACAGCCACTTTAGTCGGACTACCAAAGCAAAGCCTACCAACTCAGATAGCATTAATATATGATTTTTAAAGCAGCCAAACCACATGCTTCATTCCTGATTTCTTAGACTGATTGTATACGTGCTGATTGTTAAAAATTAGGACACTAGAAACTAAAGGGATTTACCATTAAAGCAATACTGCATTTTATTGAAAAAAATTCTGAAACCAGAAGTTCTCTTTTCCTGCAGGATCCTGAGCAATGTTCACTCTCTCAAAAAATCCAAAACCCCACAACTATATATTTTGACATGAAATATAGGTCTGACTTGCAAAAAACACAGGTTTTCAAATTCCCTATAGTTTTCCAGTAGAGGCATAGGCTTCCTTAAGAAATGTAATGGTTGGGAAATATGTGTGAACTTGTAGTTTGTAGTCATATTTGTGTCTTTCTTAAAGGTTGTCCATAGATCTCTCTACACCCAGGGACTGAAAATCATTGCCATATAGTACACAGGCATATTAGCATATGGTAAACATATATTTTTTAACATGTTTGTAATTTTGTTCTTGATATGACCTGCAGTGGACTGGTGGTGCAGATCCTGTGTGAAATATAATATGAAATTAATGAGAAGGCCTCTAGTTAGGGTACAGACTCCCACGGAACATTTTCCTGAAACACCATTATTTGGAATCTGAAAAGGTCTGTGTTGTCAGAGTTATTTTGGTGACCAATAATGAAGGACAGAGGGAGGCTTTTTTTTGAAGAGCTAAAATAGGACTGACTAGGAGGAGCTGTGTGTTTGTGGGGCAGAGGAACTTACCCATCAAGAATGTAACAACTCTAGGTTGCACATTATACATGTTATCATACAGTGACTTGATATTGTGTCTTACTATGCAGTCCCAGGAATGGAAGAAGCATAAGGAGTTATCCAAAGGAAAGACAGGGAAACTAATTCTGATGTTAGCGGAAGAATGGTACCTCTCTTCTTTTAATTTCTGCTTTGCTGTATGGTTCCATACCAAAACAAGACCTGCAGAGATTTCCCATGTTGTTTTCTCACAGCTTTAGCAAGCAGAGTGCCTCCAGCTTGTGTCCTTAGTCCTCAAGAGGGATCTTAAATCTCCCTGGAGAGGAAAAGATTCTTTCTATCCACACTGCTCGTCTTTCTTAGTCTTTCTTAGTGCTTGTCTTTCTAGCAGGAGAAGGCAGGACTGAGGAGATACAGCTTTCAGTCTTGATCCTGCCACAGACAGGCTTTGAAAGAATATCTTAAATTACTGAGATGTAAAAGAAAATTACCTCTAAAGGTGGGGATATCACTTCTTCCTCATTTGGGCACTGGAAGTATAGCCATGAACAGCAAGAGAGATGGTGTTTCCCAAGAAGAGGTTCACCTCTGCCCAGCTCCTGCGTGGTCCTGCCTCAGAGGCGTTCTTCTGTCAAAGAAACTGTTCACACACGTGGCCTCTCTGACATCTGTCCTAGCAGCCACCCTGGCAGTGCTGGGGACAAGGCTGTGGTCAAGCCAAGGATGTGAAACTCCTGCTGGGGACGTTTCCACCGTGTCAGGACTACACTACCATCCTCTAAACACAGTTTGTGTCATAGACCACGAAAGGTTCCGATTTTATCCTTCAGGTTTTATGGATGATTCCCATGTCTTTGAAGTTCTGTTCCCGCTGAAGATGAAGGCAAATTCCTACTGATATTAATGGGGTTAGGATGTGTCCTTGTCTTTATTTTTGCTGTTCTTTCCTTTGTTGCAGTAGACCTATTCCTTTATTAAAGCTTTTGCCTGGGGGAAAAAGAAAAGCCACGTTACTAAATTATGAAATATTTACATTCATGAAGCCAACCCCTTATGCCTAGCTCCTCCTCTGATATTAAGATGACACTTCTTATAGAGCTACAGCTTCTATGCTGCCATTATTCCTCTGTGGGATCCAAGACCGGGAGGTGACAAAACAGCAGGCCACCATGAGCCAAGTGACAGTAAGTAATACCTAGGCATGCTTGCTGATTTTGACTCAGTGCAGTGGGAAACAACTGTGTTAGACTGATGGTGGTTTGTTTAGTGCTGGAGAGCAAAGCAAGATCAGAGATGAAAGAGAAGAAAACATAAAACTGGGGAGGTTTCTAAATTAAACTTGATTTTTACCTGAGAATAAAAGGCCATATGTTGTAGATATATCTGTAATAATCATCCCAAAAGCAAAGTGTTAAAGGCATCGGTTTGCTTATCACCATTTATTTCTATCTTCTTTTGTATTTATGTTTACCTTTTTGCCTGCAGTTCTCTCAATGCCACAAGAATGAATGAAGCTTTAGTGTCACAATCCATAACGAAATGATGTGCAGTTACTCTTCTGAATGTTTTGCATCTCTTGTTTTCATTGTATTTTTGTATTGGATGTAAATCTTAATAGTGGTTTCCTTCTTTTTTAAAAAAAAGTTTTGCCTGTTATTGAAATATGTGTTGTTCAAACTATTTAGCGTAGCTTATTAATTTATTCCTCATACTTTCACATATTTAATGCTTTTTATTTTGCCTTGCCCAACCTCTTGTAGGTTTGGTAAGACAGGTAGTGACTTTCTCTCTGGGTGTTGCTTTGTTTTGTGGGTTTTTTTGATACTTGGGTAAGTCACTTCAGTTTATGCCTTTCATTTTTATCTCTCTGTGGCATAGCCTATGGAGACCATATCTGTAAAATGGATAAATATTAAGTAACTATCATAGTAAAAGAAACATCCTGTTAACTGGATTTCTGCACAGTTCACTCCTAATGGTTCTCTGTCACCAAACTCAAGATCTCTGGCCTCTCTGGTGTCATCCTAATGTTCCTTTTGCTCTTCCCTTGCCTTTTCTCTCTTGCTGACCTTCAGTTGTCTCGCTCCCTCTTCTCCATTTCTCCTGCAAGCTCTCTTTGCTCCCATTTATCTGGTCCTTCACATCTTTTGGCAGTAAAGAGGAGGGCAGGTTGGTGGGCAGCTGGAAACATAATTGTACTGATTGTCCCTATCTGCTGTGCAGCATTTCTTCGATGGTCTTCCTTTGGAAAATGTCCCATGCAAAACTGTCACTTCCCTCATTCTCACCTCGCCTTTCATGAAAGAAATACTTAAAGTAGTTAGAGGGCAAGAGAGGAAAAGATGCAGATTTCATTTGCACAATGCCTAGGATTTACAAAGTCAGCATGAGAAATGGAGCAGCTTTCAGAGCAAGGAAGGAAACAGTTCCTCAGATGTGTACTGAGCTGGGCATTTTTAATCCTCAACATGAAGACAGTGGTGCTGAACATATTCATACTCATATTCATACCAGTGCAAAAATACATTTTTAACACTGCACTATAGGACGAAAACCACTGATTTTTGGCTGGCAGAATCTTAGCCCGAAAAGGAAACCTGAAAAAAGAGACACACAAAAAAACCTTGGAGCTAAATACTCTCACGCTTTAGAAAGTCAAATGTAAGGACCAAAAGGAAAACACTTTATTATGTGGCTTTTAGTGACCTTTTGGCAGGTTTTGGAATATAATGGGGCAACTACCACTGTAATGTGACATGCTTATTTGTGGGCATTAATACAGGTGAAGACAGATTTTTGTTACTGTATTATGATGCACAACTGTGTGGCTAATTTGCATGCAAAATTTCTATGATTAATAAATTAGGCAATGCTAGTACAAGTGTACTACAGTGAACCACTTGTAGCAATCACCAGCGCTCTAGCAGGCGACATAAAATACTATGCCCTGCTCCAGTAAAGCTTTGAATATTTGAATATCAGTTTGCAGTTCCCAAGCTGCAAAGCGATCAAAGGAGGGGAAGAATGTTCCTTACTTTTATCCCTCTTACAGCAGAATCAGCATAATCACCAGATACCTTGTGTAGAAATGTCAAACAAACTCAACTGAAAAAAATAAAATCAAGCAGATTTACCTAAACCACTTTAGTATAAGAGTAACACAGCTGGTTATAAAAAGCAAGATGTATTTTTTTCAAGTCCTAATGTTTTGTATTGAACGGTTTGAGTAGAATGAACATATCAAATATGCATAGAATAGCATATTCTTAATACTGGGATAAATCAGTTAAAAACCATAAAGGTAAGCATAGAGTGGGCCTGCATTAAAAAAAATTATTATGAGCTAGCTCCCGCCTGAGGCCAAGATCTGAAAGTGCTACAACTGATTTCTGAGTTCATATGCCGCTTCTTTTACTGCATTCATGCCAAATTCATAAGGATTATGAGAAAATTCAGCAGATTAGTCCTTTAATCTGGTGTCTCCAATCTAAATAGAAAAAAGTCAGATATGGCTAAGCAACTTGGGGCATCAGGGTATCCAGGAAACACTCACATTGACATCCTAGCTTGAAATTTCAGATCAGGCCCTCTACCTTGTACTATGACGTCTTCTCTACTACAAGGGTTTTTTCCCCCCACGCTTTGCCTAACATAAATATCTATTCATCTCCATTGTCATTTTAAAATTCCTGTCTTTTTGAGAAACCTCTTGTGAAATTAAAGAGGCGCATCATATTCTTGCATCACATTCTGAGCACAGTTAGGCTTTGGCTTTTACTGAGCTTTTAGGAGGCACTGCCAGCACGACTCTGTCTCCTGAACATTTTACCCAGGGCATAGGCAGCTTACATGTTCTGAAGCAATTGCTGTACTAAGTACCCGGTAACGTATCTTTCCCAGAAACTGAAAATAAAGGCATAAAAGAGAACCACATATTAATTTATGGGCGTTAACATATGGGTGTAAGTTTCTCTGCGGATAATTATGTGACTATGCTAATAACGCCAAGGATGCTTTGATACATCACCACAAATTCTCACAATGATGTTCTTGAGCATTTCATTACTGTCAGGAGTGTATATATTTAAACAGGAGAGAGGGATGAGAGAGGCCCACACGTCTTAACAAAAATAACCCTCTCCCTTCATGCTGCAGGCGAGCTGATGAAGTCCTGTTAGACATGGGCGCTTACATTAGATGTGTTTACTGGAAACTTCCCATTTTGAGAGCAGAAAACTACACTAAGTGCGCTGAAAGGGGAGCAGCGTGCGTGGTTTGCAAGGATAGCTGGAAGCATGGGTATTACTGACAGTGAAACGATGAAAAAGTCCTGCATTTTGCAGGACTTCTGTACTTTTTTCAAAAAGTGCAGTCTAGCACACTTTGAGGCTGTGGTTCAGAAATCTTCCTGCAGACCTCTGTGACAAGTCCAAGCGCCAGGCTAAGTTATCATGCCTTGGAAAAGGGAAGGTTCCCAGCTCAGTCAGAGAAATTTTTCCCAAAGCTTCCCTTGACTTGCTGGCAAGACAGCTGGTGTGGAGCCCCAGGTGTCCTTGAGAAATTCTCCAGTACATTGCTCAGCACTTCGATCATGAAGGCTCGGTGTATTTCCAGTTGTTGTGGGGACACCAAAAGCAATCACACCAGAAAGGCTGCCCTGTGCAGGGGGCTCAGGCTGCAATGCCTTTGCCTGTTTCCCAGTATTCTAATTGCCCAGCTGAAATTAAACTTCACACAGTTTAAGTTTTTATGCCTTCATATACAATTTTTTTTTTTTTAAAGCTTTTCTTCTAGTGAGGCTAACGTCTAATCCTTTGACCTTTTGCATTAAGTCTGCGCACAGCAGACCACTACCCTAACGACACACAGTTATGGGTGTTATAGAAGCATTCTCAGGCATACAGGCATTTATAGATAAATCATCACCATTTTTTTTTTTTTTGAGCAGTGATAGGCAGACAGAGTTCAGCCCTTGCTCTGGGATAGCAGTGGCTGCGGTGAGGGTAGGAGATGTCCTGGTGGGTGAGCAAGTGGCAGGCATGTATTTCGAGAGGCTGTATTTGCATTTTCTGCCTCTTGTGAGCTTGTCAGGCATGCTGGGACCGAGCCTCGGCTTGTGGAAATTATTTCAAGGCAATTTATACCAAACGACGATCCCTACTGTTCTGTTTGTTACAAACTTGGCTGTAATACAGTAATGTTTAGTGGCTTAATAACATCTGCTTTTGGCCTCTCCTACTCCCTCAGCAAACAATTTTCATATATAACAAATGTTCGCATTTAGTCTAATTAGAACAGAGCCCAAGGGTCAGAATAGCCATACCTGCACGCTGAGGAGGAGACTCTGGGTTTCCAGATGAGAGACCAGGTTTCTCCCCTCTCCATGCCAGGGTCCAAGACTTCTGCCCTTTCCCAGGATGAGCTCTTCTGGGCAGATCCCACTGAAATTGCAGAGGTGGGGCAGCACCAGATGTCCCCTTCTGCAGGAGGTCTGTCCAGTCGAAAGGGTCACAGTAGGTAGCAAAGGTAGCACAGAGTCACTGGGACAGGCAGATATTTCTTGAGCGTTTGGCATTTTCAAAAAGAACAGCACATTTTAAAAATAAAAACTCTGAATATATATATAAAACATGCAAAAATAAATATTTCCCACTAACAATTGATCACAGTGCATGCTGTGAGGGTGCATGAGGTTAAGTGGCGTACGGTTTTGCCTTTGCACAGGAAACCTGACAGTTACAAACCCTTAAAAAATCTGTATGGTTTATCTTGTTGATTATCACTCTTTTTTGGGCAACAAAGATTCTGCCCATGTTTCATCATGTGTGTAGTAGAAATACCAGGATATGCAAATATAGAAATTACACAACAAAATCAAAACTGAATTAAAGCTCTTTACAGTAAAAAAAAAAAGAGAACCAGAACTGCAGCCTTTTTATTGCTACATCACTGAATGCGCGCACAACCTGGCTATTTAGGTGCTTGTAATGTATGGTGCAACTGTCTCTCCATCTTCCCACTGCTGTTTACGCCTCTTCAGTAACAGCTAAAATGGAGGCTACCGATCTTGGGTATAATGAAAGAGGAATGTTTTAGGTAGTCTTGGGAAGCTTTATGACAGCTATCAACTGATCAAATAATTAAGAATAGCAATCGGCATTTATAATCAAGAGATGGGCTGTTGACTTTTGGCTTGGGGAGCAGGGCTGCGGCAACACTGTTGTGACAGCTGGTGGATGGAGACTCTTTGCTGTTGAACTCTGTGACCCAAATGCTGTGGCTGAGCATCTACCATAAGAAATACAGGTAGTGTCGTAGTTCTGGGTGCCCTCTGGTGCACTGGGGTGAACCTCACCAGCAGTCTCTAGCGAAGGATTTCTCGCCATTCCTGTACACTAAGGTCATGCGTATGCAAAGCTATGGGCAGGCAGGCAGGTCAGGTTAGCGTCTGCCATGAAGAGGAGGGCAAGAGAAATGAATTTTATCTTGGCTTATCTGAGTGATGCCCTACCATCTCACTGCTCTGGGTTCTGTGTCACTGGCAATTTTCGCTGCCACAAATAGGTGTTGCTTGACCACAGCTAGGAAAACAACGCAAAGTAGATATGTAAAACAATTTGACAAGCGTCAGAGAAAAAACATGATCAAGCGAATTATTTATCAAATGTTATTTGGTCATATGCAGGGAAAAGAAAAAGACCTGTTTTGTTCAGAATATCTGCAGGTCAGATACATTAATTTTATTTCCTCAAGAAGTATGCACAAATGTTTTCTGAAATAAAATTTTTTGGTACTTCATATGCTTTGTTGTTTGGTTGATTTTTCAGGTTGAAAAGGGAAGGAAATCTTTGGCAACTTCTTGTGGTTGCAGGGCATTTCTTTATATCTACTTTTTAAGACACTTGTAGGAATTAGCATTACGGACTATGAACACAGTGAACCAGAATTATTAGTGGGACAGCCAACTCTTCAGACTGGAATTTGGTATTAGCAATTCAGGAAAAAAAATACAAGTGAGATACAGCCCTATAAATATATTTAGGAACATATTAAATACAGATAAGCTTTTGAAATCTGAACTCAAGAGTGTATGAGGATTTTGCAAGTTAGCTTTGTCTTTATAGCAAGTGCATGCAAACTTCAGGTCCTAAGCCTGAGACTGGAGGTATCAAAAATTAACAGCCACGTTTGTTGTAGTGTGAAAATATAGGTGAAATACCATCTTCCTTTAAATATTTTCTTCTCTTTTTTTTTTTAAAAAAAATATTCCTAATTGTCTCCATTTTTCCTTTGGCAGCTATAAACCATTGTAACCAACCACAAATAACTATAAAGATGGAAAAGGGAGACTGTAAACAGACCATTTTTTCCTCTTAATTTATTTTGCTTCTTCATGTTTTGGACACGTTTATTTGTTTATAAAATTGCTGTACATCAATAAAAGCACTAGAAATACTCCCAAGCTATTGGTTACAAATGATTTAAAGCTCATTTCTTCTCTAAAAATGAATCATGCAAAAATAAAGCCTTCCTGTCCACAGATCTACTTGTCTCCTTGCCTGTATCCAATTATGTCAGATCTTGAAGAGATTCAGCCCAAATGGAACAGAAATGCTGTGATCAATCTCAACAGCACCTGGAATACGGGGCGATTTGGAAGCATTTTGGGGTACTTTTCTCTTGCTAACTGCCCAGCCCGACAACCTAGCTAACGAGACAGGTTTCTGGTTTTTCTCCCATCCCACATTCAGCATCATTCACAAGTTCCTGCGGGGACATCTGCGCACAGCCACTCCCAGCGATGTGCTTGGGTCCAGCCTCGTGCAGCGGCGTCCCGTCACAGCGCTGATGGCGCGGGGCTCAGCACATGCAGAGCCTGCTGCTCCGGCACCCAGGCAAAACAGCCCTCATCCACCTGCAAACCGCCTGCTTTTATAGCTAACAGCGTGAAGGTCTAACGCATCTGGCTCTAACTCCCGGGGCCATTTTTCAGTGTGAAAGTACAGTTTAAGGGAGACACTTCCTACACTTTCTCTGTGATGAGGGGCGGTGCTCTTTGGGAGGAATGGTTTATTCTATCAATGTGGAAGCATCAGTGCAACTTTCGTAGTGAATTATCAAATGCCTGAAGGCTTTGTAGATGTGTTCGTTCTGTGTACAGATGAACCCACCACTTCTCCAAGCCTGCTCAGCAGCACGGTTTAAATCTCCAATGCAGGTCCACTGATCTTTGTATTCCCTTGAAACAGCCCACTTGGAATGATCGTTAATGGAATAAAAGGTGGAATTCGATGGCATCCCTATTAGGTTTACGTTGTAGACATGGTAGTCAAGAGAGCAATTTGAGGGAAGTTTTTGGCCGGAACGCTGCCAGGATTCAGCCAACAAATCAGTCTTCAGTTCCTGAGCCATCCAGGCTGCGTAGATATCTGTGGAATAAAACAGGGTGTGAGGAAATTAGTCTTTCATGTTCCTTCATTTAAGAGGGGACTGAAAAGCATCATCTAAACTGGGCTCATTTTGTTCCAATACCTGAAGTGAGCCAGAGGGGATTTTGCCCCCTCCCCTCGCTTTAACCTTTATTTCAGAAGTTCATTTCTACTTTTCCTTCTTCTGGAAAACTTGTTATAAACAATCAGCAGGAAAAAAAAAGGAAAGGAAAAAAATGTCAAGCCTTCTTCATAACAAAAAAATAGCAGGTGGTTCAAACCCCATCTTTGTTTTGTTGTTACTGTTGAATAACAGGAACATTGTTGAACACCTTAAGGCATTTGAAGGACCAGATCTCTTTTTGCTTTGTGGGGCTGAGAGAATGCTATGATGGGACACCATTCCTTGCCCTCTGTTACATTTATTTCTGAAGCTGAACTTCTTTTTTTCCCCTCGAAGAAAATACTAATCATCAAAGAATATATTAATTGCTTATTTGCTTAGGAATGTGTGAGCAACAGGTTCTCTTACCATCTATGAATAAGTGTGACTTTGCAAAGTGGAGCAAGGTTTCCCCATGAGCTGACTGGAGCTTGGAGAGGTGGCGCAAGGGGCCCGAGGGCAGCCTGGACCCTGCACAGAGCTTCTGCAGATTTGGGAGATCAGCTTGGAAGATGTTAGGGATGGAACAGCTGTAGATTCCTGGATTATAACTGAGCATCTGTTGGTCTGAGAAAAATCCAAAGAAATGAAGTCATGCAGAATTAAAATGGGTTAAAGCAAAGCAATCAAGACCATAAAGTTCTGCCTTGGAAAGGAAGCCTAAATCCTTCTTAATCTTCACAGACTATCTCCTGGAGGGGTCCAGTGTCAAAGTATCTTATTTTAGCAACCAAAAACATGTTTAATTGGTTTGTATTCTGACTGGTCCTGCAGCACGTAGACCAGACAGGGAGAGTATGCTCAGGTATTTCCACTTACACCACATTATTCTTAGCAGAACTGTTAACTGGTGGTCTCAGTCCACTGCCACCTCCACCCAAGCTCATCTTCAAGCCTCTAAGTAGTCACACAGGGCTCAGACAGCATGTCTGACAGCTCAGACAAGCCTGTCCGTATTTACAGGACTAATTCCCAGTCAGTTACAATTGCCAAGCGAAATGAAAACGGAACAGCTGCCAGAGGGTCTAGTTTGGTTTTAGGGAGAACAGAGCTTGACTTTCAGCATCTGGATTGAGTCTGCTGAAGAAATTTACTTCTCTGTACAGTGCACAGCTTAATTGTAGAAGTCTTTGCTAAGGATATCGTAAAAGGCAAGGGAACAAATAGGCTCATTAGATGAGTTCATGGAAGAGCAGTCCATCAGGAACTTTCCAGTCTTTCCAGCTCAGGAAATCCCTGAATCACAGATTACCAGAAGCTGGGAGGATGGAGCAGAAAAGGCATTAGCGTCTCATTTTCTTGTCCTCTTTCCCTAAACACATGCATAGATGCGCTTCCACAAACAGGAACCTGGTTTAGACAGCTCTGGGGTGTGGCCGCCCTGGCAATTTGCACAGCATGTGTGTTTCATTAATATCATTTGAGGTTTGGAAATAAGAAAAGAGAGAAAACCAGTGTGAAAAGTGCTGAAGAGCATGCCAGCATGACTGCTTGCAATGCCTTTTGATAGTCCCTTTTCAGGATTCCAGTACCAGGTATTACTGTCAGATTGTTCTGAATCTTACGGGTATAGGTTTTATTGGTTTTTTTTAATGAATATTAATATTTTTAGTATTGATCTTTTATGTGGCAAAGAGTATCTGGGGAAATTATGTGTGATATTTATTCCATACTTCATATTTCTGACAAGTCACAGCTACTACTCCAGCTGAAGCAGCGGTTGCCTTACATTCATACATGCAGACAACTGCAGCTGAACAAGCTATTACTGTTTAAAATGATTAATCATCCTACTTTATATTCCCAAAGCATTTTCTATGCATGGACTGAGTTTACCCTCGATACGGACTTGTGACTACTATTATCCCAATAGTCCCCACGGGGAGATGGAGACAGAGTGGAAGAGTGAATTTCCCACATTCACACAGGAAATCATTTGATAAACATAACTGAAGCCAAAAATCCTGTTTCCAGGCCCCACTTGGTTTCCCAGTCTGACACAGAGGAAAAGAAGAAGCAATTTTTGAGGTGAAGCCTCAAGGAAAGCAGTCGGAGAGGTGTGGTGGAGCAAAGGCTATCTTAGAGAGAAGCTTTTCATACCTATTTCTGTGAACTGGTCGTATTTGAAGGTTATACAGATGGCTGTCTGTCCGTAGGACTCCCCAGTAGCTGGATACCCGTAGCCATCCTCAGGGACGGGAGGGAACAGGGGCACACTGTGAATCACCCAGAAGCCTTGTGTTTTGTCCAAGAGCATAAATCCTGTCAAAAAAAGAGAAAAGTTACTGCAAATGAATTAAGGAGGAAAAAGCCCTGAGACGATAGAGTTGAGTCTGACTTTGGATTTAGTGCTGGAGACATCGCACCTCGATGTGTTAATGTCTACAGTAAACTGGCTCTAGTGTAGATTAATGGATTATAGGAGACACTAACATTGAATTGAAATTGCATTGATTCTCTCCTGCATAGCCTAACTCAAACCGTCACCATGTTTCTTTTGAAAAAAAAACAAAAACAAAAACCAAAACCCAACAACAAACACAACTTTTCAAAACCTTTCTCTTTCTCGGCTGAGATTTTGTCTTCAAAAAGTCTGATGATTTAATGGCTGTGACCCTCCCTCCACCGCTCATTTTCCTTCTCTTCATACATTCGCTGCCTAAGGGGAAACAGACTCTGTCAACACCGTGTCTTTTTTTCTAGACCAAATTCTTCTTCACGGGGAAGCAGCAGAGAGATCGACTATGCCTCCCCCTGCGGCAGGGTGCTCCAGGGAGGAATGGGGCTGTGAACTGTCCCCATTGCTGCAGCCTGAAAATACAGCCCTGCAAAATGTGTTCATCTCAGGGTCAGGCTGGGCAAACCCCAACTGCTTCCTCAAGGGAACATCTAGACCTTCACCTAAGTTTATGCTTATTTAAAGCCTTGCTTTACTTTAACCGCATGCTTTAGCACTTCTGTGATCTTGGCAGCAGTTTCTTCCCCTGGAGAGAGAGAGTTTGGAGGAGTTTATGTTTAGGGTGCCTTTCCCTTCACCTCTTGTACTGGGGTTGCCATTAGGTTCAGAATGATGCGGCCTGTACTCACTGAAAAGAGCTATACGAGTTTCAATGCTTGAAAACAAAGGGTTCATAAGCTGTAAGAGTTCTTCAACACAGCACAGGCATAGCAAAACCAAAACAGAAGGTTCAGCTACAACAAACAATGCATCATGCAAATCATTCTCCAGTTTCGCTTTAGGCAGGTATTTTAGATACGCAGCTAGACAACAGACAAGTAGATGCTATCCACAACTTTAGAAAGGAGAAAATAGTAGCTTGGGACTCCCCCTGTACCTTTGGTATGTCCGTTTTTCCAGCCATCAGAGTCTGATTCAGGGACCTCATCATTGTATATTGCATATGCAATTCTGTTCTTCTGCAGGAAAACACACATTTCTGAAATATGACATTCAGTAAAGGGAAGACATTTAAGTGAACATCTTCTGCTGGGAACAGAAGAAAGAATTCAGGCCTTCTCTGAGTGAACATCATGAGCCTAATCCTTCTCCCAATTCAGCTGACACAGTCACTGCAGAAGTTACAGTAAAATAAGTGGAAGTTCAATCATGAGAGTAGCCCTTCCTCAGGAGGTCGGATATGCTCACTAAGGCAATTTACATGGGTTTATTGGGCACTCACTTGCAGAGAAGTTCCTCCCTCTATTTTTTGTGCGTGCCTCTCTCTGATTTAGCAACCAGATCTGGTAAAAATGTTTGCTGAGGAAAAATAGACATGACAAGTGTTCTTATGAAGGACAAGCAATTAATGCTTTTTTTTTGCAAAATATTTGCATGTGGCTGCTCCTTATTCCCCCTGAATAGAGAACTTCAAAGGAGCTGGGACAGGCTTCCCCTCCCAATGTTCTTTGACTTTGTAAACTGTTTATTACAATTACAGTGAGACCTGGAATAGGACAGTTGACTGGATTGCCGATATTTGACTGACTTGTGGGAATCTCTTCTACATATAAATTAATGACACCCTACCACTAACCCACAGCAGAAATGCAAAGACACACCCAGACTCCCAAGAATACCATGTAGATGGTAAAAATTAACTATAGGCAGATCTTGTGGTATTTTATAATCACTTCACACAAATATGCCGAAGAAGTCATAGTGATTTCAGGGTGAAGAGTAAAACCCAGATTTGATTTGAGACAGAGTGAAACACATGCACATGGGAGGGCTTAAGACAAGGATCTGTAATAGTCACCACTGGCCCCGGTCAGAGTTCACAGCTTCAGATGTTGCTCAACATGAATTGCAGAGAAGCCAAAGGGAATATGTGCCAACACTTGTCTAGATGGGCAACACGCTAAATGTGTGTGAAAGGCCTGACTAGAAATTATAAGTTCAAGGATAATTTCTACTTGTAACAAAACCCACAAATAATCTGCCCAGCTGCCTAGACGCTGCCCTTGACGTGTTTTACTAGATCTAGTTGGCCACGTCCGTCCATACCTCCGCATACTTATTTTGGCTAGTTTCATTTCATTTGCATGCAATATCAATTAAACATGCTAACAAAATAATAATTAAATGCCACTTGCCTTGGATTCATACATCTCGTACAGCTGCTTCAGTGTTTGTCCCAGAGCACCTTGTGTCATATTGACAAGGTATTTACTGAGCTGCCACTGTGGAGCCAGGGCATCCATGTACATGTATTCCAGCCCCAGGATGGGAATCTCTCCTTTGGCATGTTTGGGTAGCTTGTAAAGAGCAAACCTGCAACAGTGAAGAGCAATTGTTTTTTTACAACCATCCTGTTTAAATGCATAAATCGTTATCTCCTTCCCACCTGAGGATTTAAGAGAAGGATGACTCCAGGGATGCCTATGATGGCGGGGGACCAGTGCTCCCAGTGTGCAGTGTGGGTGTCTCAGCCTCCAAGTGGTGACCCAGCGCAGGAACCAGCAGCAGTCTGACAGCACAGTATCTACTGCAGACAAATTTGTTCTGCTTCTTAGTGAGGAAGGGAGGCTGATTTGCACCAAACTCCTGTTGCTGTGGCCCAGACTAGTGCTGGTACCCTGAAAGAATCTGAGGTAGCCCTGGTCTGGAGTCCCATTTAGCCACCAAACCGCTATTTGCTGCTGGTTCTGGTAGAGAACCTCAGGTCCCAAACTCAGTCTGACATTCTCATGGTTAACCTGGACGATATAACTTTATATGAAACACATGAAATTATGTATTAAAATATAAAATGCATAATGTTATATTTATACATACTAAAACCACAAAATAAGTATAAAGCCATGTGATAATTGTTGTTCCAATCCTGCTTTTCATAACATACTCGCATTCTGCTGAACTGTTGCAGACTGGATATTTGCAAACCGTTAGCCAGAAACACAAATCTTTTCAAAAATTGTAGAGTACTCTATATTGTCAGTAAATGGCTCGGTTCATATTACTGTCCCTGATGAAGCAAACAGCTTTTTCCAGTGCGCAAGTCCATGGAATTAATTGCAATATAATTAATTGAGCCACTTCCTTTGAGTGCTGTTTTTAAGTAATTTGCTATTTATGTCAATGGTAAGAACTGAGTGGCATTATTGCCAATTCTGTACTATTTACCAAAAATCCAGCCTGATTGTGCTTAACTCTTCAGGTATACCAGGAGGAGTAAGCCTCTCCCAGTGGATGTACAGTCTCAGGGTGGTCAAAAAGGGTATCTCTGAAAGCAGGCAAGGAGTGCCGGGAAAGCATTTTGCTAGAGGAACGTTTAATCCATGGGAAACATACATGTACAGGCAGAAGAGAAACACACAGCACTGGTGATCCTGGTAATCCACCTGCATTGCCACTGACTGAGTGATGTTCCTTAAATAGCTCAGGAGAAACTGTTGCTGATGACAGATCGCAGAGCAGAGAAGGTGATTTATGCAGCAAGGCTGGGGAGAGCTGCCCAGGCACGAGGAGTCACGACAATCTATTTGAAATGAAGATTTGGAAAGGAGAGGAATGGCAGTAACTCCAGTAGTACAAACTGGTCCAGGAGTTAGTATACAAAGCCTTTCCAAACTACTTTGAAATGTACGGGAAGATTTATGCTCTCAGGGTGCCTACAGCCTTGCATTTGACAAACCCGCGCTAGCAGGTATGCTCATGGACGCACCAGTAGCTGAGCTATCAGTAAATTGCTTGCCAGTTCCCAGTGGATACATGTTTTGGCCCTTTCCAGAAAGCCAGCTGAGTCACAGTTGTATGAAAGTCTTCACTGCTATTTGGGCACAGGAAGTTTCTCATGAGCTGAGGCATTTGTGGGAGCAGAGTGAAAGTTATTTTCCTGAGAACCAAGGAAAAGCAAATCCGCTTATACCCGATTAGGTTGTCACATTGTTTGCTTGTGACTGAACTCTGACTTGCTACAAATAATCACATCTTTACTACTTAGTCACATTTTTACTCCCCCCCCTCCAAAAAAAAACAAACAACAAACCAACCAAAATGCCCCAAACCAAACAATGCGCAGCTGTGGCTTCAGCCCTTGACTCAACACTTCTCAGAAGGCAGAGTTTTTGCTTGTAGTTTCATTAAAAGCTTCCCACAGAATACGATGAGTTTGGATGAACGCAGCAAAGATGCTCTGCCACCCTTACAGCCTACGGCCGTGTGCTCTGGCAGCCCCTGTGCAAGGTCGGTGAGGATGGCAGGATGAGCCCCTGAGTAGGAGGAAAACATGGGGGAGACAGTGACCAGCCCAGGCACTGTGTGGTGGGAACTGCAGGCACAGCTGGGGAGCGCAGATGGGATCAGGCCAGAAAAGGCCGGTGATCCCTCTGGTTTAGGGGCAAACGAAAGGGTTCGTGAGTACTAATAATGAGTAATTATAGAATACTGCAGGATGAAACCACTGAATAGCAGGAACTCAGACAAAGCTCTTGCTAACTGAATATAAAACCTGCAGCCCTGTGTGTGTTTGAAAGGGAATCAACATCTTTTGTTTAAGAGGAAGCTTTTCTCAGCAGTTTCAGTTCTGCTTCTCCTATCAGCTTCATAGCAACCAAGTCCAGAACCAGGCAATAGCTGAGTCTTTCTTGTAATAAACTAGAATGACCCCTGCAGATGGGCAAGTTTTTCTTTCATTTATCACGGAATACTGGAAAGGAACATCCACGCGCCCCCCACCCCCTACCCCTGTTAAATCTGTCGGAAGGGAATATGGTTTTGCCTGTGCAGACCCCCCCCAGTTCCCATCTAGAATGGGTCCCACATTGCCGGTGCTCACATGGAGGCGCACATGAATTACTCCTACCCACAGCTTTCAAAGCATTTTTCAGAGAGTTTGCATACAAAAATTGTGTTCATTTAAAAAAGGGTGGTAAATATTTTTGTTTGTTTGTTTGTTTTGTTTGTTTGGGTTTTGGCCTGGAATTTTTTTAGCTTTATCACAAACAGACTCATTCTGCAAGACATAATTGCAATTTGTGGAGAATGAAATTTCTCATACCTTTAAGTTGTTGGGTAGTTAGCTGCACCAACTAAGAGTCTGATTCCTGAAAAAAATCACGTTATCCAGAAGGCCTTGGCAAGGGTGACAAGTCACAGGGATGGACCGGCCCCTCACATGTTTGATGCTACGCCACTACAGAGCAAAGCTGGCTTTGTGCTCCTGCTTGTGTGCCTGCCTGTGGCATGGGGAGCGCCTGCCTCCCCGGCAGTTAGCTCTGCGTGCAAGGGAAGGCACGTGCAAGAATAGCACCTGCTTCTTTATCACTTGTATCCAAAGTAATCATTTTTCCACGAGAAAGACACTTTTCTTTTTTAAATTAATTGATACTTCTCTTTGGGAGGCTTCTGTGCTCATTTTAGGAGCCCTCATTTCACTTTTCAGACCTGGGCTGCATATTAGGTACTTATACTGCACGTCTTTCATCTTCAAAGCACATTAATCCCATTAATCATTTAACACCCGAACTTGGGCTCGCTGCTGGCAGTGGGATGGTACCAGCTCTGAGCGCCGGCAGCTCGGGCGGTGGGGAAGGACCTCTGCTCCTCCGCAGCCCAGCGCAGCCAGCGCTCTCCTACACTGCCACTGCCACCCCTGCACCCGCCCGGGCAGCTCAGCCTCCACGCCCCCTCGGCGATGGCAGCCAGGGCACAAGTCCCACCGTGATGCTCTTTGGGTACAAGTGATGAGGTTAGGGACAAGACACGGACGTTTCCCCGCTCGGCTCGGGACTCAGGCCAGGCAAGATGCTTGCTGGCATCCTGGCTCCGGCCGGGTGCTCCGGGGGCTGCTGCTGGCAGGCGCAGCCTTGGCACCTGAACACAGGTTACGTACCCTTTGATGATGAGACATGAATGCTGTGTAAAACGGTAATTAATTTTGCAGCTAGTCATCATGCAGTAGGGTGGTTGGTTCGGTGAAACGAAATCACATTTCGGTAACTTATCCTAGGTTTTCCAAATGCAAAATTCAGCTCCTACTCACAGGCAAATGGGATTAGAACAGTGATCGCTATGCATTACTTCTCAGCGATCCACCTACTTCACGCAGTTTAATCTCAAGTGTTATTTACTCACCCAGCACTTCTCCCCTGCGCAGTATTTACTTACCAGTCCACGGTCTCCCCGTCTTCATTCCTGCAGGAAATCTCGGCTGCCCACAGGGGCGCAGAGGAGAGAAGCAAGAGCAAAGCAGGGTGACACCACGCAGATCCCGCAGGCATTTTGGTTTCTCGGCTGCTCTGGGTGAGCACTGAGTAGGCTCTAAAAGGAGAAGTTGTGTTGCATTAGCCGTCAGCTCCTGCTGCGCGATGCAGCAAGCACAGCCCCGCTGGCTGCCGGGAACAGCCTGGGAAGCCAGGCTCCCACCGCAGGGATGGCTGTCGCCAGCGGGGCTCGGGCTCCCAGAAGCCGCTGGAAGTTGCTCGCCATTTCTTTGGGCAACAAAATGGCAAAATAACAGTTATCAAGTTACATTTTCGAGAAAACTTACCTTTGTATTTTAGGAGGTAGTATTTTCACTAGTTAGAATTCACAGTGTTCTGCTTTAAAAAAAAAAAAAAAAGCTGCAGATACCGAAACCCTTTTGGTTTTCTTTTTCAGTACTGCATGACTGACGTATGAATCTTTTACAACTATCTGAAAAAAAAACAACCCTTGGTGTTCAGACAGGCAAAACAAAATCATTTCCACCTCACTACTGCTCCACTCTGCCCCTGCCACGAGCACAGCCTTTGCACCATTCCTGCAGAGAGGGTTTCTGGTGGAACGCTGCGCCCTGCCTGGGTCTGACCCCAGCAGCAGGGGAGTTGCTTTGTTTGTGGGGATTCAGCCTGCAAGGACTGACAGTCAGAGATAATGCTTTGATCTCTGAGCCACGGTAATTTTCTGACAATTAGTTAATATTTTTTGTGCACTAGTTAATATTTTAAGCGCACTAGTGTTTCTCTTAGGAACAAATATGTCTGAATCAAGCAATTTTACATCTGATAATCTAGCAACTCACACATAAAAAGCTTCAATTTATATTTTGGTGTGCAAAATATTCTTTCTCCCTCCTCATTATTCTTACATGAAAAGGTGCTGATTTACATTAAAAGATGTTGATACCAAGCATGGGATATTTCAGCCTCTGGAAAAGTGTAGTGGATTAAGCTCTAGACATTTCAGCATAACAGAAATCCTCACAACCTTTGCAGTATTTTGTCTCTCTAGTATAGCCTCTTCGACACTGTCATGGATGTGTTAATGGGGTGTGTTTGACAGAAGCAGGATAAAACTGTATAGGGCTTAGCACAAACAAAACCAGTGACCCCAGAAAGCCAGGATTTTGGAGGTGGATGAAGACCTGAATTTTGCTGCTCAGACTTGCTTCTGATCCCTTTTGTAGGAGATCAGAACTGTAACACAGTTGTGAGGAATTGCTTTCAACCAGCCCAACCCGGTCGGTCTTTGCTTCTTGCTCTTAGGAATTGCAGCATGCATAGAGGGGGTAATAAAATACACAACAGGTCAAGAACATGATAGTTGTTTCCACGTCCTCTTTGGGACTTCTGCCGGCTTACAAAGCAACCTTCCCACCCCTCACGGAAGAACTCCTTTGGTACTCACCATTTCCACTTGGCCTCAGAGCGGCAAGTCCCTGCGCCCCTGTGTGTGTGACAGGGGCAGCCCTGGGGACATGGAGCCTGCTGGGCTCTGCCTGCTAATGGGGGCTCTGCCACGCAGGATGGTGACCGTGTGTTGCCAGCTTCTGCGTGAAAATGGAGAGGGCTCAGTGCATCACACGTGGAGCCTGACAGCAGTTGTAAGAGCTGGGAGCCAGAGGAGCAGGAGGTTGTGAAAGCCTGTTCTTGGTGCCAGGGAAAATCAGGACTCGTCTCTAGAGGCTGAGCCCAGCCTGGCAGAGCCAGCGCTGGTGCAGTGATGGCAGAGCGCACGGGTGTGACTGCTGCCTGCCCCTGCACGGCTGTACCTGCAGGGACTGAATGCACTGGGGCGCTCTGGGTTCAGAAAAAGATGATGGAGGTGACACTCAGTGACAGTCTGTATAGTCAGGACTAATCCAAAGATGACGGACAAGAGAAACTAGTTCAGTGTTACTCATGTTGTATGATCTGCCCCCCATAATAGCTTCCTAAAGCGTTTTTTCTTCCCATCAGGACTTTGCAATTTATAATGGAAATATTTTCATTATCACAGGTAACCTTAGAAATAAAGGCCATGAACATTGTTTATGTTTCATTGACTGAGCATAACTTGGGCTTCCACTGAGTTCCTTTACAACAGTCCCGTATTTTGTCTGCAGATCAAGGATGTAGAAGTCCTCAACTGTGAATATGGCAAGAACACAATTAAGTTCCTTCGCCTTCATAGAGAAGGGAAGAAGCACTTCGTTAAAGAAGTGGAAGTCTGCACGCATCTCCGGCTGACTTCTGCTCAGGAGTACCTGGATGGAAACAACTCTCTTGTGATACCTACAGACACCATAAAGAATATTGTCCTTGTGTTGGCCAAAAAAAATGGGGTATTTTTTATTTTTTAACTAGCCTTGCTGTTTCTTCTGACTTGATTTGAAAGTGTTTGTTATATTAACTTTTTCTTTTCAAAATGCAGTAAACCATATCTCCCCCCACCGGCATGGCAGGTAGGCACTAAAGTCACCTTCAGTGATTTGGGAGAGATTTTTTCCTCCTCCAGTGCTTATCCTGAGGACTCTGCCTTAGTTTTCCAAAGTCTTTTTTTCTCACAGAGCTAGCAGTTCTTTTTGTAGATTTGTCATATAAGATCCTTTTTTTTTTTAATTTAGTAGTAAACAATACTGCATTATTCCTATATTGCATTTTTAAACAGGTGTCAAAGCACGTGAGACTCCTCTTAATTCTGTTAACAGTGTTCTTACCTCCCTCAATTGCATCTATCATAATGACAATCTGTAGCATAAATTGTCTGTCTCAGTAATGAAATCCCATCTTTAGCCTGTAAAACTTAATCATAATATTGCCACGATTATTTAAGCATTATACCCTCAAAGCATAAAGCTTCTGTAGCAGTTTCTCAGTCCAAGGACTGCAGCTCACTGTACCACAGAACGGGGGATTTTTGATGCATCTGTAGCGGCTATTTGCAGTGTCTGCTGCAAGCTGATCAAATGACTAGACAGCATGCGCAAAACCAGATATAAGAGAAATAAGTATTTTTAGTAACACTGATCCTTCCCAAATATTTACAACAATCAGAACACTCTACTTCTGCACGAGGTAATTGCTTCTTTCTAATAATACTGTTTGCTGTCTTAGATCTCAACTTTAGAACAATTTGCTATAGATATCTGCAAACACTTCATGACAACGTTTTGCCAAGTGGCATACGTCAAAACCTACGTTCAAGAAGTACCATGGAAACGTCTACACGAGGTATCTAAAATACTAATACGTTCAGTTTGTTTATGCTGGAGTGATTCGTCTCTCTCTCAGTTCCTGTTTTCAAGTTAAGATAGTCTTTACTTACATGTCTGCTCTGAATTGCAGAACGGCGTTCCCCACATCCATGCATTCATATGCGCTCCTGATGGGATCCGCTTTTGTGAAGCTGAGCAGTGCCGAAATGGTGAGAAAATAATATGCAACTTCCCCTTACTTCTCTGTAAATATTTCTGCTATGAGAGATGAAGATGGCTTTAGAGGCAGCTAAAGGTATTAAGGGCTTACAGCACAGCCAAACCACTCCAGAAGTCTAAAACAAAGAGTACTTCTATAATTTAATTTTGCAGTCCTTGACCTTTGAGACATGGCTGAGGAACTAAGGTAGCTCACATTGGTATGTACATCCTAAACATATAACGGTTACAACAGCACACTCAGCAGAACTGCTATGTGTTCTCACAGGATTTAATAGCCCTCTGAGAATGGCCTGCTTACTGTTTTACATCATTCTCTATTCTGCAGTCTCACTATTATCATTACCTTATAGAGAATGTATCGTGAAACCGCAGTGCTGTAGGCCAGTTGCCTAGTTTGTGGTTATTTTCAAAACCCTGTCAACATGCCTTGGTTTTATTTCTAAGAAAGAAGCAATTTCACTGCTGCAAGCCAAGCTGGCTTGAACATTGTGAGCGCTCAGGTCTATGTGCAAACAATTTCTCACATGTATTTAAGTGTGCTTACTATTTTTGCACATCATGTGTAAACAAAGTGCCATGTGACTTCACAAAGAGTTCTGCCATACTTAAAAGATAACAGGCTTTCAAGCTCAGCTGTTGTAAATTGGCATTCCAAAGGGAGTGCAAAAATTATCTTTTCCTGCTATGACTCACAACAAGAGTGTAAGTTCAATGTCACTGTGTTGGTGTTTCATTTAACCCATCTCTCAGACTACTGGGAACTGAGCTGAGACCACTGCATCATTTTGCACCACGGATTTAGAGGTTTTAGGCATTATTTTGTTATCTGTCTATTACTGCCTTAGTGTAACAATAACCAAAGAGCAATTTTTTGAATATTTTCTATTTTTCTTATAAGAGAACCTTCCCTACCTTTAGCATTCTGCTATGCATTTATCAGCCAAACACAGAAATTTATTGCTCAGTTAATCCTCTCTTTTAACACTTTTCTCATAATTAAAAGAAACCTAGTGAGGCTTAATAGAATTATAGGTTTGTTTTTTTTTTAAATACCATTATACTGCTGATAAAAGTCTCAGAGCTATTGGAAACTGAAAACATCGTAAATAACTTAACAGAGTCCACATTTGACAGCACAAGCACAAAACATACTGAAAGCAGAGCACAGGCTGTTCACCTCAAAAACTTTGCCTAAGCGTTATATTCTTCAGTGCCAGTCTTAGGCCAATTGCTACACAGCACACCAGTCAGCCCGCCTTTCAGCACATCATTCATTGCAAGGAGCTCCTTCAAACAAGGCTATGTATTTGAAAATTAAATAAATATGTCTCCAGGTCCACTGATAGTATCTGCACTACATGAATAGCCGTGCATTACAGTCTTATACCCGAGCAATGAAGTCATTAAGATCCGAACAAACCCCAGAATATCCTGTCCAAGGACAGTCTCTTCTTGAGACTTTTTTTTAAGCTTTAGTAAATAACAGGGGGATGTAGCCAAAATTATAGATACACCTCCTTGGACTCATTCAAAAACAATAACGAATGTAAACAAGAAAAGAAATAGATAAAATGCAATTATGATAATTTCCAGTGACAGAGCAGTTTAAAACCCCAAACCTCTAAACGATCATGTCATTTAGAAACATCTGTCACAGTGGAATTATTTCCGGTATAAATTCCTGCAAATACATGGTTTAAAGGCAAAGTCTGTCAGTCTTCCCAGTCCAAGGCAGGATTACTATACGCCAGACATATTCAAGGATTAATTTTGAACGAGCTAGTGTGAGCACCAAGAGCAGCACAGAAACAGCAGCTCAGGCTACAGCCTATCTGTACAGGCTCTGAATATGCCTGCGAGCCATAAAGTTTCTCTTTTCTGCATCTGCTTTTTTGGCAGCTCTGGTTGGTGAGATTTTTCAGTTATCAGTTTGGTGTGCTCTAAATGACTGACAGCTTGAAATTGTTTAGCTGCCACCCAAAGGGTTTGTCAGAAGAAAAAGTTCAGAACACAACTGTTTGGTCTTTAGAAGACGATAATCCACCCATGCAGCAGTGATCTACAACAGCACATTTTATAAATAGTAGCTAAGAGCAAAAACATTGTCAGTTCGAACCTGTGGGTGGCATCTGTACCAGTGCCAGCTCCTGGTAACCAGCTGAACTGCAGGGATTTGCTTTGGCTCCTTGCCCTCTCGTTCTTAGGGATGCAAACCTCACAACAGGATGGGTATGCAAAGCAGATTTCTGACTGAGGCTCCAAGCCTTTGTGCAGAGGGTTTCTACACTTACCTGTATTATCAGAAAAGGCTCACCACACCTCTCCTGTACACCGCACCACTACTAGCCTATTTCATTTCCCTTTGGAGCAACTACTGGTCCCTGAACTGACATCAGTGAGAGCTAACCCAGTGCATACCCCAGCTCCACGAAGGTGAGATAAAGGGTGTCTTCAGCTCTCCTTGACTGCAGGTCACTTGATAGGATTCTCTGTTTTCTAGGCTGAGCTCTGATTTCAGTAGTTTCTCTCTTGTTTCTTGCCATTCTGCTAGCATGAGTATGCAGAAAATAATTTTAAAAAGTAGCTAGACTTACAACACAAGCACACAAGTGAGTCCTGGAGAGAGCTTCACGACTGTGGAGCTGTCACTGCAAGTACAAACCCAGAGGTTTATTTCTGTCTGCCTGAAAAGGAGCTCATATTGTTGCGTATTTTTGGATCACAGGTCCTCTGGTTGTTTATGCTGGAATTAAAGATCTGAAACTTATGAAGACAACACAGTCTGGATTTGAAGGCTTCTATAAGAATGAACACACCACGCTTCCTGAAAGGAATGACAGGATTTTATGTGGAGAGCTCTTCTGCAAATGGTCATATGGCGAATGCAAGGATTTTGACTTTGACTGCATATGGTATACATCACATCAAGTAGCGCTTATTACCTTATCTATGATCCCAAAGCCCCTCTATACAACACAGCAGGTGTAAGGGCCAGGTCTGCAGTGGCTGTGCAGCAGCTGCTCGCACAGATCTCAGTGGCAGCGCCAAGCACTTGTCACTGGGGGTGAGGCATGCCTCGGGGGTACTCCTCCCCCGATGGGGTGTTAATGGGCAGTGTTTAAATGGACAGTTCAGTGTTCAGTACAGAACATACTAATAACTGATTTGTTAACTACTTTTTAGCAAGACACCTATTTGTGAATTAAAGAGCAGGAGGGGATGGGAATTTGGAGGTGACTCGACAAAGAAACTGTTCTTCCATAAAAACCCACGTGCTATGTATTTGTCAGAAAAGACAGAGAAAATACAAAAAAAAATCCCTCAGTAAAACATTATGGATCTAGACAGAGACAGCTGATAGAATGTTTTGTAAGACTCTGTGTTACCTCTAGGAATCAAATCCGTGAATGTATCCTTGAAGCCTTTTCTGGGCCACCTGACAGTGGGGAATATTCGCCCTCTTACCAGAAAACTGTCAACTGTATCCAGATGCATGTCCTTTCCAAAGTGTCACAGGTATCTTCTTTCCTCCTGCTGGTGTTTTACTTGAATAATAGTGCATTTTAATCAGACCACTGAGAAGATGAAAATGAGCTATTTCTTCCTCTGGCAGTTCTAAATGAGACTGGAAACTGTTTGGTGGTACAGCTGGATGGTCTGAAAAAAATATGAACACACTGAGAAGTTCATCTGCTGCTCCCCAGCTGTGAACACAATGGGGGAGAATATCACTCAGCGTTTGGCAGGACCTGACCTGAGTAAAAGTGAAAGGGGTGCTACAACATTGTCTACATACTCATTAGATTGCATTTGATCAACTGTACCTACGGGGGTGGGGGGGTGTGGCATTGCCTTTCTTTACAGTGAATGAAAAGATTGCCAAGGCTGTTAGCTGGAAAGGTGCCCTAATTCACTGTCTCATCCATTGTCGCGGTTTCAGGTACAGGTCATAGAAGTCGTCTTGAACAACACTTTTTATAATGTCGTAGACATGAAGAATCTAGGCTTGATTAACGACAAAGAAGTAAGTGAATGTTCCAAACACAGCTTGTCTGGACTCTTTAGAAATACTCAGCCTTAACGCATAGCAGCAGCTCTGCACAGAACAGAGTTAAAGGGAGCAGACTTTCTCCCCCAGCCCCAGTGAAAGCTCCACCTTACCTCTAAAAGAGATTTACACTGATTACAGAAGAAGGATAATTGCCTTCTTGTGTTGTTGGTAAAAGCTAAAGGAGCACAGTGGAATGCTTTGGAGATCAAAGGGATCTGAAACAGAGACTACCTCTGAAAAAATCATTCCTGTTTTCTCCACTGAATTTACTTTTAGTTATAATGTCAACCTGTGCAGCTTTAACCAAGCAGAATGCATCGTGGCATCCTCACACACAGCCAGGCGGTGGGAAAAGCTAGCCACTATGGCTCTTCTTTCTGTTCCACTGGCAGCACCGCTGAGGCCAGGGAGCATCCCTGGTGCAGTGGGGTTACAAGCAGGTTAGCTGGGCCATAGGCTAACTCCAGGTGACAGCAGACCATTGCTCTAAGGGAGCAGCGAAAGGACGTTGTACCCATTAGGAGCCAAAGCTCCTAACAGTGTCCAGCAGTGGAAGATTATAAGCCGGGGGTCAGGCAGAGGGTGAGAGATGTAGAGGGATGAGATATATTGTTTGCTCCTCCCTCCACAGCTGCTCTAGCTGACAGCCATGCCCAGCTGAAAGTCTGTTATGTTATCCTCATGCGGCAGAGAAACTGGGTTATTCATTTTGCATCAATGATTTATAGTCTGTTTATGCTCTAGTCTCCCTCCCTAAGTCTTGTGATTCTGCTGCCATCTTACCCTACCCTTGTCCTCTTTCAGGTGGACATTATAGATCCACTTTCACTTGTCATAACAGCAACATCTACCATAGATGTTCATAAGAGAAGGAAAGGGCCAGGGCCTGAGCCTATGAGGAGGTGAATAGTTGTGGTTTCTGCTGTGATGGTGCTTGGCACAACCCTGTGTCAGAAATGACCTCTGTGTTTGTGCTTATCCCCCTCAGGTTCTGGTTCCAGTGGAAACTCCCTATGGCTCCTGCGCTTGCACGCTTGGCAGGAAGAAGTTCTTAGAAGCACAAAGCCACATGCTAAAAGATGAGAGGCAAAGTCAGTTTGGACTGGCAGCTGCCCTGGGAAACTAAACCTCTTGGCTACACTCACACCTTCCTGATAAACTTAACAGCATGGCTCTCCTATCAACGTATACGCCCTATTGGCCTCTTACGTTGCTGACTGCTTTTTCCCCTATGAACTCCTGAGGTTGGGATTTCTGAAGGACCCTCAGGAATTCAGAAATCAAAGTCTATCCCTGAACCTCAGTGTGATTTGCAGATTGAAATCCCCTACACTCTTTTGAAAATCCCAGCTGGAAATATTAATTAATTTTTAAACCAGCTATTTCCAGACCTCTTAATGAAACAATTAATTAATGAAACAATTATACGTTGGTAACATCTTTTTGACACGTAAAATCAGCAACTCTGTATATTCTATTTACTAATGTTCCTTCAGTAAAATGAATACACAGGCACGAGACCAGATGTTTCATTGATGTAACCTGTCATGACCCCTTGATGCCACACTGATCTACAGAGCTGAGGTTCTGACCCAGTAACTGAGACACCAATTTCTTTGTAAAGGAAATGAAAAAAAGGAAAAAAAACCACACACACAAGTATCTCTCATATCTCCTTTGCGGTGTGAATAGTTACAGTTGTTGACTAATTTCTCTGCATGTATTCTGACTGCATGGCTGCTGCTGTGACTTATCAGACTATACAATTTCTTTTATATTAATCACTGAAGTGTTTGAGGTTTTGGGCTATCTCTGTAAGTTTAATTAAATAGTTTTCTTTAGGTCTAATAATCTCATCATGACTTCTGAGCAGGCAGGAGTCAACATAAGTAACCCTATTATTTTTGGGAGGGGTAGGCAGAAAGCCAGCCAGCCAGCCAGCCAATGCACATCTTACCTTAGTTACCCCAGGTGATAGCTTTGAACATGGAGATAAAACTACGTAGCCAACAATTCTTGTCTTGCAAACTGTGGCTACCACATTTGTAACAGAAATCCTGCTCTGCTCAACTTCTGACAGCTTCTAACCGCTGCTCTCATTTTCTGTGAGCATCATTTTCACAGACACCTTATGACAGAACACAAATCCAATGGGACGTGGCCAAAGTTACTTCCAAAACCTGCAATTCAGTTGCCTTTGTGCCTTCTCAGATCTGCAGCATTCCTCTGGGTACAATCATGAAATTCCTAGGCACCGAAAATGAGGAGCATGACCTGTACCATGTGACATTTTGAGGTGCTTTGAAAAATAGGAACTTGCCTTGCTGAGCAGGATATAACAGATGCGAAGGGAAGACGCTGTTCACAAGCCTGAGATATCTCCTGAAAAACAACAGGACAAATGACACCACAGAGCGAAGCTGTCCCAGATACGCTGTTCTCTGGCCATTAGTCAATTCTGAAAGTTTTATTTACAACACTTCTAGCTTTTGCTGGGGACATTCTTTCCTACCTTGTTAGATTGTGTCATATTGTACTTGTGGGCTTATGTCTTGCTATTTCTACTATTTTTAGGTGCTTGTAATTTATTAATGTATCTTTTAAGGGCAAATAAAGAGCAACATCAAAAAACAAGCTAGTATTTGACTATTTACCAAACAAGAAATGAAACTGTTTACTACTTTACGTATAAATGCAAACACTGTAAAAGAAATATGTTTTAGTTCAGCTAATTTTACCTCAAAAAGTGACAAGTCTTGTTCCAAATGATGGCTCGCTACCAACAGATGGAAAGAAAAAAAAAAAAAAAAAAAAAAAAAAAAAGGAAGAAAAAGGCTCTTACTGAACATTTCAGCATTTACCTGTTTCTAAACAAGGCAGATTTTCACAACCCACCTCCTTTCTACCTTATGAGAAATTTATTGCATTAGGCAGGTGGTTTCCTTCGTTACTATTTGTGCTTCGTTTGTGGGCTTGTAAGGTAGTAGTGGACTAACCTTCATGGCAGAATGAGGACACAGAGCAGCAAGCAGCTGTTTATATAGACTTTCCTGTGGCAACAAGCACACATGTATACTCATGCAATGTGGTTTCTATAAAGGCATCTTGGCACAGCTCCATTCAGCACTGCAAACCTGAGTCACTTACGTGGGCAGATTGCTTCTGAAGAAAGAACTTAGGCAATCGGAAGAAGCCCAAATTTTCCATATGGCAGTTAGATTCAGGTAACAATGGCATAAATCGTTCTTGAAAATGGGACTTAGCCAGACTTACTCAGGCCTGAAACCTGACCAAATTCCCATCGGCTTCATTGGATTCAGTCTCCACAATGGACTTGCATTATTTTAATTGAGAGAGATTTTTTTTTTTCCAGTTCCTGTCCAGAGGAGCTATTCAGGTTGCTTACCGCATTTTACTCAGAGGCAGCTGTGATGCTTTGCCAATGAAATCACACTTGATGAAACTGAGCAGCAGTTAGCAGATCATAAATTGCCATTTAAAATACATCTTCTTGCTGATAACATGAAGTTGCTGGTCCTGGGCTATATCCCAGTAGTTTATAGGGCCTGCAGCCTCCTACCAAAAACACTATTTCAAGCGTACACACATATTACTATCATTTTAGCATCTGATTCCTTCACATCCTGTTCCTATTCGATTCTGATAGCAGTCCAGCCACAGTCCTCCTCAGCTGATGATCATGCTCCACATGCAGATAATGTCACAAAGATAAAATGTACCAGCTAAACTCATTAGCCAATATCTAAAACAGAGAAGAAATGTCACCGTCAGGGTCAGTACAAGTGATCTGTCTTCACTGGCTGTATTATCCTACAGATATTCAGGCTACTTGCTTTCCAACACACATTTAAACCTGTCAGTTTTCATTAACTATTACAGCTACTTTTTTTTTTCTTCTTTAAAGTTGTCTTTTTTTCTTTTTCTTTTTTTTTTTAATCTTGCTTTATCAGGAATACAGAACCCTGATTCTAAGTTGAACTGAGCTGACAAAGTGTTCAAATAAACCCCTTTCTGGCTAGAAATCGCAATATAAACACTTGTGAAGTTAGAATCCTGCTATTTGTGTACATACAACAGCCAGCCATCTTCTTACTGGAAAGTGCACAGGCTGTATCTAGAAAGGAAACCTACTGAATGTCTCCACTTAGAGGACCAGAAATGTCAACTCACATCTCAGCTATAATTAGGATATAAACAATTTTCTTATTCTGAAATTGAACTTTACCATTCATACCAGTCTAAGAAAGAAAAAACCCACACACATACCTGAGTGCATGCACACACACCTGGTCCCATACGTATACATATATGTATTTAAAAACACATGTATAAATAACACTTACTAGATCAGTTGAAGTATGACTGATCTATGGCAATCAAATAAGAAACAACATGAGCTAGGGTTAGTTGTTACGGAGTTTTATTACTGACTTGCAAACTCTCAGCCGCATTGAGTTGAAGCTTGTCATGTTCCCTTGAAGATCCATCCCAAATTACACACCAGGACAGCAGTTCACCTCTGCCAGGCTCATAAAAAAAACAAGCGGTGGAAAGAACCAGGAAAGGGGCACATACCCTACTGCTGCCTGCCAGAGAGAGCTGGAGGAGTACTTCACGGACCTGGGGGGCAGAAGCAAAGGTAATCATTCAGTCCCGTTAACTGACTGTAGCAAGTCAGGTATTGCTGCAAGTAAATGCTTGCCTGTGGGCACAGGCACTTTTAACCCAGGCCTTGATGGATGGAGGTGCACAGGGGAGCCAGCCTGGAACAGGAACATAACATAACAGAGGCAAGAAAGACTAGAAGATAAGCCAAAAATATGGGGGGTGCGGGAGCAATACAGTGATAGTAAAAGAATCAGACAAACCAAAGAAGGGAGAGAACGGAAGATACAAAAAGAAAAAAAGTGAGGACCAGTATTTCTCCTATCTGGATATTGAAGAGCTGAAAAAAAACCCCCCCAAAACAAAACCCCAAACAAACAATACTGGAGGAACTCAAAACTAGTAAAATAAGGAGGTAGAGAAACTGTTGGCGCAGAGGGAAACAAAACAGCAGAAAGCAGAGTGCCCGAGTACTGAGGGGGTCTTCTGCTGCCTCTCAGGAGTGCCATTAGGCATGAATTACCATGTTAACATCTACACCGGACTGGAAAAGACAAAAGCTCAAGTTTTAATGGCCTCGTAATCCTGCAATGTTTCCAAATTCTAGATTACACATATTTCCAGGTAGAGAAGCCCAGGCAAACTAGCAGGGGATATTTGTAGAGATGGGAAAAGGGAGTATAATAGGAGTATCCTTGTGAAACAGGATTGCTACATTCAGGCACACACCCGCCTTCCACACTTCTCCCTATGGTTTGGCCACCAGCTGAGGAACTAACTCAGCTACAAGTTTCCTACTCTCTACTTCCTTCCTCCTGCTGCAATCCACCAGTACAAAACAAAACAAGTTACTCTTGAAACAGAGATAGGTGCAAGTGATGAGCCTTCCCTCTCTTTTTTGGTATGATTTAGCTGCTACAAAGTCAGGGGCATCCTCCACATAGCTAGTGCCGCAGAGGGTTGAGGGGCAGCTGGATCATAGCAATCATCTGAAAAAGGGAAGAGAACATCTTGAGATGAGTGCAAGCCTGCCAATGCAGAGACATTTGTTGTTGCCTTATCAGCAGATCAGCTGATAATACAGCAGTTACAACTGCTGACTGTGCCTTTGACAAAGATGCTCACGAGTGCAGCATATAAACAGTGGCCTCCAGTACTCACCAGTGGCCTTTGGTAGCAATAAAACCCTCATATGGAGACCAAGGGCCACTTATAGTCCTAATGGTGCTCCCCTTGGGCTCTTCGTGTGTTTGAGGTTACAGCTGCATTCCTCAAATTTACAGCATCTAGCAGCTAATGTTATTCTGGGAGTAAGTTGAATACACATCTGGGATCCAATGGAACATCACTCAATCAAACAATTCCCTAATTATAGAGACTAAGTAAAAAAACCCCAACAAACTAATGACTTTGTTACATTATCATATGAAAAAGAACACAGCCTTTCCCAACAGGAATGCAAGCTACTTATTAAATCGGTCTGCCCGTTATTGCAATGAAGACTGCCCTTGCAGGTTGCCAGTGGGCTAATGACAGCCACTGCCCTCTGCACCGCCCTGGGGGAAGCTGCTGTCAAAACTGAGCAATGCAGAGGTGACAGTGCACAGAGGCCTTCGGTGCGATGGAACAGGACATGGATGGCCTCTCCTGGCTAACATCCCCAGGCACAAAGTCCTCTCGTTCTCCCAAAGCAGAAGGCAATCCGCTGCCTGTGTAAATTGTCCCCAAGGTGAAGGTGAGAGAGCACAGCAGACCCTTTCTCTGTACTGCTCTACTCATCCTGCTGCTTACTGAGCCAGTGACGGTTACACTGCTCACATGCATATTTAGTCAATTTCCCATGTGACTTTTGGGACAAAACCCATTCCTGGAAGGGAAGGAACTGCTGTTTTGACTTGGAAGGAAAGAACCAGAATGGAGACAAAGTGAGATAATGTTTTTCTGGTCCTGCTCAGACTCAGCCTTCAAATTTTAGACAATATTGCCATTAAAAAAAAAACAACAACAAAAAAAGAAATTTGTAGATTCCCCCAGACTCACAGAAAGTAAGACCCTCTGCTCTTCAGGTAACTGTGATTGTAACTTAAGTATGACAGCGGAAAGAGGAGTGTTGAAGATAACAGACCAATTAAATGCTGATTTTTATAAATGAGAATAAGGTAAAGGACTTGGTAGAATTTGAACATGTTGAAAAAAGGCTATTTAGCAAGTAATCACTGGCAACAAGGGCCTAATGTGACATTCTGCCAGGGCCGTTTCTAACGAGGAGCGATGCGTGGGTAGCTACTCCCTTTGCTACAGCTGCCGAGTCTTGTCCTATAATTGTAAGAGCAAAGAATTTTCTACAAATTGATAAAAGTGTAGCACATTAGAGCAAACAGTTTTAAAGGGGATCAGCAAGCACACAAAACAATTTTCTCTGGGCTGAGGAAGTGACCTTGGTGGACAGGCACAGCCACAGCCTCCACACTTTGCTGACAGTTGCCTTATATGTGCTTTATGTGTGGTACTTGTCATCATATTTGCATGCAAAGTAAGCATGCTATGCATTGCGTATGTATCTACGGCTTGAGAGGAGACCAAACGGCAAAGATCAGAGCCGATGAACACCACCTATATATATTTCACTACCATCGCACCAAGAAGGCCATACTGTAATGCCTTCAAATCAATTTAAAAGTTGTATATAAGACTCTGAGAGATGTGCACTAGTGGTACTACGAAAAGGGTAAGAGGAAGGACATGGAAAAGGCAGACCGTGGCTGCAGTGTGCCCCTCTGTTCTTGTGCAGATCGGCAGCAGGGCAGGGGAGCTGGCTGCTGCTTTGCATCTTAAAGCTGCCTCTAGGAGGAGGAGGCCACTCCCAAAATTGCTGGTTCAGTGTGAAAGCAAAGGGACTTGCAGCACTGAAACCATCATCGCTCTCGCACCCAGTATCAGCTGAGCAGTGGGACACTGGCAGCTTAACCACCACCCAAAGCACAGGGAGGGCTTTTGAAAAAAGAGGGACTCTCCTAGCTGCAGGCACATTAAGGGCATATTATAAAGCGGATTCCTGCATAGCTCTGCGACTCACAAAACTGCTATATTGACATGGCATCCAGTAATGCCCATCAGTCACTTCCTCATCTCAACAGCAGCTGCGTTTTCTGCAAGAGGAATGGTAGCTAAAAATAATCTGGCTTTGACTTCCTCTTTCAAACCCTCCAGTCTTTTAAAACAGACTTTTTGTTCTCCCAGAAACAGCAAGGAAAATGTAACAGACAAAACCAGAACAGTCACCTGCACAAAGACAACAGTAGCATTAGAAAGCTCAGAGAACAGCAGGAAACTACAGTAAAGATCAGGGACAGTAAAAAAATCATTACATTTCTGAGCCACATCCTCCGAATTCCTTTCCACACTTGCAGCAAGCTTTCTGTTAGGCCTCTACTTGTATGAACCAGTTAGTGGTGCAGATCAAAAGGGGAATACAATCTGGATGTTTCTGAATGCAATTCATTTGCTCATTAAAACATATTAAAAGAAAGAACAGTGCTCAGTAATCACCAAATGCACTCTCACAGCTGCACGGCAGAGCGTTTTACTTCCTCATGGAATAAATGTATTTTACTTTTAATTCTGTGTCACCCTTAGATCTACAAAATGTGTCAATCCCCCACCAAACACGCAAATCGAGAAAAAGAGAATATTCAATTCATCTTTCAGTAACATAGCACTATGTATTCTCCTCCAACAACAGTTCTACAAATACAGGGCTGGTAGGCATCTCCAGACAGCTACACGCAGCTGCTTCATATAATCCTTTTCATAAACATACCTAATCCCATATTAAAATATTTAGGAGTTTCATGTATAATTTTTCAATTGTAGCCTGTAATTAGCCTGATACAGACTGTACCTGAAAAATTCCCAAGGATGATGCTTTCTACCTGAGTCTAGTTGTCCAGAAGATCCCTAGTCCCAGTAAGTATCTCTGAACTCTACCACACTATAAATAAAATTATAAGCAGAAATCAGATTGTGACTTACAAACCCGCTAACAGACTGATACCTGAAGTGAGCTCAGTACAAAGGGACAGAAAGAGAAATGGTGAATACATCTCCACCTCCTATCATGTGTCTCAAATTCCTAATAAATATGTTACACAATGTAAAGGTTAGAAAGTATACAAGAAAGCATGCTGCTGCATAGTTTATCTATTATACCACATACCATGAGCTTTCCCTACAGCATAGCTATTAGTAAGGCTTTACCCCTTCTCAATCTCAACACCAGAAACCATAAGCAACTCTTCTAGCACTGTAGTATCGACAGCCACCTCACACTTGGGCAAGTCAGAAGCCAAGGCAGGGCCACCACCTAGGCAGGAGATTACAGGAGCTTCTTCTTCCTCTCCCTGAATCCTATCTCCACTTGGCAGAAAGCATCACCCTCTGTTACCTTCTCCCTCCTCAGCTGCACCCCGCCACCATTTCCACGTTCACCACACTGTCCTGCTTATTTCCTGGTTCCTTTGCCCAACCTCATTGATGCAAACCCACATCCCAACTTCAGGGGTCATAACGAAGTTCTCTGGGCCAGAAAAGATGGTGAGCCCAGAGAGTGCTTGGCACCATCCGTGCGCTATCGCCCAGGCATTCTGGGGTATGTTACCCTGCTCCCCCAGGGCCAGCACAGCACCTCCACACCACTGACAGCTCTAGAAGGGACTAACAGAAGCACAGATGTTACTGATGAACTCTGACCAGGGCTTCTCCTTCAGTGGTATATAACACTAGATAAGAAAAAGCAAAAATAATGAAATCTTTAAATATCTTGGTAGGTGGTCTTAAAAGTAATCACAAGAACATAGAATATTAAGTAGGGTTTAGTACCTTTTTAATGGGAAAATGGAGAAAACCAGGAGTTCCAATATACCACAACAAAGAAACAGAGAAAGTAAAAGATCTATAAAGTAAACAGAATCCAAACATAAGCAATATTTTATTGGGATATAGCAAGCAACCTATCAAATAGGGAACTGGTACAAACAGATTGAACAAGACTCTCTTTTAACAGAGATGTATGGTGACAAGACAGCTTCTTTCAGTTTTTAAAACAAGTATTCAAATCGTTAAGTAAAGCATAAAAAAAAATCAACCATTACAACACCAATGACAGACAATATTAAAAATGTGCAGAATTTTACTTTTTACAAATTTCTGCATGTTAGAAAACAAGTTATCATAAATTAAAAAAGGAATAAAATGAAGCTTTTTTGTTTTGCAAAGCAACACAAACTTTTAAAAACCAACTATACTTTACATAGAACTACTATTAAAAACAGGTGAAAACAAGCTGAAAATTTAAAGGACAGCAAAAAATACACAACCCAGTTTCACCTGTCTGCAACACCTTCTGCTATCGAAGGGGTTATGTTAGTTGTATATACAGCTTTAAACATTGCAGCATACCGCGAGTAAACCTTAATAAGGTCAAAATAGGACCCTCTGCAAAAAAGGGTGAGTTGGCAAGTGTCAGTCCCATCCTAAAATTATAAGTAGTAATAATTTTAGTATGTCTTTAGTGTAAACCAAACCCTACTTTAATTGGTTTCTGTCTCCCAAAGATGCATGTAAACTTTACTTGGGTTGGGGTGTTTTGTTTTGGGGGTTTTTGGTATATTAGTTCATGAAATCAAGAACATGTTGGGCTCAAAAATGAGAATGACATACCTCCCTTTTGATCTGGATACAGTGACGTAGCTATCTCAACATGCTCACTGACACTTCCTAAAAGAGAAAATCATTATGTACTATGTAAAAAATACACACCACCTCTCTCAGTTCAGACTCAGTATATAGTATATTGCCAACTCTATCCAATAGGATATATATCATAATTTGGTTTAAATTCTTAATAGATATATTCTCTCTTTACAAAGTTCCATCACATGAAACCAAATTGCTTATTTATTGTTTGAGGCACAACACGACCCCAATTAGGCAATTCGCTATAAAGAGTTGTTCTTTAGATGTTGTGTCTGTAGAGGTTTTACGTGATATTCATAGATTTTCAGCGCAGGCCCCAGTTTTAATGAAAGTCCAGTCAGTACATCATTTCTTGTCATCAACAGTAATGATTTGCCATCAATTTCCTATAAGAAGAATTAAAGAGTTGATAAAGACAAATGTACAAATCTAACAGATGAGAACAGTCATGCAACAAATGGAAGACTGCTACAGGGGATCAATGAGAAAATAGTAGCCTTGATTATCCTGAAACTATGTTTATAGCTGCTAAACACTGCTGTCTGCTTTCCAAGTGCTCACCTGCTCACCTGTGCTGACTAATATGTAAATACTATTTAGTCAAGCACAAAACCCAAATGAACCCAATTTCAGAATTCCCTCTTTGTAAATCTGTTTCAAATTAATAGGTACGTGTGCAGATTGCCTAATGATCAGCCATTAAGGGAAGGATACTCTTAAGAAGGCTTATGAAGCGCATTTCAGAAGAATTACCATTGACAGTGATATGCAAGTTTGGACTAGTCAGTATCTGCTAATAACTTCAGATGCCTTCTCTAAAAGACCAACCTTCCCATACATCCTGGGGGTGGGGGCGAGACTCCTGCAATTAGAAATTTCAGAAGGGCCTAACTGGGGATCTCAACACTCTAAGGGAACTTCTTTTCCTCCACTTACAACAGAAGAAGCTAAGAGCAGCAGCTTCCCTGCTTAGGTCTCGACAACCCCTACTTGTTCCTGCTTAAAATTCCCACTTTAAAATCACAGATATGTTTTGTTGGGTTTTTTTCTCTCCAGCCTTGGCTGACTTGTTTAGATTAGAAATCCTGTAGGCTTTGGGGTTTTCCTACCTCAAAACCTTGCTCTATGTTTGAAAACTACCTGTAAATGATTTTTTTCAAAGTCTAAATGGAAGAGGAAGAATCCACATCTCAACTCCTATTCAACTCCTATTTGCGTTTTAGACATGGGACCATCCTTTTCTTTACACATTCTTGCACAGTTCAATCACACTGCGCTACGCAGGAAACAGGACCTACAGCTACACAGCCGTGCACTGACTGGTGTCTTGCAACACAGCCAGACCTCCCAAGGTAGTCACAGCCCAAAGCAGTATATAGCCTTATATAGCATTGTATATAGGCATATATATAGCATTGTATATAGCATTGTCCTGCGCTGGACTTCACTCTGCTGTTGCTTTCCCTTTTATTTTTAATAATAACCCCCCCTCACTATTAAATGTTGAATTTAACTATTAAATGTTATCAATAGCCAACAACCTGTTCAAATGCTTGCAGATGTTGTTTTCCATGATAATATATTGCCAGAATTCTGTACTTTTATAAACATTCTAAACATCACACATCAGTTTGTCCCACTGCAGCATCGTCCTTGGGAATATTGAACATTGTCTTGGAAATGTCAGAGATCCCATCCTCCATTAAAACTCAACACAAAAAGAGGAAGACGTATTAAAATTTAGCATGAATTTGTCCAGACCGATGTCTCTTACGATTTGACAGTTTATAAATACAAAATATACGGACAAACCACAACATAGTCAAAGATCAGCTGAAAGTGGAATTTCTTTAAAGTCTCCCCAAGAGATATGACTGCTAATGCCTCAGAGTGCAATGTAACAGCATTTCTAAAAGAAAAAAAGTTTCCAATAACTTTTACCCAATTATAGCAGGTGCCTCTTTCCAATTACTGTTGAGAATGTTAATGGTTAAAACCAGTTTCAATCCTCTCTTTTCCATTTGTCACAATTCTTTCTGTGGGAATTCTGACACCAGAGAGTATTTTGCTCATTGCTATGACCCATCTGAAGTTGGCTTTTCTGCTGCTGTTCAACGATGCTATGGAGGAAGAACAGCCTCCAGCTTGGCAGGATCCAAGTGAAGTAAATCCAGTACCTGGAACAGGAGAAACTCCAAGAATAGGAAAAATGCACCTATTCCTTTCCCTTCTTCCACAGGGTAACTACTAAGGCTTTCACTGAATACAAACCCAATTCTTTAAATATATCTGGGTAGAAATTAGTGACTATGTATTCCGAATTCAAGTGTTTTATATCTTTGTGTGTATTGTGAGCTTTACCTCTTCCACTTAAAGCCGCTTCATAATCATTCTAGTTTTTGGCACCAGGTAAGCTTTTGTATGCTTTGGTGACTTCTCTGAATTTCTTCTCTGCTACTTCTCTATTTTCTGGATCTTTTTTTCAGGATGCAACTTCAATGCCAACTTTTGGTATGCCTTTTTAATGTCATCTGCAGAGGCACACCTCTGCACAACCAGAGCTAATGGGGGAATTACCCCACTGTGCCAGGATGACCTCAGCAGCAATACCATGTTGTCTTCAGCAAAGAACCAGAGGACCAGTGAAGCTTCAAGTCCACCCAGCACTCCTGCTCTTTCTCCAAGTCACTAAGAACTGTACAGTTTTACAGTACAGCTAACATACAAGGATGGCAGCCAGCATGCTCACATGCTCCTCCATGCCATGGCTTTGCCAGGAAGCAGCAGCAGACAAGCTAGCACCAAACCCCAGGCTCCCTTCTGGTAAGGCACTGCAGTGATGCCAGCAGACTAGCATTGGCTTACTTGGGCTTATCTGGCTATCGCAATACCAACGGTTAAGCCGCCACAGGGGCGACAATGAAGGTCAGCCATAGCACCAGCATGTCTCAAGACACGGCATACAGCTTCAGTCTTTGAGTGAGCCACAGCCCACTGTGCTCCCCAGGGCTCCTGGCAAAAGCTCAGCCATGTACTGACAAGCAGCAGTTCTTTGAAGTTGTTCACACCCTCATCCTGCATCTGGTCTGTCTCTCTCTTTAGTTATCCTGTGCCTCCAACTTTGCACTTGTCTGATTTGCTTGCTGACATTTTAATTTATTTTTTTTTTTTATTAGTCAACATCTTTCAGTTGAATCTGTTTTCATCAGTGAGCTCTTCCGACTTGCTGACATCAGTGGAACTCCAAGAAGGAATAATGTATAATGATCATACAATCATTACTTCTTTACTACCACTTACAGCCACTTACAGTACGGTTTTAACAAAACCTTCTGCAGTCCTTAAAATGCTGTAAGAAAAATTCAGGTCTTAAAAATTCTTTGAGTCACTTGCTTTGGGTGAGTCCACAGGCATTCAGATTCATCAAAAGGAAGTGTGGACTCAGTTTCTGTTGTGTAAAAGCTGAATGTAATAACAGATTTCATGATTATATTCTGGGCTACCGAAGTTTCGTAAGGAAACCATTATGCTACCCCTACTGAAGCAATTCAGTGGAAAACAATTTCCTAGTGTTGTAGGTGAAACAGAATATTTTACCATTTACAGCCTCATTTCCCATCCAGTACATATTCAGGGCAATAGCAGATCAAATTAATTTAGGTTTCTGAGGCCCAGGCAAGCTGCAGTACAAATGGCATAGAAAAATGGAGGTAGCCAGAGCTTCAGCTGCATGCCTGGTGACTCTATAGACAAAGGATGGCTAAGGGTTCAAAGAGAACCTGACTGCACTGCCATACCTGGAAGGCCTGTGAGATCCTGATAACAAAGACCATAAGTACACAGAGCTGAAGTTAAAGGCTAGGAAACAGTGTAGAGGAAACAGAACACCACCACTGCAGGAGGTTAGGGACAAGGCTGTTCCTGGTGCGTACAGGGGAATGGGCTGGCAGAGCTGGCACGTAGAATCAGGCACTTGCTGCTCTTCAGGCTGCTAAGGGAACAGAGGGCGAAGGAAGTGGCAATGACTTCTGCTGTGAGTGTCCATCCCACATCTCCTGGCTGCACATCCTGGTAGCAGCTGTCAGCCTCTCTCTCCAAGGCTTTGGCATAAAGTGAAGTTGGCAACGGAATCACAGCCACATTTCTGCCCATGGCTATTCTAGCAGAGCCCTGGCAACACATTGCTAAAAAGCAGCTTGCTTCAGCTATCCTCCTGAAGTCACCTGCCCTCACTGCAGAGTAATAATAAAACCTTTACACTCTACTTCTACACTGCATTCCATCAGGCTGTTGCAAATTGCTTTGCCAAAACTCATGAGTTAGCCTCACCTTGCTGCCGCAAGATCAGTAGTAATTACTGCAGTATTATTGACAAGCCAGCTGAGGTGCAGAGAGGTTAAGATATTTGATGAAAGTCAGAGGTATCTGTCAGTATAAGGGAAAAACTCCCAGAGGCCGCAATTACTTTGCCTGTGTGGTTTTTAACCCACATTTCCAGGGCTGTTGAGGAGACAAGGATGCTGGTATTAAGGAATGGATACACTTAATATTTTTGGTCTTGTTTACCCATCTTGAAATTCTGAAAAACTAGTAGCAGCTGCAGGAAGAGCCTCTCTTTGCACCTGGACAGAGAATTACCCAACACCAGCCTTTTTACCCCCAAGAAAAAAGAGCTAAATTTAGATACTCTGTTACACTCATCAGTTAGGATCAGATGGGATTTCACTGTCCAAGTGCTGAAGGTCAGCAGGATTAACCTGACCAACAGTAATGTTATTTCACATTAGATGCACAATTTCCCTGCAAAGCTGCCAATAACTTGCAGTAGCTTCAGTGCCTTGGAAGGTCAAGCCATCTATTTTGATAACTAAATATAACTGTTGTTAACTAATTTCCTGGTAGTCACACACAAACCTGTAGACTTACCAGAGAAGGTGCTGAACTGACAATCTGGAGATCTAAGTTCCTTCTTTACGGAACAGGTGGGCTGTAAGCCAAGCAAGCCAGCTCCTCTATCCTGCCCCACTAACGCTCCTTACCAGTGTGCTGACAGGCGAGTTACAAGGGGCCATATGACTATTAAGCTCTTTGCTGATCAAATCTACCAAAAGAAGCCATCCATTAGCATCAGCAGTTACAAGGCCCAGAAACGAAGACCCAGCCGCTTTCTCAGACCAAGTCCTACAAACATGCTGCTCCTACACCTAAAAAGATTCTTCCCCTTTATTGCCAGCTTGTCCTTTCCCTGTTCACCTGCATGGCGCGTGGCCAATTTCAATGCAACACATCAGCCCCTTTTTCACCTTAGGCCTGCAAAAGCAACTTGCTTCTTAGGAGCCCCAGACTTTATAAGTACCCTTAAGTGTATTTGCACAACACAGTAAGGAAGAAAGAAATTACCATTCACATTTTAAGTAACAAGACAGCAAAACCAAGTGGGTTGTATAGGGACTGAGCTTGAGACAGAAAATTTGTTTAGATTCCTCACCTTTCAGACGGCTGCTGTAAACACACTCCAACCCATTAACGACACCTTGTAGAACAGTATTATTACTCAAAGACCATAGTCCCATGGATTTTCACCCAATAACAGACTCAAATCACCCTATTAATGTAGGATTTTCACTTCCATTTAACTGTATATAACCAGGTCCATGGCAAAAATGTGCAATGTGAGAAACTGGTGGCAGCCAAAAGGTGTTTCCTAACAGATTTACCTGTTCTTGAAAAGCATTGGCTTGCTCCTCAAATCCAGCTGTTCTGAAATAATTCACAACATCGGTAACAGCCCAGTCAGCAGGATCCGGCGGTCTCCCATTCTCTACTGAACTGCAAAGTGCAAATCCAGACAAGTAATCACTAAACGTGTGCAGAACGTCTGCTGATTCTTTGTGCACACCCTGTGTACATCCCCTCCTTCTTTGTACCTCCAGGAAAAGTAACCTTTGACACAACTCCCCCGATCCTGATACAGAACAGTCACTCCTGTTCCCTTCCATTTCAAAGACCTGATGCTGGGGACAACTGAGGTACCTCTCCCTTTACCAAATAAGAAAAGTACATGAATCTTCACATCAGCCAGAGGTAATCAGTCAGGAACTTTTCCTACAGGTGTGCTGCCTTTGCAGTCGGAGAGCAAAGACTACCATGACTGAGGTACCAGATCCCTGCCTTTCAAGACTGCATCTTGTTTTCAGCTACCAAGTACTTTGCAGCATGCGGATTATTCTTTTCCCAGATGAGATTGTGCTTCATTGTAACATGTGCAGAAACTACTGGAAACCATCTTTACCTTGTAAACAAAACAAAACAAACAAACAAAAAAAGAGGCACCAATGATTGCACTAATTGTCCAATATAGAAAATTTCCCAAAAGTGTTTTTGGACTCATCTTTGGAGAAATCTATGGACAAAGCTATTCTAAAATAGCTATGAATCCAAGAAAACATCTGTTAAACACAATCAGAATTAATTCCTTCTGTGACTGACCTTTCCACAGTAGCAAAAACAACCAATCACTCATATTACTATCCTTCTGTATTTCTTATCCTCAACCTGCCATCACCCTATCTCAGATAACTTTTGCATATCTTCAAATTCTTGGTAAAAAAGACACACAGTGAGCTTGATTGCCTTTCCTATAGCAATGTAGGAGGATGAAAGGCAAGATATCAACAGAAAGAACTTCTTTAACATGTTTCTCCAACTAGAAGTCCCAAAGTTCATGCCAGATGTTTTCCACTGTTCTGCATGCATAACCATAATGCTAATGAAGAAATAGCAAAAATGTACAGATCGGGGCAGGTGTCAGAATCCTGTCCATTTCAGGACCTGAAAGCTTAGAGGCAGGACTTTGATTTTCAACAGCACCAGCTGGAAAAGAAGCACAGATTGTGCTCTCCTGACAGCATTTTTGTTCTGTCCTTCAAATTTTTCTTTTCCAACTGTCACCACCTCTTGTCTTGCCTAGACTGGCATGTCTTTCAGCAAAATAACTGAGTGAATTGGGAGCCAACCATTTTTCCAACCAGCCATGAACAGGAGCAAACAGAATCACACAGAGTACCTCCCACCACTGTTTCTACAACATCCCAGTTTCTACAGCGAGCTGAGCCCTGGGAAAGGAGGACTCCTGAACACAATGATTTTTGCTTCTCCCCTAACTCTGGGAATGCATATGTCAATACGGCAACAAAACTCTGGTCCTAGGCACTCACACCGTAACCTTGATATCACACTGTATGCTGCACTTGACCTTGTAAAAGCAGTTTCTTTCACTTATCACATGGAATATACACATACCTCAGAGCAACGAGCAAAGGGCCTGAGTTTCTTACTTTTGCTCATCAAGTAACGACTTCATGAACCGCTTCACTGATTGTGATTACATAGAAAGGCAACACTCAGCAAAATTGAAAATGAGGCTATCTGGCCTTATCAGAGCAGCACTTTTTTTTTTTTTGATCAAAGAATGCTTTTCAATTAAGATTTTTGGTGTTGTGCGCATTCTGAGGCTTAAGTAGTAAAGCCTACGCATATTTGTAAAAGCAGCATTTGAAGAATTATATTTAAATTCACATAGCTCTTCTTTTACTGCTAGGGAACTACAGCCTCATCCAGCCCCATCCCAGGCTCAACTGCAATGATTTCAGGGGCTCTACCTTAGTCATTAACTAATCACAGGAAATAATCGCAAGTTCTGGCCTCAAGGAATAGCATCATGCTGGACCTCAGGTGGAGCCAATTTCCACAGATACAGCTGCAGAAGACTCAAAGGCATGTGGCAGACTGTTGGAAGCTGGCTGGGTTTTAACCCATCTACCCACACAGATGCTCGTTTGGCTTACAGACTTCAGCAGCCTCCTTCTTGCCCTGCTGTTGTACATGGGTCTATTCTTTAGGCAAGAAAAAGAAATACATAACAGCCACGGCTAAGCTGTACACCAGTTTATGCCAGACATCCTGGATGCTGTAAAATATTAAGAGGACTGGCATTTTATGGTTTGTAAAGAGATACTAGATGCACTGATAATGAATAAAGATTAGGTTTGTCTGCTTTTCACCACTGTCCCTGTGCCTTTATTGCCATCATGTGGCAGAAGCAGCAAGGCCTCAAAGGATATAGCTGTGAACAAACGGATTTTATCCAAGCTATTTATAACCACTTCAGGAAAGTGCCAAATGTTTCCTTTGTAGATATGCACACATACAATACTGTATACATTCGTTTAGAAACCAGAGCTCCTGATCAGTTTAATTACAATCCCCATCAATTCCAAAAAAACACCTTCTCAATCCATAGTTGAGCCTTTATCACGTAAGCCTCAGGGGGAAACGATTAAATGTGAACTGTCCTTGCTTTGACTGCCTCCCTTCTCCTCCCACCACACAGCGCTCACTGTAGAAGCAAGACTGCCAAATGAAGGTGGCTTCTGAGGGACATACACGATATAATCTATTCATAGTCACTGAACAGGAAAATGCGTTTTATGTTGGTGTGGTACAACCAGTGCCTCAAGTGAAGAGGGAGCATGCTGATTTTAATGGCTGTCATCAGATCTTTTGATGCTGTCATAATCAGGTGTTTTATCAGCAACCTGAAGTGACCATTATTATTATTTATATTACTCTCGTGCCTGGGAGCCTAAGCATTCTCAAGTTTTCTTGGAAGACTTATGGAAAAGGGATCTGAAGGAGAAGAATGAGGTGCAGCTTTGCAGAAATGCTGCAGTTTGAGAGGAAAGACTAAGAAATCTCTCTAGTATCTTTCTTTGTGTTGGTTTTTGTTTTTTTTTTTTTAATATATCTATATATTTATATATCTATCTTAGCATGGCTTCTACAACTCTAAAGCAGTAAGGCTGAATTTTTCCCCACAGAACTTCATTTCTCAGATCATAACTTCACTCAGAATTGCTAGTCCTAATCTAAGAATTGCTGACCTTTGAGGATACAGAAATGCCTCCAAAACAGTTCCTATCCCTTAGCCTACAGTCTACCACACTAAAGAAAATTGTAGAGCAGTGCACACCCTGCCTCCGTCATATTCCCACCCTAGGTCTGAACCCATCAGCAGTTTAGGGCTTCTCCAGCAAACAGCTTAAAATATCTGTTTCAGAAGAGAACTGACACCAAAAACATATGCTGCTGCTACTACTTAGCTCTAGATGGCTAGGCAGTCAGTAGAGAAGGGTGTATGTCTCTGAATGAGACAGACGGGAGTCTTCCATACAGGACACTTCTCTCTATTAGGCGCTGTTCTGCAAAAGCCACTAGCAGACCTGTGAGCAGAGGCAGGGTATTGATTACGGTGCTACCATCTGCTTTAGTCTCTGGGTTGAGAGGAGAAGTCAATAGAGAAAGGTACAACCCTAACTTAAGTTACTAGGCTCCTACATCTCTCCATTGCTATATAGTCCTCCCACACATCACTTTTGATCAATTCAGTGCCTGAGAATTTTCGAAGTTGAAATACAATAAAAAGTAATTGAGTACAGGAAAGGTTTGAAACGAGCAAAGGAATAACCCTTATTGCCAACCATATTAAGTCAAAGGAAAACTACAATCAAAATCCACGTGCTGTTTACATAAGCCAAACACTATGGATTCACTTACTTTTTGACATCCAGAGAGCCATTTTCCTTGTTTTCCATGTCAACAGTTAGCATGGGGAGGATAGAGGTTTCTTTTACTTCAGCAACTGATCAATAAGGGGGAAAAAAAGCTGTGTTTAATTATTGGTAGTATGAAAAGAGCAACATAATATAACAGAAACAAGCATTCTACAGGGATACAACCATGTTTCCACCAGAGTGTAAGGTGCTGTCAAAGACCGCTTTCCTCAGAAGCCTGGCAAAACGGGTAATAGCTAATGAACTAGGAAAACTCGACCTATGCTGCAAATGCAAGAAATATTTCATGCCTGAAAATCAAGGAAGGTAATATTACTTTTGATCCTTTTTGAAACTAAGAGAATTTTGATCGAACTATATATTCATACACATAGAGACTGACGTGCAGTATATAACTAGGTATCGAGAGAGTTTATTATGCCTTTAGCCATCCTGCTACACAGAGGACTCAAACACACATATCATCTTATCCCTAGTGAGGTTTTGAAATCCGTAGCCTTGTTTTACAAATGGGGAATCTGGGATACAGATGAGCACAAAATGACTTACACCTATCTCACACAAAGCTGGTAAGCAGAGTTACTAATTGAGTGCCAAACTCCTGAGGCCTAAATCAGTATCTTATCCATAAGACCATCCTTCCTGTACTAGCACAGCTGCTTCTATAGGTATGGCATACTGAACCCTGAAAAGGAAAGGAGCATACAAAAGACACAGGAGACAATCCAGTTTGTTTCCCTCCTCGCAGCGTGCTGGAGTACTTCCACCAGACAGCTTTTTCCACTGCTCCATGGAACACGCAGAAATGACCCGTGCCTTTTCTTTCTGCTCTCAAGTAAGCCATTTCTATTTCCGAGAGCACCAAAGAACTGACCAAGGACTCAGGATGTTCTTGCTGTAGAATTAATGGATGCCAGTGAAATGTAACAGAGCTCTGGGAAGTACAGAATAGGGAAATCACACTCTTCAGCTAAAACTTTGCAAAAAACATAGGATAGCAATTAATACTGCTGTTAGGGGGGGAAATAAAAAAAAAGACCCTTTATTACACAGCTAGCAGCACGTAAAGCACCACGAAAACAGTAACAAACTAATCGAAAAGATGCTGCTTCCTGCACCACTGACCAAATAACTCGCACACATTCCTTCAAATCACTTCTTGGTTCACCTGAGGTGACTGCAAAACGCCACCCGCACCAGCCGGTCCCGCCGCGGCCGCAGGACCCGGCAGCCGCCCGGGGCTCGGGGCAGGGCACCTTCGGCGGAGCCCCGGCCCCCGCAGCCCCCCGGCGCCGGGGGGGTCCCGGGGCTCCCCTTCCCCCGCGGCGGGGCGAGGAGACGGCGCCGCCGGGGCTGTGTGACACGCGTTCACCATTTTACAAGCATCTCCGAAACCGTTCGCCAGGCAGCACTGCACCACATTGTCATTTTTGGGCTGGGGGAGGGGGGGGGGGGGGGGGGGGGGGGGGGGGGGGAAGTAAGACAGAAAAACCTACCTACGAGCAACTAAACCAAAGCATTGCTACAGGCTGCTCCGGAGCAGCGGAGCCCCCGGCTCCCGCCCCCCCGCCGGCAGCGGGGCGCTCTGAGGCGGCTCAGTTTGACACCGGGCAGCAGCCCCGCCTGGCTCCCGGCCCGCGTGACGCGGCCGCCACACTCGGCCCGCGCCAACCGCCGCCCGCGTCATGGCGGCCGTTTTAAAGGCGCAGCGCTGCGCCGCCCCCCCCCGCCGCGGGGGTCCCCCCGCCGGCCGCCCCGCAGCAGCCCCCTCGCACCGCACCGCGGAGGCTCGGGAGGGGACCCCGGGAGCTCCGCCGGGCTGGCGGGGGGGGCGGGGAGCGGCTGCCCTCCGGCAGCAGCGCCGGGGCCGGGGGCGTGCGGGGGCGCCCGCGGCACGCGGCCCGGCAGCGGCACCCGGCGCCACCTTCGTGACCCGAGTTTCTCTCGGGACCTCCCTGTGCGCGGTTCCTCTCCTCCTGCCAAGGGGGTGTACGAAGTGGCGGCAGGAGCCGGGGGAAAGGGGGAGAATCCGCAGGTAGCTGTGAAGGGTGCAGTACCTGAGGCGAGGAGACGTTACACAAAGCGGGAAACGGGATCAGCCAGATCTCGGAAAACGGATAAAGTGGCATAAAATTCCTTTCTAGTATGAGCTTGTCAGCTTGCCGGGGAACAGCAGACACTTGGCTTCCTCTGGAACCAGAGCATCGGCAGGCTCAGGGTGACCAAGGACAGCATGGCCGTGCCACCCCACTGTGCCACCCCACTGTGCCACCCCTGGCAGCGGGGCCAGGGAGAAGACTGAGACCGCCACATCTCTTACTCCTGTAAGCACCGCACCTTACTTCAGGAGGAGACCCACGGACACCTACAGGATTTGCTGTACAGCAAAAAGTACAACTCCGAGTGCCTACAAAATGACAGACTGGCCCACAGGCAATAAAACCTCACCCGCAGAGATTAATATAACTGTTGTTAACTTTCTCCAGCAATTATGATTTTTTTTCTTTATTACACAATTTTTTAAATTTCTTCTTCCAAATTTCTCTTGATTCAGGATGCTTTCTAACAGCACAGAAGTGTCATGTGGATGATGTGCTGTCACGGGCTAGGGAAAGTAAGCAAGTGATACCAACTGACCAACATACCCTGCCTTTCCCACACACGGGCTTCGCAGGCTTACCCTGCAGCACCAGGGCTGACCCCTCCAACCACAGCTCAGGTGCTGTGACCTTTTGAGCATCCTTAGTAGTCTGGGTTAGTACAAATTTGTGGAATGTTTTACTTGCAGACTTCCCTGCTGAGTCACACCGCTCAAATTACACCCCTGCTGTTCACTGAGAGTGAAGGGGGACATTACAAGCTACCTGGAGATTTGTACAGAACCAACTGGTGACTTCAGCCTGGCTTCTACAGAGCAAGTCCCAGCTCCATGACACGAGTGTCCCAGCTGGCACTGACAGACGGCGCCTGCTGGCCAGCAGAGCGGGCGCAGGACTGTCCCAGGCAACATGCATCTGTCTCACTCCCAGAAAAAGCTTACTACATCCTGGCTGCGTGTGTGAACAGAGATCAGAGTCACCTAACTGCTAACTGGACACAGTTACAAGCACGAAAATCACAGGAAAAGCGTACCTCTCTGCAAAGGACTGTAGACATGACTTCCCCAACCATTTCATTTTGCCTGACTTACCTGCTGCCAAATAAATGGCCGAAGCTCACAGAAACAATGCAAACAATGGGACTCAAGTGTTGATAGGAGCGTCGAGAACAGAGAGCAGTGGGAGTTCTTACTGCTTTGAAATTTAAATAAATACAGATAAGCAAGTTAAATAGAGTATTAAACATACTGCACCCTAAAGAAAACCCTTACTTCACATCCCAAAGCATACTATAAAATGTGGCATACTTGCATTGAATGAGAAAGCCATGCAAGGCAATTCTTTTTTTTTCTCTCAAGAAATAAGCATTCTAAATGAGACTGTAATGAGTTTTCTGTATCAGCTGGTTTCTAACTTTGGTAATGAACTGACATTTGAGGATACAAATATAAAACAGCTATTTTACTCACACTCTTCCCTTCCTTCCATCATGTCTTCAATTAATCCTCAGAGTATTCGAAGTGAGGCTCATGCAGTGCGTGCATTCTCTCAGAAGGACCCTGAACAGAAGAGAGAGGAATTTTAAGAAAATGGGCTGTGGAAAAACTCAGTATGGAATACGATCTGTGGTTTGTATTTTCATTCATTTGGGTAAGGTAATTTAATTAAAACAAGATTACATCCGGTGGGAGACAAAGCTGGAAAGTGAATTAGGCTTTTGTTTGACTATTTGCATCTTGCTTCTGGCAAAAAAAAGTTTCCAGGCCACGTAGGGCACAAAGTGAGAACAGGGCTGGCAGATCCAGGTTGAGGGGTCAGACCTGTTCTCAACTTCTGCTGTTACACAAGGGAGACACATGCAGAAGTCAGTGTAGGCATTGGACACCAACTGTTTTCTGGATATTGGGAAATGCTGGTTTTCTACTGAAAGCCTTTGTTTTGTGACAGCAGCACACAAAGACAAAATGTGCTGCGCATGTGGCAGAGGAGAGCACGGCACCCTTAGCTGTGCAGTGGCGACTGAATTTCGGCTCCCCCAGAGCACAATGAAGCCCTTTAAACCTTTCTCACTCCAGTGTCCTGGGTAAAAATAGGGTTGCATGTGTTCGTGGGGAAAGCTAAGTAAGGAAACGATGGAGAGCTTTGGCGGCTTCGCATTGAGGGGTGCCAGGAAAGCTCCTCTGCGCAAACTAGTCTTGCACAAAGCACAGTGGACTATATCCGCGTATAAAGCATGTGTTTATTTGTCAACAACGACTGAACGTGCCAGGGCTACCCCCGGCACAAGGGCTGGCGCTCAGCGAGGGCAGCCCCCGCGCAGGGCGGGCCGCAGCCCCTGGGCCGCCCCGGGCGGCGGGAAGAGCCGCGGGGCCGCTCCCGCCCGCGCGCCGCCCCGCCAATAGCCGCCCGCCTGGCGGCCGCGGGGCCTGCCGGGAACTGAAGGCCGGCGGGGGCCGCCCGGCAGCGCGGCTCTCGGGCCCGGCGGCGCTCTGGGAGCGGCTGGCTGCCGCTGCTTACTGAGCCACGGCGCGGGATAGCCGCCGCGAGGGGCTACGCTTCTCCTCCGGGTGTTCAGGGAGACGTTTCGGGGCTGGCGCTGGTCATTTGTGGCTCCTGGCACCTCACAGAGGGAGAGGGTGAACCAGAAGGTGAACCAGGTAGCTCGCATGCCCATGGATGTCATCCGAACGTGACTAGCGGCCAGAAATCATCCGCCTCTCCGAATGTGCTGCACTGGGGCAGGGGAAGCCATCAGGGGGCACAGGCTGGTTGTAGGTAATTCCCATCGCAGGTGTGGAAGTGGCACAGGGTTAAGATGACTGCCTGCCACCCAAACTGAATTAGTGTATCGCTATTTCTAGTCTATTAGTAACAGCAGACTTAAAAAATCCCTTTTGCATCATTTCCTTCCTAGCAATGAAGGGCTAAAAAGGGACCTTCCAGGCCGCAGAGTCCGGCCTCCTGCCATGGCAGGCGCATCCACACAGCCTCACACCACCACATCTGTACCTGGTGCGGCCCAGAGCCGGCTCAGCTGCCTGAATGACCATAGCCCTTTTAGACTCTCTAATAAGTTCTGCATTTTCTGAGCTCATTCCCCTTTCCTCTTTGTGTACATCCACCTTCCAGGAACAGGCTTTTGGAGCTGCACCCTGGGGTGCAGTAGGGTCTCAGCAGTACCTTCCATCTTCCCTGTCTGCTCTGAATAGCCCCTGTCTCCACACCACACTTACAGAGGTTTTTTAATCACACCTATATGGCACTGATGATTTTAGACATCCTAGGATTGGTAAGTACCTCAGGGTCTTTTCCACAGTCCCTGCCAGTTACCGTACACAGAGAAACAGGCATAATCCCTGTTACTGGTCCAGGTTGCACTTTTCCAGCACTTCATTCTCAGCTAAGATCTTTTCCACTCCAGTCCATATTCGTTCTAGCTTGAAAAGAATTTTGCCACTTACCTTGCTCCACAGCATCGACAGCTTAATACCTGTCGTCCTGCTTTCCCTTCCCTACTTTGGCAGAGAGGGATGAGGGACAGTTCTCCAGCAAGGTACTCCCAGTCCGCCCAGAGTCCAGCAGTGAAGCACCTCTCTTCAGTTCCTGCCTTGGCCAGGAAGGTCATCCAAAAGCCATGCTGTGTCTTCTTCGAACTCCCCATCTGATCTGCCAGGGTTTTCTGTGTGGCTGAGCACTGTCATGCTGCTCTGAAGTTCTGCATAAAGCCTAGACAAAAGGCCAAAGATAGCATTGGTCTAAAGCAAGTGTGGAGGGAAGGAAGGCAGAAAATCCGTGGCAAGAATCTGGCACAGTGACTTGTACCAACCGGGCATTCATTTCAAAGGCAGTTAAGTTGAAGTGCATGTTTAAATACTAGGTGAGAGCACAAAAGTCAGTCACCCTTGATTTGTATTCCATGCAGTTACCTGGGTACCCTCTCCTAAGGGAAAAAACAGGGCCTGTAGATGTGCAAAAAGTTTTGTAAAAGCTCCGGGCTTCAGGATCAACATGGATTAAGAGCTCTGCAGGTGCATGGTGCTGAATCAGCAACACAGCTCCCTTGCTGCAAGCCTGGAGGGGAGGAGGACTGCTCAGGTTTACTGACCAGGCAGTAATTAATAGGATGGCAGAGACCCTCTGTTTTGTCCTCATGGGCAATCCTTTAAGTCTTTGCTTTAGTATGCTAAGGTCCTTTTTACTCAAAAAGCATTATCCAACCTTTTTTTTTTTTTTTTTTTGTAATCCTATGAATCTTCAATGACAGAGTTGTATCCTCTACACACCAAGCTAAAAATGAATGTGTGCGGCAGCTGACTACAATGCAAGGCCAGTGCTATCTTTCTGCTTTTGCTTACTTTGGTTTCCAAGACTGAATTGCTTAAATAAATCTTCCTGCACGTGAATTATATACACTTCACCGAGAATTTCCTGCCCTACTTATTTTGTTTTGTTTCTTCTTATGATGGTAGCTGCTCGTATTTAAGAAAGCTACCATCCAGACTTAAACCCTTGTTATTTTAAAGCTTAGACATTATAAAACAACAACAACAAAAAACATTGTGTAAAACAACTCATCCTGCCCCAGCTAGCAGTCGTACTCGTCACATATTTGCCTAGCTTGTGATAATGTAGCAAAAAGCTTATAAAAACTATTCATATGAAATACCAACATTGTAAAACTGAATCCAGCCTAATAAAATTATATTATAGCAATATGGCTTAGACATGTCAGTGAAATAGCCGTTAGATCTATGGGAAATCTGAAAGGTAGCACTTTGGTTGTATGAAGTGAGCAAATGAAAAAGCACAACATGCTGATGCACACAAGAATGGAAAAATACAGTTATAGACAGAAAAATGTCAACTGTACACAAGCAGAAATCTCAGCTATATTTCAAATGCTATATTAAGGAATTAGTGCTAGGTTTTTCCCCCACTTTTCTGGGAAGCCTTTTTTTTTTCCCCAGGAGTGAAGAACTTGCCTATCACAGAGAAAATATCTAAAGCCTGATTTCAACACCTTGGTGGCCCAGCGACCACTTGGTGACCAGCAGTGACAGTGTGATTCACGGGTGCTGTTGCTGCAGGGGAGGCACAAACCCGACTCCTGTCAGACAACCTTCCCCTGCAGTGGTCTTGGGGTTTGCACTGTACACTTCTATTCTTCCTCCTCCTTCTCCAGATAGTATTTACAGGGGTAAGGCTGCCATCTTCTTAATAACAAGACATTCCTGGCTGCAAAGTTGACTTCCAATACCTCACCAGCCTCCTGTGTCAGCTTTTACTTCCCTGGTCACTGTGCCAGGGAACTGGGCCCAGTACAGAGCCCTGTGGACACCAGTGCACCTATGAGCCTGTGCAGCTCTCACACAACACTTTTTCAGGAGATGGAGGAGACCTGCACCCAGACCAAGGAAACGTTCACCATAGACATCTACTCCACAGGCTGGAAAATATTTTCCGTAGGGACAACCCCAAATACCTCCTTTGTTTCTACAACCTTAACTTAGGCATTATTTTTACAATAGGTAAGACTAATATCTAGTTACCTCCGTAGCCACCTGACAGCAGCAATCAAAATGTTCCAATGCAGTTGTATCGAGCTCTCGCTTTTCAGCATGGGTACATTAAGAGCTTTCTCTACACCTTCCCTCCATGAAGGTTTCTGCTCAGTCCTAACACAGACTTTCTGGGATGTTGTAGATTTCCACTTAAAAGCACTGATTCTTGTATCAGCTTTCCATCAAGTTGTTTTCTTAGAAGCCAAGGTCAGTAAGATTCAGGTCCACGTATATACTCAATAAAGAAAGAGGAGCAGAGGCTTAGTCACAAACCAACCTTGATACCAGGACTCCAGCCAAACCAGTCCGTTCCTTTGTGGTTTTCTTTTAAAGAAATATTCTGAGCATGCACAGAGATCTACACAACATTTGGATAGTGCCAAGCCCTTGAAGAGTGTCCACCTTTGCTAACCGTAGCCATTTTGAGGAATGATCATATTTCAGAGGTGTTCGGGCAGACCATTCAGTGAGTTTCTAGGGTGGTGAAGTTTCCCCACCAGCTATGCAGCAGGCAGGCAGTTAGCCAGGAGCACGCAGTTTTAGCCTGCTTTAGAAACATCCAGATTTCTCAGACTTGTCAAACACCCACGTCCTGGTAAATACTAGCATCTTCTTTACACATTACAGTTCTGGTACAACTGCTAGAACTGACACCAGGTGTGGAAGACCATAGTATGGCATTTCTTCCATTGGTCAGCCAGAGGATGCTGCTACTCAGCCCACTGAGAACAGCATGGACCCAAAGAAGGGTGTTTTCTGCAGCTCTCAGTCACTGGTGCCACTGGTGGCAGGTGGGAAGGGAGAGGAGGGGCACTTACAGGTTCTCTATCTGCTTATAGGCACTAAAGTATAAAGAAACCAAAAGAAATCGTGACAACCCTGTGCTTTGTGTGTAAATACGTAAAAAAAAAAAAAAAATAAATCAAAGGACGCACATTTGGCAGATAGTGGTTGCCAAAACTACCACAGGCTGCAAGAAAGGAACCGCTGTTACAGCACAGGAAGTGTTCCAGATGCACATTAGATGACCCTACTTCCCCTCCCTACTTTCTCCTTTGATATAAACCAAACCCAAACAGATACTCCTATGTGAACACGAGCAGACATGACATTCAAAAGTTATGCCTTAAGGTTGTAACAGTTAAACTGACCTTTTAAAAACTTGCTCAGCTCTGAACAGGTTGATAAGGCTCTGATCAGAGATGCTCTCAAGAACATGTCTGCTCCAACTGCTCTGGTGGTACATAATTCAGAAAAATATTGAATCATGTTTTTGCCTGTAAATATTATAACTATAATTAGTAGAGATATGTATCAATTTGATCAGCATTCAACTCTAGAAAATGCATATCCTCTCTACTATAAATGCCATATGTTTAATGATCCAGATTACACGCACTTTCCAATTTTTGGTTTTGGTGACAATCTTTAGTTTAAAACAGTGTATTTCTGACCTTTCAAGTGCACATAATACAAAAATGTGATTGTGTGCTATTACAACAGACCCTCTGATTCTAGCCTCTATTGAAAATAGAATTTATCAGTCAGGATTTTTTAGTGGAATTTTCATACGGCATGTACAATAATACATATTATTTAAAAAATGCTTTTGTTCAAATTAGTTGTGTCAAAACTTCCTTTTTTTGCTGATACCGATACAAAACCTGATACTGACAAAAATACTGCAGGTATTCATGATTAACTACAATGATTTCAAGGCAAAAAGGCAACAAAAAATATACTAATGCACAAATAACAATACATACAATACCAACCATGACTATTTATCTGACATCTTATGCGACTGGTACAGTCTAAATTTCTCACTCACTACTGCTCTTAAATATTTTTAGAATCTCTTGTTCTTACTACACTCTGCAGCTGACGTTTCTTAACCGTTTCCCACCACATAAACGTGCCATCTACTGGCAACCGAACGCAACCAGAGCATATTGTTATAGAGAAGTTAGGTAAAGTGGAGTCATGAGTCATTAGTCTACAGGTTTTTGTAGTAACCTGGAACATAAAAAAGTTCAAGGAAAGTTGAGTTGAGTTCTGTTAGTCAATAATTTTTTTTTGATTCTGCAGAAGATTGCAGAATTAAGACCAGATTAATAACTTCGGATATTATACTAGAAATGCCCTAAAGCACAGCTTTGGGTTATGCAAATCCCGAGTAAAAAGCATTTGCATTGATATTTCAAGTTTCCTCGTGTAACTTTAAAAAAGACCGACTAATTTATGAGACTTAAGGGCGTTATTTTTCCCCCAGCAATACTTCTCTTGGCAGGGAACTTACCTTGCAGCCAACCCAGTCCCGGTATGAAATTCCCTTCCAGGATGAAGGGGCTATGGGTGTGCTCTGGCCATGGGAGGTGGCTCTCTGATATTGATGTCCTCCTGGAGCCAAGTCCCTGGGTTGTGTCCTAAACCACAGAGCAGATACTTCTGTAGAACACCCGCCCTGACATGAACTAACATGCTAACGTTAACAAACTATATCACTGCATTACACATGTTATGTAGCCCTTAGACTGATTCTGTCACCATGATCTTCTTTCTGGTACAGTATCCTGCTTTTACTGAGGCTACCTGCTCATCTCCTCTTTGCTTTTCCTGCAGGTAAGCAAGCCTGTACTTTCTGATAATACATGGTAAGAGAATGGAGTGAGATAAAAATCATGTATTGACTGGGGACACACATTTTTTATATAGTTTTTTTTTTAATGGGGGCAGTTGAAAATGAGATTATTTCATAAACTCTAGGCATTTATGAAATAATAAAAATATTGCTTAACCTCAATTAACACACCTGTGAAGTAGGTGAATTACATTGTTTTACTCATCCAAGGTGTTACCTATTATTAATGGAATCCTAACACCTAGATCCCCACTTCATGCAAGCATCAAGTAGCAAGACGACTGTAAAGTTGGTAGAAATTGAAAGGACATCCCAATCAAACATTTACTTTGTTGAACTGATTGATACTTAACTGTATATACATTCAAAGTAGCAATGTAGATACACAGTAAAGAACAAAAGACAGTTCTTGTGATATTGTTGTGTCGACCAAAGCATTGATATTTTTTAAATTGAATCAAATTATCCTGGTGGTGGAAGAATTTCAGAAAGTTAATCAAACCTTTCCAGCCCTCCAGTTTTTTCTTTATTGCCCTAATCAACAGTATTTTTTCCTGGAACTGACTGGACACACTCAGAACATACTGTACTACATGCCAGGCTCTGAGATCTTGCTCCGTTTGCGTCTGTATACCTGCAGCTGCGTTCTTTCCAATCTTCCACAGCATCTCGGAAGCAAAGGCAAAGGAGTAAGTCTCTGACCTCTACCTCCCAGCAAAGGACAACGCCTGTTACTGTGTGGTTGCATATGTACGGGGACAGATCACTGACCTCCGTCCTCAAACTCCTTCCAACTAGAACAACCTTTTCATCCTAAAGAGCTTTCATACTGCAACCACGTCCATATGTTGGGCGAAGTGTTTTCTCTATCTTGTCCTTAGCAAAGATGCCTCATCCTCAGACAGGCTGCTTCTCAACACAAAAAGCAGAAATCGTAATTAGGTACTAGTTTGCTATGGTACAATCTATCACAGTCTAAATCTTCTGAGCTGAGCGCTAATAAGGAATGTGCAAGTTTGTCACTGGGTCTTTCTTACATGCTTCACTGGCCATGACCTACTGCAAATGAACACCACAAATATGTTGCTTTTACATTTTAAAAGCAACAAGGTCACATAAACACGATGTTTAGAAATACATTTTTGCAAAGACATTTGTATTTGGCCCTCTGAGGGATGGAACAGGTCACCCAGACTGAGGATTCTAAAGGAAATTGTACTGGCTTTGAAAGAGACTACTGGTCACTCATCCCAGTGATTCCATGGAAACCTCAAGCTACTGTTACCCACTGAAGCAGGAATTTTTTGTAGTAGCGAATTATAAGAATAAACTACATTTTCAATACGTGCAAGTTTCCTTCAGGCAGGCATCCCTTTTTGTGGTATATCTATATATCTCAAAACTAGAAAATCCCACCACAAAACCAACACCAAAAGGTCAAAATGTGACTAGGCCTCAGATTTAATTCAAACTTTTATTCATCATCGAATTCAAAAGTTAGGAATAGAAGTTACCTGGCCCTGAGATACTCATCTCATCCTTCTAACAAAACTGAACACTTTACGTAATTCCTGCGTAAGATGACAAATATTTACTATAAGACATTTAAACATCTTTGTGGAGCTCTAACCCTTTATACTGGAAGTGATCCCTGCCATTAGATGCTCATATTTTACCCCTTCCGTCAGAGGCCTCAGATCAGTTGATTCCTAAAGCTCTCAATAAAAAAAAGTGTGTGCAAGACACACACTCATAGAACTGTGGTGGTCATACAATTTTATTTTTTCTTTTTCCTAACACATCCAGATCAGCTATACACACCCCAGCTGGAGAATGGGATCATCTTTTTACCAGTTTCTCATGGAATGGTTCTTAAACTCCTATCTGGGGTAAGTCCTCCTTACACGTGGCAAATTAGAAGAAAAACAGATTTCACCGACACCTTCAAATCTGCTGCTTGACATGCTGTGTTTGTATGGGAGCTGTAGTAAAAGCAGAAGACAATCTTTTTGCAGTTTCTTAGCTTTAGAAAAAGTACAAAGGTCTTTAAAATGTTATATAGCATTTGTACTAGGAGACCAAGATGAACACAAAACCACAGTCAGTAGGCGTACGGCAGCAGAAGCAAAGAGGCCGAAGCTCCGCTCAGAAAGCAGGAAGAGGAGGAGCTGCGTTACAGAGAGCGGGTAACAGAGCCTCTCCGATCACCACTTGCAGAAAAAGCCTCAAGACAGACAATGCCAAGACCATGAACAGTCTTTACTTCTATCAGTTTTTTCACAGCACAATGAGACACAGCACAAAGTTTGTACAGTGGGATCTGCAGACAGTTTAAAAACAGGCAATTATCTTTAATAAAAAGCATCGAGGCTGAATATGAAAATATGAAGACAAACAATATTGCAGCTAACGATCACCTTGCTTGCTTTTGATTGTCTAAGAAGTCCAACTCACAGACTTCTCACAATGCCTTTAAAGTTCTCCACACTGTCTTCTCCAAACACCCCATTCAGTGTAAAGCTCAATGCGTACCAACTAATATGTGTGGCATGTTTCATAACCTTTTCCTCTTGCTTTCAAACCCTGTTTGCAGTGTGTGGGGAGATGCAATGACTCTCATCATACAACATTCTGATTCACAAAGAAGCAGCACAAGTGTTGTACATAATTTAATTTGCACTTCTGTATATAAATGTTTACTATATTGCACACTATTGCAGCACTAAAAAACGTCTAATTATTTGCAAAAATTAGTAAAATACTTTAAAGGATTTAAAAATAAGGGTTTTAATGCAACTGACAAGATAATAAAAAAGCAATTTACTTAATGAGATACAATCCTTTATGTTGGAAATGAAAGTTACATACAACTAGAGTACAATTAAAATATACCATATAGTTCAACACTTAATTCCTCAAATGTGTAAAATTAACAAGCTTCTACTGTCATAGATATACAATTTCTCCATACTGTGAAAAGGATTTTTCAAATTAAATACAGGTAACATAATATTCTGTAGTTATATTTTACGACTGTGTTTAAATGAGAGGGTTGTATAATACTCACATTGTCAAATGTACTCACTAACACCTTGGAAATTGCACACTTCCCCTCCTTTTCCAAAATAGAATCTCATTTCCATACTGAAGTCTATTATGCCATATTGGAAAAGTATTTTACTTTCTAACGGGATTTTCATAAAATTAAAAAATAGTATAATATCATGGCATTAAGATGACTTTTCCACTTATGCCCATGTAGAATTTAATCTGGATAGCAGACAGACATGTCAGAACCAATTTCCTAGACTTTTGTCTTATTGTACACGCAAGATGAATGATTACAGTATTTTACAAAACAGAAAAATCTCTGAACTTTACTAGAATTATAAATGTAATAATTAAAAATTAAAATCATAACAAAATCAAATTGTGATCTCCAACATTTATTAAAATCTTTTAAAGTTCATAAACGACAACAAAGTTACTGTAGAATTTATCGCATACAGCTAGCATACAGCAGCATGTCCTTGGTCTAAATGAAATACAAAAGATTTTAACATTTTCATACAAAGGATTTCTTTAAATTTATTAATGTGACGATATATCTTTGTTACATAAAATTTGCTACAGCAAAGTATCTTATACTTTTCTTGCACATATGTAAATATGGGTGGACAAAGACTGCATTCATTGTCAGCCTCCTAATGACGTTGTGCAAAAATGCTCAACAACCTAAACATACAGAATGTTGGATGGTACGTTTCATACTCTTTTGTAAAATGTCTACAAAGGCTTTTCTTAAAGGAGTGTCATACAGATTAAAAGGAAGGAATGCCAGTGGTTTATTTGCACTGACATTCAAACAAATACAATGGCTATGTATCAATATAGCTCATTTTTTTTTAAAAACAATTCATCCTTGTATGCATGTAAATTTATCGTAAAATATGAGTCTAGTTTAAACTGTTTAGATGTGCTGTTTTAAGACAGGTCACTGAGACAGCCAGAATCAAGTGTACAAATAAAACTACTATGAATAAGTTTAAAAGCAACCCCCCAGAAAAGTGCTGAGCCACTGATTAACATTGAAATAAATGTGTAAAAGTGCCCAAAGCTAGCACATGGTAGCAATATCTTTTAAGTCAGTTGGTGAGAGTATACAAAACATAATTAAGCCCAAATACTTATATCTGTGTGACCATACATTCTGTTTGATTGAAAGAAAGTAGGTTAGAAATGAAGACACAACGCAACTAAAATAAACCAGCTGTTGCAGTTTTTAAACTTTGTCTCTTTTCTTCATGAATGAAGTGCTGTAATTAAAAAGAAAATGATTGTAGCAGTACTCCATCCTCAAGTTTACTAATATAGTATACCAGAATAAAAACTTGGCAATAACCTCTTATTCTTAACAGCTAACAAAAAATAACCGTGTTCATCCAGCGATGCATCTAGAACATTATTTTGCATTTGCTAAACCATTTGTTTTTCACAGCTAACGGCAGAGCGCATTTTGCTTTTTCTTGTGTGGTGTTTTTTATTGTAATGGAGACCTTTTTTAATCAAAAAAGGCTCAAAACAAGGAATACACTTGGGAGCCCAAACACTGGCTTTTTTTTTTTTTTAAAAAAAACAACAAGATAAAGTGTGAATCAAAATTAATCATATTCTCTACAATACTGACCAAAACTTGCTTTAAGAGTTTAGGGTTCACGTTCTTAAAAAAGCCATTTCATACCTGCCAACTGAAATGCTGGTAAGTCGACTTGGTTAAATATGGTCCAAAATCCAGACCAGGTGGAATTACTCCCTCTCACAAGACTGTAAGCTTTCCATGGTACAGTCTGGTTATGGCAATTTACTTACTGCCTAGGTGGGAAATACAAAGGAAGGAGGCAGTGACGAAAACTGCAGGGATGTAGAAAACCAAGGCACGGGGTCTAGCTACTGTCCCCTACACTTAAGCCATCCAATTAATTCTACTGAATTTTGGTCAGTCTCCACGAAGAAGTGTTTTTAAGTTAATTTAGCAGACATTTATATGGCGATAAATACTACCTTCAAAAATGCTAAAAATGTTGGCTAGGTTTAGTCTGAGCTACTAAAAAATTATTATAAACTGTAGCATCAGACACAAGACAGACAAGAATTATTGGCTGGCACAGACTAGAAGCAACATTAATCTTTCACTTCAGTCTAAATCACACTAGCCGCAACACCTTCCATTTCACTCACACAAATAATACATTATTCAAAATAAAATGGAGCATTCTTGGGTAAAAAACTACTTCATTTTAAAGGGGGAAAATGAACAATACACAGAAACAAAGAACGACAGAAACCAAAGTTAAGTAGGAAAGTGGTCTATTATTCTGTGTTACTGCACAAACAGTGCTTGCTTAATTGTGCCTAGTTAGAAGGGTTGGTGCAAACTGCACACATGGAAGATGGCAATAAAGACCTCAGTCAGCTTTGTGGAATGAAGTAACTAGGTAACTGTTTTGACATATGATGGTCTCAGCTCCACCTCATCTGTTAACAGAGTGCAAAGATCCCAATGTGAGCCCTGATGTCATCTTGTCCTCTTACTCCTACTAAAAATCAGCAAATTCTTTTGCACATTTTTCTGTTAGAGACGCACGAATATCTTCTTCTTCATAGTCATCAAAGTTGCTGGTATCTCCAGGGCCTCTGCACTTTGGTATGAACGGAGCCTCTACCTGTATTTCGGGGAGGGGGGTGAGGGGGAAGCACATGAAATGTCATTGGCTTAATACCCTTAGACTTAACATTGTGACAATGAGCATAACAACATTCCTCAAATCCTGCCAAGAAACCAGATATTATAGCTTAAAGTTGTGACACATAAATGAAGCCAGCCTAAGAAGGTGCAGGCCGAAATGTATGAATGTAAGTTGAAAAAGAAAAATAACTCGCTGACAAACATCCATAAAAGTTACTTTGACTTTAAAACAGAGTTTAGTTCTCTTCTTGCAGAAGAGGCCCTGCTCTCTTCAGCTGTGCGGTGCGGCTCTCGGCACGGTGACGGCTGCACGTAACAGTTGCACAGTCATGGTGGAAGCAGAGCAGACTGACTGCCCATCAGTCATGATCTTAAAATCTTAAAATCTCAAAAATCTTAAAGCAGTTTGGAACGCATCTCCTACTTACCAACAATCCTCTATTTCCAAATAAAAACTAACTTACTACTAGTTTAGAACAATTTGTTCTGCAACTCCAACAAAGGTTCTCCTAGGACCTAACTATAAGTGAGAAGTGAAAGCTGCCTTGAAACTACACCACAACAGAGACAAGCAGTGCCTTGAAGGAGACGCTAGAAGACCGTACAGAAAGCCAGTGCAGCTCCAACTAACGGTGGAAGCCCCCTCCTGGCACAGACTGCCTGCACATCCTCTCAGATCCATACACATACTCAATATTAGCCTTGAGGTTCAGTGCATTTCACGTGCACTGTATGGCAGCGAGCCATTCAGGCTCAGGTACTGGAACCAGTCATTCTCCAGGACCCTCTTAACTGCTGCTTCTTCAAGTTGAGGGGACCTGCAGCTTTTTGATGTTGACCTTACAATAAAATCCTTGTGTCTGCCTACAGCTTAACGTTGTCAATCTTTGTCCCTACTTTCAGCCTCTAGTCATCTTGGAAGTTAAACTGAAGATGACATTAAATGAAGATACGGGTCTGCACGGGCACATACCTGCATTTTCACTCACCAACAGCTTATGCTGGCCGTGCCCAGCTGGGGCAGGAAAAGGAGGAGTTGCTGCCAACTTACAGACACTGAAATGCTATTTTAGGGATTGGACTACTAAACTCTACCTTCACTCAGCTAGTATTACTTCAAAGCTTCAGCCTTTTAGTCTGTAACTTCTCACAAATTTCAAAATTAAGTCTGATTCCAAAATTTCAGTTATTTTAAAATGTAATCAACTGCATGCTGAAAGGAGGAATAGGCAGGGCTGGGGTTGATGAGAGGCAATGATGAAGAACAGATGGTAAGGAAAGGACCAGAGAATAAAACAGCAGGGAGAAGGAAAGATGCTCTACTGCAACAGGTCTAGGACAAACTGAAGTAGGAGGCATGATTATCAGTACCACATTCCTCTCTCATTTCACAAGTGCCCGATTTATCCACCTGTACAGAAAGCAAAATTCTGGCAAAATTATTGAGGTGATGCAAGTTTAAACCTGGAAATGCAAAGTAATCAGGCAAGTATCTCTGGGACGTGCCAAGGAGGCAGCACGGTGGGGAGACAGATAAGCCAGGCAGGCATGGCTCCAGCTGAGGCAGGGGATCAGATCGTACTGTGCAACCACAGAAATGCTCAGTGCCCCAGGCAGATTACTGATTGCGGGGGGGGTGTGTGTAAATCAGTAAATTAAAAGAGGTACAGCACAAACTAATATAAATTAAGCTCAGCTGAATTTGGGCAACACCACTATACACTCCCAAGAAATAACGGTAACTTGCTGCATTTATAGACTGTGCTACAATTACCACATGTATCCTTTTGTTCCTAAAACAACACACGTGTTTAGGTGATTTATCCTGACAGAATACAGTCTGTGTACATATCTAGCCTACAAAGCCACGTATTTACCGTTACCTGAATACAGCCTCTGTTTTCTCAAACTGATTTTCAATTACTCTCTTACAACAAAGCTCAGAGTACAAGAAATACCTTATTTACTGCAGGTATTTTAGAACACCTTCAAATGAGACGCCTCAGACTTTTTCCTATTATCTTCATTAAGGAAATTGCTAAAAAGGGATAGCAGGTTTATAGCAGGAATACCTGTTTGGCCATATTATCAGGCAGTATTTTAATGACAACTATGCAAACAGACAAAGAAAACAAGATGATCTTATCCAAAATAAGTAATTGACTGGTCCACTTATGACTGTAGCATAACTAATTATTCACATTACATTAGCTGCCAAGGAACACTACATTTATTCAATGAAACACATGCTGTGGTAACAGCCACTGTGAAAAGCTGGTATAAACCCAAAGTTTATTACTGTATTTCTATGACTTCTTAAATGATATTACAATCCATGCTGTTGTTTCAGACCTTTAGTATTACAGTATTTATATTCCTTATAATTAGAAGCTTCAGACTTATTCAGCATTAGTTTTCACAATCCTTCAGAACTAGCAATAGCTATTCTGATTGTACTACTAGTTCACATTTTAAAACATTTCTTGTTTCTTTGAAAGTAATTCTCTACAGCAGTGCATTAGCAACACTTCTTAGCGTTGTATTTAGCGCAGTATTAAAACATCTGATTTAATATTATGGGGCCTGGGTGTCCCCAAACAGCATACCAGTGAATGAAACTCAGTACATGTAAATCTGCATTGTAAACAGGCATTAAGAAAGCAAAGAACAGATAATTACAATTCTGCAATGGGGGATTCTTTTCTTAAAAACATCTATACTTCATACAAAGAATACACGATGTGTTAATTGCACCCTGTCTTCTAGTAATTAATACATTAGTGAATATTACAACAACCGTACTGTCAGTTTGTCTAGCCAAACAACTGGTTTCTTTTTATAAACTATTGTTAGTGTTTAGGTTTGGCCTTTAAAATAATGCTGTTACAGCAGCAAGTTCATGCCTCTATAATCAAGACTGTCAGCATTTCAACAACGTACACCAATTCCTTCAAATATTTTCAATTGACTCTAACCTTTTCACTAGTATCTACACATAAAACTATTTCTCCACCTGAGTTTTCTGGGACAACACTAACGAAATTATTTTAGTCTTTTATTGTTGTGTATTAAACCCCCAAGAATTCAGAGGCTACATTTAAAAGAACAAATAATTTCACAGGATTTTGCTTCTAGTAACTCACTAATCTACAGGTATTTAACTTTGACTCTATGTTCAAGGGGAGAAGGAGCTTTGGAGCTACTGGAAGACAGACCTAGATTGAATTGTTATCATCCTCATCCCTTTCCCCAGCTTTGCCTCCCAGCTCTGCTTCATTCATCCTGGCAGCCACTAATGTGCTCCCCTCTAACCAGTATGTTAATGGCTGCTCCTGCTCTGAAAATATTCCCAGTTGTCTCTGTTGCTTTCATAGGTAGGTCCTAAGTTCACAGTGCAGACTGGGCCTGGACTTTCTAAAGACAACATTACAAGTCACGTTGGTCAGGCAGGTCTAGAAAACCATTCTAAAAATGCTAGAAAAAAGCATTCAGCAGGGTTCTTCCCATTGCCGCAGCTCATGGAACTGCAGTCAACTAAAGCATAGTGTCAGAAGACAAAAAAATCCTCATTAAACACCGAGGATTGAATAGCCACTCTACATCCGATCTTGTCCCAGTCACAGATAAAGCAAGAGCAAGAAGGAGGGAGCGTACTTTATCAGAAAAAGAAAAACTGAATCACAGTCTCAGCTACTAAGAACTAGCTGGAAAGGAAAACAGACTCCTTTCTGGTGTGGAGGAGTATTTATAGATGTCACTATAGCAAGGGTTAAATAAAAAGCAAGAGAGGCAGGAGATGGCTCATTGGGAGATATTCCAGAAATAGACTAAAACACAAGGCATGTTAAGAGAACATGAAAGTACACAGAGGTCCAGGATAAAATACCAACAAGAAACCAACATAATTCAATCAATACATACCCTTTAGAGTCCTAAAGATTAAGCTACTTTTAATTAAAACTAAGAAAAGGTGAAAGTGACATATTTAGAAAAGCAAAGAATTGAACAAAATAATTAGAAATTTTACTTCAACCCTTTAAAGACCTGTAATACTCTACAATAGAGCAGGAAGGGTCTTACCTTTCTCTGATAAATGGCAATCCAATCTGTAGTTGCAAACCACTTGTGATTCTTTATGTCATTTACACCATTCTTGAGATTTCCATACCGTTTGGTCAAATCTACCTGGAGTAAATTTCTTAGAAGATCCTTTAGGTCTGAACTGAAGTGTGATGGGAACCTTACCTAAAATTATACATCCACAACATTAAAAAAAATGTACAAATTTGATTCTTCCCCCTGTGAAGTCAAACAACATTCACACAAAACAAAACACTGGGGCTATCTTCTACTCTTCCTCTAAAAACAAATCAAGTAGGAATGCAGGAAAAGAGATAAGATTATTGCTGGATATGTGTTTCTGTTATCAATAATGTTACCATGTCCATCTACCATTTTTTCAGCTGAAAGTTTCCCCATCTGAGCCGGGGGGAAATGTTAATTTAACATAACAATGATATAAAACCTAAATTTAACTTCGTGTCTCACCAACACAACATCATCTTAAGGCTTTCTCAACTATTTTCCAGGAATAAATTTTTAGATTATATTATATATATACATACACAGAGAGACAAGAGATACAGTATAGTATATATAAAACATATAAATCTATAGATACGCCCTGAAATAACAACATTCAGCAATCAAATGAAAATTCAATCTGGAACTTTATGCTGTACTGTAATCTGTTTCTGATAACTAGATACACCAACATCAAAAGTCTTACACAAATAATACAGCACTATTTGAATTCAGCACGAGTGACTTGCCAATACAACTCATTCAAACCTCGCTAAGAACCATTTGAAGATGATTCATGGGATGTAATTACATGGGGTTTTACTAGCAAAAGATCTACTGACACCACTTGAGATGGCAGAGAGAAAAAAGGGGAAAAGAACAGGCAGAAGGTTGTATCTGTCACAGCTGTAGTCTCAGCATTTGACACTCCTTACACTCAGCTGATCAGTTATGATGTAAATGCTGAACATGGAATTACTTAACATAAAAACATGTTGTGAAATCAAGAGGTCTGATAATCAAGGAAACTGCTTCAGTTTACTTGTCAATACAGCTCTATCTATATATTAATTGAATACCTAGACAGCTGAGAAGTAAAGAAATGTTAATTTTTTTAAAGTAGAGAACTAAGTGCATGAGGTAGATTAAATGAAAGACTTAAGGTTATAAAGGAAACATACTGCCAGCTGAGAACTGAATGTTGGAGTCTCCAGAGTTCACTCCCAGTGCTGTTTCTGCAACCACCCATCCATGGACTCAGTAAAAAAGGTAGACAATCAACAGTTCAAATGTTGAGCAAACTAGATACAGCTGCAAAAAATGCCTAAGTTTATTTAGTTTAGAAGATAAACATTTCTTCAATAATGTATCTTCATAAATGAATTCCCATCTATTCCTGGAGACAGCTGAAGGGTCACAGTATTACACAGCCTTTCAAAAAGCAACTGCCTTCTTGATTTAAATAAGGTCCTAGACGGGAATCAGTCTCATTGCAGTGTACCACAGGGCCTACTGAGGCACTTCCCTTCATTAGAATTACAGAAGTACGTACGTAAGATGCAGCACAGCATGGGTTTATGTAAGAACAAGGAAGAAAAGAACCATAACAAATCACATAAGCACAGAGAAACACAAAGAGACAATGCTGGCTGGCAGGAGGAACAACAGAATGATCACATTTTTGTGATGGCACACTATGAGATATTAATGAAAAATAAAAGGGAGAAGCTGGAAACACTTTTTAAAAGCTTTATATAATAATGAAAGCTGAACAGAACTTTAGACATGTCTTGAACTACAGGACTACAAAAGAAACCTGCTATGAATTATGGAAACTTTTTAGAGTTTCTCAAAAGCTGCAAAAATATTTCTAAACAAGAAAAAAGCTAGGCAAATTAAGCATATAGCTAAATAGTTGTTAATACTCACTGGATCATTTTTATCCAAGCATAAAAAGATACAATACCACAGTGTCTGCAAGTTTAGTAACTTGCATTTTAAATTTGAAGGTAGGGAACAGATTTTTAGAACTTTGATTTTTAATATTGTTGTAACAATGTTGGTATTTAAGAAGTATACATTACAAACTTTTTTCCATAAACTTTCCAAATTGCTCACTGCCTAGTAGCCAGTAAATTCTCTATCTGCTTCACACAAAAAACAGGTTCTGCAAAGACAAACTACACAGACCCTTCACTCACCTTGCCAGACACAATCTTCTCATAAATTTGAATGGGCTGATCTGCAAAGAATGGGGGATATCCAGCTGCCATTTCATAGATTAACACTCCTAATGCCCACCAATCCACTGCCTTGTTGTAACCCTGGACAAAACGATAAATATCACTGTTAGTACAATTTCTAACACAGTTTAAGATTTTCAATATATATCTATGGAATACAAAGAAAGCAAACACTATTGCTGGTTTAATACAGAATTTACAACCTAGTTCAAACCAAACTGAAGCTCACAGATTCCCAAAGCGATATACCTAAACCCTAATACAATACTGACAGAGCAGCAGTGATGAAAACGAAACATTTTGCACATTCCTGTGCTGAGTTTCAGTGATGCCTTTACACTGATGTGACAAGACTCCCTAAGTGACAGAAGTGGGCACAATTTATTTAAAATAAAAATAATTTTGTTACAGAATGATTGACACTTCTTTCAAAAGCTTAAGGAAATTTTATGAAGTGTAACAATACTTCCTATATTGTATATCATCAACTTTTTGCTTGATTATCTGCATTTCAGAACATTCATTTTCACATTTAGTAAACGAGCTACGAGAGCTTAAAAGTTTAGTTAATTACCTTTATAGGTCATTTATGATTTGATCTTTAAAGCCTGAACATAAAATCATGAGTAAATCCCATTTAGTATAGAGAAGAAAAAAAAAAAAAAAAAAAAAAAAGACAGAAAACCCCATGAACCCATCAATTTCGCATGTGTTCTCTCAGTTCTTTTACAAAGCTCAGGGCTAAGACTCAATCTTTCCAGAAAAGTCTTCTATGGAGAATTTGTAGTAGATGCATTACTATTTCTTCTGCTGCTTTAGCTACATAGGGGCAAAAATGCTGCAAGTAACAAATGTTTTCTCCCCAGATAAAAGTATTTTCAGTTTACTTCTGAAAACCTGCTAAAGGTATTTAATTAAACCACATATTAAATGCATAATTTAACAATATGCATTATGATTGTTTATCATAAGCAGTTCCATATACTATAAGGGTATTTTTCCTTTGCAAAACATGAAGGGCTACAGCTGAACAGCTCTATGATAAATAATACTTCTTCAATGTTCAAACACCACAAGTACTACACCAAACTGATGAGCGGTAAGGTTGCATGTACTTTGTGTGTAAAACCAGCAGTTTGTCATGTTTGATTTCATGTTAAGTGCCTTAAACCTGAAACACTCTGAAACGGATTATTTAATGGCTACTGATTCATCCAATAGGTGGTTCTTGTTACCTCTAGAGCTCCTGTTCCAGTCTGCTAACACTTCAAAATATAATCACTCAGATCTGCTGTTATGATAAGGATGCTACTTAAATAATCTGATTACAGATTTTTTAAAAATCCCTTTTTGCCTCACAAGTTACAAGGCAAGCCTATGTAGAAAGTTCTGTAGTTATGTGAAAATTCCTGCTTTGGAGTAAGTTTTAGTATGCCACAACAATTTACAATGTAACTGTTTACAATTATAACTGACCAGTCAAGATTTAATTTTGGAAATATCTGCAAGATTTAATAATTGGGTGATAGTTTTAACTGCATCAAATGCATGGCTGAATAACAAGACAAAGTACCTTGCTGAGAATTATTTCAGGTGCCAGGTATTCTGGAGTCCCACATAACGTCCAAGTTCTTCCTTTTACTCTTTTTGCAAAGCCAAAGTCCGTGACCTGTCATCAGAAGAAATAAGTTGACTGTAAGAACATTTCCACAAAGAAATTTAAAATTAAGCATTTTTTAAATACTTTGGATAGCTATTTTATAAACAGGAAAAATTATTTTCTCAAATCACGTAGTATCATATAGTCAGATGTACCTTTATTAGCCAGTCCTTCTGATACTTCTAATGCAGACAGATACAAAGTTTCTCATGTTAAAACGAGTAACATAAAATATGTATTTTTCCCCTGCACAAGCTTCTACTTACAATTTTTAAAAAACAGTGCAAACTACGGCTTACTTATCGCCCACATGTACTGCAATTACATTAATAATTTTTCTTATACTTTTCACATCAGACTGTTTATATTGCTGGAAGTTTAAAGAACGTGAATATGAATAAGATATTTATCTTTTCCTTTAGTTAACAAATAAATTAATCACAAAAAGGGTCAAGATATCTGCCAGTCTTGTAAATTTAGAATTCTATTGCATAACTGTATAAAGGTTATATGTAAAATTAGTGTGGGAATAAGACAACATAAGAGGTCTTCCAGTAACTTCTGATTCTGAATATCTCTGAAAGCATCACCAGAGACAAGCTTGTTTATTTGAGGACTGGGGGGAAATGCAGCAGTAACTGTATTTACAAGCAGCAAGCTCTTGGCCATTATAATTTTTTCTTCCTCTTGCCATGTTTTCTGCAGCAAGTTTTCAGAACTCTGTATGTGGTATCATCCTCTCTGATTTTTTCCTGGACTGTACTGCAGAATACATATGGAAACCAGGGAGTTACATGTGAAATTCTGGGATCAGTTTCAAGCTATCAAGTCTATACTTTGGGGATCCATTTCATTTCCTTCTTCTCTACATCACTTTCAACCTATTCCTCGAGGAAAAAAACCCTGTACCAGCAATTGTACAATTGCTACTTATACAATAACCTGCGCTGGTGTTCCTTGACACACTAGTGTCACAATTAAACAAGCCAAACTCCAAAGTATCAAGGCAGCTTTTACTTCATTTTTGGCAGAAACAACAGCAATCACAGCTGGAACTGAATGGAGAGGGTGCTGTGCTGACTAGACGGATCTGCTTCAGTCAGCAAAGAATCATTTCTGTGTTTGTGAAAGCTCATCAGTGTATGTAAGAAGAATACACTGCAGATGTGGGACAAATGGTAACGGCTTTCAAATTCAAAAAGAAAATGAAAGTTACTAAACAAAATTTAGTTGGAGCTGCAGCATCAACATATGAATGCAAACCTGTCTGTTCAGAAGCAGAAGTGAACCAACCTCACATGGGAAGAGTGACTGCTGGACCCATTATTATTTGCGGTTTGCCCACCATCACAAAACCATGCTATTGCACATAGAAGGTTACCAGTTCTGGAGGAAGCTGTTAATAGCTTAACATTAAAATGGTGCCTCCCAACCACATTAACAGAACTTTTATTTCTCTTCTCCCTACAGTGTTATTTTCTTTTCCATGCAAAATTATTTTACAGTTATAAACAACGTTAAGATATGAATCCTTTCCTCTTCTCTTGAACATTTTTATTACCTATTTTCCTGTTAGATTCTGCTATGGAGAAAGGCGACAATAAGGAAAGAGCTTCTGTAGTTTAAGGACTGCAAAGCATTGCAGAGTGCTTGTTGATGTAAACCACCTTCCCATTTGCCATTTAGATCAAAAACATGGGAGCTAAAAGGAACATGAGGAGGTGCCATGAGAGGCTGCTGCAAAACCAAAGCTGTCATTCGCAGCACTGCCATTCTGACCTGATCTCAACTCAGCTCTTACTCCAGATGTGCCACGAAGGTTAGGACTCCCCAAGGGTAGGATTCAGCTGACTGAAATTAAGTACTACAGTGTCATTGTTGACAGCTAAGCTGGTTATCCTGAACTACTTATATAGTCAATGCACAGAACCAGACATTATAGGACACCTTTCATCTTGTTCTAGGGCTGATGTATAAAATAGGTCAGATGAACAGAGCCATATAATCACCTACTTCTCACCGCAGACCCCAAAGGAAATCTTGACAGCTCGCTCAACTGCCCACAGCTCCATTGTGCATACTTAATTTTAGTCAGAGGAAATACAATCAAATGGTTTTAACCATTACTAAACAGCAGGGCACGTTAATGCTCCCTTAATACAGGCTAACATGCCAACCAGCTTCAGACCATTTATTCTAAACACATTTGCTAGAGTTACCTAACCCTATACTGTAAGACGAGACTCCACTCCCTAAATATATGAAGAATATTCATACCTGGATGTATCCTTGCTGATCAATTAAAAGATTTTCAGGCTTTAGATCTCTGTAGATGAGGTCTAATGAATGGAGGTACTCAAATGTTAGCACTATCTGAGCTGCATAAAACCGTGCATGTGGTTCACTGTGAAGAATTAAAAGAATATTAAGTACCTCAATGCTATGCTAAGATACTGAAACAACCATGTAACTGCCAGGGCTAGACAAATCAAGTATCTTTTAGCTGGTTCATTTACTGTGTAGCAAGAAAAAAAAAGCAAACAGCAAACATTTTAGAATTGATACACTCATTCCCTAAACTTAAGTCTTGCAGCTAAATACACATGCAAATCAAGATGACCATATCACACAATATAGAGCTTAGATTTTAAATTTTACTTTGAGAAAACATCATCAATTTTGATGACAATTGCATAGGAATTCCAAGATTCTGTCATGCATATATCATGAATGCTTGCATTAACTGGCTGAAAAATAAGATTATAATTACAAGTTTTTTGTTGCATGACTAGTTCAAGTCCACTGAAAGAGAGGTAAAGTAAATGCACTTATCCCTTCACAAATTTTCCTTCAATAGTAACAAATTTTATAAAACCCTCTTCCCAAATCAGCAACATAAGCTTTTTTAAAGGAACTGTGTCATTAATACTCTTACCTGAACCTTCCGATTCTTCTTAGATGTGAAAACATCTCACCACCAGGAACATACTCCATTACCATGTATAAATTAGAATTGTCCTAAGGAAGCATATAAACACACAAATACATATCAGGCATGGTATAAGTCTCTCTAATTCCTACATAGAGTGTATTTTATCAAAGAATGAAAATGAAAAATTTTAGCCATCCAATGACCTTAACAAATACAAAGCAACATTGGTAGAAATTCTTGAAGAAGTGCAGACATGTGAGAAAAGGAGCATCATATATCTCAAGAAATCTTCTTAAAAGTAAATCTGAATAAAGATAATTAATGAGCTCTTGATACAGAATAGTAAGTGACCTGATGGAAGACAGGATAAGATGCCTACTGCAAGACAAGATCTTGCAGTCCTAAAAGTTCAGAATTGACAGCCTGAGGTATTCTCGTCTCCAACACCCCCAGCCCCAAACTTCAGAACTGTGAAGATTAACGTAGAACACATTTGTTCATTTAAAATGATATTAAAAAGAAACAAAATAACGAAGAAAATACATAGAGGATACATAATCGCACTCTACATTAGGAAAATACTAATTTGTTTACAGACTGACTAGCACATACTGTCCCGAAATTAGAAGTTAACCTCAAAGTTCTCTCCTTCACAGTTAAGACTGTCTTAATGACAGGCATATATACACACCTTATTTAGGCAGATATTTATATACCTGCCTCAGGTATAAATCTCAAGTAAAAAATCTGCAAAACAGTTTCAATTTACCATTTCATATATTGTTAGAGAAATGCATCCTTTGGTTTCTCTCAAAGACAGAATGATGCCAAAAAGCTCCCTGCTGTACAAAAGCCAGGTTCACTCCAAAACAAGGGAAATCTCTAAGAGGTTAATTTTATTTATTTATTTATGTATTTGGAGACGCCCCTTCAGTCATCACCTGTTGAATTGGGATGTGTGCAACCGTGCACACAAGTGCAGGAACCCTTGCTCAAGACCTAGCAACAGTGTCAAACAAAGCATCTTTGAAAACAAAAATACTTAAAATCTTCTATACTGTAGAAGTTAAAAGTTTTAATAGCTCAAGTTTGAGCATGAACTTCCCTGAAATGCAACACAAATGCTTTCAAAATTACCTTAAAAGAATACTCCAGTTTTACAAGGAAAGGAAAGTTCACTGCTTGTAATATTCTCTTCTCATTCAGTGTGTGTTCTATTTGCTTCAGTTTGACGACCTAGGACAGAAAAAACAATCTTCAGTTGAAGTATGACACTTTATAGTTGTTGATAAATTTTTCAGTGTAAAACAATCAGCTGAAAGTAAGCTTGTAACTTTACAGATAATGAAAAACCTTATGGATTACTAGTACAGCAACAGTGCTGGGAAAGGATTAAAAAGTCTAACAACATTTTAAAGAGTAATACTCATGCAATATGGTTTGCAGAGTGTTTCTAAATACATGCCAAGTATAGGAATCAGTAAGGAAAACATCTACATTTTCTTAAGTATTGCTTGCACTTGTAATGGAGATACTTTTGCAGCAAGATGACAACTCAGTAAAATCCATTTGATCTGTGCACCTTTTGCCAAGAAAGGCAGGAAATTGTGTCAGATGTTTAATTATGAATTTTGTTATGTGTGAACAGCAGTAAACTGATAAATAGTTATTTTACATAGCTCACGTATTAGTGAGAAGACTAAGGAGAATACAAATTCAAAATTTCCATTTTTATAAACAATACCTACTTCTGTCAGACCTTTCAATGTTTTTTGCTTTTCTGCTTAGCAAACAGCTTAGCAAAATTGTTAAAAAAAATTGTAATAAAATGCTACCTTCTTGGAATCCATTATAATGTTAAGTTGCTAACAGGGCAGTAAGTGGCAGATTTCTGGTAAATGCTTTTTCAGTAATTAACAATTGTTTTCCTTGTGTTAAACCCCAACACTGCATAAATAGTTTTTTTCCACTTTACTTAATCCCTGTTGCACAGTTTATCTGTATCTCATTTTGAGAATGGCATGACTTCCAAGTAAACTTACTTTTTCTGCCTGCCCCCTGCTGAAACAAAGAGAAAATGTACGAGCGATCAAAACAAGTCTCTTTTTAGATGTTCAGAAATAAAATTGAACGGCTGTAAGTAACAGATAAGCAAGATATGTTTAAACACATTTCAGTCAGGGTTGGTGTAACTTTTAGATGCAAAAGGTAGTACCTATTAAAAAAACACTACTGTTTTGAAATAGACATCATACAATAAAGAGTGTTTTAAAAATATTAAATCTCTTTTGAACCACAGATCTTTAGGGACCAAACAAAAATTTTGCTCAAATCAGCTCATTTGTGGGAAACATGCCGCTCATTCCTAGAAAGCTATGGTACTGGAATTATCTCAGCCATTAAAGCAAACAAGGTTTTAGTTTGATATTTTGAAGCATTCTGCTGCAATGCTAGACAAGACTTCACCACCCTTCCTGCATCTTTGGCTGGTTAGATACTGGAGGGTGATGGCAGCAGTACCCCAGACTGAAGCTGCTGTTTAACGCTTTGTAGCATCAAACTGGACGTAACTCTGCACAGCCTTGCTCACATTTAAGCTCAGGCTCAGGGCACGTCCAGTGCCAGCTTCCTGTAGATCAAATGATATCTGGTAATAGCAGATTCTCCAGCAGCTTGTTTATGTCCGAGCTTTTGTTAACAAAAATTTTTTCCCCAAAACCATTACATCATGAAACTAGGAGCAAGAGCTCTACACACAAAACTGCTGGCTACATCAAAATCTATTTTTTAATTTATTTTTCGTGTCCTGATGAACCAAGTGTAAGATTGGATAACAAAGGGACACACAATACACTTTCTTCTCTTGTTTCAAGTAAAACGTAAATGAAAAATTATAGGCGGCCTGCATATTGTCTAATTTCAGACATCTTATGTTTTCTATAATACAGGAAGTGATAGAAATACACTCTCCCTAAACCATCTCCTATTTTTTGATCAATTAATACACGTTATTAATATAACACTAATATATTTCTAATAGAACACAGATATATAATTATATATGCTAAACTGAGTTGAAAAAATGTGTTATTTCATAAAGGAACACTTCAAGAATTGATTATAGACAAAACCATCAAATTAATTAATAGAAGACTGACACCTGAATGGAAACATCTTTAATCCTGTGAATCTTTTACTGCAAGTCCACTGCAATCATTAAAAGTGCGAATTCTTGCTTTTACCAGATAATTCTATAACTATAACTTTCCAAATTATTTTAGACTAAGAGGCAGCAATGAGTTTAATGAATTATTATTTTTTTAAATTCTCAGACTGTTGTTATGGCAGCTTTCTGAAGTAAATTGCTAAATTGCTCCAGTGGAGACAAGGACAATTGACAAGGACTCATCTATTCATGAAAAAGGGTTCAAAGAAAAACATTTAAAAACCTGAAATTTGATGCACCCCATGCAGTAGTGGGACGCTCATCATACCTCGTGTTACAGCAACACTCCGTGCAAGATGCCACCAACCATACCGAGGTAATGACAAGGTAAATTTCCACATGGGTGAAAATGGTCTGGCTGTCTTTCAGTTGTACTATGTTGGAAAGTCTTTTAAATTTAATTGGGATTTTTATTTTAAAATAATAGTTAGAAACCATTGTTATAAGAGAATGCTGAAGTTGCAAAGATTTGAGCTTTTCCAAGTAAAAAAATAATCCCAGAATTGACACTAAAAGGCAAGTCTTTAATTAAATGACACACTATTCAAGGTCCAGGAACCCAAATCACTTGTAAAAAATATGGGAACTGCAACTCCAGGAAAACAATTTGATTATGTCACTGCCATAGTTTCATTATATAAAATTACTGAAGAATATAATAATGCCTAAGTGCAAGAGCCCACATTGAGTCAATGCCGACTTTCATTTTGTCAGTTTCTGATTATTAAGTTCTCTGTGTCAGATTAATGTTTTCTTAATATGATTTTTGTTATACATCAGCAAACTTATGTATAGTGCCTTACAAAGTAAGACTGACTCTTATATCAGGGACTTTAGAATCTACTAATCTAAATAATGTACTTCTGAAAAACTTGTCAAAACCATTAAAAACTAACTGTACTGATGAATTATTCCTTTAAAATACTTCTTAGCATTCTGGAAATCTATTTTATTTAAAATTTAAACTTTATCACATGATGCAGCTTACAATCTAGGAGTAATAAGCTGCTAAAAACAATCAGGCTGGAGTAACAATACAGATTCAGACTACACCGCTTAAGTTTTCAACACAGAAAATAACTATTGTGTGACAGCTGTTCCGAGAGACACACTACTGTTCTATGCAGTTACTATAGATGCAACAGGATTATTACACAATTATGCACACAAAAATAGTACCTCATGGGATCAAGAACGGAAAAGAAATAATTCATGCAAATTATTTAATAAATTGTGGTTCATAAGTGAAAATTCTGAGAATTTGATCCAGAGAGTCTTCCAGAATTCTGAGCTACCCTGGAAAAGTTTACTTACTTATTTTAACTACAGCATTACGTTTTGCATTTGTCAAATAATATATAGGCCACCTTACAAAAGCTAAGCAAAGAATCTAATTGGTAACATTTTATTAATGCCTTGGATACTACTTCCAGCCTCTTCAGCTTGCCGTTTATGTTATTGGTGGTTGTAAGAATTCTATGCAAACCCAACAATTGAATCTGCTATAAGACAAAGTCAAGGGTTTAAAAGTATCACCAGTATCCAAGTGTGATAACCAAAAGCACAGTAAGTGCAACACAGTTTAGCCACAGTTACCAGATCTTTGTCTACATCAAACTCTTGTACCACAAAACCCACCATAAATTACACCAACCTTCTGTTTGTCCAGTATCTTCATAGCATAATACTGCTCTGTGGATTTATGTTTCACCATCATAACTCTCCCAAATGATCCTGTTCCAAGGGTTTTTTGCCTCTCAAAATCATCTAGGCCAGCAGTATTCTACATGTACAAGGATATAATAACATAATTTACAATCCAATACCCAAAGACAATTTTAACTGTATAAATTGAATTTATGAAAGAAAATTGAGTGAAACTACATTTATTGAAGACAACTATAGCCAACTATACTGTTGTTATAATTTCATGCCTGTCAATTTTTAATAAATTTTACATTACTTCTAAAACAGAAAAAGACTTAACTGAATTGTATCAACATTTCTGTAATTTATCCATACAGATGACACAAGCTTAGTAAGAAACACTTAGCAGTAAACAGATCATGAATTCAACATACAGATAAATAACCCCCTCATGCTTCACAAACAGGAATATTGGAAAATGCAAAAAACCCCAAGCTCTAGAGACAGTTCTACATGTGATTTGTCTAGAGACCATATCACTGAGTAAATTTTCTCAAATATTCATTACCGTATCTTTTCAAATGCTGGTTTAAAGACAACCCTTCCCCAACAAGCCAAACCCCCAAGTTCAATTTTCAGAAGGTTTTTCTCCAACAAGTTCCTTAAACTACCCCCAAGCCTTATGCAGTAGGCTCAATACCCTTAATTCCCCTTAAAACCATGTGGAAAATTATTAACAGGTTAAATTACAGACGTGCCAATGCTTATTGTTATAAAAAGCCAGCTAAAGCATGCCAGTAGATTTTGAGTCTTGTCATGTTGATGGTGAACATCACTCAAAGTAAGAGAAAGCTGTTGTTCAGTATGAGCATTTCATCAGCTCAAATCTGGAGAAGACCCAGGAGTCTTTGCTGATGAACTTCAATGACAAAACTGACATTAAAAACTGCATTAAACTTATTTATGTTTTCTGCACTGCTCATTGCAGACTAGTAACACACTGATAACATTATAGAAAAAATGCAACAGGGAAAACTATTGAATGTTTAAATGACTGATACCTGAGGGGGGCTTTCCCATTTTCTTAAAAAGTCTTCTTTGGCTTTGGCTAGGAACTCTTTCACTGAAAACACACACAAAAAAAGCACATTTTAATTAATGGAGATGCTTTGTTAACAAAATATGTAAACTTTATTATCAACTTCTTTCTTCAACTTGTAATATTTCACCATGTATGAAAGCAAGCACCAATGCCTCTAGAACTTCTACAATATCTCCAGGTGATCTTTATGCTTTCTGGAGTAACTACATCATTCTACACAAATTACTTAAACTAAACCAGCTCTAATAACTCACAATATTGTATACGCAAGCAGGCTTTAAGGTGATGCAAGACATTCTTAATTTGACTGGGAAAAAACATGAACACCTGACATATACAAATAGCCATTCCACAAAGTTAAGACTATTTATTTATTTTTGTAAAATAAGTTACATTTTCTTTCAGCTGATTGAGCGTAATGTCAATCTCATTGCTTTTTCCCCTCATCACCTTTATTTAAAGGCTGTTTGCAAGCTCAAGTAGCAAATGAATAGCATTACTGCAAAGACAAAGCACAGGGCTACAACAACACTGCACATTAGGCATGCCCAGAGTCACAGAATATGTATTTTAATCTCAATTTCCCACTGAAATTGAAGGAATGTATAGTAGCAGAATTCTGGATGACTGTTCAAAATGTACACCAACATATTTTGTTCCAATCATCTTTCAGATAATTTTTTTTTTCATATCACGTATCAGCCAGATCAATGCAGATTACTTAATGCACAGTCAAAATGGGAGGTGTTTCAGACATTGCCGTGGTTCTGAAAGAGTAACAGAATCAAAAAGAAAATATCGTACTGGCTTTGTGTTCTCTGAATCATTTCACATAATACAACGATAATAACAGTGGATGTTCTGTACTATGATGTTCTGCCACAAGTAATTTATGAAAATACTCAGCAACAGGCCAAGATTATTCTGGTCTGTATCTAGAAATACACGTTTTCACAACTTTATTTTACCTTCTGATGGTCATAAAAAAATTAGGTTTCTAAGGGGCTGTAAACAACCATCTGATTAATCAAACTTTTCTGTACTCTTCTTTTCAGAGAATATCAGTGTCTACAGAGGGAACTTTTAAAAAATTCTCTTCTACTACAAGTACAGTTACAGCAGCAGTAAAAACAATGGCAGCCCTGGAGAATGCTGGTCTTGCACTTTTTTGTTTTTCTTCCCCTCTCAAGTGAGCTACGGAATTCAACTATCACAAAATACTCAAGGGAAGTTTATGGCTCCCACCAACACTGGCTCTGATGGAGCAGCAAACATGAAAATTTCAGAAAAAATGTCAAAAAATTCTTGTGGACTTCATGGTTAGAGAAGTGATAGCCACCAAGTAATTTTGCTTTAACAGAAACTAGCAATATCATAGGAGGAAGAGATTTATTACCCTAAACTTATGGTTAAGTAGAGTAGGAAGAACACAGTTTATATCAAAGGAACTTTTAAATTGGTATTAAAACTCACTGAGAGTTGAAAGTATTTTAGTGGGCAATCAGTAAAAACGTTTGACATATCCTGTGTGGGGAAAATATTTCCATTGTTTTTAATTTAGGGGGGTTACTCATGTAATGACTTTTAATGATCCTAATTTGGGAAAAGGACAGGATTTCCTGTGGCGTGAAATAATTTCTCAACACAAAAAAGGGAAGTTAACAATGTCCAAATTAATGCCTGATGATCCTTTTTCCATTAGGAGAACAGAGATGACTTGATAAAGTGATGACTACTGATAAAAGTTTTTAAAACATCAATTTATGTCAAACTAGCATGAGCTCTTAATGACAAGGAAAAAACCCTCAGATGATCATTAAGATTACCAAAATGCGAGCCTTCAAACTTACGTGGCTGTAGCTTAGAAATTAATGTTAACTTTAACACTGTATAGCACAACCAAAACATGAAATTGGTCTCATTTTCTTATGTTATTACAGTACATCTTAAATATCCCTCATGCTAAATTCATTGTTCATATAAATAAATATTTTAAATTTCCATGTTTTGCACTGAAATATAATTATTCAGTATTTCTAAAAATGACATTTACATGTAGTCATCTTTGTTCTACTTATAGAATAAGGAATGCTGTTTGTGGAAAATGTGACCCAACTGGAAACATTCAGATTGTGGAAGCAGGAGAAAAATCTCTCATTACTAGAATATCAATAAGCCACAAGCTCTCCTTCAACAAAACTTCAAAATAATTCTACTTCACTTTTGCTCTTTTTTCTTGGAAAGCAGCACTGAATGCATATTTTCAAAATAAAGCTACCTAATGGTGCTCATTTATCTTTAAATCACTATCTTTTAAATATGATTTAATGTTCTGTGGCATGTTTCATTAGAATTACATTTTCTTCCTAATGAGAAAGTGGGTCAAATTGTGCCTGGTTCTCATTTTCAGAGGTCGCCTGGGCTCCTAACACCAAAACACAATCAGCAGGTGATTTAAAATATAATTTAGGCAACTTAAATGCATACACTTCAGTCACTTCTGAAAATAGGACTTAGAATTCTAAGCAGGAGAAGTACTTTTGAAAATTCTCTCTCAATCACAAGACATTAACTCTTGCTACAGGAGAACATTTGATTTCTACTTTTCAGGTGCATAATCAAAATTTACAACAACTGGATTGTAGTGGCCATTGGTATTATTGTGATGATGCAAACAAATAGGTTTATTACATGATTAGACTTAGAAATTTCCTCAAGTGCACATTTTTAGACACCTTACATTGTGACTATGTTTGCTTTTCTAGTCTTTTAAACTGTTTGTAGCATCTGTGACTTTGGGCACTAATGAAGGAATGAGCATACCAAAAGTCTCTATAGGTTCCCCAAGGGTTTGCAGGAACATTCACCCACACAGATGAGATGATGAAGAGAGGAAAGAAAGAAAAGAAAAAAAAAAGAAAAGAAAAGAAAGTTTTATGCATTTCCACAACAAACACATAGAAAACACAAATACATTCCACCCTTTCCCCTCCCCACTCAAGAACAGGCCCTGTAATAAACCAGCCCTTTCCCACACAGACAGAATGAGTCATGCTAAGTCACAGAATATTTGAGCAAAGAAAAGAGAAAAAAACCCAAAGGAAGCTAAATTCAGTATGAAAAAAAGGCGATGCATCACAGAAATAAGCACAGCTTACAAAACTTCAGGAGATCAAGTTGGCATCTTTAATAATTAATCTATTCCAAGACACACACATCCAAGGAACTGTTGCTAACAAAAGCATATCTATCTTCATCGCAGCATGCTGGAACACAATAAAACCTGTAATCGGGTGATCTTCCCACTACTTAGCACTTTGTTGCAAAAGACAGCATGTGTGAATTGCATGGCATGTGGTGGATAGCACAGAAATGGCAAACAGTCTCCAAAAAAAAAAAAATAATAAAAAAATCACAATCAAATTTCAGTCCTGTTACCCAACAGCAGCCACAAACCCCCCTGGAAAGTCTAAACTGCACAGCTGAAGTTGCTGTATACAAACTGGAATGCATACAGGAATCCTGTATGGTCACCATACAAGTATGATTTAATTTTGTAAGACTGTGGAAAAAAAAAAAAAGAATCCAGGAAAGAGATGTTGATATATTGGTTCCCATAAACACTGAAGAGCAAGGATCACTCATATATGGCTCAGCAAAGTGAAGATGAGGGTGCAAAGAGTGTATGCAAAGACCAGCAAACAAACCCTATTCCGACTGGTTTCACTGGTACAGCAGAAGTTGGAGTGAAGGAGGCTGAAACTAAAGGGGGAAAAGCTGTTGCTCAAGAAAGGAAGATGCCGGAAGGAGAGAGCAAAGCATGAGTAACAGCACTGGCACGAGGGCCACAGCCGTGGTCAAAACAACTGGACGCGTCAGGAAGGACAGCAGCTGGAACTGGGGAGGATGCACCAGTGATCCAGAGATCGGGTAAGCACAAACACACAGTGCAAGCCTAGCTCTTCATGACCAGCAAGCGCAATCACTGGAAGAGGAAGCAAGTTTTAGGCAATGCAGACACCCAAAGCATACAGTGGAATATCTGGGGAGATACGCAAAAAGGTATTAAAAAGTCAGGTAATGGCTGAAGAGTCACAACTGGAAGATTTCAGGCAGTTTTATTTCTTCCACCTGCTTCAGTTCAAACCCTGGTCAGAAGAAATGCTACAGGTACACCCGCAGCTGGACAAGACACAAACTATCTTCTTGCGTATCACAGGTGGCATGGGACTTGGCCTGTGGAGAGCTGTACTCGGAACCAAGGCAACATGATGGTCAGCAGGAAAGTCTGCTGGAAGAGATTTCTAAGGGAAGGGGAACTCAAGATCCAGAGGTTCCTAGGTAGTAATACCTCCTTCCATGGCAGTAAATACAAAACAAAAAAAAAAAAACCCAAACATGAAAAAAATACCACAAGCAAAAACAAAAATCCCCTGGACCCACCCCCAAACAGCAGGGGACAGTTATCTAGCAATACATTCACACAATATTTCCGTTTGTTTTATCGATTAACTCTTGTATGGAAAGTCAGCAGGCTTATAGAAAAAATGGTTAACAAAGGGCACAGTACTCATGTACTATAAAGAGTACCCTGGCCCGAAACACACTTTAAGAGCAAGTGAATCAGAGGAAGGCACCTGAAAAAAAAAAAGGGTTAGGACCTCTCAAGCTGCAGGGGTGCAGTGACAGCAGAGGGAGAGGGGTCACAGATGGAGAGTCCTGAAGAGTTACCATGAATTACTTTGCCCTTCTCCCACCTCCCACAGGCACTGTATTTGTTATTCTCAAGCACATCTCCCACAAGAACCAGCGAGCCAGAAATATTTACTTGGGGGGGGGGGGGGGGGGGCGGGCACGCGGAGAGCACGGGGAAAGTATTTGGATGGGATTCATGGCAAGAAAGCAACAACTAAACTGATTAAGTCTAAACGTTGGGCACCACTACAAACGCCCATCTGCTGTGCTAAATGCCAATCTCTGCTTGGTATTTAAAATGCCCTTTATCAAAATACAATTCAATTTTTGTTCCAAAACCGTAATATAATCATTGGAAGTCTGTAATTAAGTGGGCTATTTCATTAAAATCTCCAAAAATAATTTAATGGAAAAGTGAGTATGTATGAAGATATTCTGGTAATTATATATGTATATTTCATTTTTATAAAAACAATTACAGCCTTTAACATTATTGAGATGTACATAGATGCCTCAGTGAATCCTGTGGTTATGGTACCACATTTCAGAAGCAAGTGAGAAGTGTACAATTCAAATTCTAAGTCCCATTCTTAGACCTTCAACTTGTCATCTTAAATGTCTTTAAATTTCTCTTTTGATTGGCAATAACAACATCATAAGGCTTACAACAAGATTTCTCTGTGCTGGTAAGTTTGAAAATGAACACAACTAACCGTTAAATAATATACACTCAGAGGAGGTAGTATGAGCACCAGTTAACAGTTTAATAGCTGGGAAACACTTCAAAACACAAACTAAAATGGTAGCACTGAAACAGACCATCAGCAAGAACAAAACACTTTGTTTCTCACAATGTGAAAACGGTGGGGAAAAAAACTCCAACGTGATATAAGCCTGGCACCGTTCAAGTCCATCTTGTGTTAACACTGCAGTGAGACACACTGGCCCTCCCATGAAAAACTGACCAGCTATGACTTTGTCTGGTTTCTGCTCTAAGAGTTGCAAAGTCAACTACGGTTAGATTAATAACTCTGCATCAATTTAATATCCCATTTATCAACCTTTTGACTTTGAGAGCAAGGTTTTGATCTCGTATTTCTGTTTAAACACCAATTATGATAAAAACAGGTGATGCAAAGCAAACTAACTTACCAGCTGCAATGGGTAAGAACCTTCCTTCAGTTAAAAAAAACCAACCCACAAGACCCAGAACATATGGAGCAGTTCTGAAAAAGACATTTGTTGGAATATAAAACCTTAAAGTTCTTAGTAATGGAATGATCACGTAAGAATTAACAACTGCATAAAAGTTTGCTATTAAAATGGAAGCACTAATAATCTAACTGCACACTGCAAACACTTCTATGGAATACTGGGAAGGACTGGTAAGAAGTGGAGAGGACAAGGGATTGGAAAAAACATGAAGAAAAAAGGGAGAGGAACGGGATAAACAATAAATTAAGCCCAATTACAGCTGCACTGCCTAAAGACTAGAAGAAAATACTAGGATCCGATTTTTGGGATAGCATATTCAAGAACTGATTTACAGCATGCAGTAAGTGTAAAATACAAATTGTTCTTATCCATTACAAAATTACAACTCAAAATCTGAAAACAGGCAAAATCTTCTTTTAATCCCGTCCACAATTTTGAAGCCTTGAGCTAGACAGTATTTTGTCAGTTTCATAAAAGCAAATCTGCAACAGTTAAGAGCTCTGTAAGTAGCCCAGCTTTTTTTTTTTTTTTTTTTTTTAATTTTATTTTAGTTTTCAATGCTACAGGGTATAATTTTAAGCTGTAAATTAAAGCTGAAGTCTTACTTAATGTTCACTTCTTTCCTTGGCTGGCAAGACAGCAACAGCCTGCACAAGAGATGTGACAGATTTGGACAAACCCAAACAGGAGCCAGGTTTCCAGCTATCAGAGATAATACCTATTCTTTGTTGAATTCTGAGCAGTACTCTACTGCATAGAATACCAGTCAAGACTGACTTCCTTCTATTTTTATCAGAGATAATAAAATCAATTTTATTTACAAGTCCTATCTTCAGCCTTTCCATCTTTTATTCTTTTTCTTAAATCATGAAGTACTGGTCCAAACACAGGTGGTGAACCCTGAAAATGCCAGAAGTACAACATAACAGAGACCACTCTGGGGAGACAGGACCAAATCCAACTAACAGTCACTTAAAATGTGAATCCTTTAAATTTTTTTTGAAACTTTCAAATGTATAATGTAAATCAGTAAATTTATTCAGCCACAAACAAAATCAAGTCTTGTACTAGTTCTGCTCAGCAGTTGTACACGTGTATATGTCCCGATTCAATCATTTTCCACCAGAAAACCCATACAGATGAGATAAAAACTTTGCTTCCTTAATCTAAAAGAGAACCCAGACACCATGCTTATAGAAATTTATTAACGAATACACCTTCATTAAAAAAAAAAAATCACTCCTCCCTCACGATACACACAGATTGATGCCAAAAAACTCAGAACAAACATCCAAAACCTATGAATCAAGCTGGGATTTATTATTCAAATCCTAAATTATGGGTTATACGCAAGACTTCCTCAATGCAGACAAGCAGAATAGCTTCATCTGAAGCATGGGACGTGACCTAGTGTCCTGCAGAGTCCTGGTGGGTGAGAGATGTTCCATCCCTTCGGATATTTTAGTCCTTCATGGCAGCACCTCCCTTTCTTACCCAAGCTTTCCTTTCAAATTAAAGTGTTATTAGCAACCTTTTGCTGATTGATTATACAGTTGATTTTTTTTGTTCCAGTTCTCTAAAGCAACCAGTTAGAACTGATATCCAGTTAGTTAAAACTAAGCTTTGGCCTAAGGAAAGGAATCTCCTTCATACCTTGTTCCTGCTTTTGAAGTGCTCATTAAAGCGAATTATTCCAGACTGCTGGAGAAAACACATTTGTAGATGTGCTTCCTCTCTTGCAACAACCCACATGCTTTGAGGCTTAAAAGTCCAAGAAACAGCAGTTTGGTTTATTAGGCTGCAGTTCAGTGTTCAGTATGGACTGGTATAAATAAAACCCCAGGACTGTCCTTCCACAGTCAACTCATTCCTGCCTCTCTATCATGACCTTCCTTGAAAGAGCAAAAGCATCCCTGTGGCTGACTGCCAAACCATGTCAGGGAGCCAGGCCAGATTAAAAAGCAATGGACAGAAGGCAGGGAAGGACAAGGGAAGCTAATTTTAATCCACAGCAGTTCTCAGTTCTTTTCATCACATGAATGCTTCTCCTGGGGCAAGGGAAGGGAGAAGTGTCATGGAAATGGGCAAACATGTGGGGCAGACCTGCTGCTTTTCTGAAGAAGTGGCAGTTCATGTTAGCGCAACACGGCCATGAAAGTATGGCATTGGACTACTGAAAAGGCTTCTGAGAAATAATTCTTATTTTAAGTTATTAATTTTCAATCATTGTATTAGATAAGTTATTTCTATTAACTTAAAAATTCAAATTAATAAATTGTAAGTTTAATACAATTACTTTCAAATGCAGTACTTAACACTCCCTACATATAAAATTAGTTTGTACAGAAAAGGTTATGTGAAGAAATCTTAACATGTAAAATCCTCAATTATCATACACTGATGTGCTTCATGAGCAATTAGGAATTAAAGCTTTGTCTGTGCAGTACCACCCTCTATAGCCTAGCAGAACTTTATCCAGTAAGTAGTCTAAAATGTTGCAACTACCACAGGACCTGTAGTGTAGAAAACTCCTTCCTGTGTGAAATGTAACAGGTGTTACTTCGCAAAGAAAATTGAAAACTGTGCAAAAATCGTGAAAATTCAAACACCTCTGGTTTCTGCAGTGTATATATTTCCATGGTTACCATGTGGAAAAAAAGAAACAAAAAATTATACATTTTAAAAACATGAGTTCCAAGAACAAAATTTTCTAGGGCACTACTATAAAGTATCTTGTAGATGTATCACATTCTTGAAAGGGCTTTTAGCAAATTCTAGTAGTTAAATACAAATATACAAAATAATCAGACTTTCCTCTTACAGTCAAAACCACATACCAAGCAAAATGTTAACAGCACCTGCTGCAGTTTTCATCCAGTTGAGCTACCCACCCCTCTACCAGTTAAGATACTGGCTAGCGCCAACTTCCCTCTCTGTACTACTGCGCCACCTTCTCTCTTTGTAAGAGTTCAATGACTAAAAAGGGTCACGTATTACTAGGCAGCTTTCACTGAAGGTATGTTTTATGGTTAGATTATTAAAAACAGTAAGCATAAATCTGCATGTAGTTGCTCTGATCTGCATACTAACTAACAAATTCCCTGCAAGCAGGCAATGCCTCTCAGATCCATCAATACTAGATACTCATGAACAAATACCCTTTTCTTTAGAAGTAACCCAAGTTTTACTAAATTCATTTCTTCTTTACACTCCAAACTAAACAACTGCGGGGGCTGTTCACTGTATGGATGCATTTTACAAGTTAGTTGAAAAGAGGAACTCTTGTGTTGCTTTTTCTTTTTTCAAATATTTCACAAAGGCATCAAAATAACAGCAGATACACCAATCGTGGTTTAAGTGTGCTTATGTCTAAGTCCGTTTCCCACAAGCTACTTTGTCTCAGCCCTTGCACTAGCAAAACCACACAAATTCTCATATGCATGTACTGGGATCAGTAAGACCCATCTTCACAGCTGTCAGGCTAAATCAGCAAAACAGCTCTTCATCTCTGCTAGATTTGAGCTTCTGACACATCACTATACTGACATATCTCCCACAGAAAACACTTTCAATATTTACAGGAAAGAGTTGCCTGCAGTAACTAGCCAAGCAAGAGAAGTTCATTTATAACCTTAAATAGCAGAGAGACTGACTTCCTGAATAAGGAAGCTTATGTAAATAAACACATTTCACAATTCAACACATGCAGTAATAACAAGTTCTTGTTTGCCTCAGGATTAGGGCAGGCGAAAAGTAGGTAAGAGTGTTTTTACTACCATTCTGATAAAGAATCAGACTTTAGAGAGAGACTGGTTAAAGTCAATGCTTATTTGGGTACAAGGCAGGCATAAAACTGGCACAGAAGTGAGCTGCAAATCCTGCAAAAATATTTAAATGAAAAACTAAACCACATCAGTTTTTAATGGGCTGGAGTATCTGTCAGCGACTAGAATGAATAAACAAAAACAATAAAATCATTATTCAAGTTACGAAAGTGCCTGTAAGAACCTCAATAATTAAAGCTGGGAAACTCCTGCTGCAAACTTTGGCCTGCAACAGTGGTACCAGCAGCAACTCTCAGAGGAACCAGGGACTGTAAATTATACAAACAATTTGAGATGTAAACTAAAAACCAAGGAAAGAAGAAAATGTTTCTGGTAACAAAATATGTAAGTCACAGTTCAAGAGATACAAGATTACAACGTGCCAAATCACCTTTTCCTTTCGAAGAAAATTCAATTTTATTAAACTAATTTTTTGCTTACACCCCAAACCAAGCACTTTGAGGGACTGTTCACTGTATGGATGCATTTCAAGAACGATGTCAATGCAGCAACTCTTGTGTTGCCTTTTCTTTTTCTAAATATTTTGTAAAAGAATCAGAACAAAGCATGAAACAGGCCAACACCTAAGAAATTATTCTAGTCCACTGTCAGAGGCTGATGGGTAACATTTAGGAATTTTTGAAAGGAAGAAACCATTAGTCCCATAAGATGCATATAGGAAGACACATAGTTCTGGCACCTGGAAATTCCATGGCATCCTTCCATTTTCTATAGTCTTTTCAGCAGTGGGAATGATGCTATGTTCCCAATGCACATAACTAAGGTATTTACACTACCTCCCTTCACCCTCACCCCTGAAACTTTCATATTCTCCAGTGTACACAAAGCTGGACAATAATTCAACAGTCTATAAGCATTGCTCATACTGCTCCATCTGTTTCCACACACATTTGATAGCTACTGTTGTAATTACGAGTGTAAATGTCTGTATTGGCAATTACTTCTATTTGCAGTGTTTGAGAAGTACTAGCCCAATCATGTGCTTGCTGATACTTAGGAGCATTAAGCTTATTCCTAATGAAACGGAAGATCTAGCAGAGTAGCACCTTTCAGAACCGACAGCTGGGGCTTTTAAAGTTACTTGGCCTTCCAGTTTTATCTGTTCAAGAACGTTCTGCTGTTCAAAACGAAAACTCCAAACGAAATAAATAGAAAAAAATGGTTTTTCCTTCTTTCAAGTCCTTCCAGAAAAATTATCTCCCATAACTGCAGCTCTCCTGGAAAGAAAAAACCAAACACCACCACCACCCCAAACCCAAAAGAAAAAATCCAACAAAAAAACCCCACCCCACCCAAGAAACCAACCACCAAGCAAGCCAATTGTACTTGCAATTTAAGGAAATTTATCACTTTTTCATCAAGGTTTCACTTGCATCTTGTCAGTCTTTCACAAGGAGAGCATCTGATTTTATCCACTGACAGGATTTTTGTCCACTGACAGTGTAACGTAACACTGCTGCAGTGAAGACAGCCATAAAGGTGCAATGAAAAGCAGAAGTGGTTTAAACGGGGAAATGTTTACAGTGAAGACTTAATCTAATCCTCACTTGGTAGAGCAGAAGACAGTCACCTTTCCCTTGACAAAATTAGACTTCTCATTTATAGAGCTTTTTGATTGAGAACTGACACTTGGTAAAAGTTGCAGATATTTGTTTCTATTTTTAATGGAACCGTGAGCCTGGATGTCAAGATGAATGAAATCTACAGATGCAAAGTGCAAAATAAAACCCCAGGGAAAAGAAAACAAAACACACACACACCCCAACCAACCAAGAAAACAAAACACCTGTAACCTCTTATTCATCTAGTTTGTAAGAAATTTATTCCCTTAAAATGACTCAATCATAACAGAATACCAGAAAAACCCCAAACCACCCATACAGCAAAATTCCAAATTGATGGAGCAGATTTCCACAGACCTTAGTTCCCGTGAAAGCTACGACCTGACTGTAGCTTTCAGCACAGAGAAAAAGGTGCTGGAAAACCCAGCCTGGTAACTGCTGAAAAACAGAGACTTTCTGACCCCTGAGACCTCTCCATCAGTGGATGAAGGTAGCTGTGCGTCATCGAGGAAGCACCTTGAGGCTGTAGTTTCACCCTCACTTTCCAGAGAGGCTGAGCCGGGGCAGGTGTCAGTGGGGAGGTCAGGGTGCCATCGCATCCCTGTGGCACCAGCCCAGGTCAGCTGTGAGCCTGCGAGGCCACACCAGCTCCCCACTGGGCTCCTGCCGGCCAGCATCCCCGCAGGGCTGCGGGGAGTACACCAGGGAGGCTGGGCCACCTCCTTCGGGGACAGCCTGCATTTAGGTTTACTTGAGCAGCCATGACACTGTAACATAAATCTCCATAATATACATACAAATTTCTGAAACCTTGTCTAATAACTGTACCAGTTTGACATTTGTATATTGTACCTTTGTACACCAAGGAAATCACAGCCACACTTTCCATTCCAGGGAAGATGACCTCAACACATTAGTATGAGATAAGTATATATAAAGCTGGTATTAGATAAGGCAGTAGGATGACTCCTCCCACTCTTTATCTCATGCCACGTACAAAAGTGAAACCTTCATGAAGATGGTCCTTTAAATTTGTAGGATAAAGCAAAACCACACACACACACACACACAAACCCCATATAAATGATCAACTGTTTTTTCTTTTCAAGCAGTCTCTGTCTCAAGTCATTTTCCAAAGCTCCAGACTATCTGCTTGAAACAAGAATGGTGTAATTTCAGAAACTATTATTTGCTTTTTGCAAACAATTTTCAAAGGATACCAGTTTCTAAGGAAATAAATGTACAAAATTTATATATTTAGTTACAACTTTCAATAATATTCCAAATAAGAATACAGTACTTCATAATTCCACTAAATTCAATGTACCTTATAATAAGTAGCCACAGAGATTTCTGAAAGCAAATACCTGCCTGATAAGTTTACTAGATCTATTATAGTATCTCACCTCAAATAAGACTCCCCTCCCCTACTTCCATGAATGACCAACTGTTCTGCTATCCCATCATTTAGAAAAAATAAAAGCCTTAGAAGAATAAGCTGGTTCAACAAAACAACAAAAGCCAGTTTCAGTTTTTAGGTGATGATTATAATAAATTCAGAAGGCCTCTCTGATTTGTATCAATTCACATAAAATAATTTATTATGAGTAACACAGAAAATTAAGTGAACGCGACATGTAGTACCATTCAATTATAGAATTTTCCAAATCAGGATTCTGTGCCTTACTTAATGATTTGTACAGTTATTTCTAAAAGAAAGCTTTAAAATAAAATTTCAAATACTATGTCCCAGTTATGCAAAGCAAAATGTTTAATAAAAACTGCAAATCTTTAAGGCTGGTTATTTTTAATAGAGACCCACCGAGAGCCAATTACAAAAACAAAGAGCTCGGTACTCGATGCAGCTATGCAGACAAGAAAGGGAAACCTGGTAGATTTTTCCTGATTGTGAAGACGGAACAAAAAAAAAAAAATAGTGTCAAAGGTAATAGAAAAGACTTACCATTCATGCTGAAAAGCTAGTTTTCAGAACCATATTGCTCCTAATATTAATCCAACAGTTGATGAAGTATGTTAATCTCCACCAAATCAGTGCTTCAATCTCTAAACACACTTACACACTAACTGGAAAGAGAGAGCACACAGAATCCAGAGAGCTGCTCTTCCTTATGAGCTCCTTGTGATGCAAAGAACTATGAAGCACAAGATACCAGTAGTAAACCAAAATCAATATTCAGGACACGGGTACTTGGTTTTGCTCATTAACTACTACTGTTCTGACCAATGCTACCTATTCATGTCTAAAGCAACTCAAAATGGCAGGGGGGGAAAAGCATGCAAACACCAGGAGGTTTTAAGATGTTCTCAATTATATCAAGCACTGGTTGTTTCCATGGCAACTTAGACCAGCATTATCTGTTGACTTGTACCCAACTAGTAGTTATTTTTAAAGCTTTAATCAATTCAAAAATGTACTCTATACATTATTTCGTATTTCACATGTATTTTTCTCCTCCACACACACATATATAGGTAATTATTCAGCTAAATCTCTAGAAGTCACTACACTGTATTCGGAAGTGTACTGATACTATTTTGAATCTGTTAGAGACGCATCCCTTTGCAATTTAGAGACTACGAAGATGACAGAAAAAGGCACTAGTGGCGACTCTCCTGACCATTTCAGTTATCCAGGCTGTTAATATGTTCTCTTATTATGCACAGATTGGAAAATTTTTTGTATCAGTCCAAGAATAAAGATTAGCACTGATATTACTGTCTCTACGTTCAAAACCAAGCAGCCTCATTCTCCTTTTCCCATATTAATCTTTCAACAACGCAAAAAGCAACTAAGAAAACAAAGCAAAAATCAAAACGTAGATTCCATATAGTTGCAAGTGGTCACATTCAAGATGCCTGAACTGAGATGAAATACATCGTTTCTGATGACTGCCCACATTCCCTTCATCCCTTGGCTGGCAGCACAACTGACCTGGCTACCAGTTCAGGCCTGGACAAATCACACGGGCACTCAGTCAGTTTTTTACAACAGATTACAAGGCACAGTGCCCCCAAGCCACCTTCCCCTGTTGGATTCTGATGGAATTTACAAATATTTGTTTCATGCATCAACTAAGAATCCAAGCACGTTAGAAAAACTCTATGCTTTACATACCAAATATGAAGCAAAGGTGTTAAATTTCTAAATCAACCACTGAACCCCCCTTAAGGCCATAGATCCCATGGCAAATTACTCAAACCCACACCCTAGATGAGCTGACAACACAAATAACAAGTTCACCTAACGAAGTCAGCAGGCTCGTTGCCCCTTCGGCAAACCCATAGCATTTGGCCAGTAACTGCTTCTTAAAGGACCCGGTAGTCGAACAGACCTGTTACAGTTATTTCATTACAGCAGAACGCATAAATATGAACGTCCTTTTTCAATGGATTCTATGTCAAGCCCTAACCCAACAAAATTCTCAGAAGTCACTTTCCAAACTTTTTTCAGGAATTAGAATGCTTTTGCCTCGAACTTCCAAAAGTAGTTCACGCTGTTGCTATGCTAGCTTCACTGAAAACCTTACACCAACACATCTAAGTATGCAGCGCTATGGGCAGAATAGTTGTGGCATACTCAACATACCCTTATTTGAATAAAGACAAACCAGTATAATTTCACAGAAAGTTCAGTGAAAACCAATCTACAGCCTGAATTCAGTGACCCTATGCATTCTATGTCATTGAACTCTCAGGTATTAAAAATAAATTTAAAAAAACCCAAACAAACCACAACCCCTGTTTCTCTTTCATTTTTCACAAAGAATTTTCACAGATGATGTATTTTTCTAAAGATATAATTAGGAGTCAGTAGTAGACAGAAATATTCACTCCACTGTAGTCCTTGCCTTTTCTATCACTCCTTTGGCTACAGTGGTAGTGAAATGAGAGTTTTGAAACGCAGACTGAGTCCATGTGCACCTACAGTGTTTTTATTTTTTAAAAATAATCTACAAATGGAGAGTAAAGGTTCAGGATAGAGATTCAGAATTTCATCCCGGAACCAAAGCTCCATAATCAACCACCATTCAGCTACCAGCTCGGTAACTTTGGCTCAGAAAAAAATGCATGCAACCACTGTGCTTAATGATGACTTAAAATAGCATTCGCGGAACAGCCATTTTCACCATGTTTATCATCAAGAGACACGACAGTCCATTTCCTCATCAAGCATGTCATATGAGGAAGCCTGCCTTAAAGAGGGGGGAAAAAAAGTAGAGACTTGTACACAGACAGGTCACAATTTGCAAGTGTCAGTAGGTCAAGACCATTTTTTCTTCATGTTATATAAACAGAAATGCTTCAGTGTTATTTTCTCAAATAGCTATTTACATAAAAAAAAAGAGCTTCTACATCAACACGAGTATGCATCTATTTTTACACAAGCTGAAAATATTTTGGAGAAGTGGAAGCTCAGAATTTATGCACTTTCATCATTTATCTTCCCAACAAAACTAGTCAATCCTTTCCCATCTCATTTGGGAGACCTAGATTTAATCTATTTTGGGTCAATGCATTAACACCTTTTTGTTTCCATATTTACTGCTTATTCTCTGAGAACAGATTCACTCCCTACTCATATAATATTTTAAATTGCAAGCAGGGAGGTATAGAAATACTGATTTTCTTCATAGCAACTATGGTGATAAGCATTTCCTACAAAGCCTATTTTCAACTGAAATAATTGTGCTATCTCAAATCCATCAATGAATCTGCAATCTGGAACAAAATTATCATCAATTACCATATTGTAACGTTTTTAAAAAAGTTTTTAACCACAGAGACAACAACCACTTTGCAAAAAAAAAAAAAAACAAACCCAAAAAGCATGGCTTTAAAAGCAAAATAAATAAATAAATCACATGTCAATTTATTTAGATTGTGTTATTTTTTAAATCTTTCACTTTCATTACCCAAAATGCGATCATGAAGTTTTAATCCATACAAATAATAGTGAACTGTTCGCTAATTAAGGAATTAAAGCTGACAGTCAGCATTCTCACACTAAATTAATATGCAATAGTTAAAACCAAACAGAATTTTATATTGTTTACCACTATAGAGTGTTCTGATGTCTATATCCCTTAAAATAAACCAATAAATGATACATAGCCCTATAATTAGAAGTTCAATTTGTGCAGCAATGCCTGCCTATTCCAAAGTTTAAACATTACAACCTTTAATGAGTTTTCTAGTTCTGCTGAACTAGTTCATCAATTTGAAAATAAAGGAGTAATTTAGAAGGAAAAATTGGGGTGGGGGCTTGCCAAAACAAGTCAACTGTGCTTTAAGCGAAAAGAAGGGACAAGGGATAAATTCTTCTGCCAGCCAATAGCCCATGAACCAGCCCCCCATCTTGCCCTGCCTAATGCAAAATGCTGTTCTTCAAATTAATACCTTTAGGTAACAAATTGTAAAATTGCCCTCGGAATCTATCACAGATCTTTGTTCATATTTGATTACGAACATGCAAGTTCTTCACTTACTGGACAAACTGAAGAGCAACTATCCGTAAAACAAACAAAAACCCCTACTTACTTGATTTGTCCCATAGGACAGCAAGTTCAGAGCAATGATGGCTCTCATTTTCCAGAGCCGTTCTCTGTTCATGCACACCACTCTTCGAATGCCTATGGAAAAGGCGATTAGCAAAACCTTCCAGTCTCTGCAGTGCTGTGGCCGTCCCTGTGCACTGGTTACAAGGTACCTCCTTCTGAGCTGCCATCTATACAGACCGGTGACTTTTACAAAAGCAAAAGAGAAAATATCTAAAGGGAGCTGGACAACCCAGAGCCACGAACAGCTATGCATGTGTCAAGCTTCCTGTATGCAGTGTTTTCTAACCACTACTCTCTTCTACTTCCTGTTAAGAAAAGCTCTATAATGTACTGGTTTATACTGCCGAAAGTCTCTTTCCATGTCAATTGAAAAGTGATGTTTAAAAAAACCCAAACACACACAATAATTGCTCTAGTATGTGTTTTCACAGCTTTTTAATGAATCACGTTTTGTATTTAAATGTAATTTTATGTTAAAGTATTGCAAACAACTTGTTCAGAAGATCAGAAGGCAGATATATATCTATTTTTTTAATTTACCACAACCATGAGTGAAAAAAAGAAAAGTGACTATTCTGCGGTGCTTCCCCTGTTACTAAGATGGAGTACTACCATCATCACAGCCAAACACTCAGCTGTAATCTATTTGTTACTAATCTCATGTTTTCAACTAAACAATGTTAAGCAAGGAGGTTACTTGCAAAAACTATGGAATAAACATTTTATTATTGGGGGGGGGAAGTATTATTTTTCTTCCTTTGAGAAAAATCAGACTTTAGAAGTTGAATTCTAAAGTACATCTAAACACAACTGCATTATACTTATCTAAACTGGGTTCTACTTAACTCCAAGCATGAACCAAACGCCTTTAACTTTTTCAGGGATAAGGTACCAGAACAACCAGCGCTGGCAGATCCTTACCTAGCAGCATGCTCACTCTCCCAGCTCCAAAGGCAGCTGGAAGGAGAGTCACAAAGTCACTGTCACCAGCTCCAGACGCTGCTTGTGTAAAAGCCTTGTACACAAGTCTCCTGGAATTGCTAAGAGTTTTTTCATTCACAAGAAATCAGAGTATTTTCAACTGTAGAGTTGAATGGTGTATAGCAGGGAAAATAAATAGAAAGCTGTATTTAACATTATATTATATTAATTTGCAAATTACGTAATTCTGCATGCTTACAATGGGTAATACTAAATATTCATTTTTGTGAAAATGGAAACACGTACATTAGGCAGGTTTCCCAGTATAGCCTCTGCACGTATAAGACGTGGCTTGTTAAAAATTTAGGCTATTCTTAAGAAAGCCTGAAATAACTTTCCCACAATCTGTCTCCTGTCTTACAGTCAACATGTGTTAAAGACATACCTCTCATTTTTCACCACCATACTTCTCACTGAATAGTTTTCAAATGCTCACAAATATCCTTCCTTGGACATTACATAACTATTTCATAACAGCTCTCTGTGCTTCAGAAAAAAAACCACCATGAAGACAAACCACCTATAATAATGAAAAAACAATAAAAATGCCAGCAGACAGACTTTACAGATTTGGCCACACTCCTCCTAACAGGTACTTTTAGACTTTTTGTAATAGGCCTCAGTCAACACAAGTTTAAATTTCTAGACTCTACTCAAAGCAGAGAAATGCCCTTTGCTTTCAGGTTCCAGGTATACTCATGAAATACAATTTTTTTCTCCAGCACCTTTCGGTTCAAGATTTGGAACCAACTATTTAAAAGCCTACATTTTACACATCAGTCTGCAAATCTGGATGTGCACCTGCTATCTTGTTGGTGACCAGGCTGCTCTCCCTGGTCAGGGTCAGGTGCTGCAGCCCACCTTGGATGCCAGCCTGGCACCTATTTTGTCACAAGATCAATGCTGACTTCCACCACATCCCATCAGTTCAAGGCTCTGCTGCCAGAAACAAGAGCTAGTGAAGACCGTGGGGATCAGTTTGCCTTATCAAGTCACAAATAAGTAGAGGGGAAATACTATGTCCCATATATAACCAAACTTCATGATAAAGTAATGCTACCTTCCATACAGCAGTACAAGAAATACTTAGACAACAAGATGATGATTATTTCCCTGCTGGGTGAAGTTTCTAGGGCTGGGAGAGCCCCTCTGGAATTGTACAGCCATACTTCCCAGTAACTCACCACAAGTTTCTGGGCATCCAGGGATCCTTCCAAACTAACTCTTATTTTCTCTGACCATGGCTGTTTACTCCAGTAAACAAAGCCACCTGGTATGATGGCGTGCTCATCTTAGAATCATAGAATCATTTAGGTTGGAAAAGACCTTTGAGATCATCAAGTCCAACTATTAACCCAGGACTGCCAAGCCCACCACTAAACCATGTCTCTAAGCACTGCATCTACATGGTTTTTAAACACCTTCAGGGTTGGTGATTCCACCACCTCCCTGGGCAGCCTGTTTCAATGCCTGACCACACTCTCAGTGAATTTTTTTTTCCCTAATATCCACTCTAAACCTCCCCTGGCATAACTTGAAGCCATCTCCTCTTGTTCCGTCGCTTGTTATCTGGGAGAAGAGCCCAACCCCCACCTGTCTGCAGCCTCCCCTCAGGGAGCTGCAGAGAGCAGTAAGGTCCCCCCTGAGTCACCTCTTCTCCAGGCTAAACAGCCCCAGTTCCCCCAGCTGCTCCTCGTAAGACTTGTGTTCCAGAGCCTTCAGCAGCTTCATTGCCCTTCCCTGGACACGCTCCAGCACCTCAACATCCCTCTTGCAGCGAGGGGCCCAAGCTGAACACAAGAATCGAGGTGCTGCTTCACCAGAGCCAGGGGAATGACCACTGCCCTAGTCCTGCCGCCCACGCTGGTTTGGATACAAGCCAGGATGCTATTTGTCTTCTTGGCCCCCTGGGCACACTGCTGGCTCATGTTCAGCCGGCTGTCAGCCAGCACCCTAATGTTCTTCCCCACCAGGCAGCTTTCCAGCCACTCCTTCCCAAGCCTGTAGCGTTGCATGGGGCTGGTGTGACCAAAGTGCACTTCTCCTTCTTGAACCTCACACAACTGGCCTCAGCCCATCAGTCCAGCCTGTCCAGATCCCCCTGCAGAGCCTTCCTACTGTCAAGCAGATCAACACTCCCCTGCAACATGGTGTTGTCTGCAAACTTACTGAGGGTGTATGTGACCCCCTCATCCAGATAGTCGATAAAGACATTAAACAGGACCAGCCTCAGCACTGAGCCCTGGGGAACACCACTTGTGACCAGTCACCAGCTGGATGTAACTCCACTCACCACCACTCCCTGGGCTCGGCCATCCAGCCGACTTTTCACCCAGCGCTGAGTGCACCTGCCCAAGCCATGAGCAGCCAGTTTCTTTGGGACAACGCTGTGGGAGACTGTGCCAAAGGCTTTACTAAAGTCCAGGTAGACAACACCCACAGCCTTTCCTTCACCCACTAGGTGGGTCATCTTGTCATAGAATGAGATCAGGGTTGTCAAGCAGGACCTGCCTTTTGTAAACCTGTGCCAGCTGGGCCTGATCCCCCAGCTGTCCTGCACATGCCACGTGATGGCACTCAGGATGATCTGCTCCATAACCTTCCCTGGCACTGAGGTCAGGCTGACAGACCTGTAGTTCCCTGGGTCATCCTTCCTGCCCCTCTTGCAGATGGGCATCACATTGGCTAACCTCCAGTCTGCTGGGACCTCTCCAGTTTGCCAGGACCGTTGATAAATGATGGAAAGCATCTTGGTGAGCTCTTCCACCAGCTCCCTCAGGTGGATCCCATCCGATCCCATATACTTGTGCATGTCTAAGTGGAGCAGCTGGTCACTGTACCTCTTTCTTCTCCCATGGTTCTGAGCCTTTACACTACTGGCATCTTATCTTTCATGCAAGTCTTCAACTAAACCATTTTATTTCCCTGATCTGAAAGAGGGTGATTTACAAAATTCATATTGCTTCACATTATGTAAGTTAGAGCCTGCCAACCCTCTAGAGTCAATGGGGGGGATGTGGGAACTGTCAGAGAGCAACTCTGCCCACCAAAATTCAGAGCTTTGAATGCACTTAAGTGACTAACCTGGATGCTTGAATTAGGTGCTCAAAAGAAGCAGCAGAAATACCCACCCTCCGAGATCACAGAAGTGAACTTGTTTAAGTGAAAACAGGTTATAAAAAATGGACTGTTAGAAGATATCCTAAGAGAAAACTTGTATTTGCCAGAATTTTATAAACTACTGCCAGCAAACACTGTTACAGAAGCTCTCCTCCACATGCAAAACATGAAAAGGAAGTACTAGTTGTATTTTCGCACAGATAGCAACACGCTCTCCTCATCTAGGAAATTTTCAGCATTGATTGTCATTGTCAATGATAATACAAAATGCTACCACACTGACTTTCTCTGAAGCCCACATCCCACATGGACTTCAATGTCTTCATTTGAAGTCCACGATTTTTAAAGGTGGAACCTCCATTTCCTTTTACTTAATCTTCCATCTTATTGACACACTACTGTTTCAAATCTTCACAACATTAGTTTATCAACACCAATTATTTCAGATGTTATATATGAAGCACAGAATCCACAAGCTTTGACATAGTATTTTACTGCCTAGAAGCTCATTAACCAGCAATGGATGGTGCTTTATCAAAGGCAAAATTCTGTGGCTCTGCTTGTTTTAGGATTTCCACTTGCTAGCCAGTACTGCTTTTCCTTAGAACATGTTTTTAATCTTTGCATACAATTAAATGTTTACACAGATATATGCAAACAAGACTTGAGGTCATCTTATTCATGATCCAAGCTGGAAGAAGAACCTGAGCCAGCTCCACTGTAAAGCTGTGCAGTGCTTGTGGTTAAGCTCACACACCATCCCAAAAGAAGAATAGCAGACCACGAACATCCAGATGTTCTACCCACTCAATGCTACAAAAGTCAGAACAGGTGTGCATCAACCCCTGTGCACTGCTATGACCCATATACTATCAGGCCTGATTAGGATGCACTTAATTTCCACTATGTAACTTTTACTCTACAGTCTCTGTGGCCTAGGAAACCTTTCTGTTACAAAAAACCTGCTTACTTCAGATCAGTTATTTAAAAAACAATTAATGTTTGAAGACATTAAGACTAGTCAGTTACCATACAGGTCTCCTACTAGTTTCTAAGGCTGGGCAGTGCTGAAAATCTCCTCTGTTCATATTTATTGCAAAATAAACCCAAGCTACACAGTGTATGGGCTACCTGGTATATGCCAGGCAGCTCACAAACCCGGTGCCTGACTGAGCAACATCAGCTCAGGGGCTCGGTGCCAGCACCGTGGTGTTCTTTGCCTGCAGAGCTCCACCTCTTCTGAAGTGCTCCCAAATACACTGGGGTCAAATCAGCTAGGCATACAATTTAAGAAAAGTGTTAGTTACATGGAAAAATGTAAAAGAGAGTTGTTTCAATGTTTCTAACTGGTTTCTCAAATTTCTGTTCTACAGGAGATAACAAAGTTCCAACTTCTTATTGCAGCCAAAGTCAACACTGAAATGGTGAGAATTTCCTTTAGGCAGAAATTTCATTTTCACTGAATTCTAGCCACTAAATCTTGGCAATATATTAAAACACATCAAAAAAACCCAGAGTGGTGGGTAAGAGATTCTTGGCAATATATTAAAACACATCAAAAAAACCAGAGTGGTGGGTAAGAGATTCAGCTATGAATGTGAACATTACCTGTCTAAGCTACAGTACTTTGATAATATTTCAGTAACTTCTTCAAGGTACTCTCCCACAAATTTATAAAAAACAACATAATGATAACAACCATAGAAAAGGGCTAACACTGAGGTAACAAAAGCATTTACACTTTTTCTGATGGCCAGCTCATAACCTTGTGCACATTTCCCAGTGGCTGATGCCCTGTGTGTATCTCTCAAGCACAGGTAACAACACACAGCACTAAAACCCAGCCACAGACTCTTTCAGCTTCTTGCTGAAAAAGAATCAGGAATAATGTAGATATGCAGACAATTTCTTTTTCATAATCTCTACTAAAACATCATTTCTCATCTTCTAAGAAGCAATTCTACACTACCAGTCAAGCCTTAAAAATTAAAGGATTATGAAAGAGAGCACACTCCTTTCGTCAAAAAGAATGTAGATGGTTGAATAACAGCATTATTTGTTCAGCCCTGTTTGGAGTGAATACAGGAAAACACACACATTATCATTTTAAAGTATTTTAAATGTCTCCCAAGTAAAGTCACCATGAAATTCCTGAACTTTAAAGTAGTACCAAATAGAAAAACATTAAAAAATACAGCACACTTAGGTATCTTTGAAATGTATTTATTAAGATCTAATGCCATACTACTCAGTTTCATACACAGAAGTGAAATTCCCTTGCACTATGTCTAAAATTGGGAGTGTCTTCTCTTGTGTTTAATGAAGTTAACCATTAATATCTTGCAATCAAAAATATAGATGAGTTTTTAAGACAATTAGCTGTATTCCTTGACAGGACTTTGAAAAATGGAACCATGATGCAAAACACATTTCAGATCACCTTCAAGTCTTAATTCCAAATCTTGAAACCCAGTATTTTCCTGGTTACCTATGAAGCCAAATCTCAATCAGCCTGTTTACACATGTTCTACTTCTCTTTAAGGGCCAAATAAAAATATTCTTTTCTATCTTCTTATTTTAAATGCCTAAAATTAGTATTTCTCTTTCCAGTACTGGCCTTCATCCACAAGTCAAAAAGACATACTGTGACATTTCCTGCACATTTATTTTGTTTGTAATCTATGGAAAAATAACTTTTAAAAAACCCCTTATAAATGAATAATAAAGGTTAAAGAAAGTTTATTTATTTGTTTTCAAAACCGATGGCTTGATAGAGCACATCTTTTTCTTTATGCATCAGTTGTTTCAAGAATGAAATTCCAACTTCAGTATTTATTATTTATTACAAAAGGAGTGAGCAATTATTTGATCTAAAGTGTTAGTGAGGGTTCCTCCATTTGTAAGACCTTGAGGATCTTGCTGAATTTAGCAGGTTTCTTATTGACCAATAAAATACCTCATCAGGTTGAAAGATGCAGCCAACACATTTAATAAAGATGAAATTGTCTCATTTTGAATTAGAAAATACTGAAGTTTATAAACATATAATGACTGCAAAATTTGTTAAATAGTATATACTAAAGAGCCTAGAGCATTCTTTGCTATAAGCTTGAGGAAATATGTGTATTTTTCTACTTGTTATATAAAGCTTGAGAGAAAAGGATGTAAAACAAAGTATACAGAAAGCCATTTCATAGCTTAAGAAAATGAAGAACATTTTCATCACAAATTATGTAATTAAACGCGATCCATTTTGAGTCTTGCCAGGCATGCATATTTCACAAAGAATTATGGGTAGAAATACAGGCAGAAAAAGGCTCTTGGAAAAGCAGATGTATTTTGATTTTCACTACGCATGCAGCACTATGCCACTAGCTTGCATTTCTTTTTAAACACGCAGAAGGGAAAAGCAGTATTTGCGAATATCTTATTGATTGACTGGCTTTCCATTTTGAAACAAAGATTTTTCAAGATGTACCTAAACAAAATAAACATAGGCAGTAACTTCACTGTTTAATAAAACACAAGGAAGTAAACCCATGCAATCTTAGCGTACCTCTACATGTACATTTTTTCTGAAAAGCTTAACCCTTACTAGAGAGCCCCTCTGAGAGCAGTACTAAAGCTGGGACTGCAGCACTTCTATAAATAGGACTGCCAAGAGGAAGCTGTTGCTATGGAAATGCTGGTCATATTGCTATTTTGACTCAGTAGGCCTCTACTGGCATCTACTGTACACAAGCTTAATTGCAGCAGACATTAATACCTTCATCTCTCACCATCAGGAAGCATAAATTAAGTCTCACATGGTCCAACCACATCATTTATTCTTTATCCATGATGATACAAAAGGAATAAACAAATAACTGAAAACTGGGGGGTGTGTGTGTGTGTGTGTGTGTGTCAAATTCAGCATCTGATTTTTCACACAGAAGCTAAAAGCTCTCACTCTTCCCATCAGCTTTCTTGTCACCATTTGACAAATTCATCATCAAAGATGATGTGATTTTCCACATACACATACCACGGCAGCAGATCAAGTTTCCTCATCTCTATCAACACATTATCTGGCTATTTTGAAGTCAAATAGCTTGTAGGCACAGTCCCAAATCTAGTGTTGAGAAAGGGACAGAGAACTCTTTCATTACAAGCCAAATCTTCCACAAAACCGTCCAACTCTGAGAACTGGACTTCTCTCCTTTCTGACATGGCTCCCTCCTCCTTGCTTTCACTACAGCCTCCTTCAAGATGATGTGCTCACTGGTGCTTACGGTGTGGACCAACTGTCACACCGTAAGACAGAGGTTTTCAGAATGTGAATAAAAATTACACAATCACTCCATAATAAAAATTTAGCAAAGATCCATCTTTGAAACAGTTACTTTCACGTAAGTACAAGAAATCTTCTGAAAGTACTTTCAGAAATGTTTCGTCCATGCCCTTCCAGATCATAAGCTACTCAAATAACCCTCCGTAGTTACCTCCTAACATAATTTAAGATAGTTTGACAAACAACCAGAAGTTCCATATGAACCCTGTTACTTTTCAGCAAAAGTACCCCAAGACCTGTGTAAGTGGCTTTTGTTATACTTGCATAAAACAGTTGTCAGCCAAAACTAAGTACGGTGTTCTTGGTTTTGGACAAATGCGGTCTAAAAAACACAGGTAAGTGTATAGACTTACTTAAAATAAAACCCAAGGTTAAACTTTGAAGAAATTTAGCATATGACTTCAGTAACTTTGTCTCTCCGAAAAAAGTAACCTCAGACAAAGCTTTTGGTCCACTTAAATTACTTCAGAATAATTACTACTGTTGATTAATAATGAGCATTTACGGGCTATCCAGCAAAATCAGCAAGATGAAGTTGCTGAATTAAAAGAACAACCTGGACATTTTGCTCAATATCTGACTGGGTTTAAGGAGAAGCTACATGCTTGAATTCTGGCCGATCTCCCATCAGAACGATGATATTGAAGATCTGGTTCTCGCAGACACAGTAAAGGTGCCTGCAGGTAAGCAGCTGCTCTGGAGGAACCTTGGCTACAGAAAGCTTTGGGTAGAGGAGCTCTACTTTTTCTAGAATCTGCAGGTTTGGTCTATCCTTCCTCAGCTTAGCCACTTAGCTATATTAAGGAACTGCCCCATAAGAGGCATATTCATGTTTGAAAACTGCGCAGGACAAATGAAGCATTCTGTGCCCTGAGTCAAGAGTGCCTCAAATAAGTTATGATTAAACCTAAGAGATATTGGGTCACATTTAGAGCTAATTCTTGATATGCGATAATGGGAGGAAGTAAGAGGAGGGACAGTAGTAAAATGCTCACCAAAACTAAAGTCTTTACTATATTAGTAGCTACACTCTACTACCAGATTCTGTGTTGTACAGTATAAGATCAGAATGATAAACACTTGAGTAACTAGAATCATTTTAGGACCTCTTTCAGGAAGCCTGTCTGCATTTTAAATCACCAGCAAACTCCCTAGAGAGAAAAAAAAAAACCCACACAAAACCCAAACAAAAACAACTGACTCCACTCTGAGCTAAATACTTTACATTCATACTTCTGTTTGCCTCCAAAACTGGAATGTTCCTTTCCTTAATTATATAACATTTAGGTTCAATTAGGAAAATAACCAAATAAATAAGCAAGCAAACCCAAAGTTACTCGATTGGAAGGGATAGTGCTTTTCCACAGAATGAAGGAGTACTGAGTGTGGATTATAAGACAATAGTGGCTTTCATAAAGTATGATCTAAAGTACAAAACATTTGGCCACTCGATGTGGAGATGGGCATGCCTCTGCTTGTATTAGGAACAGATCCTGTACTCCTGTACCTCACCGCTAGACTACAGACTGCCCTGGAGAGCATCCTGGTCCCTGCACTCCTACCACCAGCCTGCTGAGCTTCAGGTGTTCTACAACACAGGGGAAAGACTGAATTAGTATAGATCTAGCACTATCCCCCCCCAGCAGCTTAGATTGGAAAATTGGCATTAAATGCCTGAAAAGTAGAGAGGATGCTGCTGGCCCCAAGACAAGAGGCTGTAGAACGTGTTAAGAGAATATTTCAAAGTTTGTTAAATGCTCCTAATACACACTGTGCTAAGCAAGCAGTATCCCAGTTACAGGAACTTGCATGAATAGAGGGGCAGCAGGAGTACAGCTCAGACAACAGGATTTCTCTACATATTGAAGTTAATTACATTTGGTTTACCAAATTTATGTTAGTCTGCATTTAAATGGAGTAAAAAATGCCATCTGCTGGTTTAAGACCAAAGTGTGAGGTATGAAGACTGTGATACAAACAGTAAGTTTTGTAAGTACTCTGTGATTCATCTATAATGTGTTCTATAAACACAACTAAATACCTCAGATCTTTTAAAGGGGAAATAATTCACAGACCAACTTTCTAATTACCGGCTATTTTTCTTAGTGAGGTAGCAGCAAAATGCACAGATCTTACTTTTTTCACTACCTGTGATAGGTTTTAATTTATAAATTACAATTTATAGCCAGTTTGTTGCATGTAAGGTGAATTTATTAGCAGTCTGGATCTATTCTTAAATAGTATTTACATTTGGATATAATAAAAATCATTTACCAAGTAAAAAAAAATTACTTGAAATGAAACATTTTCCTTTTGATATTTATGAAATGTGTTTTTCAGCTACCAGTAAGGAAACAGGCACTTCACTTCTCAGTCCACAGCATCCTTTGGCATTCTCAAGTATTACTTCACAATAAAGGCTAAAACAATTACAGCTCAGACAGGTGTCTTGAAATTGAGAGAACTTCTTGTTGCAAGATGCTATTGCCAGTAGGCAGAACGGTCAGAAGATCTATCCTTCAACCTTACACTTATTATTAATGAGAAAAAATACATTACTACAAATATATTTAATTTATTCTAGTATTTGTTTAAAGCACAGAAGAGCAGAAAGCACTTTCCAAGGATAGAAACACTACCAGATTAAATGCATAGCTATTTCTTTTCCTTCTTTTTCTTAAAAGTAAACCTGCCAAGATGTTGTTTCCTTGATATTTATTAATACAAGACAATTTTAACAATTAAGAATTCATAAAACAAGATTCTAAACATTGCTATATAAATATCTTTATTCACAAACAGAATTCTGATAAAAGCTTTAGAAGCAAGTATGGATTAAATACACCATTATGCATAATTCCCTGAACAAAATCAAACAATTCACATGGTATAACAGCTCCACATGCAGTCTGAATTACAGCAGAGAAAAGATAAAATTCCTCAATACTGTATCCTCAAGCAGCCACAACCTTGCAACTGTATTTTAACTCTCAAAGCAAAATGATCAAAGGGGGTTTTTTAATAAGATCAAAAGAAACTAGTGATGCCCTTCACCAGCTTACAGACAATAAGTTACAAGCTGTGCTGAACATACAGTTTTTGCTCGGTTTTAGTGCAAAATCAGTGCTTGGTAATATGTAACATCTTTATTCCAAGAATTCTCAGAATTCTGCATTTTGTTTAAAAATCAGTGATCTTCTTTCTAATAAGCAGGATCTCATTACGCTGGCTGACTTTATTATAGCTCACTATTAGACTGCACAAAAACAAACTTTTCCATAGTTCAGCATTATTTATGTTTATTTGAAAATATTTCTTTTCTTAAGTGCAATATAAACTTCTGACAGGTAAACCAGTAAATCTTCTTGAAGTTATTTTTAATTAGATATAAGAACGTGCATTAATTTTAACTGGTTTTACCTTTAATTTGCTTTAAAGGGAAATAGGAGCAAACATTAATTAAAAACGCATTCTGAAAATCACTATTTCATACTGTGAAATGCCACTAAGGGCAGCTTTGCTCAGTAGGTCACCTCGAAGCACTAACAATTAACCCCATATTCTCCCGAACAAGGGTATTATTGCAAGACTTTTCTATACCACTGTTATTCAAATACCCCAAACTTGTATTCAAGCAAAATCTGGCCATGCAGTGATCTTTCCCTTGGCTTACTGAGCTAACACACGCATTCAAGGTAAAGAAATTTTTGCAGCATGGATCCAATGCATTTGATAGTTAACGTTGTTCAGTACCAAACTTCACTCTCCAGCTTTCTTTCCACTAGCTTCTTTCTGATATATGAAGAAAGGAAATGTTCAGGACAATGGAAATCATCTCAACATTTACACACCTGTAACTCCATTCTCACCTCTGCCTCAGAAGCCAACAGACCTCTCCAATAAGAAATGGCTGTCACAGACCCAAGAGGTAACAATGTCTAGCCAAAGAGCTTTGAGTCTTACTCTGAACTTCCACAGATTAACTATGAATTGTTTAGGCTTATTATGCGATGACTGTATGAAAGCAAGCCAAGAAAAACAAGTAACTGTTCAAAGACAGGTTTTTGGTTTGCTTTGGAGAGATGCCACTGGTATTTCTTTTGATTTTTCCTATTCAAGAGAACTCTCGCAAAGAAACCCCACCCCAAACAGCACACAGGAAACCTGCACAGGTCAGAATCTGTGAATTGAAACAATGACAAATGTCCAAATATTTCCATCCTTGAATGACACCTATCTGCCAAAAAGTCTGCAGTTGCAGAAATGTGCATGTCAAGTATCTGACAGCTTCACCACACACCTCCACTGCAGATTGTACATGGGGAAAACAGAGAGCTTCCCTACGCAGGCTTTACCATTTGGGGGGTTCCTGCTGATAACTGGGAATGTTATCCTTAATCTTGCAGTGATATGGTTGTCCTATCCATAATTGCTACATAAAAAAGAAGTTTTGAATATTCCTGTTTTGAATAGGTAAAGTCTACCTTATGATAGCATCACGCAGGCCCTTTAATTTCTGGGAAGCAAAAATCCCTCTAATTTGGCAGAGCTGGAAGGCATGCTAACTCTTGAATTTATTATCTTAATTTACTCTAACCATTGAGAAAAATGCCTAACATTTTTCAACTAGCCAGAGGCTTCTTTTCTTCCTCCTGGAAGAACAAACACATTTCACTTGGAGCTGGTCTCAGATGCTCACAACTTTTCCTAACAACCTCAATACAGAGTTGTTATTTCTGGGAGTCACATGTCATGTGGGAAGAGTCTGGTTTTCTTCCAACTCCTCTCAAGTTAAACTCTACCCAAGAAAACTGCCAAAATGAGGTACCATTTGCAATACATTGGGCGAATTTTTAAATTTATTTCCACTATAAAATCCACCTTCCTTCGCTCTTGCAGAGGCGGGGTGGGGGGGAGGAAACACATGGCATCCTTTTTAAGTGAAATATCAAAATAATGAATGAACTTAGCAATTGCAATTACTGTGCCCTCTTCTCACCTTTTTTATACAATAGGAAAAACCCAATACTCTAATTAGGGAGAAATGAAAGCCTAAATGAATACTTATATGAAGTGAAAAAGACTGCTTATGTATTATTAGGTAATCTATTCTGACATTTCCATTCCCTTGCTTCTGTAAAGGTGACACTTTCAGAAGAAATTATCAACTGATTTATCAGCCAAACAAGGCAAACAATCTATTATTGTAATTTTTTACACCACCACTGGTACCTAATTTTTCTGAAAAGTTGTGAAAGGTTAACAATGCTAATAAGCTGTCTAATGCAACTCTGCATGGTTCCTGGCAGGTTTGTTGGGCATTCACAATGTCAGACATGGCCCAGTTCTGAAGATGAATGGCTTTTGGGACTCCACATTGAATGCTACTGTAAGTTCTACTCAGTTTGAAATCTACACTTGAATTACTTTTTCAGGTACATCTTAAATCTATGCAACTCCTACTATATCCAGAGAAATAAAATACTACTTTGGCACACTGGATACAGTTTCTTACAGAACTTTTCGGAGGGCTGAATGAATAGATATGTTCCCATTTTGATCTGTTTTCCAGAACCTACTATTTTAGTCCTGTCCTTAATGTTCCATTTCCAAACCTAACAAGGTACTAAGGATGTTGTGTGGCTAAAATGCAGATATGGAATGATGGGTAGAAAGAGAAAGGAGGAAACGGGCTGAAGGCAATCACAAAGGAAATTATTTGAACTCACTCAAATCATGCTGCTCTTTTCTAGTGCTGCTGTCCTTTTAACTAAGGAGATTCATTATTCATCTGGGTTTTGCTAACAGTTATAACATGCTCACTTTTTGTTCCTTCTGGAGATTCATTCACTTGTAACAATTACTGGATTAACTACACCTCTTTACTCTCCTTATTATCTTCAGGTATATGTTCATTGAGACCTCTGTGCACAAGCTAATTAAGAACAGATTAAATACAATAGTATTCCTTACTCCATTAATGACAACTGTTTCAGTAACCCTAAATTACATTCAGCAGCAACTGGACTAGTGTACAGCACCAGCCTCTATGCAGAGCAGTATGCCAAACCCAGCAAAAATACATCACATGGATACCAAGCTCTGAAGGTATCTTATCTCTTTGTTTTGTGTAGGATAACTCAACTCATGAACTCCAGGAACAGAGCAGCATATTCTATTCTACCCTCGTAATAAAAAAGCTACACCGCTAGTTCAGATTCAAGAACAATCTTTATTAAAAGCACCTCCTTAAGAACACACTCCACCAAGACTGTTTAAAATTGTATATAGTTCATCAATCTGTTATTTCACAGAATTAACAAAGCAGACTTGACAAATTGTCCAAAAGCAAATACAGGATACGAGATTTGTTTCCACCTTCTCTTATGCTTGCTTCACACACGTTCACTCGGATTTAGCTTACAGAGTTCCTTCCTAACAATCTACACAGCCTACACAGAAAAGATTTGTAAGTGTAACCTAAAATCAGTTTACCTTACTCCTTAATTACAACTTCAGCTTGAAGATCAAAGCTTCATACTTTGCTAGAAAACTTGCAGCCTCATAGCAATTCATGTTGAAACACAAAGTTTCTCTTCCTTCCTCTAAGGAAAAAGGGTATGTATACACTCACCCTAAGAAAAAGAAAAGCTGATATCCTGGGTACAAATTTTGTTCTACTTAAAGCAACCAGCCCAACAAATACAGACAAGAAAAGCATACTTTGAGTAGAATTCCAAACAAAATCACAACTAATAACCCTGATAAAAGTCCAGCAGTCACCTAGAATAGTTATGAATACAGCAGGGCAACAAACTCAGCATGAACCTTTACATCCTCTCCTTGTCTACAATGAAAAGTTCTTCCAAATATATACATTAAAAAAATTGCAATCCGTGTTTCTTTGGAAATATTCTAATTCTGAACTTCATATATGAGCATCATTATATGAACACATATGTTACACAATGTTTTTGAAAACGAGAACCTCTCTCCCCTTCCTTCTCACTTGGACAGTTTTTATTGAAATTACTTGTTTCACTCCCTTAAGGAGTGAATTCACATTTAGATACACAAGTACACACACACACAACTGGGATAACTGCCATTGGGGAGACAAGAAGCCACATACTCACATGCTGTACAGTGGGGCCAAGCTCAGATGTTCTCTCTGCCTTTATTCAAAGCATCCTTGTGCACCCTTGGTTTTGCAATCAAGTAGCTCTTTGATATAATTTCGTCCCACATAGTATATATATTCAAATATTTTTCAATTCAGCCTGACTGCTCAATATGCCAAAATGTCTAATCATACATTCCATCTGTTTTCATTAATTTATAAGTGTAGTCTAAAAATAATTGGTAGCCTGAAATTTAATATAAAACTAAGGCTTAAATATGGAAATAATTTCAAATATAATTGACTGGGTTTTGTTTAAATTAAAAATAATGTCTTATTTTAGTGTTTCATATGCTTAAATTGACATCCTCAAATTCAAACGTTGTTGTTGTATTTTTTCCATCAGCCAAGAAAATGGATTAACAGCAGACTTCTGACAGTTAACAATTTAAATTGTTTAACACAGATTAAGAGAATAAAAAGTATACAGAAACAAAAGCCACATTTAATAAGGTCTGATTTTTGTCGTAAGTCAAATAAACCATGAGCTGTTAATACACAGCTTAAAACTAAAATATATTCCTATTCTCTGTTGTTAAGTGTCCACCTCAGGAACAACCTTGACACAAACACAGGGAACATAAGATACTAGAATTCACCAGAATGCCTCTGACACTTGGTCAAAACCAAAAAGTTTGCAAGGATGGGGGCAGGGCGAGGGGAAAAAAAAAAAAAAAAAAAAGCAGCAGAGGAAGGGCTAACAGGCAATGAATTGAGTCTTGATGCAAGACCACATTAGGGAGCTGACACAAGGCAGAGGTAAAACTGAAGCACGGAGCTAAAGAAGGTGGATGAGGGCTCTACATCAAACAATTACTGTCAATGGAGGGAAAACCTGAGTTCGAGTGTAAGGTACAGAGCAAGAAAAGGCATCTTCACTGGTATCTTCCCAAACAATTGTAACAGTTTTATTCTCCCATGTTAAAACAAAAAAGTGTCAGGTGCCAACTATGGCCTCATTAAAAAAAGCAGACAAAAGATGAGACATGTTGTACAATGCAAGTCCACAAGAGCATAGGCAAAATTTTTCTAGATAGAGAGAGGTCTGGCTTATCTCTGTTCATGAAGAAGAAAAAAGCCTAATACCTCCCCTGCCCTATTTTTTCAGCCATTTAAAATCCAAGGACAACATTTCATGACTACATACAGTTCCATCCTTAATTCTGGTTTAGATACTAAATTTTAGAAGGTCAAAAGCCAAAAACTGATTCAACACAATCTCACAGTCTCAACTCTTTTCATTTCAATTCTCAAACTGAAATTAAAACTGAATTTAGTTACTGTCTGCCAACTGTGCATAAATGAAAGATGCAACACCCACTTCTTTAATATTCTTCAATATTTTAGCAACTCCTGACTTGGCAATAGCTGACTCAGGATACGAATATCAAACTAAAGATACACTTTGGGCATACTGAGAAAAAAAGAATGCCTCAAAACACTAGTGTTTGTTAAATCTGTTTCACTATCCTCCTTAATTTTTATCTGATGTTACTACAGATATCAACTGAGATGTTTAAGTCGTAAAACTTTGCGGCTGCAGCATATTAACGTGTTGACATCTTTATATGAAATTAAAATAAAAATAAAAATCTGACCTTGGGGTGCTATTTCTTCAGCCAGAGACAAGACTACAGCACGATGGGTAGCTTCAGAAACCCCACACAGCCCTACTGCTATTTGGCTCACAGGCTAGGCAATGAAAATACACACAGTCTATTGTGGATTCTGTTTGTCAATGTTTGTCACCTAAGGGTACTCCCTTGGATCCTAAATTATGATGCAGTTCAGACTGCAAAGACAATTAATGCTCTATCGTGTTTTCTCAAATACTGATATCATCTCTGTGGTGCTGCTTATCATTGGAATTTTTGTCTCGGTAACTCTCAGACTGAATTACCACAAACAGCAATTACACAGATTCACAGTCAAAAGCCAGATGACCATTGGTGTTCAACCTAGAAAATACTAAAATCTTTCACTGCCTTGAAGATTCTCCCTTTATTCATTTTCATGACTACAACAATTTGGTGAGGCAAGATCCTGCTAGAAAAGTTCTAACATTGAAATTGGACCACACGCAGCAGAGATAAAGAAATCCCAACTGACTATTAAAAAAGAAATACTAACTTATACATAACTTTTGAGCCATGGCTGCATGACTACAGAATAAGAAAGGTGAAGACTGCTTTCCATTAGTCAACAGATTTTTATTAAGAGACATTTAATACTTTTTGAAGACCTTGTAATATACACACCAGGAAGCAATAATTATTTGGTGTTGAAAGTAAGTTCACAGAGAAAATGTTTACAAAACAAAACACCAAAATATAATTCTGAGCTTATGACTTACAGTATACATCTCATTTTCCTTTGCAGTATCAGAACATTTTCAGCACTGAAATGAAGAATATGGAGTCTCCTCAGTGTGCTCATTTTTAAAAAGGATTTATACAATTTACCTGAGCTGTATTTCAAGTTTTTTGATTAATAAACATAAAAGACTTGAAACATGGCCAGAAAGACCAATGGATAATACAGGACCCCATTAGGAGGCACTTTACCCAGAAATACATAGGAAAACTGCTCTGCAATAGAAGCCAAAAGTTTGCAAAGTACTTTCCCAGTCCATTTAGATTTAAAAATAGATACGTAGTATTATGATACAGCAGTCACATGTGGTACATTTGATCTATTTTGAGCTAAAATTAATAAGCACTTTGAGAACGTGAAGTAAATTGATATACTAATTGCCATAAAATAAGATATAGTTTTATCTCTAAGACTTACCAATTTAAACATATGACTGACGAAAAATGAAGATACACATAATTTTAAGTTACTAGAAGCATTACTATAAGCCTATGGTAATTACAAGGAGTCACTTAACTGTATTGTTGTATGCTTAAGTCTTCTAAAAAGTTAATTGTTTAATAAATATTTGCAGTTACTTGCCAGTTTTTGGAAGAAAGGTGCTTAACAGTGCTAATTAATTTTTAAAAGCTAATAATTTTCCTAAAAGCTATACTTTCCCTAACAGAAATTGAGAAATGGTTAAAAGCAATGAGACTGTTAAGCCTGATTGCATTGCCTCTGCCTTGTTTTTCTGGACATCGCGACTGAGAAGTAAGGATTTAGACAATCATATGACTCCCAAGTTTAACAGCCCAGATTTTCAGTGCATCAAGCCCAAGTAGGAAGGTCAACAAATACTGTGGTTTGACCTCCGATAAGAGCCAGATTGTATCTACAAACAATTTTCAAACAGTTATACCATAACCTGACACATTTCTGCTATTCTTACAAAACACAGAAGGGTGGGCTTTTAATAGGGTTTTTAAGAGTACTTTTGAGTTTAGCAAAAGAACTTCCTAATAGTTCTGGTGAGCAAAGGCTTATCACCAGTACCTATTCCCTTCTCACAATCTCAAGTTTTATTCGTTAAACTTGAGGTAGTATCTACACAAATTGATAACTTCTCAAATTTTTTAATAACATTCTCCAAGTTAAGCATCAAAACATACAAGCTACAAACTCTGTCTCTGAAAAAGCTACTGTATTGCCCCTTAGCTTTACTGTACATTTGATAAATAATAAGCACAAGTTCAACTGACATTGGATAAAGTGAATTAATCCACCGCCAACCTATTGTCATACTAACTACGAACATTTATGAATAAAGACAGTAACTGACTAGTAAAATGTGCCACCTTTTTATAGGAAGATAGCTACAAATCCAACTGTATAAACAGGTACTTGTATGTAGCTTACTTCAAACAGAAAACTATGTTTTTAAAACTTTATTTCATATTTTGGTATTCAAAAGCATTAAACCCCCCCGAACTAAATTAGAATTAAAAACATCAGAATTAGCATCACTTTAGTAACCTCAGCGTGGCCCTCTTTCACATATGCTCTGTAACAACAGATCGAGTCATGTATTCATTTTTTCCACGGACTGATGTGTCCTGCAGCACAGTGTATTGAACTGCCCTGGCAGTCATTCAGGATTAGGTGTTGAAGGAAATGTTATCTGTAAGGGCTTCTTTATGCAGGATGGAAAGATCTACACAACTCTGGGAAGCAGATGATGATGATGAAGGGTACTGAATGCCATCCTCGAGGAGTGGATACCATCCCTGCTCTGTGAAAAGTTCCTTAAACTACGCTCTTTTCAGCTGCATGTACTGCTGCTTTTTTATCCCCCTACGATGAACAAATGGTATTTGGGTGCCTGTTCTACAAGAAGAAATAATTTTAACTGCCACCAAAATGTATATAAACAGCACCTGAATACTTCAGAGGATTTCATGGATTAGGTGCCCCAAGACATAAAGCCTTTATCACATCAAACAGAGCTCCCTAAATCAACAGAAACTTTTTACCTTCATCTCTCTGTGCCTTAGTTGCCTATTTGTAAAACTGGAATAAGAAAGTCTCCTCATTTAGCAGGATGTTGTAAACTTAAATTAATGCTTTCTGTAAAAAGCTCCCAAGGAAAAGACTCATGTGCAGTAAGGCAGACAGACATGCACTGAAAATAATAAAGAAAACATACATAAAACTTGCTTACTAAGTACTGTTCAGTGTCCTGAGCATTCAAAGTAGCAAGATCCTTTGAGGGTTGGGGGGAAGAAGGAACATATAGTCATGCAATTTTCTCTCTTACAACACAGGTGCAAGGGAGCTAAAATACAGTTACCCAGGTAATTTTAATTCTGCATTTCCTGCCTTTTGAAATTTGTTTTTGCAACATTACTGTATTTTTTCTTTCTCTCTCTTTTTGATTACAGAAACTTAGAGGTTTTTAAAAAAGAAACCTAAAAGCCAAGTATCACCTTGTGGCATCATCTAGGTGGCTCATCAGTAGACCCTCCCATAAACCTCAGTCACATCAGCTATGAAAGTCTCTCTCTCTCAAAAAAGTTTTCAAACAGAAGAATGGCAAATTTTGAAAATACTAGGTGGGTTTCTTTCACATTTCTCATGACAAACATTTCTATTTATCTCCTTGCTTTCTTCTCAGATTTCTTCCTAATCTTCACATTTACTTTAGCTGCACTACGGTTCTGAATGGTACCCAGTACATGTACAGTCACAGATACAGAATCTTACAATTCCCCAATTTCTAACAAACACAGGAATAATAAAAAAAAAGTTTTGGCATACCAGATTAAGAACTCTGCAATGTCAAAACTAGTAAGATTTCAAGGCTACGTGAACATTTCACTTTATAATTACAATGAGAAAGTTAGTCCAATACTGCATTGAGGAATTATTTTTTGCTCCCCAAAGTGATTAGAACAGTAAGATCATAAGTGGGGAGGAAAATACAGTTTCATTTTATTCTCTATCCATTGTATTGCTAAACTTTGGTAACATATCAAATCAAATAACTTTCACATAGAACTTCAATAGATTAAAGTGATATGTGTGTGTGTGTGTTACTGTGTAAATTCCACACTGAACTTTTAAACCATAAAGGAGACATTAAATCTTGCCCAACAGATTTAGACAGAAAGCAAGCCTAATAAAAGGTGCAACAAAAACAAAGGCGGGGTGTGTGTGTGCCAATTACATATGAAAGTAGATCAAGAATAATACATAGGAATAAGAGAAACAAGTTCAATTCCTTAATAAACCCCCTCCCCCCATGATACTGATTTTAATTTGCCCAAGCAAGGAATCTCTCAGTTGTTATCAGAGCTCTATGACCATAAAAATTCATTTTTAAGCCAACTCTTTATTCATGGACAATAAAGGTCTGACAGAGTTGGAAGAGCTGCACCAGAGTTTTTTAAAGCATACAAATTTATGTAAGAATCGCAAACTCTTTTAGCATCAAGATCACATCAGTTTTGCAAAATAAACTGATGCGCTGTGTATCTGGTAGCACGTGATCACAAACTCTGAGAAGCAGTTTCTGTAGAGAAAGCACATATCGGTATGTAACTGCCCAGGTAAGGAAACTGATAGATGAATTGAAAAATTATGGTTTAGCTTGTTGATATAAATCAGGGGTCCTTCAAACTACGGCCCGCGGGCTGGATACAGCCCCCCAGGGTCCTCAAGCCGGTCCCCGGTATTTACAGAACATCCCCCCCGCCCCCCCGGGGGTTGGGGGGGGAAACCAAGCAGCCGCAGATGACTGCCTGCCACTTCATCTGCGTGCCAGCCCCCTGTTTAAAATGTTTGAGGACCCCTGATATAAGTAATAAAACATAAACCAAAAAGCAAAGAAATATGACTAGGTAATACAGCAAGTTGATCTTCAGGACAGCACATACTACAGCTGTAAGTCAGTCAAGAAAGAAAAAAAACACCATGCTGCTCACACAAACGCACATTACTACATACTTGACCTGAGCTGGTTACCTGTTTCCATCATCCACTCACCACAAACAGAAATAGGCGAGTTGCTGCTCTCTACAGATTATCTTGATTCAGCCTTGGGTATTTATACAAAATGTATAAAAGCCTGCCTCTACAAAGAAGAGAAGAACCTGAGAAGTCCATAATAAGGCTTCTTTAGTGATGCTCAGCCATAAAACACCTTGCTACGTTTTTCCACAGGCAAGGTTCCACTGCTTACTCAAACTGTATCTGGAGCCTTCTTGCTGCATCTTTGAGTCCCCTCAGAAACACATCTTTACCAAATGATATTCAGGTACACTCCTCTTTCCTGAAATATTTCATCAGTGTGCTACCTGTTTTTTTAATTTGAAAACATTTATTTGATTGGTTTGAGTTTTGGTGTATTTTTTAAAATTTATTTACCAAGACCAGGAAAGCTGCATCTCCATCCTTTGCTTTCACTAAAAATTTATCCAACCCATAATACCAAGCTGTGATAGCAACAAGGGGCAGCAAAAGAATCATATCTCCAAAGGGCGTGAATAATCCTGTTCTTATCAGGCCAAGTAGGACACCAAAAAACACAATGAAATAATGTAATCTTTATTCTAGGCAAAGCAAATTTTAACTAGCATCTATCTAGTAGTTAAAAATACTAAAATGCAGTTTTAAATCTGAAATAGACACCAGCGTTTACTATTCAAAACATCCTGAAATATGAGGTAAAAATATCTTCTTGAAATACAAAGAGTTAAAAAGTACCCTATGACACCTTGTTTCAACAAGATGTACATGTCCTCTATTTTTAAACCTGGAAACGTCGTCTTGATTACCCGAATAGGTGCAGGATTTGAGGGGTAAAGTTCAGTAAGAATTACAATCTTGGCAACCTATGGTAATTTCTATACTAGATGCTAGAAGGCAAAAGACAAAACAGGAGACAGATACACTGTGTATAAACACCTGTTAGCAGGAAAGATACCTCCCATATTAAAAATATTTTCTTTTAGTGAAAATACTAATAGTACTTGTAATTAAAATCACCTACTGGAGAAAAACTTAACAGAAAATACTCTTCAATAAAGAAGATATTCATGTTTTTGATGTTGCTACATGTACTAAAATAGAAACAGTGAATTAAGACAGACTCTCTTAATACTCATAATTTGTTCCTAAGCTAAACTCTGTTAATTAATAAATCACTAACACTGCATCATGCAACTTAAATAAATGAAAATCTGTTGTACTTACATTGTCTAACAGAACACCAGAATATCTGATTCTATTGTAAAAAGCTTTTCAGCTTCTGAAATTGCAAATGACTTCTGAAAAATGCTTTTGTTAAAAGGCTAAACAATTCACAGAGGTAGAGGAAAAAAAATATTGTACCATACTAGCATGAACAAGTGCAACAGAAGAAAAGTAGATCCCTTACTCATTAATGAAATAATTCTAAGAATTCAACTTTGAATAGAAATGTCCAAGTTTTTTCTACCCTTAGACAGACATCCTAATTATGAAATAACTACCTCACCACCACCACGAGACTGCCAGTGATTTATGGCCTACTTACAGGGAGGTTAAATATATACCATAATCTTCTGATCAAAATTACTGCTGTTGGAATAGTAATATCATCCATACATCGAAATGAAAATGAAAAAGATTATGTAAGAGTATATTTCAAATATTTATATAAAATAAAATAAAGGGTAAGTAAAACAAAAATACGTGATTAAAAACAAACCCACAACATACTGAAAGACCCTCCCTCGAAACAAGCTTATCATTTTGGTTGCTTTGGCAAAATTGATGACTGAAATGTGAATGGAACAATAACTGGCCATCATCTCCACTCTTTTGTTCATTTACTTGAGAAATGCTAAAGTGATCTCCAATTTTCTGTAGTATCTCACATAACACTACAGAATATTAATATGTATTACAGAGTTTTAAATTATTAACGCATGAATGCTTCAAGCCGTAACTGCTGACACATTAACTACTATTTCTTCCCATTTTTCTAACTTCAGCTCAAATGTATCTTTCACCAACATGGTGTTTGTCAAAACACATTAAGATGTTTACAAACAATGATCTTACCTGAGGTATGTTTGTATTTGTTGTAATAAAACTGTTATTCTTCTTACTTTATCTAACCTGAAAAATCATGAACTAGGGTGGGGTGGAATTTCTTCTTCCCCCTAGTTCAGAGACTTTCCTTCAGTTAAGTTAATTCCATCTACACATATTGTACATGCATACTTCGGCACAAAGATGCTATAAATATTAGACTACTGTTACGACTACATTTTCGCCCTCCTAAATTGTAACAACTTGAAGGACCAGATTTGTATCTGCTTGTAGGTCATCTTTCAAAACTGTTCTAATTTTGTGTCCCTTTTTAAATACTATCACTACTGAAGATGTACTTTTTAAACAGCAACAAAGTCTGATTCTAAGCACGGCATTTTAGTACTTCACATAGCAGTCCTCTTAAGTTCAGTTCTAAATTATCCAATGCTGTGGCAATTAAGCTGTATTTAGGCCACAAAACCACACCAGTAAGAACAGACCTCTATAAAAATGCAGAACTGTTTTTGTTTGTGGTTCCAGATTGTCTCCTATCAGAGGATACTGCAGTTATTGCTGCTGCAGCAGACAAGTAATTATGATTCAGATAACCCTCCTCCAAATACACAAAGAAACAAGAACCTCCCAAACAGTAACAGATGTTGGCAGCATCTGCAATTTAATCTTTCATGAGAGAATATGCTCTGCCATATGATGAAACATGAGAAAAAAATTAATGCTACATTTTATTCAATGGTTCTTGAAGTAACCGTAAATAGGGAAATTTTCTGTTTCGTCATATTCTTGGAGAGCAAGCAAAGGCCCGATGGCCTCTTGTCAGCAAGGAGGCAAGGGTCCCGGAGAAGAGTAACTTAAAGAATTCTGTGTAACAGAGGATGATCAGACCTTTTTTCCCACCACATCAAGAAGTTAACGCTCCTTATTACCAATAAAGAAAAAATTGGCTTTTACATGTGCAAACAGGCATTTATATATTTTTTTTCAAATTATTTTATTTTTTCAACATAACCCTAGTGTACTTCTGTATTTTGGAAGAGGAAAAGTATTTCTCATGCTATAATGCTACTGCTGCTACCTGTATCATCAGTAAATATTTAGAGACAATACTATTTATTTGTTCTCTTGCATCTTCCTTCTTCAGTATTTACTACTACTATGACTCACAGAAAACTGCCAATATTGTGTCTTACACCCATAATACTGAATATATTCTGTCTTTTGCAACTGCAACATACCTCTTCCCCAAACTCACTAAATGTCTCTCTTTTTCATGATCTAATGTACATTCAACAAGAAATCAAAACTGCTTTTCATATAACTCTCGCCCCTCTTCAGACTACCCAACCACCACCATGCCCTTTGAGAAAAATCCAACTGCTCACTACTACTCCTCATAAATGTCCCTGATCTCTATTCTCTCCTCCCCAACCTGCAGTCACTTCACTTTCTATAAACCCCTGTCAAGTGCTGCAGAAATAATAATCTCAAGACCAGCAGACTTGCTTTGCTACTCAGCTTCTCCATAACACATCATAAAATACCAGGTTGGAAGGGACCTTAAGGATCAACTGGTCCAACCAACCTTTCTTGGCAAAATCCCAGTCCAGACAAGGTGGCCCAGCACCCTGTCCAGCCCCATCTTAAGTGTTCAATGCAGCTGAATCCACCATTCCCTGGGGGGATTATTCCAATGGCAGATTGTTCTCACTGTGAGAAATTTTCTCTTCTGTTGAAGTCTGAAGGGACCGCGTGTGAAAGGTTTGCATTTATTTGCTTTTCATACTGAACATCTACTCCATTTTCCCAGGCACCGTATTTTGGGCTACTCCTCTTAACAAGACGACTGGCAACAGAACAAGTAAGTTTGTATGTATTAGTGGAAATGAATAAGTCAATTTAGTTGGTGGAGAAAATTACAATGTTCTGAATAGAACTGTGGAAAACCAGCCAACTACTATTTTCTGTTTGGGATTATTTTCACACAAAGAAATGCAAAACTACCAAAAGTTATCTTTTGAAAGAAAGGGCGGCAAGGTTTCAAACTTTATTTTCACTTTAAATGGAAAACACATCCTGCAGAAAATCAGTATCTTCACCATTAAGTGGAAAATAGAGTTCAACTGCAGAAAAGGTAAATGCAAGAGATGCCTTTATTTTTCTTGTCAAAGATCATACTATATTTGCAGTGTTTATACCTCTAGCCTTACTGTATCACTTAGGCTAGCTTTGATATCTGGGTTCTTTCACATCTCTCATTGTGCTACTGCAAAGATCTGCACGTCTCTCTTCTTCCTCCTGTTACTCTCTACTCACATGCTGTATCTAAAATGAGTGTGTATGTATTAGTCATCTTCCAGTTTTATTTGTCCTAACAAATACTTGAGTACATTCTGGAGTAATTAAAAATATGAAGAGGGAGGGTGGTGATCCTTTTAATAACTTTGTCAAAATAAATTTTGCTCTGATGGCCACAAGGGCAGTTACATTTAACAGAACTTAACCAGTACAAATACTGCTTTAGTCTCAGTAGCAAGCAAAAATAGGACAACTTTTGCTGATAGTATTTGAGAACAGCAGGGTGATACACATTGTTACAGAAGTCAGTCAGCAGCATCTCTAGTTCAAATGAAGGCTCCAAACAGCCCCTCAAATTAAAAATCATATCAGGTTAACATATCTAAAAGCTTAGATCAACACTGTGCAATTCTAGCATTTTCTCCTTCTCTTCAGTGAAATGCTTAATGTATTTTCTTCAGTCCCCAAATCCTCTTACAACGTCTCAACCTTTCTTTCACATCCCTCCTTTGTATCAATCAGTTCAACAAAAAGTGTGGCCCTATTTTAAGAGAGGTCCATGAAAATAATGGGTCAAAACAGCACAGCTGGGTGGGAGCAAGGGTTTTAACCATTCTGGTGACGCTTCAGAGCAGTCCTCAGACAGCTGTATCAGCACAGGAGGAGCAGCAAATTGTAGCTGCAAGCAGAGCAGCAGGGGTGATCAGGGTAGGAATTTTTCAAGTCAGCTTTACTGCCAAAAAAACCTGGTCATGTAACTACTCTATAAGCAGCAAGTTCAAGATAGTTTCATAATTATAGCCTCAAACCTCAAGCTGGAGACAATACAAATAGCGGTGATTTTTTTGTTTTGGGGGGGTTTTTTTGTTTGGAGGATTTTTGAGTGTTGTTGTTTTGTTTTCCAAAAAACATCACACTGCAAAAAATCAGATTCTACTCTGAAAGCACAGCTCTTACCCAGCAGAAGCTATAAAATCACTTCTAAAAGATGTCCTGAAAAAGACATTTTAAGTAATACCAACAAGTAACTGCGGCTATAACTGATTTAGAAGTTCAACCAAATCATCATACAACACCATCCAAGTTGAAAACCACACTTCTTTGGCCAGATTATGTTCTATATTCCTGCTGTCAATTACTTAGCAACTGCTTTTCTTTAATAAATGGCATCGTTTCAAGCATCTGCTCAAAAAAAGAACAAAACAAAACGCAAAAACCGCCATCAGCAAAACCCCCCAACTCTTCTGAAGAGAAGAATTTCTGTATCTGTTTAGTTCCTGAAAACATCAAGCTTCTAAAAACACACCACCCGTTCAAAAAAAAGTTTGAAGGTATACAAGTAGCACCTACAATTATCATGATAAAAAGATCAGACAAAAAGAACTGCTTTAGAACAGAAAACAATGGACTTCTTCAGTGCAATGCAAAACTGTCTTACGTCAGACTACAGGAAAACATAGGTGAGGACTGCTAGGAATACAGTTAAATGCACAAAGAAGATTAGGAGTCTAGGTAAATAAGGGACTCACTGTAACAGGTATCAAAGGAAAATGCTAAAGATGGCTGAAAGTATACGACATGCCAAGTATACATGGCATCTGTGGCAGAACCAAAATAAGGAATGTGGCTTGGAGTATCAAGCATGAAACTAGTCACTGGTGCTCTGACCTGCAATGCCACCTCTCCAGCAACAGTGTAACTCCTGGTTACAAGACTGAGGGAACTGTAACACCAGCAGAAGATTGCTGTCCCTGTGACACACACAGGCTTCCTCACATAGTATTTCAGCAGGCTTCATGACATCCAGTTCATCTTCACACCTCCTCTTGGAAAACTCAACTATGCACTCATAATTCACTTTCTCACCTTTTGCCCTGTGCAGGCAGCAGGAGACAGGATCTCCTACAGTCAGAAAAGTCAAGACGCCAGGTGGACCAGCTTGTACTCTGGGCTAAATCCAGAGCCCAACCAGGAAAAATTCAGAGATAGGCACATCCATAACTGCTGTTCAGGGGGTCCTGATTAGCTCCCTCTGGGATAAGGTGGCACACACACGTGACATGGCCCAAGTGGGCCAGATGGCAACCCCTCCTCAAGCTTTTCCAAAACCACTTCCTAAGATGTTCTTTGCTCACCTTTATATTTTCACACTTCTCCTCTAAGGCTCTATGTGATGCAGGATTGCTTCATCAACTCCACCTGGCTCTGACCAAGCTGCAACTAGAAGGAAGAAGCTTCACAGGATGATCCTGACACCTGTGGCATTTACTTCCACCTCCTCAGGCAGAGCATCTCTGGCCAGCGTTCATCAGCTCCCTCTTCCAGGACAGGAGAATGTGGACAAGACTCTGATCATACTCTGCTTAGTGCTCCCTTTGGCTCCCTATTTTTACATTTCTTGACCCACACTCCTTTTACCAGCTGTTGCCTGGTTTCTCTCCATTCTCATTTTCTGTAGTTTCTCATTCTCAAGGACAGGTATAATGTTTTGTTAGGAATAAACTGGTATCTGTCCCTAAGCAAAGTGACAATACAAACAGCAACTTGAATTGGCTGCTTAAGAAAAGCAAGAACAGGGCAAGCACAGGAAGGACACTTCTCACTTGCCATGCCACACACAATTTTACAATTTGTATCTTCTGTCTATTCCAGACAGAAGAGATGTCACTTACATAGTAATTCTTCACACGGAAATCATTCACTACCTTTTGCTATCCTTGCCCTCCTTTTCCTGTGTTTTCACCTTAGACATGTTTGTTACCTACAAATGTTACTCAACAATGAAAATGCAAGAAAATAAAACCCAGTGGTGGACACATTCATTTAACATTCAAGAATATTCTACCTTGGAGTCCAATATAAAAACCCCCTATGTTAATATGCAAATGAAATAAATTCTGCATTTAAATACTAAATGAGCAGTTGGATAATGATGTACATAGAATCAAAAGAGGAATCTTTTGGCAGAAAGCATGTCATAACAATAGACAAAACAGATTGAAACTGAACTGTTCTTAGGCATTAGCGCAATCTGTGTAAAAAAGTGAAGCTAATTTTCTTTTCATGTCAGTTTTGCATCTGATCATTAGTCCTCAAGAAATTAAAGAGAAAAAAAAATAATCTGCTAATTTTCAAAAGAACCAGCAGATGCCGTAAGAACCGTTACAAAGCACTACACACCCTGAACCTCACAAGCAATTCCACATCCCATGAAGCTGCTGTATACTTAAATTGCAAAGCTTATCTGTTCTGCAACTTGATATTCATATAGGCCATTAAATTAAGGTAAATGATCTAGCACCTTATTTCATTCTGAAGTTTACTTCACATAAGCAAGTACCACTAAAATGTAGAATTATTTTTTTTTTTTTAAGCCAATGGAAAGAAATCAACTTGACCATGGGATGCACTGTTGCAGTCTACTGCTTTAGGTTGTTTAACCAGTAATTCCCAAAGCAGAGTACCAGCGCTGGGATCTGCAGTGCAAGCACAGTCCCAGATTTCAAGGAGACACACCCCCTCCTTCTCATTGCACAAGTTTTCACAAGGACCAAAGGTACCACTGCAGTGTTACGTTTTTTTAAAAGCATCCAATATAAAACAGTCCTCAACAAATAAATGAAAACATATGTCCTTTCATCATAAGGAAACACCGTATCTTTCAAAGTAGCTTGGCATGACTTTAGCTATGTAATGCTCGCACTCTCTCACCACCTACCCTGTTTTTCAATGAGAAACCCTGATTAAAACCTCCAGGCTCTACATTAATCTATGGATCACTTAATAAAACGCTTGAATACAGGTAATTTGCATTAAAAACTTCATCTTAATGATAGAGTTTGGTGCAGTTAAATCACACTTTTTCTCCCTGTGCAAAGTAAGGCTAGATTATTATATGCTTAATTAAAATTTAAATATACAATAAACCTGTTACTGCTACCTGCTACAAGGCAAACAGAATTTCAAACTGCCTAATATCCTAGTAATCAAAACTAACCTTAATTACTATTACAATGCACCTGCTGATATATCCAAGTACGTACACCCTTAATTATATCATCTCATGAGAGGGAAGAGCAAACAGATTCTGGGCACAGGCAAAATAACAGTCTTCTCTATCTTTAAAGTTTCTATCTTCATGCCAGAAATGCAGTTTCCTTTGGTTTAATTTCCTGAACCGCGCTGCTGCCGTGGAAGTCTGTGAGTTTATAGACAAGTGCTAACAGCAAGAGAAGTAGGGTAACAAGTACATACTTGCTTAACTAGGATGAAACGAAGTTACTTATGTCCTCCGTTCAAACATCACAGTATTTTAACAAAAGAATAACAAGTTAACAAGAGGCAGAGGGACAACAAACCTAATGCTTACCTTTACAAATCACCCAACAGATTAGCTATTAATTCATCTCACAATGTGTTGAAGGAGGATTTTCTGTGCCTCGTTTTAACATCACGGGTAAGATCTCTTAGTATTTCAGTGTCACAGTATCACACAGATACCGTATCTCTCAGAAGAAACGGTCAGTGCAAGGTAGAACAGTAATTCTCTGCCTTTCCTAAGGGGAGAACTTGGTGCAAAATGCTAATCAGGCTTTCTCTGGTAGAGAACAGCTATGTCATGGAAAAGATTTTTGCTTTCTCAGAGTCTGGAAGCCCACGCAGATTGTATTTATATACCTTTATGATATTCTGAAAGATTTTCTAAAACTCTTGAAACTATGGCTCAAAAACTACAGATAGATGATTTCCCAATGTAAAGAAACACTGAAAATGGAACTGGTTGGTTAGCCTGAAGTCATAAGAATTGTGGCTTTTTAAAAAAAACACAACCCCCCAAAACCCCACCAGAAACCAAAACAAGGTGTCTCCACAATTTTACTACAGGGTAGAAAGTTAAGTAACCCCACACTAACTAATGTTAGCCTAATCCTTACTACGCGTGTACCTAGGAATATATATCAGAACTCATTATACCACAGCTAGCAAGCCCTCCATGATTATAGATGAACCTCTCTAGGTGGGGAGAAGCAGAAAATAGCTTAAGGAATGACAGTATGAATGAATGAAATAAAAGCTTTAGTATATTTCTTAGTTTGAATATCAAATTGGCAAAAAGAGAACTGAAACCAAGCACAAAATAAAAAAGTTAAACAAAAACTCTTCCAAAATATTATTGTCTTAAAGATCTGTATGATAATTGTGGAGATGGAAAGAAGCAATGTTTTACTGTATTTTTCTCTATTTTCACATAACTCTAAAGGCTTGAAAAAGCAAAGTCCAACTGCTAGGTGTTAACATCACTCACTAAAAACTTCAAGCCTTGAGGGAATTCATTGTATGAATGGAAATGGGAAATGTATGGGAAAGGAGTAGTTTGGAGTAATTAGTTTTCCAATAAATTAGCAGGGTGAGGTCTTAGGAAACTGTTGAGGTAATCTAAGAGCCCAATGCTAAGAAAAGAGGTTCCTTCTTGCCACCTCATTTCATTGCCAACAGTGCTTCCAGCACTTCCTTGGAATCTGTCTCTTGCCATCTGACACCTAAGCAAATTGATTTGGCGTGCAAAATAACTATAGATAACCCAAAGAGATAAAACCCACATGGTTTTCTGCTTATGTAAGACAACTTATCAATGGATTGGAAAAACACTAGAACTGTGACCCGTGAAGGGTCTAGGAATAAAACTGGATTTTTCAACAGTACAAACCATCAGATGGACTCAGCTGTTTCGTGAAACTACTCTTAGTGGACGTTACTCTGCTGCGATGCTGAAGAAACAGCGAGCAGGATGACAAAGAGAATGGCTCAACCAAACACCGAAGAGACTGTCATTTACTGGTGCTGATCCCGAACACCACAGGCAGGTCTCCGCCAGCATCTTCCTTTCAGCTTCCTGCATATGTCTACAAACATACCCTCAAACTGCTTTATCCCAATTCTCCCGCTACACAGACTAATAGTTTCACTTTCATCTTGTATTTCCCATCTGTCTGTATTCAACTTCTTATCCAAAACACAACATGTGGGTTTCAGGGAATAAATTGTCTGGTTTGTGTTTGCACAGACAAAATGGGGTCCTGATTAAAGACTAGCCCTCCTGAACATTAGGATAAAACAAATAAACAAAATTACACACAGGAACGTGTGTAATCCTTTCCCAAACATACCTGGGTGTGTGTGTGGGGGAGTGATTTTATCTTCTAGTTTTACAACTCCTAAGACAACACGTTTCTCACTTCACTTACCTCCTCACAGGTCCACTGTGACTTCGTCCTCTCTCCCGTTCCCCAGGAAACATTTCTATCTCACAGTGTAGAAACTGTGCACGGTAGGAAAGGACTTGTAGTACAGCCTGAAACCACAGCACCACAGCTCTCCTTTCAGCAAAGCAGTAGGTAAGGCAGCCCCTGTTTTGTGCCTGCTATCCAGTCTCACCTCTGTACCATATTCCACCTGCGCCGGTACAACTGTTAGTGCAGTTGCAGTGAACTGAATCAGGAAGCCAATCCAGGTTAACTAAAGTCCCTTCTGCTTTCCCTTTTCTGCAGGGTTATTTTTAACCTAGATCAATTTCAAATTCAGTTCACCTTGTTGTCTCATAAATAGTTGCTCCAGCACACTTGAGGGCACAGAGGCAGGAAAAACGTGGTAGGGGACAGAAAAACAGCACTGCAACTGAAATAAATGCTTATGAAATAACACCTTGCACCTGTAACAAAGACAAGATTGTGAGCAGCACTGCAGGGCAGGCTCTGCCAAGTTCTAGCCCTATGTTTCATAGTTTTTAAGAAAAATCCCCACCCATTCAAGCTTTCTAACACTGACAATTCTGCAAGCGTAAATAACCAGAAGCATCGACTGAAAAAAATACACTCTACTTGGATCTGATTCGGAACCCACCTGCTGTGTAGCAGAGACAATATTCTTTATTAAACTAACTGCTGTAGTTTAAAAAAAAAAAAAAAAAGTTCCTGGGCAAACAAGTCCTTCCTGCCGTCTGTGGTAAGGATGCAGGCAAAATACACAAAATCTGACAGCCATCTGAAGGCCTTTTCACAGCTTTCTCCAAAGAAGAGATGTGTCAGTTTTGGAAGAATTAACTAACTGGAGAAGACTCCCTGGCAGCCTGATGTGTGGCATGGAGCACAGCCCTCAGCCAGGCAGGGCAGCCCATGACACTAACATGCAGCATTGTGTCCTTACAGTTTTTCCACTTACTTCCCTGTCCACATTCTGCTCCCTGTACCAATGAGACTGTTAACTTCCGCAGCACAGACATAGCCTTAATTACAATAAGGAATAATGTGACTGTTGCCAAAAATATCAGAAATCTGAGTATTTTTCAAGATATTACATTTGGTTGTGTCGTTTCTACAAATGTGGTTACATGGGTAAATGAGTGAACACTAAAGAAAACCAGTAACAAGGGGAATGTCAAGTAATTTGAAATATTCTGCCTTCAAAGCAGTCTGAGGCTGTAATAAAGGCCTAACTACAAAGCTAAATACACAAATTATCACTTGGAGGCCTTCTGACCTTTTGTTATGGTACCATGTGGCTATCATTTACTGATAGCCCCTCTCTTTGCCAGTCCAAGCTGTCAATAAGCATTTTGTTTTTAATTAAAGCAGAATTTTCAAACGGTGCATACTGGTAGTCTTATATTGGTGATCACAGCAAAGGAATTTTTAGGTGTTTCTTCAGCAAGTAATTAAATCCTACTTCTGATTTTCAGATGGAGTTCCTTATTGCTGAAACCTAATAGATCAATAGTGAGACAATACAAGCCCAAAAATGCAAGAAAAGAAGCTTTAAATACATTGTTTGGAGATGTAATCCATACAGTCCATTCCAGCATCACTGGAATACATATTGTTAATTACTGTTTATACAATACATATTATAGCTGACGTTCGAAAATGTGCAAGCGAGGCTCCAAAGGCTATCCATTTCAAAAATCAGAGAGCATAAACACAATGACCAAAAGACAACAGTCATTGAACAAAACTACACTCAGATCAAAAGCACTGAAACAAGGGTCTCTGGAAAAGTGACAGGGAATCAGCAAGTTTGGAACAGCAATGGACACAGAACTTTTCACCTCTACTTCACTGATTTTAATCTAATAAAGGTCAGTGGTGACAGAGCTCTACCTCCAGTCTTTACAAGAAAAACTTGTAGTGTCTTTTGGTCCTTAATGAGCAAATACAGCAGAACGACCCAGCACTGAATACACATGACAAAGATTTTTTTTTTGTAAAAAAATTGCAGTTCTAAGAAATGTCCCCTGAGGACGTTAAAATCTACTAGCAAAGGAAAATGAAGGCGGCTGCATCTTCCCATCAAGCACATTTCAAAGGAGCACTACTTACAGAATAATTATAAGAGTTAAAAAGGGAAGAAATGACTATAATAGGAACTCTGTCATACTGAAGATACTGTAGTGGGAACACTTTGAAGAGGAGTGAATGAACATAGAACTCACATGCAGAATACACATCACACATGCTGTACTTGGCTATTTAAAGACCACAGAAGTCAAAGTTAGTAAAGTCCCGTTAGATTAATAAATTCCTCATGCACTGGAAGCTGGCGATCTGGCTACCAGGTAAGAAGATAGGTATATAGAATTGTGTTTTGGAAATCATGTATGGTTTAATTTTAAACATACATTTTAAGAGCAACTTATACCACATATCGGCACAGAAAAAGCAGTAAGGACCACCTGAATCCTGGCTAACACAACTCAGAAGCAAAGCCCATGTGGTTTCAACACCTATTGGAAGAAGAGAAAGCATACAGATCTTCCAGTCACAAAGAGTGTATTCTAATCACCTAGTCTCTCATACAGTTTGATAATTAGAAAATAACAGACAATATCACAGCTAGGTATTCTTGAATCTAGTGGTGGTGGTGAGGGGGAACAAACAAACAAAACACCAAGCGAGGTTACTATTAATTTCTAAAGAAACTTCTTGCTGTCATGTATGACATCACCTTGCAGATCTAAAGTGGCAAATAATTCAAAGCCATACAGAGTAATTACTTAAAATCTGTGTTATCAAGTTATATGAAGAACAAGAAAATATAAAACTTTCTGCAAAGTTTATAATTTGCAAGGCTGACATTCATTCCAGTTTAGAAAATAGTTCTAGTAAAGTTGAAACATTCCTGTTTCATGTAAAATCACTAATGATCTTGAAAGTAACAGATGCACTTACTGGATTAAAAAAAATACCACTGTGACCTTTTTTGAACTCAGAGATGTGTTGTAGTTATGCTTCTTCTATGTTATGTGCTACTTTAACAAATGATTCCAAGACGATGAATATTAATAAAGCTAACATTTTCCTACATTAATTGCAGCAACTTAAGGTAAACTCCTTGTGGCCTTTTTTTTTTTAAATGTAATTTATCACTTACTGACATTTTTAATTCACAGATTGCAAAAGCAGTTCTCTCAATTACTGTAAATAGAACAGCCGCAAAAAAACCAAACCAACCCAAACAATTCAGTGAATAACTAAAAGAGTATTAGGATGAGGGATCAAACCTAGAGACACTTTTAAGACAACTGACAATTGTGTCTCTTCTGATCTCAAACGAAAAATACTTGTATTATTAAAGACCTTCAGAATTTGTTGGCTTGCTGTGCCCTGTGGAAAACCATGAATCCATTTAAAACAGGTACAGAGTTTAAAACGGGTACCCTTAAGCTTCTCTTTACTAAGGGATCACTTTTAATTTTGATCCTCCAAATCAAAATTCACCGCATATTAGGAGAACCTGGAACAGAAGGGCATAGAAAGAAAACCCTAACGGACTACACCAAAGCCTTCCATCTTCTGTATATACATACATGTATCTTCTCCTCCCTGCTATGTAAGCCTGATTCACCGTTTTGGTGTCTAAGCTTAAGAAACTTAACCAGCATTCAGATTTCATTCACCTGCAACTTCTGCCTAGGAATACTCTGAAACATTTGCTCCGTTCTACCACTAGTGTTGACATCCAACTGGTTTTATTCCTCTTCACAGCCTGAGTGAATCAACAAGTACTGAAGATATTTGAATATACCTGGAAAGCTAAAATAAACAAGAATATAAGGGCCACAGTTAGGTGAAGAGCATTTACTGTGCTGACCACAGATAGTGAAAGAGGTCTCAAATTACACTTCATGAACTTGTAAGCACAGCTATTCAGTGGAAGCTGTGTTACCCTTCATTGTTCTTTCAGGGACCTTAGCATGTCCTTGATCCACACAATGCCATATGCTCCATACATGGATCAAGGGCATAACATCACCTTTACAAGTCAAACCTGGATGTTTTTCTGTTACCACTTCAAACAACTTCTTTTTCAGTGTCCTAAAGTTTGGAATATGTGCTACTAAGAACACAACACACAAACAGGAAAACTGGCTCAACAACTTGAATATGTATTCAGAAAATTAAAGCTCCACCACATTTCATGTTTCTTTAGTTTTTCATTGCCATGTGTCGTATGATTAGATTATGCATCAACTTTCACTGCCAATAAACCAAATATTGCTTCTAATAATTTATTACGTGTATAGTATTCATACACTATTGATCCTCCACAGTAAGCAAATCCTGGTCTTTCCCAGCAGTATGTCAATGCTGATCAATTTCTTCTCCTAAGTTACAGAAGCTGTAGTCTTTACAGAGCTTTTTGCTGCTAAATACACTAATTGAACATCTGAGCTTGATATCTCTAGCAGCACCTCATTTTTAAACTCTAACAAAGGGAGAGAGAGGAGTTCTGAAGCAAACTCCATCTGCAACTTAAAAATCACTATTTGGTAATAAGAGAAAAGAATTAATTAAAATAGAAGTAAACAACTGTGTGGTGTAGTGTTATTTAACTGCACAGACTAACAGCAATACAGCTACTATGAAATACAAAATGCGGTGTTTTGTCATCTGAAGTACTTCAAACAATGCACACACACTCTCTCTCCCTCCACACATATCTTGACAGGTAGGCTAAAATACTTCCTATCAAAAATGAATGCACTCAGCTAAATAAATAAAAATAAAAAACACTAAACAATAATGGTCAAACACTCGTAAAACATTTGGACTGTGAATTCTACAATAACAAGAAAGGACTCAAGAACTGAAAGGCAAAACCACAGAAGAACTGGGTAGATGAAGCAGAGCCCCTGGTCCCACAGCTGGAGACACCCATGCAGATCCCCAGGCAGCCAGAGGAATGCTGTGCAGGCTGGCACCGGCCTCTTCAAATTGGGTTACCCGGTTCTACCCCAGAACTCAGTAGTAAGCACACAAAAAGTAAACAAACTGAAAAAAAAAAAAACAAACCACCCAACCCAAACAAGTAGTAACTTCAACATTTAAACTTTTTTTCCATCTTAATAACGCCCAAGGAATTTCCAGTAACAAAAAATATTGTTCTAGGAACACTTGTGCTTGCACAACTGGCTGCCCTCTGCATCTGTGTTTTCTCTTACCCGTCACAAACATACCCAAAGTTTTCCACCAGAAGCGAAGCAAGGAAGTTAACTTAGTAAAAATAAAGTACGGTGTGTTTTTTCCCCCAACAATTGAACCCTATCTGAAGTTTATGCCGAAACACTTCAGACAGGAAAGAAAAACAACCCGCCAGCCAAAAGCACCCCGCGACGGCAAGTTCAGATCAATGCTTTTGTCTTCCATTTTACCCAGGGATCGGGAGAGCAACGTTTGTACCAAGCGCTCTCCCGGGGCGCTCCCCGGCGATGCACACACGCCGCGGGGCCGGGGCAGCGGGCAGGGCCGCCGGGGTCACGGCACAGCGCAGGCTTCGGAGTTCCTGACCTACATTCCCCGCAGCGGGATGAAACCCTCCCGCCGCAGACCGAACGCGGCGCGGCGGCCGGCCTCCCCCGCCGGCAAGGGTGTGTTCAGGGGTGGGGATAGCGAGCCGGCCGGGGCGAGGATGGAGGCTGGCGGAGGCGCTGACACCTGCCCGCCGCCGCCACCCCGGCCCCGCCGGCGGCTCCTCCTTGCCCGGGGACGGACACCTGCTGCGGGACAGCCGGCCGCTCGGCCCAGCGGCGGCCTCGGCCCGCCGGCCGCCGGCGGATTTAACCCGCCCATTTGCGAGGCGCTGCAGCCCGAGGCGGCCGGGCGGGCCGCGCTCCCCGCCGCCAGGAGCAGGCCGCGCCGAGCCAGGGGCCGGCGGGCGGCCGGGCCTGCGCGGGGCTGGGGGCTCGGCGCCTCGGCCGCTAGGCCGCGGGGCCTGCGGCGGCGGCGCGGGGCGGGCGCGCCAGGCCCGGCCCGCCGGCCCCTCCTCGGGGAGCGCTGCCAGGCGACGGGCGGAGGCGACGAATCCCCCCCTCACTCACCGCTCTCGATCTCGTTGCCCTTCTTGGCGGTGGCTGCGTTCCCCATGGCCGGGCCGGGGCGGCGCGGGGCCGGGGGCGGGAAGGATGCCGGGCGGCTGCGGCGGGCGGGGGCAGGGCTCGGCTGGCGGGGCGGCGCGGCCCGCGGGCGCGGCGGCGGCGGCTGGCTCCCCTCGCCCCACGCTGGGTCTCTGTGTCTCCGGCCGCCGCGGAGGAGGAGGCGAGCGCTCTGCCCCCCTCCCCCACCCCGACACACGGCGGAAATGACGGCCGGGGCGGCGCCTCCTCCCTCGCTACGCCGCCCGCCGGGGGCGCGCGGGGCGCGGGACGCCGCCGTCCACGGCCCCGGCCGCTGCCGCCGCCTCAGGAGGGGGGGCGCCGCCCCGGCCGCCCGGCCCAGGGGAGGGGGCTGAGGGGGCCCGGGCCGGCGGCGGGCCGCAGCGGCTGGCGGAGGGCAGGGGCGGGCGGGCTGCCCCCGGGGCCGCCGCCGTGGCGGGGGCGCGGCCGCCTACCCCGCGCCCCCCGGCCGGCGCCCGGCCCCACGGGGCGGTGGTGTGGGAGCGCCCCCGCCGCCGCTGTCACGGGCCGTCCCGCCCGCGGGCTGAGGCGGGGGCGAGCCGTGCCGTGCCCAAGGTGACCCCGGGCGGCCGAGCGCACCCGGCCCTGCGGCTGCGCCCGCCGGGGACCCGGCCGCCTCCCGCTGCGCGTCGCCGGCGGCCCGGGGACACCCCCCGCGGGGCGCCCACCGCCGGGCCCGCGGCCGCCGACCCCCGCGCCGCCCTGGTCTGCGCCCCGGCGGCGGACGCCAGGGAGCCGGCGCTTGCCGCCTGCTCACAAACTGTTGTTGCATGGCTAACAGACTCCAGAAAAAACACAGAAAGCCAGCGAGCTGCCAGGAAAGATTTTTTTTTCTTTTCCTCCCCCCTTTTTTTGCTGCCACTCATGTCATAAATAGCTACCGCTACGCGTTTTCGAACGGTATTGTGACTTCCAAGCTGATGATAGCTCTCTTTGAATATATATATTTACCATGCAACACGCTTCGAGTGTTTTAGCTCTGGAAGGAAATGCTTATCAAAAGGAAGGCGCTATTTTTTGTGCTTTCACGTGGGGAGCGCGGAGAGCAGGCGCGGTAAGCCTGGGGATCACAGACTGTACACATTTTGCCAGGACAACTGATGCGATACCCAGCCCCTTCTGGAAGCGCTCTCCCCCAGGGCTGCGGCATGCATCCATCGCCCTGGTGGCAGCCGTCCTGGCTACCATCTTTCACAGGGGCTACCAGAATCCCCTCCTGACCCCCCGGGCCACCTGCCGGCCCAGCACCCGCCCTCACGGCCTAATGCTGACTCCGTAAGGCAGGGTTTTATGCACAAACGCTAATGCGTCCTAAAGCTGATACCTCTGGGAAATTTCCTATCTCCTGAGACCGTGCAGTGGAATGCATCGCAGGTGAGCGCCAGGCACTTCTAGCCAGCGTGTGGCTTTACTCTGTCAGTGGTACAAGCTGCCCGGATTATCCAGCTAGACAGTTTTGGGAACAGTTGGCTGAATTATCTTGATGTTCTGTAGGCTGAACTTCTATCAATGAACACTTAAGGGACTTTCTCTTGATTGCCACGTTTTCACTTGCATCACCCTGATCTGGGTGATACTGCTTGCTTCAGAGGAGTACCTGTGTTTTTATGATTAAAGAACCAAACTCTGGGGAAGCCAGGTCTGTGTTGCTTTGAAGATCAGAAACATAGACATAGTGAGGAAATAACCTGCAAACCACTGGGGACGGTGAAGCTGCTACTGCTGAAGAGGGTTGTCTTGTTTTGCCAAAGTTGAAGTCTCTGCATCTTTACGCACTTACCCAGAGGTTCAGTGAGTTACCAGTATTTCACTCTGCCAGGGAAGGGCACGTAGATTGCAACGGCCGGATCTGCACCAGGAGGAGAGGTTAAGCTTGAGAAAAGAAGAGGGTATCTCTGCCATCAACCATCTCGATCACTCAGACAATGACAAAATAATGAAATCTGAGGTGCTGTAGTATTTAAATAAACATCTGAAGACACTACCAGAGATAGGTAAAAAAGTTACCCCAGTTTTGAACATTTTCCCTGCTCCAGCCATCATAATTTTCATTTTGGCCGAACTGAATCTGAGTCAGCTGATTTTCATCCAGGTGCTGACAGGCATTTTGATATCCTTGAGAAGACAGCAGCAGCATCCCTAACAAACGAGATATGCTGCGGCATCTTTAGCATATTATTGGCATTACAGCTCATCCCTTCACTAGCAAATTGTGCTGCATAGGCTTCATATGTGAGGATCCACCAAGGTCCAATAGCCATTACTGCCCTTTGGGATTTGGCGGACCAGAATCAGCTGGTTGTTGCACATACTCCAGCAAAATCCGATATATACACTCACAGCACCGCATATATATGTGCAGCAATGCATGACACTAGTTCTCAAAATAAGCACATGCAGCACATGCAGCACTGATGGACTTGCATAAATGCTTATACCCAAACACTCTCATAATCAAAAACATAACAAATACAAGTCAACAGTGCTGTAAAACATTAAATGAACCGCTCTCATGATCCTGGAATTACATGTCTAAGTGAAGATAACAGAAACAGGGACTTAGGGCTGGACGTTTGCATTCTCATTCACACCATTTACTAAACGTATGCCATATTAACCAGTTAAATTAACTGCAGAACATAGCGATGTAGTATAGATTATATATGCTAGGTATGTATATTTCTTTAGCATCCAGAGTATCAACCATTGTTCTAGCCCTAATCTTCAGTTTGCCTTAATTTTCTTACATAAAATCCTTTGATGCTGAAATGCCTCATACAAAAGCCGTTTGTCTTCTTTCTTTCAACACCGTTGTTTAAAAAATCAAATCATACAAACATGAAAAATGTTCTGCTGGATATGTTAGAATACTTTAGTAAACGGTGCAATCTAAAAAAATCAGATTTCATTTGTTTTGCTGATCTGTAAAAGATTTAAAAGAATAGCTATACTCTAAGAAAGTCAGCTCAGCAGTTTTAGAACTATACACATTTAATGATGTAGTTTCAGTGACTCACAGTGGGTTTTCATTCATTTTTCTACATATTTGTTGGGAACTATCAATTAGGAATATCCTAGAAGGCCAATCTTTTTCTCTGATAAAGCCTAAAACTCTGTAGCAGAGGTATAGTTCCCTCATGAAACTTGTCTATTTCACTCTACATAGACTCAGAACTGAAAATGAGAGGGTTGTTTCAGGACAGAAAAGATAAATTTCTGTTAGATCAAAGGCTCTCACGTGCTTTTAATGGAAATCACTTTTTCATAAGGTAATTACTTCTGGAGCCACATATCATTTCACTCCATAATCATTGCGATTTCTAGATGAGATAGCAGCATTTCTGTAGCAACTACAGCAGTTGTTTTCAATACACATTTGAAACAAGTCAGTGAATTTGAATTGTTACAAATCTTAATTTTCTTCCCTTGCATTTAAGGTGTGCCTGCATTGCAAGGGATTGATGTAAATAGATTGGTGGTTTTGCCCATCTGTACTGGTAATTCTTACTCGGAGTATGTAGGCTCTTCTCAGGTTCTGAGTATGTACCTGCCTTGGTTGTCATTCTCTTTATGTGGCCAGCCTGCCTTACCATTGCAGCAGTGCCTGTAAATTGCAGGGTTTGAATACTAGATTTGACTGCTCTTCCCCCAAATCTCAGATTCCTGCATCTTTGAATACCCTTGACAGCTTCCTTCTCTACTCCTAAACAGACTGATATATCTGGCATTTAACTCTCTGTTTTCCTTTTAGGTTGCTCCAGACTACTGGCACATTTCCTGCTCTCAGCTAACCCCTGCTCTGCCAGCGTGGGATGTTTTTCTAGCAGGTTGCTAACGTGCCAAGAACCATATGTATCTCTTTGTGAATATGTTATTTTCCAAATTTTACAGCTTCTGACCCAGAAACAGGAATATTCATCACTGCAGCATAATTTCAGACCTGCCAAGAATATATCAGTTTGTCATGTAGATGTGCTAAGGGAAGGGATTAAAGCAGAAGTACGGCAATTCCCCCTGCTCCCTGCACCAGCTACACAGAGAGCAATGAAGTACATCCTTGTGCTGGTAAGAGCAAATCTACTGATGCCCAGTTCATTTCTGCTGACCTCACGGAGTGGAGTGAAACATCTTGTTTCCACAATATCTAAGATTGCCAACCTCTGAATCTACAATGAACCTAGAGCAACTTGGCCAACAACTCACTCTGCCAGATCTCCTGAAAAATGTTCTTTGGTGCTCTCTGACTGTGAATCCAGAAGGAATCTGGAGCCTCAGGAAAGAGTTCTGCACACTGTGACTGTTGCAATTTTGAGGGACTTTTTAGTTCAAAGAAGGAGAGATCCTTAATTAAGAGTAACTTGGGCTTCCTTTGACATGACTAGGTACAGTTGAAGCAAGAAGCACCAAAGTAAGTTTACACCAGCAGCCAACACTTCATCACTGCCAGCCTTCCCTTCTTGGCATTAGATGTTTCCCATCTGAAGATAGCCACTGGTCAAAAAAACCCATGCAAACACAGAAGCAAAGGGTTTATATATTCCCTTATTGATTTTTAACTACACTTATTTCACCACAAACCTCTGAAGAGCCATGAAATTTCAAGGTGGGATTTTTTCTGATGTTTTACACATAAAGAACAGCTATGTTTGGGCTATGGCTTTTGCTGTCAGTATTGCCCCTTGACGAGATAGCTTTTGTCAATTTTTCTGTGGACGGTGGCTATATATTCATTCATAGGAGGTGGCAGGTGCTCTCTTGTGATCAATGTCCTGCTGAGTAAACATGTTTTTCACAGAGATAAACTACAGACTTCCTTAATGGGCAAATCCAGCTGTTCAGTTCTTGGCCTTTATCTCCTACAATCGTTTGGGAGAAGGAGTGTAGTCTTTTGCTATCAGCCGAGCAGCACTTTTTTCAGTTGCTTATAATTGTTCTGCAGATGATTCCATATTTGTAGAAGACACTGCCTGCAAATTTGTGATTCAGAAGAAATTGCTAATTACTGTTAAGGAAAGTTCCTACTGACCTGCCCCTGTAAGTGACTTTGTGATCCTGTTGTTGGTATCTGGCTGCCATCAGGCTCATTTTAAAAGTTTCTTTATCCACACTGGGAGAAGTCCTTTGCTTTTCTATGCAGATGTTCCAAATTTTTTGAATCCATGAAGACTGCTCAGCCTAAGAAAACCAAGATATTTTATATTACCTTGTTTTGCTGCGCTTCTGAATAGTTGTGTACAAAAATCAAGTAGAGAAAAAAAAACAAACCCAAAAAAATCAATTGCACATTTTGTTCTTGTATTTTTAGTAGTTCAGCAATGTATTTGGATTGCTGTACATGAACTATAGAAGGAATGAAACAAATCAAAATTGATGGTATGGAATGAAACTTAAATCAAAATTGATGGTATAGTTGTCTGACATTAGATTGTAGTCTAGTCATAGAGATTTGAATAGAAATACTGCTTGTGTAGTCAAAGTTACTGAAATGCATAGCTGTTTTATATAGTAATATATTTTATATAGTAAAACACTTTCAAGGTAGTTGACTTCATTACCTGCATGGTTACCATAATTTAAAAGTGATCAGTATTTATACTGATGTTTGTTTGTTCTTACTATATATTGAGACTGAATCACTTACCTTTTACAGAATAAAAAAGATTTAAAGCAAAAAGAAAAGAGCGGTGTTTTTTAATTTCTCTTTTTAGGCCTTTTCTACAGAGATCTCCAAGTTAATTACAGCTGTTAATTTGAAGTAGACTGAGCTCTATTAAATGTCTCAGTATGTATTTTTCTTCAGAATTAAAAATGCCCTTGATTCAATTTAGCCTAACTCACTTTGGAAGTGAAATAGGCTATGTTAAATGAAGGTCACTTTAATTCTAACTGCAAGAGTTCGCACAAAGAGTTCACCAGGCTTTTGTACATACTCTGCACTCAGTAAATTAGGAATGATGAGGACCAGTAGTCATATATCTAAATCTAAGCTTCACTGTATTCTGCTCAAATGCATGTCCTGTAAATTGTGTCCCACTGTCACATGTCACTGTATTGGTAAAGAAGTCTAGCTAAAAAGGTTTTTAACGCATAATCAGCTCTTAAGCTGTAATATCTTTAGTAGTGGTATCTAAAAATAGAAAAAAACAGTTGAGATGTTTTTCCTGGTTTATTATTTGTATCTAGAAGCATATTTTTTAAACAGAAAAAAACCCCACTTTCCTAAACCTGGAATTTTACCCATTTATCTTTCTACAACCTGTTGATTTTCTCTTAGGGTTACAGCACAGGTCCTAGAAATACTGGGAGTTGTACACATATGACTAATTGAAGGTAATACATCCCATTTGCTCTCATGGTTATTATTTCTTCTACACACACCATCTTTTTCTGCAAGTGTCCTTTGTTCTTAAGAAAACAGTCGTCCAAAGCAGAGGTGCCAGCAACATGCAGTTTGTTCATGGTTCAGACCCCTGGCGCTTGCAGTCAAATTAATACAAGCTTTTGGTTAACGTTCGGCTTCTCCCATCTGCTTTATTTGTGTTGTTATTCTTTGGTTATGATTTCAAGCTCTGCATGCTTTTCTGCTTCTAATATCTTTGTCTTATGCTATTTTAAGCTCTTGGTTATATCTAAGGTGACAGAGCACTCTAGTCCAACACTTATTCAAGTTCTAGTTTCTTGGCAAAGTCTAAAGTGCCTCATCTGGAGCCTGCTTCTCCCAGGAGTCTATTTCTGTGTTATTTGCTCCACTTTCTGTTGAAAACCAGTGGCTTTTTAAAGTCAGAAGGTGGTGGGGTTTTTTAATCCATGAATCTTCATTAGATCTTGCCCTAAGGAAGGCTAATTCCATGCTTTATCATAACACCTGTAACAGATAAAATTGTCTCCCCAGTCTTATAAACTACAAAATATTTTTAAACCTTCAGGTTCAAAGCCTATAACTTTCATATGCTTCATTTTTATTTAGAATATATTACTACTCAATTTTCTGTAACAGCTTCATGAATACCCTCCTTCGCTTGGATTGCTGAAAACTGTTAAATACGCCAAATGCATCAGCACTTGCTATTTTCAGAAGGAAAACCTCCTTCTGGTTGACTTGCTTTTAAATAACACTTACTGCTTCCAGATGTACATTGAAGTGTTCTTGCCTTCTTTTCCAGTAGTTTCTGGTATTTCCAGAGTTTGAGCTTTTAAATGCTCCAGTTTGTTCTCAATGTCTTTCTTTGATTTCTATTTATTGCTAGTGCCATGAATGAGGAGTCGTCCAGGCTTAGAGGATTACAGTAGATGTTCTTTAATCCTGTGCATCTTCAGTGCCTTTTCTTCACACTTACAAGCCACAAAACTAAACCTCTTAAAGAACATTTAGACCGGTAACCTTTAATTAAGAGAAAGAATAAGCAAAAAAATGTTTAGTATCATATTCATAGGTGTGAATCTATCAAAAAAAAAAGTGTAAGAAACAAACACTAAAAGCCACTTTGCATCTGAATAAAATCAGCCAAGAAACCAACTTAGAAAGTTTATTTAATATTTACAGATCTATTTTTGGTTTGTGTTCGACCGACAAAGCTAGAAGGAGAAATATCTATGGTGCTAGCCAAGAAGAACATATTAATCCTCAGCAACACAAAGAAGTGGATATTTTAAGTGGTTGTAATGCAAATGTCAACATAAAAGCTTTTTTCTCTCAGCTCCAGAATCTGAGAAGCCTTTGGCAGAATGTGCTTTGATATTAGTAGTATTTGATATTGATGTTCTGTATATTTGATAGATGCATGACTGATCCACCAAGAGAGAGAAATTGAATGTTTTCAAGCATTTTGTTTTTAATCTCATGAAACAGAGAACCTTGACTTCTACTTGCGTTTAGTCCAAGCCAGATTTATTTTAAACTCAGATTCACATTTGAAATGTTGAGCTATTTTCTAATAATAGTTGAAATAAATATAGTGCTTCCAGTGAAACTTTATTTTTTTTTAATCCATATTAAAAGATGGCAACCATGTGAAATACATTTTTTTCACAGGAATGTGAAAGACAGGGCTTTTTAATTGGTATTAAGTATTACCATTTTAATCATCACAGTTATATGAAAGAACTTCATTCATTCCACTTTGTGCAAAGGGCAGGTCCATTCCCAAGTAATATATTAACCAATAAATGTCTACATATAAAAATTACCCTCAAGCATTTTTTGTTTCCAATGCTGTAATTTCTTTCAAATAATTTCTGGTAAAGACAATTAATCAGGATCTCTAACAGAGGATGTATAGAAGTCTGACCGTGTTAGGCATAATGCCTGCACTTACTTGTTATGCCCAAGTGCAACATTGTAACTCAGAGGTGATGGGGTTTTGTGTGTAGATCACTTGAAACAGCTGCTTTTTGTCCTTGATATCTTTTCTCAGAAATCTTCCCTTCTGTCTACTTCATTGATCACAATAAAAAAATCCTGTTATTTAACCATAATTTTCTTTTGTTCCACCTAGTTTTCTTTATAGTGCTACAATTAAAAAAATACATAGATTTCCATTCCTCTCCAAGTAATGTCATTTTCTGTACCCTGAAGACTTAATATGCCTCTGCTTTTTCCTGCTTTTCTATCCCTTTTGGCCTCCCTTCATTCCCTCTCCCACCCTGTTCTATTTACTTGGTCTTTCCCTTTGCTGTACTGCAAACATACTACCAGAATCGTTATTTTGTAAGCATTCACAAAGTTAAGGAAAGTCAGCAGCACACTTTGGTGGTGTTTAGCATCCCTTGCTTCATCCATATAATTGGGACATTAGATCTTACCTTCGCTAATAGGGTTGAACATAAAGATTCAGGCATGCCTCAGTCAGCTGAGGCCCTACCTGGCTGTTACAGAAAAGACACACCACAGGTGAGATTTCTAGTGCCCTGAGCTCAGACGTGCAGGGGCTAAGGCCACACAAGCCACTGTTGAAGAGATTTTTTTTTTTTATGAAGTCTCGAATGAAATCTTGCTTTGTTCATACTTGAATAAAGTTCTGCCATCAGTGAGATCAGGATGTTACCTGCAACACTGGGACTAGGTTGGTTTTCTATTTTCACAGCTGTTACTTCTTACAAATCATCCTAAAGAAAATACTTTGCTTACATGCTCTTTTTCATTTCTGCTATAACATTCAATCACTTCATTGCAAAGAGAAGAGTATAATTAGCCATATCCATTCTCTCAAGCTTAGCATAGGATGGTAGACTGAATGAGCACAAAAGACATGTTAGAAATGGTTCTCCTGGTTAAATAATTTATTTCTGTAATTTTTTAGGAGCGATAAATGCAGGTTACATTGCTCTCCTACAGTTAAAAGCACTTTCCATACGGAGGGCAGGGGAGGGTATTTCCTTTCTACCCACTACCTGTTTGAAGGGGGAACTATATGGTCTTTATAATGATCCTTTAACATGGAAATATTATTAATACAGTCAATACCAATGTTTATCATTTATGCAATGCTTTTTCATTCGTAAGTCTCAGGGTGAGACAGCCAGATGAAGTCAGAGGCTTCTGAAAGGTTCTGTGGTGTTGGAGGGTGGCAGTCCCATAGCAGTTGGGATTTCAAGAGTGGAGAGAGGAGACAGGCCGGAGGAGGTTCAGGCAGAGCAGGAAACCCCTCGGGGAGGGTGGCTTCACCCTGCTGTGGGGAGGAGGGCATGGTAACTGGTGAAGGAATGAAATAGCGCAGGACAGAAGAGAAGAGGGTTTGAAAATTGGTAAAGGGAGGTAAACAAAGCCAGGAGAATTGGAGCACATACATGTGCAGAGAAAGGAAAATAGGTAAAATCATTATGGAAAAGAACAGGTAGAACTTTCCTCATTCAACAGGAAAATATGCAACGTGGTCTTTTAAGAAAGAAAATAGTAGGGGAAGTAACCTATTTCATTTGGAGAGAAAAACTGTTGCTTATGACTAGGAGAACCTGTGATTTTGTTACAATCTCGGCAACACACGCGTGGTCCAGGATCATCCCTGCCTGTGTGCCTGCTCCATGTGTGGAGCTCTCTGCTCCCTGATGGCTCTGAGTGGAATAATTTGAAGACTTCTGGTCTGGAGACAGTCTTTTCATATATGTTTGGACAGCTGCATCACAATGGGGGCCTAATGTTGAATGAGGTCTCTGTTTTCTGCCATAATTGAAATAATAAATCATAATCACTCAATAACATTGTCACTATCACTTCTTGGACATAAAAATCCCACGAGACCATAAGGAAATGCACATCATGTTAATATTGTCTATTGCAGTCACAGAAATTACAACCCATAGTCTGAACCAAATTAAAAAACCGTCATGTCAATGCAAAGGATAATTGTAGCAGTCTTTTGTTTCTTTGCTACAACAAGTAATTGTGAAGAATTGGAAGGACTCTTTTACCCCAGGCTGTGTGTTTCTCCATAGGCAGGGTGCTCTGCAAAGCTCCTTGCCTTTTTGTGATTCTGGAGACTACAGCACAGACAGGACAGGCGCCCTTAAATCTCTCTGGTTTATCCAGACCAACCTCTGTAAACATCAGTGGAACAACAACATGTGATCTTCAAAAAGCTGAGGAAAAACCAGGTCATTTTGGGATGGACAGATCCTGTGTACCCATACCTGTATGAGGAGGAATATGTTTTTGCAAAGACTTATTTTGCACATTTCTTCTTGCTGCCTCCTGACACACCGCATCCTTGTAATATAAATCTGAACTCTTAAAGATTCATTTAATTTGTGGAAGACCCTCACTGTTGTCCAGACACAGTAAGTACTTCCATTCAGTGCCTTCCTATGTCCTGTATTTCTTGCATGCGGAGCTGTCCTATCTAAGTAGATACTGATGCTGCGCTACTTAGTGTAATATGGCACAAAATCAGATTTGGTAGGTTTTACTACCTGTTGCAAGAGAGACTGCTATAATTCTAGATTTAACTGTTCCCATAAATGCAAATGAATAGTCCTTGTCTCCATTACAATAACTTCCACTTTCTCTGCAGAAGTATCTTGCCACTTCTATCACTCATGTCCTCTGCTGTGACATCCCAGTTTGAGTGGGTGAAAAACCGTGTGTGCTGACTTCAGGCTGTCCTCCTTGCCAGGGTAACAGGCACTGCAAGAAACTCAACTGCACTGTAGAGGCACCTGAGCATCTGACACTATGTGTATGAGTAAGCAAGCCCCGACGGATCAGAATTCAGTACATGTAGTTAGATTTTTTTGCATTATACATCCTACTGCCTCTTGTAGTACTGGTATTAGGAAGATTTTTTCCTCATGTAATGAAATTTCTTTATCTTGCTGCCCTGGAGAAGTTAGTATTGATTCTAATATCATCTCACTATGTTGGTTTCTCTCAAACACCCATCTAGTAATGAGATGACTAGGGAAATATTTCATCCCTTCTTTACTGTACCACATGGTACAGATACATCTATGATGCCTTTGTAAAGAAGATTATTTCTCTTTTATAGTAATTATGTTGCAATACATCAAACGAACTGATAACTTCAGACTTATTTCAATGAACCCGTATGAAACAATTTTCAGTTACACCTGGTAAGGTGTGGATTAAACAGATACTGAGAACTTTCATACTGTGAAAGGACACATTAACTACATGAGAAACAGCGTAACTTTGGTGGGGAAGAAGTCTCCCTTGTTCCAACTTTCCTCAGAGGTTCCTGACCATAGTGCTTAAATAATGGTTTAATTCCTATGTCCAACGGCAAAGGAGGAGTGGCTCACATCCCTCTACGTGGGCCTGCAGGCTGGCAATAGCATAGGTAGCCTTTAGCAACACTGTATGATCCTACCCTTGTTTGTGAATATTTATGAGAACTGTTTTTATTTCCTGGATGACCACATTAACTTACTTGACCAGCAGATATAAATTTCCACTTTCCTTCAGCTTATGCCTCATTTGGTCTTACTGCCTCATACAGTGGAACTTTTCTATTTTTTTTTAAACTGGCTTGATGGCTGCTCAACCGAAAGAAACTCCTCTCCAAACTGCTGAAGTTCTGGGATGCCCTTTGTCTTAAATGGGGGCAGACAGCAGATGGGAACTCAAAGATATTATTTGAAAAAAGCCCTCCAAGCTTTGATTAATAAACAGATAAACTCTGAAATGATATTTTATGTAGTTAAAAATAGAAGTGCTCATATATAAAAGCTGTTCAAAACCAGGCCTGAACCAAAGGGGGCCCATTAAGCTTGAGAGTAATTGACTGTAGTCTACGGATACCCTTGGTGTTACGGTATCTGCTTACATCAGTACTGAATTTCATCCAGAGCATGTTTGGAGTGATGAGGACTATAAAAAGTTATTGTATATGAAATCTGCGTTATGTCAATATCATACTGCTACAGCTTGTAAATTCACATTGATCTGTATAATAAAAGATGTTTACAGGAGTAATGAATTCAATCAAGTACATGTTTACTGATATATAAAAAGAAATAGCAAACCATCTTGCCGGGCATTTGATTTCCAGGAGATAATCCCAGACACTACTCTGAAGATTAGAGAGATGGGAGATAAGAAGCTGTGACAGGCTGGCAGTATCTGCCTGAAACACCATCCCCTATTAGCAGGTGTTGGTGCTGCTGGGAAGCTGTTGCATGGATTTTGCTAATGGACTGAGCAGATGGCTTATAAAAGAAATGGGTGTTGCTTTTGGAAGCAAAAAAATATGTATGGGCTGAGAAGTCTTGTAGCAAGAATCCTGAGGGAATATGAAGTATAGGGAGGGAACTTGAGCTGAACTTTGTTTCTTCATTGGTAATGTTTTCTAGTCAGATGCTTGGAAATGGGTGGGTTTTGACAGCACAAACTGTTTGGACATAATTTATGTTAAGTGGGAAAATGCACCTGTTCAGAAAAGCATAATTAACTACTTCGTAAACATATTCCAAGATGAATGTCTTGTAAACAGAACACACACTTGGAATAGCTAAGTTTCCTGTTATACAGCTACATGCTAGTTGAGTTCCAAAGCTTTTTGATTCTTCATGATTGTTACTTTCTGGTGTTTTGAAACACTGTCTTTTTGGCATTCACCAGCACGAATAGTTGCATGAAGATACAACCTGTTTCAACAGCAGAGGCAAAATGCAACTTCAAGTTTTCTGGACAATATCGGACTGTGCATCCTACTGCGGCTCTGTAAGCTGATGGCTCAGTGGACAGGAGAAATAGGTTTGCATTTCAAAGCCTTTTTTGTGGCTTTGTTCAAAGACTAATATTCTTGAGAAAATTTAATTATCCTTTTTGTAATTTGAAGAAATTATATTTACTGACTTTGAGATGGATTATACATATGCAGCATTACAGTGCTCATAATTATTCAGGGAGTATGTTACTAGTAACAGGAAAGGTGAAATAAGAACTGTGCTCAGATAAATAATCAACCTTTCTCTAAAAGATAGAATTGATATGATTTCCCCCATCATTTTTCTACTACAAAAATTTAAAGTCCTAAAGGTACACACAATCCCTGGGTGGAAAAACAAAAAAAAAAACCTAAGAAAAATCACAGAAACACGTGTTTTCTCAGAAATTACATTCTTCCTGATCTCTGGTTTTCTGTTGTGTCTATGTTTGTTTATTTGTGAAATTCATAAGATGATCTTCATGCCATAAAAGGTATTTTTATTGCTAGTTCTATTTACAGTAATTATCTAGGCACATCTGTTGTCTCAAATGCATCAATGTTCAATATTTAAACTAGCTCAATATTAAAAATAAAACTCTCTTTAATGCTCCTAATCAAGCATCTGTGTATTTAATACCCTGTTTTGGTTTCTCACTAAATTTTGTAAGCTCTAACATTTCAACATGGAGGTAAGGAGCACCATTTACTTCCAGTGATTCAGAATGTAGATCACATTTAAAAAAAGTAAATCTGATCTGGTTCTGGGAAACAATAACAAAAAGCACATTCTGGAAGAGATTAATGCCTCCTGCCTCCCAGGAATGGAAATGAGAAAAAGCATTTATGCTGTCGGCTCTGATCTTTGCTGGAAGGCTGTGTCATAGGTTGTGATTTCCCAGCTGAGACTGGCATCCATTTGCAGCAGTCCTCCTCTGGAAAGAGGAAGCATCAGCTGCACCTGGAAGGGAGGCTGTTTGAAAAAGCCTCCAGGAGCAGAGCAGGGCACAGACATATTGCCAAGCTCCAGGTTTGCCTGCGGAGTATAAAGCGACAGCTGGGTACAACCTCTCATCATGAACTCTCATTTGTGATTTGCCATTCTTCCTGCTATATAACATCAGTTGCTCAGCAGAGATGTGCACCTCAGACTTTGGGGTGTGGAGAGCTGGTTTAGGGTATGGAATGCGGACATACATACAGCTGAAACAAAGCAGGCAGGATCCGCTGTAGGCCTGAAGCGAGCTTTGACCTGGAGATAACACGCAATGCATGTAAACCTTGCAAATGGTTTCATCTGCAGTCAGTGGCACCGTTCCAAATGACTAACGGAAAGAAAATCAAACCTTTCCTTATGAGCATCCTGTAACATAGCTTTCTCACAGCTGTGAGAAAAATAAAGAATGCTTACATGGGGATGGGGACAAGCTTAGATCCCATTGCCTCTGTTTTAGCATGGGATTTCTAGCATTAAAATGTAGATCTGTTCGTATAAACTTACCTACACAAACTGGCATGTAAAGTTCTATGAGATTACATGTTTGTGGGCAGAAATTATACCTCTGCTGCTTCTTTTGACAAGCCTAACAAAGGTTTGAGTGGTAAATAAATGATAATTTATGCATATCAGTGAAAACCACAATGTAAACTGTAATCATACCCAATGAAAAATACCATGCCTGTAAAAAAACCTTCAACTTTAAAACCTACAAATCCATACCATGCGTAAGAAAATTCTGATATCTCTTTCAGACTCCCTAAAGGATTTTTCACATGGTTTTCTGTCCTTAACAAATCATTCTAGTATTTGCAAGAAGCTCACAATCTGTTCCCATTAAAATACCAGCTTACCTTCCAAGACATTAAAAGTAGAAAAAACCCCATAATGCTAACCAAGCAGTTACATTTTCAACCAAATTACATCATTTAACATTGTCAACACAAGATTTAACATTTCTGATGCAGTTCTTTCTGACCAAGGAAAAGAAAACTTTAAACTAAGCCTACTGAATATATTTATTTCTAACCGCCTTAGAGAAGCAGTCATTGAAATTCTCACAGAGGGCCTATTCCAGCCAAGAGGTTGTGCAGAAAAGGTTAGACTGAAATCGGTTTTAAAGGTATGTAGTAGTGAGGAACGTGCAATGTAAGAATGTAATAGTACAATAAAGTTGATTAATTGATAAAACAGAAGAAACCCCAAGCATTAGCAACCACAGTAAGTCAATAAAAGATTACAGCTAGCTCCATGGCAAACATAAATCAGCCCAAATCCAACACTGTGATTTCCCTTGCTTGCAAATCTGCCTCCTGACCTTGATAAACAGAGGGTACCACATTACCTACTGAGATAACGGATTAAATTTCAATCGGGCTTTTATTTATTAAAAAAAAACAACCACCATTTTTTTTAAAAAGAAAGTCTTTTATTCTTTTGATATTTTCTTTTAAATCTTTGACGTGTTTCTCCAATTTTTAAATCTTTATTACATTTATCTGATTAAGTCAAGCGCCTTGTGCTAGGGTGCAAAGCATCTCAGGGAAAGACCGAAACGGCTCTTTCAGAGCGGCGAACAGCAGGGAAAACACCGCCGTGAGGGCCGGGAAGGGGGAAAATGGTCTGAAAACGCGAATAAACCGCACGGGCCCAGGGGCTGCGGCGGGACCCGCCAGCGCCGCACTGTCCGCAAACCCCCGCCGGCGGCTCCGGCGGCCGCGCCCCCGCCGGGCCTCCCGCAACCCGCGGCCGCCCGCGCAGCCGGGGGGGTCCCCGCCGCCGCCGCCGCAGGCTCCGCGCACCTGGCGGCGACGCCCGGGCGGGGAGTGCCCGCCCCGCTCACGGCCGCCCTCCCGCCGCAGGGCTCCCGAGGCGCTTCCCCTCAGCCGGAGCCAGGCCCCGCCGTCCCCTGGCCCCGCGGCGGCCGGGCGGCGCGGGCTGTGCGGGGCCGAGGGGAGAAGGCGGCGGCCCCGGCCCTGAGGGGAGCGCGCCCCGCGCCGCCCGCCCGGGTGGGGGATGCGCCGCCCGCGCCGTTGCCAGGTCCTGCCGCTCGCGTCCTCGCGCAGGCAGACAGCGCGGGCCGCTCCCACCGCGAGCGGGGCGGGGGGAGACAGGCGGCTCGGGAGGGCTGGCCCCCGCCCCCGGTCAACCGGCCCCGCTCCGCGGACACCGCCCGCCTCCCCTCGGGCGCTCTCGTCGCACGTACCTGCGTGGGAGGGCCCAGCCGCCCCGCCCCGCCCGCCCGCCCGGCCGCCGGCGGTGCCCCCTCGCGGGGAATGGTATGTCCCAGCTCCCCGCCGTCGCCTCCCGCTCCTCCTCCCGCTAGTGCCCGGCTCGGATGCTGCCGCCCGGCAGAGCCCCGCCGCGCCGCCCGTGAGGCGCAGCACGCGCCGCCCGGCCTGGCCCCGCGGCACCTCCGCGCCGCCCGGGAGGACCGGAGCGCTCGAGGGCCTCCTGCCCCGACAGGTAACGGCCCGGGGGCGGCGGGCCCATCGCCCCCTCCCGCCCGCGCTTCGCCTTACCCGCGGCCCGCCGCCTCCCGCGCCCACGGGGGACAGGCTGCCGTCGGCTGGGAGCGCCGCCTCCGGGGAGCGCCGGCGGGGCCGCTGCCCGTCGTGATTCAGCACCGCCGCCCGCGAAGGAGTGCGGCGGGGAAGGGCAGCCCTGCACCAGGCCGGGGGCTGCGGGTGCCGGGCAGTGGGCAGGGGCGGGTTGGGCACCCGCGGGGGTGCGGGTCCCGCTCGGGCCGTGCTGGAGCGCGTTCTGCCGCCGGCCCGAGGCGATGCTCCGGGGGCGGGAGCGCAGGAGGGGCCGCCGGCCCCCGCCGCTTCTCGGGCGCGGGCTGCGGGAGGCGCTGCCCGCAGAATCGGGCCCGGCCCCGGGCGGCGGGGGCTGCGGCGGGGGCTGCGGCGCGGGTGCGGGCGGGACCGCGCGGGGATGGCGGCGGCGGGACCGCGCGGGGATGGCGGCAGCGGCCCCTCGGGCAGGGTCCTGAGGGCGGGGGCGGCCCCGCGCCTGTCGCGGTGCGGGGCGTGTGGAGCAGGAAGGCTGTTCAGGATTAAAGGTGTTAATTTTCTACACCCCCCACCACCCCCGCGTCCCCCCACCCCCCACCCCCAGCTCTGCATGCGAAGCCCATCATCCGTGCAGGTTGTACCTCGCGTACGGCCCGGTCTCTCCGGAGCCGGTTAGGGCTGAAATGGGATCGTCTGTCGGCAGTGGTACCCAGCGGAGGCTAAAATGTAGAACAAGTTAGATCTCTGGGGATGCGAGTCAAGTATTTTCCTGTGCTTTCTGCACTTAGTTGAAAGCCCGTAATCTCTGGGATCTTCTTGAATTTCTGCTATTGAAAACACATAATTGTAAGTGAAAGGGAAAAGCCAGGGATGCTGGAATTTGAACATACTGCTGAGCTCTGTGAAACTGATTTAAGGGCTTGATATTGATCGCCTTTGTACATTGCTTACGTATTTGCAGTTTGAGTACCAAAATTAGATTTTATTCCTTCTCAAAACCCAAAACCCCTAAACCAAACAAGCACACCCCCACACCCCACACCCTCCCCTCTGTTTCAGTATACTTTTCTGCCTAAATCCTTCATTAATTTTATGTACCAGGGTGTTAGTACCTGTCTTAATAATACCCAGAGAAATCCTGCTGGTTGCTTTCACAATTGAAGGACTAGAAGCACTTTTTTCTGTGGGAGTTGGTTGTCCCCCAAATTCTACAAAGTATCTCAAAATGTACAGTAATTTGGCATCAGTAGAAGCTTTTGTCCCTGTTTAAGTACTAGGATGTATTTTTTAATTGGAATAGGGTAGGTGTCAGTCCCACTTTGAAGAAAAAATGACAGAAGCAGTTGTTATGACAGGAGTTTTCCTATATGGTGAGTAAATATGACTGTAGTGACATATGGATGTATTATTTTGAAGCCAGATTCTCTGAAGACAAATGTAAAAATGTTTCAGAAAATTACATGAATTATTTCATCCAGAATGTGGCATTTCTTTTATAAGGAAAGAATGTGCTTTAACCTGTAGGTATCATAAGTATCGACAATATTGTGCAAGAAAGTCTAGAAAGATTGTTGTCAGGGTGTGGTATCTTTCTATATTTCTGATGGTTTGGATACATTCCACGTACTTCTAAAGGGATCTGCCCACCAGTTCGGGAGTGTTAGAAGAGGCCAGGAGACGAAGCCTGTCAGCAGTTACTCGGTAATTATTCCAGTAGTCTAGCAATCATTTTGGTAATCTGAGGCTCAGGTTTGCAATCAAATGAGGGTTTGTTCCCATGCCCTTCCAAAGCTGACAGTGTTAAATTGGCAGCATAGATTAAGCTGTGGACAAGTCTGAGGAACTGGGAGGCAAACTGGTCAACAAGCAGTTAGACATGAAACCATCTTGCATTCTTGTATATAGTCAGGATTTTTTCGAAGGTCTTTGTAATTCTGTATGTTGGTAATGAAAGCCATAGATATTTTTTTAAAGGTGAAATATGGCAGACTAATGTTGACTGCTGAATGTGCCTGCTCTGAATTGTCAGCATTAAGAAAGACTGAAATACAATTTCTTGATCTCCATTTGCGGATATTTATTACAAGTTTTAGAAACCTCTGTAGGAAACGTGTGGTAAATGAGTAATTTCTTGAACTTCCACATTTTCTAATGTTCTGACTTTTTTTTTTTCTTCTTTTTTTTTGCTCCCTATGTGTTAATGTTTTATTAAGGAGTATTTTTACATTTAATAGATACTTGCAGATGTATCATACAAATTGAGAATGCAGTATTAATTTAAGGATGGAAAAACTTAGAAAACCAAGAAAATTGGAATGAAAACATCTGAAATGGAAAAACTGATAACATTTCCCAAGCTACCTTCCATCTACTTTTATAAAGCTCCTGTCTTAACAAATGTGTATGCCAACATGTTGCAAGATGATTTTTTTATGTGTGTCACTAATGTTTTTTAGTTGTGTGCTATAATTTTATCAGTGTAAAGACTGCTTATTGAAACCAATGATGCTTATTTCTCATATATCTATAAGTTTCTTCAAACTTTTGGAAAATTTTGAGTTTTACTACTGCCTTGAAGTGTTGTGACTTTGGGGCCAATCCTAAATCATGAAGACACTGAATTGTATCTTTAGGCTTTGTATTGGTCTCTGAAGAAAAAGGTGAATGCATGTCAGTCTTTTACTTTTTTGATGAGGTATTTCCATTATCCAGAGTCGACCCAGTGACTCTGTAATGATCTGAGGGGGCAGGGAATAATTGTATTTTACTTAAAAGAGGGCTATAATTTATATGAAGATAACAGGAGTTCGTTTGTATGCGTTTGGAAAGATGCATACAAACTGTCAAGTTACAAAAATTCATTGCAGTTACCACAGCATACATATTGGAGGATACTAGCTGGATTTTGCTTTTCCCTGGTAAACTTTAGAATATTTAGCCTCAGATTCACTTTTATTTTCTACACACCTGGGAATTTAATTGGGGCCATTTGACTTCTTGTGGTAGGATTCAAATGGCCCTTATTAAGCATGTGGAAGCTCTTTAGAGCTCCATTAATGCTTACCTAAACCCCTGCCAGAATGGTACTTTGCAGCTACTCCTTTTGCAGACATTACGAGCTTCCTTCCAAGTTTACTGGAACCGATGAACCTTTTTAACATTAATATTTAAAATACTAATGTATTTTAAATTTAGAATGGAGTTCATTGATGTCTACTACACTGATGGGTAAAAGAATCATCTGTAATTGAGGATGGATACAGGAGAAAAAAAATGTTGTGACATACTGAATCAGTCAACCTTTAAATCTATTGGGTATTAGAGCAAATCTTCCAGTTTCACAGTAGCACCTCCCTTGGAGCCAGGAGCTCTTTCAGACCAGGAGGTTCCATAATGCCTTGATCTACAAGATACTCTTCTTCATGGTGGTGGATGAAGAAACCCACAGGTTCTGCAAGGGTTAGAGTCTTAGCTTTTTGCTTGTTCCCAATGTTCTTCCTTGCATTCTCTCTTAAATGTGCATACAGCTGTACAAACTAGTTTTAAAATACTACCACATTAATTTATACTCATTGGTTGACATTTTTGCTCTTGCCTTAATTTCCACATATCGGGAAACAAGCTCTAACGTAACAGACTATATTTTTGCTTTTGTGTTTTAAAGGACTAAATGAAGCGGGTGCAATCGTTCTTGCCCTCCATATCAGTTTTACTCACAATATAGGATCTGCAAAATGAAGAGCAACGTATGCATTTGTAACATTTCTTTTCCCAATGTTAAAAATATAAGTTTGAATAGTTTAAAATTTTTAAAATTCAGGCATTAATTTTAAAAATATCTTTGCTTCAAAGGCAATATTTAAGAATATAATTACATGTTTTTTGATGAGCATTCATTTCTGGGGACACAGAAACAGTACTGCCTTATGGAGAGCCCAAGTTAACAATAATGGAAGAATACAAAAAGATTCTGATTCTGATACATTCTGATTTAGGACTCACTTTTCACTTTCCTTTCTGTGGAGTGAGTGCCATGCCAATTCCCACTTATGCTTGTATTTGCTTTTGGAAGGGTTCCATATTGAAGTCTAATATGCACCACTGCTCAAATGCACCTTAGATGACTACATTACTGTTAATTGATAGAAAACCTGTCTGCCTAAAAGGATGGAAGTGCTTTACGCTGCAGTTCAGGAACCCCTTCTGGCCAGCAGTAGTAACAGTACTAACAGTCGCATAAGATGACAGATAAAATTAACTTTGTCATATATAATAAATGCTACAGAAAGAATTGAGTGGGGTGTGGGGTGTGGGCTTCAGTTAGACACAGTAATGTGTTGACAAGTTTATTTTCATCCTTGCTTAGTAGCAAAATGCTAAATATATTCTTCTTTGGTTACATTAAAGTATGTTTCCTTCCAACTTTGTCCTTGGGTTGACATGTGTTTGTTTTATTTTTAGCGTTTGAAAAGCAGCACAGTAATATCCCTATAGGGTGCAGTGGAAGCATTGGAGTATAGCATCAGAAAATGAAGTCAGATGCTTAATACTGAATTCATGTAGGTGAAGAAGCAAAGATCTAGATAGCACTAGATAGCATTTATGTTGGAAAAAAAAAAGTGGACTGACAGAGCAGAGGATTGTGAGATTTGATGGGAAAATTGCTCTTATTTGCTTGCTCAGAATGGAATTTTCTTGAAAAATACGGAATAGAACTATGCGATGGAAGCTTGCATTTTATTTGCATTTGTGGGTGGTTGTTGTGTATTTTGTGTCCACTGAACATGAAATTTCTGTGAATTTGTTGTATCATTTTGTTCTTCCAATCTTATCTTGGTGGTCTTGGGAATGGGAAAAATGTGGTAGAGGACTTTATATGAATTATTGATGGAAGAGATCTGAAAGATATGCAATTTATTCACCCAGGGAAAGAAACACTTTCTTTTATTACTTCTATTTTGTGTGGCTTTTTAGAGGGGTATAATATTAACCTAACTTTTTATTTTTATGTCATCCTGAAGTCTTTGAAAGACTAAATTACTAGTGAGCGTTAACAATTCGGCATTAAATTGAATAAAAGATTTTTTTGCTTAAAAGTGAACAAGAGTGATGTGAGAACATGGCTTTCGTACATTTTGTGCTGTTTTAACAATGGAAGCATTTGCTGAAAAGAATGTTTCTAAGGACGGTGAGGATATATTCAGTAAGAAAAATAAAGAGTTACTGCATGATGAGACAGGATTCAGTGCTGTTTCAGACTGTTGCAAGTCTTTAGTAGAGATGGGAATCCTGTAGGATATTGACCCAGAGCAGCATCCACAAGTGAAGAAATAGAAGAAAAGTGAACAATACAGAGTTAATTTGAAATTCTGGGCACCAGTTGAGAAATGATGTAGTTAATGACCCCAGGCAGTCACTTAAAAAAGCCTGCATATTACTTTCCTCTGTTGCCTCTAGGTACGAGAAAATATGAAAGGGCATTGTGGCCTTTCTGCCAAAAGCAACATTCAGGAATCCAAACACATATAGGAAGCAAGTCTTTGATATTTTCTGAGAAAATGAAATAAAATGTTATGAGAAATGAAAATAAAAAAGAAGATATTTTAATGAGTGGGTATTCAGGAATGTCTGATGCCGATAGTCAGCACTCCATTTAGTTTCATTGATAAAGAAGAAATACCTCTCAGTCAGTCATGGGACATGCATGCATGTTCCAGCTGTTTGAGGATGGTAGATTAATGGTCCAGTTGAGGCTGTCTCTGCAACAAATGGATGTAAGAAAATTGGAACCAAGACAGTATGAGGAGCTTGTGGGGAAATTGTGGGAAGAGATGTCAGGAGAGATGTCCTGATTCCACTCCCAGTTCTGTGCTTTCACAGGACATTGTGTCTCAGTTGGTTGCACTGAGTTTCTTCCTACAATTTCCCACTTTTTCAAAGTCCTTGAATTCACCTCTTCTTTGATTTTGGAAGATGTACCTTTCTAATCACGGCCCAAGTAGAGGCCTTAATCCTTGATGGGTTGCATTTTTTTGTTTGTTTGGTCATTTTTTGTTTGTCTTAAGTAGAGTGAAATTTTCATGCTGAACAACTTGGATGGGATTTGTCTCACTAAGTTTATATATCTACAATCCAGATACCTGTAGCAGCTGCTCACACTATTTGTAGGCTGTCTGTGAAGGCAGCCCAAGGAAACCAGCTCAAAATCTACATTGTAGGGCTCTACATTTATACAGATGAATCCACTGTTTTGTCTTTATATTTGAGGAACAAATGTGCTTGCTATGTCATCTTTGGGATTTCATTGCAGTGTTTTTCCCTGCTGATTTGTGTGAAAGGGGGAACCATACTTCTTATGAACTGGGAAAAATGGCAACAAACTGTTGCAGAGCTATTGAATTTTCAGGGCCTTATTTCATTGTACTTATGGTGCAAATATGCACGGTTTTTTTTATTTTCTATTTCACTTGAATGAGCAAACAAGGGAGACATTCTCTGTAGTTCAGAGAGAACATCGACTCTTACAATTTGTAGACTAAAGGGGGAAGAAGTAAGAGGAAATGTCTTTTATATGTATTGTAGCCTTTGCATGTTCGGCTCCCACCTTCATTCTACCTGTATATGTTCCTGAAGGATGGCACCACAGCTCATAGGAACTAAAAACACTTTATGTGACTATACCAGTCACGCTAGAATCTGGCTGTCTGCAATACCTTTGTCTTTGTAGGGCAGGTGTGACAGTAGTGGTGCAGCTGGTCTTGCCTGGCACATGCAATAGGCCTGACTGCTGTATAACTGACACAAGACAATGGAGTGTGGTTGATTTCTCCAGAGTTTTCTTCAGTTTTGTTTTGGTTTGTTTGTTTGTTTTTCCCCTGTGAGGAAAAATAATCCATTTGAACAAAAGAATATTTGAAACCTTTTATTGTCAGGTGGCCTCTGTGGTCCACAGTCCACCCTTATTAAAAGGTACTGAGCTGTCAGATCAGACCAATCTTTTCTTAATGAAAAAGAAAAATAATATGACAAAGATCTTGTGAAATGATGTCAGAAAACAATTTCTCATTGATATAAATTGACATTGTAAAACAAAAGAACCAAATTTAAGAAATGAGAATGGTTTCATAATGCTACAGAAAGAGTTATCCCAGGAAAAGAAGTAATATTTCTCTTTCCATCCCTTCACTTAAGATTTCATTTGGTTTAAAAATTGCTCTGTCAGTCCTGGCCTCACTGAAACCAAATAGGTTTGATTTCGAAACCCAAATCTCATTGGTCCAAGGCTGGAAGAGAATCATAACCATTTTTCATACAGTAAATTATGAACTATTCGTCTTCTTTAGCTTAACTTCTCTGCTACTATTTTATGTTATTCTGGTCCTGACCTCTTACTTCTACATTTAGAGAAATCATTGTTCTGGGTACAGTACCTCATGTCTCTGGTATAATTCCTTCCTAGTCACTGAGTCATTTTCTGTTTTTAGATTTGACTCTTCTTTAGCTTATTGTTATGACTAAATCCTACTGACTTTCTTCCCACGGTTCTTGTCACACTCTAAGTAAAGTGGGAAATAATGCATTCTTTCTTATAATGTGTCTTGCCTTTCTCTTTTCACTTAAAACACAGGGAGAAGGTACCTAGAAAGGGTTAAGAAAGATCTAAAAAGGGCTGGGGATAGGCTAAATGAGAAGGAGCTGCTGCTGCAGCATGTATGTCCCTGGTATACCAACACTGCCTGAAACTGTATCAGCTGTCAATTATTGAAAGAAAAATCTGTTTCCAGGGGGCTGACTCTTCAGATAGTTTCAGCAATGCAACACTAGCGGTAAGTGATATCATTTTGCTACTTGTACTGCAGAATTATTTTAAATCTGTTTCCATATCAGTGGGAGGTCCTGGTACGGCCGTTTATTCTGCAGTATGTAATCTTGTCAGTTAATTTCATGATCAATAACAATTTTGCACTCTTATCAGTAATTTGTATGCAGAATAACTGGTTATATCTTCCTGCCATATGCTGCTGCTAAGGTGGTTTTTTTTGGGCTGTGTTCTGCTCCCCCTACCCTCACCTTGCTCTGTATTGCAGCCTAGGTTAATTGAAATACATTGCCTTTAGTTTGAATGCTTATGCATTTTGTCCATAGCATGTATTTTGGAATGAGTCCTTTTTCCAGGATTCTTGGTCCTTTTCTCCATTTTTTTGCTCTTTCTCATCCATCCTTGAGCTCGCACTTTGTTGTTCCTTACAATAGATAACTAGATTCAGGAGCATTTTTTGAATACAGTAATTCTTGACCCATAGCTAGACAAAATATGCTTCTGGAGAAGAGCATGAAGCTTTTCCTGTGGCGATGTATCTATATATCAGCTGCACAATATTCCCTATTTCTGAACCTGTGAATCCTACAAGAGCTATGAAATATGAAGCGCTGTTTCTGGACGGCCAAGCAGTTCTGAAAGTGATCATTGAAGCTTGTAATCTTTGTCAAGAAAGGGAGAAATTCAGAGGCAACTCAGTTATTTTTAGTTGTAATCTACTGTGATGAAGGTTTGATTTAAATGGACTGTAGTTGGGACCTGGATGATACATGGGTTAGTCTTGTTACCAAATGAGTTTGTGTCTTAATTATATGCCTGAATGGTGCTACTGGCAGGGCTGTTCTGGAACTGAAACATTGTGATACAAGGTCCACAAAAGTCAATAGAAATGTCTATATTTACTGCACTGGGCTACACAGAAGGTCCTGTTACAGAGGGCTTGATCTCATTTATGGTACAGACTTGAGAAAAATTTTGTACTTTGTGTACATTTCTTCTGAATGATGCAACTAGGAAATTTCCTGGAGAGAATCTCTTTCTTTGAGCCATCAAAGCAGCATAGAAGTTGGGAAGAAGTTTCATATTTGTGTAATAATGTGCAGAGTCCTGGATCAATAACTAACTAGAATCCCAGTTTTTTCTCCATTTCTTTCTGTTTGGATTATTAATGGTCTTCTCCTTCATTCTCATCCGTACTAACATTTCGCGTTAAACATTTACTGAAAGAGTTGTTCTTCTGGTTAATAGGTATGTTGTAACTTTTCCATACCTTTTGTATTTATAAATGCTATTGGCTTGGCTTGGTGCATGTCTTTTTTCTATATCTGTGGTTATCAGGTAAATATGATACTCCCTGGCTACAAAAAATTCTTCTATAATATGAAGGGTGTGATGTGTCTGAGAGAGTCAGAAGCACAAAACAATGAACATTGTAATTTTCAGCCTAAGATAATATGATTATTAAAAGAAAGAGCATAGAGATCAGTTTTCAGTCCTGTTTTATTTTGGGTGGTGGTGGTGTGTATTGCTATTATATATAAGAAATAAATGTAGTTTTTTCTTTTGAATATTTGAAAACCTGTTAACTTTGCAGCCAGCATGTATTTGACTGTATAAGTTTATGCTTTTCTGCTTCATTAAGAATGCACCTTTAAAAAAATAGGAGATTAAGGCAAGGAAAAGTCAAATCAAGCCCTACTAAATGAATTGAATATTCTACTGCTCTAGCCTCTGGCTGAGGACTTTTTATTTAGTACATTTCTCAATCACAGCTCTTAATCAACACACAATGACTTTGTGTTTTTTGTTTGTTTGATTGGTTGGTTTTTTTTTCCCTTGGTTTTTAAAAACACACACTCCAGAGCCAATTGCTTTGAAGTGTTGCTTTTTGGGAGTTGACCAAGATGGATGAGGACAGGACTAAATGTGATATTGTTCCAAACTTGGAACTATGCTGCTGCTGTGATTAAAGTCATGAAGGCGAATACGCGTGCTTAGGGCAGTTATCACCTCAGATTTTGGAGTTATTTTCAACTACGTTAAAAGCTGAGATGCTATTGTCAGTATGGTCTCTGTAGCTCAGAGACAATGTATGATTACTCAATAAATAAACTGTTCAATACTACAGGGTTGCATCATTAATGCTGTACTTGTTCAGAAGGTACATTCTGATCCTATGAGTTCAAGCATATCCTGGAAAATTACTTTCTGGTAGGCTATTCTCATGCTTTCTTCTTTTAAGCACGAATTAAAGCTAGTGTATATGAAGTCTGATGCACTTTATTTTTCCTTCTTAGTTTTGGTATTCAAAGAATTCATTTTAGGGTCAATATTTCAAGCATGTTATTTTTCTAGGCTTTCTGACTACATTCTGTATTTCTTTACAGGTGAGCAGCATATACGCAAAATATTCCTGTAGTAGGATAGTGGAATCTCATTTCATTACTGATGAGGATAATGGCTCTATTTAGATCCCCTACAATAATAGATAAAAATAGCGTGACACAGAGGGTTTGGAGCCAATTGAGCTTTTTAAAGGAATATTTATAAATTGGGTCAGTTTCAGCTGGAGAAGCCTGGACTCACATCCTTTTGAAACTGTTGATTTTCTTCTGTTTTCCTTTGCAAAAATATTTTCAAATAAGTGGTACCCCATTGAGCCCCAAGTACTAAGCTGTGGGGAGGAAAGCATATTTTTGCTGATGTGTTTTGTAGCTGCTGGAGTTTCTGGCTGGTTTTATCAGCTGTTTGTAAAGTATTACTAGCACTGAGTGTTGGTTGCAGTAGTCTTAGTGATACTGTAGGCCAGCTATGAATATTTCTGATGTCATTTATTCTTTACCGAGAAGTATATGGCATAGTCATTATAATATTAGATATTAAATTTGATATTAAAATATTAGATAGAGGTCTACCAACCTTCATACAAGCCCACAAGTATTCCCAGTGGGAGCTGAGCAAATCGATCTATAGTTGGAAGTGTCAGCATAATACGAAAAACAATTCAGTGATCATGGAAGAGCACCTTTCTTGGACTTTCACAGTCAAGCAGACTTTGAGTAGATGTTTCTTGTGAGTGCACTTGGTAGCTTATTCAAGGCCTGATTTTTATTTGAAGTGTGCACATCAGGTGCTGAAACTGCAGGCTAACGACTGCCTGTTTATATTTCAGGCTGCTGTGGGCGTGTTGCTAAACTAGAAAACATTGTTATATGGCCACACTTGAATTAGGATGATGTAATCCTCAATTGGCGTCATCGTCAGCCATATGTGATGACTGTGGCCTGTGTCTAGAGATGCTGAAATAGATCTATGAATTGTAGGCCTGTAAAATATGAGATGAAGTGGGGCAGAATTCATGTGGGGCTAAGGGGGGTGGCTCTTGCAATACACAGAGGTATGTAGAAATTATTTTAATCATGTTTGTGTTCTTGTAACCCTGAACTTGAGGCTGTTTTCATGCCAAGCCAATGCCACCAACTTGAAGCAAGGGAGGGAGTATTTGATGTGTGAGGGGGAACCTTTTAAAGATATTCCTTTTGCATGGTTTTGCTTTTCTTCCTCAAGATCTTTAGTAAATCTCCCCTCAAGGGCTAATTATAATACAATGAATCATTGCAGATATTTCAGCTTCATTAAAGGATTAGTGCTTTTTCTGTTATACTAAGACAACTATGATGATACATGTGAAATATTAGATTGTCCTATCTTGTAGATATCTAAGATCTGTAGTTTTCACTAGAGAAGTAAATCTTTTGAGGAGTGAATGACAGAGAAAGAAAGGCATGGTTTAATTCCTGCAGCGATTAGTGTGTGGTGTACACAGTTTAAAACACCCTTTGATACGTGTTGGTGGATGTTGACATGCTGTAATGAAGAGCATGGATGGTGCACTGCGGAGTCAAAAGCAGAACAGAGATGTTCCCATAGGTGATACAACTCAATTCCTCTCCTAACTCTCTCATTTACCTTTTCCCCTACCAAACCCACACTCTTAATGTCACACTTAAGTGTTGCTGTTACATTTAATCATTATTGCGCATTATTATCTCTGTTTCTTTCATTAGCAGCCATGGCTGTCTCACCCCAAAGAGCATTGGCCCTTTGTGTGCGGCAGTCTGGCAGTCAGCATGGCTTCCTGCAGTTATGGTCCCCAACACAAATCAAACAATTGTCCTTCAGCTGTTTGTTTTGAAGGAATGATTCATTTGAGGTGACAGGGGTCCAGCCCTTCTATGGGTGGTAGGTATCATGCTGCTCAGCTGTTTCTTGCAGAGCTGATGTAGCCAATGCACTCTAATGTAGTGTATGTTTCTAGGCTGCTAATGCCTAGATGACTCCAACGCTATTTTAAATGAAGGTGGAATGATTGTTGGGGTTGCTGAGGTGGGTACTTAAAATAAATAGAGATGCATGTCCATTCAGCAGTGTTCAGTGGAACTTCCTGTGATCAGAGGCTGGGAATACTTTCTGTTCTGGAGTTGGTGAAATGCTGTCCTGCTGACAGATTTATGGTGTTATCAACACTTACTGAAGTGCTGAACAGTAGTATGAAACCTATGCATTGTCTGGGCTTTTTGCTGGCAGAGAGTAAAACATAAAAGCTGGTATTTTTTTTAGCAGCAAATGCCGCAGATATATATTTCTGAAATAAAGATTCTACTGTATAAAATCTTGGTTACACTTTGGGTTGTTTGGGCTATTTTGTCAATATTTTCCTTGCCATTGTGAATGCCAAATGATGTTTATTAAATTTACTTGCATTTCATTTATGAATTATTGATTTGTAAGTCATACAAGTTCTTTTCACTTACCTTTTCAATTAATGTATTTCCTGTGTTTTACTGAACAAGAAAAAGGTTCAAGCATTGTCCTTTTTATTGGAGCCTTCTAATTCTGTCTTGCTTTCTTTCACGGCCCTCTTTCAAGATTCAGAATATAACTATGAAACTTTATAGTACTCAATTTGCTAACAGTCTGAAATATGTTATCGCATTAGAAAGGGCTTTCGAAGGGTGAGAATGAGCTGACAGTCACATTGTCTGCTGTGCTATGAAAGACACTTTGGAGGTCATTTTTTAAAGAGAAAATTGATCTTCAGCTTTGAAAGCTTTGACATTGATTTAAATTCGGCCAAGGATTTGAAGTTTCCCTTTGGAAAATGGATGAACACAAAAAGAAGCAATATTGCTTCAAGACAACACTGAAAAGAAAAAAATTGCTTCTGTGCCTAATTCTGATCTCTGTATATTGTGAATAAGAAATTATTAATTCCTGTGGAACTCTTGTCTTGTGACACTTCCACCATCTTAACAGCTTCTAATACCTTTTCTATTTTATGAACTGGGGATGTATACTTACCATTTCATAGACCTTTTGTGATAATAAACGATGAAAAAACTCAACCCAAAGCTGTAAAGTGTAAATTCGGGAAAAACCAAAAGAAAATCTCCTACAAACTGAGACTGCAAAGCTCCTGAGGCTCTGTGCCGACATGGGTGGCTGAGCTGCAGAGCTGGCACTGAAGGATCTGTTTTCTGACCAGACTCCAACAATTCAAGATAACACAACTTTTACGCACTCCAGCAAAAGATACAGGTTCACAACTGTGATGCAGACTCTATTTCGCATTGTGTTTTGAAGTTGTCCTGGAAGGGTCAGGATGGTTTATGCTTTCAGTATTACTAAGTAGACGCTGTAAAATTGTGTTTATTATATATAAGCGGCATTGCAGAAGGTTAAGACTGATTGGGGTCTCGAATGGGAAAGGGCAGCTGTAAGGTTAAACTCACACTAAAGTGACTGTAACTTACCGATGCAGAGGAAGAGTGCTGTTACCGTAGCTTGGTTTGGTTGTTTTGGTAGTTTGTTGGTTCGGAGAAATTTTAGAAGTTTTGGAAATGCTGGCCATTTAGATTATCTACTTCAGAGAACTGTTTTGCAGAACTGCATGATTCAAAAAGTTTTAAGTTGTGTAAATCATGCTGTTTGTATTCTTGTGTAGCTTGTTGCTATCCATTTGGGAAATCAAGCACCTGAGAACTCTCAACATTCATTCTGCCTGAAAGAACTGCTGAATAGACATCTCCTCTCGTTTGGTCGTGAAAGTGAAGGGTGTTGAAATTGATAGATTTCATTTGACTTCAGAATATTTTGAACGAAGCCCTAATGTGTATGCATCTTTAAGCCAGCTGACAGCCTTTTGAAAACAAGCTTATCACTTTGACACATTGAGCCTCAAAATGAGGATTACTTTTTGCATTTAGAATTTCTCTGTGAGAGTAAAGACTTAAAAACACCAAATTGTTCTTTTAGCATGATACAGTAAAACTGCTCAGCTACGCTTGCTTGTAGCAGGAACACTTCAACATACATTTTGTGAAGATGCATATTAAAAAAATTATGAAAGGATACGGGGCTTTTAGTTTTACAGTTTAATTACTGCAACTTGTTATTACCTTGCTATTTGAGGGTGGTACTGAAAAAGGCATTTTTCTCTATTATAATTTCTGTGAATGTCTTAAACTCATTTTGAATCTGCATTTTATAACTTAATTCCAGATCAGCAGTAGATTATAATTCTGTATTAACTGTAATAAAGAGCAGACTCCCCACTATAGTGCATCCAGACTTTCATGCTCAAGATGTAAGGAAGGAAAAAAAGTATTTTAAAGATTAGATTGACAGAACCAGAACTCAGATGTTTGCTAGGCCAATGCTTTGAAGGCTATTTTAACTTCTTTTTCATGTTTCTGTGAAATTTTTGTAATCTTAATTTTCCAGCTAATTGGGGAGTGAGGATTGCAGTGCTGTGGTGTTGTCCTTCCCTCCCTATGGTCATCTGCCAAGTTCTGTAACTGTATCTTCAGTGTGTCTCCGTTTCAGAGTGAAAGCTCCTTATGTCAGGAGCTTTGTGGATTTCTTCCCAGCTACTGTGCGTTTCCAGATCATTTTGACAGCACTAAGTAAATTGCACTAATGGGGTCAGAGGAAAGCAGTTTTCTAGTTTTGAAATCTATTTTAAAATATTCTACTGTTGGTGATTACTTACCTATACACAAAGAATGCAGGAAAGTAGAATAAACCTGACACATTTGTTTTTGTAGCATTTCACCTAGGTTAATAAGAAGATGCTTAAGAAATGTTATTTGTCTTTGAGAGGTCTTGCATGTGCCATGGCTTCAGATCTGCAGTCATGTTTTCAGTTCACGTGTGTAAATTTAAGTGCATGCATAGCCCTTGGAGCTTTTCAAACTGGTCACCAGTAGTGTCACAATAGCTAGAAGGAAGGAAGAGGTTCACATTAAAAACAGTACATGGGTGATAAAGTATTGTCTCTGCTTTGGAACGTGGAGTATTTTGATAGTAGATGATTCTACCATTCTTAATGCTTAAATCTATTAGATGAAATCTATTTTAAATGTGCATATGCAACCTAGTCTCTTTTTGTTAGGGTACTGGTACTTGACTTGAGAATCTAGTTGCATGACTTGATTTTAAGTTTGAATTTGACTCCCCCTTCTCTATTTTGATCTGATTAATTCAACCTTTTTCTGGGATGCTTACTCTGGGGGAAAAAAAAAAAAAGATTCTGATGGCAATTCCTTTTCAGAGGTTAAAAATAACCTTTTCAGCTCCACGCTGCACCAGGATGTAAAGTGAAGCATCATGAAAGGCAGAGGTCACTTGTGAGCAGTATAGAGCAAAAAACTTAGGAAATGAGAATAATTTGTTCAAAAATATTTCTCTATAATCTAGGCCAGAAGAATATTTTTCAGGCAATAAACAAACTTCTTATGATACACTTGATTTGTGAAAAAAAAAAAAAATAAAAAAAAATGCTCTTAATGTTTTATTTTCCACAACATATTATAACTTTTTATCAAGGAAACATGGATCATTTTGTTAACTATGAAACCACTTCTTCCCACTTTCCCCTGCTCCTCACGCAGACACCCTTGTACCTTTTCCAGACTGTTCCCTTAGATGGACTCAAGCATCTGCTTTGGCCCTGACTGTGTGTAAGACTTCACTCTCCAGCAAAAGTACTCTACCTCTGCTGTCCCTGGAGGAAAAAAGCTCCTTCCCTCTCTTCCCCCCTTTATTTTTTTCTTTTGTCTCTTTCTAGGACAGGATTGTGTGCGGTGTGTCTCTATGGCTGGCTTTCTCACACCTTTGCCAGGCAACAGTAAAGAAAACATCTAATCTATTCCCCCACTTAGAACAATTTTATTCAAAGTGCTTGTTTGTATAAGAATGTGCAAACCTGATGAAGATGCATTTATTTCCTCTTCACAATTCTTTCTCCATTTATAGGTTAGCCACTTTTGTTCAGCCACCCTTGAATCAGTGTGGGTGAGCAACAAACTTCGCCAATTTGTGTGTATTATGATTTCAGGAGAGAAATGATATATACAGCAGGAACTGAGATCCTTTTCTGTCTGAGTGTGAAATCAGCGATTCCTGCTAGCTGACTTGCTAAGGTTAAGCAAGCTCCATCAGTCCCAGTTTGGAAATAGAATACTTTCTTCCATGTTATTAAAAGCAATCTCATAGAAACAGGTTTTTAAGGTGGGTTACTAGAGAGATACCCTCTACATTGTTGTAGCCGAATGCAGGTTATAGGTTAGGTAATGCTTATTTTATAAGTAAAAACTTGTCACAGTTATAAGAACTGACTTGGAATTTGATGTAATTGTAATCCAGCAATGCTGCTGCCATTACTCTCGCATGATCCGCTGGGTCCTGCAATCCGCTTTGCCCTGTAACTGGCAATTCTGTCGTGGCAGCAGAGGCTGTCCATGCAGCGGTCTGCGCTGCGAGTCTGTTCCTTTCAGCGTGCCTGAGACAACTGTGCTCTGGCCTGCACGTAGGGCTGGACAATAATAACAAATCAAGAGATGTGAGCTAGGAAAAGGTGCCTGGGGAGGACCTGGGTCAGAGAATGAAGTAACTCTGGGTGACTTCTGTGTAGAAGTCAAAAAGAGGAAAGATGTGTGTGTGAGCTCATGGCTGCCACTGCATTGCAGCATTGCAGCTCAGTGCTCTGTCAGCGTGCGCCCCTCTCCTTCCAGCTCCCTCCCCTCAGCAACAGCCCTTCATTGATTGCTCTCAGAGGTGTAGTTCTGTCTCTTCCAAGTGACCCATTCCCCCAGTTAGAGAACTGCTTATCTAAAGTGTAGTCTGAGGGACGGCTGCAGTTTACTTGGGAGGACTGCAGCTTCGTCAGTAGCCTGGTCTTAGATTTTCTTGCTGCAGAATTGGAACTTCTCATGGTACTGCACGAGGGATCTACAAAGCACGGAGGTCTAAGCAGGAGCAAGTCCACTGCTCCCATGGCTTAGCTTGCAATGCACAGCTAGTGCTCTGGGTAACGTATTCCCCCAGATGAGGTGCTGTACCTCTCATCTGTCGCTTGTGGGGCACGGTAGGGAGGAAAGCTGAGACTGTCCGATTTCATTGGACCTGTATTTGTTCTTTGCAAAGGAGGTGGTTCCGGTAGGAACAAAGGAAAGGACTAAACCTTATGCAAAATATTTTGGAAATCTACTAATTTAGAACTGCTGGTGTTTTGGTATTCAGTTAAGTTATTGTTTGGAGATGGGTGACTTGAGAGAAGTGAAGCAATGATAAAACAATTTTGAATTATAATATACAAGCCTAAGGCCGAATACAGTTGAATTTATTGGTATAAGACAGTGCTTCTGAAAAGTCAAAATCCCAGAGTAAGTTTGACTACAGAATACAGTAATGATCCCTTTTGTCTTTGAAGAATTTAGTTTAAATCAGGATTTGACAAATAGAATACATTTGCCTTTGTTACAAGATTTGGCATCGAGGAGTGCATGCTTCAGCTGTGATGATAAAAATGATTTCATTCGTAATCTTCTGAAGAGTTACTTCAGTGATCAATTTGCAGAGGTTTTTGTGAGGGTCCAATTACTTAATTTTCCATGTGGCCAAACTACTAATTGCCCATAGAATATCTTAAAGGTGACCATACATCTACCATCAACTCATGTATGTGTGTTAAAAAATTGGTTCAAAGTCATGGACCTTGACTGTTGGTGCTTTCTATTTAAACCCTAAAGAGTGTTCTTCTCGGAGTAGAACGGTTTCTATATGAAGAAAACCAGCAACTCAACAGTGCGGCGAGGTTTGGAGCTTTATGGTCCACCTTCAGAATACAGTGTGTTATAGTAACTTTGGGCAGATATTCTTCTGTGATTATAAGCTGAATGCAAGCTCTATGAGCTGCTTGGGTTTTATTACCGTACCATAGCTTCTAAATCATGCTGCATTAGGAAGGGCTGGCGTTTCTCACAGGGAAAATCTTAGTGGTCTTGACATTCTTCCAACTTTGTTAAAAGATTTTAGCCAGTACAGGGAAGGAAGAACTGCTAGGCATTGGTGTATGTGCATAGAAGTCCTTAATTGGCTAACAGATGCACTTCAGTATTATTCCCAGGAACTAAACACGTCTTGTACTCTGATGGTATTCTTAGCTTGAGAAGAGTATATAACATGCAATATTCAGTGAACCATTGTGCCCAACACTGCTCTTCCTTCACAGCGGTTTTAAGGAGGATGAATGCTTTGCTTTCCCATCTCTGTGTCTAATTTGAGTAGGACAGCAGGCAGGAGGACTTTCAAGACACCTTCTCAGATAACGTCATCCAAAACATTAAAACTTCGAAATGACCTGCCAGTTTTAGTTCAGTTTGGAGGGATTTTCTTAGCGAGTTCTGGTTCAGCAAAGTATATTGCAGGTAGGTATAGCTGGATGCTACTGCTGTGCTGGGGAACCTTGTATCTGTGTATAAACTGTCTCCTCTTCTTACTTTCTGGATAAATACGTAGGGTCGTGTTTTAGCGTTAATTTGTGGCACTCCACTAAATCAATATGAAGGATATTTGGCTGTCTTATTAGAAAGCAGAGTTTGTCCCCTAGTAGATTGGTGACAGTCATAAAAGAACCATAAACTGTTCTTTTTATCCTTTTGTATTAATGGACTGTTAAGGGTAAATTTCTGTCTTGAAAGGAAATAAAATATTGCAGGCCAAGGTATCTGCTTTTCTATTTTCTTACCAAGAGGGTGGCTTGTCCAGAATTTAATTGTGTATCTCTCTCTCTCTCTCTCTGACATGTGTGTACACACATGCATGCAAATAAAAAATGAGGATCTATAAGTAATATTTTGGTAATTTTGCTAATGCACATCCTGTCCAATCTTATGACCAAATATGTTTCACATCATAAGCCATGGCTGAATTTGACTTTACTGTAATTTTCTGCTATTTATAGCTTTACATAAAGCTATTTATCGTGAGTTTTGCAATCACAAGTGGCAATATAAACTAAAATAAAGCTAGAGTAAGAAACTTTAGCCAAACATATGATTGCAGAAAAGAAATAAAAGCATTTAAAAATCAGTAACTTACATTGTATATGTTTTGAAAACTCGTAGATTTGTTTGAGACAGCCTGCCAAAGACAGCATTTGTTTCATTTTAAAAACTGACAATTTATATACTTGCCAGCCCAAAGTGTCTTTGAAACTACGCCCGTTGTGTCATGAAGTGGTCATGAACTCACAGCCAGGTGTTACCAGGTATTATTGGACAATTGCTTAAAAAAATGTTGAAAAATAAGAGGTAGAAAATTATTAAGGTGATTTGAGTTACTTCCCATTTGGTACCTGAAAACACATAATACAGTGTGTCTGATTTAAAATTTTTAATTAAAATATGGTTTAAATTTACTAAAAATTCAGTGAGTTTTGTGGAGATAAGTGTGCAGTATTGATTGAGTTGTATTACCTATTTTCATGCCCCAAATCTCCCATACACATGTGAAACTAAGATAATGAGGTAATATACTGTCATTTTGAAAATTAATACTGCAAAATTGTTTTTCCCAGAAACAAAACAATTCGATTGTAGTGAACAAAGTTTTGTATTTAAAATAACTTGATCAGTCCTTTAAAATAAGCATTACTTTTGACTTGTTATTAAAAGCATTTCCATATTTAGTTTTCTGCTGTTTATATTTTTTCAGGATTTCTCTATAATATAATAATATAGTCTCTCTTATCTGTTTACACAGATATCTGTTCATTCTAGAACTAATATTTGCTGCAACCAGAGACTGAAATGGTATGACTGGAGCTTTAAATAACTTGGCTTTGACAACTCCATTATTTTCTGAGAACTTGGAACGAAATTTGGGCTCTGCTTCTGCACTATCCTAGGTTATAATGCCATCCTTGCCTAATGAGGGAGGTATGCTAATCTTGGATTTTTAATATAACCTATTAATTATTCTGTATGCTTGTACCTCTAAGTTGCGATGAAGTAATGTTTGTATTTGTAGTTCATTTGTATATTTTATTTGAGATGTAAAGGTGTTGATAGTTAAAACATTATTTTTCAAAGATAACCATGGAACTGCTCCTCTGACTTTAAGTTCGGAACTACCCTACCAAAGCACAATTAAAAGAAAAGTCAGAAAGAAGAAGAATGGAGTCATCACTGCAAATGTCGCTGGCACAAAATATGAAATTGGTAGGAAGCTACATATTTTATTTTCATCCTAATAGCCATTGACATGAGTGAGTTATTAACTAGTGGGGAGAATTAATGGGCTTTGCATCAAGCTGACAGTGAGACATTTCCAAAAGATTTTCTTTTGTAAGAAACCTTTATTCTTTTTTTGCAACATTGAGTTTTAACACTGTCTATCTATTAGTCCCCATTTGTTACTCAGGGAAGGGCCTTGAAATGCAAAAACTAAAGTAATCAAGAAGGCTGTGGAAAAGCCCTCTAATTATGAATTACATATGTGTTTGAAATTTTACTTAAAGCCTTGAAAGGTGAACAGTGTAAATGTAATGTTAAATTATTATACAGGGATTTCTCAATAAAATCTAGTAATGTTTTGTATTTTGATGCTTGGCACTACTTAAGAAAAACCTTTTCTCCTAGAACCTGAGTTATGCCTGGCACAGCATCAATCTTTTTATATATATATATAAATAATGTATGCATTTGCTTTTGTAACTACTGTACCTTGACTAAGGAAGCGTTCTCATCCCCTGTCTGGTGACACAACAGTCATCGCTGTTTTAAAATTAACGTGTGTGATAGCCAAGATTAAGTCTAAAAGCTGTGCAAGTGCACTTTTACTGGATGGTTGTGGAATGCCCTGAAACTCTTTACAGTTCCCGTCAGTGGTTGTGCTCCAATTCCAGCCTCAGCACAGCTGAGTTATCGCTGTAATGTAATGACAGATTTGCAGTAGACTGATGGAAATATTGCAAGATAAGTATATAGCTTGCATGCTAACATTGTTCTCAGATGAAGGGTTGAATATTGGAAGTCTTTAAAATCTTAATTGATTTTTTTTTAAATTTTGAAAATTAATCTATTCTAGAGTTTTAAAGTATTTCCTAAGTATGTGATTTCTCTGTAGTACGAGTAGTCATACGAGAAATGGGATTTGTGAAAACACGTGATGAAGATGAAACAGCTAATCTTATATGGAGTGATTCTGCTGTGCAACAAGAAAAGATTGCTGAACTTCGGAACTATCAGGTAGGGTCGTGGTTAGGATTTCTGGTATATTTCAGTAGGCTTCTTCACTATGAAATATTCAGTAATATATCACTTCTGGCCGTTACATTTGTATGGAGAGGAAACAAAACACTACCAACCAGATTGCAATAAGGCTATACCACTACATATTATAAAATCCTATTCTCTTTTCTGGAGTTATTTGTTCATACCAGTTAGAATCTGGTGTTTAAATATTTGGGGCTGATCTTTCATGCTTTTGCTTGCCAGTTGGGTGTTGTGCATGATCAGAGTTTGAAAGAAGATGCAAAACATCATTTGTAAGTTGCTCATAAGCTTTTAAGCAGTAAGTTAACACACAGACCTCTCTCCACAGTTTCTGTGAATAAATCCTTTTTTCACCATTACTTTGTGACAGCATTGTTTGTTTCTAGGTAGTCTTGTGAATAAGAGTATGATAGTCTCATTTTATGTCTGAAATCAAATCAATGAGCCCTCATGTTTTGGAGGAGAATACAATTTACAGCATCTTTAGTTTTGCTAAGAATACACAGTGTAATTTAAGGTATTATCTTAAATAATTTATTTGTAACACTGATGTTTGCCTGAGCATGCCATTGGACATTTTAAATGATTGTATAAGGTGTGCCACGAAAACTAAAAAGTATCATCTAGCTTTCTTTTTTTTTTTCTCCTTAGAGAATCAACCATTTTCCAGGAATGGGAGAGATTTGCAGAAAGGATTTTCTGGCGAGAAACATGACTAAGTATATCTTTCTTTTAATATTAGGATGTTTTGCTGCCATAGTATTTAATGTGTTACAATACTAAATTATTGCTTCTAACGTTTGTTTATTTTTGCTAAGAGGCTATGAAAGTACCAAGAATAATTTCCAAGATTCCTTAAGAACTTAAGCTTTGGTCATGGATCTGTAGTATCTGAATGGGCTACTGTATCTCTCCAGTTCACTTCAGTGGAAAATGATATGGCTTCAGTTTTCTGTCTTCATGTTGCAGAATGTAGGAGAACCTTAAATTTATAATTGTATAATACACTTAATACATAATACACCCAGGCATATATCCTGTAGTGGTAGAACAGAAAAAATAACTGGTATGTGGATGGATATTATTTCTTTAAAATAACTAATGACTGTGGTTTTGTGTATATCAAATTTTAAAAATGTGAAGCATTTTACTGTTTATATAAGAAAGAAGTCAGAGAGGCTCATTTGTGTAGTTCTAAATTCTCCTTGCTCTGATACAGTAACTGGGTTCTGCAGAATTATCCTAGCTGAGAATCTGTGAATAAGACCTGTAAGAAAACAGTGCTAACTAGTGATTCACCAGCCTGGTAATAACTAAATGTTTAGGGATAAATGTGTGTGAGTATTTTGATTCTTCTAATCTAAATTAAAGAGCAGTTATTAATAGAGTTAATCTTTTGGACCTCAACGTCACCTACGCTGCATTTCCTGTTACCAGAACAGAATTTGGTTTTGTAAATTAATGTAATTAATGTGAGCTCCCCTCTCTCTCTTACTCTATTGACTTTTCTGTTTCATAACTACAACACGTAGCATGTAGAATGTATGCAACTATTATGATGCAAATATTATGTGCATTGCTATGGTGTCTGTGTCCTACATGTAGGCCAGAACTCCCTTGTGTCAATACATGCTACACAAGCACTTTTCACTGCCCCTTCCAGACTTACACTCTAAGTACAAACATAGAGGTAGTGCATGGAGGCAAACAGCTATTTGGAGAGCTCTTGGAAACAGTGGAACAACATTAGTTGGTTGGTAGGCAGTGGTATCCCTGTATTCTGTATTATAAAAAAACTGTGCAAAACAGACAAAAGACTTGTTATTATGCACACATTGTTATCAAATACAGTCTGATTATACCTCTCTCAACCGACTGAATTCTGAGTTGGAAACAGTTTAAAGGTACTTGGTGTGGAAATTGTACATATTATAGATAAGATGGGAATAATTTCTCTGACATGGTCACTCTGAGTCAAACATATCTATGTTGTGACTTCAGTTAATATCACTAGATATATCAGGGTTTTAATCAGTCTTTTTCACAGTACTAGCCTCACAATTCATTACTTGGTATTCATATTTTATAAAAATCAAAATGAAATGCCTTGAGACTGTTTGTGAAATAGACATATGTATGTGAAATCAAGTCAGTTGGGATATGTAGTTTGGCAGGCTTTTCTCTGTGGAGTGGAGGATTTTGTCCTGTACAGCTGCTGCTCTGTCTTAAAATTTATTTGAACAGGATTGTGCAGAAACACTAATTCTGTTTTCTTGATTTTCTGCTGCACGCAATCTTTTCTATTCCTGCTACTGACTCATACAGAATAGCTGTGGGTTTTGTACTGTCGAGAGTTCATGAAACAACTGCTGAGAAGAGGTGGAGAGTAGACTCTTCTTTTTCTTCTGCATCTACCTTTGTTGTTACACTGTTCTCACCCTTCCGTTTCATGCAAGCTGTTGGGAATGGATCAAAAGAACAAATATACTGGATTCTGAGAGGCAAATGCTATTCAGGAGGAATTGCACTTCAGGAATTCTTCTTACAGCCAATATCCAGGCACTCCAGATCACAAGTTTTTGTATGCAAAGGGTGGAAGGGAGTGGTGTAATACGTAGCAGGTCAGATATGAAAGAAGGCAACTCAGGACAGAAAGTATGGGGACACAGAGTAGTGGGACAGATTGAAGCAGGAATGTAATTGAGAACAAAAGTAGGAGCAAGCATAATTTTCAAGGGGAATAATCAGAACACAGAAAAGAAAAAAAAATAGAAGTGCCATTGTAGGGCCATCCAGATATTAATTTCTGTAAATGGTCTCTTAGATGAGGTCTCCTCATGTGAAGGATAAATGTGGTTACAGAATGAATATGGTAAGTGGGGGAGGAGGTGTACAGGATGAATGGGAACAGACCTATGTATGAGATGGCCTTTTTTGCAGCGCCTTTGTTGTTTATGTTTAAAAGGTTTGTGAACTGATCATGGGCCAGGAATAGTTCTCATCTCTACCTATCCACTAACTTTCATACTTGAAAAGTCAGAGGATCATGAAATCTGGGCAGTGGAACCTGTGTTATTAGACTGACAAGTCATGTCTTTAGTAACCTATGTTTTGTTCAGCACCTTTGATTCTTTTGCACAGAAAGTGCTCTGAGAAACAAGAACACAGTCTGATAACATCCATGAACTAAAATAGCCCTCAGAAGAACAATAATTTGCTGTTTAAATCTCAGACCTCCTGATAAGGACTGCAAAGGCTAAAGGATAGAGCAGCACAGTGAAGAAGTGGTTACCCACAGTAGTGGATAGCAGATGTGCTGGAAAATAGGGCTATTGTAATGGAATAGGTCTTGATTCTGCAAGCTACTTGATGATGTTTCTAAGCCATTTCTGAACAGGGCCAAGCAGGGAAAGAACAGAGCTGAATTCTTTTGTCAAAAGTTTTAGTGAGCACCAGAACTTGTAAACAACGGTTAAGTGTTCTGCTTCATATTATTGTTTGTAGTCTACTCAGTTATGTATAGGATAGAAAAAGGCATATAGAACTAATGTACTTGCAGTCACAAAATAATATATCTAGAATACCATGAAGCTATATTCACTGTCTAGGGAGTATATGTACTGAAACCTGTAGGTTAGTTAAATGGAAGTCTTTATCTTCAGGATGGATACGGTAAGTAATTTCGAGAGGGATAGAAACTAACACAGAAATTGCATTTTGCCTAAAAGTAGAATAATTTCTGCCTAGATAAGCTATTCACTTAGCAAGGTAATAACATTTGTAAATATATAGTAGATGGAGAGCAGTTATGCATGAGTCATAAATTATACCTATTTAAGTTTTTTAAAACTTTTTCTGAATATTTGGTGGCTTTCATGAAATGAGATTGGTAAATGTAACAGTTACAATGAAGCCGTAGAAACACTGAACCTCATGCAGTACTTCAAGACTACTGTAGCTATTGTGGTTTCTACAGAGTGTTTGTTGGGTAGCTGGCTAAACAATTTGGTGACAGTCTATCTATTATACCAGTAGGGCTTGGCTAGAGTCCTAGCCTTACAGATGTAGTTGGCAGCTCTGTTTTTTTCCCTTATTCCTTGAGTCACTTGAAGAAAGTGTCTTATGCTGCATCGGGAGTATTATGTAGGCTTGTAGTAGAAATTAAAAATTGAAATGCTATTGTAAGTCTCTTTTACATTTATGTTACCCTGATGCTGTTAGTTTTCATTACAAAAGGAAAAGTAGGCCTACATCTGTAACTAATTAAAAAGTATTAAAATCCATCATAGTGTCACTTTTAAAAAAAATTAAAGCTGGGGAACTTCTTATGTCAGTTAATTTCTTTTTAAACACCCAATCACTTTCTGTTGGTCTGTGGATATTTGTATTTTAGATCTGTTCCACCCTATGTCACAGAGTAGTTTTGAGTTACCCAAACTAATTTCATATGAGGTTATGTATGAAGTTTCAGGTACTCAGAATACCTGAAACAAGCTAGCTGCACCAGTATTTAACTCAGCAAAGACCACATTTATTCTGCTGGGAACTATGGTATACCAGTCTGCATAGAACCACCAAGTCCACATTGCTCCTGTAACTTGGCTGTTAACCAGTATTAAAGCTACTTTGCTTAAAGCTAATCCACATGTATGTAGCCCATACTGCCAGTCTGGTGGGGGTATATGCTTCCTGTCTGCCAGATACACAGCTTCGAGTGATGGAAACTTCTACAAACTGAATTCTTCACCATTTTCCCTCTTCTATTTGACTTTTCTATACAGAAAACAGCTCTAAAGTGAGATATGCTCACTACCTCTTGTGCCACAGCTGTTAAAGCATGGAGATTGGAACCTTGCTCCATCTTTTAACCAAAGTCAGTTTCAGAGATTGTTCCCTGTGGTGTCTTAACAGTTTTTTGTTTTCGTTCTTCTGTTTGCTCCTCCCCCAGCCTTGCTTTGCATTTCTTTGCTTTCTTTTGATTAAATAAGGTGTTCAGGGAATGTTATTAACAATATGCTGGTACCAAACACAAATCCAAGCTTGTGTGTTTTACCCTATATTGGAGGTGCATGAGCAGTTGCTTGGTCTGTATCAAAGTGTATTTACCACAATTCCTTTAGATCCTTTTAAAATTCCTTCTAAAGACTAGAAAGAAACAAAGAGCTCCTCCTAAGTTGCTTCCATTTTAATTTTAAATTCAGTCCTTGTTACTAATGCTTTTTTGAGCCACGAAGAAACTCCAGATGTCCCAGGTTCTCTTTTTTTTTTTTTTTTTTTTTTTGTGTGTGTGTTGATCCTCATACATCCCCAAACACAGAGCAATATGAAAATTAAAATACTTGCCAAATATCCCCACCTCTCCCAAGGGGAACAGGAGGAAAAATAAAAGAAAAAAAAAAAAAAAAAGAGAGGAACCCTGGAGTCTGTTAGGTAGGGACAGATCTATAATCACATGATCTATTTTACGTTTAATATTTCTAAGAATAGGAATAGCATTAAATCATCTAAGCAACTGAACAAAAAATCTTACCAGGATTGAGGTGGATGCCAGTAACATAATAAGCAGATATGGCATGATAATAAGCAAAAATGCACAAGATGGTCTGCTTTTGTTTTTCTTAAAGTATGCATATGAATATGTTATAGAGCTCTAACTATTAAACAACTGCAAAAGTTTGTTTTCATGTTATAGCATTTTACTAAAAAAGTTTTGTTGTCAAGTTTTATTGTAAGTGCTTTTTAATCCTGAGGATTGAAACATCAAAGTAGTTAAAATATTTTAACGCACACTTTTTTGCAGAATGATCAAGAGTCAGCCTCAGGAGTATAGTTTTATTCCTCGAACATGGATCTTCCCTGCAGAATACACACAGTTTCAGAACTATGTAAAAGAACTGAAGAAGAAGCGTAGACAGAAAACTTTCATAGTCAAACCAGCTAATGGTGCGATGGGACATGGGTAAGTTGTGTGTTAACTTCAGTCATCTTACCCATTCAAGGTTAAATCCAGTGCTATTTACAACACTAACAGAAGCTGTGTATTAGTAAAAAAAATTGTATTTCAAAATGTATGATGTGTGAAAGTTCATGTACTGGACAAAGGCTTAACAAGCAGAAACAGCTAAAATACAAAGCTAAATCAAAGTGGTATTTTAATGTTGTTCTGAATGTGGCATAACTAGTAAATGCATTTTCTGATGAAGCTCAAATAATTCTTAAGATCACAGTTATTTTTATTGTGAATTTATCTGTTGTGCTTAGATGTAGGGGGTGAGATTGTATTGGGCATAAATGGCAGGGTTTTTGTGGCTGGGGGCTGCAGGGGTGTCACGTGTAGGAGCATGTCAGGAACTTCCACAGCTCTGAGACCAGCCTAACCACCCCATTGTGTGCAAAAACTGCAGCTAGTCGGAGAAGCACATATTTAAGAGCAGCAGCCATGAGGTGTAGGAGAAACAGGAGATGCTGTTGGGGGATGTGGCTGGAGGTGCACTCTTGGGAGAGGTGACACCTATGCTGGAGGAGGGACATTCCTGAAGAGACCGTGACCTGCAGTTGGGTCAAAACAGTTTTGCCTGTGACAGGGCTGCACAGTCAAAACATGAGATAAATATTGCAATTTCATTCATAACTCTGTTCTTGGTTTTAGATATTTCAATTTTAGCTTTTATTGCTTTTAATATCAGTTTGGATTATACAGTATAGTAAGGCTCTTAGTTATTGAAAATATTTCAGAATCAGTGTAAAAGTAAAGCCTCCAGACTTTTCCATTTCCTTATTTTTCAGTCCTCTTGATAAAAGGCAAAGATAAGCTGAAGTGAAAGGCAGCAGCGTAATTCAGAGAAATGTCTAGAAAATACTTAAATCTATTAGGAATATTCAGTACCAGAACACTGAAATATATCATAAATAATAGAGGGTAAGATTAAGGCAAGAAAGCTATGGGAATTCCGGGTTAATAATTATACACGGAAAAATATTAGCTATTACAGTTTTTTAAAAGTCTATGTCGTTAGGGACTGCCAGTTTGTAGTCCATATATAAACCATTTATCATTCTGATGTGGAAAAAGTGGAATACAGAAATACGGAGACACCCTTAGTCATACTGCTCAGTGTCCTGCTTTGCCAGCATCGTTACTAAGTCAGGTTAGCACTGAAAGTTTTCTGCAACCTGTATCTCGGGCAGAAGTTGTGACAAAGACTGGAAGCCTATTTTTAGAGCTGCAGGGGGAATAATCACAGAAGCTGGAGACTGGTCATTCTGTCAAACAATTTCTAAGTGTAGAGGGAACCCATTATTACAAATTGTTGAATCAAAGGAAGCAGAAAGTTATTTTGAAATGGGTCATTGCCTTTTTTTGATCCAGTGAAGCACCATAAAGGACAGGAAAAAAAAAGTGTAAGTGAATGGAACTTTTTCTCTACCCTATGAATTAGACATGTAAGTCTCTTTCACCAGGTAGACCTTAGCCTGACTACCTGGCTGGGTGACCATGAAAATCTATTTCAAAGACTAATGTCAGAGTTCCATGTTTTTAAAATAACTTTTGTTTTTACCAGGATCTCTTTAATAAGAAATGGAGAAAAGTTACAAGCTCAGGATCATTTGATTGTTCAGGAATATCTTGACAAACCCTTTCTTATGGAAGGCTACAAGTTTGATTTACGCGTGTATATTCTTGTAACCTCCTGTGATCCTTTAAAAGTATTTTTATATCATGATGGACTGGTGAGAATGGGCACGGAAAAGTATTATCCCCCCAGTGACTCAAATTTGGTAAGTTGGAGTTCATTCCAATTTGTTGCTTATGCATGTAGACTTTTACCTGTGTAGTGTTTGGAGCAGGTAAAATAAGTTGTGTCATGAGGTTTAATTTGGAATTCATCTGGCTGAACTTTTGCATTGTCATTGAAGAGAAAAAATTTACATGAAAGGTATTTAACTCATGCTTTTTTATCAGAATCACAAGTATAGCCATATTTTTGCTTATGTATAGAAATTTTATGTGACTGTGCATGTATGTATGCTAGAGTTTAAATATTTCTTAAAAGAAAGCAGATGATGTCAATTATTGACATTCAACCCAGAAAAAATGAAGTAAATTAATTTCCAGAACAGTTCGATTGCTTTTATATTTATCTGGGACTGAGTTTGGGGTGGGAGTGAGGATCAGGTTTGTCTCCTGCTAGATTATTGTTTGACATCTCTGAAGTTTAGAGCTTCTGCTGAGGACCCAGCAGTGTTTCAGCCATTGTGTGGGGAGCCTATGCAGAAAAGAGAGAAACGGCAACACAAAAAGCCAGTGCATGAGAGTGGCCCCTGCAATCCCTGAGCGTGAGGGAACCTGCTGCTGGGACTGTTTGTCAGTGACCGCTTCAGCAGGGAGAGGTGTATGTACTTGACAACTTTAGGATAATACAGCAGGGCTGCCTGTAAACTTGCAGAGAACCAAGAGATGGTAAGAGACATGCTAAAGTTTTTGGACACTTTAATCCTCCTGTTCACTCTATGGCATCTTCCCTTGTTGAGATGTGTTACGCCTCTCTTCTGGCACAGACCAAAATGTGGATGTCTGTTAGGGAAGAAGTAGATCTGAAGCATTGGGAGGCGTCAGTAGATCTGAGTTTCTTATACCTCATTCTATGCTCCGTAGATACAGTATCATTTCTTTTCTATACCATATATGTTTAGAGCTGCTTCAGTGTACTTACGCAATACACAACACATGGAGGGGCTTTTTCCCTACTTGCCAATTAATATTGTGACTGTCTTTTAGCACACCTTCAAAGAATAGAGATATAATTTGGAGCCTAGTATAAATGGTATATCTGGAAGTGTTCCAAATTGGAATAGTTTGCTTTTAATGTTTTTTTTATTGTTATTAATCTCAGCATTAGCAGCACTCAAATATGCCTTGAGTGGATAAATACAACAGGCAGTTGTTTCTGTGTTCTCATAACCGTTCATCTTATAGTTTGTCTATTGTATGAAATAACCTGGCTTATCAATGATGGCATTGGGGTTTTTTTGGATGACATTGTTCCACAGTGACATTGTTCCAGATAACTTCAGACTAAAGATTAGTTCAGATGTTTATTAAAACACTTTCATGTCTTTGTAGTGTGAAAAATCATTGTTTTTTTCTGAAATAATTTGGATTTCATGGAAAGATGACAGTTACAATGACTCAAAAACCATAGGTGTGGTGATAGGCATGATTCTCAAAGCAGTAATTGGAAGCCATGGGAGAAATTAATTACTTGTAGTGCTAATACAATGTAGTGTTAATTAGCCTGCAATTAAATTGATTTGTTTTGTTAATTTCATTAAGGTTTTTTTTAAACATAAGTAAATGCAGTGAGATAAATGACAGAGGAAAGCTCGTGTTATCTGTTGGCTAGCTGATCGAAAAGGAGCTGGAACAGAAAGTTTATGGTCAGCTTAGAATATCAACTAAACTCAATAAGGTATAAACATGACAGAGAACTGTCACAGTGATAAGGACACTCATCATGGTGTAGTGCAAGTGGAAAGCTGAATTAGTATGTGTACTGGGAGACAATGTAAATATATAAATAATGATTTATAATTTGGCCTTGGAAAGGCAATTGTTTTGTTTTTTTTAATGCAACTGGTATCATGAATCTATTGCTGGTGACATTTTGCTCCATAAAGGAACTATAGCACTCACTCATTTATGTAATCTCTATCTTGAAATTTACCTCCCTCTGATGTATGGCTACCAGACAGTCAAAATGAGCAATTTTGGCAGGTATCAACATGGCAGATGAGTTTATATGTAAAAGATAAAGTACTGCTATCAGGAGAACATTTCTCATAAATAAACTACAGTGAAAACTGAAATGTGGGATTTTCTGTGAAACAGATGCTGGAGTGTTAGCATGTTTAAAGTTGCACTTCCAAATACCATCTTTATTGTTCGTTTTTTATATGAAATTGAATATAATCGTTCTGTAAGTTATGATAATTCCTCTTCACTTCTTTAGGTAGTTTATGTACAGACCTGTAAAAATGGCAGCTGTATTATATTGCCTAACCAGATGTTGAGGGGTAGATTAGTTGACTACAACTGGTTTAAATACGAGTGCGGGTTTTATTATAAGAAGTCTAGAACGTTCAGTAGGTGAAATCTCCAAGAATCAGACCCACTAAATCTGCACATAGTGTATTTGCAAATACAAACTGTTTGACTACATCATTATTGATTTAATGTATTTTTTTCTTTTATTTATTTTGAATTGACCATTCTAGAGCTGTATTTAAGGTGTTTTAATGTCTTTTTTCCCTTTTTTAGAGTCAATTGTATATGCATCTGACTAACTACTCTGTCAATAAACATAATGAACACTTTGAACGGGATGAAACAGAAGACAAAGGAAGCAAACGCTCCATAAAATGGTTTACTGAGTTTCTAGAAACAAATAATCTTGATGTCTCCAAATTCTGGAGTGATATTTCAGTAAGATAAAGCTAATACACTTTTCTTTATTTTGTGTATTCTTAGAAAATTAATTGCTTCTTCCACCCACTTTACTGGAATCCAGAATGATTTTTGAAACTTTACTAATCCAAATTCTCAGCAGTGCATGCCACAAAGGACATACTATAAATGATTATATTTTTTAAAAGACTAAATTCAGACTGATTATAAATGTAATGTTAAACTTTTTCTGAAGGACAAAAGCCCTTTCAAACAGTTATTCACATAAGTAATACGATAGAAAGGAACCAACCCATTTAAATTCTTGGAGGCTTTTTTAGAGTATAAAGTGAATTTTATGTGTGAATATTGACAAAATTGTAGTCAGCGTTGCATATGTCTGTAGACTGGACCCTGTGCCATTGAAGTCAGTGGTTATGTTACGGGTGTCCTTAGTTGAGGAATAGACCTAAGATTGTTAGAACTTAGGCACCATCTGTGCGTATGATCCTGAGAATATCGAAAATTATATTGCAAAATGAAATTTGTGAAGAATGGCTATACTATACTTTATTCCCAATATGTCTTTAGTATTTAAATTAGTACATATCTAAAAGTACGTGTGCTATGGAAAGTATAACAATATACTCTAGAGCTATATAAAAAAATATATCCGTTACTCCATAGGAATAGTTTATCTATTATAGACCATTTATTTGGTAATTCTTTTTTTTAGTAGATACTTTAATGAATTTTAAAAAACTGAAGTGTGAAACACATTAGTTCAATATATACTGGTGTCTTCTCTCCTGATGAATTTTTCTGAAAAAAATCCCTACAGGAGTTAGTAGTGAAGACTCTCATAGTTGCAGAGCCACATGTTCTTCATGCTTATCGCATGTGCAGGCCAGGGCAAGCACCAGGAAGTGACAGTGTCTGCTTTGAAGTCCTGGGATTTGATATTCTGCTGGACAGAAAACTAAAACCATGGCTCCTAGAGGTAAACCTCTTTAAACAAATGTAAAGTAAATTTTTGAGAGTAAAGTTAACTAAGCCCCAGTTGAATCCATATCTAAGTAAGAAAACTCCAAAGAAAATCTGTGTGTTGCAGGAGGTACTGTTGAAGAGTACATAGATGGTGCTTTTTTTGCAGCATCCATGTGGAAACACTGCCTTGCAGTGATTTTTGGAGATTCAGGTAAAGGTAATTGTTTTTCTGGAGGAATGTTGCATTTCAGAGGTTTTTGAAAGTTCTAATGAGAAACTTGATGTTGATCTGGGTGTTATTTTAGCTGAAGGGTCTTATTAATAGCAATTGCATGCTACATAGATTTCCTTCATGAGTATGGCTCTGTAATATGGCTCTGGCAACTTTTGTGAATATATGATTTTTATTTTTTTTTGGGGGGGGTGGGGGGGGTGGGGATTCATTTCATCCTGTGTTCTTTTCTTCTCCCATGGCTTTTAAAAGAACACACATAAACAGAGGAAACTAATTCAGTATACGTGAAATGTTGTCAAAGAATTGGCATGAATGGACTGGAAGAAACATTTCTCCTCTGATATATTAGTGGTACAGTTAAGGATAAGTGGTGTTTGCACACATTTTCAACCAGGAATGTTTGAGGTTTGTCTATTGTGTCTCTTTAATTACACTACTAATAACATATAGATGAAGTTCTTGCCTTTTTTCAGATTGTCTTATGTCACTGTGTTAAATGATCGGGAGGAAAAAAGCAAAATGTATTAAAAATCTGTCTATTGACAGTAAATCATGAATATGATTTGCCTACTGATGAGCAAAATGTACACAATTTACTGAATTATAGCTTTCTTCTCAGGCCATTAATACTGTCAACAGGTGTTTTGTTGTGCTTGTTTCTCTCAGCAGTTCAGTATAATTTTATTTAGAAAAATAAAATTCCTTCACTGTTGCCCTGCAGACAGACATATTTGGTGGCTTTGATGTGGTAGCCAAAAGCAGCACATGACATGAACTTTGTCTGTACTACACTGACATCTTCTGTTCTTGTTGTGCAAAGCCCACTGTCCATTTGATTTAGCTTTACACTTCCAGATTATCATCTATCTATAGGTCGCCTGTAGCTTGCATATAAGTGTCTGTATTTGTTCAAGTACAGACTGAAGTTGGTCTGTGTATGCATTTCGTCCAGCTTTATAGCATATGGTGACAGACCTCTTCTAGGAGAGATGGTGAGTCAACCTGCGTAGTGAATCTGTTCAGGATACCCCTCTATCTCCTTTACATGCAATATGGAGATTTTAGGAGAGCTGATTCACCATTTGTGATAATGGGTCTCAGAGGAGAATCATACTATCCCAGACTCCTTGTTTATGATGGAGGGATCTCATAAAGTATTAAGTGCTCTGGTATTTTGCGTTGCTAGAGAATACTTCAGGATTTAGAATTGCATACCTGGTTATTATTTTTTTAAATACAGAATTCCAGTTATTTCCTTTTCTGTTTTTGGTGATACAGGTATCCTTCAACTTATTTTGCCAGACATTGAACTAAACTTAACAGAAAGTTCAAACTTTGAAACTTAATAATTCAGTTCTTATACTGATCCACTGACTTTTACTGTGCTTGTTCGTGTATTTTGCAGCACTCCCAAAAACAAACACACAGTATGTACACTATATATGTGTAGTAAAGATCAAATATGCGGTGTGTATATATATATACAGTACACATACTCTGTGTGTGTATGTATGTATATTTATATATAATTATTTATCCCCCCCCCCAAAAAAAAAAAAACCAACAAAACAACCGTTCTGGCTCCTTCCCCAGCTTTCTACTCTTTTATCTTTCCACCATTTCCATCTTGCCAAAACCCCCTTAGGGGAGTGAATCATTCTTTTTAACAGTGGTAACAAGAACTAATCACAAAGCCCCAAATGTTCCCAGTGTTACAGGAAAATTGCCAAAACAGGATTAGGATGGTAAATCTAGTCTCATGTTTCCATCCTCATGTAGATTTTCTGTTATAAAGATAGGTTAATAAACTATTATAAGCAATAAATTGTGCTACATTATAATGACTCTGCTTTCCTAAGACGACTTCTGTTTATATTGCCTTCATGCTATGTAGCTCTCCTGCTCCTTGATGGTACTGAACTTCCGGAACCTTCTATCGAAATGAGGGCTGTGGGAAATGCATGATTGCCATCTTGTGGCACCAAATGTTTCTGGCAACCATCTGTGCAGTCCCAGCAGCCTCCATCCTTTCTGAGTAGCAACAACTACCTAGATCTCCTGTCAGTTCCCAGAAAATCTAGGTTTACGCCTTTTGACCAAATTTTCCAAACTATGTTATTTTATGTAAGTGAGAGAATCATACACTTGAAGTTCTTGGATGGACTCCAGCCTTGTTCAACCTTATTATATCCAGTTGGGATCACAAGTTGTGATTGTTGGAGAAGGTCACATTTTAATAATTGCCTCAAGTGCAGGGTACCCAACTCCCCTTGTGATTTATGTGGGTGAGAGAAACTCACCTTATATACAGATCACAAATTTATTATTTAGTGTAACTGAACTAGCAAAATCTAGTCAAATCAATCTATTATCAGTCCAGATAAGATGACTTTGGACATCTTAGGCCAAAGTATCCAGTTTCTAATTTCTGTTAATAAAATAGTTCAATTTTATTTTTACATACACAAGCTTTCTGGTATTTACTCCTTTCTCTTGTGTTACACTTACTTGTGCCCCTGGGGATCCAAACAAGGAGCAGGAGAGCTCTACTTCTCAAAAAAACCCTGGGTAGCTTATAACAAGTAGCTGATAGCAAGTTGTCAGAGTCTTGTGTTCTTCACCAGGAAGAACACGCTGTTGATGGTGAAGGTTTCTCCCTATTTGCTCTTAGCTTCACTTAGGGTTATTTTTATTCATTTGCTGCCACTCTCCAGTGGCTTACTGGCTGTTCATTTGCTGGCCAGCAACTTTGCATTGTCTCCAAGTTTTACCATGGTTTGTTTTACATTCCCCGGATTCTGCTCTGTGTTCTCTTTGTTATCCCCAGACCCAGTGTTATCTAGTTAACAAGGCTGCATTCCTGTGGTGAACGCTACCTGGCCACTGTGATTGTTGTACATCTCAGAGTCTCTGGACTTTCAAAGCCTTTGCTATCATTGTTTGCTTGTACTTTTGAGGTCCCTCATACAATCCCGTTTTTTGTCAACAATCTTAAAGATGTGCCTTCCTGATAAAAATACTAACATTGTATTAACACAATCTAGTCATGTGTATGTCCCGGTTCTCGGGTCATTGAATCCAAATAATTGTGTCCCGGCTGGCAGATGCACGTACAATGCTTTGTACAGTTATTGTGAATACCTATTGTGACAGTATCACTGATTAGTCATCAACCGTATGTCTTGTCTGGAAGCAAGGCATAGCCACATGAAAAATAAGGGATAATACTTTTTTTAAAGGGGTATTTGAAAGGAGAAGCAATTTTCTTAACATTATGTTTTTGCCCAAGACTTCTCAATATTTTTAGCCATGAAATTCTGACAAAAGAAGACACTTTGTTCTATTCAGTATTTAGCTCCTTACATAAGTAAAATTACATGCCAATATCAAGCAGCTGAATATTTAGGGTAATTGTATTCGCATTTCTTCTACTACGAAGACTAGAGCTATGTGAAAACACATTTCAAGTGTATGTCATTGTATTTTGGTGGCACTTGAATTGTTCCTGTGATACCATTTTTCATAAAGCTGCTGCATAAATGTAATCTTTTCTGTTTGAGATGAAGTTCTGCATCTCAATCAGCAATGTGGCTTGTGGAAAATGACCAACCTTCAGCAAAATAAACCAGATTCAGTCACACCTTGTCTCTCTCAAAGTGTGGAGCATGAGTCAACGTGCACTTACAGTGTTGTTAACTAACTGGACCTGCAGGTTGGTGGCAATGATCTGTTTGGCACCTGTGAGGCCACATCTGGAATATTCTGTCCAGTTTTATGCCCCAGAGTAAGGGAGACACATTGACAACCTGGAATGATTTTAGCAGAAAGGTGCTAAGGTACTTAGAGGGCTGGAGGACATGCTGTATGAGGAGGAGCTGGGGGAACTCATTTTACTTCACCTGGAAAGGGAGGGCTTTGTGGGAAATCACCAGCTGCATGAAATTTAACAAGAGCAAGTGCTGGATTTTTCACCTGGCATGTGGTAATCCTGGTTATACATACAAATGGAGGGATGAAGAGGCTGGGGAGTAGCCCCGTGGAAAGAGATGTGGGGATTTGGGTTGATGAATATCAGCCAGCAGCGTGCCCTGGCACCAAAAAGGGCCAGCCGTGTCTTGGGGTGCATCAAGCACAGCATAGATGGCTGGGTGAGGGAGGTGGTTGTGGCACTCTACGCTGCACTGGTGCGGCCCCGCCTCGAGTGCTGTGTGCATTTTGGGCACCTCAGTATCAGGACCTCAGACTATTAGAGTGTGTCCAGAGGAGAGTGACCAAGATGGTGAAAGGCCTCGAGGGCAAGACTCATGAGGAGTGCCTGTGGCCACTTGGCTTGTTCAGGCTGGAGAAGAGAAGGCTGGGGGGTGACCTCATCACAGTCTACAGCTTCCTCAAGGGGGGCAGTGGAGGGGAAAGAGCTGATCTCCTCTCTCTGGTGACCAGCGATAGGACACAAGGAAATGGAACGAGGCTGTGTCAGGGGAGGTTCAGATTAGACATTAGGAAAAGATTCTTCACAGGGGGGGTCGTCGGTCAGTGGAATAGGCTTCCCAGGGAAGTGGTCATGGCACCAAGCCTGTCAAGAGTTTGAGGACCATCTGGATGACACTGTTAGTCACATGGTTTAGTTTTAGGTGGTCTGTGAGGAGCAAGGAGTTGGACTTGACGATATTCTATGATCTAACTGCAGACCTGAAGTGGGCTTTGAGAGAAGGCAGGTGCTCCTCAGAAATGCACAATGAAATGGCTGGGAAAATTCAGGAATAATGCTGACATCAGGGACATGATGTGGGAAAGTTGTTTGAATGAAGAAAAAGAGAATAAGAGAAAAAAAACACCTGGGAAAACTTTCTTCATGATCTTTTGGGATTTCTGTTACTATTTTGAAATAGATAAAGATGTCCTTTGCTGATGCCTTGATAAATGCATAGATGACTACGCAAAGCAATTATGCTGCAAGTTACTTGTTAAGGGGAAAAAACTTAAACTTTTCTTCATACAGAGAACTTAAAGTGAGATTCTTATCTGAAAAGTAACTGAACTGGCTTTGTGAGCACCCTAATTTATTATGCCTCGGTGGTTCCCACACAGGTATAAGCCCATTTAGGTTTTACTGTGAGGCTGGCTATTGTTCCTTTGTAATTTAGAACCATTAAAACCAAAAAATTCTGCCAGCTGCCTATTGTGTCAGCTTTCCACAGAGCACATGAATTATATTCACAGTTGATGGGGAGCATCTTAAGTTATTCTGTAAGGTACAGACATCCTCTGCGATATTCATATTGCTCTTAACAGTCACAAATGTTAAGAGGATTTAAAAGCATTCTGTTTGAAGGAAGTGTTCACCACCTAACATGATCAAACAACAGCTCCTGGACTGCTATTTCAAGAATATGTGTATTTATTATATAAATATCTACTGAGCAGACCACGATGTTTTCTCTGCTCTGAAGAGAACAGAACCTCAAACTATTCCATTTTCTGGCATGTTTCAAAATACATAAAAATGTTGTAAATCAAATTTCAGCTTTTTAGAAATAGAGAACCTGAGTATTCATGTTGTTTCTTACTGCAACAGCAATCTCTGGTGTCAGGGTGAGCAGCCTGCGCTGTTATTCTATTGCAAAGTGCTCAATTCACACTTCGTTCTCTCCCTTTAAGTTATATGAATCTAAATAAGAATAGTACGAAAAGTATAATAGTTACATTATTGTGTAAAGCAGAATTGTTAACTACCCATTTCTGGGTGTAATGTTAATAACTTTAACAAAGGAATTTGAGCTTTGAAAATATAAATTTTAAGCATGGGAAGTTTACTTTCTTGTACTTCCAAGAGTTAGTAAAAACATAATGAAACCTGAAAATGCATCTCTATAAAAGCACTGGATTTTTCAAATATACATTGATTTAACTAACATTTCATTAAGACCTCTTTTGCAGCTTGTTGTAAGTTTGAAAAGGAAAAGCTTATTTTCTCTGTAGGTTTGCAACAGCGAGCACCTGTTTTACTTTTATTCTTCGGTAAAAAACTGTCTGTTTCACATAGAACTTCTACAACAGTCAATGAGGAAGCGTTAGCAAAGGAGCAGTGCACAGGCAGTAATGATCAGTTAGGTGAGCACAAAGCACCATTAATACTGCCCTCCCATGGTCTCCAGCAAGGTCAGCATTTCAGTTATGTGGTGAGTTTATATATATGTATATATGTTTAAAAGAAAAAGCTGTAAAAGCTCAGTTGCCCCTTGACCCAAGAGATTAGCAATGTTTAGAATCTTTCCGGTTACCATTGGGAAGAGCAGCTGATAAGACTCTTTCATTCAATCCTTTCCTTCTTTTTAATTCTATTTGTTTATAACAAAGACGACTCAGTTTCAGTGATTCTTGTGCCCAGGTGGCCTCTCCCTCTGTTGCCTTGGAGAGCCATTTTTGGGGTTCTTTCTCCTGCTGTCTGCTGGCTTTTTCTTCCCTCTGACACTTGTCCATGGGTTCTCTTGCTCTCAAACAGTAGCAGTGAATCCACTAAGCACACAGGGCTTTAACTGACTCAGTATTTGCCTTCAGTGTAACTCCTACTCTTCACACTTTTCAAGTGAATGAAGAGTTAAAGAGTGCAGTTTGATTTAACATATGATACGGCGTTACTGTGAGCAGTGTCCCAAAGAGCTGGTCTAGCAACTTGCATCTATCTGGTGGTCACGTTTCTGGTTGCTGTTTGGATGAACATGTAATTTATCATTCCAAGCAAACTATACTTTTACAGTCAGTCAGCCTGCAGAGCTTCCTCACGCAGGGACTGCACACCTCTTGGTCTGGTGTGGGGAAGGGAGAAGTGACGTGAAGGCAGCACTAAGAAGGGGACAGCACCAGACCTTTGTGGCAGCCTGCAGTTGCACCGGACTAGGTAAAATGTGAAACTGCACCTGTACGAGGCAGTTCTGTGGTGCTTAAACTGATCAATGTACCTACTGGAAGATCTCTGCCCTCCTCCTTTGTTGAAGGTGTGCTCCCTGCCCTCTTCCCTGCGATGGCACTGGTACTTGTAGGATTCCTTCCTGAGATGATCAAGGACCAAGGAAAAGTAACTTTTGGTGAGGTTAATCTTTGTGTGGATCATTGGGATCAGCTTCCTTGTTCTCTGTGAATGCCAGTGCCAAGACAATGAAGCAGGCAGAGTATGACAGCTTGGATTTGTATTAGTTTAAGCTGCCATGGAAAACCAACCTTCTGCTTAAGCTGAGAAAAAGGCGGTTAGCACTCTCACAATTGTGAATTTTAGAAATGAGTGATTAGAATGAACTTCATGATTGTCTCTAATCAAAGATCTGCTCAATGATAGCCACTAACAGCATTCTGTGTAATAGGATTTTTTATGGCTTGTAAATTTCTTTTGCTTTTTGTATTCTATTGCTAGCAATCTCAATTACTTTAATAAAGAATGAGATCATTTCCAAAATATTCATGCTGTCGTACAGATTGAACATGTATTAAATCCCTGTTATTGAAAGGAGATAACATTTTATTCCATTGATTTTTGGTTTATAAAATCATTCATATAATCTCTCTTTATATTTGAAAGGGTTTTTTAATAGGTATGTGTGACAGTGGAAAATTTCTTTTCCTACTCCATGCTAATAGGCTGCAGCAGTGGGAGGTGAGAATATGCTCTTTGACTGTTTTGGTGAAATGCGAGGCTGAAATTTATCCTATGTCTTGGTGAAGAAGAAAATGGTGTATGTTACACATTTACAGATTTTAATTTTTGTAGAATCAGAATCCTTTGCAAGTGTAACTGGATAGGAGCCTTCACAGGAGGTACCTCAACTTATGCTTCTGAATTTAAGCATTAGAGATATGAGGTCCTCTACTGGCAAGTATGTAATTATGAAATACACTGGGCTACACAACTGCTGTGCTTACAAGAAGTTTGATTAATTGTATGTGCTCTATTCAGTGAAATTTTAATTATGAAACCAAAATTGAAGATTTCAGTTGGAGGAATTAAAAATTTATGTGGACAAGTTGAGTTCTATACCTATTGCAAAGTTGTAGAAAGTAAAGTATCATCACCCCTAAAGCAGGTATTTGGGAGATAAAACTGTGCTATTGTAAAAATAATGATGTGGGAAGCATTATGTCCAGGAATCTATATAGAGGAATAATGTATTTGTTTATCAAGCAGGTTTTCTTTTCTGTGCGTTGTTGTATGCAACAGATTGGATAAACTATCTTCAAAACTTCAAACTTCCTAAAGAAACCTAAGGCATGACACTGCCATAACTCCAAAATTAGCGTTATAAAATCTGTCATGAGTAGATTCAACCGCTTAGCTGCTAGTTTAAGAGTAGTGCTGATCGTGGAAGATATTCAGCTAGATCAAGCATGTAATTATTTTATTCTTTTGAGTGAGGCCCCAGGTAGTCTATAGCATGAAGACACTGTTAAGGAAAAAGGCATTAGTAACCTTTGAGAACAACTGAGTGGAGCATTGAAAAGGTATTGTGTGGTGAGACTGTAAAATGTTGTGGTCTGCAGTTATTTCTGCTCTTTGCAGGGAGCACATTGTCTGTATGCTCTAGAGATTAGATTATCTGCTGCATCTTTTTTTTTTTTTTTCCTGGCATTGAAGAGGGTTTTTCTCTTCTAAAAATGTTATTTGTGGATTAAACCCTTTGTTTTTTGTCTTAATTATGATTTCTTGCAGATTTACCCCAAGGGTATGAGTCATTTTGCACATCAGAAACTTAGGCAGTTGGTTCAGGTTATGAAGTTTTGGGTAGCAATGCTGGATGAAGATATTCCGCATTTTTATACCTTCCATAACTCCATCTACACTTAGTGGCAAGTAAACTTTTGGCTGGTCAAAAATAAAAGGTCAGCTGTCAAGACTGCCTCTTGAAGTTTCTGTAGTGAGAAGGGAGATGCATGGAACAGATGAAGAAGGTTAAAGAGAAAAGTTTGTTAGTGAAGCATCCTTGCACATAGTCATACTAAATCAAGAGACAGTTCAAGTATACACATAGAAAGTTAATGTGGAGTATCTAATGAACTTTAAATTCACACCTGCTTTCTATGTATTAACTTTCTGTTTGCACGGATTTTGTTTGTACTGGACCTGCATCTACTGCTATGTGAAAGATATTCCACCAAGCCAAGTTTGCGGTAGCTATCCAGAACTGGATCACTGTTTTTACTGCCCCTCTGGTTACTCTTCAGGTTTGAAGTCACAGTAGGATTGGGGTTTCAAACAGTCAGGAATGGTGTGTCAAAAAATGGAGGATGCGGGTGATACAGTAGTGCTCCAGTTTCAACTATGCATGCCATAGCTTTTCAGCCTCTTAAATGGCCGCGTTAATTTAATGCAGAGTGGTTGTCTAATGTCTCATAATAGCATTTTGCTATTTTGCTTCATAATAGCATTTCAAATTCCTTCTTATATCTTTTTTAACTTTAATTTTCTGCTTAATAAACACAGTCAGTATGGTTTTGTTTGTTCAGAAGTGCCAGATGTAGATTTTTGGCAAAATTCACCCAGAGGAAAGAAACTGTTATTTAAACTGTTGTACACTTTTCATGGTGTTAATTCTCGCTGGTGCTCATATAATTAACACATATTTATAAAATTTTTATTAATGCAGAATATATGCCCAACAATATACTTCAAATTGTTGTAAATCTAGGAAGTACCTAAGCCAAACATAAATACAACAGTGTATACTTTGTATGCTCTCAAGCTGGATGCTTCAGTGCTGTGTGAGCATGTGTGTGCATCTCTAGGAATTCAGTATTGGGCCAACACAACATTTCACACGTTCCAAATAAGTCCCTGTATTTAACTGCAGTCTCACTGGATTTAAGGATTCAGTGTACATAAAAAATTTGAAATTAATCTGTTGAAGGTTTTAATAAATGTATTTCTGTCTGTTCATTTGTAATGCATGCAAAAACTTTATTTTGAAGTAGAATATTGTTAGTTGCTACATGTTTGTATGGAGTAAGAAAAAAAGTCAATACATGGTACAGATATAATTTTGTTCAATACCTAACATTTCTCCTGAATAAGGAGTTGAGGCTTGCTTTTATGTCTCTGTTTTCAGTCCAGTGAGCTTTTTGCATACTTAGGTATTTGCTGGACTGAAGCAAAAGGCTCTATATTGGATCTTCATGCATATCTTTTTAAACATACATAAATTCTTCCAGGATTAGACAATATAGACAAGATCATAATTATTTTCAACTTTTTTTTTCAGTTATCAACTGCATTTAATCAATGCAGCTCTAGTGAAAGTGTTTTGTTTAAACTTCACATTGAAAATAAGATGCATTGTGTCTGTGGTCTCATCAACTGCCAGTATTCTCCAATAAAATGTTGGAGAACTGGGTTTTAATCCTTGTGTTTGTTTCTCTAAATGTCTACATGTTTGCTTAGCTGAAAGTGGAATGTTCGCATTTATAAAACAACGGATGTCAATAAATGTTTGTACTATCACAGTACGGAAGAAAAAAGATTGAGCCCTTGGGATGTGATAGGAGATGAACACATCAGTCTAGGGAGATTGGTCAATTAAATACTTGGATGACAGTCTTCCAGAAAAGAATATGTATATACCTTTTCACCATTTCTGCCGAATTTTCATGAATTGTCTTTCAACATCAGATCTCATTTTGCACTTGCCAACCTGTCAGCAAAACCAGCGAACAAGCTGATTCTTAAAACCAAGAGGTACCCTTTGGCTAAAAGCATAAGTGATGGGGCATCTGGGGCTCAGCAACAGGGCAGTTGGTGGCTCACCCCAGCCAGAATAGTTTTGTCCCACAACGGCAGAGGCTCTAAGATGCTCTTATGTATCTGAAGTGTTAAACCAGAATTTTAATGACCTGGTTTTGCTCTCTGCTTTGAGCATACTAACTGTATTGCACTTTTTACTTGTGTGGGGCACAAGGTGTTCGTTTTCATTTCTGAAGCTCTGTCCCTTCTGTAACCAGCACTGCCCATTCACTATCAAGGTGAGATTCCTGCCTCTCAGTAGCACCCATTGCTCATGCATACATTTTTATACCAGCCTGGAAGGTGTTGCTAGAAATGCTGATGCAGCTACTTCATTATCCCTGCTCAAAGCTTTCTGAAAACTGCAGTTCTTCTGCAGGGCCTCCAAAGCGTGGCAGTGGTTATGTGGCGGTTGGTTGAGACTCCTGGCTGTTAAGCATGTGATTGACTCTTACTTGTTCCCAGTTGCATTTCCCTTGTTCCTCTATACTTACGGTAACATTTTTAATCTCTTATTTTGTACATAGTTTATAAGCTTTTTGTTACTGAGACTATTAATTATTTTATGTTTTCACAGTATTTACTGATTTAATAACTTACATCTCTAGGTGTTGCTGTAAAGTGTATCTGAATAGTTATTTAAATACACTTGAGAAGACCTTGAATTAGAGCCTTTTTCTGTCCTTATATAGTTGTTACTGTTTAGAGAATTGTTCAAAGTTGCTTTCAGACTGGGAACTAGGAAAGAATTTAACTCTTCTTGTGCTGGACTACCATAGCATGGCACATGGTCTGTTACAATGTGTTTAACAACACTTTGCATGGTAAATTTTCTGGTTGCAGTAAGCAAGAATAAATCAGACTGGATTCACAGTGCCAGTACTTGATGGTGTTCATTTTAAGTGTCTGGATAACTTGGTGGCTGAAAGGTACATCTCTTGGCTCCCGATATCTGTGATACTCAATACTCTTTCTGTTATTTTTTTTTTTTTTTAATACAAATGGAAATGAGCTTCTCAACATTTATTCTCTTAATCTCTGCTATATTTGAAAGAATGGTTTCTCCAAAGCCTGTTAAAATATATACATGTGTAGGTATTTATAGACAATATATACATGTACATCTTGTAGTAAAGTATTTTTTTCAGATAGTTTTTTTTTTTTATTCCAAATTGGTTTGGTTTTGTTTTTTTTTTTTTTTCAAAAAATACAAATGGAAATGAGCTTCTCAACATTTATTCTCTTAATCTCTGCTATGTTTGAAAGAATGGTTTCTCCAAAGCCTGTTAAAATAGATGTGTTCCTAGTGAACCTGAACGTTCCTGAGTCTTCTGTATCTCGTTTTTTCAGATTAATCGTGCCCCAAGCTTTGGAACTGATCAAAAAATAGACTATGATGTAAAAAAAGGCGTTCTGCTAAATGCATTAAAGCTTCTCAACATACGGTAAACTTGTCCTCCTTTCTACAATCTGGCTGTCTTTCTGTTGCTTTGATTTATTTATTTATTTTTTAAAGTTTGAACTGGACTAGAAAATGAAAACCTTTTTTTTCATTTTCATATTTTCAAAACTTAAATGTTTCCCTTGCTGTCAGTTTTGCTATTGAAATTAACCCAAAAATATTTTTTCTTGTTGCTCATGTGCTTGCAAAAAATGGGAGTTTTTTATTTTTATTTATTTATTTTTATTTAATAGTAATTTTCGTACATATATTTTAAATGACTTTTCAAACAGGTCACAAAGTGGGAATATGAGTGCAGTCTTGGGCATGTGGCCACACAGGAAATTTGCTTTAGTTTGCTTTAGTTTGACATAAGGTCAGAAGCTATACCCCTCTGCAAGAAAACTTTGTCATTGGGATATGTTGGAAAAAATCTACATTTCAGGCAAATAGATATAGCCAAAATGATACATTAAATTACAGTACAGAGTCATTAAAGTACATCTTAAAGTGTGAAAATATTGTAGCCATAGAAGTTGATATTTTAAAAAAATTCCTAATGAATGTTTCAGTCCTCAATTTATATCATAACCTGCACATGACTGACTGGAAAATACAAATAATATACTTGAGATGAAAGTGCATCTCATCTCAGCTACATTGGATTGACATATTTTAATATCATCTGTGTTTCAGGACAAGTGATAAAAGGAGAAATTTAGCTCAACAGAAGGCTGAGGCTCAAAAAAGACTGTATGGTCAAGGTTCAATGAAAAAACTGTTGCCAGGTTCCTCAGACTGGGAGAAGCAGCGCCATACACTGGAAAGGAGAAAAGAAGAACTGGTAGGAAGGAAGAAAATGTGCTGTTTCTTGCCCATGGCTTGTGCTCTTGGTTTTAATTGTCTTGTTTTCTTGATTTGTAGAAGGAAAGACTTGCACAAGTACGTAAACAGATTTCCAAAGAGGAGCATGAAAATAGACACATGGGGAACTACAGGTAACTATTTTTGACTGTATTAGTAGGAAGTATTCAGAGCATTCTTTGGGAATAATGGAAACAAGTGTTTGTGGTAGATGATAGTTTTCTGCCAAAATTGTGTAGGTATTTATAGACAATATATACATGTACATCATGTAGTAAAGTATTTTTTTCAGATAGTTCTTTTTTTGATTCCAAATTGGTTTGTTTTTTTTTTTTTTTCTCCAAAAATACAAATGGAAATGAGCTTCTCAACATTTATTCTCTTAATCTCTGGTATATTTGAAAGAATGGTTTCTCCAAAGCCTGTTAAAATAGATGTGTTCCCAGTGAACCTGAGCATTCCTTGTGTAGGTATTTATAGACAATATATACATATACATCATGTAGTAAAGTATTTTTTTCAGATAGTTCTTTTTTTGATTCCAAATTGGGGTTTTTTGGTTGTTTTTTTTTTTTTTTTTTAATACAAATGGAAATGAGCTTCTCAACATTTATTCTCTTAATCTCTGGTATATTTGAAAGAATGGTTTCTCTAAAGCCTGTTAAAATATATACATGTGTCGGTATTTATAGACAATATATACATGTACATCATGTAGTAAAGTATTTTTTTCAGATAGTTCTTTTTTTGATTCCAAATTGTTGCACGTATTTAGGAATTTATATGACATCAGTCACTCTAGTGTTTGTGCAAGATATTTGCTTGAAAGACTTGATTGTTCATATTCAGCGTATCAGGAACCATGCTGTCATTGTGAATCTGTTCTATAATCACATATGATGATTCTTATCTTTAGGGTGGGGGCAATATAGGGATGTGAGTATTCCCCTATTTAAAAAAAAAAATAATCTCAATGTTATTTATGAGGCTTGCTAAAAGTTTTGAAACATTATTAATGCTTCCATAATTTTTGATAGGATGGCATTTGAAATACTATATTCATATTTCTGCACTTTGATTTTGGATCTTAGTAGGCTTACACTTAAGTGTCTTCAGATTCCTTGGAAATATATGTTCAAAAGGAAGCTTTAACTTGTTGGTTATAATAGAAATTGGCCAGAAAACAAGATTTTTTGTGTGTGATGTTTTTGTTATAATTATTATTTCTTGATATTTGCTTCAATGAGAAGTGAAAGCAAGCCTATGACTATTTGGCAAAAGGGAACAGAGTACAGCTAGGAAGAGATTTACCCACTCTTTATAACATTCGTCCAGGACGTGGGAGGTCTGAGTTCACATCTTTTATTCTGAATTAGTCAGAATGCCTTTACTGCTGTTCTTCATCTCTGCTTTTTTGAGCAGATGTTCTGTAATTCCCAGTAAAGTTCTCATTTAAATAGGTAGATGTTTCTGTGAAATTTTCATTTTTGATGAATTAACATTTTGCTTACAAAAAGTCTTTCTTTGTAACATTCCATTTTAATTACATCCTTTCCTGACATATGTGGAGCTGAATGAGTGCATCAAAAAAACCCCACACTGAAGCAGTTATTTTCAAGCTGCTTAAACTATAAGAACGAGAATCATCATGATGCTTTAATACACTTTGGTTTTTTGACAACTTTAAAGTCTAACTTTTTAACTGATCACATTTTAGGTTACTTATTCAGTTCTTGACTGAAAATGAGCCAAATGTTCTCTTTATTTAGCTTTTTGGTTAATGTAAATCAATACATATACACACGCTTTTTTTTTTTTTTTTTTCTTCCTCCGGAAAAAGTGTCATTTCATGAGGAATGTGCATGTAAAAGGGCAAAACAACTTTGTGTTTTCTTATTACCACGTGTTTGCAAAAAGGCTGAAGAATCAGCAGAGCCTCAGAAGTAAAGGAATCTTGGCTAGAGATGCAGAGGAATTTTATTTGAGCTTTATGCAGTATTTTCTGCTTGTGATGTTTTCATGCAAAGCAGGACTAGCTTCTGCCATGCATTGCCATAGAATCATGGAAATTTTGAGTGCTAGTATTGCTGCATTGATTATTATTGTTTTCTGAATAAAAATCCAGAGAAATCTCAGTCGACCTCAGCAGGCTTTGGTTGAATCTATGGATGCCAGTTTAGCAGTTGGCTTAGTCTCCCGTCTGTCTGCAAGCACAATCAGCCCACTGATTCCAGTAGGAGTCCTGGGCAGTCAAAGTAGGGGCCATGCTTTCAAGCTTTTGTGAATTTATGAGGAACTGAAAAGGATGTGTATGACTTTGAAATGGCCTTTAGATGCAGTGTATTTCTACATATATTAAAATGAGTATCCTTTCTTTAAAGTATTGTTCTGTGGCACTTTTCAGCAGTAGAATCAACACCATTAAGAAGTGTTGACTGCAACTAGATTAGATCTCCTACAGGTGTTTTATGCAAACTAGAACCATCTTCATTTTGCCCTGGAATGGCCCCGAGTCTAATGGGTTCACAACCATCCTTTTTATATTGCAACAAAATAATCAAGGACGATACATTTTCAAGGAGGAAAAGACTGAAAAGGAAGAAGGAGAAAGAACCTTGTATAAAGTTCAGGAAAGATCCACAAAAACATAGAAGTCACATAGTGCCAGTCAATATATGAATGGTACCTAAGCTTTGCACAGTGCAGGCAGAATGAACTTACGGGTTTCTCCTTACAATACGCTAGAAATTAGTCTTCCATCTTTATAATTTCTGGCTGTTTTTCAGGCATTCATGACAAATGGATTGAAGTGGTTTTCTTCAAAGCCCGTTGTGATGATCATGAACAAATCATCAAGTCCTGCTTCTCTTATTGTCATAATCTCGTTAGCTGTGATTTTAGAGATTAATGGCATAGCTGCTCTAATGGAAAATAAGAGTAACCCTGTACATCTGTGTACCAGAAAACCTTTTTTTTCCCTTATAGTATCTGTTTCTTCCCGTTCATTATTTTGGTGGATTTAGTATTCAAGTGCAGTACATATTCATCTTTAAGTTACCTCATGCCCATTAACTCCAAGCAATTGCTCAGATTTTCACTGTTTTGTGTCCTTTTATTGCTAATACAGGTTACTTTGTGGCTCTGCATTTTACATGCAATATTTTGTTAATAGAATCGTTCACACCTGCATGCATCATTCACACCCACTGAAATTTCAGAGTACTGCAAAACTGAGTTTTGGTATATCTCTGGAATGACCTGCATAATATTTCTTTTGACTAGCTAACTGCTGGTTTAAACAGGAATGTGTTCACTGGGTTAAAATTAGAGCAATGTCCAGAGTATATGTTTTATGATATGATATTATAAAATTATTATAGGTGGGATGTGCATGTATTATAGAAGAGGCTGTGAATTAGCTGCATTGCTTTTGTTCCTAGTGTGATAAATAGCTCAGTTTCTATATTAAACTCAGGTTTTTTTTCCCCACTTTTAGGCGAATTTACCCTCCTGATGATAAGACATTACTTGAAAAGTATGAGAGTTTGTTAGCTACTGCTTTCCAGACGTTTCTTGCTGGGAGAGCAGCTTCACTTCAGCGGGAAATGAATAACCCTTTAAAAAGAATGAAGGTACTGAAGCACAAGATGTATTGGCTTTAGGACTTATTTATCTTTGAATTCATGACCTCGTGGATTAGTTTCATGATAATCATGTGTGATGGCTAAAAAATAGCATTTGATAATGTTTCCATCATTTTATTATTATTCTTTGTGCAGCTTGTGGGCCAGATCCTTGAATCTGGATGAACTGCAGTGGACCCAGGGTGGAGACAGGCTAGATGGCTTTAAGCTACTTTACCATTTCCCTGATCCTCAGCCTTACCCCTGGCCAAACCAGAGGTTGGCAGAAACTGCTTTTGAGCTGGTAATTGCCTCCTTCTTCCTCCAGTAATGTCCCCAGCCTATTCATCCACTTGTATGGACTAGAACAAGAGATGTCATAAAACCAGCTCCAGTAGTTTAAGGCATTCAAAAACTCTGCCTCATTGCCTACTTGTGTAGTCAGAGACAGTAGGACAGTGGCTATATTTACAATAACCAACTAACATGGTTTAATTTGAAATCTGAGAAATAATTTCCCATGTTTGTAGTTGGCATAATCCAGCAGTTGTACAGGAATCTTTGCTCAACTCTTTCGTCAAACTTTTGTCTTTAATAAATGTCAATAATTGATCTTAACTTTCAATTTCATGTTGGTTGCAAGCAGAGATGCATGCATCTGAAGAAATACTTTTATATCTTCCTGCGTAGGGATTCATAGTCTTATTTCAGGAATTAGTAACCAAAGTAATTTCAAATTCCTACCACTTGGTGCTTGAATTTTGGAAGGATGGCATATGTCCTACTTTGAATTAATTGTAGTGGAATTCCCATTTCTAGGAGGAGGACATTTTGGACCTTCTGGAGCAGTGTGAAATAGATGATGAAAAACTAATGGGAAAATGCACCAGGCAGCGAGGACCTAAGGTATTTGACTTTTAGATACCAATTTTTTATTTGGCTCTCTAGGGAGGTAGCTTGAGGATTTTAAGTGGGGAATTAGTTAGCTGATCCTTGTGGAAGTTTTATTCCTCAGCCTGCCATTAGCCTTTTTTTTCTTTCTTTTTTTTTAAATATGAAAAGAAGCATAACTACCATTTGTCCAACTAAATCCCATTAAAATTTTAATGGGATACGAGATCCTTCTTTTGCTTTTTAAGCTACTTTGAGGAATTGATGAGCATGGCAACAACTGTTGTACAAGAGATTGCTTGATTTCAGTGTATGAAATGATTTTTATATCCATAGTCTATCTCAAAAGAATGCTTTCATCTTTAATCGATTAGTTCCACTAAGGAATTTTGAGATCATGGGATAAAAGGCAGCGTGGAAGTCAAAGGATTAACTATGATTATGATGTATCTGTAGCTTGCTGACTTGCTAAAATGGTTGTACAGTATATCTTGGAGCCTGTTTCATATCCAAAGTCTGCTTTTAAAGTGAATGTATATTATTTTTAGCCTAATGCTTTCTGGTTATGTGCATAGTTCATGCAAGTCTTTGCCTTAAATACACTGCATATCTTCTTTAAGCCAATAAAGATAAATAGTTTGGGCTTGACTAAAATAAGTATGTTTCTTATATCCTGCAAACACTTTAGGTCAGGTCTGTTTAGAAGAGCCTACGTTTATGTGTGATGGATTTATTTATGGATGAATGTGAATTTTTTTTATAGCATTTTATGTTTCTGATTACATGGTGTACAAATCTGGGAATTCCTATACAAAATGAATGCTGACAATTGTCCTGAGCTTGCAGGCGTACTTCAGATATGTGCAAGAATTCAAAGAGGTACATCTTGTTACAGGCGTGCATACTGGAAAGAGGATCTGCATACCCAGTCTGGTATTAAGACAGATTTGCAGGAACCTCGTTACAAAGATGGGGATTTTGTGAGCTCGTGCTTTAACATTGGTGGATTCATTTTAAAGAGGAGAAAAAAAAAAAATATCCAGTCCACCCTAGCAACGCACTCAATCCACATTCTTCAGGCATTCTTTTCCTTGAGATTTTATTTTAAATTCTTTAATATAGGGTCACTTAATTCGAGTTTAACATCTCAGTCATTTTTTTTTCCTTTTTCCAGAAGCCTTGTCTTTTCCCAGCAGCCCTCAAAGAGCATCTGTCTGGTTGACTGTACGCACACAGAGTTGATATGTACTATCTCTACACTGGGTGCACACAAGCCATTCCCAGGCTGGAGGCTATAAGGATTTCATAGGGTACCAAGGCCAAATTAAGAAACCTCTCCTAATTAGTTTTAAGGTGAAGTTTGATCAATTTATGAGTGAGACTATATGACATGGTGTTCTTTTATAGCAGGTAAATGGATTTTGTGGCTTACAGGCTGCTCTACCAGTACAATATCATTTGCCCTTATAAAAGAAAGAAAAAATTGCTTATGACCAAAGTTCTGATGGTTTTTTTTTTTGCCATAACATTGATCAAATTAAAAGGGAAGGCAATGAAATAGCTTATCCAAGGAGACTGTTTCTTTTCCTTGCAGTGTGCACAGGATCTGTATTCTTGCATTTTTTTTAGGGTCCCGGTATACTTCTCAAACATTTAAACCATTGCCTACAGTGAAGCCATGGGACTGGAGATTCCCCCGCTTGCATAATATCCTGGGCACTTCCTTTGAAATGCAGATGCTCATTGCAGGTGGTCCTTGCATTTTGTACCAAAAGAGCATCACCTCTTTCCTGTAAGGGTTAAGGTGCATATGACTAATAATATACATTTGATTGGCCACCTTTTTGTAAAGGGTCTCCTGTGAGATATGTAGTGTCTAAACATCTATCTGTATAGAAATCTGGTGAGTGAGGTAGGCAGTAGAACTTACTGTTGCCTGTCAGCCTGTCAGGTAAGAGAACAATCCAGCTGTAAAACTCATCTTCTTGTGATCGTAAATTCCTACAAATAAAAATGCGTTAGCACATCAAAAAAGTAACATATGCAGGATCTAATTGACAAAACGAACTTGGGGGAACAGTACTTTTCATGTCATGTTACCCAACGTGAAGGGTTCTTTCAGAAATTTGTGATGTCCTGTCCTCCCCTAAAAGTCAGTGGCTGGCCTGCTGACAGAAGTTGCTGTTAGGAGGTAAGTGCTCTGCCTTGGGCACACTGTTTTCCTTGGAAAATGGAACAGTTGGGACTCAGAAAACTTGCAACTGGAATAGAAGAGAGGTCTTTTCCTCCTCATCCTCCTCCATAACTAAAGACATATATACATGTAACTTATACATACAAATATATATATATTTATATGAGGGGTAGAGGGGGATGTGTGTGTGTGTATAAATTAGCTTTGCTTATTCCAAATTTACTAGGAATATCAGCCTTATTATTATTTGAACATGATCAGGAACTCACAGTAAAAAACAGGTCAAGAACTTCCCAGAAGGAAGGCATTTTTGCCTGCAATTACTATATGACTGGATTCTACTTTGGGAAATACAATCCGGAAACGTCTGGTTCATTTGTAGCCTCCAGAGGGCACCTTGTACTCACACACTGCAAGGTTTCCTCATGTTCATGACATTGCACTGCGCAGGAAAAAGAACTAAGGAAATAATATAACAGCCGTTTTAGAGACAATAAGCAATTACTTTTATTTTTCATCTTCTGATATAAAATCAGATTAATGAAAGAAAATTCAGGTTAGCATAAGGGGGAAATCAAGGCGATTAGAATTGCTAAAAGCAGTCAAATATCTATTTTAAGAGGTCAATTTAAACCCAGATCTAGCTGTTATTTGTCATTATTGCTTTTTGTAATTCCTTTGACCTTTATATTTAATTCTTCTTTGTTAAATGGTGTGAAGTCTTGGTCAGGATGTTCTTACTGTTTAGTGTAGAATGTGTGAGGAACATGCATATCATAAGTGGGAATGAGATCTGCCTCAAAGCCCCTGTGAGTTTTGATTGAAAATTTTTGTTTTACCTTGCATAACTCATCAGGAATGTCTGATCAGTATATCTCTGACACGTGTAATTTCATGAGTAGGACAGCTATTCTTGAGAAAGCAGTTAAGTGTTGAGGCACCTTAATTTGTCCTTTTGGCAGGTAGATAGATATCAAAATATTCTTTGTGTAATTGAACAGTTGCCAGGGCTGTCTCTTTTCAATGGAATAGTTGTCTTCAACTCTTCCTTATCTGGTCTAACAGCTTGGGCTTGCATAAACATACTGGTGCTTTTAAGTCAGTGGCAGAAGTCTCTTTCCTTTCTTGACTGGAATGGAATTTTAGGTAGCATATGTTCAGTTATGAAGTGTATCTTGCAGGAGAAGTATCTTTGGGGCTTTTTTCTATTGCCCTTCACAATAAATCTTGGTGCATTACATTATGCTAAGATAACAGGGCAATTAAAATTCATCTTGAGACTTCCTCAGTTTTACTCTGACCCCAAATATGTTCAGAAATTATTATATTAATGTTTTTAAATCAGAGTTTTAATTGCAGTCCATTCAATAACCAGGCAGATGAGGCCATCACCATAGCTTCTTATAGCTGAGCATTACTGGAAAGAAAATGCATAGCGAAGAAAAGTGACCGCATGAGCCGCCTTAGGAGAATAGATATAATGGAGGATATTGCATTTTTCTTGTCTGCCTTGATGGTAGATGGAAGAATAATAATTTTCATTTGTAGCTTCTGTTCTTGCATCAGTTTCTCGGTCTCCTACTTCTTGATTTTGGTCTTGCAGTATCCTTGGTAATAGCACAAGTTTAAATACCTGATGACACGGAATCCCATGTGCACATGGGACATGAAATACACCTAGCATAACTTGCTATATTCTTCCAGTTCTTGCTTTCTGCAGGATGTAGATTAATCACTTTCACTTTCTGAAGTCTATCAGCCAAAGTTCCCTGGTGTATTTCTTTGCTTGATGTTGATTGTTGTTGAAGTATAGCTTCAGTTATTGCAAATATCAGTGAGGGATTGAAACTGATTGTAAATGGTGTTCTGATTCACTTGATTTATGATTTCAAACCATAATTCAGTATGTCTGGTAGTGTAAGTCATACTTGAAATAAAATATTTTTTTTCCTCTTACTATATTGTGCTGCTCTTCATGTGAAAAAGATTAGGACTACCATGTACTGAATTTAATGAAATATTTAAGCATTTATTCTAAAATTAAGGACAAACTTCCAATCTAGTTTGGGAAGGTTTAAATATGTACAAATGAACCTGCCTGAATCAGGGACCTAATGTGATAGTAATGTGTTCTTCTGGGATTATGAATGAATTCAGTAACTTGAGCGGCTGTTGCTTTTTTGCCCCCTCCTCCCCCCCCTTTTTTTTTTGCTTTAGCCTTTGTGTTCGATGCCAGAAAGTGCACAGCCTTTAAGAAGACTGAAGAACTGCAACAGTGATAGTAGTTGTGATAGCAGTAGCAGTATGTCAGAATCAGGAGAAGAAAATGAAAAAGAAGATCACAATGAAAAAAAAGAGAAAAAAGTTTCATATGATCTTGAAGAAAATAAATACAAGTCTTTGGAACGATCAGGTAAGTTAAATGATCGCTTTTCCAAGTAAGCCTGGCATTCACAATGAATTATATAAAATGCTTCAATATTTTAGAATGCATCAACATTTGTGACTCAGGGTTAAACACTGGTTTGCTTGTTCTGTCTTCTTTAAAATCTTTCCTAAATTAATGAAAGTGGCTTTTTAAAAAAAGAAAAAAAATTAATATTCTTTTGCCAAGAAAGCTAAAGAGAAAAATACACCTGGGCTACACTTGGAAATAGTGTGAATGTTCCTCTTTGCTCTAAGATTTTTTTTTAGTAGATTGTTACTTTTTTCCCTGTGAAAGATAGTCTTATTAAGCTTGCATTTGCTGGAATATAGAAAGGATAAATAAATGTATTTGGAGACGTATAGAAGGTAATGTACTCTACATGAGATCCCTGCACAGATTTTTTTGATGATTGTTTTCTTGTGTGCTGCAGAGCATTAGTGTGAGCATGTTCTGTTGAACATGGTATATATAGCATGTTATTTTTTGTTTTAGCAGTGTGTTTATGAATTTCATCACGTAATTGCACGCAGGTAATGCTGCTTCTAAAATTTTATTTTTCATAGCAGCATCCTTTATTTACCAGAAGACTGAATTAAAAAACTGTACAGCCATGCAGGAGCTGATGAGGGAGACCAGATCTGCAAATATGGGCTCTATCAACCAAATTTCCGCTACTCTTTCCATATTCTTACAGTCTGGAAGCCACACACAGTAGCCACATACTTTTTGGACCTGTAAGGCATATGCACTCTGTCATAAATCTGATGCATGTTACAGAGGACTGGAGTCTACTTGATTAAATCTGACTATGAGGAAGAAATAAATGGTCTTATAAAGTATGTAAAGTATGTATTATTAGGGGATCTGACTGCTACATATATAGTTGTTAGTCAACATGTAGTGCTACCTATGTGCAAGCATGTTGTTCATTTATGTTATTAGTTGGAAAGACTGAAAAATGGGTGTTAAGAGAATAATAAGTAATTACATCATTTAATTTGTCTGCAGGCAGAATGAACTTGAAACCTTCAATTAAAAATATAAAATCTCCATCATATTCATCCTCCGCATCATCCACGGGTCCAATAAGGCGTTCTGTAAGCTGCCCTCGTTCAATATCAATATTGACTATGCAGTCACAGGCAGCAGAGACACGTCCCTTTTCAGCAAAAGCATCTCTGCAAATCCAGCGTGCATCCTCAGTGAATAGGTCTCATTCTTTAAATCGTAGCCCATCTTCAGCCAGAGTCTCTCAGACACCCAGTTTGGGAACTATGAACTCTTCAGGGGTGAGTCAACACAGCAGTTGCTTTTAAAATGTGTTTGTTTCCTCTAAAACTCAATAAATATATGACTGATTTTTACAGTGTCAGAAAACCTGAAGTACTGTAGTCAATGCTATGGCAGAAACTCGGGAATAAAATCTGTAGACCTGCATATGACTTATAGTGAGTGCTAGCTGGGATGTTTCAGTGTTTCTGGTGCAGCAATACAGCTGTCACATTTTGTGAGAATGGAAATGTTTTAAAGAGTTTTTGTGACTGGGAAACCTTCTCTCCTAGATAGTTTATTGAAGATTGGAAGAGTTTTTCTCTCTCTCAAAAAGTTTCTGTGATTTGTTTGGGGACTTCGGGGTTCTGAAATAAGGGTGTACTTGCCTTTGAAATCTTTACAGCAACAAAAATACATCAGTATTTCAAAACCAGCATATACTCCAAAGGTAACTACCTTGTACCAGAATAAAACTGTAGTTAGACTTTGTATGTGTGTCCATTGTAGAGGAAGGTGTAATTAATTTTCAACCTACTCTACCTATTTTGCATAGGCTATACTACTGCAGTAGTGCTCTACTTCCAATGTGAGCAATTTGAAATTTTTAGGTAGTTCTTGTTGTCTTTAGTATTTGCCACTGCAATAACTGTGTCAGAAGCCATCTTTCTTTTTTAAAGTGAAGATAAAACTTGTTCTTTTTGAAGCCTGTCCCTGAGACAGACAAGCATTTAGACTCAGATAGTCTAACTAAACAATTAATAGAATAAATAGATGAGATTAAACACTTTTACCTGTTTAGAATTTGTGTGGTTGGTTGTAGTTTCACAGTATATTTCTGAACGATACATTTTTTCCCATTTGTGACCAGACTGACATTCTCTTTGGTATCTCCTTCACAGCCCAGGCATTTCTTTTGTGTTTGCACGATGGACCACACACCTACCTACCCCTAGGCAGCGTTTGCTGGGATCAGCCCCCAACCTCATTCAGTGTTGTATTGTGTGCTGGTGCCAGTGCATTTCCATTCATGCTTTGGTGCCTGACCTATATATTTCCTCACCTAAATAATTTATCAGAGATGGGACAAAACAAAGTGGCACTTTTAACCCATATTTGCAGCCTTTCTCTATTGTGGTGAGCTTTGATTGTGAGAAATCCTTTTGCAATGCTAATTAACTTGCTTCATAGTGTTTACTATCTCTAATCATCATTTTTAGCAGGTAGAATTCTCATTGTCTGTTTTGCCCATGAGGCTTTGTTTAAATGACGAAAAAGGATCCTTTTAAAAGTGTGTGTGACATCTTGTGAAATATTCCTTAACATGGTTTTCCATCTTTAAAGTCAGCTAATAGAATTGGAAAGACATTAAGATTGTGTCTTCACCACAACGTGTTAAAGGTATTTTTTATCACATTAGCTATCTCAAGTTTAAAAAGTACCCTTTTATCATCAAGATGTACTCTGAGAGCTTAATGAGACAGGGCTAATATAGATCTTTCTATTCACATTAACTTTATATCAAATACAAATTACTGAAAGATTAAAAACAGTCTCTTACCATCTGACGTTAAAAATGGGCTATTCACTTAAATTAACGTTAGCAAGACACCATACTCTCTTTTTCATTGAGAAAGCTCCACCACAGAAATGATCTTGATATGCAGAACAATTATGTTGGGTGATAGAGCTTAGGTCATGCTTCTTAAAATAATGTGAATAAAATTACTTACAGAATGGATAAGAACTAGTCATAATTTAGCACTGTATTGTGAATGGAACTCTGTTCATAATAATTTTTGCAACTAAGAATAATATGCTATATATTACTGCTAGAATAAATTTAAAATTGATAAACTGTAACTTACTAAGAAGAAATCATTTGTGTGTGATAAAGTATCAGTTTATCTATCCTTTGGGCAAGAAAAGAGCAGTGGGCTGCCATTTTTAGAGGCTGCTGAGATCCAAATGTTCTAAAGGTATGGAAACTAAATTTAGAGTAAGCCATTTACAGTTGAGAACTGCAGACACATTATCATAGCAGTAATTGAAAAAAAAAAAAAAAGTGGATTTGGAAATATTTGCTATCATATTATTTCAGTTATGTATCATATAGCAAAATATTTTGTTATGCATGCAAATATTTATCAGTTACTTAAGCAAAAATATCCATAAGTAAGTATTGTAGTTCTTACAAAATACAAAGAATTAAAATGCCTAAACATTTTAAATTTTACTTTTGAAAAAACATACAATTATGCTCACTTATTCTTCCAAATAGAAAAGTATGCAAAAGTAAAGAAAAAGGATCAGAAATACTTACAACTAGTGTCTAAAATCTAAAGAAAACCCCAAAACCCTCCAGGGATGGTCTTATGCAGACACTGTAGGGGCTCAAGTTGGTGTTGGTGTAAGAAGCACTGATACTTTAAACAAAATCCTGGACAGCTGAAGACGCTGTCAGAATCCCCACTGACCAGAGTAGAAGCAAAGCGTCCTTACTTTTTTATGCTTTCAGAAATCTTAGCACAGTGACATATAATTGGCAGTTTCTGTTAAATTGGTGCAGTGAAGTACTGAAAGGAAGTTTTTAATGATTAGTATTTTTTTTTTCATTATGTTGAATTTAATCTCAAAGTCTGTTATCTGAATTTCAAATTTATATTTTAAATGGTGGGGACCAGAAATATCAAATATATATTTGTTTATCCTGTTTCAAGCAAACTTACATTTGAACTGTTTTTCTTTATTTCTTGACAACTATGAGTAATGATGATGCATTAGTGTATGAGGTATATGTGTGTATATTAGTCATGTATTAGATGATATATCTATATACTTTACTAATATATTTTATGTCACCCTATTTAGAATTTATTTTTGTCAAGGAACCGTCTTTGTAATGTGATCTAATGACACACCTGAAATTTTTCCTCCACTTCATATTGGTTTTTAGAGTGAGTCGTTGCTGCAACAGAAAACAAAAGAGCAAGAAGTTGCTTTGATAAAAGAGACTCTTCTCATTATCAATGACATGAGAATGAAGTTCCCAGGAAAAACAGATGAAGAATCAGAATTAATTATAGAAGATGTAAGTATCTATATAAATAAGAAAGAAGAACTGTTTAGGCCACTAACACGAAGGCAAGTAGAAAGCTCAATTTATGATTCATGAGCTCCTGTGGCCTTAAAACTTCCAAAACTCAGGATAATTCAAAAGATTTCAAAAGCTTGGAGCCTTGCATACTTTCTGACCTTGAAAGAGCAGCACTGAAAACATTCCTATGTCTTTATAAAATACATGAGAAACAATCAGGAAGGTTAGGAAAATACAATTTTTCATTGTGGAGAAAGTTCAAACTTTTAAGTAAGCTAAGAAGAATGTTACAACTCATATTTCATCTGGTGTTGTTAGTACAGAGCCTGACATGTTTAACTTGCTCTAGAATAGGCATACTAGAGAACTCAGAACGGTATGCTGCAAGGCAAACTGGAAGTTTGCTAGTCATAAAGAAAACCAGTCATATGTTTTGAATATTCTAGTCTGCCAGCTTACTCTTTCTTACATCCAACATTATCCTGACCCTCATAGTTTGGTATCAAAGACAGGCGAAAATGCCCAATCTAAAAGGCAATTAAAAAGCAGCACCTAATATTAAGATACTAAGCAGAAAATACATGCTATCTAAATACCTTTTAAATATCTACTGCAAAGAAACTAACATCAGCTTGGAAAAGAAAAAAAGATCATTCTTTTCTCAGCCTAGTAGAAATATGGAGGGATCTAGTTCTTTAAATTAACACCTGTATTCTGATGTAGTAAGCACAGTCTACTGTGTGTTAGAACTCATCTAATTCAATATCTGACTTGAAATGTCCTTTGCCCTGTGAGCTTTCAAAATGTTGATTATGTCTCTAGCAATCTGTGCAACTACATCACAGTGGAAAGGAATTCTCCTGTAATGATGGTTGTTTTGGGTGATTCTGGAAGACAGCATTCATAACTAGCATATTGAGTCTCTTAGCATAGAAACAGAAATAAAATGCTTCGTTAAATTTTTTCTTTCAGACACGTGGGAGCGTGTGTATTTATGTAGGTCTGGGAGTGTGTGTGCGTGCACACATGCCCGTGTATGCGCTCCATCTAGTGGTACTGGCTCATACAACGCTTGCGTGGTTATAAATGCACTTATGGCAGAACTCTTTTATGAATTCATCTGGCCTTAGCTAGTTTCTGATGGGAAATAATACTTCATCATGGAAGGAAACAAGTAATGGTATATTAGTTGTCAGTGAGGCAGAACTTGTCGTAGGTCTGCAATAGAACAAAAAGGTAAAATAACAAAATGAAAATAAAAATGTATGTTCACAGCTCAAGCTATTTTGGTAGCACTTAGACATCATAAAAGAAGAGTATTGCAGTTCATATATGACCATTTATAGTAAGGATATTTTCAAGGTATTCCTGATGTCCTTTATGCAGCAAAACCCCTCGCTATTTAAATAGGTTAACAGTTATGCATTATTGAACTTATTGCTGTGTTCAAGGAATCTGAGCTGAGTCTGTCAAAACAAGTTTCTACCTGCTTTGTGGTGTACGACTGTCAGAATCAGGTGGAAAAGAGGGTAGGATTAAACTGAAAGATTGCACATATCTTTGCAAATGTTCCCCCCCATAAATTTGCAAATGTTTTCCATTTCTTTTAGAGAAAATATCTTTTCACAGAGGTCTTATAGATGCTCAGACTTTTTAGCATTAGGAATGCTCATGAATGAAATGTCAGATTTCAGTTGGTTTATGTGTATTTCTTTCATCTTGTGTTTTGCAATGACTACAGATTATGGATAATTGGAAGTATCATAAAACAAAAGTGGCATCCTATTGGTTGGTAAAACTGGATTCTGTAAAGCAACGAAAAGTAAGTAACGTATTTCATTTTTGGCAGATTGTCTGAAGTAGACACATAGCAGTGTTTCTGCTGGTGTTCAGCAGTACCTGGGACTGACTTGAGATACTAAAATACTGGCTGTTAATATTAACCTATATATGAATTAATTAAGTTGCAGAAAATTATGTTGCTCTATATTTAGACAAGCATAATTATCCTGGAATATAATTTCAAAAACAAGTTCTTAAGAAAATAGTTTGCTGAAAGAAAAGTAAACAAATAAATGATTAATTCTGCTTATGTACTTAATTTTTAGCAAACATTCTTAGAAGTGTATTGATTCAGCAGATTTGATTGATAAGAGACAAACCAGTCAGCAGTTCCAGACCAGACGTATTAAAACTCCATTAGTCTTTGTGATATTGCACTTGGTTATTTGAGTCTTTGACCCACAGTATTACAACAGATGATGCTGAATAAAAACCAGACATGCCAACCAACGATTATTGATATTGTTAAAATGCTCAACTAACTGGTTTCGTCTTGCAAAGGACTAAGTATATTTGTTTATCCTTCTGTCTTCACTAATCCTCTATCTAGGAGGTATTGTAGTACATAACATCTAAAGAGTTTTAGTCTGTTTACAACCTGACACACAGTAGTGTCAGTCATACCTGTATGTCATATGTCAGTCAAAATTATCTTCCCTGTGTAATATTTATTTTCCTTAATGTAGCAGAAATTGTATCTATTATTAACACTTTGGTGCCCCTAAAATGGTATTTTGGGTCTTCCTTTCTGCTTTGGTCACTGACCAAATTACATGGTAGCATATCAGGTCCAGGCATTTAATCGCTGTGTGTCTCAGTTTTGCAATCTATTTTTATAGACCATAAAAGAAAATAACTTAATCAAAATGCTGCATATGTGATAAATATTATCATTGGAAAATGTTGGGAGGTTGTTAAAGGAGAATGGAAGAATCATTTCAGATCCTCATCTCAAATTACTTTTAAGAAAATCAGCAGTATGATCCTCAGTCTTTCACATTGTATTTTATTGAATGTTGCATTAGCTGCTTGTATTTTCATACTGGACAGAAAAACATGTCCATTTGATGTGACGTCACATATATTTGACTATTGAAGTTCAGACATTAAATGGAGTATGTGTCCACACAGCTTTCTAAAACTAAATTAGACATGACAAACTAAAAAAGAATTTAGAAGTATAGGAGGCTATAATTTAATTAGAATTCTTCTCAAACCATGTCAAGGGGCAGCACATATCTATGATTTAGCAGAATTATTTCTTCTGCCATTGACAGGAATCAGTAGAGCAATCAATTTCGTTGGCTGAAATCGTAATTTTTTGTTTGATGTCTACAGCCATTCTGCTGAATAGTCCTTCGCTTAAAATGATCTCGTATTTCTTTTTAATTACAGGAAAGAATGCAGTAATCCCAGTGTACATGCACATAGGTCATTTATATTGTGTGCATATGGCAGCTGTAGCCTTTTGCCCAAAACCAGGGAGTGTCTTGGTGGGGACTTGTAGAAAATGGTGATATGCAGGAAGAGCTGCTGGGAGGGAGAGAGGGAGGGGTAGATACTTACATAGATAACAGGGCCCAAAATTCATACTGCTGCTGCAATGGAGATCTCATTTTCTCAGCAGGAATCCTTGGGACAGTTGGGACTGGTGAGGGACATGTTGCTAGAATTGCTTTCTTTGATCTATGATGCCACAAATGTGGAAAGGAGTCATCAAACTGGGCCCATCATTGCAGCTGAAATACAGGGCTTTCACATGAGGCTGGTTAAGGTGTCTTTTTTTATCCCTTCCCTATAGCTCATTCCCCAAAACTATGGGAAGGAATCACCACAGGGAGTGATAAACCTGCTCTTTGAGGGACTGAGACTGTTTACTATACATTCTTCAATTGCCCTTCCTAAGTTCCTTTTGGCCATCTGGCTTAATTTACCTCTGTCTGTCTGGTTTTTTGTGTGGTTTGGGTTTTTTTCTTTTCTTTCTTTTCAGTGTAGTCAGATTTTTCTCCTTTAAGCATTATTTCAGAAAGCCAACAATAAAGGGTGGTCCTGTCCTTTGTTTGACTGACAATCGTGTAAAGCCAAGGGCATGTACCCAGTCAGCATGATACCAATTGATACGCTAGGTCGTTATTAGCAAAAACTGTACAATCAGAAATGTGCATTTTTTTGCTCTTCTTGTGAGGACATCTTTTACAACTTAGGAGACTTAGAATTCCTGAAGCACTAGTGGGCCCTTCATCTTTGCTTGCACTGGAAATGATTTGCCTTTTTTTTTTAAAAAAAACCCTGCTTTTAACCTCAATCCCTTCAAGCAATCAGATAGTTATTCTTAGAAGGGTAGTTTATAAAAATGGATTAACTTTGACAATGACATTGCAGCTGAGGACTGCCAAATGTGTAAGCTTTTGTTGATCTGAAAGAAGTATGTTTTATATTCCAATGAGGTGGGTAAAGGAGAAGCAAGCTCAAGGTGGAGAATATTTATGCAAGTAAGGAATCTGTCTCAAAGGTACTTTCTACAACTTTGTGGAATACAAAACAGAACTCAGACCCCTTCACTATACTTACTGGGAAATTCTAACACACAAGAGGAAAATACCTGGGCAATGTACTAGATTTCACAACGTTCATCCCTGACAGCCATATTTGCTTAACAATTACTCAACACGAGGTAGAAAAATTAAACTTCGGCTCTTCTTAGTGTGTAATATTCTGGCATTACAGCAAAGATACAGGAGGCATTTAGAAGCAAGTTCAGAGTAAACCAATGAAATCAATACGTGCTAAAATGACATTTAGTCTCCCAAGACTTTTAGGAAAAAGAGACTTTTGTATGGGAGGAGTTGTGACTGCTTCATGTTACATCACTTTATATAATTTCTTTAAAAGTGTTTTGATGGTTACCAGAGGCTTTGGAATATGCTCTTTCATAGCATCTTGTTCTGTTGCATCTAGATAATTTGTTATGTTAAAGTAAATGATGTAAATTAAAGTAAACAGAAAGATGAAGGCAAACCAGGGAAATTAACTTAGTAAAAGGAGGATGTAGGTTTCCTGAAGTTTCGGCTCTTACGCAGTGCCTTGTCTCTTTTCTTAAACGGGTGATTGAGGCCAGTTTGCAAATTAAGAACAATTAACTGGGACATTTTCCCCTCTGGCGTATTGGCAATATCAACACAGTAAAAACAGCAAGAAGTTTTTTTTTTCATAGAATACCTGACAGACTGCAGCTTGCTTTAGGATGCAAGGGTCAGTCCTTAGTTTTCTTCAGCTCTAGGTGCTAAAGTAAAACAAAAAGCTCTATGTTGGCATCATAGTTCTTTGTTCAGGTCTTTTGGACTATTGAGAGAATCTGTAAGGAGTGGAATTATTCTGTTTTACACAGGAAGATAAATTACTGTTAGTCAGTGTAACATTGCAAAGAAATACATGGTTGATCCTTTATGGGACTTGGTTGGTTCAAATGGGTGCACACCATCACAGCCACTAGCCGTTGTGTGGGAAAGCCTTAGTCAGGCGGGACGCAAGGGAAAGGCTGCTTGAGAAGCATTAAGACAGTAGGCTAACACTGCTAAGAGATTGTCTGAAAATCTGGGCCCATTCCACAAGTGTGGGGCAGTCAAAAACCTGGGTTTAGCTCCTGTAGTGACTAAACAAGATCACCATTCTTAGATTATGATTTACTGCTCTTTCTATCTCACTTTTTGGGAGGAAGAGACCACAGGTGTGGTTTTAGTGTGTTAGACACCTGCATTCATAAAAATTCCCAAAAGAGAGGACAGCATATTTGCATAGGATAATAACGTGCATGGAATTAGTGTGAGTTCTATGCATGCAAACTAATCCTGGGTCTTCAAAAAACAGTTTAACTAACATGTAAATGACATATTTCATAGAGATTGTCATTATTAGATATCTATAGATTTTTCTGCCCATTAAGCATTATTCTTTGCTATGCAGCTTCATTGTGCTATTGCAAGCATTTTTTTTTATTCTTTGTTTCCTTCATCATGTCTGATCAGACTATTTATGAACAACGGTTTGTTATGCTGGACCACAAAACTGCAATTCCGCATCATGCTTCCATACTTTACTGTTCCCCTAAACCTCCACCTTTTTGAGAGTCAGATGTTTCACCATCTGAATCAGTTGGTCATACATATCTGAAAGGTTCCTATGAAAGCATTGTACCTTCTAATTTGCAGCATCATATACCAAATAAATGAGTACTCCATCAGTGTACCACCCACTTGAGTCTGACTGGTTTTCTGGAAGATGCTGTTGAGAGAGAGTCAGTAAGGGCATCTCCTTTACAGGAAATTATGTTGATTTCACTGACTTTTTTGTTAATAGGTTACATGCACCATAGGTGGGGTTTTTTTTGTTTTTGTTTTTTTTGTTTTTTTTGACAGATTTTACACTGTTCAGAGTGCTGGTGTGGGGCCTAAACACTACTTTGGTCACAAAACTATTCCCAGTCTTACTGACAGTATCTAAACAGGCAGAAGCCAAGACACCCTGGAACCTGTTGCTCTCCAGTGACTGTGGAGGGAGCCTAGAGGCCTGACTTAAGAGAACATACAGATGCTTAAAAGCAGACAAGATGAATCCCACCTTCCATGTACCAGTTCAGTGGGCTGTGTAAAGGTGTATCCAAGAGGACTCTGATGTGTTGGATGCACAACTGCGTATAAATCTGTGTGTGTGCACCGAGTAGCTAAGGCTTACTGGGTAAAACTCTCAGTGCTATACTGAATGCAGCTTAGCATTTTCTTCATCCACATCTTTACACATTTGCATTTAAATGTAGTCCATATATAATAAATCCATTGCATTCTACAAACATTGCTATTTTAAAAATCTTGCCAATTATTATCTTACTGATTTCACTATACTGTTTCCTGCATGAAAGGTTAACTAAAATGGTCTGATCTAGGCTAACACTGAGCTTAAACAGACAAACCAAAAGCAGTTTGTAGCTTTTTAGGACATTTTAGTTCTTTCTAAAATAGATGGTATTTCACAAGGGAGTGGGAAAAGAAGAAGATATAATCTTCAAATATGTAATATTTGGGTTGTTAATTATGTTGCCTTTAGTCTGTAAATCTGTCCATTTTGTTTCTTTTTAAACTCTTTTTGTCATTTAAACAAGCTAGTATTGAACAGACTGAAGAAATAGAAATGAACTTCTTTGTAATAAAAATGAAATATTTTGATTTGGCTTTGCAAAATGTTATTGACAGGAAAAGCATATCATAAAAGTTTGCTGATGAATGCACAGAAATGAAACATAGACAGCTGTGGGAATTTATAGCTATGCAGTCATCTGTGTGTGTGTGTGTGTGTTTGTGTGTGTATGTGTGCAGTGAATCAGTGAACAGTTGGGTTTAGGTTCTGCAATATGCCTTTGCTTTGATTTGCTTGGAATATTCTTTCCTAGGTTTTGGATATAGTCAAGACAAGTGTTCGTGCAGTACTACAGCGTGTCTGGAAGGCTCCTGATATTGAAAATTTACATCTATACCGTCTTTTTAACCGTGTATTTAATCGCCTACTTTGGAGCCATGGTCAAGGTCTATGGAACTGTTTCTGTAATTCAGGGTAAGCCTTTTCTTACCTTAGTCTTCTTCATAACTTCACTATTACAATCTCTGCTGAGATACTTTGCTCATTTTAATTCAAAAGGATGTTGTAATATGTTGATCTTGTATTAAAACCATCTAAAGATACAGAATAATTAGAAATCTAAGAATCTAGGCCAACCATTTCAGTAATGGAATCAGACATTTAGTAATGTATTTACAAATATAAATCTGAGGAAAAAAAAATCTAATTTCCAAAATATCTGAGCTTTAGGTCAACTCTTCTGTTGGATGGTGCACAATTTTGAGGCCAGACCACTGGAAGTGTCAAATGTGGACTTACCATCAACAGAAATCATTGCCATATCTATTTGAGCTCAAGACTTACAAGGGAAGAATTGAGTCACAAGTGCATCTCATACCAAATGCAATGTCAGTTCTGTGATTTACAAATAATGAGTTGGAATTTCTGTGCTTGATTACATTCACTGTTTCCCACACTGGTGGGAATGTAAGTACATGCAGAATAGGAAATGTCAACACTGAGGTGAGCAGATGCTTCTGGTTTGGGTAGTAAATACAAGTTTTCTATGGGGAAACAAAGATCAGGCCACATATTAACAGTTCAGTATCCTACACTTCAAAACTACATTCCTGAAATCGAAGGCATTCATGTAAGAATAGGTTTGGAGGATCAGATCATACCCCTCTCCACCCACCAAACTTATTCATAAAATAAGAATACAAATGTTTAAATACGAAAAATATTGCATACAAAAAGACATTTTCTCTGTAAGTATATACAATGTATAAAGAATGGGAGGGGGGTTTGATTAGCTTGTGTAAGGTGTTCTAAAAGGTCTATTGAAAATGAACTACAGCAAACACAATAGTGTGCTGATAGATCTTGTACGTACAAAGAAATCCGTTCAATATGTTCTTCACATGTAGTCATTTGTCATATGTAGAGAATGCATGTAATGCACTTGTTAATTGCTTCCCAACAAAATGGGTAACAAGAAGAGGAGGGAGGGATCTGAGAGTATCCAGGCGGCCATCGGTTTTCTGGGCTTCTTTACCACTGTCTTATCATTGCTGAAGGCTTGTTGTTGTTGAGCAAGCTGTTAGGAGTCCACATTTTGTTCACTGAGATGGGCTGTGGGAACCCGCAGATAATGTCAGCCTTAAAATTTGCTAAATGTATGTATTGGGAATGCAGCACACTCCAAATGTTTAAGTAAGGTGAGAAAAGATTTCCGTTTCCAATCTGAAACCTCTTCTTTTTTTTTTTTTTTTTTGAAATAATCCTCAGCCCCTGCAGGGTCCCCTCTTTATGCCAGTGGAGGTCCTGAATCCAAGCTCAATTGTTGTTATCATAAAATATTATCATTACTTTCCATTTTAATAATGCTGTTATTATTTTGAATGTTACTTCTAGTGTGCAAATCTTCTAATATGCATGAAAATTTTAATTTTAGATATTTTTTTCTCTACAAAGAATGGATTTTGTTTAAAATCCTCGAACAACTCTGATGCTCACTTGGCTCGGGAGAAGAGTCTTTGAGCCAGCAGAAGAGTTCAATCAATAATAGGATTTCTCATCTAGCAATAATTTCATTCATGCAGAACAAGACTCAGCTGACTCCAAAGTGGAGCTAAATTCTTTGACAAAGATCCAATTCCTTGTAAGAGAGTTACTATGTAAAAGATTCTAAAAATACTGCAAAAGTAATATACAAATATCCAGTATGCGCAGAGATCACTCTCCATGTAATATACTTAATACAGAATTCACAGAAGAAAACAGAAGGCTGTTAGTACCTTCCCAGTATGCTGTTTATTCAGTTACAAGCATCCTGGCTGTGTAATCCGCAGCTGAGAACTCATGAGAGCACCTCTGTAGCAGAGAGGCCATCCTCTCATCACTCTCCCTAGAGTTCATTGTGCCATTTTAAAGAACAGATTGGAATTAACATAGGGCATGTGTAGAATTTGGGGAAATGTGTCAGGGAGGGGTATTAATGTGCTAATTCAGAAACAACATGAGTATATGAAAATATATTAAGGAGTGCACGGTACTTTGACTATTCGTAAGATAGATGTCTTAGGAGAATAGCGTAGCTAATAGCTGTAAGGTTTTCTCTTTCTGGTTAGGTCTCTGCTAGGCATATGCTATTTTAGCAGAAAGAATGAACAAAGAAACAAGGAAAACCTCAGTCAAACAGCTATGATACAGATGGTTTCATAAAGTTACATTTGTTTTACTGTGTAATAAACAATTAAAATTAATAAGAGAAAACTGGTAGAAACAGTTGACTTCAGATGGTTATAGAAAGAATAACATGTAATTGACAATATTGCACAATCAAGCAATATTTTGATTTTCTGGATCTGATGAGGACTCCATGATTTCTTACTAATGTATGGAAACTGAAGTTAAGACGTAATAAATTAAATTTCCTTAGGCAGCAGTTCTCTGATGCCTGTTGGCTGCAGTATAATGGAGTATGAACTGAATCTGCGTAGCACATGGAGTAGGTTGCATAGATACATTTATATGTAAGCTCATTAAAATTCACATATATATTTCTAAATCTCAATCTTTGTTATTAAGGTAACTGTATACTGCTATGTTCATAATCAGCCATAGTTAGAGCAGGCCACATATTCTTCACTGATAAATCTCTCATAACTGTAGGAAAGTGATCACAGACCTCGAAGCCCAGAACTTAAGGAATTTATCAGGAGAGTTTCTTCCACAGGATTATTGAGGTTTATGGATTTAATTAGAATATAATTAAATGTAGCATTGTGAATCTGTTGAATGAATGTAATACTTAGAACTTCATCTTGCTGCTTTCTACCAACCATCACATGATTTAATGAGGAAAGAATGAAGACAATAGATTAATTTCCATGTAAAAATACATGTGGAATATTCCCAGATGGGAAACAATATTGAGAAAAATATATTAAAGAAAATAGTAGCTCTTCAAGTAGTAGGATCATTCTGTTTATGAAATGAAACAGTTATGGTGCCTTATAAACAATATTTCTTAAATAATTTGTTATATGGCTAATAATTAAGGGGAAATGCTTGCATCACTTGAAAATTATGTGTGCGATGGAAATTATGTAGGACTGAGCAGTGTCAGCTGGAATATATCATCTAGACTGAGGATCCAGGATGAAAAATCAGATAGCTATACATACAGCTTATCTTTTAGTCATTAATGTTCCTAATTCCATCCTAATACAGTATACTTTTAAAAATATCACTAGGCAGAAGTAAGCGTGCTGGTTCTTTAACGTTGTTTTAAGGACAAACTTCTTGCATCAATGTTACGAAATCTACTGCTGATCTCAGTGAACAAGGCTAAATCATCCTGGATGCTATGCTGAAGCCAGATGCAGCAAATTTTCCTCCTTCTATAAAGTGCTTCTTTCATGAACAAATAAACCTCAGTCTTACAAACTGTCTGTGCTACTTGATTATGAAAAGTCTTCACAGGGATCATGTTGCCTTTACAACAGACTTAATGATCTGTAATCTAGTCAGAGTTTTGCACAAACGGGAGCATTGAGGTGTCTGCAGAGAACTATTGTATTCTGTGGTACTGGTCTATACTGGTATGTTAGGGTTTGAGGCTTTTTTGGGCTGAGAAATGGCTTTTTAAGAAAAAAAGCATGATAGTCTGCATTTCAAAATGGAATGCTTCTATAGATACACTTTGTGTTGCACTTAATTGTGGAAGACCAACTCCACATAACCAGGTGGAACAATAACTAGTTTCTGAGTGACTAAACTGAGAAACTGTCCTCATATGTTTAGTTGGATAATGAAGAGGAGCGCATACTAATCTCCTGTAAATTAGTTTTGTATTTATTTCTTAGTATCATGTACTTAAATTAGAACAGTATTATTATGCTGTGTAGACATTTAGAAATAATTTATTGGGTTTTTTTAATTCCTTTAATATCACATCACATTTGCCTTCAGGTGGTAACCTGTTAAAAATAGTAAGTGTTTTTTGTTATTCCTGCTGGAAGACATGCACAATTATGTGACAGTAAATCTTTATGTGCTAAACCAAAGTAATGGCCTTATAAATGCTTTAGGGAGCAAACCAAGTGAAAAATGGCTGTGGACATCTCACATATGAAGATTAATTTAATTTGTGTTTTGAACTCTGCATCTGCCAGCATTGTGTTGTATAGACCTTTCCCGTAAATGGGCAAGGGCATGCTTTTTCTTTTGTTCCTCTATTGTTAAATCTGATATAAAGCAGTAAAGCTCTCAGATTGCAATTTGTGACAGAAAACATAAAGTTGTGTCTTTTTCCGTAACAGGAGCTCTTGGGAAACCATATTCAGTAAAAGCACAGAGGTGGTGACTCCTGAGCAACTCCAGTGTTGCCAACGAATAGTACAGCTTTGTAAACACTGCCTGCTGGTGGTTTATAAATATTCATCAGATTCAAGAGGCTCACCAACTGGGATTAGCCCCCACTGGGATGATACAAGGTATAAATTTCAATATTATTTTCCTAAATTATAAGTATAAAAGATAATATAGGAACAGGTTTCAGTCTATTTTGCTACCACTACACTTCTCTTTAATCCTAGTTCACTATGTATTTAGGAAAAAAAAAAAGACAAATCATCCACCATTTCCCATGATCTGAATTTCCGTCATCCTGATCTTTCTAGCCCACTCATGAAGTGCTACTAAAAGAAGACCTGATATACACATTTTGTGTGAAACTGCACTTATTAAAGTCTTGATGGCCTACTGCCTAAGTAGCTGCAGCAAAGGCTTTCCATAAATTGAACTGAAAATTTCCTTTCTTCCCCTTCTCAGATCCCTCAAAGTCACTGATTCCAGATTTGCATTCCTAGAGGTATCCTAACATGTGTGATACTTCTGGCTTCACATTCGCAGTGGGATGCTATAGGGGCACAGCTCCAGCCAATGGTCAGGTAAGTGCCATCTGATTTGCTGTATTGCACAGTTTTGCAAAGTTGATTTCCAAAACCTACAGATTGAAAGTTTTATTAATTCATTTTACAGAGCATAAATATATTTTCAAACCTTGCAAAACAGCATCATATAGTAAAAAAATTATTTGGCACTTACCCGATTCTCCATTGGCTGACCTAGTTCTCCAACTGGTTACAATAGAGATTATAATATTGTACAGGGATATAATATAGTATAGGGATCACTGAAAATACTCCAACTATAGGAGTCAATAATCTGCAATTCAGCAGTTGTAGGTGGAGAATTAAACCTAAGTTTCAAGTTAGTTAGGTTCCAAATTCTATTAATAATGGCAATTTGTACATAAACTGACAAATGCTTTGTTTACATAAAAAAAATCTTACAGACATTATTTCGTAGAAGGGCTTTATGAGTTAAATATTACGTGAAAAGCAAACCTTTGATATATTATCTGTTAAACTACTTTTATGACAATTGCTTACTTGCTGGATCTCAGACTAGTTATTTGATACACTGAACCCATTAGTTATTATCATATGGATCTTAAGGAACTCAACATAATTTAAAACCAACCAGAAACTGAATTTGTTTGGTTGCAGCAAAAGTAGAAGTATGTTAGCCACAAAAAAAATCATATTCAATATTAACATCTACTGAGCTATAGCAGGGGTATGGTAAAGTCATTTGGATTAGCTAATCCTAGAAAATCTTCAACCTTGACGTTTTTATTGCTTTTGCTGTTAATACTGCAGAAAATTTTTCATCATGACCAACCACAAACTATTCAAACTGATCAGATTACTCTAACATACTGCAGCTAACAGGCTTACATTTGGAAAGCAGTGAAAGGGATGGTCCAAAAGAACTTTCTTGTCTCCAGTTTCTGTGTTTCTTTGGATATTGAATGGAAGTTTATTCATAAATTTTACAAGCTAGAGGAATCTAAGCCTTCTACATCCTAAATATCAGTATGTCTTCAGCAATGGAGTGCCATAACAATTCTGATTTATTAAAGTTACAGTTTTTATATTAATCTCCACAAATGTTACAACTATACCGTGGATATAGTGGTTTGATAGTTAACCATGGCATTCTGAATTCATGAAATGAAAAATATGTGTGGAAATAAATGCTCTTGCCTGTTATGCCCCACAATTGTAAGGTAATGAACTATTTTTCTAGAAATGGGAGAACCACAATAGTATTTCACATTTCATCTTTCTGTTTTTAAATGATATAAGAATCTGTACTACTACTAATAGTTTTCTTGACTTTAAAACTGTGAAGTGCAAGAAAGGATAGAGAATATAATTTTATAAATGTACAAAAAGTCAATTTTTTCAAGACTATAAAAGCTAATGTGAAGAGCTTTGCTTTTTCTGAGCACAAACCAATGGTTGGTTTTGTTAGTGTTTATGAAACTAAAGCTTTCAAAGATTACAAATATACCTCTTTAGCTGGGAAATTTTTTTGTACAGGGAGAGACAAAAAGATAATGAAAACTGCCACAGAGTTCTTTTTACACTTTTCAAATTTGTTCTCCATCCCATCTCCTAGCTGTAAATCCACTATATGTCATGAAGAGAATGAATAGGATTATTAATGCAAATATGTATTAATGTCATTTTTCCTCACAAAATTGAAAGTGTAAAGAAAACAATAGGAGAGCTCAAAAACTATACCAAAATCTCTTCGAAAGAATAGCTAAAATCAAACTGTAAAAAGTCAGACTTTTCATATTTTGATAAATTCATCTGTGTTACAGATTTTTTTAAAAAACCCATCTAGTGCTAGGTCCTTACAGCTTGCTAAATAATCTTATGTATTACATGGCATATTCTGTAGGAAACATTAGAATTTTTTACTTTATCATCAAGCAAGTGTAGATCTCAGTCTGGTGATGTAGAGAGCTGTCAAGCTCACCAGCAACCCATTCCAAATCAGCCTTTATTTTTTTGTAAATTTTTTAAAAAACGCATTGGTGATCATAGTTTTATAACAGCTTTTCTCAAAGCTTAAAGAAACCACACGTGTACACTTCCTTATACAGATTGTCTCCCATTGACAGTATGATGCTATGTCTATCCATGTGATTAGTAGGATCAGTCTTTTAACTTATTAATACGATTCACTAGAACGATGCAACTATTTTTAAGTAATAATTTATACAGTGTGTTCTGTTAATCCATCCTAGCACTGACATAATTAGTTCTGAAATTCTGATTTAGTGTGGATGTTATTTTTGCACACTTACTGTGCTCATCTAGTGACATACGATTAACTATTATGAAATGATAACATGGAAAGATTTAAGAATGAATATTAGGCATATGATAAATTATTGTTTGGAGTAGTACATAAAATTCAGGCTATATAGTTGCCTGAATTTAAAGGGTAAATAGTCACTGATTTAACTTACTAGGTTGTAGCATCATTGTTTCTTTCTTTAGTAGAGTAGTGATGATAGCATGTCTATTTTTTGAGAAGTTGGAAACCAAAGATGGAAATCTCTGTTTTTTCCTTTTTTTACAACTTGACATTTTACAAGCTGATTAACATCAATTACAGTTTTTATCTAGTTTAATTTAAATAAATACTACTATAACAGTGGGTAAAGTATTAAGTTTTGGTAGTAGTGTTACACAGGACGCCATTTTTTATTTATCTGCTTGCTTTAAACTAAAGGACTGGAAAGATGTTTGATCCTCAGACATCTTGAAATTTTGGTAAGAGTTTCTCTGAGTTTAGATCTGTTTCCTAAGTTAGCTAGTGCCTAATGCCCTGTATGTTTTGTAAATAGTATTTATTTGACATAATTTCTTGCATACAACAATTATAAAAGCCATGGTGCACAAACAACTAATTCTTTTGCTCTTGAGTGTCACTTTGCCTGTAAACTCTGCTGTATTTTTCATATCCTTTCTAGGTATTTATTGCCAGGACCTTCACTGTTCATCATGAAATCATCCTCGTCAAATCTTAGCTGCAGTTCATCTGGAATGCCTCGCCCTAACATTGTGTTCACACAGAGATACAGTCACTTATGAAGCGAAAGGGAAGTTGGCGTTCTTTGTAAATAATGACACTCCATTTTTTTTTCAAATTAAAATTTGTGATGGAGCTACATATAAGCACTGTTATATATTTACTACCATATTATAATAACATTTAGCTGAAAACCTACTGTAAAAGCATAGTTTTTTCTGGAAACATAATAAACCTTGTTAAGTTGTTTACACACACATGTGGATGTGTAGATCTTGCTAGGTTTATAAGTAATTCCTTCCTACTAGAAATGTTATTTTTGCTGCAGAATATATAAAATGGAATCGATCTTGAAGATCCTATTACAGTGTTACATTATTTTATAAGTACAATACTTTGACTTGAATAGTATGTATTGTAAAGTATACTATTTATTGTCTGAAATGTAACTGATCCTTTACCAAGGCAGATGATTTAAAAACTATAGTAGAACAGTAAAACTGTAAGAGTAATCAAAAATAGTCTGGTCATTTCTTGAACATTTAAAATAATTCCCAAAACTCTGTAAGCCAAACCTAAAGCACACATCTTTTTATTTCTCCTCTGAAATTACAAGATCTATTTAATGCTGCTAATTTTCTTAAAGGACATGGTATAGTATCTTTTAGCCGAAGTGAAGGCATCTAGTGTACAAACAGTAAAAATATCAGTTTAGGCATTCAGTTTCTAATTGGATTCTTGTAATAAAATGGAAGCCAATGTTTGTTACTAGATTTCCATTCATATTACCTATGTCCTGTGCCTTTAGGTTTCCTTTGGGAGCAAGCAGTCATCTGTAACTCGCACAAGCATGCATAGTGCATAGTTTTTCTGTTTTACTGCACGAGTGGTAAATCAGACATTTTTTGGAAATACTGCAGCTATAAAGTATTATTTCAACCTAAACTAATTTGTTTGTTGTAGTTTTTATCATACGGTCCAGTACCTACCGTCTATGGCAAGGATACATTCCACAGTATTTTCTAGATTGCTGATACCTTTAAATGTTGAAATCTAATTCATTAGAAAGCTCTTGTTCAGATTCAGCTTCCTGGGCCTGGCTGAAGGGCAAAAAAAAAGAAAATGAGCCAAAGCAGGAGCCTCGTATTAACGGGATCCGTAACCTGAAAACATCACTTAGTTTTGTTACATACAGCCATTTATCCCACTCAGCATTGTGCTATATGAGCCTTATTCATTATAAAAATAATTATTTTTAAAAAGCAGCTATCTAGATTTAAAAATGAATTAAGTTTTTTTTGGTTTTTTGGTGGTTTTTTTTTTTTTTAACTAAGTAAAGAACAGAGTAGTTATTATTTACCAAAGACTTGTTTACTTACCAATCATGTAACCCAGAAACATGTTTGTAAATTTCTGGTATATTTCAGGTATATTTCAAAAAATAATTTGGGGGCTGATTAGCCTCAGGAGCAAGTATGTTAGAGGTTTTTGATATCCAGAGGTTTAAGACAAATTTAAGAGACTTAAGAGATTTGAGACTGAAGTCTGGAAATGACTGGTTTTGAATTTTAGTCATAGCGTATGTAAAACTAGGAATTTGGGTGAGATTTTTGATGCCTGTGCTGTAGTGCCTCAGCTCTAAAACTGCAGGATACATGATAATGAGACTGTGTAAACAATTAAAACCCTCTTAAGATTAGCCAGATATAAGCAGTCTTCTGGTCTGGGAAAGTAATTTTCATTTTTGTGGTAGTACTAGTTTAGTAATATAGGATGTTCACGGTAGTTGTATGTCTCTCTTGGTCCACGCAGTGGCTACTGATAAAGTATACTATGGTTATCTGTAAAAGACTTAATAAAAGCTTTAAATTCCTGTCTTCTTGGGGGAGGCTTCCAATGCATTCAGCTTTTGGCCATGAGGATAAAACCAGCTTCCAGCTTGGCTTGCCAGACTCCAACAGCGCCTTCTGATAGCAGGTTCACATGTCTTCCCCCGCCACCCCCACCCCCCTTTTTTTTTTTTTTCTTTTAGACTCCGTTATGATCGCTATTTTTGGAAACCAGTGCTGGGACGGGTCGATCTGTACAGAATGCTCTGCCAGCAGAAAGAGGGCTACAAACCGCACCTGCGTGGTACGGGCAGGTCCAGAAAAAGCACCGCGCTCGGCGTGTGCGAGAGCGGGCCCGCGGGGCGGTTTGCACCTGGCGGTACCGGCTGTATTCATGGTTCCCGTAACCTTCCTGAAGCGCTGCTGCCTTTCACAGCGTGGGAACCGGTGCTGTCAACACGGCGCAGCGCTTCCCTGCCCGCTGCGCGGGGTGCGCGTGCGTCCCGGCCCCGGGCGGTGCCGCCGGTGCCCCCCGCGCAGCGCAGCAGCGCTTCCCCCGCCCGCAGGTGCGCGCCTTGCGGACGCGCCTGTAGGTGGGTAATTAGCGCTGGCGCCGGGCTCTGCACGCGGGGCGTCCCTCCCGGCGGCCCCGCCGTCGAGCCTCTGCTCGCGAAGCAGCAAACGAGTCGCACACGCGGGTGGGACCGGCCTCCCGCGCGCCTGTCGCGGTGCAGCGGGGGCGCTTCCGCCTGCGCGAGGGTTGCGGTTGGAAGGAGAGCGGGAGGGAACTGCCTCGCTGCGGTCGGTCGTTACCCGTTTCAGACGCTAACAAACCCGGGTGATGCCGTTTGTAACGCTGCGCGGTTAGCTTCGCAACCGGGCGGAATCCCGCTGGCGCCGGGCTGAGACGCTCCGTAGCTCTCACGTGGGAGCCGCGCGCGTCGGGGCGGGAGGGCGGCGGGAGCACGCGGGGGTCCGGGGCAGCGCGAGCCCCCAAGGGCGGGACCCCGCGCTCGCGCAGGGGCGAGGCGCGGCGCGGGAAGGCGGGCGGTGCTGAGCTTCCCTCGTTAAGCGTTACGGGTGACTGAGCCTCCAGAGGGCCGCCGGCGTTTAGCCAAAGTTGTTGCCCTTTACTGGAGAGTTTGATTTTCCGTTACGTCATCGTTATAATTTTATTAATTGTATTTTTTTTTAATTTTATTTTTCTCCGAGCGGGCTGGCAGCGCAGGTAGCAGGGTGCCCCCGGCCCTCCTGCCGCCCGGTGTCGGAGCGGGGCCGGACGCGCCGTGAGCCCCGTGAGCCCCGTGCCGGGCTGGGCGCTGCCCTGCGCCCCCCGGGCGGCCGTGGCTGCGGGGAGGCGCCCGCGGAGGGGCCGGCTGGGAGGCAGCGGCAGGTAAGGGGCAGCCGAGGGGGGCGGCCGGGCTCCGGGGAGCTTCGGTCACCGGCTTCGCTGGCCTGGTGGCGGCTCCTTACCGCAGCTCCTTGCACAGCGTGAAGACGCCAGGCGCGGGGCTGTGGGTGACCGTAGTCACCACAGAAGATGCCCGTCCCCCGTGCCTGCTGTCTTCAGGTAAACTCGCGTTGGGAACGGTGCGGTTGTGGGGAGCTCGCGTGTCGAGGAGGTGTTAAAGGAGGAGCTGCTCGCGTGTCCAGGAGGTGTTTAGGAGGAGCCTGCTCTGGCACAACTGTTGCGACGTGACTGGATGGATGCTGGCTCACTGCCCTGTGCCCTGGTTCTCCTATGGTGCTGATGCAAGGGCAGGATGAACAGCTATGGGGATAGGCTCAGAAATGCCGATTATGTAACCTTACAAAGACTTCATGCTTTATTTGTGGTCTAAAGAACAAGAAAAATATATTTTCAAAAGCATTGCTTTGCTGAAATAACGTTAAGGGAAATGTTGCTTAAAATACCTCATAAGGATACTATTTGGTAGACCTTGGCCATGGGTTAATGTCCTGTCTAGAAAGGAAAGTCTTGTCCTTGTTATGGGAATATCATCTCTAATTGTTGATTGTCTGCGCAGGAAAGTAGACAAGTTCTTCAAGTCAAAATTATATCTGAATGGTTCCTTAGCTGGGCTGAGTTCTAGAACATATTCACTTTTCAATATAAAACCATAACTTACAGTTGTTGACTTCCCTGTATACTCAAATGGAAAGACTGAATTGCATTGACAGTTATAATGTCTAATTTAGGTGCTAGTAAATGTGAATATTTGCAGGTTAGCTTTGCATGCAGTGTTAAAACAGTTAACTTGAAGCTGTTGCATTTATTCCTGTTTTCAGGAGAAAATAACTTGCTGTTAAATGGCATACTTACTGGAAAATCTTTCACTCCAACATTTGGTGAAAACATTTGTAACTTTTCCTGTGTGTGATAAAATGCCCGTGCATTAGTTGTTGTTCTGCATCTGTGTTCTTTGTTCTCTGCCAGCCACCTCTGTGCAATTCCCTACGTTGTTGAAATGGCTTATTAACATAGAGGAGTCTTTGTTGGTGTGTAAATAGCTGTAGCAATTTAGGACTCGGGTAAATCAGGGGTAATTTTACCATTTACGTATATGGAACACGGGAGAAGACTGCTTGTGGGAAAACAAGACAGTTATGTTCTTGGTGTGTTTTTAATATGTCCTCATTCCTTCTTCTAAAACAAAAGTATTTGCTTAGTAACGAGATCTCTTAATGCTGCCCTCCTTTCACCACAGGTGTTACTACTCATACTATTAAATGATACAGTTAAAACTGCTTTTTATGGCCCCTAAAAGTGCCCTCTGAATGGGTCTGCATGCTCTTAGTGCTGTAGAGCCAAGTGGAGCCAGTACCTGGCTGAAATGGTGGCTGCCACAGGTGCCCAGAATCGACTCCGTATGCTATGCTGGCTCAGGTGGCTGCACAGTGGTAGTCACCCTCTGCACCTGCCTGTGTCAGGAGTTACTGGCAGCATTGCAAAGGGTAGAAGAGTGTAGGGAAGTGGCATGTACCTGCCTTTCCTGCTGTGCCCTCACCAAACCACTGCTCCTGGCTACTGTCACGTGGTTTTGCTGAGCATCATCACGCAGCGTGCTGCTGCAGTGAGGACTGGCAGTGCAAGCAGTTCACTTGCTGCAAAGCACTGGCTTTCAAGGCTGAGGGTGGCAGTCATGAAGTAGAGTGGAGCCCAAAATGGGTATAAGTCAAGACACCCGGTGCGAAAGGGCGTTATCCTGGAGTAAGTTTCACACTAAAGGTTTTTGTTGTGTCCATCTTTGTCGAATGCTCTGTTGCAGCAGAACAAAAGACAGTTTCATTTAATGCCATGTATGATTTTTAACTGAGTGGTATAGTGTCATCTGACCATCTGTAGCATTATACCCACTCAGTTGTTCCTGTCATAATTCCCCATAATCCACTGTTTTATAAGCTTCTCAGAGGGACATAGAGGACCTTATTTTCTAAATAGAATCTTTTCATTTCAAGATAAAAAAATGTCATGCAGTACCTGTGTTGCAAACTTCTATGTAGCGCACAGATTTCTTCATCTGACTCGGGTATTCAAAGCACTTTTGTTGTCATTGCACGTTAAATTACTTTGCAAAGAGAAATACAGCTCCGAGTGACACACAGATGGACTGGGCAATACTCATCAATGGTGGATCTGGCACAAGAATAGATGGAGATGGGAATTCAGTGTGTCTTTCCAGGAGTGTGCACCTGTGCCCCAAGCAGCCCTTGGGTGTAGATACCTCTCTGATGAGCGTCAAGTGGTCTCAGCTCTTACTGGAGTTGCTTCCTTGCAGCTCTGACATTGCTTGCTCTGCCAGAGACTTGTGGGCCACACAAACTGCAGGTTTCACTAGCACAAGTGTTTGGTGAGTTAACCGATATGCAATATTCCTTACAAGGGCAGTAAATGAGTTAAAAATTGTTAATGAGAAGCAGGGTTAAACTGTCCTGTGCAGAGATCTGTACTTTCTCTGGTACCTAATGAATTAGGGGGTACTGTGCATTGTATACATATTTTTAGTAACTATGTTGGTAAATAGCAACAACCTCAGAGATAGATATGCGATGCTGAGCAGAGTTGGGCTTTCTTCCAGCCCAGCAACCCTTTCCCATTCAGCCCTCCTGTTAGGTGATTGCAGGTGTTTGCTGATAAGGTCATCGGGCATACAGCCTGCTCCCTCCCTGTGCAGGGTTTGTGCTGGTCACGGGAGTGAGCTCTTTTCACGATTCTGTGGGATTCAAGCCATCTGATTTCTTTTATTCTGATTTGGAGAATGAATGAAGTAGCTGCATCAAAATGACACAGTACTAGAGAAATATGCTATAGGGTGGTTTAAATTTAGTGACGTTGTTGGTAGCTTTGGTGTTTAATATATTATGTAACCAGAAGCAGTTGAGAAAGCTTACTGGCATGCTGAAAAATAATTTCCTCTGGCACTTAAAATAATATCTACCAGAACGGGTAAGCTGGACCTGACAATATTTTTCCAATCTTTAGTTTACTTAATTTGTGGAATGATTTGCCAGATTAATGAGCATGATTGCCTACAGATGTGTGGTTGGGTTATACTCAGGGTGCACTAAACTTCACTATGTCGCACACCAAGCATAGAGTTTGTGCATACCTTTATTTTTGTCTGCAGTGGTTTCAGAGCGTGTGTTCCTCTCCTGTCACCACATCCTTTGGTTTTATTTTGAAATGTGAACCCGAGATGGCTCCCTAACTTCCTTCAGCCATGAAATGCCTTTTGACATACTGAGAAGCTAAATGCTTTGCTCCACAGGTTTGCCACTGAGTATGACAGTACTGGTCAAAACTGGTGAATAACAGGAACATAGGTAGCAAGAGAATTTTTTTGAAAAACAGTGTACAGTGCAGTAGTTTTGTACTTGCCAGCTTACAAGCTGTTGGTACCTTCCTTGCATGCATTGTTACCGCTGTCAGAGTAGCATGGCTGTTTGCTGTGGTAGAGGAAGGCACCGCTAATGCAGACCATTCTTCCTGAACTGTGAAAGTCTGCAATTTTTCTTCCCCTCCTTTCACCCACCCCCAGCCTGCTCAGGTGGCGGAAACGGTAAGCTTTGTCAGTCTTACAGCTTCCAAATGTTGGCAAATCTAGACTTGAGGAAAAAGCTTTAATAGCAACATGAGTTATCATCTAATGTGAATCAGTGTTCAAACTATCCCAGTATACGTTCTTATCTGTATTTGAATACAACTTTTTCATAGAAAACATGTTTGAATTGCCCAAGCACTATCCATTCAATATATTTATAACCTCTCTGCCTGTTATAGATCTTCTTTCAAGCACGCACATACATGTACTATCAGTGATAATAGAAAACCTACTTAGGATTAGAAAGCTGAAGTAATTGGATGGCTACACTTAACGTCAGAAACACCCATCTTGGGAAGAAGCTTGGCTCTCAGTCGAGCTTTTGGAATGATGGGATCTGCTTCAGAGTAATTTTTTTCTCCTGCACAGGCTGCAACAGCTCAGTGAGGATAGCTTTACTGACTATTACAGTCAAGTCAGGTAAATAAAATTGGTATACAGTTTTGATTTAGTTGGCTGCTGTATAACCTGTTCTACAGTTCTAGGACAATTGTCTATCTGCTTTTGTATCAACAATGATAACAATATCCAGTAACACTAATATGCATACTGTCATGTCAGCTTTTTTGTTATTTAGGAATTTCTCACCTGAGTTGCGGTTTAGCTTGCAGAGCCTCAACAGGAAGTATAACACTGTACTGTAATTATTTAATCAACAATAAATTGTACTTTCCTGTGTTGTGCTGTTGTGGTTTATTCTTTCCAAAGAAAATAACCATATCTTTCAGAAGCAACTTTGCTTTCATTGCACATCTGCTGGTGAGCCATCACTCTTCAATATGCTCTAGTAACTGGAGCCTAGCAATGTTTCTTTTCTTGTGTCCATACCCCTATAAAATCTAATACCAAGTTTTGCTGTTCTATGAGGAGAAATGGTTCCACAGGTTGACTGTGTTGGTCTTAAGACTATGAAGTGTTGAGATTGTTTCTAGTTCTGGGAACTGTATGTGGAAATCTGAAAGCAACTCAGCCATAAGACAGAACCAATGTACTGCAGATTGCAGGCTGTCATACTGCCTATGCAGTGTTCTGTCTCACCTCCGGTCGTTAGTAGGTGACAGCAATGTCACCAGTTACACGTAACCAGCATTTCCAATAGCAAAGGTGCTGACACCAGGGCCTGTCAGGCAGAGTTTTGTCATCTGCAGGAATTCCCCTTCCTCCCATCTCTCTAATGCTGGGTTTCACTTGTATTTTGGTTCTGTAAGTCTGCATAGACAAGCTTATAAAGAATAATTCTCCTTTCAGAGAAGGGAGGGCTGCCTCAGTCTGCAGGATGTGCTTGTTCAAAACACTGGTGAAATAATCCATTTCCAACCCCAAGCCCTTCAACACAAAGGGCTAAGGTTTTGTGGTGCCATGGCAATAAAGGAACTACTTAAGCATTACTGATGATTTTTCTTAACTATTGTTACTGTTTTCTGCAAAATTGCTGGGGAAGAGAGGGAGATTTTTCCCAACTTAACTTTTTCTTGTTGCCAGGGTCAAGTGAAAGAGCAGTCTAGCAATAATTACCCTAGCCTTTTTGCACTGGTGGTTATTGGTTACTGGGAGAGATTTCTTCTGGAAGCTTAAATTCCTGTGGACCCTCTTTTTACGTCAAATGATGGAAACGACCCTACCTCTACTTTACTGTTTTCTTAAGAATTGCTCCTCAGCTGTTTTCTGCAAATTAGTATAAAGTAAGTATATTTTTTTAAAAAGAAAATCTTGTGCTATTTTAGCAGGCAGAATATAAGGGCCAGCAGCATTTCTGCAAACAGATATTGTCAGCCAGTAGTTTGAGAAGCATTTATCTACAGGAACTACAAGACAACCAGGCATGCACCAAACCCTTCAGGGCTGGTGGTCCCAGCCCTCACAGATAACAGAAGGCAACCACAGCCGCTCTGCAGCTGCCCTGCTGTCCCTTCCTGGGAGCTCTGGGAGGCCGTGAGAGCTGTGGGCAGTCAAGCTGCTGAGGAGGTGGGCTTGGGCAGCAGGAGTGAATGGGTTTAAGCTATCAGTATTAGGCTGGCAGGTTGCAAGGAAAACTGTCATGATGGTTTCTGGAAAACCGTATGCTTTGAATTGAGTTCAGTCAGGCTCCACTGGGTTGTAATATTTCTCAGGCTGTGTAGTTGCTAATATCAGGGCTTCTTTTTGAAGCATGGTGAGTGGCACTTAGTAAAAAAAGATTTTGGGATCAAGCCTATAATTGTCGCATACAAAAATACAAATCAAAGATGGCATCATTAAATTTACTAGTTTTTAAAAGCAATTTGCTTTTCCTGCATATTTCAAGTTGTTCTGGCATCACATGAAAATTACACCTTTAGTATCTTTTCGTAATGCAACAAAATATTAGTGTTCCTCAAGAGTCTGAAATGTCACTAACCTGTAACTTATATGAACTAAGTGTGTCACAGATAGTTTCGGGGTTAACTTGCAAACCTAATTTGTATAATCTTAGCAATATGGGAAAACTGCAGTTTGGAAGATTAAAACACAGATTATCAGAGGTGTAGAAAGGCCAAGTATTTTCTAATTACTGCTCCAGTTAAGGAAGAAAAACCCAAAATCTTCTCAAGCTCCCCCCAAAGGAGATCTCTAGTTTAAACAAGAAATTGTAATTAAGAACATCAAGTAAAAGAATTACATAATGCTGCTCCATTTTGCTATTAAAAGCTTAAACTTTTTCTCCATTAAAATTGAAAGAGGAAAAAAAAATCCAAAAAGGATTTAATTAACTAGTAAACATCAGTGTTTATAAACTGGGAAAGTGATTTGATTTCTGTAGCAATAGGATAGAAGTCAACTTGCAAAATAATTGCAAAACCCGTGATTGGATATTTATTTATTTATTTATTTTAATTGAACTTTTAAAGTCGGTATTTTGGGATGTTTTTTTCCCCACTTACTATGGGTTATTGGGATTTGGTATTTAACCTTGCATTTATTCTGTAAGCTGTAAGTTAAAAGGCTAAATTATCTGGGTGACCTTTAATAAAAACCTCAGTGGTAGAAAGTTGCTCTCAGATACATCAGCTATGTCGAGGGACTGTAACCCGCAAATTTCTGCCTTCTGTTTGTGTTTGGGCTAGACTGTAACTGAAATTGTTTCAGTTAGGTGTAGTTCAGATCAGCAACAGTGTATTAACTGGTCTGAACTATGAAGGGTCATGGATGTAAAGGCTGTATCCTGCCAGCTGCTGAGAGCTCCAGCCTGAAAGAGTGAGCAGAGCCTTAGTTTTCCCTTTCCCTTGGTCTCGAGGCTGTGGCAGCTTCTCTCCCGCTCTCCAGAGCCTGCTTCCAGGGTGGCAGAAATGGAAGAGGGGCAAGATGCTGAGCTGTACAGGGTGGTCCTTCCAGGGGATCAAGAGGCAGTAGTGTTGAGTAGAAAACAGCCTTGCAGTTTGTCAGGGCTGGTTTCCCGAGGGCTGCGGCAATGGGTGGTATTCTGTGGAACCCGATATTTTAGAAACTTAGGGCGGGATGCACGGACGTTACTGCGACTCTTCTTGTGTTAGCAAGCATTAGATCTAAACTTCTGTCAAGTGTTTGAATGAGTGAGCTCTTGCACATTGCAGCACAGTTTTACAACGTGCTTGCTTGTGTTGTAGTCTCTCGGTAGTGAAAAGTCTCTTACCTGAGGGTAGCACAAAGCTAAAAATGTTTTTTCTGCCATTATTTCATGGAAATTCATGAATTGTTCCTTTAGAGCAGCACCGCCTGACTCAAGGTGATTGCACAATACCCATTGAGGTGCTGGCAGGCAGTATTCAAGAGAATAACCAAAGAATTATGGCTGTATGGCAAACTGCAAGAATACCTAGTGAAAGCATAGGAGCAGTGAGTGCAGATACCAAATACTTCAGCTGTGACCCATGAGGTCTGTCCTGGTGATGAGCCCAGGTATCTCCTTAGTTTGTGCCCTGAGGTACTCTGAAGTAGTAGCAGTCTGATACTAGAGTTGAGTAGAATGTTTCCTGTGTACATTTTGCTATCCAAGATGTGGCCCTGGAGCTGCATCCTCATGGGTGGATTGATGCCCCAGGACAGAGTTCTGAAACCACATGCAGGAGGAGGGGCCGAGAAGATCTGCAGCAGACTGTTTCTCGGGGTCCTCCCATAACTCTTCACATCTATTGATCTAGGGCAGTTAGAAGTTTCACGTTAGATGTACTTGTTTGATATCTTGATTCAACCTTGAGTTATCAGTAATTGATTTTATTATTTTTCTTTAATGCAGATAATGCTTTAAATAAGCAATAGTTAGGTTTCATTCTAAAACTGTGTTTCTGCACTGTGGTAATTTCTCTGTGTTACCAGTGATCATCTTTTGTTTCAATAACATTATAACCTCAACTTTTCATATAATCAGATTTTCATTCTGGTGCTCTTGATACCAGTTTCCATTATTACAGCTCATCTGATATCCTTTCCCCTGAAATATGCTATTGTTTTGATTTTGTTGTATGTTGCAAAGATACACATTGGGGCAGTTAATTAAAACAGATGATTTTCTGCTCCTGAGGTGTGGTGCTGTTTATGAATTATACAGTTTATGTTCTTACCATTCATGACTGGCAGAACTGTTTGACTGTGTTATGGCTCCATTAATCTCTCTTAACTATTTATAGGTAATAATTGGTTTAAAATTTCATTTATCAAGCTAGCTACATAAAGTGTAACTTCTAGTTACTCCTGGGGCAGCAGCTGTAGTGGGAATACTAATCAAATGGCATGGTCACAACAAGTCTGCTATTAATCTGGTCTGTGTATGGATGCAGCAATTTAGCTACACACGTTCCCTCACAGATTTTTAAGGAAGTTTTAAAGGTGTTCAGAAACTCTCATCTGATTTAACTCTTTTGCTTCCTGGTGTGATTTCCTTTAATTTACAGATCAGATGGGTACCTCTGGATCATGCAGGATAAACAGCTTTTTGAAAAATGATAAAATATGAGATTTTTCTGAATATCAGCAAGTTCTTTAGTAGCTACTTTTTTTTATGCTTATGCAAAAACTGTGTGTTCCTTTTTATGATGTTCACAGAAAAGGGAGGACAAAGCTTTCAAACTGTGCTGGCTAAAATCGTATGGCAAAAACATATTAATATATCTCAGTAAAAGAGAAAGGATTTAAAGGTGCTGAGCATTCGATTTTGTGCCACTGAAATCCACGAGCACCGTTAAGTGTTTGGAGAAATGTATTTTTCCTCCTTTAGTACCTGTAAGCCCATGTGTACCCTAAGGATTAATCTCTTTAATTTAGATTATTTGCCCCGAATGAGAAACAGCCTGAAGGTTACTTGGCCCTGTATAACTACCACATGGAACTGGTTGTAAACATTATTACTGCAGTTCTGTTGCAGCCCAGGTGGAAAGGACAAGGATTATTATTAAACAATTTTATAGCACAACAGATGCACATGCAAACAGTCTTAACGCAGAGGAGACAAAATAGGACAACAGCTCAGGGAGAAAAGGATATAGGGATATCACTGGTGAGAAGGCATCAGGTAAGGAAGACTCTAAACCAGGTGGTTTGTGAGGGTAGGGAGGTCCGCTGAGGACCACATGCAGGAGAGTACACAAAGTGGGAAGGGCTGTGTTAGGATGCCCCACACTAGGTTTCTTCTGTATGAACAGTGATGGGGTTCTCCCAGTAAGCTACAGCATGAAGTGAATGGATCAGTTTAATTGTCAGATCCTGGTTATTCTGCCACTGTGCACAAATAAATGTATTTACACTGAAATTTTCAGTGAATGCTTTACTGTTCGTTGGTCTTTGCTTTTCCTGCCTTAACCTCAAGCATAGTAAAGTACGGCTGCCATTGCCATATGAAAGAACCAAAACAACTTATAATCTTTTTTCCCCAAAGCTGTTCTTTCAACATACATATTTTTGATTAATATTTTTGTGCATGTAGGTATCATATTGATTGCTTTGGTAAGGTAGCCTGTTGTATATAAGACCTAAGCCTGATGAAGGAGCTAGGACCAAACCAGCTAACTTTTTGCACCATTAGCCATTTATTTGCTGAAATAATGGTGAAAAAATAATCAGCTTTTCAAAAGTACATAAAATTGGAATATATGTGTTATTTGTAAGATCAGCTTTGGAATTAGAGTTGAATAATTTTTTTTTTAAAGGGCTGGAATTGTTGCACAGATAAATTTGTGTCAGTACTGCACATTCACCAAAAGAGAGCAACAGAGGCACACTGTACATCCTTAAGGCAAGTGGCCATTTTACACTGTAAGCAGGAACATATTGTCCTCTGTTTTAGGGTCTATATTTTACCTGCCTCTGAATGTGTTAAAGTGGTGCAATTATTAGTTAGGTTTATGGCTATTGATGATGTATGTTTTATGGATCGTATTTTTTCTCTCAGATGTTTATGTACATGTTTCCTCACTCATTATGATTGCATTTAGGATACATATTTATACATTTGCTGAAACATTGCTGCCTTTTCTTCTGTTAGAAACTTTTTTCAACAACAGACTTTGCCTTCATGAATTTTCTTTGGCTAAGATTAAAATGTACTTAACATTTTTAGTTTCCTTAAATGCTTTGGCATGATATCAGCTATATTGAAAAAAATCTTGTGGACTTAGAAATGTGAATTTTTTAGTAGTAAAGATTTTTACCGTCCTGTGTAGAGACTCTTTTATTTTACATTGTTTCATTCTGCTCAATAATCCTTTTAGCCCCAAAACTAATAAATGTACTCAGATTGTCAAAATACTTATTTAGGTAAGCATGTGGAAGTACCTTGAAATCTCTTTTCTAAAATATTGTGTCCATCTTAAGTTAGTAACTGTGAATTCTTTAAAATAAAAACTTGAGATAGTGATCCTCAAAATAAAATAACAAGGGATTGTAGTACATAAGGTTGTTTTCAGACAAGTACTTATCTGCAGCATCCCAAACCTACTTGTCTCATTTCTTGTAACTTGGATTTGGGATTGGTTATTAGTAACTTGTTTTTTTTATATTGTCTATATATTACTATATCTTGTGGTCCTTAGCTGGCATAAAGGTGTTGGGAGCATGGTCTTGTGACCTGATTTAGAGCAGCACTAGATCCTAGGATCTATGTAGGCTGAAATGAGAGTAACTCTTACTGCAGCAGGCAAGGGAAAGGGGGAGATGGCAGTTTTTTTCCTCCCTCTTGTATGCAGGGGAGAATGAATGGTTTGACTCCTTTCTCCTTGTTTTATTTCCTGTGTAGCCCAGAGGTTGAAATAAAACAGATCCAAGTTTGTTACAGCTATATTTCTGCTAAACCAGTAGAAACTGAATGTAAAGTTTCCAGTCAATTCCAATGTCCTAATAATAGACACTTTTTCAGTACAGTAACATGGACTGCACACAGTAGGCTTGTGTTTGAGAGGACATACTGTGAACTGGGGCCCTTGGGTGGTGACAGTGCCGGAGGTCCAATGTGCATCTTGTGCCAGTTGCTGCCCTGCTCAACAGCACGGATGCCCTCAGGCGAGTCCCGAACTCTGCAAAGCCGCTTGAAAAGATCCTGTAGTCCAAATGGCTTTACTAGGATTCGCTTAAGGGGGTCCAACAAAATGCCATCTGAATGACATCTTCAGGCCTGTGGAAGGATGGAGGGGGTCAGAAAACATGAAAAATGGAGCTGCTGAAGAACTGCTGTAGCAAAAGCAGCATCCTATTGCATTTATTAGAATGTGGATGATGCATAGTAACAGAAATGAAATAAGAGATGTATGTAAAATAGGAGTGAGTTTGAATCTAAATGTGGCCACAGGCGATGCAAATGATAGTATGCTTTTAATAGAAACCTCACATGAAAGGCTTGCTGGAGCCTGGAAGTGCTAGGTGTGTGGGTCACTGGAAGGAAAATTACGTTCTTCTGTAGCCTGGATTTTTGAATGTATGTGCCCCTATTTACTTCTATTTAAAATAAAAAATAATTAATTTCAGAGTTCAGTATTCTGTGAAAGTTCCCTGTGAAGAACAAAAGGGTAGTTTTGATAGATGCTTGGTGTGGGAGTGAAAGTATGTTGGGCTCTGGAGAGCTAAGCAAAGATACAGCAAGATTTGGCTGTGCCGGAGGCTTTGAGCCCGCTTTTGTTTGTTGTGGTGTGTCTGTTGGAATAAGCCGCTCTTCATCTGAGACCTCTGCGCACAGAGAGTGACCCTGTGTGTGCCAGGCAGACTCTGCCCCTGAAGAGCCACTCTCACATCTCTTTGCCAGCTGTGCATAAGCATTGGATTGAACCTGGTTTTCACTCCCATTAGAAGAGATGTCTGCATAAGCTGCCCAAAGCCTAAATGTAGGGACTGCGTGTAAATAAAACAAAATATGTGTGTATTTACAGATCTATGTGCACGTACAGACAAGTTTTGTTCAAAGTATTTAAATCCAGAATTCTAGAATAATAGACTGTTCAATAAAAATGTTTTTCTGACTGTTAGCCAAGACATTGTCCTTTTCCCAAATATTTTCAGACTAAATAAGCATTTGAAAGAAGTATAGAGTAATAATTCTGAGGCTGCCAAAGCATTTAAGGCTTAGGATTCTGGATGCTTCACATCTGAGATTGAAATAGAGCATTTCTGAAACTCCTGTTTCAGAAGTATGGGCTTTTGTAAAATAATCCGGGCTAGTTTTATGCAGAGTGGGGGTATACTGGCTCTGTCCAAACGAGAGGTTTGTGGCATAGTTTAAAAAGCTGAATTCAGAAAGGCAGTTGTAGGACCTTGTGGATCACTCTGTTTTATAGACTGAACTTGCTTTCCTAATGCTGACTCCCAATATGTGACAAGGCTATTCCCTCTTTCTGAGTTAACGAAGTTCATCGTAGGTTATACAGCCAGGCTAGAACCCTGGCTGGTTCCCCTCAGCATAAGAGGCATCTAAATGAAAGACCCTCATGGATTTCTGAATCTATGTTTCTGTACATAGTTCTAGAACAAAAAAAAGGATATTTCCTAGAAATTATTTTTTTGTGAAATATTATTGAACCGACTGTTCTTTTGACTTGCTATATTAATTGTCTGTGTACACAATCAATTAGGAATGGTATTTTAACTATTGTGTAAACTTATCAATGTGGATTAAAATTACTTCAGTATGAATGCCAGTGGTACACAGAGAGAAAAAATATGACTCAAAGTTTCCAGACAAAGTTTGTACAATTGCTGTGAACAAAAGGTGCTTATCCTTTACTAACAAGTTATATAATGGTCAATATAATCTGCAGTGTCGTTATTGAACCATTCTTATTTAGAGCAAGGTGTGTAATATTCATGACTGTCACTGTTCTGTTCTTTTGTCGGTGGAAAGCTTCTGCTCATGATGGTCTGGTTTGCAGGAATGCAAACAGTGAAACCACCAGTCCTAGACCAAAAAGTCTGGGAAGTTTTGCTAAATGAGTTTGTGTAGCTGAGAACATGCTTCCTTTAGGTTCCCACTCACTGAAAGTATGCAAAACTAAAAAATGAGGGCCACTGTGTAGGTGGGATGATGTTTCTGTAGTAGTAAGCAAATGAGTGTGTCTATGCTGAGAACTTTGTGTGCACAGGGAGCGCCCTCATATACACAGGAGCTGCTCAGAAGTTCCTTGCTTTAGCCTGCACCTGTTGAGAGTAATGGGCTAGTGCTTCAGACCTGAGCCCTGTTGCTCAAAATTGTGATGATTTCAGCATAAAAAAACAGTTAAGTATGATCCTTGGAATACTCTTCATGGTCATACTGTGCTTCTGTGAAGGTCAGATTTGGAAGGAACTTTACGCATACGCATGCATGCGCACACACGGATGCGCACACACACACACTCACTAAAAAACAACAACAACAACAAAACTGTCATCTGTTTCCCCCATGTTTTGGCCATATTTATTAGTGATCCAAATCTATAGTGGTATTCCAAATCTTTGCTGATTTTTAGTCTACCTCTTTCTAGTTTCCCTCTATTGACAACTATTTTCTGCTCATCTGTCTATGCAAAGCAAAGCCTAAAACTATTTCTGCAGTTGGTAATGGAATTTCTGGCAAAGGTAGATTTCAGCTGCTAAGAGAGAGAAATTATTGGAAGGGGAGAAACTTCCAATTCAACTCTTGCTGTGTTTGCTTCTATGATTTGTTTGTGTAACACAGCACTGTAGCTCTTGCCACCTAAACAACCCTGCATCATCTGGTCCCCTGCTGTAAGGGTGAGATGTCTGAAAGAGCACAGCAGGGGTATGAGAGCTGCAGAACTTGAAGATCAGAATTGACCAATACAGAACTCACAATAATTGTTTAAATCTGTAGTATCCAACTGGTGGTGGATGATGGCTTCAGACTTCTGCTTCTCATAATAGTTTTAATGAAGCTGCGGCTTTCCAGCCATGTATGATGTGAATTTGGAGATTGGTTGTTGCTCTGCAGTGCCCTCAGCAGCAGGATGTAGACAATGCCGCCACACCACTGAAAAGATATAACTGTGTTACTGAAACAAAGCATGTGAGTAGTAGGATGATGTTAGGTATTTTTCATGAAATCATTTTGGCTTTTGTTTTATACAGGAAAGCTTCCTAAGACCAGCAGTGATTTAAAATGCTTTTAAGCATATGACTGAAATGTAATGTGAATTATCATTTCATATTTCATTGCTATTCTTCGTGTGCCGTCAGTGATTCCTGGCTCTGTAATTTGTAGCTAAGTTAGGCCAACCTACAAATCCTGATATTTTTGCATAATCTCTGTTGTGAACAGTAAAAGCATGTGTATTCCGCTAATCCATATTCAGATACAAGCTTGCAGTCAGAGCACTAAATATAGCTTGTTTTTAGGCCAGGAAAAATAAGTTATCATTCTTTTCCCATGAAAACACACTTTGAAGCAACTGAAATATTGCCTATTTTGTGTGGTTTTGTTTTTAAAACTATTTTTAAATATTCCACCACAGAGATTCTGCCCACAGAAAACAGCAGGAGAGTTTTCTTACATAATAACCTGACAGATGTGTCATGGTATCTAATCCCTTAAACCTCCAAAGCCCTCTGATAGTGGATGTTTTAAAAGGCCAGATTGAAAAGCATGCTGCTCTTTTATTGAGCCTTTGCCTTCAGTGCCCATTCCACACTCAATCGCTTTATTTTGCTAAAGCAGAGTATGTGATAATTTAAAGTCAAGAGAAAAAAAATATATCTTAGAAAACAGAATTAAAAATACTATTAAAATAATTAATGCTTAGTGAAAACACAGTTTAAAATCTGCATTTACATCTGGATCTTCTAATTCAAGTCTTTTTTCCATGCTTTCTCTGAGGTTCTATCAAGAAGTAAATCAATAATAATTACACACACAAAATGACCAGCAGACTTGCAACTGAACCATCAAGATTTTCACATTCCTTAACTATGCAACCGTGTAATCATATTACTGTAACTCTTGTACTCTTTAGTCTCAGGCCTTTTTGTGCCTTCGAGCATCCTGGCTGAGTACACCGTGGGCCATTCAAAGTTGGAGACTCCATCTTCTGCTTGCCTGGGGAGGCACCTGGCATTCTTTTTAAAATAACGAAGTCATTAGAATGGTTTTTGCCTCTTAGCTCATTTTAGCCTTTTCTTTTACAGAGCAGTTATAGCTTTAACAATACAAATGTCAGAGGGAACATGAATTCAGAGGAGCAGGGTTTCAGTTAATCACATTAAGTAAGTTCCCCTGATAGTTAGATCCAGCAGCATACAACCATATTTCAGCTAGCGGGAACTTTGGATAACTGAGGTTTGGGTAATCAGCATTGCAATACATGTGACTACTGCGTTTGCCATAATTTTGTGTTCTACATAATTTAAAAAATCATATCATATAATGTTATGTGCGAGCTGCATCTGAACTTGTATCTAAGCTTAAAGGAAGCAAAGGTTTAGAAAGAAAAGCTGATTTATTTGAGATTTTTGACATTTTCAAAAGTGCAATGTAGTGTTAAATGTTTAGATGAAAAATGGTGTTTTAAAATACATAAGTATACCTAGAATTTCTCTCAAAAATATTGTTAATGGTTTTTTTTGATAAAATCATAGCTTTCTAGTTTTTATAATAATCCTTGCTACTTTTCATAAGGCAATTATTTAGGGCTTTTTCTTTGAAATGTGAACTGACTTGAGATATCTCACCTAACGAGCTTATCAAAGATTTGTGAAATGACACTCTGGGACTGAGAAACTAATCATCTCTTTGATGACACAAACCGGTCTGTCTTTTTCATGAATGCAGCGGCTAACCTTGGCTTTACACATGGTCAGTTTCTACATATTTTTTTTCAGCTTTAAAAAAACCCAACCATTTCTCAACAGACTAATCCTGTAATTCAGTGATTTCTTTTTCAGTGAGGATTTCTCGGTGATTTTTAGTTCAGTTCAGACTAAGGTTCTTTATATACCAGCTGTATACACATAAAATGTAAGATAAAAACAAAAGAGGACAGACAAGAAATGAAGATTATACACAAAGACTTCTAGGTTAAAGTGGTTCTGCCAGTCTAGCAAATGTGAAATACAAGGTTAAAAAAAGGTCTTTGTTACTCAAGTGGCACATGTTGTATTACAGACAAGAGCTTTTCTTTGTGTAGATTACAGTGCTGTCTAAGGATGGCCTCCATTCACTGTACAGCTCTCCTTACGGGGTCAGGCTTCCTCTGTATTTCCACTGCTTTTCTTGTGGAGAGCTGATGATTTCAAATTATCGCCTCTCTTTTTAAAAATTATTATTATTATTAATTTTATTGCTGTGAATAACTTAAAAAAATCTATTGCTGTGAGGGCAGCTTGATGCTTGATGCCTCAAATTATGATTTTAACAATTGGGCTTAATATTACTGTATCCTATAGCATGTGCGTTCCTCCTACACTGATGAGATTGGATAGTGGGTTTCAGACCTTTGTCCCAACATTCACACATGTTGTTTGGGAATGGGAATCAGTGATAAAGTGTAAATGCTGCAGTCCAGGCAAATATGGCAGCCCCTTGCTTGATGTGACTGTTAGGCCTATAAAAGAAAGGAGAATGTAGAAGAAGGAGAAGTTGTTCTCTTCATTTCAGGCTGGCTGAAGCAAAGGAAACCTCTGTTGGTTGGTTTGATGTTAATTTTACTGGCTGTTGAATAATAAGGGTTTTCAGAAGCAAGGGTTTATCTTTTCATGGAACCACTTCATTCCAGAATTGGTGCTTTATTCCGTACACATGTCCCTTTGGTACTGTTCTAATCCCTCTGTAACAAAACAGCTGTTACTGGGGAGTGCCTGCATGGAAAACTGTTACAAAAACCTCTGTTGTACAGTCTTTGGCTGCTATTTTGGTCACTTTACCTTAGCTGATGTGTCCTCAAGCCTGATTTCCCATTGCTGGAAACACTCTACCATTTAAGTTCCTCAGTTAAGGGAGCACTAGATTTCAGCCCTGCAGTACCATAAGGAGTTGAGGGCGCTGCTCAATTCTGCTGCCTCTCTAAAATCGCAGATACACCTGCTCATGTATACAATATGCTAGAGGAAAAGAAGAGGCTGTGATAAAGGTGCTTTGGTTTTTGGAGGCTCCGACTTTCTTTGTGAGTTTTGAATGATAACTTGGTTCAGATTCTCAAATGTACTTGAAAGCCATGTAAGCCCTTAGGCATTTGATTTGTCTTTTAAGTGGCAATGACTTTTTTGAAATCATCCATCCCTTGCTGCCTCCACCAGTTATGAATACCTCGTAGCCAACCATTTATTTGAAGCAGAGGTGCTTTCTAAGCTGACAGCAGCTGAATACTGCTCATGTGCAGAGCAGCTGAAACCAAGAGCAGAGAAGCTACGGTGTGCTGAGATGTTCTGAGCAGAAAGCTTACCCAGAGTGAGAAAAATTCTGGTGTTGTTTTTTCACAATAATAACCTAGATACTGAGCTATAGATAAAGTGTCCGTTCTCATTATGAATATTACTTGTATCAAGCAGAGGAGTTTCAGTGGGAAAGAAAGCTCGTATCAATATTTTGGTAGAGTGGGTTTTGGTTCATGCTTCACCTTGATGGGTTGAATGCTCATTCAAAGTTCTGAGGTACTTAGTTTTTTTAAATTATTTTTTTAGGAGTTTGTTGTGCTTTTTTTTATTATTTAAATATAAAGCAGTGATGGGCTTTTGGTTGTGGAGGAATGGTACTTAGTTCTGTATTTTTAGCAGGTGGTTAACAGGTAACTGTCTGTGAACTGGATCAGGCACCTGGGCTTGGCCTCTTTCACCTGTGTCACATCTAGCTGCTGGAAGCTTCCCACTAGTGCTGGCCCAGTGCCCAGTGGGTGGGCATTGCACAGCCCAGCATTAGCTTTGCAGGCTGCTCTTGTAGATCAAGCTCTTAATTTCTTTGCACCTTTCCTCTCCACTTGTAAAACACAGCATATCACCAGCCTTTGTCACGTCAGTGTTATACGGTGAAGATTAGAGGGTGTTCAGATACTGCATTGTGCTGGTAGGGGCTATACAGGCGTTTCAGCCAACTGTGAAATGGCTTTGCTAAGCCAGCTGTAGAGGTGCACTAAACTGGCAAATTACCACACAACTTAGTTTTGGTTTAAATCTACTGTTTCTGCCTGGATCTTTATTCAAAACCAGCTGGTTTTGCTTGATGAATGCCCAACTTGCACAACTGACCTGCATTTTATGAAACGTGACTGTGAAAGACCTTCACTGCTCAACATCTACTGTCCGGTTGTTCCTGTCTAAAACCATAGTTGCTTGGGAAATATATTATTAAATGAATAATTGCATTTTTACCTGTGTAATTATCATGAAAGTTTCTTATGTTCCTCTCTTAATTTTGATGTACATCTTGACGTAGTTTATGTAACAGAAGACCTTACTTCTGTGATTGAGTTTCAATTGTGAAAAAATCAAGACATGATTTTTTGGTTTTGTTTTTTTTTGAGGTCCTGGGTCCTGATTTTTTCACTCTGCTAGTGATACTTACATCAAATGTAGTCAGCTTGCAAATAGGAAAAGAGACCTTAAAAGTACTGTTTATATTTCTGTGAACCTTTTGCTACATTGTTGATGCTCTACATTTAAAAAACCCCAAACAACAAACCAGTTCCCTGATTCTAGAATCCTGTTACAGCACTTCCAGATGTTACCATGTGCAATATTTTACAGCAAAGCTAAGCCTTGTGTTTCATTGCTTTGTATACTGAAGGGGCCTTCAAGAAGGAAACACAAACCAGATTTCTAGAATAGATAAAAGCTGAAGGACAAGAGGATGTGCAGGCAGTGCCTTCAGACAATGTGTCATCCTATTCCCCTGAAAATGGGGCAAGAAACACACTGTTCCTACCCGAACATTCAGGGAAATTACAGGCAAGAGGTGCATAAGGTGCTCCTCTGCCTTAAGTCTGTATTCCACTAGATATATAACCACTTTTATTTAAAAGAACCTTCACAGGTTTACTGCATGTATTTGTTAGCAGAAAGGTTACAATCACTGAGAAACTGTTGAAATGTGCCATGGCCCATCTGTCCCCAATTAGATTCACTGTTATCTTTCTACATCCAAAATTTAGATGCCCGGAAATCATGCAGTCAGCTGGCTGGCTATAAAATGTTGTGTGAGAGCATACGTAGAATTTCTTATGTTGAATTTTTTTTTTTTTTTTTTTTTTTACAAATGAACTACTTGTTCCTATGGCCAAAAAGGGACACCTGAGATCAGACATTGGAGCAGCTATCTAGAAGAGGAAGAGGTATGGTCCTGCTTCAATAAATAGTTATTTAAAAGAGATACTTTAAGTTGATTTTAAAAAATAATGTTCCTAATATAGAGTTGCGGATTCCTCCAGGTACCTATGGTTAGGTGGCCTGTTGGTAGGAAGGGTATGCAGCAGGAAGAGCCTGGCTCAAGGGGAAAGGAGGTGAAACAGCCAGGCATACCCTTCTGAACTGGCAATTCTGCACAATTTCTGTGGGATGTTTTTTGTGTGCCATCGCCAGCAGAAAGATTCATCAGGCCAAATTGCTTGCAACTATGAAGAGCCCATGGGCTTGCACAGGTGTAATGGGTTGGAAATTAGTGAAATTAGTCAATAATTCTGCTGGCAATTCAGAAAGAGGAGCAGAATTCACAATCCTGTGCAGTTGAGTTGGTTGGGGTGATTACCTGCACAGGGCTAGCAGGAGTAAGTGTAGGAAAAATATTTGTCAGAATAGACATTTTTTAAATGAAGCTAATGGTTAAAACCAGTATTATCTCAAGACCACTTTTAGTGAACTATTAATCAGGAAAACTAGAGATACTAGGTTTAGTTTTGCTATGTGACTCTTCTTTGTTACCTAATTGTCATGTAATTAGCCTGCTGTTCACTGGGAAGGCACACAGTGTGACAGCTGTCAGTGGTATCTACTTCTGTTTTAAAAAAAATAATTAAAAAACCCTATCACATCTTGTGTTTAATGTGGAACTTCCATTATGATACTTTGTGGGGGGCTGTTTGAAGATGTGTTGCAGCTTGAAATCAGAAGTATCAGAAGCTGGGTAGCATGGAAACTTCCATACCGCAGATGAGTTGCAGAGGTTTCTGGCTTTGTGGCAGAGAGGGTTTTCTATTACTGTTGTCCTGCTTGGTGACTGAGGCACATTCACAACGACCAGAAGCAGGGGGTGCCACTATTTCAACCCTTGGTGCAGAATCACAGAGAAATTGGGGTAGACGGGGACCTCTGGAGAGCACCTAGTGCAACCCTCCTGCTCAGAGCAGGTTCAGCTAGAGCAGGTTGTTCGAGGCTGTGTCCAGCTGAGTTTTGAACATCTCCAAAATGGAGACACTGCCGTCTTTCTGGGCAATGTTTTCCAGTGTTCAGTTCTGCTTACAGGAAAAAAAAAGGTTGTTCTTATGCTTAAATGAAATTTCTTGTATTTGTTATGGCCAAATCCTTTACAGTCTGGGTAAATAAACCCCATGGTTACAACACTGACAGTCTTTAATAACTTTTCTTCCTTTCCCCATTTTCCCAGCACTCATCCATAGCAATGACTGCAAGTAGTACAGCGCAGGAAGATTTAAAGATAGTATTCAGTTGTGGAAAAGGCCTCACTAAGAAGAGCTAGACTTCATTTTAATACTGAAAACTGATATTGACAGGCGTGTACTATTTAGTCATGAATGCTGCAGCTCTTTGCTGGCATCATCCCCTGCAGTGAAGGTTGGAAAGAACATGGGTTCCTAACCAGGCAGACCTGAAGCTCGAGACTGGCAGTAGTCTCGTATGTAAGAAGAAAACGGTTGTAGTCCCCATTTTGGGATGTTTAATGTCAAAGATGTAAATTGCTTCTGCGCAGTAACTGTTGAAATGAACGGATCAGCCATAGCTTGTAACACTGGATGGTTTGCTGTCCTATCATTAGCAGAGTTGTTTTCATATTTCAGATTACAGTAAAGTTGCTTCCAGTGTTTGAATGTTTCTGAAGGTGGCTGTGGATGTCTTCCACCGTGGTTCAGCTGGCAAGCTATTGCAGCTTGCTGCTTTACAGTTCATTCAATGAGTTGTCATTTCTTTCCTTCTGAAGCTCTGTTCTGACAGTGCTGCCTCTCTCACCGTTCACATGGAGAAAACTTGTTGCGGGATCAGGATCTGAATTGGGACCAGTGGTCTGTGCTTATTAACAAAAATGCTTAGGGAGTGCAGATAGGTTAATTGAAGTTAGTTGTGTGTGACCAGGTTGGTTTGTCTTTAATCTCTTATGTTTAAATTTTATATGCATGAAGACAATTAATCCTCTTAACTGCTGTAGACTTTGAATGCTTAGTAAATAAGTGGCCTCTTTAATTGATGCTATGGTGTTTGCCTGTTTAAGCCAAAATAAAAGTAAAGAGCTGCACTGGGCCTTGAGGGAATCTTCCTTGGTGCAGTGAGAGGTTCTATTATGTAAAAGGCTTAAGAGTCTTCCCAGCTCATTATTTTTATAGTACTATCCGCTTTGCTCTTTTAAGACAATGCTCTTTTTTTTTAGCATCACCAATTTTGAGATCAGAGAGCACTTCCTGAGTCAAGGCAAATTGAGCAAGATATTTCAGCACCTGACAATCAAAGATTGCACTTCTCGTGCATGCAGGTTAACACTGCTTTTTGCTTGCTTTTTTTCCACTGAAACCCAAAAAGGTATTCCTCTCAAGTGAAAGGCTTGTTATCTTTGCAGTGTATGCGGTAAAATAATGCTTCAGAGCTTATTTCGTCACAGCGAATCACAAAGTGCTTTACAGTGTATATTTAGGGATTACTCACTGGCCAACCAACCAAAATACTGATATTCTGACCAATAAATCTGTGTAACAGTTTTAATGAGATGTGAAGAATATCTTCACTTTTAATTGCATCTTGATTTTTGTTCAGGTAGTGTGTTAACAGTTATTCCACTGAATGCCACGTTGGTGACAGTTAGCAAACATATCCCTGTTCATACCTGTGTTTCTTAAATCACTGTTCAAGTGCTGTTTTACTCTGGCCTGTGTGGTGAATAAATTAGAAGTAATAAGGTGGAGGGGAAGAATCCAACAGTTAGAGATACTTCTTCATACATGAGGTATGGTGGAGAAAGGGGTTGTTGTCTCATTTATGAAATCTAAATTCAGATGAGTTTTGCAATAAACATTTTGCCAGGCTGCAAATGTCCTCGATATTATGCCAGACAGCAGCTGAGCACAGATGAGAGCTGTTAGTGCCTCGACTAGGCTTTTTCTGTAGGTGTCACACTCGCTCCCTGCCTCAGCCTGATGCTGCATGGCTGTGCTGTGAAGTTCTCAGATCTGATCACGTTTACTTATACATGTAATTGTGTTCATAAGTAACTTGTTATTAAATTCAGCCATATTGAATAATTTTGCGGAACTAATAATGTATTTTAAGTACAGTCTGTATTTTTGAATAACTTTTCTTTGAGGTTCTTAATTTTTTAACACAACTTTTAAGGTCAGTGGTCCGACTGCGTAAATTATTAAATACTTCTGAATTTTTTATAACTTTCCCCAGCAATGCAGACTGGATTTTCCCTTCACAGTTCTTGGGTATGCAGTATGGAGGGTAATGTTGTACATACTTCGTTTTTTGTTTCAGATCATAATTGTTAATGTGAAATCCAAACTTTCATTTTACTAATTGCATAAGTAACACAGAGAATATTTTTCTCCCTCCCGAGAGAATTGACCTGCTGCTTTAATCTAGGTGAGATTGAACAGCAAGTATCATATTCATGCCTTGGTTTGGGCTTCCCCTGCAGCAGAGATGAAGTACAGCTGTGGATCAGTTCTCAAGGCAAGGGCCAGCACTACACCAGAACAGCACTACTACAGCAGTATTTGGCGGTCTGCATTTTTGCCGACTCTGAACTTGAAGATCCTGTCCTAGGACAGACTTTGCTTTGAAATTGTGGAGCAACATGATAGTACTTGTTTTAGCGAGGTAACAGTACAGGAAAAAAAAAATTGCAAGGCAGGAAGAAGTCAAGGTGAGATCCGTTTGAACCAATTGGTGAATTAATTCAAAGAAAGAAGCAGCCATATGGAGATTTTGCTAGACGCTTGTAGGGTACCTCTCGGATCGTTTTAGATTTCTGTAGTGATCACATATTGGGTTTTCTCTGTTGGAGATCCATATGCACATGATCCTGACTCTCTTACTTCAGCATCTAATTGACTGAATCCATGGCCATGGCAAATCTGTGGAATGGGTGCCTTCTCTATACTCTTGCACTCTAAGCAAGGATCAACCTTTAGCAAACACTTGGCAACCCCTGAGAAAAAGCCTTATGATTTCGTAGGCATGTTTATAAAGTATCTCTGTAATATGGGGAAAGAGAAGCTTCCAGATGCCTTTGGGCTGTAAATTGCCTGAAGTTTTACCCCTCATCCTGACCCTCCTCCCTGAGAGTCCCATAAAGGCTGCTAACAAGTCACACCACAGCCACATGAGTGACGTGGAATGCGACTGAACGGAGCTTCTTGGGCTGTCTGCACAATCTATGTTATTTTGCTCTTCCTAATTCTTGAGTGGAAGAGATTAACAACTGCGGGTTGTAAATTTTATTTATTTATTTATTGGAAAGTGCAGTGCTTATCCTTCTTTTACCACTTCCATGAAGAGTAAATGGGTTTACCTGGTAACAGCATATTGTGATGGGCACACAGGATATTGATTATTTGTGAAGGATATAAACACACTGACAGTCACTTGCTGTAGCGATGAAACTCGTAAGTCACGATGAGCTAAAATTTTCCCTGTGTAAGATTTTCAGCTGGACTAGTTTATGCTCATGGGAATTGAGAACTATGCCTTCTGGTATTTTAGTGTCCGTTTCCTTGCACGGACTGGAAATGTTTGTCTTTAAAGCAGTAACTCTGCTAGATAAACTATAGCTTTAGTTACAGTTGTCTAAATTCAGAGGCTTGTTTCACTTTCCCATGAGCACATGTCTGGAACAGTTCAAATAGTTGTCAGCTGGAGACCACCTTTGGAGGGTTTGGTGTCTGCCTTCCCCCTCAGTGGGTCTATTTTAACATTGTGCCTACATTGCCCTGTAGTCAAAAAGTTAAAATGCAGCTGAGTAATTGCAGGCATTTAAATTCAAGTGTGAATTCAAATCTTTGCAACCATGCTATCATTTTTGCTTGGGTCAGCCCTTGGATGCTTTCTGCCCTTATTAATAAAAATCGGTGCAGTGTCCTCCTATCAGTAACAGCCGTGTCAGCTGCATAACCAGCATCTATATAAAGCAAAAATACCATTCACTAGATTTTCAAAAAACAAAAATTACACACTCACTAGGAAAAGTTGCCACACTAGCTAGACCAAACGCTTGCTTCTCTGGCTTGTCTAAATGTAGAAATTTTGGTGATACAAGTATTCTATCTATCCTGTGGTACTCTGAGTAAAGGAAATGTGACCATTTTTGTTCTGTGATCAATTTTAGCTGTCTTAACACCTTGTTTGCTCTTTTCCTGACCAAGAAAAGCAAAGAAAGAATATCTGTTTCTTTTACTTCAAAGTGCTGGGGGCATAAGAGGTTCTTTTCCCATATTCTTTTAATTCTAGTTTTAACGAAGCATTTTGTAAACTTATCTAAATTTCTTTAGTTTCATCCTTGCTGTAAGGAATGTTTTCAAGTAGTGCCTGGATGTACCTCATGATTGCAAAATCACAGTTCTGTGTGTAAGGAATCTTAGGGTACGAAGTAGAAACTAGGAACAACTTAAAATGTAGAGAATATGCACCAAGATAAATGAGTCTGTGCATGGGATGCTGCTCATGCTTAACTCTACAACAGGTACATACCAACAGATGCCACAGTCTTCAAAAGAGCAATTAAAATACAAAACAGGAATTTCCTTTTCATTTTGCTTGTCAGTTAATAAGAGGCTTGATTTTATGCTGACGGAACTGGGCAACATGTAACATTTTCTGATGCTGCTGCGTGTGCATGCAGACTGCAGTGACCACCCGTTACGTGTCTTGTAATGCCTAGTCTTCTGAAGCATCCCTGCCTTTTCAGGCTGAACTGCCTTGTGCTGTTGCTGATCCAAAGCGGGCTATGAATGTTCAGCATTTCGGGAAATCAGACGCAGCTTGTCTCAAGTTGGGTGCCCCAAATCTTCAGAAAAGGCTGCTAATTAGGTATTTTGCTGGAGGGCGCTCTCTGAACCACCATGAGATAGGGTTACTATGATTGAAGTCCCTTCTACTTTGGCATCTAATTTCAAAATGAGTGACAATAAACACGGTGCCTGATCAAAAGACATGCAAAGCATGGGGTCCCCTCCTGCTGCATATTTATATGTTGCAATGTGTTATAAATACATTTAACTCAGTAGAAACCATTGTAGTTTATATAAATCAGCTGTTATTGAAGAGCTAGCCAGTTCATTAGTGTGTGTGCTTCTGCATATGTGCTGGGCTGCTGGAGACAGAATTTCTGTAGTGTCAGACCTGTGATGGTCCTTTTGCATCCTTTTCCATTCAAAGATATCAGCAGTTAATTACCAAAAGCTATGCAGTAGGTTTTGCAAACAAAATACCCAAATCTTTGTCTTTTAAAGATACCTTTAAATCAGTTACAATACAAGCAGAGAAATAGATATGAAATGTAGGTGACCTGGGGAAAATATCTCTACCTTTCAGAAATAGGTGTTCCTTCCTTTTAATGTCTTTTTGGAACATTTTATGTCAGTGTTTAAGAAGGAAGCTTTGTCTCTCTGGTTTTATCTAAATCAACATGCCTATATTAGGAGAAAACAGGACCCAGTGATTTGTATGTGGTTTTACCTCATAGATGAACTTTATTACATTGTGAGAGGAGAACCATGAGGCTTTATTTGCCCTCCTTGGCATTAGGACCACTGCCATGATGCATGGCTGGGAAAGTATCCATGGATGGAGTAAAATATTTGTGTATCTCACAGTTTTATTTGACCTATGTAAGAGATAGAATTGTACTGTTCGAACTAGCTGTGCATTTTAATTCTCTTGCATTGTTGTATGTCTCTGAGAACAAAATTAGGGAAGTCTAGAACATATATAAGCTAACATATATATATATAAAAAAATAATTTTATCTGTCAGCTACTGTATAATAATGTGTTATAGTCCAGTGGAAACACTTGTTTCTAACATTAGCAGGCTTCCTCGAAAGGAGGAAAAGAAAAAAGTAGGAATACATATGATACAGATGTAATTTTCCAAATACAGAAATAGCTCTTTTCTTTTAAATGTGTTAGTTCCTCCTGTGTGTATCTGTGTATTTTCCCAAGACACACCAGTACTTTTTTGTGAAGTTAAATGTTAATGGTGGGAAAATACCTGTCAAAATGGGGATGTTACTTCTTTGGGGGGGATGGTGGTAAGGGGAAGGAATGCTCTTTCTCACTATCTGTTTTCCGTAGCAGGTGGTATATGTAGAAAATTGCACGTTTAATTGTAAAATCAATTGCTAATGAGCTACTGGGGGCTGTCTTGGAGTAGAAATATTAAGTTTTATCAGTCTCCTGCTCGTTGTGCTTTATGAACATTAATGTTTGCAATATTCCATGAGTTAGTGAAATGTTGTTATGCAAATATTAGTCCCTTTTCTATACTGGTAACAGAGCCTAGAAACAAAAAGCCTTCTCACAGTCATAGGGAAAATCACTGCTGGAACGTGGTGTAACTCTTAGGGAAACATCTTTGCCTGCCCTGTACTCACAGATGCATCAAGATGATCCTTTTGAGTGTTTTCTCAGCGTTTCTGTGTAGTGTGACACCAGCTTACTGCATGTGCAATGTACTGCACCTCTGCAATAAGCTGCTCTGGCAACCATCTGGAGAACTACAAAAAGAAGCAACCACTGAGCAAGTCTCTCAAGCACATATTTAACTTCAAGGCCATTGGACCTGTGTTTTCGGTGGGACTGTTGTCCTATTTAAAATAGCTTACAGAGCTAAACAGCATGTTGAAACAAAGTATAGTTGTAGGCAAGAAACTCTAAAAATCCAGCTTTAACAAAGCTGCCATAGAGGTTTGCACCTCTGCAGAAGTACAGAGCCAGAGGGCAGCTGCTACCTCTGTGCCTCATTATCAAGAGTTGTGTGTTGGCTCGGGAGGTAGCGTGGATCCGCTAAACCAGGGAATCTGTAGACATACATAATTATCAGCTTCCACTGAGCCCTGATTTAGACACCTGGTTCCCTTTCTAGCTGGAGAACTAGCATGTCAATAATAGCTGCTCAATTTACAGAAGACAAGTGAAGCCTGGAGGAGAAAAAATAGTTCCTAATGGTACCATTTGTAAAAGTCTGGTGGAATGTGGCTGAGGGTTGTCGCAGTCACAGACAACATGGTGGGATATTATTTGTGGGAAAACATTAGCAGCTCACATTTTTTTTTTGTTGTTTACTGACTCGGATAAATTAGATTAGTCTTATGGAATAGATACATTAGTGCAGCTCAAAGTATTTAAGTTTATGAAAGTGTTTACTCCCTGCTCATTTTGTTTAGTTACACTTGCTAGAAGATAGCCAGATTGACCTGAACTGCATATATCCAGTAATTTTCAATTGGTTTCATCTGTGGGCCTTGTTTATTTAATGTCCCTACTGCACTGTTTTTAATAATTTTATGTGTGCCATGATCTCAAAAAAAATTAGTGGACTTTTTGTAGGGTATGATAAAGAGAATATTTTAGTTCAGAAGTGTGTGATGAGACACATTGTGTAGAGAATATTTTTCTCACATTAGGCAGCTGCTTAGTAGATTAGATTCTGTTGCAGAGCCTTGACCAGATGTTTTCAGTGTCAAGCTGTGGCATCACTGCTCACCAAAGTGAATCCTAAAGTGTTTAATTCAATCCTGAAATAACAGTTTGGGACAGTGATAGTTTAAATGTAGGTAGGATGGGGAAAAGGACCCTGAGCAGGAAGAATTTTTGACAGCAAAGACTGTGCCAAGGAGCAGTGTGCTTTGTTTATGTATCCCCTTTTTGTTATTCTCAGCAGATGAAAGGAGGTTGTGTTTTCTCTGTTTTAAACATAGTGATACTACATGAAGAACTTCTTACCCACAGACTGATTTAAAGCATCTGTAATTTTAGGCTTGTCTATTTGGAGAGAAGGTATTTTCCAATGTTTCCTGAGGAGACTTTCTGAAAAGCAATAACTATAATATTAAAAACCTCTAAGTCACCTTTTTCTCCTCACAGGAAATAACAGAGCTTTCCTTGCATTTCTAGCAGTATTTAATTATACCCAAATTCTTACAGAATGACAAATGGCAGGTTGTCTCAGTGGTAGAAGATTTGAATTTTTAGATGCGAAGTGCAGATTGTATGGGTCCTGGATTATCTGGGCTTTGCCTGTGCTTTGGAGACCTGACAGATTTTTCCATTCTCCTTTGTGCTGTAGAAGACACTAAATGAAATGCTGTGGAGAGATGTGAAGTTAGCAGTGTGTCTATAATGTTTGTTATGAGCTCCTGACCATGACACCTCGGTCCAATTTGTTGTCTGACACTGGACAACTCCATGCCCCACACAGGGAGTGTGCTGGGTGGAAAGCCGTGGTATATGCAGATTTACTTACAGAAAGCCTCCTTGTTCTGTCTGTTCTTTTTCCTGCCTTGGTGACTGCATGCAGAACCTTCTTTCTGATGGAAAGGAAACCATCTCGGTCTGGGTTTCCTTTTGGGCATCTCACAGTCATTTTGCAAATAGCTGCCAAAGAAAGGAGGATTTGCTGACCAGAGCGTTCTTTGGCAGCAGGGTCAGAGGCAGGTTAATGCCACAATAGAAACTTGTTTGCAACGTGGGTCCCCAGTGTTTTGCACGTATTCCTAGCGTGGCACTGAAAAAAATTTCAAGGCATCACCTTTTCGGAGATTTAACGGTTTGGATATGACAATATTTTATCCCCCACAGCAAGCCCTCGAGAGCAGTGCTGGAGCTCGAGCTCATGGTTTCTGTGCAGCAAGCCCCATGTGGCTCAGAAGAGCTGTACCTGAGCTGGCTGTGCCATGGGGGACATCTCACACGAGTGACCTGTCCCACGTAGCAAGGGAGAATAAAATGGGGCCATTCTGCAGCAGAGGATGCCACTTGCGCTGGCTCCCCGTTTGGCTGTGTGTGCTGAGGGTCTGCATGTCTCGGGTGAAGTCTGGGCACGCAGCAGGGTCTCGGCGTGCTTTTGGCTTCTGCCCCTCGGTTTCAGCTGAGGAGGGGAGTGGGGACGGGCAGCGCAGGGCGGATCTGCGGGTCCCGCTGGTTTGTTGCACCCCGCAGTGCTGCTGCCAGCAAGTGCCCCGCTCCCCAGATGCGACTTTTGCTTGAGAAGCAATTTTGGATGGAAGTGCCGGGTGTTTTCCTCTGGAATCCAGTGACCCGCGGCGGGAGGGCGGGCTGCGGCGACAGGTGGCGCTACGGAACCGCGCAAATCCGTCCCGGTTTGCGTTTCGCCTTTTTTCCCTGTTTATCAGTTTCACTTCGCGAATTCAACCACCCTGTTCTGAGATAGAAAGACCGTTTAACCTCCCCTCAGCTGAAACTGGCGGTGCCTCACTGCTTGGCAGACTGCAGGACCAGCTCTGTGGGTGCTCTTTATACTCATCATTTGAGGGGAAAAAAAAAAAGTAATAATAATAATCACCACCCCATTAAAACACTTCTTTTTATTGTAACTGCTGGTAGATGTGAATGCCTGCACAGACTGGGTCTGACCAAAACTAATCGTTATACCGCAAGAATATTTTTGATGGATTTTCAGCTGCTCCAATGTTCCTGTCAGCATCACTGTGTGGCTTTTTAAAGTTCTTTCCTGTAATGGGTCCCAGGACCTGTGAAAACATTCAGGTCAGTTTAGTACCTGAGTCTTCCCAAGTAATTAGCAGGTAGAATTACCTGGTAGCAGTCAGTGTTTTCTGCTGTAATCCATCCACAGAAGCTGCAGCAGAGTAATTGCTGTCTCTGGTGGGCCCTGCAAACATGTCTAATTTAATGTGTGAATAGGGATTTTTCTCTGTTTTTTCATTCCCAGTGCCAGGCTGTGACTTTTTCTTTCAGAAGACCAGACTCAAAGTGAGATGGATATATTGAACATGTGGATTTCAAGGAAATGCTTTTCCTGGCAACTGTAAATGTGTAAAAGCATTCAGAGCTCCTTCTCCTCTCCACATGACTTTTCAACAGGTTAAATAAATGTATGTAGCAGAGATTCTCAACTACATGATCCACAGTTACTGGAGCAGATAAATGCTAAGCTGGCTGTGGTGTCTTCTCACCAGCAGTACAGCATTTCAGTCGTCCTGGCTTCTTTGGGGATGTTCTGGTTTTCTCTGATGCTGACTTGATGATATCAACTACTGGTAAGACACATGTAACTTTTTAGTCTCTCCTTGGTAAACATTTGCCAGTAGTGAAGGAGCAGATGGGGTTGGATCTGCTCTGAGATCCAATGTGGAGTGAGGGTATTTACAGGGTACTCCACAGGTGGGTTTTCTACCAGCAGGTTCTCTGTCGTGGCTGCCTCCCTGGGTACTTCCACAGCTGTGTTCAGTAGTGGTGGGTCAGAGGGCTGCAATTTTCTTGACTGCTTCATTTGTCTAAATACCACTTTCTTACATGTTATATTGATATGACTGTGAGTTCTGTATTGAAAAAAAACAAGGTCCTATTCTGCATGAGGGAAAGCATATATTCTAATGATAAAAGGGGTCATTCCCAAAAGGCAGATAGAGAGATATACCCATTATATATTCTCTGCAGATCTATAAACAGTCCTTTGAGTCTATTCACATCATGCTGTGAGTCACTGATGTTTCCTGTTTAGTTTTCAGTGAAGACCCCAGCATCTTGGTTGTAAAGGAAAAAAAATAATAAAATAAACTCATCGTGAACAAACCCATTGGGCATGTTTCTGAACAGTCCTGGATATACAACACACTGTATTCTTAGCTATTGAAGGAGAGGATCCCTGAGAATCAGCTGCATTGTCTCAGGGATTATAAGCATACAGAATAAAACTATCCTTCTTGAGAGCATGAGCAAGACCTGATCCTTGGGTGACCTAATTGGCATTGCTAAGCTGGAGGCAGCAGACCCATAATACACTAGCCACTTGATAGTAGGGTCTTCTCTTCCTTTAAGTTTAAAAAAATCCCCTTTTGAAAGAGTAACTAGTGTAGATTTGAAACACATGAGGACTGTGGTGTGCTACTCAAGGTCTTGTTGTTTCCCTTTTCTTAATTTGAATTTCCCAGCTTTAAAATGAAACCTTTGAAATTTAAAATACTAATTCCACTCATATATGTAAAAACTGCAATTATGTTGTAAATGGATATCAAGATTAAATAACTGTGGCAGACTCTATAGTGATCATGAGCAAGCAGCACAATATTATTAATAAATTAAGACTATAGTTTCATACAAAACACTAGATTTTGTGTGAATTAAAAGATTACTGCTTAAATAAAGACAAAATTGCTTGTCATCAATAGTTACATTTTTAATATAAAAATTATTTGTATTTTGAAGCCTTAAATCTATGCAATATAGTAATGTGGGCCTTTTCAGACAGAAGACCCAGAAGTTTTATAGAGAACTCACTCCAAACTGCCTTTCTATTCAGCAGAATAAAAATTGAGGTCCTTATGCGGTTTAAATGGCAGTCAGAAAATCCACAGGTAATCCCTGTAACTTTTCATATAAATTTGATAACAAAAGAAAGTGTGCTACCAGTATCTCTGTAACATAACTAAGCTTCATTGCATAACTCAAACCATGATGGAGATTTTGACATGCTCAGTGGCAACCTGACAGATGTGTCATAGCGTCTAATCCCCAAAAGCCCCAAAGCTCTTTGAAAATGGGTGTTTCTGAAAGATGGGATTGGGAAACATGCTGCTTTTTTTTTAAGCTTTTTCTCTCAGTGCCTGTATTACTTCCAGCATCATCTTGTTGCCAGGCTGACTACAGATGTGCACTAACTGGGCTGGCAACTCTGTTTTGTTAGCAAAGAGTTAGAATATATATAATTATGTATATTTAAACTACATATTTTATATAAATCATGTAAAAATGTAATTTGTTTTCAGTTTGTAAAGGTTGAAGTTGGGAATTTATGGCGACTTTATCCCACATTTTCCTTTTCTGTACAGATGTACCTTTGGTGTGACCCAGCCTCAATATTTCTGGCATTAAAAAAAAAAGTTAACATTTCTGATAAGTTCAGAAAGTATTCTGGAGCAATATTTGAAATGCCAGTTGTAGGGAGGAAAATAAACTATGTGCTTGAAAGTAAATTTGACAAAATGACCCCCAAATTTAAGCGCAGACAGCGTCTCTAGTCCTGGGATTTGCTAGCATATCTCTAGGCCAGACTCGTGGGAGACTGGAAGGAGGTTTCATTACAACATCACCATGTCCTATAGATTGTGCTCACTGGCGTCTCCGTTATTTGGATGACATCCACAGTTGGTAAAAAGAGAAAATTGGGCCAGTTTACATTCTGTTACAGAGCAGCTTCCTGGATGACAGAATAATTTCCAATCAAAGTGCCCTGAATTACTCCCTGCTGTGAGCTAATAGGGTGCTAATTAGCATATTTCTTTTATTTACTTAACTGGGATAAAAACAATTGGGCACAGGTCCCATTTACAATGGTTTCCTGGGGAAGCTGCAAACTGCTGTATGTGTAACCGTGCTGCATTAAAAAGATATAAGCTCACATAAACATAACATGCAGATTGAACACAAACTGGCATGGCTGTCCAATCACCTCATACACAGAGCGGTTTAGAACATTAAATAAAGCTGTATTTCTGCTTCCTTCAAGTCTTTAAGTGGGCTAAATGAAATTAGAGCAGCATTTTTCAAATCTTTGCAGGTCCACTGCTGACAGTACTGAACAAGTGCTGCACTATGGACAGCATCATGCTTTGCCTTGTGCTCTCTCGTGCTCACTATTGCCTTAATATCTCATGACTATAAAGAGTACTGAAGGCTTTTGCAACTACTGGATTACCCATGAAATATGAGTTAGGAATTGTTGTCCTGTAACTTTTTTCCAGCTTTCTCCTGTGCATTCCAAGGGTGGGGCATGCTTGTCCAGCACTTTTTGCCATTGTTCAAGATCTTTCTAGTTGCAGAAATGTTGGAAGTGCCCATTTATTTATTCCTCACCCCCCAGCCTCCCCTTGCTCCCAGTTTTCTGCATGTTGTAAAACATCAAATTTCAAGCACCCAATAGTAGCTCATCTAGGGAAATTTTTCATGTATATTCTATGAGCTTGTAGAGGGTGAGGCAGGAAGGAAAACTCTTCTCCTGCTTTGTTGAACAAAGGTCTCTTTCCAAACTGTTTGACATTTTAAAACACATCTTTGCATTTTTATATCTTAAGAAAGAGTTTTACTTAGGATGAAATTCCTTATCCATTTTGATTCACATTGTGCTTAGTTATGAAAATCTGGATTTGCCCTAAGGCACTATAATATCTCTCTGCATCTGGGAGGCAAGTTCATTAAATGAAATGGAGAGATTTTACGATCAAGAGACCTGGGGTCTGTTTCTGCCCTTTTTACATCTTACTGTGTGACATTGAGTAATCTGCCCTTCCATTCTTCAGTTTCCTTATCCGTAAACTGGAGAGAACACTTTATCCTGCCCTTCTTAAAATGCTTTAATATTCTCAATTGGAAGATGCTTTTTGGCAAAGATGCATTAACCCCTTTCCCACTCCCCCCCATCCCAACCCTAGCTCACCATTTCAGTACACAATAAATAACCTCCTACCTGAGTATTTGTGTCATGATCTACTTTTTATTGTTTGTCTTGTTTCCGGATTCAACTGGTACTAGGGTTATCAGTCTTGTTACAGTCATTGTTCTGGTCTGAATGACCTGCTTCCTCCTCTCCAGGTAGCCTGGGAGGCCCCTCTTGTTCTTTTCTGTGGGAGAATTTTCCTCTTATTTTTCTGTGACTCAGAAAGCCCCTGAGCTGGAAAAGAGCCATTCTAGGGCATACGTTTCCTGCACTGTATTAAATGAAATGCCACTGTGGAAGAATATTGCCCTTCTGCATTTTCTGTGCTTGTAAAACAGACTTAGAACATCCAAGCATAACAATTTATAAACAAATTGGAATAGAGGTCTGAGCATTTGAGGAGACAGCACCTTATTTCAGCCTAGTAAGGCCTCTTCCACAGGAGATGTGTTTTCTGTGGTTCTTAAAGTTATCATATATTCCATAAAAGCATCCTCTCCACTGTTCAGTACCTGCCCTCTCCTTGGGGATCACAATACTATTCTCTTCTGCAGTGATACATCTTGCAGAAATAAATATTATTCCATTTTGGTGTTCTACGAGTAGACCTAATTGTTATAAGTTAGACAACAAAGGGAATTTCAAAATTAAATGAAACATTCTTTGTTTTGTTTCCTCTAGACCTGCCTGAACATTGTGAAAAAGCCAATGGAGGCACCCACTGAGAACTAGCCCCAGAATTTAAGCATGTTCACTAGTCAGTTTTGTTGCTACGGTATACTAGTACAAATTCAGGAAAAAGTAAAACTAAAAAAAAATTCCCCAAGGTTTATGAATTTATGACCACAGGCCCAGAAATGCAACTGTTGATCTGTGTGCAGAAGAAACTACTGGTCATGTTTCCAGGGCCATTTGAATTCCATCAGGGGCCAAAAATCTGGATGATAGTTCTGTATAATTTTAGTGTGTACCATGTTGGAGAGCTCATCATTGGTCAGTGAACCAATTTTTCAGTAATCTTTGTCACAGCAGGCAAGATAGAAATTGGTCTGTAATTTGTAATCATTACTACTTTGCTTGAGATTAATCCTGGATCACCCACAGTGAAAAAAGATGCCTCCTAACCTCAGGAAGGACCTTTCTCCATGCAGAAGGCCACTGAGGCTTGCTGTTCACAAAAGACACTTTGTCTTGACCATCTTCTTTTTTTATGTCAGATGAACTTTTATCTATGTTCTGCTTTTCTCTACAAGACTGAATACTCTAGACTTTTTACATAAAGCAATTTTCTCAATTCTTATTTCAACGAAAGAGATTGGAGGGTTTGAGGGAGAGCTTTGGAGTTTTCCTACTGATACATTTTTCAGAACGGACAAAAAAAGTGCTGTAATGCACACAAGTAGATGTGTGAAGTGAGTAGAAATAATCTTTATTAACATAGAAGGGCTCTACTTACTAACAGGTAGTTAATATGAGGAATTTGGGCTAAAGGGTACTGTGACTAAAGATCTGAATTGTCTTCTGAAAGCCAAGCATTGACAAAGCAACTGAGCTAGTCTGGCACTGCACTATATATAGTGAAACCTGTGCTTTGGAAAGCCTTTGATATTCAAAATTATTTTTTAACTGACCTCTTTAAGGCAGTACCAAGGTTCTTTATACAATGTTGTTCTTTTTTCGTGCAGTTAAAAGCTACCTTAATTTGGTAATGGATTCCCCTCCTTCCCCCTCCGCTCCTGGCTTTCCTTACACGGACTAAAGGAAGCCCTAGCTTAGAGTTTGGTGTTCTGACATAAAATGTTCCTCAGTTGAAATTAGATTGTTTTCTTCAGTATTGAAGGGCTTCAAAGTAAGACATAACAGAAAAAAGAGGGAAACCCCCACTCCGACAGATATGTGAATTGGTTGCAGGGGTGGCAGTGGGATACCGACATTGAAAATGAATGTGGTCATAGTACTCACCAGGTGTTGTATTTCCAGTAAGGACAGGTAAGTATTAAAACCATTGTACATTCTTGATCAGCCCTATTCAAGAATGATGAATTCAATGTAGGATGGGTGAGAGAAGTCTTCCAGAGTTCTTAGGGCAGTGGAGAGCCTATTTTCTGACAAACAACACAAAGGAAAAAGTTGTGGAAGCTGAAGGGTAATGTTAAGTACCAACAAATAGATATGAATGGCCTGCAATTAAACTGGAAATGAAAGATTTCTTAGCATCACGTACCATCATTGGATTATGCACATATCTATATGGCAATATAAAACACATGGTGGTATAACCATCACTGAATAATCTAGGACGTCCTTTCCAGTATGTTTCCTATACTGATGTGTTCCTAAATAGCTATGTTCATGTAATTTTCTTGGATTGGGATAAAATGTCAGAATAATGTTTTGAGATCTCAGTTTTCAAAGAGTCAATATGTGAATTGAAATACATACATAACTTAAAACAAGCATTAGGATTAAGAATCTTTGAATAGCTTGTTTTGGTTAAGTTTTCTCTTGATCTGTAAACACCAGAGTTACTGAGCCTACTATAAAGAGAGCAGCATGAAATACTGGAAAAAGAAAAAAAAAAAAAAAGTCTTATGTAAATTACTGGTCACATCTTACTGACTACTTGTTTTATTTAATTGAGAAGTTAGAAGCCTCTGTCTTGTACTTCAGATTTAAGGTAATTCCAAGAAGGGGCACTGGCAAATTTTGATTTTTCTAACGTATCTATTGAACCTGTTGATTTGAAATGAATTGTTATAGTGTCACTGGAGGGCTGTAGCTTGATTTTAATTTTCATTGGTGTTTGTCTTTGATGTGGGATGTATATACTTAACAGAAACGAGATTCATTCAGAAGCTGGGGGAAACTGGCAACTTTTTAATGTGTGTTAGAGACAGTCTTTGTCTAACTGGGATGTCTCTGGTTTGGAGACTTTCCAAGATAACCTTCATTTATCAATTGTGCCATGGTGTTTTATTATGGTTTTCTTACAGTCCTTCCTGATAGATCTGTTCTGTTTGATTATTCACCAAGACAAGAGAGAGGCAAAAGGTTTGGAATACTTAGGAAGAGGGTTTGTAGCTCTGACAAGTGCCAAACATTTGCCTTCTCTGTGCCCTGTTCCTGGGTTTGAATGAAGGGGTGCCCCTCGTGAGAGGAAAGGTAGTAGCGTGCTGAGTGAGCTAATGCTGGCAGGTTCTTGGAACATGGACTGAATGTGTGAGTACCCTCTGTCTCTGCTTCTTGTCTCTTTATGGTCCAGGAACACAACAGGGATCCAGCAAAAATGAAAGAAAATTGAGCAAAGAGTGTCTGTTTCTGTCCCATTTCTCAAAATATTTCTGAAGTGCAATGGATTTGCACACCAGTCCTTGCTGCCCGCTATGTCTGCATGTCCTGACTCAGGGATATGTAGTTGAGAGAAACTGAAAGCTCCTCCTGGCTCTAGATGATTTATAATGTGAATATATAAAAAAATTGGGGAGGGCGGGACATTGTGTCAACAGGATGACTGCTCAGAGGAGACAAGTGGGCATTTATGAACTAATGAAGTTTGTCTGTTTCTGCTTCCGTGCACACAAGAGATGTACTTAAGTACATTTACTTAATTAATTTTTGCTATTGTCTCATTTTCTGTGTTGCTTTGTTGCCTGATCAATCTTCTTGTTATTTGAGCTTGCTTGTTTTCTTCTGCAGAAACTGATAAAACTGATATGTGCATAAGCTGTAGCAAAGAGAGCTGAATATTGGAGATTTTGCATCTGTGACTCATTCTACTGTGAACTGAATATATTATTTTCTTAGCCTCTTTACCCTTTAGAAAAGCGTTGAGTTATATATATATATTTATTCCCCACCCCCAAATGAATAAACCCCACCTCTGGTTAAAGAATGATGATGAAGAAGAAAAAAATCCTGTGGCTTTTATTTTTATATTTCTAAATTTAGTAATTTCAGTGAATTAGTGATAGTTTTCTGCATACATCCTACTAAAAATCAAATTCAGAACCCCACTTGATCTATCCCATAACAGCTGAATTCCTTTGAATTTGAAGTTTGTATAGGTTTGTATTTTGCATTGCTTGCAGGACTATATTTCTTTTTTTCCATCAAATAAATCCTGTTACCTTCTGTGGACTCAGGAAGAGGCTGCGTGACCTACTGGGGAGTCAGGAACCCCCTTCCCTGTCACTGAGCTTGGCCAAATCCATGTTGCTCTGCTTGCCATTCCTTGCTTTTTCCTGCTAATTCCACATTGAGGTGTTCAAAACAGGGATTCTGCCTTACACTTGTTCTGGAGTGGACATCTCCCAGTGCAGTCCTGTTCTCTATCAATACTCCAGGTTGCTGAATAAACTGTAACTTTTTTGTTTTGCTTGTGAATATTATTAACTAAGAATGCTTCAGGAATAAAACGTAACGTCAGTATTGACAGCATGTGAATTGTGTAGTAGGTGCTACTTGTAAGCAGTTCAGCCAGAGACTCATTCAGCTTTGTGGATACCAGCTTTTACTTTCACATTGTTAACTGGAGAGCTAAATGCTTGCTTTCTTAAAGCAAAATGAGGTTCATGTTTTTCTTTAGTGCAGTAAATGACCATGACTTAGAAAGTGCTGGCAGCTGACATTGTCATGACTTTGATATGCAGAAGGAGTTTTATAACTCGTATTTTCTATTAATACTGTTTTTCTCATAAGGTGATGATTCTTAGTTGTGTACAAGGATGTATAGTAATGGCTGTTTTTTTGGTACTTTATCAGAAGTCTTCACGCATCTATCCTTCTGTAAATATATGAAGCTGTAGAGAGAAAAGCAAAGTCACAAAGAGAATTGTTAAATCAGACTTGATGTGCTTTGCCAAATGAAGGAAAATTTCAAACTGCATTGTAGATACAGTGCAAATGAATTTCTTTGCAGCCATAGACACTCATCCATGATCTAATAAAGACCATTCTAATTCTGTCCTTTCTTAAAGACTTTACTGTCTGTCTGGGAATCCTTATCAGAACCACAGCAGATGGGGCAAGAACCTGGATCGCCCTGGGAAGTCGGTCAAGATCTGAACAGGGCCCAAAACCAGTGCTAATCACAGGCCATTTCAAATAGCCTACCATAAAAATCTGCTGGATTAAAGAATAATGTTTTGAATAAGAACACAAATGTTCCTCTTTGTGAAGTCTTGACATTCATAAAAAAATTAAGACAGTTACAATATGCTTGAAAGTGCTGGGGGAGGAAGAAAAAAGAGTGTTCACAAAGACTAATTGAAGCATAGAGATAAATATCTTTTTGTATGTTCCATTTATTATTTTCTGCACTTGCTTTATTAACATGCATCTTGAGTTACATGTTGCTTTAATTTCCTTGATTAAGACTTGCTGAAAGGTTCTGTCATTATTTATTGTCCGAGTGCCTCAGGTCACACTTTTAGTTTTACATTAGCTGTGCCAACTACATCTGACTTGAAAAGGAAATACTAGTTTTAGTAAAGTTTAGTAGTACTGAGTGCCTTTTTAATTATTTTTTTTTTTAAACACAACAAAAACCAAAATCAGTTGCACAAGTAAATATTCTCTTAATGCAGAAGACACCACTTTCCTGCAACTGATATACAGGAAATATTTTTTTGAACAGCCTTTCAGAGCTGTTTTCCATGTTCTTACCATAGGTTTGTTACACGTATTGTTTTGCTAATGAAATGCCTGTTTTGCTCTTCTCTAGTAAATACATGTCTTCAAAGCTGAGATATGTTGTCCTTTCAGCCAGAAAGAGTTAACTCAGCTTGCCAGTGCTTTGCTGCTGAGCCACATTTTAGTAGTTCATTGGGGCATTGTGACTGTAAATGAGATAGAGCATCCTGACAACTGTTCATGATTTTTTTTCATAAATAAACTGCATCAAAAGATGTTCTGCTTCTAAGGAATAGATGGTTAAAGATAGTGCTCCCCCCATCCCTAGAAACAAATTCACAAGAGTTCGCTATGGTTTCAGTCTAAGAGGGGAAAATATGATTTTAATGTAGGATTTTTTTTCCCTGTCAGTGAGTTCAGGAAGATACTTAACGGAAGAATGAAATAAAGGTCCATTGTAAAGGTGGCTAACATCATTACCACATGCATGCTGTGCATTTCTGCTGTACTGTTGTATTTGATATTACAGACTTGATTTTTTTTTTTTTTTTTCTCTAAATTGGCTTATATATTCAGGAGTATACCTGGAATGATATAATTTAAAGTGTATTTCTAATATATGGTAAAAGTATTTGTATACATAAAAATACCACCCTGGATCCCCAAACTAGCCATTAGATATCATATTTTGTTTTTTCTTTATATGTGTGCATGTATTGGAGAGAGAGGTTCTGGTTATGAAAGACTCCAGTTATAATACCTTTGTGTTATAGAACATGAGATCTGCTTGGAGAATTGATAGCTGAAAATACCATTTAAATATTCTGCTCTGTTAATGCTTCAGGTTAATAAAAACTGCTGTAAGAAAATATTTTAGGATATAGATATTTAGAGCAGTTGGATTACTTTTGACAACAGTGCAAGGAATCCATTCAAAGCTGATTTCCCCCTTTTGTTCACTGAGGACCTGCAGAATCTAAGATAAAAATGGCAGTTGTCCTCAGGGCACCCTGAGGCATGTCATTAAAATTGGAATTTGATCCTCTTTTCATGGTTACTTGGGACAATCAACCACAGCAAACCTGAAAACTCATCAGTTTTCAAAAATATGACATGCCCTTGACTTTGTCAGTTTGGGTTCAGTGTGCAAGATTTGAGTATTTCAAAATCCCTTTAGATGTCACTCTGTCTTCAAGAATACAAACATTGTGCCGTGTACTATATAAAAGATACAGTACTTCTAAACGTTTCTGAGTGCTTACCCTATTTATTACAAAGGACAAACTAAATTATAGTCAGCACAGTAAAATGCTTTATTAATTGAGAATTTTGAACACTGCTAATTGTAATAAATAGAAATATATGGAGTCTAGTTCTTTTTAACTATTAAAACAATTTTGAAAATTAGATTTTCTGAAGTAATCTGGAGCTTTCTAAAGCTGGTTGAAACTCTCCATTCTACCTGGCTGTGTATTTCTATTTGATAACTGCATTTTTTAAAAATATCTGGCAAATGGATGCAGCACATTTTCCTGTTTATTCTTCTGTACCTGGCCTCTTACTGCTTTGAAGCACCCTGCCTTCCACCATTCCAGGATTCCAGGTTTGAAGAATTTACACACGTATTCATATGGTTGTGGTGTTTTTTTGTTGTTGGGTTTTTTTTGTTATTTTTTTGGTGTGGGTTGTTTTTTTTTTTTCAATACCAGAATAATTGCTTTTCTGTTCTTTGCAACCGGGCTGCCAGAAAATTGCATTTTGTCTCCATGGCAGAGAAACCATGAGCTGGCCATTTTGCCATCATGCAGCTTGCCATCGGGAGCCCACTGATGCTTGATGTGCTGGAAGCCATATGGCCTCCTCTCTCTGCTCTTCCTCTTGCTGCTCCCCTGAAAGTTGCGAGTGGAGGAGGACCAGCTGCTGAAACCAAGGACAAACAGGGACTTTATTCAAGAGAGGAACAATGATGGCAAGAGACCCTTGGCTGTACCTCAGCTTCCCCAAGACATTTTCCTTCTAGCTACCTGCTGTCCTTAGACTTTCTGTAATATGCGTATGTTCCTTCTTTCTGTTTTTGGTTTTTTTTTTGTTTTTTTTTTCTTTTTTTTTTGTATGTCTCTTTTTACTTAGTCTGTAAACTAAAGTTCCTAGTTAATATGCAGATTATTTGTAACTGCAAATCAGTTCATTTAATAATTGGCATAAAAGTGTTACACATGGAGCAGCACAAAACTTGGCAGCACTAGGCAGGGGGAGGTTTTGGTGCCTAATCCCCACCAGGCACATGGGTTAAAGTGTTTACTTACGCCATTTGTGTGGGAAGGAGAAACCTTGCCTATTCATGTGGAAACTCCTAATTGCTTTCTTCATTTTGACAGATTTATGGGTTACAGCAAAACATAATTGCAAGTAACATAACAAAGTAACACTCTCATGAGCACCTGTAGTGTTGCTATTTATAATAGGACTACCAATGTACAGTGTTGATTATTGTAAGAGTGCATTCATCTGAAGTATTTGATTTCTCTTGCTGTGTGGGTTACTCTCTTGGTCTTCTGCTTCAGTTTGCAAGAGAATTCTTTTGGTCTTCAGCCCAGACAGGCAACATCTGTTGCCTCACTTTTCTTATCTGTTCAACACTGAAATGGTTAGTAGGATGTGCTAGAAGTGAGTACCTGGTAACCTGTTACTTGTCCTGAATTTCCGCTGTTACTTAAATTAATCCTCTTTTTTTTTTTTTTTTTGAGAATGCTCTGCTTTGTAAAGTTGTCCTTTGCAGGAAGGTGTTGGACTTGAAGACAGAATAGAATAGAATTGTGCCTCTGGCAGCTGAGGAAGCTACACATTTATATACACACTGGGGAAAAAAAACCCAAAGAGATCCTCTGATCTGCTGTGATGTCCACTTTTCTGGTGTGAATGTTGAGGGACTTCAGGTGTATAAATGAGGGAAGGAACCTAAGGTTGGAAGAGGTCATGGAGAGACACCTCTGTTGTCTGCTTACTTCATTTACTGACTTTCCTTTTGCAGTAGTTGACAAATTATCCTATTTCTTTGCGCCTTGGTGTCCTCTATAAATTGAAAACATTTCCACATTTTAAAAAAGAAATTTCACTGGGAGAATGCTATAGGAACACAAAGGTTTGCAGACACTGTAAAACTACTCGGATTAGTTATGATGATGACATATAGTGAATATGTAACATCTGTTATAAAACCATATAGGAATATAGCACATCAAGAAATTGACAAAAGAGTTCTGCTTATTGAGGCAGTAAAGAAAGAGAAAGGGAACCTGCTCAAGAGAGCGAGCAGCTCTCTGATTTAGAACTATCTAATTCTTGGGCTTCACTGTACGCTGCACCAGGAAGTGTGCAAACCTGGCTTTCGTCTGGTCTGTGCTCTGCACCTGAGATGTGGTCTGTACACTCACAGGCAGGTCTCCCACTGTCTCAGTCCCTGCAGTAGCCTCGGTTGCTTCATGACCAAATGAGAGACAGGCAGAGGGGATGTGGAATCCTTGTTCAAGCTTTATTAGAGATGAGGTAGTATTCTTTTGCAAAGAAATGAACAATGTCCATACTTACAGCACAGTAGATTCCCTCCGCCCCCCCCCCCCCCCCCCCCCCGAGCTCTGAGGTCAAGGTCATTATATGTACAGAGAATGAAATTTTGATGTCTGAGGCTGAGTATGATGGTCTAATAAAAGGGACGCTAAGTGTGCTTGATGATGGCAGAACTAAAAAATGGCTTTGCTTGTGGCAAATTTTTGGTGAAAGTCAGACCCTGTGAACTTCAGTTTTCAAAATTCTTCCAAAAATTCTCCAGCGTACTGACCCCTGAAAAGTTCCTTGTGTCTCTGTGTTATATTGGAAAACCTGTCTGTGGGAGGATAAGTAATGCAAGTGCAATGACAGAAATTAAAGAAAGATTTATTAGGAACTGGAAGTATGCCTACAGGTGTGTAAATGGTTTTGCTTCCTGTGGAAGATGACTTCACATTGGGTTGAAGAGTAGATATGCCAAGAGGTCATTTATGTTGATTTCTCCTTAAAAATTATAATTAAGTGCTATGTGTTACTTTTGATGGGAGGTGGTATGTTCTTAGGGATTGAGAACCACTTCTTAATTTTTTTCTAATTGATTTTTTTGTTTTCTAAATTGAGCGTTATGATTGTCAATAAAATTTGAGAGGAAGGTGAGAGGAGTTGAAGATTAATTAAACTTGCATTTTTATTCAAATTACAGATTTTAATTACCAAAGGTTATTTACATTTATATATTTGGATATCCCTAAAAGACAATCCATAAACTCATGAAAGTATCATAAACTACCATCAAGAATGCTGGTTTAAATAAGAAGAAAACATATAACTTATAAAGGGTTTAAACATTCTACATTTTCTTAAACAGCAGCTGAGGAACAATATTGGGAACCAAAAAGCAAATTGGCTGTCAAAGATGACTGGGGTGGCGGGAAGTGTGTGTGGGAAGCTATTGGCAATAATCACCTTTTAAATTAAAGACTGATTTTTCAACAGAAAATGCACTTGTGTTGCCTGATTGCTTGCCTCATGCTACCTTTTTTTTTTTTTTTGCAGAATGTTGCCCCTTAAGTTCATATTAGTATTAGAGAATTTAGAATTTCAAATTTCATTAATTGTAAGGAAAAATGTCTAGGTTAGAAAGGAAAGCTTAAAAAAATGCTTAAAAGTGAAAAATGAACCTTGAAAAAAAGTTCAGAAAGGGGAGACATTTAAAACAAGCTTTATGTAAGTTATTTTTAAATACAAATTTTTAAAGTAAGTTCATTGTTAATTTTTCATAATTTTTATTTATTTATAAATCTTCTGTTTGCTAGTGCTTGTATTTAACATTAATTTTGGATGGATTTGAATTTGTTGACAGAATTTGTTAGAATTTGTTTTCATTAGACTAAAGTAGATCTGCAATAACTTCATTGACCTTGAATAAGGGGTTGGAAAGTAGACTCCCACTCATTCTGTTTGCCCTGCCTGTTCCTCACTTACACTATTTTACAAGAGCAATTTCTCATATTTTTTTTAATTTTTGAACATGTAGATGTTTTCCTTCTCATAGTTCTGTGCCATTGTGTTAAATACCTCGTAAGAGGTAGGAAAGGTATATGCATGTTAGTAAACTGAAAGTTATATATTTTACACCATCCATTAAGAAGTAAATTATGCTGATACCAAAATTGTCTATGGAAAATACAATATAAAATCAGAATAATTTCTGCTGTTACAAATCATGTATTTGGATTGCAGTTGCTGTGAGACTGAGCCATTACAGATTCTTAAACTTTCCTCAGGATAATTTTAAAGCTTCACTCAGCCTAGGATTTTAGCGTAAATCTGTTAAACAGAAAGGTCTTAAGTTTGTCTGTCAGAGTTTTCTGTAGACAGTAACCTAAACACTGGGCTTACTCAAATGCTGACCTCTCTGGAATCTAAGTACCTTGAGCAAGGTGCTTCAGTGCAAGATCGGAATCTAATATTAAAGATAAAATATTGATTGTTTTGATTTCTTGCTGAGAAAACTCATTAACATTTTAATATGAGCATTTATGTATTTTCATATGATATTATTTAATTTATGTTTGGTCAATATGAAAAGCCCTTCTAAGCCTCAGAAATTCCTATCCTTAATTTTAAAGAGACATAGTTTTAGTTCTGTGACCTTTATCATAGCAACAGTGAAAAGTAAATCTCATTCAAAGCATTTAAATGAGGTCAAACATAACCTGCAGAGTAGGTAGAATGGAAATTCAGCTTTTTTTTGTAATGCTTCTGATAGCAAAACCTTGCCTTTAGCTCTTTGTTGTTAAAGCACGACATAAATGTGTTCTGATACCAGTCTAAATTGATACTGATGCAAGTGGCTGTGCTCTGAAATCACTGCAAATGAAGTCCAAATCCAATGCATTAAAAAATGCTCCCTTTAAATTTTAGTGGAAGCATTGTCTTCACACCCTAATAGTGGAAACGTTTTACTGGTAGGGTGACAGCAGAAAACACTACAGACAGTGTTAATATTAGTTATGTACAGATATTTTTGAGTGTTTTTATCATGCTAAGCTGCACTGTGATATATCTCAACAAGTAGTACCAATTAATCATCAATGGTATGCCTTAGTTTTGGTCCATTCGCTTTTCTGACACCGAAAATGTAGACTTGAAGACATTTAATTATGAATATATACTGAGGGATATCTTATTAAAATTGAAGAAGACCTTTTTTTTGTTACAATAGAACATTTGTGAATTCAGAAGTCTGTTTGTTTGTTTTATCTACTGTATCATATTTCCACCTTAGTTACAGATTTTATGATGGAAAGGAAATAGCTCAGTGTCTTGGGTAAAAATGGTGTTGTAGATCACATTATGGGAACGTGGCAATTGGGTAACGATGGGTTTGTAAACTTCGTAAAGTATATAATTCTCCTCCTAGGTTCTTATCTATCCAGGTTTTTTATCTTTAGAGTACTTCATGATCAGTAAATAATATATTCAATTTACTGAAGTTTTGTCATTTAGAAATACTCACTTGGAATATATATTTTTAATTGGCATCAATGGCACATTTCCCAGGGAGCATAACAAAATGGATCATTTAATAGATGCCCAATCTCTCCATCCATCTATCTATCAGTGCAGCACATGATGTTTTGACTTTAATATGGTAATTATCTCAGGCTGACTTCAGAGGAAGAAGCTGCCACCCACACAGCAGTGCTTAATTACTTTAGACTTCGGTTTGCCAAGAGAAAAATTGACTTTTTTTTTGCACGTTGCATGGAATTGAAATGATTTCATTGTCATTTTATTTGAAATGCAGCCTGACATCACCATGGCATCATGGGAAAGAGAATGCAAAATTTCTCTGAAATTCTTAAAATAGGCTGAAAGCTGCCTTATATTTTAATGGTTTTCTATGAAGCCTGTGTTCATATTCTTTGAATGTTAATGATGAGCTGCTTCAGCTTATGGGGGAATTTTTTTCCGTGAATACATTTCATTTGCAAGCCAATGAATGCATTTTTTTCTTTTTAAAGTTGCCAAAACGTCGTACAAACTTTGGCATTTTAAGGGCAGGTGATTGTTCAGATTAATGTTTGCACACTGTACAGTTTGAGAACATAACTAATAAGATGAAAGAGATAATGAATTAATGGTAGTGTACAGGCAGCTTAGGAATCAAATAAGTATTTGATTAGCCGTTATCCTGAAATGAGATAAGAAAGGTGCCTATATTTTCAGCAACTGAAAGCTAAATTTAATATCTATGAAAATTAGTACAAGGTTTTATGTATACGTTGTTAAACATGCTGCTAATTGATTTGCTACACAAGTACTGGAGGCAACCTGTTTGAATTAAACACTGTAGACAGATTTTTGTGCTCAAAAGAGAACTTGATTCCTAGATGTCTTACCCTATGTCCACTGAAGACAAAGGGCCATTTTGGGATTGATTTCAAAGGCTTTATTGCATCTCTTGCAACCGCTAATGCCAGCAGCATCAAAATCCTAGAAGCCTAGGGGACAGAAGAGGAGGCTGAGCAGACCAGTAGCCTGGGTCCCATAGGGAAAAGCTCTTTGTTGCCAGGTTGGAAAACGAAAGGTTGGGTCTGGGCTCTGAAACCTTACAGTGCTTGCTGTGGGTGGACAGTGCTTCGCAGGGCTGTGAGTGACGCTGATGAGGTCTGAAAAATATTTAAAGCAGTCGTTCTCTAACTACGCAGCACACTGCTGGCTGTGAGCAGTTGTAGGTTTTGGCCAGTGTTTGGGCAGCATATTCTATGCCCATTTCACCTGGCTGTGCATGCAGAACTGAGGCAGGAAAAAACATGTATTGAAATCTGTAATAAATCTTCACATGGTGAATGCTGCCAGTCTTGCTGTTATAATTTTACCCTCAACAAGAAAATTCAATATACTGTCTTCCCAAATGGCAAATGAATAGTATCAAAAGTTTCCTTTTTAAGGTAAGATATATCTTCTTTTTAGGTTTAGACACCTAAAAGACCCACTGAAATTATTATTTCATTGTCACATAGACTTTTCAGAAAAGTAGAATGCAGAGAAGCCTTTTGAAATAAATCTGGTGACACTAGAGAATTTACAAATACTAGCATATTAATATACAGCTAAAATAATAATAAAAAACACCATGCTGCTAAAGATGTTTAGTATTATCCACTCGCTGCAGGAGTTTATTAGAAACTCCAGCTTTCTTTTATTAAAATTTCAATTGGCTTGGTGAATGAGATCCTATGTTAGTGTCATAAAGTGAGAAGCCAGAAGGAGAGGATATTGGCATTTAAGTGCAGATTTAATTTTGAAATAGTGTATATTATACAAGAATATTACATATCACAAATATTGTATATTAGTGGTGTTAGAAATAGTTGCACTGATTTCTATATTCATCGAATTGCCGTTGTTTCTGTGCCATCTGGTAGTTTATGCATGTCATTTTTAAATATATGCTAAGAGGTTTTTAATATAACTATAAATGGAAGGCAAATACTGCATAGCTCTGTGAAGGTTTTAAAAGATGGCTGGCACAGATGATCTCCCAGAATTGGCTTCACTGTCAAGGGATGAACTTTAAACCAAATGGCTAGACTTTTCTGAACCATTATAGGGAGATATGTGATTTAATAGTGATTTTTATTTAAGACTGCTCAGTGTTTTTTCATCTACGTTCTCACATAAAATAGCCATGTGACTGTTAGCTTGCCTCAAATGGAAATTTGGTTTGTTTTTTTTTTTTTTTTCTGTCTTTTTGAAAACTGATAACTAGGTTCTCTGCTCAGCTCTTTGTACTGCACTGAGCTTTGGTGGATAGTATTGTATAATGACTCTATAAGCATTGACAAAGATTTTTGCTGCATATCAGTCTCTATTTCCTGGCATCTTCAAAGAAGATGAGCTACAAAAGAATAGATGACCTGATAGCATGTGAGAAAATGGGTGTGGTGTGCTTATCGCTCTGTTTTGTCTTCCCAGTATTATTCTCCTTTGTGTATGGTTACAGCGACTGATCGGTGTTGGTCCTTTCAAACATGCTGGGGGTGGCAGAGGTTGAACAGAGGTCCGGAGCCAAGCCGCTGAGCCCACAGGGTTAGTAAGGGAGGAACATGACTCTGCTGTCCCATTTCTCCACAGTGATGAAAGGACTTGGGTGAAGAGGTGGTCCAAAACTTTATTGCACCTCAGACTCCATGGAAGGACTGTAAGGGTAGGGGTCATTTTGAGACTGAGTGGGTTTGTGTGTGTGTATATATATATATATGCACATAGACACAATATAAATACATATATTTCAAATCCCAGTTTTGTACTGTTGCTTTTGAAGAGTGTGTTTGGATTCTGTTTAATTTTGAATTGATATTTCTGCTTACTTTTTTTTGGTTTCACGTAATATAACATTGGTGGTCTCAGCACAGTGACATCTGGACATGTTGCAAAATTGTCATAAATTAGCCCACAGTCTTTCACATACTGGTGTAATCAACTTAAGATTTGTTTCTATTTTATTTTTTAAAGAGATTCCTCTGTTCTGTTGTTTGTGATTGGATAATCAGTGTTTCATTACTGGGTGAAGTGTTACTTTAAAAGTTGATGGCACCAACAACTCAATCCAGCTGGAGCCCTCCATGCTGGGGGGGAGGGGGGGAAATCTCTCACATCCCCCCATCTGGATTTTTCAAGATGCAGTGAGAAGTTTGCACTTCTGCAGCTGCACTTCTCTCATGACAGGTTCTGTAAATTTTACACATGGCTGCCTGCTTGGAAAATATTTTCCAGATTTACATGTTTACAGCATTGACATGTGAAGCTGAAGAGCCTTCCTTCTCGATTATGGCACAAGTACTTACAGATTGCACACTAACTGTATAAAATCTGGAAATGGATCATTTACAACTTTCAAACAAATCAAAGTGATCTTTGATCTTGACTCCAAGTTTCCTTAAGAGCAACAAATAAAAAATAACTTTTTTGGTGTTTTTCCCTAAATATGGTCACTATTAATGTAACTGTTATATCTCTCTGCAAACTCAAACAACACATTTAATCCATTTTTGTTTCAAAGTGTATGTCCTTGGAAGAGAGTTATTAATGTAGCCAATGTAGTCACCATTGAGAACACTGTATGGCTGGGAAGTGCATCTGTAGAGGCTTTATGAACTCAGGAAGAGATACCCTGGTCCTTCCTTTATTCCCTCCTCCTTGTGTGGCTTTGTTTTCACTAATGTTATCACAAATTTGGAAAGCTTTGTTGGAGGAAAAAAACCCCGACAATGCAAAATCTATGGAAATCTGTAGTTACTTTGATGCAAATTAATTTATCCCATAACTGTAAATTACATTTTTCTGATTCTTATATAACCACTAAACAATTTTAGTGGTTATCAACATTTCTAAACCAAGCATTAAAAATGTATGCTGTTGGAAGTGTAAGAAATCTGTAACAATTACAGAACACTTGAATTTTAAAATGTTGCATTCAGACAGTCATCATCCACAATGAGCTTCAAGTCACCATATTGCTTACAGTCACTATTTTCCTTGGCCCATCATTTATTCTAACAATATCTTTTTGAATGCTATAAAAGTTTAAAAGGAAAAAATACAGCTTGCTGACAAAAGAAATACGCATCGTTTAGTATCACTGGTGGAAAAGTTATTTTTGTCAGACACTGTTTTTTTTTTTTATTACTGTTTTTGCAAACACTTCTGTGTCCTGCAAGCTAGCCTCACTGGAAGCCATGGTGCAGTATCCTCGTATTTTCTTAATGTCAGTCACGGTGCTGCCTGAAATATGTTACCTTTATAACAGATAAAGCAGAAAGGACATTAAAAAGCCATTTTCTGTAGTAAAGATAGACTTTAGGAGGAAAAAGCTGGGCATCTGAAAACCAAAACCAGCTCTGGAGAAATGTGAAGTCATGTGGGTTAGTAGAGCAGGTGTCAAATACCTCATCTGTGAGGGAGGAGTGAGGGGTCAGTGGGCACCTGGGTCATTTTATGACCTGCTTTGAGAGAGCTGAGTTTGGACAAGGTTTGATCTGAGCCCTGCGTGGTTCGGGGCAGCTTTTCATTCAGTAATTTTTATTGAGATGGATAGGGGCTTCAAAAGGGTTTGTCTTCTTTGATTTGGGAAGTTTTGAGGGGAGATTGACAGCTTGGCTGTGGCTGCCTGGGCTCTCCACCCTGGCTCTGCCAGCAGCGGCCCCCAGTGAGAGGCTTGGAGGGCTCCGGCGACTGGCAAGGATCAGAGTGTGGAGCTCACCCTTTTCATGGATAAGACGAGCCACAGGAATAAGTTTCAGATGGAAGTACATCTATCACTGTAGATCATCTCCTTCTTATTAATTTCCTGACACACGTACACAAGCCATTTGCAAACAAGTAAATGCCTTAAAATATTTGATGCTTCTCTTACAGGATGAGGAGAGTGAAAGATCTGAATAGACCCAGAACCGAGCCTATGTCTTCCCTCCTTTTCCACCTTAATGTTTATGAGAGAGCCCTCCCATACTTTGTGGTGGAAACTGCAAGTATGAGAAGATAGCAAATCAGATGACTTTTTGGACACATTTTTTCATGTAATTTGGGTTGATGAATGGCTAGAATAACCTAGAGGAGCAAGATGAGCTAACGAAGGGGTGATGTAAAACGCAAGTCAACTGTGGTTTTTTTTTTTAAAAACTGGCATCATCAGTGTAAACAAGAAAAACGGGAACTATCACTTTGTATTTAGTTGTACAGTATCCTCATGATGGGCTGCAAAGCTGTTTAAAAAATGAACAAAGCAACAGGCTTAGAAGGAAAATGTGTGTCTGCTTTTCTTCAAGGAAAAGATCTGGTTTTTAACAGAGCTGTGATGCTCATAAAACACTTAACAGTGATCTCTCAATACAAAAAACCACACTGTATACATGCACTGCACTAGACTGTACACAAGCAAGGCGGTGTTTCTGTGACTTGCTTCTGTCTGGAATTTCTACCCAGTACTATTTCATCTCTCTATAGCTTTCTGATACATGGATAATTTTATTTGAAAATGAGTTTTACTGTCTTTGGTATATCTGAAATAAACAGCCCTAACTGTAATGCCTTAATCCAAAATTCAACAGTATACAGTTCATAAAGATTTGTGTTACTTTATCAAGTATAGTTGCAATTTATGGTTATTTGAAACAGCTGCCATACAACTTCCAAATCCTTTCCCCTGCTGCTTTAATATAGAATTGCTTTATCATTTTTACATAAAATATTTTTTTTAATGCTTGTAGTAAGACTTCTGTAGTGGTATACTGTTGTCCTGTTAATGCCTGAAAAAACAGCTGTTAATAAAACTCATAGTCTGTGGGCTTGTATATTGTTAATAGATTTCTTTTTTTTTTGAGGAAAGAGAATGGACTTTGTGAAGCTAATAGGCATTAATATGTTAAAGTTTCTTTTTGAGATTATCGCTGCTTGTTTGCTCATAGTTAGGATTAAACCTAAATATAGCGGGTAGTCATTATGTGAATGGCAGTGCTGAGTAGAGAGAAAGAGAAGAGTATTCTATTTTTATCTCTGTATTCCATACCCCAGCAGTCATGGAGAGGGAAAGTTTGCAGCTCAAGTGCTCAGGGTTATGCCTGGGTTGGGATGGTGTGGGGGATATTTGCAACACTGTCTGCAGAGTTCTGCTGATCCTCCTGTCAGTCTGATGCTTGAGAACAAAAAGGGAAGTTATTTTCGAAAATCTAAAATATATGCTGCACTTCTGCACCATTCAAACCCCTACAGTGATCCTGACTACTGCAGCTGGGCTTCACTGGAGGGAAGTGGGGAGAAGCTGTACTTTAGTAATTAATATTTTACACTGAAAATTAACTTAGTGTCACAGTGGCCACTATTGACCTCTTTTTGCCTTCTCCCCCTCCTTCCCAAGCTGGAGAAACCAGTCCTCCAGGGTGGCAGGGATAGTGGAGGAAAGGCAGCATACTAACCGTGGCTGCCAGCTTCTGGTTAGTATATGCACATTCTTTCTTCTTTCCTCTTGTTGAAGCAGTGAGTAGGATTTTATCTACTAAATGGTCATGACTGTATGTGCTTTTCTAAGTTCTCATGCCTAATATGAAAACATTTTATTAGATCTATGTGATGCATTTTATCAAGCAGAAGTTGGAAATAGTTGTTTGCATATATATAAAATTTTAAATTAACAGAACTCATTGCCCATTATTTGTGTTCCCTGAAAACAAAATGTTCAGACATTAAGAACAGTCCCAGAGTTCTTCAGTGGTTTGCTAACATAATGACAAAGTAAGAAAATTTATTTATGTAGAGCTTACACTGTTACTTAGTTTCATGCACCTGGGTAGTTTCTTTTACATAACAGAAGTATTAGTGTGTGCCATTATGCACAGATGATTGTAAATCTGAAAGTATACTAGCTTTCTTTGCTAGTAAAAAGTAAGTGTTGCATTTGATTATTGTCATTTGGAAGCATCTTCCTAGTGGAAAGAATTTCTGGTCGTTGAAACTAGCACAGATCATACAGCCTTTATTTATTTATTAGTGGCAGGTCCAGTACTTGTATGACTGGGAAAAGAGAGAGAGGGATGGTAGTAGTAGTTGTGCCTGTGTCATTTCATAACTTGATGAGGGCAATTTCAAATATCCTTTGGTTCAGATCCAGCTGAAAGAAAGAGTGGTGTGATAGCTAAGAGAACAGAAACTACTGACTTCATTCTGCTTTTTTTGCTTTGCATTATTTTTTTTTCTTTAGAGACTTGAGACATAAAAAAGATCTCTGTATCCCAGTTTACCTCTCAGCTAAACGACTGTTACAATACTTAGTGTCCAGGGATGAACTTTATAGTAGGTTTCAAAGGCCCTGAGATTAATGTCTAGAAGGCGGTTGATAAATTAAATTGTCATCCAGATGTTTTCCCTTTCTGCTACTTTATCATGCTATAAAATTTTTTAATGAGATATATAATGCAACTAGTTGTTGGTTTTGTTGTTTCATAATTCACAACAATTTTTTTATTTCCTTGCTAAATGTCTTGTCTCAGAGTGGTAAAGAATATAAGCCATGTAATCTGATAACAATTAAATATTTCAGTTTTCAGTAAACTGATTCTGAAATATAGGAGGTGTTTTGAATTCCAAGGTACTTGTTAATTGAGAAATTATCTTAGAAGATGCTTTAAAATTCCCTCTGGAAAGCATGGGATGCAGTATGTTATGAACATAGCCTCAGTGTGAGCCAAAGTGCTCTGGCTTTGTCACAAGGAACATATTCTCCTAATTCCTCGTGAGTTTTTTGACAGTGATTTTTGACTTCCTGCTCGCTCTTTTAGTGGAAACAACTATGGTAAGTGTGGTGGTCTAACCCCACTCCTGTATGCTACAGAAAAGGGAGCATGCTAAGTAGAAGGTGATATTCTTGCTAGATCATGCTATGCTTCCATCTTGCTGCTGCCATAAGCGTCTGCAAAGAGGTCTTACTTGTCATGTATCTGTTGTTACATGTTGTAACATCGCCAGAGCCCTTCCATGTTAGTTTCTGGTCCTCCCTTTTCACCTCTTCATAGCTGGCTGGATCCTGGCATCCTGAATAAAACTTTCACCAAGGTATTGGTTAGAGAAAAAGCTTGACGCCTGGTTCTCCTGGAAATCCACTGTGTTCTCATATTTTTCCAAATATTATGATCGAAAAAAAATCATAAATGACATTATAAGGTACAAGTGAGAGTAGATTCTCCTCCCCCCTACCCCCACCCCAATGAGTAAGGTTCTCCATGTTGTATGACTGTGAGAGTTTGTTTCTGAGCCCTTCTCAGGAGATTTCAACTGGTTTGTTTCCACTGGGGATTGATGGATTCATTCTTCATGTGCTTGGGGAAGTACTCAAAAAGAAATGGGAAACAGAGCATGGAGATATCAATAAGCAATTATTTCACAGAAAGCAGTCACAAGTGAAGGCTTCTGAGTGTTGAATCTTGTGAAGCATGGTATCTACTTAATACCTTTTTGACCAAGTGAAAAAAGCAGCTGTTAGGGATTTTTCCCTGCCTTTCTATTTTTCTCCAACCAGGAAAATCTCTAGCACAGTGTGCCCCAAGTGGGAAATGCTCTGTGGATTTCCACAGATAACACTAAGCAAAGAGTTAAGTGATAGATTCGACTTCTGCTGACTGTTTTTCATGAAGCAGAAGATGACCTAGCTTGACTCTCAGATTTGGTATCATATTTGCATGTTGGCAAGCAGAAAAGTAAACAACATTTAACTTCTAAACTTAGAACTTAATTAATGGTATTAAAAGTAATTGAGAGAATATGAATGTAAAATGCCAAGATGCTGTTTTTATTGCACCCTTATCATATACAAAGCAGAACTATAGTAAAAGTAAGTTATTCTGCAGCATAGAGAAGTATGCATTATTAGGACATTAGTATTTGTGTTTATGGGAGCTTTTAATGGTTTATATGGCAATTGAAACATACAAAAAAGATTCTGCCAAGAATCACAAAGGACAACAAATATGTTAGAGTATAAAGTATAACACTGTGTGTTTCTAGAATATCCCAAAGAACAGGCAAAAGCCATATTGGTACGGATCTGACACTCTGCCAGTGTTGCCTGTGTGATGCTCATAGTTTCTGGGGGAAAAAAAAAAAGCCAACAGGCAGACTGAGCCACAACTCTGTCTGTGTAAGCTGTTACTGGCGTGGAGCCTGCAGGAGGCCTTAGTGGTGGATGCCAGACACATTGTCCTCTGGCAGTGATCTAGAGCTGTTCTTGAAGTCATTCCTGTGTCAGAGGCTCTAGTTTGTTGCCGATGAGTCACTCAGACCTGCGTGTAACATGGTGATGACACCAGTTGCAGTATCTGAGCTGGTATTTCTGGGAGAGAACAGGACCAGTTTGGTTCAAGGAGGTATAATTTCAGTTCTGCAGCACTGACGTTTGTGATCAAGAGCCAGGGAAAAGAAAGAATTAAATCTCCTATGTATATTTCTGTAGACATGCGGATGTATGGGAATATAATTGTGATGGGAATGAATGGTTAATACAGTGTAATTTAATAACCTCCAATGCTTTCCAATGTAACATTTCTGACAGTCATAATGCAATGGCAATGTTATTAATTAAGTGGGTATATAGAAAAGTATGGAGAGATTATCCTGAAGGGTAGTTGAGTCAGGTAAAGATGAAATGAGAAATCCGAGTATAAAAGTGAAGGAGAAGGATAGAAAGGAAGAAAATGAAACATCTGGTTTAAAGACTTGCGTAACAGCAAGTAACATGGTTGGATTGATATTCATTAGGCTAATGAATTTGTGTGCAACTGTTACATCTTCCTGGTTGTAAGTTACCGAGCAAACTTAAAAAAACAAACAAAACCCCTTCATTGATTTATTGGAAAAAAAACTCATGCTTGGTACCAAATGCTATAAGTAGTCTAATAAGGCTACAGAAAATAGATTAGAGTTTACAGTATGATCTGTAGAATGTTTTTTTTTTTTCATCACTATTAATTTCCTTAGGCTTTTTCCAGAAGACCTTTAAAAAAATGATGTAGAAGAATTCTACAGAAGTTGAATGCATTTTTCTAGAAAAAAGATGGTATACTTCCTAAGCAGTTTTTAAAGCTAGCCTGTAGGAATTTGTGAAGAATGTATCCCAAGGAAATATTCCTTGGGATCAGTAATCCAATAAGCGTTTATATGCTTATGTATGCACATATGCAAAAAGGCATTCTTTGTTTCCCAGAAGGAACTGAAAACATTGTGACTTTGGATATGGCATTACTCCACTACAAATAATGGTAAATCTAACAGGGAGTTTTGCTAGATTTTTACTATCTTGGGTTTTATATGTATGTATTTTCAGCATTGTATTATATAGAGGAATATCTTGTGGAAAAAGTAGTCCAGTTTCTGTTTATAATTAGTGATGTTACTAAGAAATCTTCCTGAAATTAAACTGTATGTCACCTTCAAACATACTTTTTTCTTCTGGTAGTGTGTAAGTGTGTTTGACCCTGGCTGATGTTTTTCTCCTGTTTTAGTGCCTGAGAGAGAGAAAATGTATTTGCTGGGTTTCTACCCTGTAGCTGAATTAATAGACTCAGGGACCAATTCATTAATATTTTAGATCTGATTTGTTTGGGTCACAGCTCTGTTATAAGTTGTTATCAATAACTTATATGCCTTAATATTACATACTTTATTAACATAACAGACATCAACAAAAAGAGCCCATCTGGAGCTAGAGGGAAAAAGCCATAAGCATTTACCTTGCCAGCTGAAAAATGACATAAAAACCTTGTGTGTTAGAATAGTGATTTGACCCCTCTCACATGTAATCAAGGAAATTATAAATAATTAAATGGCCTTGGGAGGATCAATAGAAACTGTCCACATTCCTCTCCTTATAATCTGATCCTTTTATTTACCTATTCAGGAATTCACTGAATGGTAGACTAGGTTAAGGCCTCTTTTTTGGGTTTTTTGTTGTTCATTCCCCCCCCCCCCCCCCCCCCCCCCCCGGGAGATACTGAACAATCCTTTATGCATTATGAAAAGATGAAAGCAACACTGAGTTTTCAGCTTTTCTATAGAAATTACTTCGTGCATCATTCTCTAGAAGTATTGACGCTAACTCAGGACTTGTGAAAGCAGAACTGGGGCTGTGTTCTGCTCTATTGCCTCCATTTCATTTGGTGGGGAGGGTGGGCAGGAATGGGACTCAGAAACCTAAACGTCAGGTGATTCCTCCATGGTTCATTACTGTACACGTTGCTCTTTCTAATGCTTTTCTTCATTTGTTCCAAGCTAATCTATTCTCCCTGGTATCCAGCGATAGGACATGTGGGAATGGTTCAAAGTTGTGCCAGGGAGGTTTAAACTGAACATTAGCAAGCGCTTCTTCACCAAGAGCGTGACCAAACACTGGAACAGGCTTGCTAGAGAAGTAGTTGATGCCCCAGGCCTGTCAATGTTTGAGGCATTTGAACAATTCCCTTAATACCATGCTTTAACTTTTGGTCAGGCAGTTGGACTAGGTGATCACTGTAGGTCCCTTACAACTGAAGTATTCTATTCTATTTCTATTTTAACATCTTTTTTAAAGATAGGAAAAGCTGTCACTCTGGCAATAGAAAGGCAATGTTTGCATAAAGCAAAAAGGAAGTCCTTGTGGAAAAAAGGATCAGAGATGAACTGACATTATTAGAAAAACTATCAAACACTGATCTGGAAGACAACTCTGTATAGACTCTGATGGACATATCAAGGGAGAACTACAGATGGGTTCCTTGACCCAGAAGGACCGTTTGTAGGAAAAGTTTACAAATTACAGGAAAGTAGAGAGAGAAGTCTTGTCCTTGTGGAAGGTAGTTCGTCACGGTCAAGTCTGAATTGCTAGGTTTTAAATCTGTGTGCTAAATGACATTAAGAGGATGACACTGTTTATCTCTTTCTCTCAAAGAGAGCTCTCCTGCACATGCTTGAAGCACAGGTCTTTCTCTACCTGATTGATGGGTCCATGTATGCCTGCCTCCATATGCTTCAGCCATCCATGAGAATTTATACCCAGAATAGTATTTACATAAAGGCCAAAGTAAAAAAACAAACACACACTGGAATCTCATGTTGATTGATTGTGGTTCTTTGAAATTTCAGAGTATGTAAAATATTGCTTACGCCACAACTCGTGGCTAACTGTGCTGGAATGCCTGGAAATGACATGCCACTCATTTTCTCTCTCCTGATCTCTGAATCTCATTTAGATCTTACATTCCCAGTGGCAAAACCAGAGGTGGGATGTATATAGTTGTTGACTAAGAGGATGCGTGTGTGTTAATAAAAGGGAGGGCTGCTTTTGATCTTTGCATTTCCATGCTAAACTAGGCATGTTGTAGCCCTCACATTTTGGACTTTGGTCAACAAGCCAAGCACAGGACAGAAAAGCTGAACAAAATGAAAGAACAGAGGCTGGTGAAGGTTGCCAAAACACTACATTTCACTTATCTGCTAAATAAATATCTGACTTGTGTTTTGAGTTCTTCCTGATGGTTGTGGAAGAGAGAGCTGATGGGATTCTGCCCATCTCAGGCAGCCCCCACTCAACAGACAACTGTCAATAATTGTCAGAATGTCAGAAATATATTTAAAGATTTACAGCTTCATGAGGGGGAGGGGGGAAAAGGATAACTGCCTGTTTTGTTCCTTTAGTAAACTGAGAAAACTGGTGGTGGGGAAAAAGCTGTCCGTAATAACTGGGATAAGTATTAGTTCAGAGTCCAGGAGTCCAGATTGTCCTTGACTATATATGGTGACAATCTATCAGCAGATAGTTATGACTCTTTAAAGAATGACAAAGTTGCAGATTTCTACTTTCATTAAGTGTTTTTGTGTCAGCACTGTGCAGATGCTAACCTTGGCTCACCAAGTGGCTGAACTTTCCCGAATAGAGTTTTATGCACTAAAAAAAGTTAGGATATAGCATAATTATTAGTAGCATTAGGGAAATGCAAGAACCTTTTGAATGTGTTAGCAGATTTGTGTCATCAGAATTTTCTAAGTTTTGAGTAGATTAACTCAATGAAATAATAAAAGTGTTGCTTTTACTTCAGGGAAAATTGGAGGAAAGAGCCCTGTTTTATTTATTGGTGTATATGTGGATAGTTTGGTGGCACAGTGCTTTCCATTCTCCCCTCTTAGATAAGATTTAATTTTTTTTTTAGATAAGATTTAAATCTTTCCTCTAAAATAAGGTGAAATTAATTAGTAAGGGAAAGTAGGGAGTAACCTGTGTTTTTACTAATGCATTGTAATGTTAAACGTAAAATGAAAAACGTGTTAAATATGAGGCATGGATCTTTCAGAATATTGCAATGCAATAAGATTGCAAATAGTTCCATGCAATACAGTAATTTCAGGGTGGGTTTTCTAACGTTTTTAAAAACACTTCTCAAGCTTTTGTGAAATGCATTTAGAAACCAGTGAAATATTTCTCTAGAATTATGTTTCTTGAGTGTAGTTACAAGGTTTTGTCACTTTTGTTATTAATCAAAGTGACAATCTTTTGTGTTTAGGCCAAGGGCAAGAGTTCCTTGTTGTTGATCTAGTCAGAAAATACTCTAAAGTTTGTAGCGGCATGTCATTAATATTTATGCTGCACAGGTAATAAAGTAAATATTAGGGCTATGAATTATTGAAAATGAAAGAAAAGTGATGAAATACTGTTTGTTAGTTTGGTTGTTATGTAGTTTTGCATGCTTGTGAGAAATGAGGGACCCCTAGAAGTGAGCGTCACTAAGTACTTATGACTTCTGCATTAATGAGAATTTTCATTGTCAAATGAGATGAATGTTTAAAAATAATTCTAAATGCACTTTTTATGATGAATTGTAGAACAAGAAAGCACGACAATAATTTAATACAGCTACTTTAGAGGGGATGCAGGAGTGTCCTCTACAAATGACTACCCTCCCAAGGAAGTGTTGATTTCCGGAGTATTGTCAGTCTCTACCATGATTTCCTGCGTAGGTGAAAAATAGGACATAGGACATAGGAAAAATGTGACATAGGACAAGTGCTTCAACCCCACTTTTCCCCACTATTCCAAGGTGAATGATAACATGTTTGCAACAGGCTTTCGGGATCATCATCCCTGAACTTCTGTTCGTGGAGCCAGTCAGTGGACGTATGTAAGTCTCTCTCTTTGGGGGATGTAAGAAAATTATGTACATGCAAACTGGGGGAGTAGTGCAAGACTGTAAAACAGGAGAATGAGGAAAGGGTTTCTTATTTTAGGGGAAGAGTAGTTCTACAGTTTAAAGCAGTTCACAGCTCATACTCTATTTAGCAGAGTAAATGAGGAAAGTCAGCAAAGTTGATGTGTAAGTAGAAAGTGAATGAGAAAAAGGCTATTGGATTTCTGACTTGTATATGCACCAACAAAGTAACAGTTAATTCAGTGATGAAGGGTTGCAGAGCAGCCTGGCACAAATGCCAGAGAGAATCTTGCAATTCTCGGTCACTCGAGGACAGGCAACTCATCCAGCTGATGGTACTGTAGTTGAGTTGGCTGACGGTGAATTCATTTTTGAGATCACACTGTTCTTTGTAAAATACATTCTCTGCCTTGACTATCATTTTTTCACAAACGGTTTTAAAGTTTCTTGACGTTGTATGGTGTGCTGTATCCTTCCCTAGTAGTGGGTATTCACGCCACATCTGGCCACGGTCTTTTTATCCTGCTCTGTCAATTTCTTTTCCCCTTTGCCCTAACAGCTCTGTGAGGCAACATTAGGGCTGGTGGCTGAGGGGTACCAGCTGGTAACTGCCTCTTCCTCACAGAGATGGAACACGTTTCTGACAGGCCTGTGCTCTGCTGCTGCCATAGAGCCAGCTTGGAGACCTGTGTTCCTGTGGGAGCAGGAAAGGGTTTCTCACTTGAAGTTGTGACTTTGCTGCCCACACCAGCCTGCTGCCCTAGGCGGCTTTCATACTTGTGCTGTAACTGTCGTTGTGTGCTGGTTATTATTTTTCACCTCTTTTAAGAGAGACCGTATAGCACCTCCTTATGAATATAAAGAAATAGTTTAATGTAATCTCCTTTGGCATCCACCTATACTATTGCTAGATCAGCCAGGGAGATTACTTAATGGTAAAGACGGGCACTTCTGTAGTGATCTGTGCAAAAAGTTACTTAACTGCGTACAGAATTTCTGCTAAAGCAACAGCACTTGCCAACAGTTAGCAGGGTGTGGTATCATAGTGATCTGAGCTGCTGTGTTGTGCGTATCTATCTTTATCATGTTTCTTTGTTCATCTTCTGTGGTACTTATTAAACCTGACTGTGTGGGACTGAGCACTGTACAGGAGACCGAGTCAAACCTAATAAAGCTGTCCTCTCTACTGAAGCTTGTAAGCAGTAGAGATGTGAAGAGACCCTCCCCTGTGCTGTGGTGCTGACTTCTAGTGGAGTTCAAAGGAAATCTGACCTGAAGAACCAAAACCTACATCACCTGGGTAGGAGGATTGTGCTTCTGAGGTAGACCAGGCTGAATGACGGAGTGGCAAAGCAGCTCAAGGGTCATAATTAAGGACCCACAGTAATTAAAAAATACATCAGTTCGGGGCTCAAGGGATTGTTCTGGTCAGAGAGAGGCTGCCAAGGACTTGAAGCAGTAAGGCAGAGGCCAGCAGGCAGTGCTGGAGCTGGTTGAGCAGGCCACCCAGGGACAAGCTGTAATGCAGAGGCCAGAGGACAGGATTAAGAAGATGTAAGAGGAATCAGGGCTGAGCAGGTAGGAAGCAGGATCAAGGATCAGAGCCAGGAATCAAGGTGTGAATATTGAGCCAGACTGCAAATTCCCAGAAGGCTGCTTATACAGGCAGCTGTTTGATATATCCTGTCATTAAGCAGATGCATTGAATATGGTCTTTGTTTTCTCTTACCTCTGTTGCTAGTGACCAGTGACCAGAGGCGCCTCAGTCCAGCTGGGCAGTGAGCTTATTGCATGCTTTTATTTCTGACACTGGCTTTAGTGTGGCAGGATCTGCAGTCCCCCTTGTCCCAGTGGTTTTGTACTGTCCACTGAGTTTGCAGTTCTTTATCAGACAGGCAGTGAAATTGTTTACCTGAAATTTACATTCTGACCAACCAGACTGCCTGGACTGGGGAGAACTAGAGGCATATTCCTCCTTGGCCTATTAGGCTGGTGTCTGTCTCACCTTTGCTCCTTTGCATCCAGTCTTCCTGATTGCTTGAGGATGGAGAGGCTGTGATTTTGCTGACTGTGCTGCTTTGGTTCAGCTGTGAAGCAGTTACTTATAATTGGTGCCAAGAAGTAGCAATCAACTGGAAAAAAAAGCACTGGGAGAAGTTGATTTTCTTTTTTTTTTTTTTTTCCCTCCTGCAAAATGTTTCTGTGAGCTGAAGCTTGAAATGAAAATGTGGTAGAAGGAAAGAAGACATAGTGGAGCCTGGTTTTCTGTGGTTTGCAGTGAAAATCTGCTTCTGGAATGGTGAAGGGAAAGGAAAACACATATGCTGCTCATGCCCAGTTCTCAATTTTACTTTTTATCATGTCTCAAGAGGGTGTAGGGTATACAAAGGAACAAAGAACAAAATTCCCAATTTCAGAAGGTGGCTGCAAGCAGTTGCTCAGGTTAAAGGAAGACTTCATTAAAAAAAAACAAACAAAAAACCAAAAAAACCCCCCCAAAAACCAAAAAACACCCCCCCCCCCCCCCAAAGACAATGACAATGACCACAAATTAAGACATTTCCATGCTTCAGATATCTGTGGGGAAAAAGTCATGTCCAAATGCTAACAAAGATGGGAATTTACTCACTCTTGTTAATTATGTATACCTCATTGGTGGATCTTAGGGTTTTTTCACAGTACAGTATGGTTGGGTTGTTTTTCTTTGATCATGAACTGTTTACTAGTATAGTTTTGTGCTTTTGAACAGATGTTGAATGTTCTGCCCTTAAAATAAGCAAAGTAAATTCTGATGTCAGATATTCAGGAGGAAAGACAGAATGCTATGTATCTACTGCTACGACATGGTCAATAAAGGTCATTATTTGGATTTTGCCAACAGATTTCCTCAATTATTTTTTTTTAAAGCAAACCTTACACTGATAGATGAATATTGGAAGTATATGACGCCAGAGCTTTGCAGCACAGCATTCTTGCTTAACTTTACCATGCCTCATCTGTTGGTTATGGGCATTTTTAATTATTATTTTCCAAGCTTTTAGCTTTATAACAACTTATTACTAAATTTCATCTCTCTTTTGCTACTTGAGTTTTTAAGGTCATCCAGTTTTTATTAAATTTTAATCCCCAATTTCTTTCATGTCTTGCATCTTTTTCTCTGATTGCCCTCACCAATTTCAGTATCTTATTTTGTAATTGGTATAATCAATACTAGCATTTCCAGGTCCTTGATCTTATTTTGTCTAAAAAGCTCAATTATTATCAAAATTTTTAGATCAACTTATATTCAGATAGACCAAGTCTCTTGCAATTTGAGTTCAAACTACTTAAATAAAAATTACGATAATGAGAATGTTATGCCAAGTTCACCCCCTGACTTTCACACCTTATCTGGTCTGTTTAGTGTCTGTGAAGTTTTTCCCTTCCCAAGGAGCTCTTTCCATTTTTATCTTATTTTTTATATATAAGGAGTTGCTTCTCCTACTGCTGTTGTTTTATACATATATTCATGCAAGTGCTATGAAAACCAGACTTATATAAATTGAAGACTGGTGAAGCTCCAGTTCCCCCAAAGAAGCGGTGTATCCAAATTTTTTTCATCAGCACGTGTGAATCTGGAACTCGCATACTTGTAAAGAGTTTTTGGCTGTTAAATTGCCTCTGCTGCATGCGTAAACAGGAGAATGGAGTGCTTGTTATACTTAAACACTCTCAGGCAGACTTACTAACAAAAGAGTTGCTGGAAACAAGCATTTCTTAGCTCTCCACCATTGGATTTGTTGTTGGCTTGAAACCTGAATGAAATCGTGGTCCAGTCATCTAAGGAACACTTTACGTTTCAAATTTCAATCACTATTCTAGGTTTTTTAGGAGAGCTAGCAAAGAGTTAACACTGATCCACTTCCTTCTCCCTGGTTACACAAATAGGTAGTGAAACTTTGTGTGGAAACTGGTAGAGGTTTGTAACAACATAATTGCTTTGTCGGAGGGAATGAACCTGAGACCTCTCCCTCTGAAGCGCAGACCTCTGCTGCTGAGCTGAAGGACTGATCTGCTTGCTGCGAGCAGTGACAGGCGGCTGTTCTCTTTGGGTCAGTCGCAGTGGGAGACAGGAACACAATGTGTTAGTGTTTAAAAGAGTTTCTTTTAGAAATGTTACTTTTTTGGAAATAGGAATTATGTAAGTCAGCTACAGAGAGGCTCTCTGCTTAGCTGCAGCTGGCGTCGTGCTGGTCACACGGAGCCAATTAGGCTTCCAGAAGTCTAACCATGAAACTTATACCGGTGGCTTTGTGCAACAGCCACAGCATTCGACGTAGAAGGAGGAGAGAGGGAGAAAAAGTGAAATAATTAGCCTCCAGAAATGTGTACTATTCCAGATAGTGCTCAAAATTACATTTCTGATTTTAATGAAAGGTACTCTGGCTCAATAAAATTTAGAGCAAAGCCCTGCTGGTTCAAATTATTAGTGCACGCCTTAGACCTGGTGAGTTTTATATAGTTTCATGTGGCTCTTTGAACATTTTGCACAGCTTTAGTTCAACTCTATTGCCCTCCATGTAAGAACCCTTTTATAGACTTATATAGAGATGAAATTAACTCCTAAGGAAGAGTATTAATGGGTTGGGATTTCTCATAATCTGCCTTGGAGATCGGGATGTTTTCCAAAACAGCAGTATGCTTTTGAGTGGAAGAAAAATTATAGATCTGGGGTCCTTCTGGCTTAATTTAAGAATGGTGATATTTTAATAAAATGAAACACTACCAGGTCAGGACTGTAACTGTTGTGTGTCACAGTGGAGTGTATTGAGGAAGGTAGTTCTGGCTGTTGAGGTAGCAGTTAGCTTTACCCCCTATTATATCATTCTCTTTTTTGAGTTTCACTTAGTATTGCTATTTTTTTTATTATTATTTTTTATCATTCTGTGTCCCACTGTTGCATCCTGAATTTACCTGCAGTAATCATGTTGAGACGTTTGAGCTGGCAGGTAGGAATGCAAGTGGGTTTTTCACTTCTAGGTCATGGGATTCAACAGGTGGGAGGAGGAAGTGTGGCAGAATTGCAGTTCATTTAACCCTCTCATTTTAAAGCCTGCTCAGGACTGCTTTGATGACACATCAGAAGGGAGAGTTTCAAAGCAGTGCTGGAGTGGGATGAGTTTATTTCATTTTTATCATTAGAGAAGAAGATGGAAGACATTATCTGAAAGGTTAATGGCAGTAAGTTAGATAAGCACAAAACGAAGGGGAAAAAGGCTTCCTTTGCTTTCATTAAAAAAACAGAAAGTCAACATTTAGTTTTCTGCAGGCAGCTGCAAAGAGCTGCATTAGACACAGTCTTTTTTTTCCTGCAGACAATCCAATCATTGATTTTAAGCGAAAATAATTTTTTCCCCCAATACTTTCTAAGTATGAAATAAAGGAATATTCACCATTCAGCTATCATGCCTCTGATGAGCCAAACACAGAAGATACAAGGGGTCTTCATTGCTTGTAACATTTTATAGGCAAAGGTCTTTTGCTGTGCTGATTTCGTTCATGGTTTCCGAAAAATGTCTTTTTTCACACTCATTTTGAAATGATTGTTTGTTACAGTATGTAGTCCTGTCAATTTGTTCCATGCAGTCTAAATAAGTGATGTGTGCAAAGAGGAGAGGCACTGGTTGTCCTAGAGACTAGTCATGGAGTAATGCAGTATGATCAAAGTCCTGGACAGGTAAGAAAGATTTAGAAATTTGATCTTGTAATGCAGGGTTTGGATTGCTGTCTCCAGAAAACTCGACACTTTCTGCCTACTGTTTACAGTGCTAGCGGTCTCTTTCAAAGGCACAGAGTATACAAGAGAAGCTTCTGGAAAGGGCCAAGACCTCCATCAAAATAATATCTCTCGTCCTGAGCTAGTCATTAACCACCATTTATATTAACTTGGATTTTGTAGTGTTCATAACCACTCATCTCTTGGTAGCTGTAACTTACAAAATGCACATAGTGAACAAATTTACAAGATTCATTTCACCCAGTACGTGGGAGCAGTGAATGTGATGTTTCCATCTTTTACACGTACCAGCTGGCTGGCCTTGAGCCACTGTAACTTCTAGTGGCCATGGCGCTGACATTACCAAATGATTCCAGTTCCTGCTGTGTGCACTCATTGCACTGTGTCCACCCTCTGCATCTGCTTGAACTGTGACACATTGCTGATGGCTTGAAGAAACAAGGAAGTACAGCTGAGTGGACTGAACTGCTGTTCAGCTGTGACAGAATCGGCAAAATTGGCAGATGAAAATTTAGGTGTCTCCTTACTGCTGAAAATGACAAAAATACACTTTGCTGCCTGATTTTCCACATACTGAGTAGGCTAGTGTTCTGTTAGTCACAGGTCTCTTCATTATATGCTGCTCAAAAGTCAGTGTATAAATACATTACAGAAGACAGAAGGATAATTTATATTTCCAGTATTTTTCCTGTATGGATGTGACACACAACTCCTGGCTGACAGTAGTTCTGGCACCTTATGAAATACACAATCACTTCTATGTCCATCTGACTGATGGCACTATTAAAATTGTAAGCTTGTGTTGATGGAGAAATGTGACTTCTGAGAAGTTATTCTTTCTTCATATTTGGTTGTCATGGGGCACTGTGTAATGATGTCATTTCAAAAAAGAAACACATCTGACAATAATTCCGGAGATATTTCATTATTGCAGCAATGGTGGGCAAGAAACAAAAATAATTTCCTATCTAGAGGTGGATAGAGACTGTTTATTTTCAAAGTAAATTAAGTATTGATGAAAATGTAATAACAATTATATGTCTGTGGAAATGAAGTAAGATGGCAGGACTGAATTGAATATAGTGAGCACATAGCTGCAGTAATGAAGAAAAGTGCCACCAAACATGAATGCTATTTTTTGTATATGTATATATAGTGAAAAGGAGGTTTGCATTTACCTTTATATGTATTTTTTTTCTTTTTGAAACAAAGACCTGTTATTTCAATATAGAAAGCTTAGCATGAAGTTCCAGTTTGTAGAACTGATGAGTAGGTGAATGTGAGATGATTTGTGAAATTATTCATGTCTCTGGTGTATTATTCTGCCAATGTCCTGTGTTTACATTTAATTCTGGTTATCATACTTACCCTTCTTGAAGAGTGTCCGCAGGAAGTGTCATTGCTTCTTTTTGTTCTATGAAAAAGGGGAGGGAGAGAAACAGGAAAGAGAAAAATGTTTCTTAATGAGGCACATGAAAGATAAAACTATTTTTCCTGTATTTTGGTTGCAGATTAAAATCAGTTTACTTGAGTATATCTGAATTGTAATACTATTCTTGCTCTTTTAATCTGTTTGCCTAACATAGACCTTTGGCCTCTAAATCTTAGAGTATTCAAAAGGTAAATGTTTTACTGGTTTTCAGATCAAGATAAACGGAGAAGTGAACTTGCTGTACCAAGCTGTTGGGGAGCAAAGGGATGACAATTCAGCACCAGTCATAGCTAGTGGATAACAATGTATTACTGGGCTAATACGTGATGTAGTAGCCCATCTTACATTACACTTGAAAAAAAGACATTATCTGCATGCTCTTGCTTTTTAATTAATGGGAAACGCAACCTCTTACATGTGCAGAGAACCATCCAGGTACTTCTTTAAGTGGTGAGTAGTACTCAAGTGCCTCTCTTATTAGTAACTCAGATTAAATGCAGTTGACTTGATACATGAAGATTAGCATAACCTCCGAGTTACCAGTCCGTACTGAAAAACAACAGAAAAATTTGGGGGTGAGAGGTTAGCAGTAGGCATAGTCTCCTTAATCATGGTGCTTCACTGCAAAGAAATTACGTGAAAAAAATAGTCTGAAAAACAGATATATCAGTAGTTTATATGTCATTTGTAAAAATGAGGTGGTTTGTTTGAGAATTCTATATGAGCTTCAGGAATCTAGAAAATAGCATGTGCAGTTCCTGGCTTACTACAGTTTACTTCAAGGAACAAACATTTTTTTTCTAGGGGTGTGCATTAGGCATTGTCAAATGAAGTTGTACATGCATACTCACATCTCAGTTGCTGGTTCCAGGAAAGAGTTAAATATTTTAAATACATTTTGTTCATCTAAAGAGAACATGTGACATTATCAGACCCATGGGTGCTTCTTAGTTTAGAGGATCATTCAGGTTCAGGAGATTTCAGTGTTCGTGTACTTGTCCTTGCTTCAGCTGGATATTCTTGTTCCTTTCTCCTCTGTTCTTACCCAGAGTCTGCATCATTCCCGTGGGTTCCTGTCTCCTGTGCTCACAGCTGCCCCGTGTCAACAGGCAGCTACTTCTCTAACCTCTGCAGTCCAGTAGCAGGTTCCCTTGTTCCTTTGAATATCATATTGTGAGATTCAGCAGTTTTGAATTTTTTTTTTTGTTACATTTAAAAATATAATCATCCTATCACTTGTACTGCCTTCATGTTCTAGTTTGGGTTCGGATTCTCTAACAGATTCAAAGATATCAGGTGGAGACATTTCCTATTTCATACTAAGCTTCTGTATCTGCTTTAATTTGCTTAAGGCAAAATATTTTTACAGTATGATTTTGAAGTAGAATTTAATAATGATAAAGTTCTGGTGCATGTTGCAGTCATTCATAGAGTCTAGGAGTGTAGCTGGCAATTGGCATCTATATGCGCACCCACACATACCAGCATGCACACGCACACACATTTATGCATTTTAACACCCACCATCCTTGCAATCTGCTAGAATATACACCCCATTATGCACACACAGGCTGTTCTGCTGCATAGTAAGAGGGAGAGATGCACTAATGTGTCAGTAAAGAAGGTGATGAGAAATCTTGCTTTGTCTTCAGAAAACATCTTGGAGAAAGAGGGTGAGAAAAATTCACTTAATAGGGAAATTTTGCAGCAGGGGAGGGATCAGGGTGCAGGAGAGAGAATAGGTGTTGTGAAAGAAAGAGGGGGGAAAAAAGGTAAATTCCTAAATGTGCTGTGTTTAATGTGAGGGAGTGATGGAGATTTAAAGACAGGAACAAAAAGCAGAAAAGGGACAAGATGAACGAGGGAGGGAGACCCTTAAGTATCATGAAACAATTTGGAAAAAAGAGCTGGTGGTAGGAGAAACTGAGAGCATAAGCGAATTAAAAAGTATGAAAGTGGTTGGGTGGGGAGGGGTTTGCAGTGGTGTGTCTGGGAAGAAAATGATGATGAAGGGGTGGAGTAGAGAACAAATGCAAAATAAAAGGGAGTAACTGAAGAGAAAAAGCACTAGTACACATACTACTAAAACTTGGGGCAGTTTTGCTTTACTGCATTATATTACCTGTATTTCATAGTCTAAAACAAGAACCTGGTAACAGTGAGAAGAATAGTTAAGGTGAATTAAGGAAGTGGAAAATTAATGAGAGAAGTGTTGTAGAATTGGCTGAAATCCAGGGGACCACTGGCTCTCTCTTCTCTGCAAAGATGATTAAATGCAGGAACCCTAAAAGCTGCATCAATGTCTTTGATGCTGAGCAGAATTTTCTGTCTCCTTTTTTTAAAAAAATAATATAAAAAGTAGTAAGAAAAAAGTATGAATAACAATTTTTTTGTTTGATTTACATCTTTTGTGAAATGTCTTTGTCCTTTTCATGTTTATTTGGGAAATTTCACTACAAATTATTTACAAATAATAAAACAATCCTACTTATTTTCATAAGCGTCTGTACTAATAACGTTCTTACTTAGTAAGATGAATTAAACATGACCTACATAATAGCTAAATATTTGTCATGGTAATGTTTTTTTTGTGAGAGATGAATTATTCTGAAGCACTCAAATCTTCCAAAATAAATCCCAGATTCTGTTATTAGAAGGTAAAATAAAAAACCGGATAGCACTGTTATTTTATGCAGAGGCACCATAAGAAAATTAGAATGTTTCCCATACTAATTGCATACAGTCTTTTCTCAAAATACTTGTACATAATTGTGTGAACAAGAAAGCTCAAGCAGTATAGGGGGCTGACAGTTTCTGAACACTTACCAGAACAGACCAGGACATTCAGATGCGTAAAATGTCAGCCAGGTGATACACTTTAGTTTTGCACGTGTGCTGAAGTTTGAGTTCGGTTCCATTAATAAATGCATACAGATTTTGAAAACCACATCATCAGTGGGACAGCATCTTTTTATTATGATTTATAGACTGCGTGTGTGAACAACCAAAATAATTTTCACGTGTACTGTGAATTGTAGCCCTATTTTATCCTTAGTTTTTGCTTTTTCCTTATATAAACAAACTCCTATTGATTTTGAGCTGATTTTCCTTGAATGAGGGTTGAGGAGGGACTGCAGTATTTGGCCCTAAGGATTTTATAAGCTAGTATGAATCATAAGAATTTGGAGACAATATATTTTAAAATGATTTCCTCTCAAGGACATTACTACATCTTGCATGTTACTAGGAGCTGTGTGAATGTTGTTACCATATGGATAAACAAAATCTTTCTCCCATTCCCCTTTCACTCATTTTTCAGAGCCTCCCTAGTTTTCTTGGCAGGTTGTTGTTGCAGGAATACTATTGATGGGGCTCCTCAGCCCATGCGCCTTGATTCTAACGCTCTGTCTGAAGAGCCTGGTATCCAACTTTTTATTTATCCACAGCTTTCTTTTGAAGGCAGGCCCCCTCGGTATAAATCCTGACAGTCTACATCAAGGCCTCAGTCTTCTTTCTCCTTGTGATGGAGTTTGTGATCAACAGCAAGAAGTCAGCTCCATCTCCCTTAAGTCTGTAGAGTTTTTAGAGCTCTGAAAATACCAAGAGCATGACCCTCAGAGAATTTTCTGTATATATTTATATATATGTATATAGAAAGATATATATAGTTTTTTTCCCCAAGAAAACTGACAGAGGAACTTGTCAGTCTTTTTAAAAGCAAATTCTGGTAGGGAAGCTATAGTCTGCAGCTGTCATTGGGCTAAGGGTATAAATGTGGCCCAAACGTGAGGCACAGTGTAAAGCAGGGCTCAAATTAATACAAGAAATTGGTCAAAAAGTTTCTGACCTTGTATGGTGGCTCCTGTGAATCAGGACATATGTGTACTGTCAGTTATGGTGTACTGCTCACAAGCCTTTCCACCAGAGACTGTATGCCTTGGGATTTCTAGTGACTCATGCTATCATACTGTATGTGGGGAAAATAGGTATTTTTGTCTCGGAATTGGAGCCTAATGTGTATGAGCAGTTTTACATTGATTTGGAAAAAGCCAAAAGAGAGAACAAACTCCATTTTAAATTAAGAGATAAATAAAAGTGCTTCTGATGCTTATACATTCACTTTTTCTCAAACAGATTAAAGTGATGTTGCAGATTGGCTCAAAAATTCCTCTAAGTGTTGTCTGTGGATTTTTTTTTGGTGGGAATTTTTGAACCCAGGTAAATTATAGGTATATATTTGTGGGTCCATATGGATTCTTTTAAATTTCAATAGAATGTTGTTCTGCATTAATTGGAAATATATGCTATAAGCTCATTAAGAAGTGATTAAGAAGCAAAATAAACTAAAGAAATTAATGAAGATAAGAATACACTTTTTTAGCCTTATGACTTAGAGGTCAACGTAAGAGTACAGTGAATACTTGTAAATGAGAATTACAGGGGGAGACCATGATGTTACTCTGAGAAAATTACGTGCTTTTGAAAAAAGTAATTACCATTCAAGAAATGAGAAGGGATTCTAGTGTACTGCTTGCTAATCAAGTATTTCATATTTGTATACCACTCAAATTATTTTCTTTAATGGCTGCACAAAATACAGCTTCTCACATGTTATCTAATATGCAAAATGGTATATTAAAAAACCCAACCTCCTCAAACCCTTTGCATAATTATTTCTGATAGGAGTTATAGGTACTGTATCAGCATAAATTAGAGCATTGTTCCAGAATGCTGCTGCATTTAAAGTTATGTCAGTCAAGGGCAATATTAGAGGTTGCTTAGCTCCTGGTCTCATTGGGCAGGGTTATTTCCAGAGATATATTCTTTTTGATATAGTTAAGTAGTTTTCTAAGTGCTTGTTTTTTAGCTATAATTAATCCTTTGAACATCTATAGCTGTTCCATTAAGAATCTCATAACTAATGAATTAAATCTGACAAAATCCCACTGGAGTTGCATTTAATTTATTAGCTTTAAAATTCTAATGGAAATAGCTAGAGATGTGCAAAGGATTAAGGATTATTAAACTAGGAGGTCAATAACTGTTGCATCCATTTTACAGATGAATAAACTGAGGCAGTGGGCATTAAATGGTAAATGTTGTAAAGAAAAGTGTGTTAGAAAGACAAGAATGGAAGTGAAAGCTGCAGTCAATGCAGTTGCACTATATGGAGGAAAAACTATGCATTTCCATTGTTTCATGTGCACCAGAATTTATTTCTTCTGGAAGGATTTGAGATGTGTAGTTCATTGGTTTTTGCCTTTAATTGCGAGAATGGCATTATCCCTTTGAAAAGTGTGGACATTGCATCTGAACTGTCCTTTTACTAAGCTGCTTTCCTTCTCCTTCCCTGTCCCCTGTGTGACATTTTTGAGCACTCGTTTTCTTTCTTTAGAAAAACTGAAATTATTAATTCAATCTATAATTTCAGAGATGGAAAAGAGTTAATAGAAACATTAGTAAGTACAACCTTAATAGTATTTGAACTCACAACCTCTGAAATATGAATTAGAAATTTATCTGGTAGTCTACACAGTCTTTCATTAGCAGCTGTGGGAATTTACAGGTGTTAAATTAGTTAGAGAAATGCTCCACTATTCCATGAATGCAATAAAAACATAATGAGAACCACAAGGAAATAAATTAATTCTAAAAAAGTAATCTAATATCGGGGCAACAAAGTTCAAATAAAGCCTGCTCCATAGTTTTTAACAAGATCTGTGAAATGTCACCAGTATTAGACTTAATACTGCATTGTTATGCTTCACTTGTTGAAATATTTTCATTATATGCAAACTTTAGTGAATTTTTGGCCTCCTCTATAAAAAAAAAAAATCCTACATGTTAAATATTTCCATCTAATAGTTTGCCTGTTGAAATGCGATTGTATTTTAATAGGATAGAATTATAAGCCCCTGGTCTGAAGCCATAGACTGGTAGGAAGCTTGCTGTTCACAGGTGTTGATGAGCCAGGAGAGGAGGAGCACAGAGCTGCTGGGGGCAGATGGGGCGCTAAGCACCGTGCCGGCATTTGGTGGGAAGGAAGGGAAGATGGATCAACCAAGTCTCATTTATGTTTCAGATATGTGACAGCTTTAAAAATCTTGAGTAAAAAATATGTTTGCACTTCATGGGCATTAAAATACTGTTAACTCCCAGTTGGCTAATGCACAAATTAAAAACCATGGCCAAATGTAGAAAAGCTTCAACTTCATGGTGTGACTGCTTTGGACTGTGTGTTAGGGGACTTAATTTCATTAATGCAATTTTAGGTCTTGCATTCCTTTTCTTCCTTCTAGTTTTAGAAAACCAAAAACTCAGGTGTAAAGCATTTTCAGTCAACAAATACAGGGATTAGTGTCTCAGTGAAGGGAGAGGAAACTTGTTATAGCGGCTTAGAGATGATAGCTCAGAGACTGGCTCTGTGGGGTCAGCAAATCCATACTGTACACATCCATGTACAGCGTTTTACTACATCACTCTGCAGCGTCTTCACCAGTGTGTTACTGCTGCTGTATGTTGCTAAGAACAGTTGTAATGAAGGAAGCACATTATACTTCTTAGTGGAGAGAGTAGTTCATTGACATGCTATGAGAGGCCAGCATAGATTGCCAAAACCCCAATCAATATAGAGTGCTAGCAATGACTGTGGTGTCTCTGTGTCTTTTAACATAGAAGCAAGGGCTGAGCAGTGATGTGGTTTGTAGTACAATGCTCGGATTTACCTGGATAAGAAATATGAAGTTACTCACGGAGCTTACGTGTAATATTTGTTACAGCTGCATGTGTCAAGTTCTGATGGTTAGCGTATTGTTGTAGGAATTTGTAGAAATTAACATACCCAGTTTTTCAAGAGCTTCCGAACCATAAGCTCCAATGTGATGTGTGTTCCTCAGTGTCACAACCTGTCTGAACCTAAACATTGTAGAAATCTTAAAAAAACCCCCCACCAAAACGCCACAAGCCATTCAGCACAGACTGTCATGAGGAGTGAAAGAATGACAAATCGCTGAATGACTTCTGGTTTTTCTTTCCATTTTTTCTTGATAAAGTGAGGTGGAGAAAATTCCTGGGTTGGGGTTACCTCTTTTTTGTCGAAGTTTTTTTTTTGTTGTTGTTGTTCTTTGCTTGCTTTTTCTGATTGTGGGTTCGTTTGTTTTGGGTTTTTGTGTGTGTTTTTTGTTGGTTAACACCCACACACCTACACACACCCTGCCTCTGAATTACTTCCCAAGCATCTCTGATCATTAGGGAGTAGATGAGAATTTCAGTTTTACCATTTGAATATTCTTCTAGAATATTTAATCAAGTAGATAAATTTAGAGAAGCTGAATGTATCTTATTTTTATCCTGCGAGTTTCCTCTTTTGAAGAATTCCTGATCATCATTTACAGCAACTGAGCTGAGCAGAGTAAAGGTCTCCAGACCTGGGTACGAAGTGGGGAGGATACCCAGCCATGTTAAGAGATCTTTTCTTCTCTGTGAGGAAAAAGAGAGCCTCTGCTGCCTGGAAGTTCTGCTTGTTGTGACTGAGCAGCTTAGGTTGATGATGGTACTCTTGCCCCTCTTCTCATAGCTTTTACTTAAATCAGTGAATCCTGATGGATTAGTTATGGGACATTTATATTGAGGGGATTAGGACTGATTGTCAAGTTAATGTCTGTTGTTGGGTGTTAGTTTTCCTTCATTTTATGTTGGTTGTCTTGTTTTCTAGCTTTTTCTATTTGTTACCATTTATTTTATATTGTGATATATATTCAGTGTGGTATCCTGTAGTAAATACAGTAAAACTAGTACGTGTTGGCAGTGAATGCTCCTTAGGTTAAAGTTGCTGTTAACCTTGAATTCACTTGTATTGTATGACATAAAATGGATTAGAAGTCTGTTCTGGTCCTTTAGAATTGCATTATTTATATAGAAGTATATTGGTTTTGTATATTTAAATATATATTATTTATATTCAACATATATAGAGCATATTCAATTTACTACATTTTGAGAAAATACATGGGATATAATGACATTTCGTGACTTCTCAAAATTAAGGATGAAAAATGCACTGCTGTTTCCTACGTTATTTAATAAAATGTAACTTTTTCATTTGTTATATTGGTGAGATAGTGGCATTCAAATAATTCAGAATTCATAGGCTTTCCATGTAGAGTATTCTTAATTTGAAGATTTAAGACCATATGGTTTCATTAATTTAAAGCAGAGCTATGGGCACACACATCACTGTGTAGCTTTGTGTGAAAAACAGATGAGGAACGTGTCTTAATATTTTAATTCTTAGGAAAAAAAATAAATGACCATTGCAAAACACACAGTACCCTGAACAATCCTAGAAGTCCTGTCTGATCATATGTTAGTTAAGATTATTTTCTTTAAAACACTTAGTAGTCACTTGAAACCTTTAGGATCGCTCACACTTTGTAGAATTAAAGTAAGTAGCTTGAGAAGTCAACCGAAAAAATATTGTATTTCAAATACTTCAGATCTTTCTGGAATGCATTTTATACTCCAAATGTTGAGTTAGTCTCTGTTATTCTGCTTCACTGCATTTCATCTTTTGGCAATATATCTTTACATCCTTTAAAAGGGTTTTCTAGTTTCTTGCACAGTTTTATTGTTGGATATCTCTCTATTAAGTAAGTGAGACTTCGGGGGCTTTTTTTTTTTGTTTGTTTGTTTGTTTTCCAGGGAGTGGTGGAGGTGACTTGAAAAAAGGGTGCAGATGACTCAAGGGTCTGCAGTACCTCCAGAAGGTAGGTTAGTTTTCCCTCCCCAGCACTGTCAAGACAGAAGGCTGTTGATTTCAAGTTTGTCTCTAAGCATTATAATTAGCTCTTGCTCAGTCCAGATGGATCTGACTCCTTGCTGTTGCTTTGTGGTCTTCTCTTCAGCATGCAGTTTCCAGCTGGGGACCTGAGAAGACCTGTGTCCTGACTTCTTAGTGTAAAGCATGACCCCCACAGTTCCTTCCGCTAATAAAATATTAGAGGTTGGTTTTTTTCCCCTCAGGCTTGTACCAAATGATAGAAACAGTTTCAGGGGACCCTGTGTCCACTGTTAGGTCATCCATTTAAAAAGCAGCTTCACTGTAACATTTTACTTGGTAGTCTATTTCTAAGCTTTCTGCTAAATAATCTCTAACATTTAACAACTTGAATCCAAATTATCCTCTCTGTTACGGCAGTGCAGACTTTGTTTCTGTGGTTAACTGAACGGGACAAACAGCTACTCACTGGACTGTTTCTTTCCCACTGATTATCTTTAATTGAGCTGGGCCCTCCTCCCACGTACTCTGTCATGCAGGTACGTTAATTCAGTTCATATAGAATGAGCTTTTCCCCCTGTCCTCAAAGTGAGCTTAGCTCTGCCTTCTGAACTCAACCCATTATTCAGCCTGTCTTGTACCTGGAAAAACTCTGATTTTAGTGATACCTATCATACTTTGCTTTCCGTTTTGTGCATTCATTTTACTGTTCTCTTTCTTGATTTTTTTTTATGTGGTTTTGTTTTATAGCTCATATTTGTGCCCTTTGCATACATAGTTTTTATTTGATTAAAAAATAAACCCCAAACATTTTTCTTTTCTCACCTTTTTATATCTCTGTCTTCATTTTAAGGTCCTCTCACCTGTTACCTTTATATGAGAAAATATTAATTCACTTTTTCTTTGTAAAATTTTCTTCTTCTTACTCACTTTGTTTCAGTGCTAACATACCACTGTGTTTTGATACATTGGTAACTTTTTGTATTTTCATTTATGTTCCTGAGGCGAACATAGAAACACAGGTGGGTCCCGGTTGTGCCCAAACCCGAGACTGCCTTTCCCATCTAGCAGTTCTGGCAGTGCATTCAGCCTTGTAGCCCTTTCTGAATGTAAACGTGGTGTCCTACAAAAGATTACTTTGACACAGCAGAATTGTGTCTTTAAATCACAATCTATTATAGGAATTATGTAGAAAGTATGAGGAATACTCCCCAAAATTTCTGAGGTACTGTCTCAGCTGAGCTAAGCATTTCTGAGAGCAAGTCAGACTGTGGTCCAAACACACCTTGAAAAAAAGTCAGATGCTTCATGTGTCCGTGCCTCATGTCTCCCACTCCTGGTCAGAGGGAAAGTGCTTTAGAGATGTGAACCCTCCTCCTCTAATAAATGCAGGCATGTGTATTACATACAGCATTAGACAATCAGACTCTTGCTTCCAGGAAAAATATAGAAACAGTTTTGGGTTTTAGCATGTGCACTCATTCTCTCTCTCTCTCTCAGAACATGACAATTCTAGAAAGGATCATTTTGCAGAATAGCTCAGTGTTTCTGATAACATCAGAGTGAGGGTCAAACCACAAAGATATCACATCTTCAGGCAAAATATGCATAGCAACACAGACTATTACTGAAGTAAGAAAACCAGATTTTGACTCATGTTTGTATGAATTTATTCTATAACCTAAAAAGTACTTTTAGCCTGCAGTTTAGCAGGCTTTTACACTGAGAAAGTGGTGAAAAATGTTATTGTGCTGATTTGGACTAAAGAGGGAGGGCAAAAAATAAGGTGGTTCTATATTTGGTTCCTGCAGTATGCAAAGTCTAGAGTAACACATACATGTGAATGAAAAAATACTAAATAGATTATTAGATAAGTAACAGATTGTACAACAAATATAACCCAGCGTAAGTCATGGGAAATTCTGTATCTGTTTTTAGCCTGGAGTTTGTATGCATCGAAAACATCCCTTGGTAGCTGTCTGGAAATCTCAACTTTCAGATAGTCGGCTGTCATGCTTTTTGTTCAGTGTTTTCAGAATAATAATTGAGGGTTCCAGTGGCACTGTGGCACACCATATCTTGGGGTAGTGGAAAGATCTCATTTGAATACAGCAGTACTTTCCATGCAAAACAGTTAATATTTTAGTGTGACATGCAAAACTGATGAATGGCAGTCTGTAAGTCCAGTATTATTTTTTTTCTTTGCCATATATACTACTCTTTTTGTAAAGGCCAAGAAATTAATGAATTATTTTATTCTTCCCCCTTGCAGCCTGCACAGGGTAATTATGTATTATTAATAATGCAGCAGTACAAATGATATTAAATGAACTACATTTGTTAATGTAGATCTTATCCAACTGCTTTTTCCATCGGTGGACTCTTTCTCATCAGGGGGTACTAATTAGCTGTAATATGTGGAAAGATGGGACAGAAATCCAGGCAGATAAATGGGATAGATTTGGAAAAATCCAGGAAGGAAGAATAGCATTTAAGACTGTGAATGCATTGTTAAGATGAGAGATAAGAATTTATGCTTTTTTGCTTTTTCATACATTTCATTGTCATCTGAAAGCTAGAAAAAAGTATCAACTCTTGTTCTACCAGGGCTATAAAGACTCACAGAATATTTCATATGTCAAAGCTGTAATGCTGTTTTCTTTTGCAGTAATAGAAGTGCATATAAAAGCTATCAAAGTCTTTGCTGTGCTTGCTCTTGCATTTATTGAAACTACGGTGTTGATGAAAATTAGTGATTGTCTATTGCTGTTAGAATTTTTTTTAAAAAAGCACTAGCCTCCTGATAAAGTTTACTCTCTCTGTTTGAATAATAATCTCTTAATTTTTACAGCTATATTGCCATCCATTTAAATGTGGTTATACAATAAATACACATGCATAATGCATAAATGTAAATTATTTGACCTGCCTTCCTCTTAAATCAATGGAAAGATTATTATAGACTTCAGAGAGGCTGTAGTATGAGACCAAGTAATCATTCTTATAGTTAATGTACAGTTGAGACCCAGTCCATATCAAAATGAGACACACAATCTCGTTTGAAAGCAGGTGGTTGCACCTGTGTTCACAAGATAGAAATTAAATTAATCTCATTCATTAGTAGGTTTACTACACATTTGCATTGCATTTCTTATTAGCAGAGTCCAGTAGTTCTTGTTTGCTCTGGGACTGTTATCGTTCAACTACGCTTTTTCCTTTTCCTGTCCTTTCTATTGGCACCGTGTTTCTAGAAAACTTAAAAATACCCTTCTGTCTAGAGCACTGTGAAACTAGGAACTTGTTTGAAAACCCGTGGTAGCAAACTTGACCCTGTGGCATGCAGAAGTTTATAAACCACCACATCAGGCTGTGTTTAAAGTCCTTGAGCAAGCTGGATTGCCTCATACATTTTTAAAGATGATCAATTATAGCATATTCCCTCTGCAGTGATGGAATTTGCTCCTTTTCCTTCAAGACTCCACCCTTTCTGGTTTTTGGGGTTTTGGTCCCCTGTGCCCCCCCCATCCCAGTTGCATGTATGATCATCAGTCGTGCCATACTAAGCACTAGCTTGTCCCATTACCGTTACCTGATACAAAGTGAGGGGAGTTTGTACCAACTCAGGGCTGCAGCAAGCATCTCCAGAGCCAAGCCCTGGGGTCCACCACCAGCAGACCTGCCGAACTGGGACAGCTGGTGGGAGCCATCGGTATGGGGTATGTTGTCATAGACGGAAGCCTCAGGAACCAGGAAACTGTACTTCCTAAAACTCTGAACAGAAATATATAGATTCAGAACTATTTACATTTTATTAAAACTATTTCATGCAATTAAAGTAAACAGATAAACAGATCAATATGTTGAGACAGATGTATAAATATATAGATAGACATATTGCACAGAAACCTTAGTATTTCATCCAAATGAAACACACTATTCCAAATATGCCCCGTAGGAGTTTTGCTCAAGGCTATGCTTAGGTATAGTCAAAAATTCCCGATAGCTAGTCACGAGGGAAAATATGTTCTCTTACAGATAATTGCTACTGGCAGCTAGAGACCTAGAGAATTTGATGTGCAATAATGTGACCTGACTATGTATTAAACTTTTTTGAAGGACATGCGTAAAGAAATTTTATATGCTTCTCACACACCTTAGTTTTTTTGGATTTCACTTGTGTTAGCACATTTTTAACAACTTCCCTATGTTTAATATCTGTTACATTTCATCCTAATAGTCCTCGGCAGTAAAAGATCCTAATATTATGGTGGTGGGGTTTTTTTTTTTTTATTTTTTTATTTCCAAAACAAATGAGCTTAGAAATGTAGGGTGGAGAGGAGACGGGAAGGAGAATAAAGCCCAGGTGGCTTGTAAGGAATATGTAAACAAAGCAGAGTTGCATTATTGATGATAGAGCTGGAGAAAACGAAACCAGTAAATATATTTTTTCTTTAAAAATACATGAGATTAACCATTCAAGTCCTGCTTGTTTCTCTGCATTCTGTTTGTTACCTTGTAAGCATCTGCTTTGTATCTACATATGTGCTTGTTACCACTCTGTTAGCTCTTAGGAAAGCTTAAAAGATGATTGCTTGTCTATATTAAAAAGGTTGTATGTTGTATATTGTCTTTTATCCCATTGGAAATTATATAGAAATTATAAAAAAAATTTGGCTTAAAGCAAATGTCAGAATTGTTTGCTATTAGACTTATCTTTTCCTTTAGTGCTGGTTTGTAGTATCTATTTCCTAGTATTTGGGATTATCACTAAGCAGTGCTGTAGAGTTTGAATTTTCATATACTGCCAGGAACTGAAAATGAACTTCCAAAAGATATAAGATGACACAACTTCCATAAATATCTTTATATACCTTATAAAAATTATTGATATCATCTTGCTTTGTTGTTGGCAGACGTTAATAGGCAATATATATATATTGTTGCACACTGGCCAAAGATAAGAGAGTGAAGTAACTGTTTTCCTGTGTTATAAACTCCTTTTATTCCTCTTGTTTTTTTAAATTCCACTCCAGATTCCTAATTTAGACCTATAGTTGATAATTCACGGAAATTTTTGTTTTATCATTATAATTTCCATTATTATTTCTATTTTCAGTCTTTAATGCTATATATGAATATAGACAGCAATGCAGTGTTTATATGTAAACTGTGATATTTTAATATAATGTAGAAGCTTAAATATAACATCATCTGACATTGTTAATATAAAATAATCCTGACTTATTCTTGTTAAGAAGAAATAATCATGTTTTTGCAATATTTTTGATTATAGTAAGTGGTATTTGTGGAAAATAGGAGAATGAAGATTATAGGAACTAATCAGAGAAATTAGCTGTACTCCTGTTTTTCAAAGCTGGTCGGTTTAACGGGGTTGCAAGCTTCCTTTGGTGTATCACAGTGTGATGGAGCTGATGTCAGTACAGATGGTTTGCTGAAGTTCATCAAGTCTTCAGTCTCGATCCTACTTTCTTCCGAGGATCCCTCTTTGCATTGTGGCCACACAATAAGTACAACATTTGATAAATAATGTTATAATGAGGAATTATGAAATGGTCACACAGTTTTGTCAGGAAGGAAATCCCATGGCTCAGTTGTCTGTTGAGTGTGTGTTTGACTCTATACTAACGTTCTGCAAACCTGTTCTTTCTACTTTTCCAGAGATATTTAAATAAAAGTTGTTCCGTTTGAGCTGTGATGGGAGCATTTTTGTGCCCCTTCTGTTCCATGAGAAAGTATCTTTCTATTGCATTAGTGGAGTTATAAACACACCGGGAGGGACATTTATTTCCAGCTTTCTGTGTGGTGGAGACAAGCTCATCCCAATTGCTGTATCATGTGAGGTAGACAGGTGGCATCAGGCAGTTATCAAATGAAAGATGAAGGCGGCAGCAGCAGCAGCAGGTTATGGCCTCAGGCTTAGCAAATATTCTCGATTCAGCTGCAGCAGGTTCAGGCCTGAGGTGGGACAGCATAGCTGACTCCTGGAGAAACATAATCAGACCTGTAACCAGTGCAGTTTGTTCATGAATGTGCGCAACGGGGATGCTACGGAAGCTATGCAGAGCTGTGCAGTTACAGGTCAGCCATGCAACATCTGGCTTGGAAACCAGAATTCCCCCAGAAATGGGAATACGTGCTGCAAAAAACCTGTTTATTGAAAGGTGCATTATGAAACCAAGCATTTTGTTACTTTGAGGATTTTGAAAGTTGTTTTAATGGAATATGAAAAGGCACAGATAAAAGCAAACAAAGTGTAAACACAGATGTCCTGGATGGCCCAGTCCTGGCTACTAACGCCTGCTGAGCAGTCCCATTGGGTCAGTGACAAAATCCAGAGGACTATGGGAGATGAGAACATGCAGGATTAGAAGAATTTGTTGCCCATGAGGGAAAGCATGAAAGAAATAATCCTTTGCATATGCCTGTAAGGGAATCTGTATTCAAGCAAATGTGTATTTCTTTCTTTTATGTGTATGCCCTGATGAAAGGTTTTTAGCCCAAACCCCTGCCCGTTTTCTAGTATTGCTTTAATATTTATTTTCTTTCTCTCCATGACCTGTGCCACTCTTGGATCCTTAAGACCAAAGTTAGCTATCACAGCTTTACTACAATGCTTTTGAAAAAAAAATAAATAAATCTTCAAAAAACAAAACAAAAATATCTAAGTAGTTGAGCAGAACTTTCCATCTTCTGAAATTCAAAGCATAATACATATATTCTAACAAATATAAAAATCCCAGGTCTATTTTAGCCTTGACAATGGAACTTTTAATCACTCCAGAGTGAAGGCAGAGCGAGCTATTACCTGCCTGCAGTTACACTACATAGTCATAAACATTTGGGCTTGTTATTTCTAGCACTGAGAGCTTGAAGTCAATGGGAATCTTTCTATTAATATGAAGCAACAGATCAATCCTGAGAACACAAGTTTTATTCATTGTAAGGCTAAACCTCAATAAAAAAATGTTAAGTGAAATATAATTCATAGAAATCAATTGACGTATCGATCTTCATACGCTGATGTCAAAAAAAAGCACCAAAGATTGTGCAGTTTTTAATGGCATCCTGCTTTATAGTCTTCAAGTGGAGCAAGAATCTGAAGAAAAGGTCTGGCTTTCCAGAACATTGTGTCTTCTTTACACATGGAGCTATTTTGAAATCAGTGACAGTAGTCTGTGAAACTGCTAAATTAAGAACTGCATCCAGAGTATCACTGGGTCAGTGTACCAAGGAGTTTTCTCTTTTGCCGAGTGTACTTGTATTGGTATGAAATGGAATAAATTTGCTTAGCTGAAAAGAAGATCGTTCTTTTCGTGGAAGACAGAAATGAAAAATTCTCTGGTCTCATCAATGACCTCAAAATATTTGGGCAAAGAATTACTGTGTAATTGTATAAAATTTTCCATCAGTGACAGACAGCTTGTCTGTCTGATTTCATCCATGGGTATACTTCACTGTGATTTCTAAAGCAGATGTGAGGTCTAAGAATCCAGGGTGGCAGTTAAGAAATATAAAAAAATAGTCCGCAGAGGATAAAGAACTTCACTACTAAGCACCAGTTTAAACCTACATAATTACTGAATAAGCATTTTTAAATGAAATGTGTCTTAAACATTTGAAATCATGCACATTTAACATAGATTGATGTCTCTGAAGCAGATGTTTCCTTGACATGTGTATGTCAAACTGTTGGTGGTGGCCTTGCAGGGCAAAATGGTTTTGAAAATTAGGTTTTGCTTCCCAATCTGTGAAAATAATGAACTAGTAAAGATTTAATAAAAGTCATAGCTTCTCATAGAAGCTTATTTCAGCAAAGTAAACTATTAATTAAAATAACAAATGTCAGCTATTTCTCAGCTTGACAGTTAACACAACACAGCTTTTGCTTAGCATGATGTACAGAACGTATGGGAGGTATACCTATAATTCATTCTATTTATGTATGGTTCATTCCTTATATATTAATACAGTGATAAATTAACAAAAAATGCTGCAGTTTTCTTAGTGGTATGAGAGCTTGGGGAAAACTCATCTGACATGTAAATAGCTTATAGCTAAAATGCGGTAGGAAAATGAAATTAGGGAATTTCTGAAGGATTTTAAGCTTTACAAAGCAAAGGATAGAATGGGTAACCCTTTTGCTTGCCTTTTATGTTCAGTTACCCGCTGAGGTGGAGCAGAGGCAGAGAGATGGGAGAGGAAGGTGTGCATTTTTAGTGCAACATGTTTTTTGCTTAAAATGAAAAAAAACAAAAAAAAAAAAACCACCAAAAAAAACCCAAACCCCAAGAGGGTGGGCTTATGGTTTTGAGTTATATGCCGGTGTAAAGTTAAATGCCGCTCAGGAATTGAGTCAGAAGGTAGCTGCAATCATGTATGCTAAAAAGCTTTGGTCTGGCTTGCAGGATCTTAGCACAAGTTAAAGCAACCCTCGGGGGTTTTGCCCAGTATTGCCACCTCTTCTGCCAGATGGCATCACCAAACAGCGCAAGAGGAAGCAGTGTAGCCATGTGTGTCTCATGTTGCCTATATACAGCAGCTGTGCAATAGAACTGAAATAGATTCTTTACATAAGTTTTACATCCTGCTGTGGGCATTTCTGTGGATGCTGTCTGCCTTTGTTGTCCTGGTGGTTTGGTGTAAAAACATAGAAATTAACATCTGAGATTCTAGTTCCCATTCTTGACTTGCATCTGAGCGACCTTGTTAAGCCTGTGAGAGAAACGGGTCATACATAACGTCTCATTTTGCAGCTCTGTGTTTTTGTGAACCCAGCTTGAGGTGCCCGAGCACTTGTAATTTCAACTGCAGGCATTACTCATTTGTATGCGCCGAACTGCTTGCTCTCTTCTGTTGGAATCCCAGAACTAGGAGGGCAGCACTCTTTGAAAAGTTTTGTCCTTAACCTCTGCCACAGGTTTCTTACCTACAAGGTGTATATAATGCTTTTTTCTGTCTGAATGGTTTGTGAAATAGAGATAACTCGGCATTTGATATTCTTGTAGAGTTAACTGCCCCTCATAGCTAAGAAAGCAAATTGTGGAGACAGGTGAAAGGCCAATAGCCAATGTAAATAAGGTGATGGATTCAGAATAGGTCCAAAAGCAGTCAAAAAGCTTGTAAGCCCTCATCTCAGAAGTCAGCATTTTTAAAATGTAATGGTCAGTGACTAGGAAGCTTAAAAGTCAAAAGCAATGTACTTGGTATGTTTCTTCAGGTGCAAAGGGTATTATTTCCTACAGAACTGTGACTTAATGTGTATTTGTTTGACTAGGGAGCTGTTTTCCTGGGGAGACAATTAGGAAAAACACTTTTATTTAAATAGGAAAACAAAGGAATGGATTCTGCTGCTTCCAATATATATTTTTTTTTTCTAATCCTGTACTCTGTGGCACAATGCTTGTCATTGTCAGGGGAAGGAACATCTTGTATGAGCACATCATCAGAATACTGATAGTGCAGCTCTGGGATAGTTGAGAATGTACCAGCCATAAATGGACACCTCACCCCCATTCTCACTGTTTTTCTCTTTTTTTCATGGAGTGAAGCTGAGCGTATACAGAAATCCTGAATGATTTGCAGCAATACTGCAGTCAAAACTGACTAGCTAAAATGATATTTTTTTTAAAAAAAGTGGGATTCTAAGATTAAACTCATCCCTGTTTCTAAGTCAATGGCTCAATGGATCAGGGAGAAAACAAATCAGAAGCAAGATGTTAATTATAGGGCTGTCTATAGAAAAAACCTTCATCCAACTTTCATAAAGAAACTGACTGAATCACAACTTCTATGTTACAATTTTATTCACATAGATGTGCTATCACTGTTTAGCATTTAAATTTTGGCAGGCTCTGGCCTTGATGCTGTGCGATACATTGCATTAAGTAGTCACTAGCAAAGAGTAATACTACAGCCATTTCTCATTAGCCTTCTTGCACTCTCCTTGAGTTTGAGATCTTGTGTAAAATGCTGGTTATTTGGCATTTAAAGAAATGAGGAGTGCAGGGAGTAAAAACAATTTTTTTTTTAGTCATTAAAAATGGCTTTTATTGCTCTAAAACCTTGCTTGGACCCATTAGCAAGCTTGAGTAGAGAGATGAATCTTTTTATCACTGCAATCAATGTAGCTGTAACCGACATACTTTATACGGCAGCGCTGATTGCGATGAAGCAATGGGAAGGAATCACTCTTTTGGCTGGAAGACTCTCTGTTTGCAGAGCAATTCAGCAAGAGGAAGCCAGGAGTAGTATATAGTAGATGAAAGACTTATTTGGCAAAAGTTATTGAAGTTTTCACTGGCAGTTTTTGCCTTGTGAGTCTGCAGTCTGTCAGTCTGTAGGAAAGGAGTCACTCAAGGTACTGAAGATAAATACAGACAGTAAAGTCCAGCTTGTGAACTCATTACCAAGGGATGTGTCTGCTGAGAGTGCTGAATCCTGATACTTGTGTTTCTGTGGGTAGAAATGACTGTTATTTCAGCTCTGTTCTCAAGGGAAGGCCTTTATTAGGTGTGTGTTCAGTCCTCTACCACATGACTTTTTGGATTTGAGAGAGAGGCATTTCTTGAAATCTAAACAACCTGTGGAACTTACAGTAAATAAGTGATTAACTATTTTAAAAGCACAATTTATTTCAAATTAAATCATGGAGTAAAATTTATTAAGGTAGAGATCTGATAAAGTTTAACAAACAAGTGCATTTAGCAATTTGCATTTAGCAAACTGGAGAGGTCCCAGCAGACTGGAGGTTAGCCAATGTGATGCCCATCTGCAAGAGGGGCAGGAAGGATGACCCAGGGAACTACAGGTCTGTCAGCCTGACCTCAGTGCCAGGGAAGGTTATGGAGCAGATCATCCTGAGTGCCATCACGTGGCATGTGCAGGACAGCTGGGGGATCAGGCCCAGCTGGCACAGGTTTACAAAAGGCAGGTCCTGCTTGACAACCCTGATCTCATTCTATGACAAGATGACCCACCTAGTGGGTGAAGGAAAGGCTGTGGGTGTTGTCTACCTGGACTTTAGTAAAGCCTTTGGCACAGTCTCCCACAGCGTTGTCCCAAAGAAACTGGCTGCTCATGGCTTGGGCAGGTGCACTCAGCGCTGGGTGAAAAGTCGGCTGGATGGCCGAGCCCAGGGAGTGGTGGTGAGTGGAGTTACATCCAGCTGGTGACTGGTCACAAGTGGTGTTCCCCAGGGCTCAGTGCTGAGGCTGGTCCTGTTTAATGTCTTCATCGACTATCTGGATGAGGGGATTGAGTGCAGCCTCGGTAAGCTTGTTTACCATGCAAGCTTGCATGCTTACCATGCAGTGCTTGCAACACCATGTTGCAGGGGAGTGTTGATCTGCTTGACAGTAGGAAGGCTCTGCAGAGGGATCTGGACAGGCTGGACTGATGGGCTGAGGCCAGTTGTGTGAGGTTCAAGAAGGAGAAGTGCACTTTGGTCACACCAGCCCCATGCAACGCTACAGGCTTGGGAAGGAGTGGCTGGAAAGCTGCCTGGTGGGGAAGAACATTAGGGTGCTGGCTGACAGCCGGCTGAACATGAGCCAGCAGTGTGCCCAGGGGGCCAAGAAGACAAATAGCATCCTGGCTTGTATCCAAACCAGCGTGGGCGGCAGGACTCGGGCAGTGGTCATTCCCCTGGCTCTGGTGAAGCAGCACCTCGATTCTTGTGTTCAGCTTGGGCCCCTCACTGCAAGAGGGATGTTGAGGTGCTGGAGCGTGTCCAGGGAAGGGCAATGAAGCTGCTGAAGGCTCTGGAACACAAGTCTTACGAGGAGCAGCTGGGGGAACTGGGGCTGTTTAGCCTGGAGAAGAGGTGACTCAGGGGGGACCTTACTGCTCTCTGCAGCTCCCTGAGGGGAGGCTGCAGGCAGGTGGGGGTTGGGCTCTTCTCCCAGATAACAAGCGACGGAACAAGAGGAGATGGCTTCAAGTTATGCCAGGGGAGGTTTAGAGTGGATATTAGGGAAAAAAAAATTCACTGAGAGTGTGGTCAGGCATTGAAACAGGCTGCCCAGGGAGGTGGTGGAATCCCCAACCCTGAAGGTGTTTAAAAACGCATAGATGTGGTGCTTAGAGACATGGTTTAGTGGTGGGCTTGGCAGTCCTGGGTTAATAGTTGGACTTGATGATCTCAAAGGTCTTTTCCAACCTGAATGATTCCATGATTTACAGAGAAAAGCTATAGTGTCTGAATGATCCCAAGATACCTCATCTCCACAAATTGCTCTGTGCCAGCTAAGCAGCAGGAGCTCTGTGTGTCCTCCTAACAACTGCAAGGTAAAACATGCTGGTTTGCAGTAAGCTCATTTTTTGAGAAACTACCTGGAAAACAGTAGAAGACAATACATGTTATTTTGCATTTTCAGAGTGCAATCAGATGGTTAGTTACCAGCGCTCGGATGTATGGTTCCCAGTAAGTCGCAAAAAAGTGAACGTGGGTGAGTGCCCCATGTTGTGAATGGTATTAAAATCATACTATTAGGCAAAAAACCACACCCAGAACAGTTGCAAGAAGGTAATAGAATGCATTTATGAGTGTATTACCTTAAAACTTTGTAACTTAGTGAATGATGACATACAGAGTATTTGCCATAGCCATTTCATTGTAAGGCACCTGATATCGCTAATGGTAAGAAGCTGGTTATATGGAGCACTGAAAAATTTGTTGTCTGAACCTTTTTTTTCAGGTTTACCCCAATTATTCCCAGGGCCACATTGGTCCAAATATTACAGAACTTTAGCTTATATATAAGCGATTCTCTTTCTATAGTGAATGTAAACAAAAATCAGTATCTGGAGAAGAACTGGGACAGGTACTGCTGGAGCCAAAGTGAGTGTTAAGCAGGATCTGAGACAGCTCATGCAGTCCTATGTGTTGTGTTCGCACCCCCCTCCCCACCCCCACCCCCAGCAGAGCCAATGCTGGGGGTTTTGCACTGCTGAGAAGCAATCCAACGATCAACTTCAGCGTTGCATGACCTATTGTTTGTACTGGCCACCACCAGCATCACTGGAACACTTCAATGGATTGTCCTCAGCATAGCTAAAAAAAGTTGAAGTTAGAATTTTTCTAGCTTTAATTCTTATAAAAACTTGTATTTGATGTGTGTGTACAATTTATGCATAGACACAGCATTGTGCTTCAAGGGTGTGATTTACTTGGTTCACTTTTGGCATTTTTGGTATTTTTGCAGTTACGGTTCACAAAGAAAGCATGATGCTCCTTGGGATTCATGGGAAAGTGCCATCTTGCTGTATCATATTCTGTATAAATCAGGCCTGTTCTAATTGTGTAATGCTTTTTATAAAGAGAAAACTAGCCACATCAGAGGGTTACAAGCAGCAAGAAGGGACTATAATACAGACATGGCTAATACTGCTTTTGCTATGATCTGTATCAATATGTGCATGTCAGAGTGGGTCAAACAATGTGAACTAGCTCAAACATTTGTCTTTGACAGAATAAGGCTGTTGTGTTATTTTTCACAGGTTTTAAAATACAGAGTTAATAATGGCTATTATAGTGCCTGTTTTCACATGGTATGTTCAATTACCTCTACAGCGAGGAAGTAAGGGGCTCATAGTCCATTTTCTTTCAAAGAATTTGTCATGTGTTTTCAGCATTGGAATTTGGGGTGCTTCTAGGGATGAGTTTTTTGGCCATGTTTTCTTCCCCCTTGCATGTGAATAAGAGCTAAATGAATGGGTTTAATTAGATTTTATCTGCCTTCTACCTATGAAGACAGACAGTTCTAATGCAACAGGATCTCCAAATATTCTTTTGAAATGTTTTGATTCATGAAGTTTTGCTTTTCTCATAAACAATCTTAATACATAGTTCCTCCATATGAGGATCATGTAGCTAGAACTCAAGTTGGTGGCGGACTGTTTTTGCACATAAAGCTGTTATTGCAGGAAAAATGTACCACTAATAATAACAGGAAACATGTCCCTACGTGTAGTTGATTTTTGAGGAAAAATAGAACTTATTAATTAATAAGTCATAACTTCTTGGTACTGTGTGATACCTGATCAACTGAAATGCATATCACAACAATAAATCTTTATCTGAGGAGTGGTTGTCTGCTGAGACCAGATCCATAGTACAGCACAGACACAAGGTATATGAATCTTTTGGAAAAACCTGTAAACGTACAGTCTGCTTTAAACGCATGAGCTAAAGTTTAGCCCATTACATGAGATAAGAAACTTGGTTTTCCTAAAGGTGGGACATCACAAAATATACAGCGTTCATAAAGCCATTGCAAGGAATTAGTGAAATCAGGAGGATCCCATTGTATATGTAACTACCTGCAACCTGAGCCTTGTCCCATTCAATAGAAATCCCAAGGTGGCAAGTTGTGGTCAGCTTTCACCTCTTTTTCTCTCTATTTATGAATATGTTTATTTCCAATTCTCTTTTTAATTCACCTGTGCTTGTGCTTAGGTCCAGGTGTGAAGACAAGACTGTTCTTTAGAAACTAGTATCAGAAATTCACTTAGGATATTAGCCACTTAATTCCTGTGACTGATACTACCAATCAGTCAGTGTTCTTTGTGTGATTAGCAGAGGAGACTTCTGGAGAGAATTGTTAAGCAAATTAAAATAAAATGTTATTATAGGATGCTGTTGTAATCTTCAATCAAAAGTTCAATATGAACTATCTGCGATCTTTGGAGATTTTAGTACCGTGTTGCAGACTTGGGCCATAAGCATTTCCTTAGTGTCTGTGAAAATCAGGCCATGAGTGAAGTGTGAGTGCATGCTGCATATTTTGATGCTTCTGAGGAGGGGCAGGATATCTCCTTTCCCATTTTTTTACCCATGATTTTATGGTTTCTTAAAGGTGCTCTCAGTAAAACCAGTAAGAACTGCAGGCACACTGCACTTGTTAAAACAGGGTAGGTCTTGATTTCCCAGGGTGCTAAGCACCCTTTGTGCTTGATGACTCAGAGACAGCTGTGCTTGCTCAGCAGCTCACAAATTTGAGTCCTTACTGCAGGTAGGCACAATGGGAAACACTGGCTGTCTTCCCAGGATGAATCAGGTTTAGCCCTATGAAGGAGAGGAGAGCTTGTCTTACCCTTTGTCCTCATGCTCACAGACTACTTATATTTAGCTGGTATTGCTGGTACAGAACAACCCATTTAGATGCAAGAGCCCAGCCCTCATGCTTCAGTCACTCTTAAAGGCCTCCCTAGCAAGCAGCGTTTGCAGCTCTTGTATGGTGAAGAGAGCCCTAAAACTATATAAAGCTGTGACCATGTGTAAAGTGTCTTTCTTAAGAACCACATTTCGTAATGCTGGCTAAGTGCTGCTCAGTTGCATTTAGTGAAGGAGTATCAGTAGCACTTGACAGCTGATTACTTACAGAAACTAAACTAAAAATCTCATTCCTTTCTCTCTCTTTGATGTTGGGAAAAATATTTGTCATGCAACTCCACTGAACTAGGTAAATGGGGAAAGTCATACTGTAGAGAGGTTTCTATACTGCTGGGAAGGTCTAGGACTGTATTGTTGATAGGGTGAATAACAACAGCTGCTGGTATTATTGTTGCCAGCCCAACATTTTTGTCACAAGCACTAGGAAAAGCAAAATTAATAATCTAAAATTAGAGGATGCCACCCACCCCCCAAGAAATTCAAACGCTATACATTGGCCATTTCAAAACTAGGGATCATTAGTTTTTTGCAGCCGTTTACTTTATCCCCCATTTTAGAACACAGTTTAGGGACATCATAAACATCTCATGATCAACTTAATTTATGTTTATAAAGTGAACTGGGATGCTTGTATGGAGGCTGCTTAGTTTGTGGAATAGCTGTCTCCTTAAAAATAATGAATCTTTGTGGTCAGCATGTATTGTTGACTTCACAGCTTTTATAGATTTCCCATGCTTTAAAGATTAACTCTTTCCAGCTGCTAGACAACTCAGTCATTCTTTTAATGGATTGCTTATCTGTATGATGACTATTCCTATTTAATGAAAAAAAAAATCTTGTAATTGGCTCTTTTTACTGGTATTTTTCAAGTGATGTTTAATATATCTTCTATAGAATTGATTTCAAATGGTACACTTGTATTGACTGAAAGTTCTCTGTCCTACCAGAGGACGACTCTTCTGACTAGAAATAGTAACAGTGAATCTAAGTAAAAGATACTATTTTAAATGAAACTGCCATCACATTTTCAGACAAATGTACTTGCAACTTCACTTACCACAGGATGGTATTTGCAGACAGACTGTCTGAAAAAGAGACAAAAACTTTCTTCTGTGAGGGTACTATCAGGACAACTTTATTTATCTTCCTGTGAATGCAGGGAAGTCAGCTATTAACGGACTTATTTATAAAAGCCACTGTCGGTTTGTATTTAGCATTATGCAGCAGCAGTAAGAACGTTGTATTTTGATCATCCAGAAGCAGTTTAGAGTTGGGGTGGTACTGTAATGGAACAATGAAACAAAACTCAGTTTCTTTTTCATGTTAAAACAAAACTGTATAACATAAATGTACCCTGGACACCTTGTCAATATATATCACAGTCACTATTGACCACCAGTTTTTGCTAAATGACTAAGCATGACACATGTACTTCAGCTGCATCTAGGGACATAGTCCAGCTGTGGTTTGAGAGTTGGCTAGAGTAAATCAGAATTACCTGCATTTTTTTTCTCCTGATATGTGTGATCTTATGTTGTGTTTGAAAATGAAATGTAATTGCCTCTGTTGGACCATCCACATTGAGGGCACTCCTCCTCTTCTTTTGGCAATTATTAAACTTTTTTTTTTTTTTTTTTTTAATAGCCTGAGCTATGGAGTATGGCCAGATGAGCTTGCTAACCGACTCTGTACCATGCCTCTGTCCAGGCACAGGTTTCTGGAGAAGGCAGCTGCTAGTGGCATTGCTGCCAATCTGAACCCAGGTATTCCTTCCTCCTGTTAAAGGTGAGAGGGGGCCCTGTGGTCTCAGCTGGAAAGTGATAGTTTTGAGGCTGCCTTTTGGAGGGGTTAAAACAGCTGCTTCAGTGTGCTTCCTCTCTTTACTCCTGGCAGGTATTCTTACCAGCTGCAAATGGCTGTTATTAGTTGCTGCCTTCCAGGAGCAGGGAGGGGATGCATGCCAGCAGGTGGTTCTGGTCTCAGCAGAGATTTATGTGGCTGTTAGTATTGGAGATGCATTTGGAAATAGCTCCATAAGCTGCCCCTAAGCTTTGATTTGGCTTTCATTGAAACAGTGTTAGAGAACTTGATCAGTTAGTCTCTGCTTTGATACAGACTGAAAAGCTTAGCATAACATACATTGTATAATTTTTACCAATAAAGTGTTAGTGAGGATTGAAATAAAGATGACATATTTGTCTCCAGTTCTGTTTAGCATTCTGTTTAGATACTGGGTCATTACTGAAAGCCTGTTGTCATTGAAGAACAGACTCCACTTACTACCTGAATAGTAACTCTAACTTGAGTTTGATCTAGCGTGAAAGCTCAGTGTTGAATGTTCTAATAATTCTTGTTTGAGTTGGTTAACAGGAAGGGAGTAAACACAGCAGCTATAGTTAGCAGAATTTGGCAGCTCATAAAATAATAGTTTTTTTTCCTGGTACATTAGTTCCTCTAATAATTGAATAATCTAATCTGGTTCTGCAGCCTTTGATGATAATATTTATTTTTAATAATGATTTTATGAAGTTTGCCATGTTGTGTATCTTGATTAAGAATAATTAATTTAAGAAGAGTTAACTCGGGTGTGGTTAGCTTCCTGATTTGAAGCAAAGATCTCTGTTATGAATTGAATCAGACAGTAACACTTCTGCAACTCTTGCACTCTTTTGGAGGTGTTTGATTCAAACACTGACCTAAGCTGACCTGGCTTATTTTGTGTGACCTGATGGGATCATAGTTGGGAGATGGTATGGCTGCAGGCATACTGAATGTTATTATTCCACTATCAGAGTACTTCACTTAATGTCCACCAGTTTATAAATTAAGCATTTATCATGGGCAGGCTGTTGTGCTTCAAAAGATTATGGGACTCAGTTTTGTCCTACCTCAGGCAAGAATCTTACTTGTTGCAGTGCAGTTTTACCAAAGGACTGTGAATCTGGAGTTTTGTTTCATGTCTGCTGAATAACTAACTGTTTGAACCATAGATCACACAACAGGTACTGGTCACTTTCTTTTGTTCAGTGCCACCACTTGTACAATAGATATCTTAGATATGGATTTTTTTGCTGTTTTTTAAAAACTGATAGCCTGATTTTTTTGTCATGATACAGTCCCTCGCATTGTGATGTTAGTATACACAAGTTTCACTTAAAGCATGTCAGTATTCACCCTGCTATTGAAGGTGGTGTTATTATGTTGGGTTTTAACAGGGCATAGATATTTCCCAGAATCTGAAGAATGGGAGACTGCATATGCCCTTCTCTGCCTTCATTCTTGGAGGTGGACAAGACATCAGATCATAAGTCAGTAGGTACTGAAGTAATAGAAAAGGAGCCTTGATACAGTGTAATATAGTGAAATATTGGTGTATAGGATGGATTTCCACATTTGCCCTTTACTATTGCATTGACAAAAAAATAAATATGCACACCTGTTTATTTTTTATCAGGTGGAATTTTGTAGTACGTACAAATATTTGCCACCTTGTTTAACCTTGTCCCAAGATATTTACATCTTGGAACCCATACAAATTTTCTTGTTGTGTTGGACTTTGAAGTATTTGGCAGTGAAAGAGATGTTGTTGACATACCAAATACCAAATATTACTTTTAGTTTAAAATGCTTATCATACGGTATATGCTGCATGAAAATGAGAAACATTTGAACAAGTTGACTTAATCTCTGGCTCTTTTCAAGGCAGAAGTATATTAATCTAAGGGAAAGAATAAATGGCCAAGGTTCAAATTGTTGAGCCTAGTATACCTGAGCGAAATAGTAACAAACCCTTTCTCAGGTATATTTCAAAGACATCTGTGTTTGTGCCTTAATGTTCCTTGCTTTAAGAAAAAAGAAAAAAAAACCAAACCAGAAAACTGCAAAACCCAATGACCTGTATGTCAATCAAGGCATAGCCGTTATGAAAGATGAGGGTGTGTTGGTACAGCTGGTTCTAGCCCCTATCAGTCATGGCATGTATCAGAGGCACAGGTGTAGAATTTCGTAGTAGACATCTTAGGCTAAATGAAAGAATAGTGCTTCCCTTTCCTGCTTTTTATAAGGTAACAGGACCACATCTGTTGCCTCTCTGACTCACCTAGAAGTTCTCTCTGTTTCTCCTGAGATGGAAAACAAACACCCATTTAAAACTCTGGTTAAAAATTAATCTCATGGTTTCACCTCCCTCATTGTGGCTGCTTGTTTCTTCAAGTGGAGCCAGATGCCTTTCTGGGTCTTAAGAGGCCCCCATGCCCCATTTTGACTCTCACATGGTATGATAATAAAATAAACCAGTATGAATTAATCTAAAACAATGAGTTGGAATTCCAAGTTAAAGACACAACATAAACCAAGCCAAATGAAAGTAAAGGTCCCAGATGAAAATTGGGGAAGTGGGGGGAGAGGTTGAGCCGAAAGACAGTAATCATTGTGATAATAAACATCCCAGAAGAAGTGCAACCTAAGTGAGCTTTGTTATAATCCTCTGGAACTCACAGCCAAGCCATCAGTTATTGCTTACCTGAATTGCAGCATCTGCTAGAGACCCCAGACAAGGCTGGGGCTGTGCTGTGCTGGACAGGGAGCATGCAGATAGGTAGGGGCAGTTCCTGCCTTCAACAGGTCATTTTCTAAATAAACCAATCTAAATGGGCCTGAGTATCTATAAAAATGTTAGCATAGCAGCTGAGAATTCCTTCCTGTAACTTAGATCTCTGTGATACCAGAAGAAGCAAAAGCCGCGTTGCTGGAGACTCTTCAAAGTAAGCTGAAGAAGGGACTAGAAGACTGCAGGGAGCAATCTTGTGTTGGCAATGAACACACTGTAGATGACCTAATAGGTCTTTGTCATCTCCAACCTTGGTTGTATATTACATGATTTGATTCATAACAGTCTGGGAAGGAGACATTTATTTTTCATACAAAAAATAACCTTTAAGCATCAAATGAGAAGTTTATTACTGGAAGTCTATTACAGCTCCTTTGCGAGAGGACATAGCAGTGCATTCTGCTGTGCTGACATCATGTTTATTGGGAAAAAGGGTAGGTGCTCCTTCCTCTCTGCATCCTGCCATCTCCTTACATATATTAATTTCTTCTGTACAGTTGTAGTAAAGACCTTGGCCCTGTATGTTGAAAAGCGCATGCGAAGTTTAAATCATCCAGTATCAGGTGGGATTTAGGGAGAACTCCCATTCCTTTATCAGTGTCTGCAGGCTACTGAATCTGAAATCTTACGTACAGCTCAATGCAATTCTTGTTGACTGTAGTCAGCTGGCCTTCAAGCGTGATGCATTACCATGTTGTGTCTTGAAGTTAACTGAGCAAGGTCCCAAGGAGGGCTACATCTTTGCCATCTTCTGCTATAAGAAGTTCAGGCGGGACATACAAAAAGAGGCAGTATAACTCCCTCTGCTTCCCCCACCCCCCCACCCCTTTTTTTTTCCCCTCCCTTGTAGTGCATTATAGAATTTGATCAAGAGGGAAAGGACTCTCCCAAGTATTTGTTGTGATCATGGCCAAATGAAAAGTAGAAGTCATGCTAGCTGTGGTTTAAGTATCTGGGGAACTGTCAGTGTAAGAGAGAGTGTAGTAGTACCAAGAAGGAAAATTTAGCAGAGGAAAAAATATTAGAAATATGAATTAAATATTTAGATAGCTGTGTAGACATTCATTGCCTTTTATTTAAATTTTTAATTATTAGCCTTTGTACTTAATAAAATTCCTCTGCAGAGCTGTTGCACCCTATAAATATCACGTAATTTGGGGGAATGGATAATTATCATGTTTCAATCAAACAATAAAATGTATATAAAGTATACAATAATATTAGGAAAATATTTACTGTTTTTGAAAAACAGTATGCACAGTTTCTGAACACTTTGATTTAGTCTCTTCTGCTTTGATTTAGTGTCATCTTAATCAGGGTTTGTAAAAATAATGTCAAATTATTCAGATTCATTTTCCTCCAGAGGAATTTAGAAAGTCAGTCTCTCTTTAGATTGTGTGCAGAAAGAAACAGTGTATTTTTCCTCACCTGCAACAGAAAATAAGTGTGGTATGACTGTATTAAGCTTGATACTATTGTGAATTTTCCCTGTTTTTACTCTGCATAAGTAACATGCATACTTGTGTTGCATAGGTCTATTTGAATGAATTTGATAAGTACTGGAGTTTCTTACGGAGATGGAGCACAGATTATACACTCTTTAATGCTCACAACTTGTCACTTGTTTTTCTGCTTCTATTCCCAAATGAAGTGAATTATAAGTAGTGGAGTGATCTACACACTCTGTCCGACACAGGACTTAATTCTGTGATTAGTCCTTAAAACCAATGTATCCTGTGCTTAAATTTGGTGTTAATGTTACTTTACATCCTTTTCATTATACTTTTAATGGATTCTAGTAAAGCACTGTAATCTAGTACGTTTTTCTGAGAAAAAAAAAAAATCATAGCTGTTGCTATGAATTTATTCTGTCTGTAGTGTTAAGAAAGTTCCTTGCAGATGTATCTTTAGTCATGAGATCCTTGACTACTCAGCCTACAGCTGCTTGCTTTTTGATATGAACAGTACTGGTGCAGAAGGACAGACACTGGCCATGGTTTTAAAACCATGTGTGCTCACCAGCTTTAGGCTGTCTTTGGCCATGTCTCCAAGTGCCCTTCAGTACCATTGAAACTGATGTACACCAGCTGAGTTTTTAATTTCCTGGCATTTTTTTCATGGCATAGGCCTGGAAACGGTCTTGTATGTTGAATCTTATGGAGGGGATAAAAGGACTTTAGCTGACTTCAAGAGGGTCCAAATGGAATTGGGCCCAAGGGTGACTCCTGCTTCAGCTAAGTCAAACCACAGCCTCTGTGAGGGGAGTGGGTTTTGCTACTGTGGTCCTTACTTTCATAGGTGCTTTATACTTACAAATAAAACCACATTTCTAAAAAAGTATGTCACTTAGCAGAGGTCAAAGCACCTGTTACCTAAAAATATGTAAAGAAGAAGGGTGCTTGAAACATTTCCATTGAGTGGCTTTGGTAATCAACTTTATTTAACACATTTGGAGCATGTAATAAGCCATACTGTTGGACAGTGCTCTTTATATGGGTATATAACCACACAGTATTCCTCATGTACTAAATTTTGTCCTTGATTTGATAGCATGCTTTTGAAATGTTTTTATATGTTCTATATACATTTGTTTAGGTATTTAATATATATTTATTTACTTATATACTTATTTATTTTTATTTTTCCATGGAATTAAGTAAGATTGCCATTTGTTTCCCCTTCCTGGCACTGTGTGTATTTCCCTTATACAACTATTGTCTGTTTACTTCCTTCAGCACCCATTCCTGTTATGAATATTAACTCTGGAGCTGAACTTCTATGTGGCATGAATTGATGTCAAATCCTTCTGATGGCTATCTGTAGAAGGATGAAGGATAATAATTTGTCCTGGCTTCTGGGCTTTTTGGGGATGTTATTTGTATGTGTGTATGTATATATGTGTGAGTGTTCTGTGCTTCTGAAGTACAGTTTAAATTAAAAGAGAAACCTGGAGCAGTTTAATGTTCCCAGTACAATTTTATCCTTTTTTTAAAGGAAAACTTGAAAGGTTCTGGTCCTGCCTCTGCTGGGCTGGCCATTGCTATTTTGATCTGTCTTTAGCCTCACATGATGCTCTAGGCATGTGCTATGTTAACAGTTGTATAAAATTTGTCCTGGTATTTTACCCATGCTAGAGGGGTTGCAAACAGCTGTAAGGGTCCTCCTGTGACCCAGGAATATGTTAAACAGATTTATCTGATACGAGACTGGGGATCCAAAATTATGCTTATGAATTTTCCATAACTACTGATATTTGTGGTATATAGCACTTTTCCTAAAGAGCAATCATACTGTGATATCAAAATATGAATCTCATGTATAGCCAGTAAGCAAAGTCTGTGATGAGTATGAGAGTGAAACATTTCATGAGCAATTGATAATTTTAGAAGTCTGTAGAAATGTGCCCACCAACCTCACACACCTTATTGATAGTGTAAGGGCCCAGCAGTAGTGATAGGAATTTTTGCATTAATCTTTTGATGTATGTAAGTCCTCAGTTTAGGGCACCAGAGAAATATGTGCAAAATTGAGTATAACTTAATGTGAGCAAAGGTACTAGAATCCAGTACAGAGGAAGCTGAACAGTATTTATTGTAGTAAGGGTTTGAGTGCTCTATACAGTCTAAATGACATTTTAACTATTTGAGTTCCAGCAAATCACTCAAAATTAGTGTGAAAATGGAGGCATCTTCTGAAATAGCGTTGTGTGCACCCTTATTTTAAAAAAAAACGTTTGCAACTTTTCTTTTGAATGTCTTATTTAAATTGTTCTGTATCCACAGAATTGCTGCTTATTCTCTGCATTTGAAAGGTATTCAGCTAGTTTTAGTTGTATTTATTGTTTGAATGATCTACTTCAATGGTGCTTGCTTCTTGCTTTGTAATTTGTTGCTGCAAGTAGCTCTGACTTTGAATCATATCAGTCTTTTTATTTGAAGATAATCTTTTTGAGCTATCTGAAACAACATTTAGGCATTCCAACTATACCTCCTGTATTTAAAACAAGATTCCTTAGCTGCATTGTCTGTTCTTCAGCATATGCCTTCTACTAAGTATTTCTTTATATGGTTCCTCTTACAGTTGATCTGGTATGTCGTATATTGTCTACACATAGCTGATCCATACAATTCTAGCTATGGTTTTAAGTTTATAATGCATTTATGTTAAGAAAGCCAGAATCTCAGCTGGTGCAAGTTAGTATAGGTCTCCTGAAATCAATAGTGCTCTGCCAGTTTCTACTATTTCATGAGCTGGCCATAATAATGTGATATTACTAAAGAGATAACGTAGTGAAAAGGAAACTTTATACTGATTCAGCTGGGGCAGCTATTAGGCTGGAGTACTGCTGAGCACATACTGTCTAATAGTCACCTAATAGCTGATATCCATTTCGGGGGACCCAATTTTTAAAATCTCTACTAAACAGAGTTAATGAAGTTAGTTTTACAGGGTGGTGGTGAGGGATTTTTTTAAAAACTCTAAACCTTTATGGAATTGCATGGTCTTCTGTTGGAATAAGATTAGCTCATAAGATTAGCACGTAGAAGTGGGTTTTGCCTACTCAGCTGACACCATGCCTCTCAGTTTTTTTAGTGCGATTAGAATTCAAAAGCTAATTGTATGAAAGCCCTTTCAAAAATCCCAAGATGCCTCTATTACAACTTTTAGTGTGAGTAGCTGTTGTCAGGGTGTGACTCAGGGCAAAATGCAGCTGGTTTACATTGTAAAGAAAACATATGCAGTGTTTCTTGATTGCTTATAAAATGACACATACCTTTGTTTCCATTTCTAAATGCAAATACTCTCTCACACATAGTGTAAATTACAATTGCTTTAAATAAAAGATTTTTAGGGATAAAATCGATATGAAAGCAGAATAAGAAGTTTCACTTCTGAATGTACAAAGATTCATATTATATTGGTCTAATTGTACTTACGTCCTTTTTTTCTCCTGTTCTACAGAGAAAATTAAGTAAAGTGGCTCTTTCAGGTAATTTCACATAGCACTGTGATATCAAATGCAGACAACATTGTCTCTTCTTTGGTATGATTTTTAAATATTTTTTAATCCTAATTTCATCATCAAGTAAATTACTAATTGAAAATTTTTTGCTCAGTTCACTTCTAATTTAATGTCAGTCAAAAAGAAGATTTAATTTCCTTACTTTTATCCTATAGCACATGCTAATGCTGAAGCCAGTGTTTTTATTTTATGATCTAGTGTCTTAACAGGCCTACAATATACGCATATACATGAGCACTTAGGCAAATTGCTGTTGGCAGGAAAACACACCATGTTGGGGCTTGCATACAGGGCACTGGATGAAAGCCTCTGGAATACCATCTGTGATTGTTCAGATATATCTTATTTTCAGAATTTATTGCGTAAGTCTTTCCCTAAAGTTAGAGTAAAAAGTGAAGTGTCAAGTCTGTATGTTAACTGGATGCCAGTGCTCTGAACTTTTTTTTTCTTTTTTAAATTGACAAAGATTTTTTAAAAAAGTGAAAGTAAACTTTGAGAAGTACTGTAACTTCTCTACTGCCTTTTCCTCACTATTGAAAATGGCACTGTCTCCTGGCAAAATGTACTTGAAGAAGCATTTCAGAATCTTTCAACTGTCTTTGAAATGGTTATTTGTTAATTTTTCCTTTTTGTAACTAATTTTAAAATTAAAGAGATGCATTTTTTGATTGCAGCTTTGCCTTTTATATTAAGAGGCTTGCTCTCTATTCAATTCTTTTAAATAAGCATACATGCCTGGATGAGCACCTTGCAATGTTCTTACGAAGCAGAGTTCATCCATATTCCCCCCTTATTCTGTGGAGAAATAAAATGGATTAGCCTTCTCCTGTCTCAGCTAACTTCTTTTTCTAATTCTTCCTTGCTCAGCTCACATAGAAGGAGAACAGCCACAAATTCACCCTTCTTGCTGCTCACCTGATCAGAATGCTAGATAGCAGTGGAGCATCTGACCAGTAACCTAAGTCCAGCTCAGGAAGTTTTTGGGCAGTGTTTCATGCCTAACTTCTTTCAATAGATCTGCAGGCTGTAACACAGTTGAGACCAAAGGTCAAAAGTTCCTCTGTGTGCTTTCTTTACCTATGAAGGTCATTGTCTGCTTTCATGTACCAGAAGTATAGCTAGTAGCTTAACTTTTGTTCATTATCCTTGATAGCTATTTCCATATATAGCATACCTTTCCCGATAGTTACACTAATAATAATGAAGCTTGGATGGACATACGGATGAAATCACAGTGGAATAGGCAAGAAAACTCAACTGAACGCGTTATTGGCCCCTGACACTCACTTTTACTTCATCTGCAGAGTGTGCTGATGCATATGACCGTGAAAGTTCACCTTCTGCTGACTGTTTTGGACATAAAGTTTTCTAGTTGTTGGACTTTAATCTGTCAGAAGTATTCAGATGCATTTTTTTATGTGTCTCAGAGATAGTATAACATAAATCAGAGTTATCCACACAATCGAAGAACAAAACCATTCAAAGTTATTTGTAGTATAAATACTGTTACTGTGTACTATCTTGATAAAAGAGGATGATTTTCTTTTCCAGTACCCTAGGTAGGAGAATGGTAACTACAAAAGAGGCTACACACTTTATAGTATTTCCAAACAATTGTGTATAACAACTGGTGTTATAGCATATCAAACCAAGATGGGGTGATCCTCCTTCCTTTGGTTTGATATACTTTCAGCTTCTTTAAAGGCTCTTGAGATCAGGACCCCTACAGAGTCTTTGAAGCTTGTGGTTTTCTTTCACTAAAAAGTGAAGCTTTGGCTTTTAATGGCAGCTCAGCAAATATCTCATCAATATTTAAAGTGTCAAGTGTACCTCTGTTAGAGGTACCAATTGCAGATCAAAGATACTAGCACTGAGGTGCAGCATTTCCTTCAAAGGTCTTCACAGTTGAGCTTTTTCTTTTGTTGGAAAAGAACTTCTATTTTTAACATTCGTCGCTTGCACAAGTCTTAAACGTGTAGTTTGACAACTGTGGGGGATTAGATGTTTTGTTACCATAGCCAGTGAGGATGGTGCAGTAGTTTTGAAGTTTTCGTGCTTCTTTAAGAATGGAGAAGCCTTTTGGAAAAGCCTTTTGCCTTGGAAAGGCTTGGAAAAGCCTTTTGCTGGCTGTTTCCACGTTTCTTCCGTTGACCAAATTCTATTGCATTTAATGATACACTTTTTAAGGAGGTCAAGAATTCAAGATGGATGAAAGTTTAGTGGCAGGTACAAATAAGCTGTAGCAGGATGGTTCTTTTCTAGCCTTTCCTCTTTCAGTGAGGGTTCAAGATGTTTCTTTTCTCATTTTTTTATATCCTCTGTTGCCTTCTTTCTGCTTATTATGTAAGGCTTATGAATATGGCTGTGAAATCTAATCCCTTTATTGCTCTTCCAGCTCTTACTGTGTTTTTCTTTTTTAACATCTGTTAAAAGAATTACAACAATAATTATAGTAATAAGGATTCTGACTATTTTGTACTTGTGGTTTATCTATTCCCATGTTGTGATTGTGGTTGGCACATACCCACAGGCAGAGTCTAATGTCAAGGTGTTAAACAGAGTTTGAAAGGGGAATGGCTGAAGTGATGTCTCTAAAAAAAAGAAGGAAATTTGGATTAGGCATACTTCATGATTATGTGAAAAACTGAAAATTAGAGTTAAGAAGCTTATCAGATGACTCTTTGTGAAACATAGAATATTTTGATTCTATGAGCTGCTATCTGATTATCTTCAGAGTGCACTGGGAGTAACAGGTCTAAAATGTGTGTCACTAGAGAGGGTTTTTACCCTGAAGGCTGACTTTTACTGAATAATATTTACCTCCTTGTAAAATGAACAGAAATTTGTGTTCCTCAGTCAGTTATAAACTTCCCAGTTGTGTACCTCAGAATACACTTAAGCATTACAGTGGGGTAGATGTCAACTTTTCCAAGCTGCTTGCAGAGTGAGGAGTCTAGCACTGCTGTTGTACAGTGGAAAAGGGAAGCTACTGTCCTACCACACGCAAGGTTGTTATTTGTCACTCCTCACTAACGAATGTGTCATAATCCAGATTTTATTTTTGGCTATTTAGGTGTTTTCTGTTGAATGGCTTGTAAGTCATGTAGATTTCAGGTGGCAAGAGGCATTACTGAGTAACAAATTTGCGTTGAAGAACCCTGTGAGCATTAAGGTAGTAATGTGTTTTCAAATTCTCGCTCTTTTCACATATGAATCCTGAATCTGCAATTCAGCAAATCCAGTGTTAATTCAACATCTTGCCCTTCTATTACACTTAACGGGGCTTGCATCAGTTTGTGTTCTGGATGGTTGTGTATGAACTACTGACTCTCATTTGTCTTTAGAGACATTTTATCTGGGACCCCCGTCTCAGTGAAGAGCAAGTAGAGATGGCAGGATTTTGCTTTTGACTAGCAGTACTTTATGCAACATTGCAACAGTTTGAAAAGAAACTTTCAGAGTCATATTGTCCAACATTTAGTTCTTCTGTCCTTTTTTCTTGTGCCAGAGGTTTTCTCTGTTTAATGAATGTGGCAAGGCTATAAATAAAACTGGCAGTGGAAATGCTGGCCCAGTGCTGTACACTGCACACCATTTATATCCTATCAAGACCATTGAATTGGCTGTATGCCCAGGAATCGCAAGGAATATTCCTGCTCATGGTTGTACCTTGCATTTGTAAGAGGTTTATATGTAAGTTGACAGCACAACATAAATGTTCCCTAAATTCATTTTCATTGTGACTAAACTCTATGCCTTAAAGAAAAACGTCCAGCTGTGATTTGACTAGTTATAGCAATGGAGAATCCACTACCACTGGTGGAAGGTTGCTACCCTATTTCCTTTTACTTGGAAGTTGAAATCGGCACTTTATTATGAGCTAGAATTTGTCTCAGCTTCCAGCTGTGGATTGTGTTGTACCTCTGCTCAACAGAAGCAGGCAGAGGTATCCTATAATTATTTGTTCCTAGATTTATTAATTTATGTTTGGTATTAATTTATGTTTGGCTATATTGAAATTAATATAATTAATTTGTGCTCCAATCACTACAGTGATCTGCTCTGTATCAATAACCTGATCTCTTCAATATTAACTTGTGCCAATATCCTCTTTGCATGTCAGCTTTATAGGTAAAGATTCTGTGTTTCTCGCAGAGGACTGATAAAAATGCCAAATAATAATGTGACCAAAATTTGGTCTTTGTAGGAATTCAGTTGGAGCACACATACAATGAGGATTCTCTACTTGCAATTGTATTTTGAGATCTATCAATAAATAAATCTTGAATATTCTACTGAACTTTCCAAAATCTTTATGAAGTGACACACAAGCAGCTCTAGCATTACTTGTGCTTGTGGCTGAGGTCATACCCACTATTCATTTAGGTCATACGACTTATCTTCTAAAGATACAAGTACAGTATTAGTTTTCATCATCATCTCTGAATTTCATGAGCTACCAACAAAAAAATAAGCTTTTCTCCAGCCCTTGGATCTCAGTTTTCTATCTGTGCTGATATAAAAAAAATCTTAGTGTGGTAACTACTCAGTATTACTTCCTTAAATCACTTTTGGATTGCAGTATACTTTCTTGATATTCTTGACTTGTATTGGAACTCTCCCAAATTCAGAAAGAAACTAGTTTTTGAGCCTTTCCATGTTGCTTGGATTTTGATGACCATTCTACTATATTAATCTATTATGCTGTTAGAATGCATTTTGTTGCTAAAGTATTTTGAAAAATCCTTGTTGTCCTTATATCGTGTTGGCCACGGATTTCTCATTGACGTTAGCCTTAAGCATTTTAGCAGTCTTCTGACTCTTAGTTTATATTAATTGCTATCAGTGTTCCCTTTTTTTGCCTTCACTATTTATTTTTACACATGCTTTTACCTTCCCTGTAAGTATGTTTCCTCTAAGGTTGATTAATTTTCCCTAGTTTATGGATTTTATGGCATTTATTACAATATTCTTAACTCTTAGCAGTTATCATAGATCTGATTTCATAGATTTAAAAAGTGGCTTCAACCACAGTATATTCCACTACCATTTGAGTTTCTGTCTCAAGATTATTTTCACTTATAGCATTCAACTCTTAGTCAATATTATATATATAATAAGGAAAAACTTTAGAATGAGCAGTCTGTATATCATTTTCATAAAGGTCTGTAGATGTGATGACCAATATTTTGAAATGACTGTAGTTTAAGTCAGATCTAGATGAGTAGCAGTCTTCAGAAAGTTTTTTTTCAAGTGGTTTTAACTTCCATTTTTCATCTTTTCATACTCAAATATGTAAATGGTTCTTTTGGCTAAATGCAGAACCAAGTTTGCATTTTAAAACATCCTGATGGAGAGGAGTTTAACTTCTTTGAAGAATTAGGCTGTCACAAAGGAAGACTACCTTATGTTTGGGTAAAGGCAAAAAAAAATATTTTCTTACTTTAAGTATGAATTTCAGATAGAAATTTTAAAACCTCTTCTCCTTTTCTTCTTCTTCCAAGAGTGTGACCCAGTGGTATTTTTTTATGAAAAAACAGATACTTTGGCTGTCACTCCCTAGTAAGGCACCTCAGACCCCTGAGACTTCAGAGCTACATTTTAACTGTGATGGATTGTTGGATAAATCCAGCAGTGACAGCACACTCTACAGCTGTGCAGCTGCAGTACATGGCACTACAATAAAAAGTAATACAAGATAAGAAAAAAGATTATGGTGTTCACTGTAAACAGCATAACTATATTGCAGTCTTGAGGAGACACCTGTGCATGTCTCAGGGATGTATGAGTTCGTTCTGAGCTCTGTGATCCTGCAGCTAAACTGGTGGTTTCAATGAGTGTGTAGTTAATTAAGTAATTTAGTATTGCTACTTGAGTGTGGTAAAAGCAACACATGCCATGAAGTGATACAAATGTACTGACGTTTTAAATCTTTTAGCTGTAAGAATGGACGTATTCTAATCAGTGACTGTCATGGAAACAGCCAGAGTGTTTGCCTTCCGTTGAACTTTTGTGTGAAGTTCCTGTGGTCAATTACATTAAGCATGTCCGTCATAACTGAACAAAAAGTAAATGCATCATTTAGTAGAAGGAAAAGTTGGTATGTGCCATTTTCAGAAGAAAGCTTTCAGTCAAGAACCTTTAAGAATTCAGCCACAAAGACGTTGTGCCCCTTCATATAAATAGTTCCTTTTATTAAAGGTGAATTTGGCTAAAACTAACTTCTACCCCGTAAGGACAGGTCAGTTTGCCCAAAGCAGTGACAAAGACAGGACCAGATTCTGCTGTTTTTCACAACAGCTGTGGCTCCAGGACTGAATTTGCATCAGTATACAAATATTTAAGACGATCTTACAGAGGATTAGATTAGATGTTAAGCATTAATGGGCTTCTTTGCAATACATCTGTGAAACTGTCTGGCAAAGCGTTCATTACTGAAGAAAGCTGAGGGTACAGAATGGGAATTTTATGTAAAGGGTAGGTATTGTGAGTGGAAAGTTCTGGTAAAAAATTACTATTTTTTAATAGATTGTGTCTGACTCAGATGCCCCAAGAGCATGACCATGTTACCCTTGACAATGTAAAAATCCCAGGTGATTTTAGAAGTAAAATAAGCAATCGCTTATTTAATCTTGGTTCTTTGGGTTTGTTGTCAGTCAGCTGAAGAAGCCGTTACGCCTTTTATCGCTATTATAGAGCAAACTTGCTTGATGTTAAATCAGTAAGTCCATTGCCATTTCTTACCAACAGAAGACTTGAGTTTCAATGGTCAGTATGTTAAAGAGCCAACACTTTTCCATCCTGTAGAAAGGAAAGAGTACCCTTTTTAGTACTCGCTGTGGTTCAGCATGCCATTTTAGACTTGTCTGATTATTGAAATTTGGTGGCCTGCTATGACAGGGTTACAGCGTTGGCACATAAGGGAGGAGCGACTGATGTCACCTACATGGACTTGTGCAAAGCATTTGATTGATGCTGTCCTGCATGACATCCTTGTCTCTAAATTGGAGAGACATGGATCTGACAGATGGACCACTTGGGACATAAGGGATTGGCTTGATGGTTGCACTCAGAGCGCTGTGGTCTATATCCAGGTGGACATCAGTGACAAGTGATGTTCCTCAGGGTCGGTATTGGAACTGGTGCTGTTTAACATTTTTGTCAGCAACATGAACAGTGGGATCAAGTGCACCCTCAGCAAATTTGCCAATGACACCAAACTGTGTGATGTGATCAATGCACTGGGGGGAAGGGATGCCATCCATAGGGACCTTGACAGGCTTCAGTGGTGGGCTTGTGTGAACATCATGATTCAAGAAGGCCAAGCACAAGATCCTCTTCATGGGTTGGGGCAATCCCAAGCATAGATACAGGCTGGGCAGAGAATGGATTAAGAGCAGCCCTGAGGAGGAGGAGGAATTGGGGGTGTTGGTGGATGAGAAGCTTGACATGATGCGACAATGTATGCCTGCAGCCCAGAAATCCAACTGTATGCTAGACCGCATCAAAAGAAGTGTGGCCAGCAGGTCGAGGGAGGTGACTCTTTCCCTCTACTCTGCTCTTGTAAGACCCCACCTGGAGTACTGTATTCAGCTCTGGGGCCCTGTCCTGGTTTTGGCTGGGATAGAGTTAATTTTCTTCTTAGTAGCTGATACACTGCTCTGGTTTGGGTTTAGTATGAGAATAATGTTGATGACACACTGCTGTTCCAGTTGCTGCTAAGCAGTTCTTATTCTAAATCAAGGACTGTTCAGGTTTCCCATGCCCTGACGGTGTGGAGGTGCACAAGAAGGCAGGAGGGAGCAGAGCCAGGACAGCTGACCTGAACTAGCCAAAGGGATATTCCACACCATAGAACATCATGGTCAGTGTGTAAACTGGTGGAAGATGGCCAGGAGCTGCTGGTCGGGTCGCTGCTTGGGGACTGGCTGGGCATCAGTCAGCAGGTGATGAGCGACTGTATTGCACATCACTTGGTTTTTGTTTGGTTTTTTTCCGTGGGTTTTACTCCTCTCCTTCCCTCTCCTCTTTGTTGTTATTATTTTTACTGTATCTCAATTATTGAACTGTTCTTATCTCATCCCATGGGTTTTACCTTTTTGTGATTCTCTTCCCCATCCCACTGGGGGTGGGAGGAGAAGGGAGTTAGTGAGCAGCTGCACGGTACCTGGTTGCTGCTGGGGTTAAACCATGACAGGCCTCCAACACAAGGAGGACATGGACCTGTTGGAGTGAGTCCATAGGAGGGCCATGAAGGTGATCAGAGGGCTGGGGCACTTCTCCTACAAAGACAGGCTGAGAGAGTTGGGGTTGTTCAGCCTGGAGAACAGAAGTCTCCGGGGAGACCTTATAGCAGCCTCCCAGTGCCTAACGGGGGCCTGCAGGAAAGCTGGAGAGGGACTTTGTGCAAGGGCAGGTAGCGATAGGACAAGGGGAAATGGCTTTAAACTGCAAGAGGGTAGGTTTAGATTAGGGATAGGGAAGAAATTCTTTCCTGTGAGGGTGGTGAGACCCTGGCACAGGTTGCCCAGAGCAGCTGTGGCTGCCCCATCCCTGGAAACATTCGAGGCCAGGTTGGATGGGGCTGTGAGGAACCTGGTCTAGTGGAAGGTACCGTTGCCTGTGGCAGGGGGCTTGGAACTAGATGATCTTTAAGGTCCCTTCCAACCCAAACCATTCTGTGATTCTGTGATTCTGTAGAGATACACTCATTCTGGGGAAATATTTTAGGCAAGACATTGAAAGGACAAACAACATGCAAATCCAAACCCTTGATTACTATTATTGAACTATTTTGTTTTCCTTTAGAACTTTTTTTTTTTAATATTAAAACTTCTATGCATAATTCATTTTGAAATTAAAAATATTTACTTTGAAACACAAAGTTCTTCTGAACTGAAAAACCTACGCTGGGAAAACATTGAAATGGGACAGCTTGTCCAAAGAATTTTTATAGTAGTAAATTTCTTAAAACTAGCTGTATATGCTTTCAGGTTTGATTATTTGATATTCTATAATAGGAAAACTCCCAACATTTAATTAGAAAATTCCAAGCAAATTAAATTGTAAAGTTTGTTGAATAACAGAGTTCTTACCAAAGGCTTGTTTGGCAGCAATTTATTCACCAAACTCAATTTCCTGTATGCCTTTTTTATGCTTTTACCTTCTGTGGGTTCTCATAGTGTGAAGTCAGAAACGCTACTGTAGTACTAACCTTGAGCTGATTTTTCTAAGTAAGTAATAAAGTGTCCTTAGCTCCTGGTTCCTTTTGTTCTTCACTCTATGTATCAAATATCCATAAGTAGAACATTTTATTAACACCAAGGTCATTGCCTATTTTAACTTATAAAAGGACAAAATAGAACTATTGAGAAATCTTTACACTGATGTCTTCTTACTGTCAATCTGTAGAAAGACGTATTTTTCTCAGAAAACTAGAAAACCATTTCTGCATCTACCATTTTGCTTTGTTACATATTAAAAATAATTTTTGCTCACAATGAAGCGCTACAGATTTTATTTTTTCTTAATTAAGAGGAAGTAAGGAACCCACAAATCCAAGAATTGTTATTAAGTAAGGTGTATTTGAGACAGGGAAGTCTTGTCCCCTCGAAAGCTATTCATTATATTAGTTCTGTGTTATTTCTATACTAGAGTAAAGTTGCATTACCTTAATAACCAGTAATTCAGCAGGAGGTCCTAATAGGTAGAGGTTGCTTGAAGCTGACCTCCAACTGTAGTGGCAGAAGACCATTGATGCCCTGTGGACTGTAATTAGAGTAACGAAAAAATAGAAGGTAAAGGGTGGGAGAATGTTTTAGCAGTAATATACTAACTTGTGAGTAGTAAGTCTGGATTCTACAGGAGTGTAACTTATTCAGGAACAAGTAAAATGTTATGTTAAAGAATAAATTTACATTTGGAATCCCTAAAGCTTAAGGGGTGATGAAGGTTAGCATGGTGATAGAAAAACAAATGCATACAAATCTGCACAGCTTTTAAAATAGCTAACCTCTCCCCCACCGCCCCCAACCCCTCTTTTTTTCCATTCATCCTTTCCCCAGTCTGCCTTTAGAGAAAAATGTAAGAGAATATATACACAGGAAACTAATACAAGAAACCTTTCATGCAAAGAAAGACTGCATCTGTCTTTACATTTTTTTCGGTTCATGGCTGGCTAGTTTTACATTTTCTGATCAGTGACTGGCACGGCAATCGGTAAACCAGTTACTTCTAAGAGCAGCAGTGGTCTGTCTGGAGGTCCTGCATTATTGATTTCCTGTTTGTACATTCTAGTTGCTCTGTCAATCAGTGGGATGAAATGCAAGATGACAGTCAATAAGCAAAAGGACTGAGCTCCCACAGATATAACAAAGTAATTTAGAAGCTTCAGATGCATGCAGAAAACACCAAATTCCTTAAGAAGCAAATCTGGTAACCCTTCTAAAAGAATAACAAACTTAGATTATTCTTAACCCACCTTTTGTTACCATACATTGAGGCTGCTGGTTACAAGATGCATATGAAAATCTGTCAAATCCTATGTGGAATATTGAAATTCCAAGAAATTGTCAAGTAAACAAGAAACCTGAGAAGTATCTGGAAAAAAGTTCTCTGGGGGTGAGAGGTCGGGGTACATTGTCAAAAACAGGTTCCATGCAAAGCAGTTATGTGGCTGATTTTTTTCCTACCATCTCCCTTCACCACTGACTTTCATTTGGGTGGGTCATTGGCCAAGTTAAGCTTCTGCAAGGTATTCCTTCTGTTGCATCATCTTCTCATTCTACAGGTAACAAGATACGCTGGTAAGGATATCTGCTGCCTATAGGTTGCATTAATGTAGACCAAAATTAATTCCTAGTGTTACAAAATGAAATTAGAAAACTGACTATTATTAATTAGGTTACTGAGAACCTGTGATGTAAAAGTTAAATCTCTCATTACATGGATAACAGTTAAACTATATTATCTGTTCATCTTGCTACACAGCACAATTTAGTATAGAGATACCCAAGTTAATTTTAACAAGCCAGGCTGGATACCAGAAGTGGTCTGTCTGTGACAGCACTCATTTTAGCATAGTCTAATTGATTTTTCTAAGAAATAGAATACATTAGCTTATATGGAACTTACACTATCATGTTTAGGCTACTTTTGATGCCCAAGCTAATTCCCACAGATATCCGATACGGGGTCAGGTGTCCTTCTATTACACTGAAGTGTATTGTGTGTGTAGCCCTGTTGGTTAATCTCATTCCTGCAGGGTTAGAATATAGATGAGGATTGCTCAGAGAAAACTGAGATGAAATAGTAGTGATGTTAGGAATTTGGTAGCTTCTACTCTTTTCTCTTAGTCAGTAAGTAATCCTTTGCTTGGTTAAAAGCTGCTTGCAGAGCATATGGAGTTTCCCTTTGATATTTGTTAATGAGAATACTCACTTGATGTGCTTAAGGGCATTCTTCAACAAATTCCCAATTTGTTTTTAAAAATTTGTGAAAAACAGCAGGGAATCTTCACTAGGAGGGACTTAAGCTGGCTGTTCGTGCAGACAGAGGAGCTGCCCTCAGGGTAGAAATGACAGTTGCTATCACATAACTTTATGACCACTAGTAATATTTATACTTTGTGTGATAAATACAGAGGCATTTAACTTGCTTTAGCCTCTGTGTTGATCAGCCCAGTGACTAAGAGTACATTTTTTCCCCCAGTGTAAACACTACTTCTTTGGGGTCTCTTTTTTTCTTTCAGGCAGCCAGCTCTCTTATTCAGGGTAGTGCTGTCTAGGGTACACTGGATAATAAGAATTCAGAGAGTACCAGCACTGGAAAATAAATCCTAAGAGGCTTTGTATGAACTAAGTCTCCTTCTGGCATGTGTGTCATTGATTTGGCCTGATACCTACAGAACCATTCAGAAATTTCTTCAAAAAGTTTTGTTAATTGGACCTTAGCTGAACCTGAACTGAATCAGGGCATTTGGGTTGGCAGTTTCCCAAACAAAGACAACTGCAGGCTTCTGGGCAGCTCTACTTGCGTTACATTGACTTGGGGCTATTTAGCTGCAACTCAGTTCTGGTTCCAGTTCTGGTTCTTCACACTCCTGCTGACTCGGTTCAGTTTGGGTAGACACTGTAATTTCTGAACAAATTTGGTGGCAAGAAGACAACAGCATTTGCAGTCTGACATAGATGTATATGTGGAGTGTCCATGTTGTTCTAAGCAGACATTTTAAGATTTTTTAGGCAGATTCCCTAAATCTGTGACATGAGAATATCCATTAATTGGCAGGGTTTTTCAACAATGGATTGCAACTCCTGTATGAAACAGAGAGGCTCTAACAGAAACATAATTCTAATATCAACCTTGCCTTACCTTTTTATTTACAACTATTTTTCACCACTTACTTAAAATTTGTAGTGAGAATTAAACTGTATCTGGAAAACCTGAAGTCTAGGAGGCTGAGTGTTTAAGTTCAGTCCATTGCTGAATAGGGAATGTAAAGTAAAAGTTTCTTTTTAAAACTGCTTAAAACTTGGATTTTTTTTTCATTTCAGTTCTTTTCTAGTGACAGTAGAGATTTCCATTACGTTGTTGAAGCAGAATCAGTGCTGAGGTTGGAATAGTTTGCCAAAAGCATGATAAGTATTTCCTTTGGGTTAGAATAATTCTCATGTTAAAAACATAGAAACTGAAACTCAGTTGGTTCATTGCCTTCACTTTGAGTCTCTAGATGAGTAAGATGAGCACGTTTGGAGCTGGAGAATCAAAGTTAAATCTAGTATGCGATAAATCTTGTTTTTCAGCAACATCTCTGTGGTCACAGAAGGTGCAACATAGTTTGTGGACTTCTACTGCTACATACACCATTGCTTCTAAATTTCTTACAGTAAAGCTTAGCATCTGTTTTGTGATTTGATGAATGGCTTTGATCTGTTATTTTAATTGCTTCCTAGCAAGACACTAATGACCTTTTTTGTTCCAATAAACACTGTTTTGCTTAGTTGTAAATTAAATTTAACTAAACACTTGGAGCTTTATTACTTGTTTCTATTTGATGACTTGTCAGGCAATGTGTTAACTCCATATGCAAAGACTTCTGGAATCATGATATCTTTGGCTGCATTAGGGGGTAAAAAAAACCCCTGATAACATCCTAAATAAATAATATTAGATGTGGATAGACTTCACTTTCACATAATTACCAGGTACAAAACTGGGATCCAGTTACTGAATGAAGCAGATGTATCCATATTCTGTCATTTTTAAATTCCTTTAAAAATAGATAATGTGAACTTTTCTTATCAACTTAAAGAAGAGTTTAGAGAAGAACTTTCACATTATCTTTGTCTGATTAGATCCCGAACAGCAAACAGACTGAAGCTTTTTTACTGCACTGACTTTGTTTTGTGGTAAAATAAGAAAAAAAATTATATGAAGCAAAAAGAAACATGTCCAAATGAGTAAAGAAACCTACAAAACATTCTAAGCAGCTGAACTTTTGAGTACCATTTGTTGTGATTTGTAGCATGATTGTGTACTGTGGGCAGAGATGCTCTCAGAGCTGTCATGGAAGAGAGATTCTTAAAACATTTTGCATACTGACCTAAGAAGCGTATAATGAAAGCCAGTTCTGCATTGTCAGCTCGTAATACTACCGTTTTGCTCAAAGCTGCGATGAAATTGCTAAGGATTCTTTGGGGATGAAGACACACAGATTTTACTGTTTAGAATATGTTTTGTTCATTCTCGTATTAATAATCCACCCAGATGTCCAGTGTAGGGTGCTGTTTGATGGGAAGTTCAAGCAGGTCCAAGTCTGGGCTGCATGTACTGACCTTATTGCCAGCTGTACATTTCTGCTTCTTGTCTAGTGCCATTCTGTTTGTTGTCATGCCATAGCTCAGTTTGGGAAATGATCTGACTGAAAACTATCCCAGCACACAAGAGATGAGCAGTTACATTAACTCATTCCATAGCCTGATAGGCACGGTATAGGATTGCCTGTCTGGCAGTGGTCCACAGTTAGATCAATTTAAATTGATCATCAAACCACACCCTTAGAGCCTGAAAGGCCAGAAGTAATGTGAGCACCTCGGGAAGAGGGTCTGCTCTTTGAGATTTCAAGCTGATAATAGGTCTCTTGAAAGAGTGCATTAACAGGGTTTGTTGCCCTTGAGGCACAAGGGCCGACTGCAGTTTTGCTCAAAGAAGATTAATTAGAGGTTCAGAAGGCATTAGCAGCAGCTAAGAACTGCAGTTCATCCAGCAACAATTTCGAAGCTTTGTCTTCAACGTACCAGGTTCTTGTAGAGCGAAACAGGATGTCTACCAATGTGTCTGGGGGCATAAAAGCTTACCCTACTTACAGAGAAAAAGGGAGCGAGCTGCAAGACTGTAAAAGGTGCTATGTTAGCAGGCATGAGGATATCCTGTGGTTTCCTTGGTGATGATGGGGAAAAAAGAGACCCTGAGCAGTAACTTTAGCATTCACCTGCCATGGCTGCTTTTCATAGTAAATCTTGTGTGAAACCACCCAGTTTTGCCATTTTCATTAGTCTCAGGGAAAGGAGACGTTTTCAGTAGATTAACTGCTGTTGCAGTATTTCTCTGACAGGACTGGCAGTATTGTAGCTTGCTTACTTTAAAATTTTGTAATTTGCTATAACCTCTGGTACTAGTTTGTTGCCATACTTGAATCTTTGATTGTTCATATACCTTCTTGCTTCCCCAAAATGACAGGAACTCATTTTATTGAAGAAAAAGTGGTTAACATTTCTCTTTCTTGTAAAATGAGTCATGTTTATCCTTCTGTTGGTCTTTTGATGTAGAATATGTGCTATCATTCTTAGTGTCTGTCTGTGATAGCTTCTAAGATACCCATAGAGGACTATGAAAATTGCCAGTCTCCACTCAGCTGAATTTTCAGATCTTATTCTTCAGTTGTATTAAAAAAAAACATGCTAAACTATATATCTTTGTAGTGACTAAAAAACCTGCCTTTTCCTCTGGGCTTCTTATTTTGGATGTCATAAGAGTTTTCCTGTGGGCTAAAAGGTGAGTGGCCTGGTTTTCTCTGGGACTTACAGGTCCACAATTTCAGTGACTTCTCCAACATACCTAATTATGAACCTCAGGAAGTTCACAGAGCAAATTTCTGAATCAGCATTCTCGAGAGAACTCCAGTGTTTCTTTTGCCAAGGAGGAAAAATAGGTTAATGCTGCAGTGTTGCAGAAGGCACAGTGTGAGCTGTTGTCTGAGGAGGAGGTGCTGAGAATTCAGGAGTGGGCTGGTTGGGAAATGGAGACTTCAGGGAGAAAATAAC